>NC_080046.1:42831153-44084863 GCF_012489685.1 Lotus japonicus
CGGTGTTCACATCCATATCATCCAAATCAAGTTTGTTGAGTATTATGGTTGGTGATTGGCTGGATTTTGCTTAAACAATGTGTTCAAGTATAGATGTGTAAATGTGATGTGTTAAACAACATGTGTTGTCTGATGTGCGACCATATGTTCTAGCATTGGGAGAAACATTATGCTACTAGTCGATGTGTGTTGTCGTGTTAGTTGTTCTGAAGATTGTTGTGATGATGCGCGTTCCAAGCTGTGAAATCTTCTTAGTATTTGGTAGAATTAATCTAATTAGAGTAATAAGATTAATTTTGTGTGAACCAATTAAAGCTTGAAGATTTGGTTCTGTTTTGTTGTAATTGGAAGAAGATCTTTTCAAGATTCTTTCCAAGATTGTTGCATGGACTTTGTGACGCTCAGCACATTGAAGACAAGGCTCTGACAAGAATGTCTACTTAAGAAGATCAAGAAACCCTAGCTGCTGTGTGGATTATCAGTTGTGTTGCTTATGCTATTAGGGTTTACTTTGTGAGTCCATCTTGTGAGTTTTGTATTCAACTCATATGTTGTCGTTCAAAACCTAAGCACTAAGTTGTCGTTATTTAGTTGAGTTGTAATCTCATCTTTATTGTATTATTGTGATTCAATCACTATGGTGAGTGATTGAGACAAAGTGAGAGGGCTCTCATACTTAGGGGGAGTACTAAGTAGAAATACACTAAGTAGTTTTAGGTTGTAAGGCTTTGAGCAATGAGTGTTCTTGTAAGACCGGGTATTCCTAAACTACTAATAGTGAATTTCCTTTCTTGAGTGAAAACCCTTTAAACGTAGGTGATGTTGCACTGAACTAGGTTACTAATTCCTTGTGTTTACTTGTTTTCTGTGTTTTATTTAATTAAGAGCAAAGTTAACCGTGATCGTTGTTGTTTATATGTTATGTTGTACACAATGTCTTGAACATTGTGTAAAACATCTGTCCTAGGTGAACGAGAATTTCAAAGTTGTCTATCACATACTAGAAGTGTCTTCCTCAAATAAATCCATTGGGCCGACCTGAGTTTGTCCTCCGTTTAATTTGGTCTAACACCTCCGGAAAATGTACTTTGAAAATGCTCATAGATCCAGGCTTATTATATGAGCATATAAAATTAGCGATAAATCTAAGTTTGCAAAGCATGTTTTGGTTGGATTTACTAGTGATATACCTGTGCGATGCACGGAAACTAAATCAATGATTTTATTTTAATTTTATCAAATTTATCATACGATTTAATTAAGAAAATTTATGTAATCAAGATGAACAATCTATCACCCTAATTGTTCTGGGAATGAACATTGAGGATAGGGATAGTACCTAGAGAGTGGAAAATTGTGCTAGAGAGAGAATGAGAATGAGAGAGAGAATGCTGAATTTCATGTGTTAATTCATCAAATGAGCCAAAAGTCCCTTACAATTGGTAACTACCTCCTATTTATAGAGTTTGGGTACTACCTATTGGGCCAATTGGGCCTCCGAAGCTGAGGCCCAACTTAAGGCCAAGCCCTCGCCTTGGGGCGAGCTACACACTGGGCGTTGCCCCTCTAGGGGCTCGCCCAATCCACTAGTCACAAGACACCGAGCTCGAAGTATGAGAGCTAAGTGTGTCTTTTAAATGCCTTTACATGTACCCTATAGTACGCTGGGATCTAAGCTGCCAACATGGCTTTGAGAAAAAATAAGTAAACTACGCTGCCAACATGGCGTAAGCAAAAGAAACAAGCATTTTTTATTTGGGCAAACAACCCAAACCGGCAAGTCCACAAGTCCACAAGCGGCGAGAACGACCCTCCGAACTGCGATTGGTTGGAGTAGGTGAGCGATCGTTCGCCGGCGAGAAAGGTGGCAGGCATTGATCATGTATTGATCACCCAAGTGTTGGCTTGGCAACGTCCCTGGCGAGTGGCTAACTTTAATGCTGGTATTACTTGTCAGGCGATGGCGTTTGGTTTCCAGGGTGGCGAGGCCTTTCGCGCTTCCTCTTATTTTAAAAACCTTTCAAATCCCTACCTGCTCCACGTGATGCGTCAGTTACATCTGTTTTCCTCTTTCTCCGGAACCGTCACTTCACTTTTCATAACTGTCCCATCGTCGCGCAGTAACTCCCCATTACACGCGACCCACTTCCCAAAAAACCATCATGACTTCCAACCTTCCACACGCGTCCAACACGCGTCACCCTTCCAGCTTCCCCCCTTTTCCTATAAAAACCCTTCTTCCCTACAATCATCCCTTTCCGAGACCTCTCTTCACTTCCCTAATCGCTTACCAACTCCCTCTGCAAACTTCCGTTCTGGAGCCGTCGCTTATCACCCTTTCCGCTACCCACTCTTCACATCCTTCTCCGGTGAGTCCTACTGCCCTTATCTCTGCATCATATATATACTCATCTTTTTTTTTCCCATTTCACTGTCTAAAATGGCTTCAAACCCTAACTCCCCTAATCACCCTTCCCTAATCCCCTAACCACCCCTCTTCCTCTTCCGGGAGCGACCCTGACTCCACCGCAGCCGGCGGCCTCCTCTTAGAGGTCCCGGAGATCCCTCCTTACCGATTAAAAACTTTCGCCACTCTGCCGCTTTCCAGTCCAAAGAGCCCCCACCCACGAAGCTATAGACCAACCTTCCATTTTCCAGGATAGTGATCTCATCGTGCAATTCGTGAGCACCCTGGGTGGTTTTGTCTGACGATGATGAGTTTAACGCCAACTCAGGATTTGGACCTGCAGTTCTGAGGACCGCCCCTGGCTTCATAAGCTCAACGGCGACGTAAAGAGATCCCACTTTTTCTTTGCGTACGAATACATGTTTGGCGAGCTTGGAGTCAAGCTTCCTTTTTCGCCTTTGTCCAAACCGTCCTCCGCGACATCAATGCGGCTCCCTGTCAACTTCACCCCAACGCCTGGGCCTTCATCCGGTGCTTTGAAATTTTATGCGCCGCGGTTGGCACCGCCCATCTCCCACCAGCTTCTTCTACCTCTACGATGTTGACTCCAAGTCCATCAAAATAGAAGATGGATCTCCTTAAAGGCCCGAGCAGGCCGAAGTGTTGTATCCCCATAAAAGCAACGCGAAGTCCTCTTTGCCCGGAGGTACTTTCGGAGTGGCGGTTCACCTCGCCTATCCAGAGGCATTCACCCTCAGGGACGGGACTGCCCTTTTCCTCTTTACTGGACGGAGAAGCCCAACGGGATCACCGATCCTTCAGAGGAATCTTTGTCTGCCAACGACAAGCCTCCTGAATCTCCTTGCTCCACTTCCATCCTTGACTGCTCAACAGTCCTTGAGGGCGCTCGCCTCTCAAGGACTCCTAAATACTTAGGTCATCCCTAGCTTACTTTTATCATCGACATTTTCTTTCTCACCTCCTATGTTGTCATTGATCGTCTTTTTTTTTATTGTTGCAGAAGATATGAACTTCACCAACGCTGAGCTCCTGAAAGCCCGCGAGAGGAGACTGGCTCGTTTTTCCCCAAAGTTCAACGCTGAGGGCGATGTAAAAAAGCGGGGCGGTGCTGAGAACCAAGCTGAGGGCGCCCAAGTCCCCAAGAGGAGGAAATTGGTCAAAATTTCCTCTGTCGCCGGCTCCTCCAACCCTGGCGCTCAGCCCACCACTACCGCCGCGTCTAAAGGCAAAAATGTCGCCAAAGCCTCCATCGCCACGGCCACCGAGTCACCCACCGTCCCAGCTCCCAATTCCGCTACCACAGGCGCGGCCACCGCCGCCGCCGCCAAGTCCACTACTGCCGGCGCCACAGCCGCCTCCGCCGGGGCCACAACCACTTCTGCTGACCAGCCACCAGCCGCTGACAAACCACCAACATTCTCAATCCTCAACTGTTGAGAAACTTGCCACCGTCAATACCACAAAAGCTGCCGCGTCTTCCGATACTCCTGCCGGGGAGAAAGAAAAAGAAGATGAAACCCCCAAGTCCCCCCCTCGCCAAGACGCACCTCCTAGCCCGCCCCAACAAATGATGGGCGCTCCATGCCTTCCCCGCCTCGCCAAGAGGAAAGATCCTCTCCTAGCGCTGCCACCACCTTTGAAGCAGCCCCGGATTGAGCAAGCTCCCGTTCCGAGGGCGGTTCTTCAAGCTATTACAATATGCTTCCCAACGCCATTGCACCTTCAGAATTCTTACTTACCGGCCTCAACCGTGACGTCATAGAAAAAAAAGTTTTGAGTCGGGGCATTGGTGAGACCAAAGAGGAGACCCTTGCTTGTCTCCTACGCGCTGGATGCATCTTTGCCCACGCGTTTGATAAGTTCAACGCCACCGCTGCTGAAACCGAGAGGTTGAGGGCTGAAAACACCAGCACCAAGAGGACGCCGCCGGCTGGAAGAAGCGCTTTGACAAACTGCTGGAACAAGCGGGAAAAGAAAAAGTCCAGGCCGACAAGTTGATTGGTACGGCGGGAATCAAAATCGGCGAGCTGGAAAACGATCTGGAACTAATGAGGGAAGAAGCGGATGGTCTCGATGCAAGCCTCCAGGTTTGCAAAAAGGAAAAAGCCCAAGTTGAGACGGACTTGGCTGCCAGAAGCGAGGCGCTGGCCGCTAAGGAGTCGCAGCTCGACGCATTACGCGTTGAACTGGAGTCAGTGAGAAAGGCGCTGGCGGAGCAAGAGAAAAAATCTGCTGAGTCTTTGGCCTCGGCGAAGGCTGACCTGGAGGCTGCGGTGCGAACTGCATCTGAAGAGATCAAGAAGGCGGACGAGGTCCATGGCGCTGCTCTCGCCGCGAAAGATGCTGACATTACCTCCCACCTTGCAAAGATTAAAGAGCTAGAGGGCGAGCTGGCGATGGAGAAAGCCAAAGCCGCTGAGGCGAGGGAACAAGCCGCTGACATTGCCTATGACAATCGTGAGCGCGGCTTCTACCTCGCCAAAGACCAGGCCCAACATTTGTTCCCGAACCTTGACTTAGCGCCATGGGAGTAATGAAAGAGATCACCACTGAAGGACTGGTTGGTCCCGATGATCCTCCCCTGATTGACCAACACCTCTGGACCGCCACTGAAGAAGAAGAAGAAGAAACAAGAGAAGAAGAAAGAAATAATGATTAATGTAATTTTAATTTTTACTTAGCCTTTACCGCCTTCTGTAATGCACTTTTCTGCCATTTCCATATATAAGCAAACTTCCGCCATTACTCTTATATCGCCTTTTAATACCTTGTAAATTTTGTTGAATGATTGCTTTTGCCGTAAATTGTTCGGTCATCACTTCGCAAATCGCCACATTCTTGAGAATGGATTCATAGTTTTAAACGCCCTGACGCCCGGAGTAATAAAATACTCAACATCCTGAGTACTCAACATCCTGAGTGACTAAGCACTCGCCTTCCACCTTATTCATTCGCCGACCTTATATCCTGCGCTATTTTTCACGCTTCATGTGATTGAATTACGCCTAACGATTATGTGCGTTAATTTCAACTAGGGCTTGTTGCTTGGTATTTCTCCACCAAGACTTTAAACATTCTCCACAAAGGGATAAATGGCCTCCATTCTTGAGGGCTTCGCCCGGGGCTTTGCCTTCTCGGGGCTTACTATGCTTGGGTCCCAATGGCCATTTGGGGGTCCCAAGACTTTTGCCTAGTTAATGGCGCTCGTCGTATTCTGGCGAGACTTACCCAGCACATCGTTTACGGGACCGGCGATCACGTCAGACTTTCCGGGGGGCGATTCCCAGGCATCAAAGGCCATTTGTGGAATCGCCACCACCTTCAGGGTTCCAGCAAGCCCCTTTGGGGATCAAGCTTGTCCCACCTAGTGATCGCCGTAATTCTTTGTGTCGATCGGCAATTCCGATCGTCAGGGAATCCCTAGAATTTTTAGACACGAATTTCATGAATTTTCGTTTTATTGATGATGCGCCTCATTAAAAAACTCCTTTCGGAGAAAAAGAGCACGCTTTTGTTATGGCAATACATTGGAGAGTTTAAAGACACTTTTTAGAAAAATTTAAAGATATCCAGCTTTGGCGAATTCACTTTGTTCACCTTCTCGCCTACGATCAACTATAATAGTAGCGCAAGCTTAATGACGAACGCACTGTCGCGGGTGCGTGTCAAAGTATTTTTGCTTTGAATGCAGTACAAGGTGTTAACACCAGGATCGTTCTCACAAGGACTTGATAAATTATCAATTGATATTAGAGTAAAACAAAAAAACCTAAAAGGGGGTTGATTGATTGGATTGAAAAGTAACAAAGCAATAACTTAGTCATCGGATTATAACATTCAAGTGCAACAAACCTTCATCGGTTACAAAAGATTAAATCTTCCTCATTGTTTCCCTAATTCGTGAGAGTTGATTAACTAAGCGAAAATCAATTCTCAGTTTCCTAAACTAAGCGATTAAGAAACAGTTACGAACTAACATGAACTAAGCGAACATGCATCAACTCTTATTTCTAAAACTACGGAATTAAGCAAACCCTAGATCAGAAATAAAGATGAAGAGAATTAAAAAAGAAGGAATTTGCATTAAGAACAGAACCTCAAGTTTGCAAACACGAGAATATTAAAAATCCTAACACTAACTATGGAGTTTAACAACTCATACTAGAAAGATGGAGAGAGATATTAGGAGAAGGTGGAGGAGGTGATGGTGAGATGTGGTGAGGTGGTATGGTGGTCAGGTCTAACAAAAGCCTAAACTCACTTATTTATACTAATAAATAAACATGTTCATCAAGTAACAATCTTTGTTATCTAAATCTTTTCTAAATCTTCACAAAATCGGGCTCAAATAAAGGAGTAAGCCTGCTGAACAATCAGGCATTCTCGGGTCCCACAAGAAGTCTGAATCTTCAATTGAGGTAAACATGAGAGTTGTAGCTCTTTAAGTCAGCTTCGCGGTCCTTCAATCGGATCCTAATTCGGAGTTCTGTAGCCCAAGATATGATCATTTTAGTGCAGACTGTTCCAGACTCGCAGGATTAGCGACCAGCAACTTTACAAGGACATTCTAAGCAAGTTTGAGGCTGATTCTTGAATTATTCTGAACATGAAAGTTGTAGGGCTTCGAGTTAGCTTTCCAACGACATATTATTCGCCCAATTTGGATATTTGTAGCTCCAGGTTCAACCTGTTCTAGCAAAACAGTCACAGAAACTAAAAGTGTAGAATTAAGCACTTTTCCATGAATAATCCAAATAAGCACTAATGGTCAAAACATGGCTAAGTCATAACAATTAAGCACAAAAATGTATATAATGAAGCTTAGAAAGACACACGTAAAGTGTATCAATTATGCGCTTATCAAATACCCCCGCACTTAACCTTTTGCACTCCTGGGCAAAACTTGTTGGGTCCAGGTGGGCCAGCATCCTGCCTGCAGGTAGCATTCGAAACGGGGCGCTGTCTGCTACGCTATAAGAAATAACGTTGCGCCCTCACTAACACCAATTGGTTTTGGCGTAGTGGTAAGCGCGTGATCCTACAAGTGGTATCAGAGCGCAAGTTCTGATTACCACACCTAACAGTGTTCAGTGATCCGGGCCGGTGTGAAAAACAATGGCTGCCACCACCAGTGAAACTCAAAGAGATGGTTACAACGCAAAGCCTCCTATGTTCGATGGTCAAAGGTTCGAATATTGGAAAGATAGACTGGAAAGTTTCTTTCTGGGTTTCGATGCAGATCTCTGGGATATTATTGTGGATGGCTATGAGCGTCCAGTTGATGCAGATGGCAAAAAGATCCCAAGGTCAGAGATGTCTGCAGATCAAAAGAAGCTGTACTCACAACATCATAAAGCAAGAGCAATTCTTCTAAGTGCTATCTCCTATGAGGAGTACCAGAAGATTACAGATCGTGAGTTTGCTAAAGGCATTTTTGATTCTCTGAAGATGTCTCATGAAGGAAACAAGAAAGTCAAAGAATCAAAGGCATTGTCTTTGATCCAAAAGTATGAATCCTTCATCATGGAGCCAAATGAGTCCATTGAAGAAATGTTCTCCAGATTTCAACTGCTTGTAGCTGGCATACGTCCTCTCAACAAGAGCTACACAACAAAAGATCACGTCATAAGGGTCATCAGGTGTCTTCCTGAAAGTTGGATGCCTTTGGTGACTTCAATAGAGCTCACGAGAGATGTTGAGAATATGAGTTTAGAAGAACTCATCAGCATTTTGAAATGCCATGAGCTGAAGCGCTCAGAGATGCAAGATCTGAGGAAAAAGTCCATAGCCTTGAAATCCAAATCTGAAAAGGCTAAGGTTGAGAAGTCAAAGGCTCTTCAAGCTGAAGAAGAAGAATCTGAAGAAGCATCAAAAGATTCTGATGAAGATGAGCTGACTCTGATCTCCAAGAGACTCAACCGCATCTGGAAGCACAGGCAGAGCAAGTTCAAAGGCTCTGGAAAGGCAAGAGGAAAGTCTGAATCCTCAGGTCAGAAGAAGTCATCAATCAAGGAAGTCACTTGCTTTGAGTGTAAAGAATCAGGGCACTACAAAAGTGACTGTCCAAAATTGAAGAAGGACAAGAAGCCAAAGAAGCACTTCAAGACCAAGAAGAGTCTGATGGTGACATTCGATGAATCAGAGTCAGAGGATGTTGACTCTGATGGTGAAGTCCAAGGACTCATGGCTATTGTCAAAGACAAAGGAACAGAGTCAAAGGAAGCTGTTGACTCTGACTCAGAATCAGAAGGAGATCCAGACTCTGACGATGAAAATGAGGTATTTGCTTCCTTCTCTACCTCTGAACTGAAACATGCTTTGTCTGATATCATGGATAAGTATAACTCCTTGTTGTCTAAGCATAAGAAGCTGAAAAAGAACTTATCTGCTGTTTCTAAAACTCCTTCTGAACATGAGAAAATCATATCTGATTTGAAAAATGATAACCATGCTTTAGTTAATTCTAACTCTGTGCTTAAGAATCAAATTGCTAAGTTAGAAGAAGTTATTGCCTGCGATGCCTCTGATACTAAGCATGAATCTAAGTATGAAAAATCTTTTCAAAGATTCCTGGCTAAAAGCGTAGATAGAAGCTTAATGGCTTCAATGATCTATGGTGTAAGCAGAAATGGAATGCATGGCATTGGCTATTCTAAACCAATTAGAAATGAGCCTTCTGTGTCTAAAGCTAAATCCTTGTATGAATGCTTTGTTCCCTCTGGTACCATATTGCCTGATTCTGTACCTGCTGAAGTTGCTAAAAACCCTCTTAAAAAGGGATCTTTCTCTATGACTAAATATCATGCAAATATTCCTTTAAAATATCATGTTGAGACACCCAAGGTGATCAGAACCCTTGGGGTAACTAACAAAAGAGGACCCAGAAAGTGGGTACCTAAGGACAAGATTATCTATGTTGCAGATATCCTTGATAGCTCCACTGAAACACCAATCATGGTATCTGGACAGTGGATGCTCGCGTCACATGACGGGAGAAAAGCGTATGTTCCGAGAGCTGAAACTTAAGCCTGGAGGCGAAGTTGGCTTTGGAGGAAATGAAAAGGGTAAAATTATTGGTACTGGTACTATTTGTGTAGATAGTAGTCCATGCATTGATAATGTTTTATTGGTAGACGGCTTAACACATAACTTATTGTCTATAAGTCAATTAGCTGACAAGGGTTATGATGTTATATTCAATCAAAAGTCCTGCCGGGCTGTAAGTCAGATCGATGGCTCTGTTCTGTTTAACAGCAAGAGGAAGAACAACATTTATAAGATCAGATTATCTGAGTTGGAGGCTCAGAATGTGAAGTGCCTTCTGTCTGTTAATGAAGAGCAGTGGGTATGGCATAGACGGTTAGGGCATGCCAGTATGAGAAAGATTTCTCAGCTGAGCAAGCTAAACCTTGTCAGGGGCTTACCCAATCTGAAGTTCGCTTCAGACGCTCTTTGTGAAGCATGTCAGAAAGGCAAATTCACAAAAGTCCCTTTCAAGGCAAAGAATGTTGTCTCAACCTCAAGGCCGTTAGAACTTCTGCATATCGACCTGTTTGGACCAGTGAAAACTGAGTCTATAGGTGGCAAGAGATATGGGATGGTTATCGTTGATGACTATAGCCGCTGGACATGGGTAAAGTTTCTAACCCGCAAGGATGAGTCTCATGCTGTGTTCTCTACCTTCATTGCTCAAGTGCAAAACGAGAAGGATTGTAGAATTGTGCGTGTCAGAAGTGACCATGGTGGAGAGTTTGAGAATGACAAGTTTGAGAGTCTGTTTGATTCCTATGGAATTACACATGATTTCTCTTGTCCCAGAACTCCTCAACAAAATGGTGTTGTTGAGAGGAAGAATAGAACTCTTCAGGAGATGGCTAGAACCATGCTCCAAGAAACTGGCATGGCTAAGCACTTTTGGGCAGAGGCAGTAAATACAGCATGTTACATTCAGAACAGAATCTCTGTGAGACCAATTCTGAAAAAGACTCCTTATGAATTGTGGAAGAACATAAAACCCAACATTTCTTATTTTCATCCTTTTGGCTGTGTTTGTTATGTTCTCAATACTAAGGATAGATTGCATAAATTTGATGCTAAATCTTCTAAGTGTCTATTACTTGGTTATTCTGATAGATCTAAAGGTTTTAGATTTTATAATACTGATGCTAAGACTATTGAAGAATCTATTCATGTTAGATTTGATGATAAGCTTGACTCTGACCAGTCAAAGCTAGTTGAAAAGTTTGCAGATTTAAGCATTAATGTTTCTGACAAAGGCAAAGCTCCAGAGGAAGTTGAGCCAGAGGAAGATGAACCAGAGGAAGAAGCTGGTCCCTCTAACTCACAAACTCTGAAGAAGAGCAGAATCACTGCAGCTCATCCTAAGGAATTGATTCTGGGCAACAAAGATGAACCAGTCAGAACCAGATCTGCCTTCAGACCCTCTGAAGAGACCTTGCTGAGTCTGAAAGGATTGGTGTCCTTAATTGAACCCAAGTCCATAGATGAAGCTCTTCAGGACAAGGATTGGATTCTGGCCATGGAAGAAGAATTGAATCAATTCTCCAAGAACGATGTTTGGAGCTTAGTGAAGAAGCCTGAGAATGTCCATGTTATTGGAACGAAATGGGTATTCAGAAACAAGCTAAATGAGAAAGGAGATGTAGTCAGAAACAAGGCAAGGCTAGTTGCTCAAGGCTACAGCCAGCAGGAAGGAATAGACTACACTGAAACATTTGCTCCAGTAGCAAGACTGGAAGCAATCAGACTATTGATTTCTTTCTCAGTAAATCACAACATAGTTCTACATCAGATGGACGTAAAGAGTGCCTTCCTAAATGGTTATATCTCAGAGGAAGTCTATGTTCATCAACCCCCAGGTTTTGAAGATGAAAAGAAACCAGACCACGTGTTCAAATTGAAGAAATCACTCTACGGTCTGAAGCAAGCTCCCAGAGCATGGTATGAGAGACTTAGCTCATTCCTTCTGGAGAATGAGTTTGTAAGGGGTAAAGTAGATACAACTCTCTTTTGCAAGACTTATAAAGATGATATCTTAATTGTGCAAATTTATGTTGATGATATTATATTTGGTTCTGCTAATCAATCTCTATGCAAAGAATTTTCTGAGATGATGCAGGCTGAATTTGAGATGAGTATGATGGGAGAATTAAAGTACTTTCTGGGAATACAAGTTGATCAAACACCAGAAGGAACATATATCCATCAGAGCAAGTACACTAAGGAACTTCTGAAGAAGTTCAATATGCTGGAATCTACAGTGGCCAAGACTCCAATGCATCCAACATGCATTCTGGAAAAAGAAGATATAAGTGGTAAAGTATGTCAGAAGCTCTATCGTGGCATGATAGGTTCACTTCTGTACTTAACTGCATCTAGGCCAGACATACTATTTAGTGTTCATTTATGTGCTCGTTTCCAATCAGATCCAAGGGAAACCCACTTAACTGCTGTTAAGAGGATCCTAAGGTATCTGAAAGGCACCACTAACCTTGGCTTGATGTATAAGAAAACATCAGAGTATAAGCTTTCAGGTTATTGTGATGCTGATTATGCTGGAGATAGAACAGAGAGAAAAAGTACTTCTGGAAATTGTCAATTTCTGGGAAGCAATCTAGTCTCATGGGCAAGCAAGAGGCAATCAACCATTGCTCTATCAACTGCAGAGGCAGAATATATCTCAGCAGCAATATGCAGCACTCAGATGCTCTGGATGAAACATCAGCTGGAGGATTATCAGATCCTTGAGAGCAATATCCCAATCTATTGTGATAACACTGCTGCAATTTCGTTGAGCAAGAATCCTATCTTGCATTCAAGGGCAAAGCACATTGAGGTAAAGTATCACTTCATTAGAGATTATGTGCAGAAGGGCGTACTTCTTCTGAAGTTTGTTGATACTGACCATCAATGGGCAGATATCTTTACAAAGCCCTTAGCTGAAGATAGATTTAATTTTATTCTGAAAAATCTAAACATGGACTTTTGTCCAGAGTGAAGATAGATCAGAACCTCTGACTATGATACTTCTTGATCAGAAGATGTCTAGTCCAGAAGGTAACTCAATCAGAGTGTGTGTGTGCCCACTGGTACTGACTCTGAAGCTGAAACAACAACACGTGCGTCAGAATTTCTGATGCATAGTTCCTTGTGCCCGTGTGACAGTCTGTTGTGATTGCGTGTAGATATGCTTATCTTCTGTGTGTGATTGTGTATTTTACTGTTACTGTCTATCTTTAATTTTCAACCGTTGATCTTAAAGTGTTTTTTGAATCAACAACGGTTATTTGATAAAACCCACTATACACACACGTTCTCTCTCACTTCCGGTTTTCACTCTCGCACTCCCTGCTTTTCAAAACCGCCTCCTTCGTGATTTCTCTCTCGATCTCTCTTCATCCTTCAAACTTCATCTTCTACCTCAAACCTTCAACCTCTTCAAAATGGTGAGACAAACCAGAAGATCTACTGCAGATGCACCTCAGTTCCCTCACATGGTAGTCGGGTTGGCAACGGGTCAACGGGGCTCTGAGAACCCAGCACAAGAACAAGCTCAAGCTCAAGAGGAGATTGTTCCTATTGCAGAACGGGGCTGTGCCGTTCACTGTGTATTTCCTCCTGAGGAACTCCAAGTCCTTGCAGAATGGAGATTCAACCTCGACAACTTGGCTGCAAATGGGTTTGATCTCCGTCCTGAAGTCCAAGCTCAAGGTTGGGGAAACTACTTCAATCGACTTCGAGGACCGGTGTATGAGAAGCTGGTAAAGGAATTCTGGAAGCACGCTGATTGTGATGACACTCAGGTGGTCTCTTACATACTGGGTAGGAAGATCATCATCACGGAGAAGTCATTCGTGAATCTGCTAGGTGCAGAAACTGCTCATGGGTATCGGTTCTCACTGACGGAATCGAAGCTGAAACCCAGGACCAAGGACATCGTCAACAAGGCCCTGTACACCACCTTCAAACCGGGCAAGACGAGCTACAAAGTGATGGACCTTCAACCCAAACTCAGGGTCTGGCACAAGATCCTGCTCAACTGCATCAATCAACGACCAAAGGGCAGTTCTCCAGACTACATCAACTTCAATCAGAAGGCGATGCTGTTCTTCATTCAAGACAAGGAGAAGATCTGCCTTCCCTACTTCCTGTTCTCCTATTTGAAGGAATGCATCCGGAAGTCTCGCACCACCTCCTCCATCAAGTCAGCCATCAAATATATTCCTTTTGGGAGGCTGATCTCAGACTTTCTCATTGAAAGCAACTTGGTGCAAGATTTGATCAATGCTGGTTGCACAGAGGATTTGAGCACAATTGTTAGCGATGTCTTCACTGCCAACTCTCTGAAGAAGATGGGTTTGGTCCAGAAGAAGATTGCTCCTGCTCATGAGGACACATCTTCTGAGATCAGAGGAAGAAGAATGCCTCTGAATGACTACCCTCTGTGGACTCAAGCAGACCATCCTGAAGCCATCAGATGCTATGTTGAAGACCTCAGGGCTCAAGGATTCGAGATTGACCTTGATGATTTCGTCAGCCGACTTCCACCAGCTCCAGAGTTTCCTTCTCCTCCCAAGAAGAAAACCAAGAGGAAGATGGTTCTGGACGAATCCTCAGAGGAATCTGATGTCCCTCTGGTCAAGAAGGCGAAGAGCAAGCCTGCTGATGATGATGGTGATGATAGTGAGGATGGTCCTCCAAAGAAGAAGCAGAAGAAAGTCAGAATTGTGGTGAAGCCTACTCGGGTGGAACCAGCTGCTGCAGAGGTCAGAAGGACTGAACCTCCGGCCAGAGTGACTCGATCATCAGCACATACAAGTAAGCCTGCACTTACCTCTGATGATGATTTGAATTTATTTGATGCACTCCCAATTTCTGCCTTACTCCAACACTCTTCAAATCCCCTCACTCCTATTCATGAATCCCAGCCAGCCGCACAAACCACCTCTCCACCACATTCCCCAAGATCTTCATTCTTTCAACCTTCTCCTACTGAAGCACCACTCTGGAATTTGCTTCAGAACCAACCCTCTAGGTCAGAAGATCCAACCTCTCTCCTTACCATTCCATACGACCCATTAACTTCTGAACCCATCATCCCCAACCAACCAGAACCCAAACCAACAGAACCACAACCCAGAACGTCTGATCACTCTGCTCCCAGAGCATCAGCACGTCCTGCTGTCAGAACCACGGATACAGACTCTTCATCAGCCTTCACACCTGTATCCTTCCCCATCAATGTCTTTGACTCTCCTCCCTCCAATACCTCTGAATCACTTAGAAAATTCATGGAGGTTAGGAAAGGGAAGGTATCTGCCTTGGAAGAATATTACCTTACCTGTCCAAGCCCTAGGCAATATCCTGGCCCTAGACCTGAACGTCTAGTTGACCCAGATGAACCTATCTTGGCCAATCCTATCCAAGAGGCAGACCCCTTAGTCCAACAGGCTCACCCTGTCCCTGACCAACAAGAGCCAATTCAACCAGACCCTGAACCTGAACAATCAGTATCTAACCAATCCTCGGTTAGATCACCTCACCCTCTGGTTGAAACTTCAGACCCTCACCGTGGAACCTCTGAACCCAATGCTCCCATAATTAACATTGGTTCTCCACAAGGTGCCTCTGAAGCTCATAGCAGCAATCACCCAGCCTCTCCTGCACCCAACCTCTCCATCATTCCCTATACTCACCTTCAACCCACATCTCTCTCTGAGTGCATCAATATTTTCAATCATGAAGCCTCCTTGAGGCTCCGCAATGTGCACGGTCAGACTGACCTCAGTGAGAATGCTGAAAATGTGGCTGATGAGTGGAACAATTTGAGCACTTGGCTGGTGGCTCAGTTTCCCGTTATGCTGCAGCTCCTGCATGCAGAGGGAAGTCAGAGCATTGAGGCTGCAAAGCAAAGGTTTGCTAGGAGGGTGGCTCTTCATGAACTCGAACAGAGAACCAAGCTTCTTGAAGCCATTGAAGAAGCCAAGAGACAGAAAGAACAAGAAGAAGAAGCTGCCCGTCAAGCAGCAGCTCAGGCTGAACAAGCCAGACTTGAGGCAGAACGTCTTGAAGCTGAAGCTGAGGCAGAGCGACTTGCACCAGTTCTGTTTACTCCTGCTGCTTCTGCTTCCATTCCAGAACCTCAAGCTGCTCAGAACGTTCCTTCCAGCTCTACTCCGACAAGCTCATCCAGACTCGACATCATGGAACAACGTCTTGACACTCATGAATCCATGCTGATTGAGATGAAGCACATGATGATGGAACTTCTGCGCCGTACTGATAAATCTTAGATTTTAGGATCTCTTCTTTTTCTTCCTTTTCTTTTTATTTAACGTTGTTTTATTTAAACTCTGCTTATTTACTTACTTTAATTTGTTCATTTGTGATTCTATATGCATATATCTATATATATTTGTGGCACATATGCTTGCAAAACCTGTTTTATTCATAATTGTTCTATGTTTACATCATAATTCTTTCCATCATACATTATTCCCTATATCTAGAATGGAGGATCCTTCCTCATTCTTCTGCATTCTTGGCGCTGCTCCACTCTTTCCTTCTCCAGACGATCCAATGCATACTCTATGTTGCCAAGTTTGATGCTCAGATCATCCTTTTCTAGACTATCTTCTGTCGTCTTGAGTCTCTTTTCCACAGTCTCCTTCTCTTCCAGCAGATTCAGCTCCCGCTGGCAAAGCTCCTGAATCTCTTCCACGAAGCAGAGGAACTCCTTCAGATCTTTCTCCATCTCTGGACCAAGATCTTCTTCAAGCAGTGTCTTCGTCAGCTCTTGTATGGTCTTTGTACCATCGGGATGCCTAATATTGAGGAACATATCTTCCTCAAACGCCTTCCTTCTGAGCTCTTCTAATGCCATTCTGTATGATGCCATTTTTTTTCTGAATATTATTCGAGGTGTGAAGCTTCCCTTTCTCTCCAACGTTTTTATAGGCTTCACTTTCTCTCTGAAAGTTAATGCTCTTACAGTTTCTCGAGGTTAAGTACTTGGTAACTGACCCTTCTATTTCCTCACTTGACCGGTGGTAAACGTTCATCCCTTGCATTAACTCTTCTATTTATTATCGCCTCACTCTGATTCTTACATCGTCTTCATTTTCTTTCAACTTAGACCTTCTCTAAGGGGGACGTACCTTGTACTTCAAGCTAAGTTTTTCACACCCCAAGCTTTTTGCTTATGACAAAAAGGGGGAGTAAACCCAGTTTTTGATGTGTAAGATGTGTTAGTGTGACTTATTTTTCTTTTGGAGATTTTAAGAGTTCCACCTTCATGACCATAGATGTGTCACTGGGCAAATACAAGGAATACATTTCACTTCTTCTGAAGTGATTCTAAGTTGACTCTGATACCCAAGACTCTGATACCTTGTCCATGACTCTGATCACTTATGCGCTCTGATTATTCGTTTTTCATCTATGTCATAAGCTTTTCACTCTGAACTCTTATATGATTTAGCTCAGAATCTAGACTTTACTAACGTTTTCATCAAGTATTAGATTCAGGGGGAGCTAAGCTCAGAATCAAGCAGTGACTTGAATTCAGAATGAGCAAGATAAACTATTCACATCAGGATAAGTCTTATTTTATATCTCTAAACTCTGAGTGAATTCAGTTTAATGTTTAAGAATTGTTCATCAAAAATCTTAGTTTTGTCATCATCAAAAAGGGGGAGATTGTAAGATCAAGTTTTGATCTAGTAGTACAACTCTATGTTTTGATGATTACAAGTTAACCTTTTGATATGAACAATTGTGGTACTCTAACGTGTTTTCTGAGTGTGCTATTTACAGGCTCTGACCTCAACTCAATTTCACACAAATCAGAAGCACTGTGTATAAAGGGTAACCCAAGCAACGCTTTCGCATTCACCATGTTCAGTATGAACAGTGGAAAAGCTTCAGAAGATCTGAAGCTATACAAACTCTGATGAGGACTCAGTCGCTAGAAGCTCTGATGATCCAGAAGTTCTGACAACCAAGAAACACTGAAGGTTCAGATGTTCCGATGGTGTAGAAGACTCTGAAGATCCAGAAGCTGAATAGTGGAAACTCTGAAGTCCAGAAGCAAGAAACTCTGAAGGCCATGTTCTTCCCTCTGAGTTCAGAATCAGAAGATACAATGGTCAGAGGATCTGTGCTTTCCCTCTGACTCTGATCAACCTGCTTCACAAGTTCCAATACGAAGCATTCCTCTGATCAGAAGTCTCCTAGGTTAAAAGGTCAAGTCGCTATCCAAGTACAAAAGCAAGTGTACCTTCCTGACGACCTACCTAACGTTCTCAGCCACAGCAGAAGCTGGATTTTCCATAACTGCCCTCCAACGGTAGCATTTCCATGCAACGCTCAACCCTAATCCTTGGAGTATATATAGAGGCTGAAGATTGAAAGAAGCGGCTACAATTACGAGAACACAAGAAGAAGAAAAAAAATATACAAGAAGCAATACACACGCGCAAGACATATTCTAAGCTTTCTTTCATCTTGTAATTTATTTTAGTTTACACTCAGCTTATTCAGAAGCAAACCCTTGTAAACACCAACCTCAAACAGTTGTTTGATTTTCCTTTAGGAGATCAAGGTTGATCGGATCCTAGAGAAGACTAAGAGAGTGAATCTTAGTGTGAGCTAAGTCAGTGTAATTGTTAGTCACTTGTAGGTTTCAAGTGCAGTTGTAACTCTTACCTGATTAGTGGATTGCCTTCATTCTAAGAAGGAAGAAATCACCTTAACGGGTGGACTGGAGTAGCTTGAGTGATTTATCAAGTGAACCAGGATAAAATCCTTGTGTGCTTTTCTATCTCTATCTTTTGCACTTAGTTCTCGAAAAGATTTGTTAAAATCTTTAAGGTGGTAGTTTTGTACTGAAAACGTTATTCAAACCCCCCCTTTCTACCGTTTTTCATACCTTCAATTGGTATCAGAGCCAGGTCCCGTGTTCGAATCCCACGGAAGGCATGCTGTGCAGCTAGTTTGGCTGGCAGGTGCTGGGGGGGGGGATTGTTGGGTCCAGGTGGGCCAGCATCCTGCCTGCAGGTAGCATTCGAAACGGGGCGCTGTCTGCTACGCTATAAGAAATAACGTTGCGCCCTCACTAACACCAATTGGTTTTGGCGTAGTGGTAAGCGCGTGATCCTACAAAACTTAACTTCAAAGAAGAATCAGAAAATCACTGATAACAAGTACTTCCTAAAACATAAAAACTCAGCTCACACTTATCTTTGAGAGGTAGAAATTCAGATTTATGAGCAAGAAAACAACCACTTCATTTTCCACAGAGATTAGACAAACAAGAACTCCATCACCTACATTCCAAGCCAACAAGAATTGCAAATTGAACATCAAAGTTGGATGCAAGTGTTATGCTCTCTACTCTCAAGTGTTTAGGCTTGTGTTTAATCATGCTTAAGCAACTCTCATCATCTCATGAAAACATGCATCTATCATAGGCTTGACAAGATTCTAACACACTAATTAAATTGAACAAATGCATACAAAGATCAAAGGACTTTTGAAGGTTGTAATGAGGCTAAGGTCAAGGAAGGATTTATGAAAGATATTCAGAGTTAAAACCTTAGGAAAAATAAGAGCAATGAGAAAAAATTCAAATTAAACTTACTCACAACCCCAAGAATTAACACATTCTTCCTTTTACAACTTCATTTTTTCAACTTCCACTTCCTTTTCTTTTTCTTTATGAGTATCTTCCTTCACTCTTTAACTTCTCTTATTTTTCTTTCTTTGTCTTTTTTTGACATTTGCATATTTTTCTTTTTTATTCTTTCAACTTTTTTTTTTGCTTGCTTACAATTTATCCACAAGGAATGTACCTCTTTAGAGAAACTTAGACCATGCATTCAAATAATTCACCCCCACACTTATTGAACACTCATTCCCAAGACAATTTCAAAGCTCTTACATTTCCTAAGGTAAGGTATCATCATTGTTTTTCACTTAGGCTTGTAATGAGCTGCAAAAGAATGGAGATATTAGGATCAAAGGGGTTAAAACAAAGGTTAAAACATGCAAGGTAAGTTTTTTAGGCCAATAGCTTATTGAAAAAGAATGCCTTATCACATCAAAGTATGAAAATGAACAACAATTTGAGTCAGAATCAAGTCAAGTTCTGCAGTGCATATACACATGATGAAATCACACAAGAAAGAAGAGAATCATGGCAAAGACATTACCATTCAAGTGTTTGGTCCAAATCTCACAAGGTAGTCTCACATGGCAAGCATATAACACAATGAATCCAACAAATCAGTTCTCAATGCAAATCATGATGAACTCAAAATGCAAGCAACTTCATCCAAGAGAGACATGAAATTTAACAAAAAAATATGGTTATATTGCTCACAAACTCAACATCACTAAAACTCAATGAAAAAGTGTGAACTATTTTATTGAAAAGAATAAAAACAAAGCAAATAAATTAAAATAAAATTGCAAACTATCCTAACTGAGGTTCTACTACTCCTAAATAATATTCCCACCCCCACACTTAAATCACACATTGTCCTCAATGTGAGGCACAAATCATCAAATAAATTAGACAAGTGTAATAAAAGAGAAAGGTTAGGAAAAACCAGGGATCAAGGGAGCTGGCGAGGCATGAAACCTGGTAATGCTCTGAATCTGCTATCACCTGGGTCCGGTGGAGGCCTTGCATTAAGAGGAAGCTCATAGTCTTGAGGCACAACAGCAACAATCCACAATGGCTTTGGAGGGATCTCATCTGCAACAATCTTAACAAACCCAAACTGTTTTCTAGCACCTTCAGCATGACTCATGACAATGTTCAGTTTGAGTGAAAACTTTTTCCAAGCACGTGCATCACCTGAAATAAGAGTAAATGAAAAATTAGTACATTCAACAATCAATTCTTTGTCTGGAGGCTTTGGTAGAGGTTTCAAAAAGTATTCCTCCATTGAGGTGGGCTCCTTGCAATCAAAAGAGTCTCCAATAAGCACAACTTTTTCAAAAATGTCTAGATTAATTAAAAGCGGCTTATGTGGAAAAATTGCTAATTTAGATTCACGTTCTACATCCATCTTCTTAACTTCATCCCTTGCAAAACATTTCTTGAAATCATCCAACAACTTATTTTCTTCTTCACCATGATACATCTTCTCACTCTCATAAGTTCTCTGTGGAAGAGGGAGATGTATTGCTTGTTGGTTGTCTTCATCATTAGAATTAGCATCAGAAGCAACATTGACTTCAAACTCATTAACTTCACAAGAACCATCAGTGCTAGCATCAAGATGAGTATCAACACAAGGATTAACTTCATCATCAATCTCTGCATCAACTTCATGTTGCAATGTAGGAGCGTGTGCAACTAGCTCGTTAACTGGAGCTTGTAAATTCGCAGTATCTTGCAGGTGTTGATTAGCATTTGCATTGAGATTTGCAGACATTTGGTTCAACATGTCTTGAATTTCTTGCAATATGGAAGGTTCCTCGTGTCGAGGTTGTTGAAACTGGGCTTGGTTTGCTTCATATTGCTTTGAAAGGTCTTCCAAAAATTGGGGTGGATCATTCCAAGGTTTATGAAATTCCTCTTGTGAATGATGTGGATCATGAAATGGATATTGAAATTCCTCTTGCGGATAGTAGCATGGTGGTGAATAAATAGGCTGCTGGAATTGCCCTTGTGGATGATAGCAAGGTGGGTCACACCAAATATTTTCAAAATTCTCTTGTGGATAACATTGAGGTGACTCAAACTGTTGTTGATAGCTCTTGAGCAACATTTGTATAACAGAAAATTGGAGCTCGTCGAGTTTGGCTTCAAGCTTATCAAGTTTAGCTTCCATCACTGCAAAAAAAGCTCCACAACTAACACTTGTGTTCAGTTACTAAAAAAACAAAAGGATAGTAAAAAAAACAAAAACCTAACTAAGAAAACAAAAACGTGAATAAAAGGAACCTCATAATACCAAAGAAAAAAAAATAAAATAAGAAAGTAACGAAGTAACGAAGAAAAAAAAATGTTAGTAAAAAAAAAACAATTAAACGAGATCTGACAGGGAAAAAAAATGTTAGTAACAAAAAAAAATCTAGTAATAATAATAATAAGAATAATAATGAAGGGAAAGTAGATAGAAAAGATAGCAAACTAAAATAAAAGAGAGGAAAGATAGAGAAATAAGAGAGATGATATAAAAATAGAAGATATGAAAGAGAATTAAAAGATAAGAGATTGAGATAGAAGATATAAGATAGATATGTAAGATATAGATACAAAATAAAAATAAAACTACAATCTAATAAATAAATCAAATCAAATCTATTCTAATAGTGTATACGTTGGTCTTTTTTTTGATTTTTTTGATTTTTGTTTTTGTTTTTTTCTTTGTTTTCAATAGAAACGAAAAATAAATAGAAAAAAAAACTCTAAAAACAATTAATAATCACCGAAGTCCCCGGCAACGGCGCCAATTTGACGAACGCACTGTCGCGGGTGCGTGTCAAAGTATTTTTGCTTTGAATGCAGTACAAGGTGTTAACACCAGGATCGTTCTCACAAGGACTTGATAAATTATCAATTGATATTAGAGTAAAACAAAAAAACCTAAAAGGGGGTTGATTGATTGGATTGAAAAGTAACAAAGCAATAACTAAATAGACTAGACAGAAGAGAGAAAGCGTTAGTCATCGGATTATAACATTCAAGTGCAACAAACCTTCATCGGTTACAAAAGATTAAATCTTCCTCATTGTTTCCCTAATTCGTGAGAGTTGATTAACTAAGCGAAAATCAATTCTCAGTTTCCTAAACTAAGCGATTAAGAAACAGTTACGAACTAACATGAACTAAGCGAACATGCATCAACTCTTATTTCTAAAACTACGGAATTAAGCAAACCCTAGATCAGAAATAAAGATGAAGAGAATTAATAAAGAAGGAATTTGCATTAAGAACAGAACCTCAAGTTTGCAAACACGAGAATATTAAAAATCCTAAGACTAACTATGGAGTTTAACAACTCATACTAGAAAAGATGGAGAGAGATATTAGGAGAAGGTGGAGGAGGTGATGGTGAGATGTGGTGAGGTGGTCTGGTGGTCAGGTCTAACAAAAGTCTAAACTCACTTATTTATACTAATAAATAAACTTGTTCATCAAGTAACAATCTTTGTTATCTAAATTTTTTCTAAATCTTCACAAAATCGAGCTCACATAAAGGAGTAAGCTGCTGAACAATCAGGCATTCTCGGGTCCCACAAGAAGTCTGAATCTTCAATTGAGGTAAACATGAGAGTTGTATCTCTTTAAGTCAGCTTCGCGGTCCTTCAATCGGATCCTAATTCGGAGTTCTGTAGCCCAAGATATGATCATTTTAGTGCAGACTGTTCCAGACTCGCAGGATTAGCGACAGCAACTTTACAAGGACATTCTAAGCAAGTTTGAGGCTGATTCTTGAATTATGCTGAACATGAAAGTTGTAGGGCTTCGAGTTAGCTTTCCAACGACATATTATTCGCCCAATTTGGATATTTGTAGCTCCAGGTTCAACCTGTTCTAGCAAAACAGTCAGAGAAACTAAAAGTGTAGAATTAAGCACTTTTCCATGAATAATCCAAATAAGCACTAATGGTCAAAACATGGCTAAGTCATAACAATTAAGCACAAAAATGTATATAATGAAGCTTAGAAAGACACACGTAAAGTGTATCAATTATGCGCTTATCATTTAAGCCATTGAATGACCTGGGTAGCCGCCTTCCATCAAGCTCTTCCAAGTGATAGGCACCGGTACCAAGAACTTTGACAATGCGGTAGGGCCCTTCCCAGTTCGGAGTTAACTTGTTTCCCGGGGCTCCTGATCGCCACTTGAGGACCAGGTCGCCGACCTGCATATCTCGGACGCGAACCCTGCTATTGTACTTTGCGGCCACGCGTTTCAAACAAAAGGTCCAGCTCCATCGCCATATTGGCCTGATTCTCCCCTTCAAAATTCGGCTGAGTCCGCCATGTGAAATTGTCGATCTCCACCGGCAACATAGCATCTACCCCGTAGGTCATCCTAAAGGGGGTTTCTCTTGTAGTGGATTGCACAGTGGTGTTGTACGACCATAATACCACTGGGAGTTCATCCAACCAGGCTCCCTTAGCCTCCTCAAGCCGTCGCCTTAATCCGCGCAGAATTACCCTGTTTGCAGATTCTACTTGCCCGTTCGTTTGCGGGTGCTCCACAGAGGCGAACCTCATCTGTATGCCCATTTCCTTGCAAAATTCCCTTGTCTGACTGCTTGAAAACTGGGTCCCGTTGTCAGATACGATCGCCCTTGGGATTCCAAACCTGCAAACAATACGCCTCCAGTAAAAGTTGACTATTTTTGCTGAAGTTATCTTGGCCAGGGGCTCAGCTTTAATCCATTTAGTAAAGTAGTCCACCGCTACCAGTATAAACTTCATTTGCGACCTGGCGACCGGGAAAGGCCCTACTAAATCCGCTCCCCACATGGCGAAAGGCCATGGGGCGCTCATCGTCACCAGCTCTTTTGGCGGTGCCTTAGACAAATCCGCAAACACTTGACACTTTTTGCACCGCTTCACAAAGTCCATACAATCCTTCCTGAGGGTGGGCCAGTAGAAGCCCGCCCTTAACACCTTGCAGGCCAGAGACCTTCCCCCGATGTGGCTTGCACATACTCCTTCATGCACCTCAGACATTATCGCTTCGTATTTCTCTGGCGGCACGCATTTTAACAATGGCGTCGAAAAACCACGGCGATACAAGTGTCCGTCAATGAGAGTATAGTGGCTCGCCTCTCGCCGTTGCTCCTTCGTGCATTGCTCCACTTCCGCCGGGTCCCCTGCCAAGATAGAAAATATGGGCCCCATACATGTCGCCCCTCTGTTCACACATGCCATGAGCTCGCCTTCAATGCTGGGGTACGCCAGCGTTTCCTGAATTACACTCTTGTTGTTGCCGGGCTTCCGTGTGCTCGCCAATTTGGCCAACGCGTCCGCCCGCTGGTTTTCTGCCCGAGGAACATACTCTACCACAACTTCTTGAAAAAGCGTCATCAAATACCGCACTCGCTCGAGGTACTTGATCAGATTGGGATCCTTGACCTGGAAAGTTCCCTTTACTTGATTCTCTACCAACTGTGAGTCTGTTCTTATCAACAAACTTCCAATCTTTACTTCCCGTGCCAACTTCAATCCGGCGATGAGAGCTTCATATTCTGCCTGGTTGTTTGTTGCTTTGAACTCGAATTTCAGCGATTGCTCCAATACTAGATCCCCCGGTCCTTCTAACGTTACTCCCGCGCCACTGCCGCTACTATTGGAGGATCCATCTACAAAGAGAGTCCACTGAGTGTCCACTCTTTCAAACCGGTCTGGGGTCAACTTGACCACAAAATCAGCCAGTGACTGTGCGCCAACCGTGCCCCGCTTATCATATTGCAACCCATACTCAGATAATTCAACCGACCAGGCGACCAATCTACCTGACAAATCCGGTTTTTGTAACACTTGTCTCAAGGGCAAATCCGTCCGCACCTTCACTGGAAAACTCTGAAAATAAGGTCTCAACCGCCGGGCGGTGACAAGGACCGCCAGTGCCGCCTTCTCAATTTTCTGGTATCTGACCTCTGCGCCCTGGAGTGTGTGACTAACAAAATAAACAATTCGATGCTCGCCATCTATCTCCTGCAGTATCACAGAACTCAGAGCACTATCACTCACAGCAAAATACAAATGCAGCGGGTGTCCCTGTATTGGTTTTGACAAGATTGGCGGTGATGACAGGAGTTCCTTGAGGCGAACAAAAGCTTCTTCACACTCCACCGTCCACTCAAATGCAACATTTTTGTGAAGACACTTGAAAAAAGGGAAAGATCTGTCACCAGACTTAGGAAGAAACCGAGATAAAGCTGCTATTCGCCCTGTTAAACGTTGGACCTCTTTCACATTAGAGGGGCTTTTCATCTGCTGAATCGTCTTGCACTTATCTGGGTTTATCTCTATTCCTCTGGATGTGATCATGAATCCTAAAAACTTGCCCCCTTGAACACCAAAAGAGCATTTCTCCGGGTTGAGGCGCATATTGTGCTTCCTTATCTCGCCAAATGCTTCTTCCAGATCTTGATGATGGTCCAAACCACGTACTGATTTAACAATCATGTCATCAACGTAAACCTCCATGTTTCTTCCCACCTGCCCAGCAAAAACCCTATCCATCAATCTTTGGTAGGTCGCCCCAGCATTCTTTAGTCCAAACGGCATGGTGCGATAGCAATAGTTGACTCTGGCGGTCATGAAAGCCGTTTTGTCCTCGTCTGCCGGGTGCATGCGGATTTAATGATAACCAGAATAAGCATCCATCAAGCTAAGCAGTTCGTTGCCCGAGGCACCATCAACGAGACTATCAATGCTGGGAAGGGGATACGAATCCTTTGGGCATGCTTTGTTTAAGTCTGTGTAATCCACGCACATTCGCCATTTTCCATTCGCCTTTTTCACCATCACGACGTTCGCCAACCACGTCGGATATTTCACCTCTCTGATGAACTCTGCCGCCAGCAACTTGTCAACCTCTTGTTGAACCGCTTTTCCCTTGTCTCCGCCCAAGCGCCGCCTGAGTTGTGAAACTGGCTTGACACTTGGATTCAATGCTAATCGATGGCAGATGAAGTTTGGATCAATTCCGGGCATGTCCTTGCAGCTCCAAGCAAACAAATCTAAGTTTTCGCCTAGCAACTTTGTCAGGCGCGTCTCCTGCTCGTCCGTCAATCTAGTCCCAATCTTCAAAGTGCGATCGCCAAACATTAGCGCCTTTGTTTCCTCAATTGGCGTGGGCCTGTTCACTCGCCCTTCGCCACGTGGGTCAAGATTTTCATCCGAAGTTTCAATTTCATAACATCTGTGCCCAACCAACGCACTCTTCTTGCCATACAGGTTGAGGCAATTATTATAACTTTCCCTCGCCAATTTCTGGTCCACCTTCAGCTTGCCAACCTTTCCATTGCTTAGTGGGTACTTGACCGCCAAGTGGGCTGTTGATATCACAGCACAGAGGCGATTCAATGTATTTCGCCCAATGATGACATTGTAAGATGCCACCACCTGGAGAACCAGATACCTTACCTTCAAAACCCTGGCACACTCATCTTCCCCAAATATTGTGTCTAGATCAATGAATCCTCGCACCATTACTTGCTCACCCGCAAAACCTACCAAGGTTCCCGCATATGGGGTCAGATCATTGTCAGTCAGGCCCAACTTGTCAAATGCGTCTCCATAGATAATATCAGCCGAACTACCCTGATCCAGGAGTACCCTTCTAACATTGAAACTATTCATCCTTAATTGCACTACTATCGGGTCATCCTTGTGAGGCTTTATCCCCTCAAAATCTGCCATCGAGATTGTTATGTCAGGGTGCACGAATCCGAAAGCAACCTCATGAACTGAATTAACTGCACGAACATGGCGTTTCCGTGCCGCATGGGTGTCACCACCACCGCCGAATCCTCCGGCGATGGTGTTTATGGTCCCTACGGGCGGTCCTGAGTGTTGAGCGAACGTGTCATCAGCCGCCTTTGTGGCGATAGCCGCTGATTCTTGTTTTTTCTTGCCCTTAGTGTCCGTTCGCTCCTCCTCTCGCTTATGCGTTTTGTTGTGATCGCCGTTGTTGCGCCACTGGCCTTGGCGATTTCCCTGATATCCCGCCTTTATCAACTTATCAATTTCCCGTTGCAAAGTCCAGCAGTCATCCGTGTCGTGCCCGGCGGACCGATGGTATTCACACCACTTCTTGGGATTGGCGTCCCGTGGTTGATATTTTGGGGCTTCTGGCTCATCCACTAGATTTGCGCCCCTCGCCTCGCGGAGTATATCCGTTAAATCTGTGTTCATCACCATGTCAGCTTCTTCCCGCTGGCGATGAGACTTAGATTGCCATGGCCGGCGCTGTTCATAATCGTCACGCCGTGGATACAACTGTTCCTTGGTCGGCCTCAATACTGCCTTCCCTTTATCCTGTCTTTGCTGTTTGCCATCCCCCTTGTCTTCGCCGTTCTTATCTTTTTTCGTGCGCTTGGGTGACGTGTCGCCCTTTTCCAGCTTCGCGCGCTTTCTTTTGAAAGCATCGTCCTCCTCGTCAAGAATATAAGTGCTGGCGCGAGCACGCATCTCTTCCATCGAACGTGCTGGCTTGCGTGTCAACTTGCTGTTCAACCCTCCCGGTAACAAACCATTTTTGAATGCTAGAGCACAGGCTCGAGGTTCCTCGTCCTCTACCTTGACCGATGCAGCGCTGTACCTTGCCATGTATTCCTTCAGTGACTCTCCTTCTTGTTGGCGAATGTTGTATAGGTCATTGATCGTCACCGGCTGATTCTTATTCGCCGAGAATTGCACTAGAAACTTGGATGAGAAGTCTCTGAAATTCGAAATCGATCCGCGCGGCAAAGTCGTGAACCATGCCATCGCCGTCGATTTGAACGTTGATGGAAACATCCTACACTTCACCGCATCTGATGCCGCAATTATCACCATCTTCGTGTTGAAATACAGATGATGATCCTTCGGATCAGAATCTCCACTGTAAGAATCCAGGACTAACGTTTTCATATTATATGGAATTGCCACACTCTCAACGTCCTCCGAGAACGGACGGAACTCAGCTACGGAATCCGCTTCCCTGCTTCCATCATCTTGTTGCTCGCGGCGGTAGAAATCCAACTGAGCTTGCAGATGTTCATTCCGCTACTGAATGTTGCCAATGCTGCGCATCATATGGCGCCATTGCTCCTGTGTCACCGCCGGTTGTTGCTCTGGAGTAGGTGAATTTTCTGGTGAGCGCTCCAGAGATCCGACCTGCGAAGGCGATGGAGGAGGTGGTGGTGGTGATGGAGGAGGAGAAGGCGGCTGTACTCCCGCCGTTCGTATCGGAGAATCCAGGACAACTCGATGAGGCCGCCGAGGCGGTGAAATTCGCTGTCACACGGGTGAATGATGCTGCCTCCTGCGTCGCGTCTCCATCTAAACCAGGAATGGCGCAAACTCGATCGAAAAACGAACGCCGGTCACAGAATCAGAATAGGAAAACTCGAGAACTTCCTAATCGTAATCAGAGATAGCTTCTTGCACAATCAATCCACGTGAATGGGAGTAGAAAGTTTACAGTCCCTACAGACGGCGCCAAATGTTCTGGGAATGAACATTGAGGATAGGGATAGTACCTAGAGAGTGGAAAATTGTGCTAGAGAGAGAATGAGAATGAGAGAGAGAATGCTGAATTTCATGTGTTAATTCATCAAATGAGCCAAAAGTCCCTTACAATTGGTAACTACCTCCTATTTATAGAGTTTGGGTACTACCTATTGGGCCAATTGGGTCTCCGAAGCTGAGGCCCAACTTAAGGCCAGGCCCTCGCCTTGGGGCGTGCTACACACTGGGCGTTGCCTCTCTAGGGGCTCGCCCAGTCCACTAATTATATAATTTATGATTGTTATAACAATATACCATTTTAAATTTGATTAAATAAGAATATATCATTTAAATTTTGATTAATTAATGAGAAATCCATGATCAATATTATTTTGATTAATTAACAATATACCATTTAAGTCACATAACAATCATAATTTATTATGATTTCCTCAATAACAGTCAGTTTTGAATTTAAATTTGCTTTCCAAAGAGTAAAATAGAATAAACCTACCTCCATGATTCAATGGGATCTATACTGAAGATGAACAATTGAACAAAGAGATAATTGTGCTTCGAATTGGAGACATGTATGACTGAAAATATAGGGAATAAATTTTTTTATGGTAATATTCGGTTATTTACAATGATGGAATTTTGGTGAGATTTAAATTGGTGTGACTCAATCATGGAATGGAAAAAGTAAAATAGCTTACAAATTAATGTACATTAACAGGACAATTACACATTCATTCAATGAGATTTCCATATTTTTACAAAAGGTACGTGGGAAGGTTGATCCTTAGTAAGAGGGTGTGGACAGGAGTTATCATTCACCCCTCTACAACTGTATTTGGGTGCTGGGTTACTTCAGCTGCATTTAGGAAATGAAATTGTAGAAATAAAAAAATTGAATATAAAAAGGGAAATGTCCACCTACAGTTATGTGACTACAAAACATAATAGAAAAATCATTAAACCTGTAAATATAATCAATCTGCCCACAGGTTACATAACTGATTGAATTACAATACAATAACACCAAAACACATGTGATACATATGTATCACCAATGCATCACATAAGTGGAGAGCAAGTAGGTGATAACAAAATATAACATGTTCAAAAGGGTGCTTTATAGGAAATAGGAAAAACAACAGGCACAAAGACACAATGTCCCCTTCGTAAAACATTCACTACTACTAATACATACCACCATAGAATACACAATAAATATGAGAGATAGTGCATTATGCATTGAGAATGTCTTACTCCATACTAATCTCTTGCTACTTATCCCATTCAACACAAACAAAATCAGCTTCATCATCATCAATGTAATTATCCTCATCAGTGTTGTCATAGTTCACCAGCCCACCTACGCTCATCTTTTTAATTTCCTCTACCACTGTAGATTTGAACTCCCTGTCAAAGTCATCGTTTATACCAACTTGGTAATAAGAATCATCCGATTTTGAACTGGCCCCACCCAGCATTGCAATAGAATAATCAATATCGACAGATTGAGTAAGGTGTGTTTCCATAGCATATGATTCACCAACTCCTGACTAAATTTTAGGACTATTTCCTCCTTCCACAACATTTCTTCCCATCAATAAAGGTAGCAGATCAACAATCAATTGTACATCAGCATCAGTCTCCATGTCCTCCATAAGGTTTAGAGCACATTCATATGCATTGTTGAGTTCATGGGCCACATGTGGACCATCAGAGGTTACTCCATACTCATCCCCAATATATTCTTAAATTTTGTCATCAAGTTCAAGAAGCAGCCTTCTTTTTATGAGTGCTTTAGGAATGGGATAAATGGCTTCACAATGTGCGGTATCATCAGCCATAACAAATGTTGGTTTGAGAAATACCTGAAATGGATGAAAACATTACTTATATGTTGATATTTTACACAAGTATGGATCTATAAATAAAAAACAGAATTTGATGTTGCATACCATTTTTGGAGTAGCAACCAACTTCGTTCTATGGAAATCATTAACGATTTGTAAATCCTCACAAATCCTAAGCACATCAAAGAACTCACCGCCATTAAAGGTGTATCCAGCATCATTCCGAATTTTGAACAATATTTCCTTTCCATCCATGTTAGCCTCAAAGTCTACCGGATAATCATCATCAAATGGGTTCTCCATAGATGCCTGCGAAAAGGGATAAAATTAGCCATTTAGTATCAGATTGGGGGGAAAATCTACAATAACTTTGAGGTAGTCAATCATGTAATGTGTTGCATCCATTTATTCTTAAGCTATTTAATATACCTCCAGTACAAATATCAATAATTAGTGTAGTACTTCTATTATATGTCATGGAGCTAGTTTGGCTTTTGGTAGAGTTTGCAAATAAGATATTAGATTCGAGTAGAATGTCTAGTTAAGGTTATCCTCTACATGATCTTTTAATGATCTTTGGTAAAAAAATTGCAGCACTAAATGTATGCAATTTGGGAGACTATATACTCAATTTCATAGTAATGGAAAGTTTTAATCATTCTAAAATAAAACTGTTGCAGGAAAATTGATGGAAACGCATCCAAACAACAACTGCTTCAATAAAATCAAACATGTAATGTATTAATATAAATTTCTGCTTAATCCTTTTGATCTACCTCCAATTTCTGAATAAAGTCCTCACAAGAGATTCTCATGAATCGCCTAGCCTCGGCATCATTCAGCACTAATATGGAACTCGTATATCCATCAAAGACCTCGAGCTTGAGTCGATATCTGCACCGCATATGTTAAATATTTTTAATAGTTTTAGGCTCTGTCATTAAACTTGATACTTATTCACCATCCATATGGGCGAATCAATGTGAGGGAATACATTCACACTAAATATTAATGACAATTCAATCACCAAATAGATATAGCAATAGGTTTTAGTTCATGGTATATGTTAAAACTCGCATCAAGTAGCAATGGGTTTTAGTTCTCAAAACCTTACATTCTTAGCATATTTCCAACGATCCTACCGCATCTCAAACAGTCGTATATACCATCCAAATCAACAACTTCAGCATAGCATATGTAGGAAGGGTAGGACCAGTGGCCATCCCTAATCACGACAATTATTGCAGCATGTACAATAAAAATGCCTATCTGTATAACATAAAAACTTTCTAAGCATAAAATCAGGCTAAATATACTTAACGTAGATATGAGCTAAATAATATGTGAACCTACCTTCCTTGTGTCTATAGTTGAATCATATTTATCTTTGGAAAAAATTCAACATATGTCATCTCTAATATTGTTCTCATGATCATTTGCACCAATGTACTCAACTGGTTCACTTTGCCTAAAACCCATTGCCGCCAAACTGCAATAGTCATTCGCATGTAATCAAACACAACCAATTAAGCTTTACCCATGAAGGAAAACAATATTGGGTAGTGCGTCGGTACCTATCAACAAAGTCTAATGCACCATCAAATGTGGGATTGAGAAACATCTTAGAAACATGAGCAATTCCATAAATCAACAGATTCTCTGCATGAATATATAAGATAGGCCATAAATGAATAGCATCAATTAATGCATTGAAACAAATGAGTATGAGCCATCAAAAAATAGAGACTACATGCTCACCTTGGTGGATCTTGACTCTCACAAGCTAAAGTGCTAGCACAGGTCTTTCGGTCCCGTTCGAGCAAAGAAAATTGCTCAAAACCTCAACATGTTCTCCTATGATAACAACTCTTATTGATCCCCTTCACAGAAAAATATTACGATTTAGCATGGGTTAATAGTCATTATAAAATCATAATTCATGTCTGAAAATGGTATCCAAACCTAGTGTCATGTAGCTCAACCGACATCATCTTTTGCATAACAACATCCTTAATCCAAATCCTCTCAGCTGAAGCAGCAGTGAGCAAGCCTATAAAGTCTGCAAAATTGGTTGACAATAGATTTCAGATGTTGAAAAAGGAACCTTATTTAATGTTGAAATATTGCTTTGAGCATTTATTGAGTGTGAATATTGTGGGTGTTGTATTCAGATTTATTAAATACACAATTGTTATTTGAGTACAAGAGAATACTTATTATAGGATGCTCATTACTCCTAATACTTAAAACTTTCTCGGTATCAACAAAGGTCAGACCTTCTAGACATATACATGCATCCTTAGCAGGAGTGAAGTTTGTGCAAGTATGAAAAAAAAAACTACTTTTGATCCATCAAGCGAGAATTTTCATCATTCCATATGACCCTAAAGGATGAAATCTTGTACACACGTCTCTCAGTCACTACCTGCCTTAAAGGATGGTTTTTGCACACAACAACATACACTTTATCTACCTACAATGAATAAACAACCACATAATAAGTTTCTATGTAACTAAATTTTTCAATAACTTGCGGTACCATAAACACATGTTCAATCTACAACTATTAAAACAAAAGTAATAGACCCACATACAAAGGAGAAACAGACATGATATGAAATAAATCAAAGTATGTAAAAGTCCATGTGGAATATAATATGCACTCTTCTCATAAAAAATTACTCCTTACGTTGTACAGCAAAACATCCAATGTTTCCTTGGCATTGAAGATGATAGACAAAACATCCAATGTTTCTTGAGGAAGATTATTTTGCTTCACAAAAATTCAAAATAGACTCCTTAGTTATCCTTTAACTTCAACATTTGACAAAGATAAGGAAAAATTGGATGTTTTGTCTCTCTCTGAATATCGTACCACTGTTTATATTGTCTATCTCTTTACTTATAATTTATGGTGCATTTTAAGTTTGTACTAAAATAGGATGTAACTGTATGTAACAACTAAAAATGTAGGTGAAGCAAATCATATGCAGTCTAACAAACACATAGAGTTATCAGACAGTTAATTTTCTTAAATTCATTCTACCATAAATAATTTATTGAAGACTTGTCTTACATCATTGTTCCACTGCAAATGCTCTTCTTTGAATGTAAGAAATCATGTATAAAACACAATAACTTTGGAAATTATAGTAACCTCTTAATAGATCTTGAAATCAAATGCTGAGATGAGCACTACTGGCATAAGAGTAAATTGATTAAGGTAATACAAAATCTTGCATTGATGTCATGCAGAATCATCTCCATGGAGAACGGAGACATAAGTTCCATTTGAGGTTGCCATAATCTCACAATTCGAGCCATGATTCTCCATGGAAGATCCTGAACACAAACCTCTCTAACCAAGCCACAGGCATTAACGAATTGGGCCATAGTGGAGAGAGTTTAACATCCAACAATTGAAAACTTAAGTGTGTGCCTATGATTTAATATAACAATACTGAGGTCTATTTAGGAAGGGAAATTCATTTTTTATGTTTAGATTTCACTTCACAAAATCTAGGACCCATATTTGATTTCATAAAAAAAAAAGGGAACCGAACCGAACCACTCTTCTAGTTATGGAACGAAATCAATAAGGGTGGGGAAAAGCATAAATTGACACTGTTGAGTTGGTCAGGGAGGTGATCATGGGATAAGAAGTTGGATGAGAAGTAGCAAAAGGAAGAAGACTGTCGGAACAAAAGTAAAGCATTGGAGGCATTGTCATGGTGATATGAAATCTCACACGCACTGTACTTGCCAGATTTCATATTACCAACCAGCTAAAGTGAAAGTGATAAGGCATGAGTGGAGGATGGTAACTAAGTTTTTCTAAAACATAAAATCAGCATTACTAATCTTAATTACACTTCAAATATATTCCACAACAACACAATATCCATCTAAAACAACGCCCAATGTGATGAAGTAAATTAGATGTGAATTTTTTTGTAATTAAGAAAAGTCACATATTGGGATTTTTGATTGTGATATAATCCTGCCAATAGTTTAGTTATAAATTGAGTGAGTCTTTCCAATATTCTAGAACAAAATAAATCTATCCAAATGTTAAATGTTATGGTTGAAAGACACTAATGTACATTAGGGTAAAATAACACTGAGATCAATTCTTACTTAAAATCTACACTTCACTCACAAATCATCCAACAAATTAACCTCATAATAACATATTCTAGTAACATATTCCATGTAGCTCAGAGTTATTTTTATTTCCACTTACAAACAATCAATATACTATTTTCTATTTTATTTTAATAAGATCGCCAACTTCTACGATATCTATACTCTATATACATTTTAATGCAAGGTTACTAATTTTATTAATAATTTACCCAATAAACTTTAAACTAAAATATAATGGTGGCAATGCGGGACGCGAGGAAGAAAATCTTGGTGTTTTTCTTGATGGCAGTGGGAGAGCTATGTGCCTTTGAAGCGGAAGTCAAAGATATTCTTCAGGCTTTTATAATTACAATATTATTTACCATGGCTCACTGACGTATAATAACACTAGGATTTTGACCCGTGCTATGCACGAGGTCTTTATTCATAATTTTTTCAGTTTGTAAACAAATGTCTTGAAACTATCTCTTTTATCAAATGCACATATTTTCTTAACTAATCCTTTTGTAAGGCAAGCATATTATAACTACATTGTTTAGCTAGCACAACCCAAATGCTAAGGCAAAATGTCCAAGCAAAACATATTGCTGATAAAAACAAAAATAATAGACTTGCATTGCGATTAAGAGCGTAACCTTAAGGTTCATGCCATAATTAATAAAACATAAAACATAGCACATAATTCATAATAGAGTGATACGAAAGCAGCCTTGGTACATGCCATAGTCCAAATCTGAAAATACAACCATTGTTTTGAACATATGTGGCATGCCCTTGGGCTTATGAGTAATGAAAGTTAACAACACAATCTTACAAACTTAACACACAATACAAAATAAAATTGAAGAACGAACATTAGGTAATTAACATCGTATGAAATAAACATCACAATTAAAAATAAATAACCCTTCATCATCTAATAATTTAGTGGCGGCGAACTTCAAGCCGGTAGGTGTCTGGATGATGCGTCTTATAGAACCGCATTGATCCCTAGCACGGATTCGTTTCTCCTTACCGAACTCATACCAGCCGTGACCAAACTCAACTGAAATGGGCATACCATCTGCCCATTTCAGTGTCCACACATCTAAAGTGTCATCTGGTAATATGATGTTTAGTGAGGAGGTTTGTGTGGAATAAGCTCAAGCACGACACTAGCAGGGACATGCTGGAAAAATGTAGCAAAAAAAACCACTTACTGGACAATTATACTTGATAATATGAAAAGGATAGTGAGATGAGTAATACCAGACATTGCTTTCCGAATGACCTTGGCTCAGTGATATCACTCAACCAAGCAAACTCCTCTTCATCATCAGAATCGTCATCCTCTTGGACTATGTAAGCTACCTCTGTGTACTCGTCATGGAAAATCTGAATGTTGAACTGACTCCCATTAATGTACGTGTAATGCACCCTAACAGTTCCATTAATATGGTGCGCTTGACAGATTTCCTGAAAACCTTCTATTCCCTTGTCTCCGTCCATTGTTCTAAGACTCACTGAAAATGTGTTGTTCGCCGGATCAGTGACAAGAGCATTCTGATACGGCCTGATAACAGGATTATCTCTAACAAACCACCTAGGAAGCAATGCAAAATCCTACAAAACTTGTATGCAATAATCAAGACCACAAACAAAGAAAAATAAATTGTACAACAGATATTTATTTCATAGATATTGCACTTCTATATGAGAGTTTACAAAACTTAAACTTGATGGCCTTATGAGAGCTAAATGCTTACCGGGTCAGGGTGGTGGATAAGGATAAAGTTATTCGCTCCTTCTGAGAGGCTTGACAATCTGACTTGTGTCATGATAGATATCCAAAACAGATGTAGCTCCTAAAACTTCATTGAACACAAAATAGGTAATAAGTAGTAAATAATTTGGATAAAACATGAAGATTTCAACTGGATTAGCTATATATATACAAATCAGAACAGAGTATAATCAATAAATGGTAGAAGGAGGAATATACACACTTCAATTTTTTTTGAAAGGCAAATAAAGTGTATAATAATTAGACATAAGGCAGGAAACATGAAAACATAGACACTATAAGGGGCTAAATTCAACCCCTGTATAATTATACATAAGACAGAAAACAGGAAAACATAATCACTATCAAGGGCCAACAGTTTGAAACACACGTGAAAGGAGCGAACTGACATGAAACCAAAAAAAATTATATATGGTAAACTTCTAAACAACTTCAGTGAACAATCTTTCAATGTGAACAAAATCCACACTAATTTAACTTTTAAATTCAATGTTTTCATATGGAATGTATCCATTCTATCAATCTATAACTTAATGAGAACAAACCTACCTAAGTGGCCACATACTGCCAAAAACCTAATCTCTTATACAACCAAACCCAAGTGATAAAGACCCATAACATAGATTAGAAATTGGGGAAATAGTATTGTTACCCGTTGATAGACAAAGAGTAATGTTACAAAATCTCATGAAGAACCCAAATGCAAATTGATACATACCCAGAATGAAAATTAAAATAGGAGGTTGACAAAGTACAGGACTTACCTTGCAAGGAGACTACGAAGGAATTGCAAGTGGCCGGAGTATGGACGCTGCGAGTATAGACACCGCCAGAATGCAGCCGCGGGATAGAACTCAGAAGTTTAGAAGAGGAAGGAAAATGGAGAAAGACAGTAAACACGTTGCTATGATGAGAAGAATAGTTGAAGAAACCTAATTTACCCCCTTCCCCAATGCTTATGGTTATCTAAAAAAAAAGCCCTTTCCCCACAAAACGAAGTCGTTTTATGTCACATGTCTTGTTTTTTTTCAAATTTTTTTTTACAAATTATTAAATATAAGATATGTTTCAATATAGCTTTATCTCTTTATTTATTCTAATTTAATTTAAATGATATAGACACAAAAAAAAAACATAATGGTGAAGACTGATTATATTGACCTTGATTTTATTTAATCATGTTCAAATGAAGCAATATAGATTTATTCATTTTTTATTCACCTCAAAATTGGAGACTATATAATAAAAGATACACATTGATGTTATTTACTTATGAATTTATATTTCAATATACAAATGGAAAATAAGAACTACAAACTAAATATCTTTGGAATTTTTTCCTATGTACAAAAAAAATCTTTGGAATTACTATCTCTGCTAACTATTCAAACAAAACATTGGTAAAGATTTTTTATTAAAATTTCTGCTATTAAATTAAAAAATAATTAAAATAAATTGACAACTTTATACGGTCAAAGATAAACTTGACATTTTTTCTTATAAGATTTATTATGCATTTGGTAGAAGATTTGTGAAAGATATGAACAAAATAAGATTAATTGCAGGGTAAAGATAGTATAATCCAATATTATGCATGGTACGTTACTCCGAAAATCAAATGAGATATCCTTCACCTATTGAGTATTAATAATTTATATTAATGTATTAATGTATTAAAAAAATAAAAAAATGCAAATAATGTATAGAGAATTCTTGAAAGATGATAAATTAATGATTAGTCGCACACCCAAATAGATAAATTACACTATATCTTCTGAAAGACTTCAGCAAAGACAATATTCTTCGTAACATTCGGTTTTTCATCATGCTCGTTGCATATGAGGATTTTCAATCCACCTCTTGAAGTAACTCTGGACACAACAACATACAACTGTCCATGTGAAAACACAGGCTTAGGTAAATATACACCCACTTGAGATAAGCTTTGACCCTGACTTTTATTTATCGTCATAGCATAGGATAGACAAAGAGGAAATTGTCTTCGCATGAACTTGATAGGCATGGTTGGATTTGTAGGAATTAAATTCATCCTCGGGATAAAAACCTTTGTTCCAATGTGTGTCCCAGTGATGACAATAGCATCGATAACGTTTGGACAAACATGTTTCACAATGAGCCTAGTACTATTGTATAATCCTGCAGATATATCAAGATTTCGCATTAACATAACCGGAGCTCCTACTTTCACCAACAATTTATGATCAGGGAGGCCAGAGCATTTGACACTACAAGAAATAATGCTTTTAATCTCGTCATTAAAAGCTTAAAAAATCGTCACTATGAGTATCTTCTGACAAAATTTACATTCGTCACTAGTCGCCACAAGTACTCAAGTCACTAATACATTAGTGACAATATTTTTAAATGTCACTAATGTTGAGTTTAATTGTGACAAAATTATCGCCACTAATATTGGTAGGTAATAGTGACAATAAAAGTCGCCACGAATGCCAAAATTAATAGCGACCACATAATCGTCACTAATTATTATTAGCATTTATGACAAATTTAAGTTGTCACAAAAACAAGCATTAATAGTGACTACTTTTTTCCTGCACTTTTTAGGCTTTTTATTTTGGGTCAAATATATTTTTGGTCCCTAAATTATAACAAATTATTGTTATTAGTCCCTAAATTAAATTTTCACTTATTTGAGTCCATTAACTAGTTGGCACATGAGGTTTTAGTCCCTCAATCATCTTCATCCTCCATCATGTTCTTCCATCTTCAACCACTAAACTGAAAAAAACCCAGAAATTTGTTAGGATATGATCTTGGTTTCCTAAAAAATTAACCTTACCTAACCCAAAACATAAACACCAAACTAAATTAAAAACCTTAAATTTACCCAAATTTCCACAATTCCACAAAAGGGACAAGATTCTGTTTGAGAAAGATACATAGCCCAAGAACATAAACATAACCATGAATCATCAAAGAGCCCAGAACCTAACAAACGTGAACAAAGAAACAGAAAATGGATTTTGAATCCCTAAATAGCTGATATGAGAAAGATTCAATGGCGGGCCGTGGCAGGAAGTAACTTGCATCACGTGATAGAACCAAACCAACACAAGCACAAGAAATCTTCAACTAGCAGGTGCTTGATTTTTGGATGTCCTCCTCCCCCATTCTCTCTGTGTAACTGACTCAGATTTTCCTTCCCCATTCAAACTTCTGAACCCTCCATCGTCCTCTCCCACCTCTTCTCAACCAACACCTCAAACCCAGAAACCCCAACCCATAACCCTGTTACGATGAAGCAACTTTGAGAAAGATGGGGAGAGAAGTTGGAATCTGATGGGGTCTACTGTGTGAAGTTGATGGTTAAATAAGAGGAAGAGGTGGAGGAGTTATGAGAGGGAGTGGTGGAGTGGTTTCTATTTTGTTGATCTGGATATTGAGGGTTGAGACATAGTCGTGGGATGAGGCTATTCAAAAACAAACAAAAGAACAGATGGGATGGGTTAAATTGTATAAGGTGGGGGGTGCTTTCTCTAAAACACAAAGGGGAATTTTAGGGCCTGTTTGATAACTGTTTTTAAAAATTAAAAAACAATAAAACTTGTTTGGCTATAGATGTTTTTGAAAACAGTTTCTATTTTTCTGTTTTTAAAACAGATTTTAGAGAACAAAAAAAAGTTGTTCTTTGATTTTTTTTTTTTGAAATTCCCTAGTCCGTTGAAATTGTATATACGGAAATATTGGTTAATGATTTTTTTTCTTTCTTTTTATTTTTTTTAGGGGTTAGTTAGTATATATGAAATTCCAATGATTTGGTATTTTTCCAGTTTGAATTATCTTTCGGTCTTAAAAAATTGGTTTGAGAAACTTTGGGGTATAAGAGTTGATCTGTCGATCTCCCCACCCTAACTCATATGTCTGATAACTCTTACCACTTTAACTATCATTTGAAGAATTACACTCCACCCCATTCTTATCTAAAATCTACACTCCACCCCATTTTATATAGAGGCAAATTTAGTGACGAAAAATATTCTTCATTAATAATTAGTTATTATTTAAATTGTTAATCAATAATTTCAAAAAATATTTTCAATATAATCCAATAAATTTAAAAATGAAAACATCACAGTCCTCCTCATTCTCTCAATCGCGTTCTTCTTCCGTAAATTCACAATGCAAATTCTGCAATAGCACACCTGACCGATTGACAAACCATATCTCGAACATAGTGAAACATGCTTGTGTTTTCATATCTGGTAATAATTCAGTTTTAATCAAAATAATATCTTTATACCTCCAATTTTCAAAATTGGATTGTAGACCCAAAAAACAACACAAATTGAAGAAGAAAATAGAGAAACAAAATTAAGAAATATGAAGTGGATCAGAGGTTATTAGAATCCAACGATGCAGTGGAGCACCCTTTTTAACAAAATCCAACAACATCTTAAACCAACAGAGCGTTCGCTCACAACTTAAAGGGGTGAAGTTCACAAGAAGTAGTTGAACAAGTGGCTTTGGGGATGTGCGATTCACGTTCTGGGGTTCAGGTCGCAACAAAACTTTTAGGCATGGTGGTGCCATGGGGTTTCACATTCTGGGACGGTGGTCGCCGTGTTAAAGGGAGCAAAGGCTTGGTGGTGACCGTTTGTGATGAGAAATATGATTTGGAGATAGATGAGACGTGGACTTAACATACAAAGTTGATGGTTTTTTAAATTTAATTCAGTAAAATTATTTTCATAAATTAATGTATGATAGTGTATATGCATTAAATTTATTTAAATTTTAACTAATTAGTAATTATTTTTTATTAGTGACGAATTTGTTTTCGTTACTAAATTTTGCCTTTATAAAAAATTGGGTGGATTGTAGATTTTAAAAAAGAATGGGGTGGAGTGTCATTCTTGCAAACCTTGAAGGGGGTGAGTGTATTTTACTATTTTTTTTTATTTAGGTCCCTTGATTATTCGAAGTAAGCATTTAAAAAAATACACGTCACTAAAACCAACATGTCATCATGCCACATAATCACTAAAATGGCTTGAAGGACTAAAGGTTCATGTGCCAACAAGTTAAGATACTCAAATCAGTGAAAAATTAATTTATGAACTAAGATCAATAATTTGTTTTAGTTCAGGGATGAAAAACATATTTAATGCTTTTATTTTTTACTTTAACTGCATCTAGAAACAAATTATACTTCAAACATTAATACAATTGTTTCGACTTAAATAAATTAAACAAATTAAAGTACTTAAATAATATATAAATTATGTTCACAATTAAAAGCTCTTAAAAAACATGTATAAAAAAAATGAAATTGTGGAGACCTATTTTTCATTGAACCTAGACCATGGAAGTATGGTTATAGTCTCATTCCATTAGTGGGATCCATAGCCTACGTGTCCAAGCCATACGAAAACATAATTTATCCCTTTAAGTTAAGGGGCCCGCCTTTATACTACTAACAATCGTACTGTTCCGCTTGCTACTTTCGTTTACGTATGGGTTATTTTAGATAAGCAATTCTCCTTCTAGATAAAAGTATAACTCGTGTCATATGTACTCTTCTTAAGCAAATGAAGGGCATTTCTTGTCCATGTACTCATCTTCAATTCTTGGAGGAATCGACCTCACGCAATCAAGACTTTCCAAGGAGCAAGTTGGGCCAACGTGCACCAGCTCAGATCGATCGATTTTCTACAACCACCTATGTCATTTCAGCCAAAGGGAAGCTCCTTACTCTCGGGGATGGGAAGGAGTGTAGAATGCGGTTCTTGTTCGTCGAGGGTCTATAACATTAAATATCCATAGATGTTCATTTATGCATATCCTACGTTCTAGATTTCCAGTCCTGGGCGTGACGGGGTATGTTGAGAAGTCTCGCATTAACTAGAGATATGTCCAAAATAAACCTTATATATAGAAGGACAATCCTCAATTCTTGAACTAGATTTTGAGTTGAGTTAGTCTATTATTTTGTTTTGCAGGTTTAGTGTCAATCCACCACCTACGTGGTGGCATCATCATTCGTATGAGCGTAGGGAACTTGGTGAGCTTCTTCGTAAGTTGAAGGGGGCATATCTAATATGATGTACTAATAATTTAATCTCACAAACACATAGCAATGGTGACAAATTGTCATTTGATCACTATTACGAATAATATTAGTGACAATATAGATTTGGCCACTATTACGAATATTATTGGTGACGATATATAACTTGGTCACTACTATAAATAGTATTAATGATGATTTATAATTTGGTCATTACTACAAATAGTGTTAATGACGATTTATAATTTGGTCACTACTGTGAATAGTATTAGTGACGATTTATAATTTGGTCACTATTACGAATAGTATTAGTGACAATTATTAGTTTGGTCACTATTACAAATAGTATTAGTGACGATTTTTAATTTGGTCACTATTAAGAGTAGTATTAGTGACGATTTATAGCTTGGTCACTATTATGAATAGTATTAGTGATGATTTTTAATTTGGTCACTTTTGCGAACGGTTGTAGTGACGAAATTAACAATCGTCACACATGTTTTATCACTAAAAGACATAATTCTCTTAGTGTGATATCATCCAAGAATTCAGTGGTAATCCAATCAGCTAATATTCCAACTTGTCCATCCACCTTCCAAATACTATTACTGCTTAAGTAAGTTCTTTCTTCACTTGGGAACATAGACAACTCGGGTTGATTTATTGAATCAACAACCTCTAATGTTGGAGCAAGTATCGCTTTATTACTGTAATATTCAGCATCAGTAACATCTTGAAGAATGTCAGGGTACACATAATCAACATCTTGAAGAATGCCAGGGTACACAATATCATTAATGGGACTGTTTGAATGCGGGATCAAAGACTCATCAGGAATAGTAATATCTGAGTCACCATCATTATATTCACCTAATTTCCCATCTCCAAGATCAAGGACCAGTTTACAAACATGAAAACTTCATTAGCCACCTGTTCAGAAGAATTGCACAACATCCTCATGTTTTCTGATAAGGTTAGTACCTTACAACAACTCCATAACCTGGACGAGTTTATTGTTGACATGACAATCTCTGCACGAGAACCCTTTGGAATTACAGGCAGTATCTGTCTAAAGTCACCGCCCAAAACAATAGTTTTTCCACCGAATGGCTTATTCATGCTGGTAGGAACCTTGGCGGACATTATATCTCTGAGGGTCCTATCAAGTGCCTCAAATGCATATTTGTTAACCATAGGTGCCTAGGACTACCATGTGGTATACAACAACATGAATCCTCGTTCAGGTTCAGCGGAATAGAGAAGAGTGAATGAGCAGTACGACCACCTGGAAGAAGCAAAGATGCAATGCCACTGGAAGCAACATTTAAGACAATTTTCCTCTCGGATCTAAGTCTATAGGCCAAAGTTTTCCAAAGAAATGTCTTCCATGTACCTCCATAACCTTAGACAAAGAAAAAACCAACATCAGGCCCATTTACAGCTGCCATAATTTTTTCATAGATGTTAAATTGTCCTGAATTTAGTCTGTTGACGCAATCAGAATGGAGTTGACTCATCTCACTAACATCAAAGTTTAATTCATTAAAGAGAATGACGTTTCCATATTAAGCTAAGAGATCAGCATTAACAACAGACATTCCATCAAAATCCTTCAGTGATTTACCATTGATCAAAAGTATCTTTTCAATCTCCATTAAGCAAAGTTCGCGAAGTCTTTGATCATCAATCCTTAAATCTGTAATTAGTAATAGTAATGGTAATTACCTATTCAAAGTAAATACATGTGTAATAATTGATTAGAAATCATCATACATGTGTATAATGAAATAATATACACTGTGAAGATTAATATATATATATATATATATCCCTATATATATATATACATGTGTCTATGTGTGTGTGTATGTTTGCATTTGAACTTAAAAAAATAACATGTACCTGGGTTCTAAGATCTTCTTAAATCATATTGTATCTCGTCGGCTATGAGAAGCCAGGTTTTGTTCCAAACCTCCACTGGATTTGACATGGTGTTAGATAACAATAATCTAAAAAATAGCCCCCTAAGGTAGTGACCAGAACCCAATAGAGATGTCTCCTTTATGCTTTCAATAAATCCATTGTCGTCATTAAGCAATCCCGCAGCAGCACATGCATCTCTAAAGGTATCATACAACTCATTCTTCATTGTCCTCAATTCATCAAAATTGTTGCACCCTTGTTGAACATTCAACAACATTCTCATGTAAAAAAGCTCTCTAGTTCCGGGTGGCACAAAATTCATTCTTCCAATTGAAAAACCTTTCTTTCGAGGTCTCCATTCGCACTTAATCTCATCAAAAACAAACAACGAAGGGAAGTCAGCATACGTCAAATCCTTTGCGGTAGGATACTTTGCATTAGCCTCCATCCAAGCCATGGACATAGTTATCTTCTCTTTGGATCGGTCATAAACATCATTAATATTCTGATCATTGTAGAATATGACCGATTGCTTTTTGGGTAAGTGAAATGTCAAATTGTTAACAGACGACCATTGGTCATGGATGAAAAAATTAAATATCCTCCAAACTGCTTCACATGGAGATAAATATCTACAATCATAGTACTGTTTAATTTCATCAACTTCAATACCATCTTTTGGCAGAGACATCGCCATAGTGACACGATCGACACCCTTATTTATGTACTTAAATAAGTACTTAATTGAATTTTCCTTGTTGCAATATTCAATGTTGATATGATCTTGATATTTCATTAGAAATTTAGGATTGTACGGAACAACAAAGCCATTGTGCAACGGGATATCTCTTCTGGTTGTTGTTACTCCAGTGTTCCTTCTTCTATTTATAGGAAATCCGTCCCTATCAAATGATGTTGAGTTTGTAAATTTCTTAGGGAAAAATATCGAGCATTTGTCATTTTTCATACATGGTGATTGGTTGTTGCTTGATCCACATGGTCCATGTACCATAAAGTTAGACACAACATTAAAAAGATTGGGATACATCTCTGGATTTGGAAGTTCCGTGCATATGACTGAATCTATCATGGCAATAGAATTTAATTTATATGCGGGATGAAGCCATAGTAGAATGTGGGCATGCGACAAACCCCTCTTTTGAAACTCAATAGTGTAAGTCGCTACATTTGAAGAAAAAACATTATAAGTAATACACGTATTGCACTGCATGGTATATTAGACCCAATATTAGATTTAATAACTAACAAAAGTTAATGTACCTGCCATAGTTTTACCAAACAATTCGCCCTTACTAAAGTCAGCCATTAGTTGGTCAAGTTTGGCACGAAACACTCGACATGCAATGTCTGGTCTCTCGTATGTAGATAACCCATGCTTCGCAATTTGACGCTCAATTTCAGGCCATTTAGGGTTGCATGTCATAGTAATGACACAAATATGGGTATCCAAATGCTTTGCAAATTGTCATCGCATCTTGACAATTGTTGAACATGTAACTCCTACCACCTGTAAATTATGAGGGCGGCACAATTCTTGATCCAATAGTTGCTGCATTAGTGTCTCCCCGATCTATCGCCTCTTGTATTCCAAACAAAACCTCTCTACGGATAATATGTTGCCTATTTCTATAAAAGAACAAACGACCAGACTCAATCATTGAATAACAATCAACAACAAATTGTTGAAGCAGTCTTCTACTCCGTATCAGCATATTGCACTCATTACCTCTTTCTTGCAATCTAAATGCAACTCATTCTCTAAAAGAGACCCCTTCACGTTTCCAATCGCTATCATTAGTCGACTATTCAGAAAAGCCAATACCTTTAGCATATCTGCCATTACCATAAGGGAAAATAATGGGGTATTGCAGTGGCAAAAATGAAACATGATACCCCGGAATTCTCTCCAGGTAGCCATTTTGGGTGCGAATAATAATGTCACAACCACAATCAGAGCTATCAAACTATCAACGCAGCAACCTCATCTACATTTGGGAGATTATATGTGTTTGGATTTTGGTGACGATTCTGAAATAACCTCAAAGCCACATTTTCAACACCATCTTCAATGTGATCTCGAACCCTTCCAAAGGTTTTAGCTAACACATTAGATTCATCGATCATCTTCATGAGATCGTTAACTAAACTTTGGTCAAGGCTACTTCTGGAAGACCTTTCACTAATACAACGATGGATATGTTTATTAGTTGAAAAATGTTTTTAGTTAAAAAATGAAAATTTAAGTTTAAATATTAAAACGACTAATGGAGACCAGTTAATAAATAATGTAAAATCCTGTAATGTCAACTAAAATGTCTCATCCTATTCGCAACTTCATTTTTTGTATCATATATATAGAGTTGCGCAAACTTCAGCTTCTGCCCTTCAGTCGGTAATAAACTTCCAATCCGATGATAGTTCTATCCACTAATAACAAACTGCGGAGGCCCACCACCATCATTCATGTTAGCGTCAACTTTACCACCAAGCGACGTAAATGCAAACATGTTGTTGTATGTACGAATGTGCTCAAAAAAATGACGGCTACGTGGGTCAATTCCAAACAGTAAATTTGCAAGTAAAATCGGAGGATATGGGAAGAGTGGAAGAGTTATCTTCCCTTGAAGGCAACACTTTGAGAACTTCGGATTAGTTGATTTTTTGCTCTTTGCAAGTCTCTCAGCATCCCAGAAAAGTGCACCACAGTGATGGCAACAACGATCCATCTCACCAAAATCAATGTACTCTGTATAGAACTACTTAATATTATATTAACCCTTAAAAAATTATAATGAAATACATCTAGCCACATATGAATATGAATGTAACAATTAGGTATGATCTATATAATAAATCATATAAAAAAACTAATAGAAAAACTCAAAAATTAATATATAAACAACAAACTAATTATTTTAAACTTTAATTTAAACTAAATAACTAAAATGAGTGACATATTATACATATACATATTATACAAAATATCAATATACTATATAAATTAAAAGGAACTTGATGACTCAGTTGCATCAAAATATGTATTGCATTCACTGAACAGCAGAGCCCTAAAAGTGAAGAAGGGATCTTCTTGGGGTACTCATTGAACAACAGAGCCTACAGGGTCTTCAACAATCGTACAAAGGTAATGATGGAATCTGCTAATGTAATTGTTGATGACACTCCTATCAAGAGAGAGGAAATTGAAGATGACGCAGAAGACACTCCAAGTACCGGTGCAGATGTCACTCCAGATGTGCCAGACATTGCATTGCCCAAGGAATCAATTAACAATACTGAAGAACCTGCTACTATTTCAAAAGGACCTTCTATCAGAATTCAAAAGCTACACCCAATTGAAAATGTTATAGGAAGACTTGATGAAGGTGTAGTAACCAGATCAAGGGAACTCATTTCTGATTCTTGTTTCATTTCAAAACTAGAACCAAAGAATGTCAAAGAAGCTCTCACAGATGAATTATGGATTCAATCTATGCAAGAAGAACTGGGTCAATTCAGAAGGAATGAAGTGTGGGAACTTGTCCCTAGACCTGAAAATGTGAATGCAGTAGGAACCAAATGGATCTTCAGAAATAAGTCTGATGAAAGTGGCACAGTAACTAGAAATAAATCAAGACTAGTAGCTCAAGGTTACTCTCAAATTGAAGGAATTGATTTTGATGAAACCTTCGCTCCTGTTGCGCGTTTAGAATCCATCAGGTTACTACTTAGAGTAGCATGCTTGTTGAAATTCAGACTATTCCAGATGGATGTGAAAAGTGCCTTTTTAAATGGATACTTAAATGAGGAAGTATATGTAGAACAACCCAAAGGCTTTGTGGATCCTAGCTATCCTGATCATGTCTACAGACTCAAGAAGGCTCTCTATGGGTTGAAACAAGCTCCAAGAGCTTGGTATGAAAGATTGACTGAGTTCCTGATCAACAATGGTTATCACAAAGGAGGAATTGACAAGACTCTCTTTGTGAAGAAGAATGGAAAGGATCTAATGGTGGCTCAAATTTATGTAGATGACATAGTTTTTGGTGGAATGTCGAACCAGATAGTAGATCAAATTGTTGAACAGATGAAGTATGAGTTTGAAATGAGTCTTGTTGGAGAACTGACCTACTTTCTTGGTTTGCAAGTTAAACAGATGGAAAATACTCTATTCATATCCCAAAGCAAGTATGCAAAGAGTATTGTCAAGAAATTTGGTCTTGAAAAGGCTGGACACAAGAGAACACCTGCTGCTACTCACATCAAGCTCACTAAAGATGAGAAAGGAATTAGTGTAGATCAAAGTCTCTATAGAAGCATGATTGGAAGTCTTTTGTATCTAACTGCAAGCAGGCCTGATATCACATTTGCTGTTGGAGTATGTGCTAGGTATCAATCAGAACCTAAGACAAGTCACTTGATTCAAGTGAAAAGAATCATCAAGTACATCAATGGAACTAGTGACTATGGTATTCTATACTCTCATCACACTGACTCTATGCTAGTTGGTTATTGTGATGCTGATTGGGCTGGAAGTGCTGATGATAGAAAAAGTACTTCAGGAGGATGCTTCTTTCTTGGAAACTATCTTATATCCTGGTTTAGTAAGAAGGAAAATTGCATATCTCTCTCCACTGCTGAGGCAGAATATATAGCAGCTGGAAGTAGTTGTACTCAGCTAATTTGGATGAAGCAAATGCTTAAGGAGTACAATATCGAACAAGATGTCATGACATTGTTCTGTGACAATATGAGTGCTATCAATATTTCAAAAAATCCTATACAGCACAGCAGAACTAAACACATAGATATTCGTCATCACTTCATCAGAGAATTAGTTGAAGATCAAATTGTGAAGTTAGAACATATATCTACAGAGAAGCAGTTGGCAGATATTTTCACAAAAGCTCTTGATGCAATTCAGTTTGAGAAATTAAGAGGGTTACTTGGAATCTGTCTATTTGAGGAAGCATAGCAATTAAAGGGATGTTTGTGTGCCAACGGCTATCTAGTCATTATTGAGGCACGCGCAATCAAGGAAAATAACTTCCTTCTCCCACCTTTCCCTATAAATACGCTATTGTTTCTTAGTGGAGTATCAACTGCTATAATTCTCTTAACTGTTTTTGATTTTCTCAGAAACCTCTGTTTTCTTGCTCAAGTTCTTGCAAATTTCAAGTTCTCTCAACAGTTTTTTTTAAGATGATCACACCAGAGACCAACGCTCATGGCGTGAAGGTAATGGGGTTGAAATCTGAGAAACCCAAATCTCCTAGGGTCACGCAATCTTGCGAAACCCTTGTTTCTGTCAAGAACCGCGGTGATGGTGCATCATCGCAACATGCAAATCTTGCAACCGGAAGCAAGAAGAAGAAGAAGCGCACCAAGATCACCTATTCCAAGAGAAAGAAGACTCCTGTTGTTGAAGAATCTTTCCCCAATGTTGCTGTGACTCCTGAAGCAGAAGAGAATCCCACAGCCCTAATCAATGAGGAAGTATTCGTGGCTAGCATCATCGCTGAGGTACTTGAAACCCCTATCAAATTCACTCAACATGCAGATGAGGAACCTCATGTCGCATCACCAGAAACTGCTATTCCTGATCCTCAATCCACGAATGCTGAGGAACATGTAAGTGGTTCTCAACCTGAGGAAGTTCCTCTTCCTGTTGATGAAACGCATATCAGTTCTGTGAAGGAACCCACTGTGGTTCCAGAGTCTCCTCCCAGGGAAACTCCTGTGGGTTCGTCAGAAAGAATGGCTGACCCTATGGTCACTCCTCCTGTTGCTGAAGAGGCAGTGATTGTGGAAGAAGTGCATGAAGAAACCGAATCAGATGAATTACTTGCAAATGTTGTGGGTTCATATGTTATCAAGAAGCTGGAAAGGAAGAAGACTCAATAGGTAGCAAGAAAATATATCACGAGATCTTCTGCCTCTCACAAGAAAGCTGCTTCTGGTTCTAGTAAGAAGCACAAAAAGAAGACTGTCATTGTTATTGATGACTCCCCTGTGAAGAAGAGTGTGAAGAGGAAGTTGTCTGCTGATGTAGATGTTGAAGAGTCTGAAGTGGAACCAAATGTTCCTGACATTGTTCCATCTGCAAAGAAAAGAAGAGTTGGAAAAAGAATTCCAGAGAATGTACCTGTTGCTCCTATGGATAATGTCTCATTTCACTCTGAAGAAAGTGTTGGTAAGTGGAAGTATGTTTACAAGCGTAGGATTGCTCAGGAAAGGGAGTTGGCTACTGAGGTTCTTGCTTGCCAAGATGTGATGGAGTTGCTTGAAGAAGCTGGGTTGATGCAGACAGTGGTTGGTTTAGGAAGATGTTTTTACAAACTAGTGAAGGAATTCATTGTCAACATCTATGTGGATTGCAATGTCTCCAGAAGTCCAGAGTTTCACAAAGTCTTTGTCAGAGGTAAATGCATTCATTTTTCTCCCTTGGTTGTCAATAGTTATTTGGGCAGAAGCTCTGCTGATGTTGTTGGTGAGGAGATCTCATTGGATGAGATTGCTGCTGAAATCACTGCTGGCCAAGTCACGCACTGGCCCTCTAAAGGTTTGTTATCATCTGCTTATCTAAGTGTGAAGTATGACATTTTGAATCGCATTGGAGCTGCAAAATGGCCACCCACCAAGCATGCTTCTAATGTATCCTATGTGCTTGCAAAGCTGATATATCTGATTGGCACTCATGCCCAGATAGATTTTGGAACTTTTGTTTTTGATCAAACCATGAGGCATGCTGATTCTTATGCCTTGAAGCTTCCTATTGGTTTTCCTTGTATGATCTCTGAGATTATTTTGAGTCAACATCCTGATATCCTCTCTGCTGATGAGTCACCTAGTGTGAAGGCTAGTCCTTTGACTATTGACAACAGGTTGTTGATTGGGACTCATGTTCCTGATGTTGCTGGCATGACTGCTAAGTCTCATAATGCTGGTGCAAGTTCTTCCAAGCCAAATGAGACAGTTATTGCTGAGTTAATGGCTCCAAAACTCTTCAAGAGACTATCACAAGCTGCACTATAAGGAAGAGGAATGTTGATCGCTTCATCAAGGAATTGACTATGGGCAAAGGCAAAGTTGATGACAGCACTGCTGCTGCTGATGAACAAGAAGGAGATGTTTCTGATACAGATGATGAACCAGATGTCTCAACATCCAGTGATTTTTAGAATTTTCTATCTTCTGGTCAATTCAATATGGTTGTCCCCTTATCAAGACTTTGCTTTATGTTCTCACTTGCACTCTTTGTCAAATTGTGCTAATAAGGGGGAGAATTAGTTAATTGTGCTTTGTGAAGACCTTGAAGAAGATTCTGTATGAAGATCTACAATGTTGATTGTTTAAATTAGCTAATTTTCTGGTAGCCCCATGTAGAAGCTCTTGCTGCAAAGTGATAATCTCTTTTCCGATGTGCTATGTTGTAAATGTGTATGTGCATTGAAGCCTCTTATGGTGAAGAACTCCGTTTCTGAAAAGCTAATTTATTGAAGACCCCTTGAATGTGTTTTAGCCAAAATTTTCCAAAGGGGGAGATTGTTGTTCCTATGTTTGTGATGTGTGAATTGGCTGTATTTTGTTTCAACACATTATTGTGTGACCAGATGATGCAACATGTGGTCTCTGCTAGATTGTGCAATCAATCGCTGAAGGTTCTGTGTTACGTTTGGTTGTTGTTTGTGCGTTCAAGAAGACTTAAGTGAAGCTGTGCGTTTTGTTGAAGCTTAAGGATTCAGTTATGATCACGTGTGCTAACCTTGAGGTTGTTACAAGTTGTTAGCGTATGAACCAAGTTTGAAGTAAGAGATATGTTCTGTTTTTAAATTGGTTCAGATTTGATTCTGGAAAGATATGATTCCCTGAAGATTTGTTTTCCAGAAGCTGTGTTATGGACTCAAGACATCAAGCCCATCCAAGGCCCAAGTCTCTACGCTGGATGTCTATTTATTCAAGTTTTGTAACCCTAGCTGCGCAAGGATTTTGAGGGTGTTGTTTTCATTCCTAGGGTTTATTGTGTGAGTCCTTCTTGTGAGTTTTGTACCAACTTAGTGCTTTCGTGTTCATCAAAGTACTGAGTTGATTTGTTTAGTTGAGTTGTAATCTCATCAACCTTGTTTATTGATAAACATTTCTTGATCGCTGTGGCAGTGGTCATTAGGGGTTAGAGAAAGTTTTCTCATAGCTTAGAGGAGAAGGGCTAAGCTAGATTCACTTGTGTAATACTGGTAGACATAAAAGAGGCTTTATACTAAGGGGGGTACTTAGGTATAGAAGGGACTTTCATGAGACCTGAGAGCTATTATTTGATAGTGAATTGACTCCTGGATTGGTATCCTCCAGACGTAGGTGATGTTCACCGAACTGGGTTAACAATCCCTTGTGTTCTTTTATTTATGGTTCTGTTTAGTTGTTAACGAGAAATATTTAACTCTGACTGTTGTGTATTATTGTCGTACACGTTGGTGCAACATCGTGTACAACATATGTCCCAGGTGCATACGAATTTCAAATATAATGTTTAAAACTTTCATCGAGGATTACAACTCTACCTAGTAAGTTTGATGAAGCTTCTTGAGTACTTAGGGAATGCTCTGATGTTTCCACTTGAATCTCCCATGGTACCACTGGCCAAATTAGAACAATAATTATTCTGCAACAATAGGGAGTAGGTGTTCCACATATGCACACAACTTACTAAAATCAACTCTCCTTCTTCAGCTTTTAGAATTCAATGTTGAAGATGAAGCTCTTTTCCTAACTCTCTTTGTATGTTTTCCTATTTTAAATGTATAATATCTTAGAATCTTAGCATGGATAATGGGAAATGATAAAATAAAAAATGGTGACTACATACACACTGATAATAACTAATGAATACTAAGTAATTGCTTAACAACTAACTCGTTCCATTGTTTGATAACTGGCCACATGAGTAGTCAAGTTGATTAATAATATCTACATAAAATAAACATAAGAAATCAAAAATGAATTCAGGAAATAGTGAGAAGTAAACAGACCGAAAAAAAAATTGATGTTTACAGAGTAGACAATGAGAAATTTCAAACTTTGAAGCTGTTAAACCAGAATGAAACATAGAAACCTGAAAATGGAGATGACATAAGTGGTGCTGGAGTAGTGTGAGAAATAAGATGAGTTGAGGAGGTACATGTCTATGAATTTGGTAGTAACTTATATGTGAAAACAATGGATAGATCACAATTTATATGGGTTGAAGGATCATATGAATCAGAAGCTGAAGTTTAGATAACAAATTTTTTAAGCAAAAGGGCACAATGAACCAAAGCGTGAAGGTCTGATAGTTAACTTACATTGAAATCACTTGAATATAAAGGAGGGGCATATTGATGATGTATTCTGAGGCTGCTATATATCTAATTAAGATGATGTATATGCCTATGCAAGTGTATATGTGTCAACGACAACACCTAAGCTACATACGTGTGAATGATGATAAAAGTATATGATGATATGCTTATATAATACCCAGCAATGAAAAGTAGGAAGTAGGTGCAATAGGTTTGGCTATGAATATATTATATAATGTTACTTTGAAATATATAGATAGATAATGATCTATGATACTCTCAAATATATACTTATACTTATAAAATACTAATATACTTATTGTTATATTAAGTGTTTTATATTGTACAATTTAAGCTTGGTTTAGTGGAAGGGTGAGCTGTGTTCAATTTCCTACTCTTTGGCCGTATTGAGACTGTGTTTGTAGTCTGATTATGCAGCTCTTTTCCTGATCTGTGTAGCCGTGTAAGTGGTTTTGTTGTTGTATTTGATTCACTTTAAATTTTAATGGTATATGCTTTTACTTTTTATTGCTTGTAGCTTTTTGGATTTTACTGTTATGTCTGTTGCATTATTTTTCTTTTATGTCTCTTTCTCTGCTTTGCTGTTATGACTCTCTTGTTTTAAGCTTACTTGGGAAAGCTTTTGTTCCCAAGCCTCTTTTATAATGTCTCATGTTTTTCTCTTTTCTAACAAAAAATATATTGGTACTCAAGAAGTGTTGACTTACTTCTATAACCTCAATATACATGCTTCTAACTAATAAAATGGACTTAAGGATTAGAAAACACACTTGTTTGCTGCAGCTAGTTTAGGTTTTAATAATCTAACAACATCATTCAGTAGAAAATCCTCCTCAAACTCACTGAAACGGTGGTATATGGCACCTTCCAAAACAATACAAAAAGAAACCACTTTGCATCATTAGCATGCTCTTCTTCTTCAGTTTCTGTGTCAGTCCTTAATTTCCTCTACCACAACAAATAAGAAAGGTCTACATCAACAGGCAGAAGAAAGCACCAAAAGAAAAGACTTCAAACAATAACAGAAAAATGATCCAACTTGTTGCAACTAATCCATCTTCATGAATCTTTAAAATTAAAGCTTATAAAGAGCAGAAAAATATAAGAACGTAACTACATAGAACGATAATATATATAGAAGTTTTGTTAATACATTGTTACAAATGACAACTTCAAAGTACATTACCACCAACTGCATACTCCTAAGGCATAGGGGAAGGGATACACATATGAAACAACATTAAATTGGAGTGTGTAACTATGCAATAAGCATAGTGACAACTTCCAATTCATACATCAAAAAGTCCTAATGATAGTAGATAATGGAAATAGAAATACCAAATACCAACTAAATATAGATAATAGAAACAACAAAATGTGGGGGCTCTTGTCTATATAAGACAACCTTCAGCTTTCAATCCATAGCAGACTTCACAACGCCTGCATCATCCTCTGTTCATTGCTGCAAAGCTCATGCTGCAGCATCATCGTCCGAGATAATAATTATCTCGGAGTCATGACTGGCTTCAAACTCATCACCAGGGGAATCAAGCTCATTAGTGTCTTCATCTTCAACTTCAGTCTTCAAAGGTTTGTTCACATCAAGAACAAAAGCAATAGCCTGAACAATTTCACATTGATTGATGTTCTCAGACTTGACAACAACTTCACAATTCATTCTATTGTTATCTTCATCAGCAACCAACAATTCAGAATTGGTAACAAACCCTCCAGCAGTAACACCACTAACATTAGTATAATTAGTAGGCTTTCCTCCAAGAACATCAACAGAGGTTTTGTGTGTCATCTCACTCATGCTAGTTTCAGATTCCTACTGAATGAGGCCATAATTTACTTCCATTCCAGTAGCAATATCATCATAATCCATCTTAACATCACCTGCCTTATCTTTTGGGGAATGTGTAACTTCTTCTTCTTCATCTGAAGAGAAATCAAACAACAACTTCCTTCGTATGTTACGACTTGTTCTGAGGGGTGATTCCATTGTTCCTAAACCACAAGATTCAGCATTCTGATTCAGGCTATGTTTCTTAGATTCTTCAGCATCTTCGAACTTGGTGAATGGTGGTAGGAAGAGGTTCTGTAGTGCAACCAGCAAAAAATGTAAAGAGTATGAGTTTCCATTAAAACTATTGTTGGAAACTTACTACAGCAAATTAATATGTAACACCGAAATAGTTAAATAAGAAAAATAATGAATAATGAAGTTGATAACTTCTTCAAATTATTCCTCAAGAAAGCACTCTACCTTGTTTGGTGTGACAACAACACCATCTCCATGAAACATTTCAATTATTTCTGGATCAGTGCATATGTTCATGACTTCAAAAGAATCATCTCTTCCCATCATGACACCAGCCTTGTTGCGAACTTTGAATAGTAGCTCTTTGCCAGAAAGTATTTCTTCAATTTAAGTTGGGATGTCACCATGAGGGATTACTTTCCTCTCCAGCTATCATTACATAAAATAGTAATAGTAATGTCAGAAAAAAATTTATGTAGCTAATAAGTCTAGCTTAATCACCAATTTAATTAAATAATATACTATGGAACAAAACTTAATTAAATAATCTTATTGCAATGGAGTTAAGAAGCTCTTCACATGTAAACCCAGTAAGTTGCTCTGCATGAGGGTCACGAATAACGAATACAGCGCTGTCAACACCGTCAAAGACCTCGAGTCCGAGCCTGAACCTAATTATAGTGAAAAGAAACTAACTAATATTATTATACTATATTACACTAACTTCTAAAAGGTCATACAAAATACATAATCATCACTAAAAGTCTGCTGAATCTGAAACAGTATGCATACTGAATATGTGTATAAAAGCAATAGATATATTGGAAAAAAATTAGCATTTAACTATTTAACTATGTAGAAAACATATCAAACCTATTAACCATCTGGCCAATTGAACGTCCGCACTTGAGGCAATCATATTTATCACCATTTAACATGAGTTCAGTGTAACAGCGGCAGGATGGATATGACCAATATCCATCACGGAGGACTCCGACAATAACAACATGCACAATGAAAACACCAGCCTGCTAATAAGTGAATAAATACTCATTAACTTGATTGTTCTACAAATTCTTCTCAGGTAATATAATATAATATGTATCATACATGTCATATGATATCATCTATTCTCATAATAGGGAAGATAACTTCGTTAAACAATTTATAATTAGTATAATACAACCTGTTTTATTTCAAGGATTTCTGTGATAGTCTTCTTAGGATGGTTGACAAGCATGTCATCCCTGATATTGGAAGGTTCATTGGTTTAAATATACCCTACAGGGTCATGGTGGTTAATTCCAAACCTCCGCATTTTACAATAAGAAAGAGCTAATTATATACCAACTTTAAATATCATTCATAGTTCCAAGTACAGCAAACAGTAAAGTGGCGACAAATGTGATTGGAAGATCATAATGTTAGAAGTCAAAGAAGATGACCTCTCTGTTAAGGAAGCAACTTCCTACATATCTGGGTCAATAAGGAGCTTAGAGGCAACTGGTATACTTTGGATAAGTACCTTGTCTACATTAATTAAAGAAGCAAATGTTAATAAGAACAAATAACACCAACTTTTATTTAAGTATAGATAGATTAAATAGATTAAATGCCTTCATATAATGCTCAGCAAGTATAATTAAAGAAGAGAAGAGTCATTGCCTCTGTAACTGCTAACTTTGACAAACTGTAATACAATTACATGCCTCTTAGTCCAGATTGAATTCCAATGAGGAAAAGAAAGAAAAATTATCGTCAAAATAGATCAAATATTACAGTTAACGCAAGATTTGAAAAAGAAAACAAAAGCATACCAATTGGTTGGCAATAACAGGAAAATATGAAAAAAATAATAATGAGATTAATACTACTATAAGCTAAATCAAAACACATTTAATAAACAACTGAATTTTTGTTCGTAGAAAATGAATTACTAATAAATTGGGACAACATAGAATACAATATACAAACCTCTACATCAATAAGCAACAACAGCACTGCAAATGCCTTGCCTGACTCAGAAATTGGGCACATCCCCCACATCCTCAACACCCGAACACGAATCCTTCACGCATATCTCTCATGGCAGATGCTAGCAACAAAATTAATTGAAGCCATCGAATGTCACAGAACAGGAAGTTACAACTGATTCACACAATACCTAACACAACAATGGTGCAAAGGATGTGATATGAACAGACTAACACACACACATACACCACTATTTATAAGCTTGATGAAACCATTAATTTCAGATCAGGTAAATAATTGATGAGTGGAAGATAGGAAATCTAAACAAAATTGAAAGAAAATCGATGGATGTACCTTCTGATATCTCCAGTTGGGTGTAGGTCGGCAGCTACATATTTGGATTTGGTGAATCTTTCGGAAATCCATTGTAGGATTTGGGTGAGATCCGTCTACTACAACTCGAATTGGGGGCTGAGTATAGGGTTGTAAGGAGGTTGAGGTTTCAGAAGGTGTTTTCTTGGGCCAAGCCAGACATCTAGACCCCAAAAAACGGCCCATAATCAGAAACTTGCATGAACAGTTGCCTCAAAACTTCCTCATTATGTGCTTTTCAATTGGATGAACAGTACCAAGTTGTACCTCTTTATGTTCCTTTTTCCTGCATGAACAGTGACATTAGAAACCTTGAAATCAGAGGTTTTAGATGTGGCACCTAATTACTGATTGCTTAAGCTATTGGTAAATGTGAATTTGTGTTGCTAGTTTTTTACGGGACTTCACGTTACAGATGGACAAAGTTGTATGTAATATAGCAGTAACTAGTCCTTCCCCAAAAAACTACCGCCATTTTTACTAACAGTTTAAGTTGTCGCCAAAGACACCAAGAAACTTGACGAGAATAAGCACTACCTCGAGTTGCTCGACCTCTAGAAGCATGGAAACCTCCCATTGATAGGATGTGAAGCAGACATGATAAATCACCATCTCCCTGAACAACAAGTTGAAGAACAAGTCTTTTTGTGCCACCTCTCAACAAATATCTTGATCAAACCCTTATCCACCACGTGGTGCGAGCACAACAACAAAGGATAAAGACTTAATCTGTGACCACCTCAAGCATGTATAGTTGATCAACACATTAAATTGGTCGAGCTTTTTTCCATTGCTCGCAAACTCAATTCTCCAAGATCCGCAAAATTCTACAAAGTTATTCAAATAAGAATAAGTAAAACTAAAAAAAAAAACTACATTAATCTGGAAAATAGCCAAAACAACTTAGGTATCCTCTAACAGCGCCATCGACACAAACAACGCAACTTAGTCAGCGTAACCACTTAAAACAAACAACTTATTAGGCCCTCCAGGAAACAATGACTCTTGTTGTGTTGGAGGTGTTGTTGGCCCAACCTGCCGGAGTGGTGGTGATGGTGGCAGGGCCTTCTGCTTCTCATGTTTAGGTTAGGGTGGAACCTAGTCAACCTATGCTCACACTCTGCACACATATGAAATAGGTGGTACGCGATCTCTTACTCCGCGACCACCCATTTTGTGAGCCGGTCCACAACCACCCACACGATGAAGGTCATGTTGTTCTTTCCATACTAGTATTGCAACATGATAAACAAGATGTATTAACCAATTCCCAAGCATGAAAGGATGAAAAACATATAGTTTGGTAAAATTTACATGTATTGTTGAAATTTGTCATGAGGATTTCGCTCTTTAAAGTGAGATAGTCATTTTATAATGTGAAGTAAGTCATTACAATCATTAATAATGACCATTTACTTTGAAAAGTCAATAAATTAACTCAATTAACGGTTGTAATGACTTGCATTACCCTTTAAAATGAGTATCTCACTCAAGAGAACATAGGATAAATTGTTAATTGAACCATCACTATCACACATGTTTGAAACCTTTAAAAACATGTCTTTTGTTGTAAAACCGATTTTTCTTATACCAAGTCTATACTTTATATGAAACATCCAATGTGAAATGCTTTATTAGATACACAAGATTCTATCATCCAGTGTGCAATATTACTTCAACCAACAAGATCCAACACAATTGGCAGATAATTGAATTTCTTAAGCATTTCGTCCATGATTCGATCATGGAGTTGTGTGTATGGAGAATGATTTGTTGGGAAATACCTGCTCAATTAATATGATCTCCGAGCATCAATTGATTAGTCTCATGACTCTCGGCTTTTTATATACCTTCGAAAAAATAATTACTTAAGCAAAATTCAATATGTGTCAATTTTTAGTGTGCACTACTTATGACTTGAATGAACATGTTGTGTTGTGTTTTTAATAAAAGTATGTTTACCATACACTATATTAATCGTTTGTGATGATGATGATTCCATTTTGTCTTTTAACAAGAAAAACTGAAAAACAAAGAGGTGATGTTTGAGTGCAGTTCTATTCTCTGTTTCATAAGCATGTTTTTAGTTTTTAAAACTAAAAAAACTAAAATATCATATGTTTTATGCATATATCTCTTTTTTCCATTTTTATTTTCTTTAACATAGTGAAACATCTCATTCAATTTTTTATTTTTGAAAAATAGATTTTAAAATTCTTTCTAATTTTTTTTTCTAAATTCTGATCAAAACAGAAAACAAATAAAAAGTCGTTGGAGTGACATGAAAAACATGGTGGTGGAGGTTGGTGGTGGCCGTAATTAGGGGTGTCCGCAGTTCAGTTTGGACTGATTTTAGGTGAAATAAAAAACTAATCCAATCAAAACTCATTGGTTCGATTTCGATCGAATGTTAGCAAAAAAAAAAACTAAAACCGAATCGAACCAAACCGAAGATGAATGGTTTGGATCGGTTCGGTTCATCGATTTCACAACATCTTTTTTTTTGTCAATATCAATTCCACAACTTTAAATATATAACAATCACATATGATTCACAACCTAACAATGCATAAAAATGTCAAATCAATAACTCAATCATAGCTTACTTCATAATCCATAATTCGTAAGCAACAACTTAAGTATTTAACAATGTCGAAATGATTAAAGTATTGTTTAATATTAGTACCATTACAAATTGATAATAGAAAACCAAAACATAATAAGTCTAACAAACATAAAAATTCTAACATAAACAATATATATATATATATATATATATATAAATATTTTATAATTAAATATATGTCATCGGTTCATTGCTTTTTAATTTTTCAAACCGTGAACCGAACCAATCATCATTGGTTTTTATTGGTTTGGATCGGTTTTGAACCTAATAACAAAAAAAAAAACCATTCCAATTACTTTGGTTCGGTTCGCTTCGTCGGTTTCATCGGATCGATCCAATCCGATGAACACCCCTAGCTGTAGTGGCCACGATGTTAGGGGGTGGTGGTGGCCACAATGGTAGTGAAGGTGATGACGATGGCGACAACAATGATGATGATGAGATTGGTGCCAGTAGCAATAGTGATGGTGACAATGACTGTGAATGTGGTGGCGATTATAAAGGTAATGGTGGTTATCACAGTGGTGGTGGAGATGACAATGGTAACAACGTTTGTGGTGCGACGAAGCCACATGATGCTAGCAGCAATAATGACAAATAAAAATGAAAAAAAAGTGAAACAAAATATTTTTAAATTTAAAAAACGAATAAGTTATTTTCAAAAAAGAAAAATAAAAAAGAAAAACAAAAAATGTTTTCTGCAGAAATGGATTTAGGGCTTTTTAAGCATGCATATCAAGGGATTTTCAAAAAAAGTATATCAAGGGAAAGATGGAGAATCGCACGAACTCTGCGACTTGTACTTGGAACCTGAGCAGTTGACGCCATAACCAGAACCCTCGTTCCGCTGCGTTCGCTGTCGCTCAAGGTACACAACTCCTCCATGATCACACTGCATTTCATTTCTCTTCAATCGTCAATAGCTTTAGCTTTCCTTTTCTAGAATTTCGAATTCCTCACAAAATGGCACCAAGTTAGGGTTCCATCATCTGCACGTAGAACCCAAATCGCTAAATTTTATCTTCCAATTCAAATTGAACCAAAATGTACCACTGTGTTATCTTGGTTATGTTCTTTTCTTAAAATGTATCAATCATAGGGTAGAAATTAGAAAACCCATATCTATTATCCAACGAATGTTATTTAACTATACTCATTATACATACATTCTTTTTGTATTTTCGGTGTATAGGTGTCGAGTAGTTTGGATTTGCGGAGAAAAGTAGGAACATGGCATCTTCAGATGATGAGGATGAGACTCAGCCGATATCTGTGTCGAATTACTATTTTGTTGATGACAAAGATGCGCTTGTTTCTTTTGCTGTGTTGCCAATTCAATGGAATAAGTCCGAGAGTCTGGACGGGAAGAACGAGAAGGTGTTCATCCACGGTGCTGCGGACAATGGGCTGCAGACGATTTTCATGCAAGTCATAGCGTGGAGCTTTGATCTTTCTTACGTGAGGCCTGAGATATCAGTGCTATCGAAGGATGGGAAGTGGGTCAAACTTCAGAAGCCGAGAAAGAGCTATGAGGATACCATAAGGACGATTTTCATCACCATTCATTTCCTGAGTCATGTGAAGAGGAATCCTGACATATCTGCTAAATCTATGTGGGATAACTTGAGTAAGAATAAGGAGTTTAGGTAGTTCCGTAGTTCTGGTCTTCTTTCTCTCTTAATTGTTGTGAAAGTACATACCAATAATATCATAATTTTTTTTGAATAAATCATTTGCAGCTCCTATGAGGTTATGCCCTCGCAAAATGATTTGACAAACCATGTTACTTTGATGGGTGAAGCTGCCAAAAGGGATGCTGACTTAGCTAAATCCAAGGTACAATTTACTTCATAAATCTGTTGTAGCGGTGAACTACGAAATGAGCATTTTATCTTTTCTCATTTGGAACATCCTTTTGTGAATTACTGATTCAAAATATGGTTTGAAATTATACTTGTATATTTTTGTATCGAGTTAAATTAATTGATTGATTATAGAAATTATGTTTTATAATAAACGTTTTTCCTTGTTCATTGGTGCAAGACTAATTAAATGGGGGTTACATGATTCTTCTTTGATATTTGAACTAAGTGATGGATGTTAAGAGTTCTATGTCAAGATTATGAAGTTCATGTGTTGGTTTGCATCCAACATTAAGCTAGATGAAATGTGTGATCTAAAGTACTGTTGTATTTGTATAACATTGTCCCATGGTATTAGGGAAGTACTTCTTCTAAATCTCTCCCTGTTTTCAGTCTCCTTTACTCGTTGTCTTCTGCTAAATATGTGCTTCCTCTTAAAAAAAAATATTTAAGAATGGCGTGTCTACTCTGTGCCCTAAAAATTTGCTCTAGTTTTAGTTATTCACATAAACCAACTATCCTAAAAGCTTAAACTGTTGGGTGAAGAATATGAATGGTTTTACATTATATTTATAACACGCCTACTCTTGCAGCAGCTATTTGGGGTTGATCTGTGAGCTCTGCACAATCTTACTTATCTTGTGCTAAATATACCTTTTATTTAGAAGGGGGCAGCAAGCATCAAAATCTAGACCACTTGGTCATTGGTTCTCTTTTACCATGTCATGAATTAACTACCCCAGAAGCTTAAGTTATTGGTTAAAGGCACGTAGATGCTTTTATATTATATTTCTAACAGTTATGTTAGTTTACTCTATCTGGTTTTGTTATAGTAGTTATCCTTTGACTAGCCCTTTTGCTACCTAACATAATTAAATAATCAAATCAAACATTTAATTTATTTTTTTAAGGGAAAAACATTTACTTTCTTTTCTTCTCCGGCGTCTCACTTTATCGTCAATTATTTGATTTAAACAGCTTTTGCTCATGGTGCTGAAGTTCAAGAAAATTTCTGATGAGGTTTGTTAAATATTTAAATCGTTGGTTTTTCTACCTTGAAGATATTTTTTCTGTTATAATTTCATTCTTCACTTTTGCTATTGTCATATGCATTCATTGCATTGTTCGTGGTTTTTTAGTGTAATTCATTGATTTCAGGAAGCTAAAGATTTAGCAAGACCTGGATTTATATTCGACGATAATGACAATGATATGATTGATGAAATGGGTGAGGAGTCAGATGAAGAGGATGGATTGTTTGATTCTGTTTGTGCGATTTGTGACAATGGGGGCAACATTTTGTGGTAAGATTGTTTTCTTCTTCATGTGCGATAATTTGATTTAATATGTTTCTCTGTCATGTGTATTTATATTTTTGTGCATAATTTCTTAAGATTATTGTTATTAAGGTCCCACATTAACTAGAGATACGGCCAAATAAGTCCTTATAAAGGGTAGAGCAATCTTTTGCTGTCACCCCCAAGCTAGCTTTTGGGGTAGAGGTAGGCCTAGACCCAAAATTTAAGATGGTATTAGATTTTGTTATTGGGCCATTCATAAATGATGGGGCACCCGCAGATGTTCAGTCCTGCAAAGTTCTCTCTCTAGATGTTGAAGCCTTTAGCTTGACAAAGTGTATTAAAGTCCCATATTAACTAGAGATACGGCTAAATTACTATAACTCCTTGTAAAGAGTCGAACAATCCTCATCCATAAGCTAAGCTTTTGAGGTAGAGTTAGGCCTAGACTCATTCTAATAATTACTTGCTTCTATTAAATGATAAATGCAGTTGTGATGGAAAGTGCATGAGGTCATTTCATGCAAATGAGGAGGATGGTGAAGAATCTTCTTGTGAATCTCTTGGTTTTACCCGAAAGGAAGTTGTTGTATGTTAATTTCATTTTCTTTGTATTTATTTTACTGATTTTTCTCTATTTCCAGTTTCATTGGATTATTATGTAGAAATTTGATTGCTTGCGATAAAATTTGCAGGAGAGCCAAAACTTCTATTGTAAGAATTGTCAATATAATAGGCACCAGTGCTTTGTATGTGGCAAGCTAGGCTGTTCTGACAAACTTTCTGGTGCTGAGGTATAATTAAATGTAAAAGAATGGGCTGCTCTTGTTTTTGTCTTAATTGATACCTTCTCTCCTAGCTGTATGAAGTGCCACACTGCCACCCCATCCTTGGTAGTCTATCGATGCACATATATTTTTTATTTTTAAGTTTTGTTTTGAGGAGAAATAGCTTTTAGCATATTTCACTCTGCTCCCATTTATATGAAAGATTCTCCTAGCTGTATGAAGTGCCACACTGCCACCCCATCCTCGGTAGTCTATCTGATGCTAATAAATATATTTTTATCAGTTTTATTTCTAGGAGAAATAGCTTTTAACAGATTTCACTCGGCTCCCACTTACATGAAAGAATTTGGTGATGATTGTGGTACTTTTTTGTAATCATGGAATATGAATGTCAAGAAAGTTTAGTGGAATGTCCATGTTGTGTAATTAATCATCTCAATGCTTTGGGTCTTGTGAGTTCTTGAGCGGTTATGCATGCCTCTGTTATGAACCAACTATCCTTAAAGCTTAAGCTGTTGGGTGAAGACACTTGAATTGTTTTATACTATATTTCTAACACACCCCCCTCACGCAAGAGCCCATTTGCTTGAAGCATGGACAGCACACACGCCAACCAACGTTGTGCTGGCTCTAGACCACTTGGTCATAGAGGCTCTGAAACTATGTCATGAACCAGCTATTCTAAAAGCTACTAGATGACCTTGGGTGGATCAGAAAAGCACAATTCCAGCCCTAAAGTGTGTGGAAAGAAGCAAAGCACACTACAAATCAGATACCAAAACCTGTGACCCAGCTTGCTTGCTGACTGTGCCACCCTCATTGTCGGCCCTTATCTTGTTTCTGGCTGACTGCTACAAACAGTTATGGCTGACTCTGGCAACCACTGCCAGTTGCTGGAGAACTTCAAATGGAAGTAACAATGATGACTTCCCTAACTTGAAGGCATGACTGGGCCACAATGCTGTTGCCACTTCTTTTGTTTTGCGTTTTTTAAGAGAGAAGTTTTGAGCTTTGGTACTGTGTAAAGTAAGAGAAATTAGAAAATTGTACCCAATGTGGGTGTAAAGTCTTGTATATACAGTAAATGGGCTAGTAATAAAATATATTACTGAAGTGTTGTCAATCCTGGATTGCAGCGCATAGCGGTCGACCCCAAAAGTTCTGGTGTTATAGCGCATTGTAGGATGACTGCTATGCTGAAATTTGTATGCAACTTATACCATATAGTAGTATATACATATTTTAGTGTTTAAAAATGATAAAAAAAAAACTCAATATCATAGCTTTCATAATAACAATAAATAATCATAGGTGTCTTAAACAGAACATGCAAGTAAATACCAACAAAGTCAAGGTAACCTATGAGTTTAAGCCTTTTAAACCGCCTAAAATTATGTCCATTTAAATAAAAGTTTGATGAATAGGAATCATCAATTATCCTCCCTAGGTCCAAGTCTTCCTTTTTATCACTTTTACTGCTATCACATCTGTAGATCGCCTCATCCTCTTCTAATCAAACCCTTTTCATTATGTTTCTGACTAAACTGCCTCCCCAAGTGCGCTAACATTCATTAACTTCTCAAGGGCATTTTTTGGGTTTTCGTCAATCCTGTCAAATAGAAGCAAAATAGCGCTGCAAGAACTGCTATTTCCACTGCTTCAGCAGTTGCAACGGCCACTATACTAAACTTCTATACCACACAGTACACAGAAATTAGGAGTCGCCAGGTGCCATTATGCACTGCTATAGTGCGGTATTGACAACCCTGGTACGCAAGAGTACCATAGATATAATAAGTACTATGCAGTATGCCTACTTAACATTGCATATGCTAGATTAAACTACTACGAATAAAACATGAAGGTTTTCCCAGAGGTTCTTTATTTTGTACGGATTTAAAAGTTCTATGGAATTTCTCCCTCAGGTCTTCAAATGTGCTTCAGCAACTTGTGGCTTCTTTTATCATCCGCACTGTGTTGCAAAGTTACTTCACCGATTGGTTGTGGATGCTCCAACAGAACTTGAGAGAAATATTGCTGGTGGTGAACCTTTTACTTGCCCTACTCATTTTTGTTGTGTCTGTAAAGAAATGGAAAACAAGAAGGAGCATGAGTTGCAATTTGCTGTTTGTAGGCGTTGTCCCAAGTCATTTCATCGTAAATGTTTGCCAAGGTTATTTTCTTTTTTTGAATGTGTTTATCGCATACATTTTTTTTTGACTGTGTCCATCCCATACATTGAATGATTCTAATTACCCGTTTCTGGAGGGCTTATTCTCAAGTTGGTTTTATCAGAGAGATTGGTTTTGATGACATTGAGGATGAAGATATTATAACAAGGGCTTGGGAAGGACTTTTACCGAACAATCGCATTCTTATCTATTGCTTGTAAGTTTTATAAGTATATGTATGTTTTTGTACTCCAATTTTTTCCTTGTTAACCTCATGTAACATCTTTTCCTATTCATTGGACCAGAAAGCATGAGATTGATGACGACATCGGAACTCCTATAAGAGATCATATAAATTTCCCAACTGATAAAGCTGCTGTTCGAGAAATTAATACTGAGAAGACAAAACCTGCAACCAAGGACAGACTTAAATTGAACAAGAACAATGTTAAATCAGACAGTCAATTGGGTAAAAGAAGTGCTAAATCATCTAAACTTTCTGGTAAATTTTCATCTGAGAACGTTGGTATCAAGAAGTCTGAAAAGAGTTTTGGATCAAATATATTAAGGAAGAAAGCAATTGAAGCATCAAGGCACTTGAATGAAAGTAAGAGGTCAATCTCAAAGGAAACTGAAAGGTGTGACCACGAGGAAAGCAAGCCCTCAATGGGTGATGAACTGTATTCTATCTGGGAGAAGGGATTTAAGAAAACTAATTCCGGCAGTCAGGTTGATAATGTAGCTAAGAAAACCCTGTCTGTTAAGCCTACTAAGAAATTGAGTAGTGCATTGCCTCCATTAGATGCAGATTCAGAGAGGAGGTGAATTTTCTTATCTGACTTGAGTTTCTCATCTTTTACTGTTGCTGTTATTGATTTACGGTATGGTGTCATTTGGTCGATGTAGACCATGCCAAATGGGATAAGGCTTTATTCGTTTTTAATGTTTATAAAAAATTTCTTTCAAGATTTTTGTTTGAAACTCAAAAGCTGTCTTATGTTATGGTTGATATTGTTAAGATGCTTTCTTCTGGTGTAGATTGCTGACTTTGTTTGAAGAAGCTACGTCATCAATTACTTTGGAGAATGTAATAAAAACACATAAATTTGCTTCTACTCATACTCACTCATTGAAAAGTGTTGTGGAGAAGACCATTACAGTGGGGAAGTTGGAAGGCTCAGTTGATGTAATATCTATACTTATACTCTGGTGTTATATTGTGGAGTTTGTTTTAAGCTTATGTTTACAACATGGTGAGTTTTATATTGTGGTTTGTTTTAAGCTTGTATTTTCTGTGTTGTGTGTATACAGGCTGTCCGAACAGCTCTGAGGATGCTGGAGGCCGGGCAAAACATTCGGGATGCAGAAGCTGTTTGTGGCCCCGATGTTCTACATCAGATATTTAAGTGGAAGGTACTCTGCTATTTTTAATTTTTCTCAGGATTCTGGTTCTTAGTGTCTAATATTCTATCCTCTTTAGCATGTCTTAGAGCATGATATTATATCGCTGTTTTTCTCGATCATAGTTATTAAACCCCATAAGTGGTGTTCAACGGTTGACCCAAAATCTCTATGGTCGGACGGCCTCTATACTGAAGATATGGACGGATACAAGAAAACCAATTTTTTCCTATATATACATAAATGCTGTAAGATAAAAAATAACCCTGTACTGAAGGCATTTACAATTAATAATCTAAGTCATCGACTCATCGTTGTAAGCTGAACCCTCAAGTCAATAATAAATCTCAAGAAACATCAAGGGAAAAAAATAGCAATGTGTGTGTCAGAAAATGCAGGGCTTGGCTGTAAATAATGCCAGCGAGCAGTGGATGAGGAGGAATTGTGTGAAACATGGGAGATAACAGTGGGTCAATCGGGGTTTGTATGAATGAATGGCTGAACAAGGGTTTCAAACCCCATATGATATTCTGATTAAAAAAAAAGAGGAAATAGTGAACATATCTCCCGAAAAAGGTCAGAAAGCAAGCAACCGGGAATGTCTGTGAAATAGACTCAATTGCAGGCCTGATGCAAAATTTCTCTGAGATGCTAATTGAGAAGGCTTTTCTTAACAAATTTTATGCTATTTCTTGTTACATATCTAATATCTATTATCTAAACTTGGCTCTGTAGGACAAGCTGAAAGTATACATGGCACCAGTTCTAAATGGTAATCGCTACACATCATATGGTCGCCATTTTACACAAGTGGAAAAACTGGAAGGGGTATTTAATTCTCACTGAACCTTATCTCTTATTATTTTAGTTATTTTATCATATTCCTATTCTATTGTGTTCTATCTTCCCTGGATCTTTTTACTTCTTTCTACGTCTTTAGGCATTTGCTGTGTTGAGAAGATACAAGAACTAGCTTTAATGTGAACTCCTTTTCATTGGAGAGTATTATTATTAATCTTGGACAACCATTGAATGTGTACTGCCTTTTCTAGTTTAGGCAAGTATCGTGAATAGTAGAAATAGTTAAGCTGATGCTGTATAAAGGGAAACCGATTAACAGTAATAATGATGCTTTTGGCTTTGCTTATATGATTTGTTGGTGGCTTAGATGTGGTATGCAGCTTAACAAAGGAGCATCTCTAATGGAATTATAATTTTAGTTTAACTGCAACTTAGACCTAACACTCGCAGACTGTCATTTTTAGTTGGATTAAATGGTCTAAATGATGGCAATATGATCATCAACAACAAACAACTACAAGAACAACAACAACAACAAAAACCTAATCCACTAAGTGAGGTTGGCTATATGGATCACTTGATGCATATTAAAGATACAGCTTGTTATATGTTGGTTGTTGCAGGTTTAACACAACCTTCCTCCTTTACCCGGGTGTAGGACCGACGATGCACAACATAGACGGAGTTGACAATATAATGAACAACTACCAAAAAGTAGGCAACAGGCGGACAAAATTAAAATCATAACTAATTGCGAAAAAATGTATATAATTTTGACATGCCTTTGTCTAGGGTTTATTGATTTGGAGTTCAGGTGAAGTAAAGTGCCCTATTAGATTTTTGGGTTACGCCAAGCTCTACCCCAAAAACTAGCTCAGGTGAAGATTGTTCTATTCTATATAAGGACTTAGTTGGCCGTATCTCTAGTCATTGTAGGACTTCAGAACAGATACCATCTAAAAACTATTGTAGAAAATAAACTTCACTGAAAAGCCTAACTGTCAACCAATTGCCAAAAAATGTCTATAATTTTGACATGCCTTTGTCTAGGATTTATTGATTTGAAGTGCAGGTGAAGTAAAGTAAGTATTAGCGGTGCTTTCCAGTGAAAATTAATTCTATGTGGCAGTTAAATTTTAATTTAGTTTGTGTTGGTATGTATCCAGCTCTAGCCATGGTACCATGTCAAAGAATCACTTGAGCCAAAAACCAAAGCTCAATCAAAAACCCATAATTATTGACAGTTTTGGATGAACTTATGATTTTCCTATAGATGTTAATTTAGCTTTACATGACCCAAATAATTTTTTCACATGACAAACTTGAAAGAGCTTAAGATATTATCCAATCTCAATAGGGTGAGGTCAGGGTCTTGATATATACTCAAAGCTATAGCAATTAAACATTTCTTTAAAATTTTTTGTATGATAAACTATAGAGTGTAAGAGCTTTCTCAAGTTTTTAGCGTTCATATAAGCACATGCTTATTACACACTTGTCATTCAACCTTTAATGTAACATCCAACAGTTACCGAAGTTCTGAATTGCATGAAAGTTAGGTGCAAAAACACACTTATCCACAATTAGTTTCCTGGAGTTTATTATTTAAAAGTTGGAAGGCTTTTTGGATTTTGCTGATATCACCAACTTGTGCTGTGTTGGAGTGAATTTTTTTCTTGGTCGTCCCACCATAATTACACCCATCAAGCATTGCTTAAGAAATGCTCTTTACATTTGCAGATTGTTGATAAACTGCAGTGGTATGTTCAAAATGGCGATACAGTAAGTACTGCTATTGATCTACACTTAGTTAATTTATTGTATTTATTAACATATTCTTTTTTCTCATTAGTTATACTATACTTTCACCTGAGGCTAAGTGAAAGTATTCCTTAAAAGTTTGTACATAGCTTAATTTTTTTTTAATATTTACTTTCCATGGTCATTTGGTGTTTGTTTATTAAATTTTCTGGTCAGTAATTGGAGGGAACTAAATGATGCAGGTTTTTGACATTTCTATGTTTTTATGACTTGACATTTATTTATGGCTTTACTAGTCCAGTCCAGGCCATGAAAGATCTATTTTAATTTACATGTCAGTTTTCTGCCTATGTAAAGTTTTACGGAAGATACTCCAAGTATTTGTTCTTACATTTCTTTTCTTCTGTTTTCAACAACTTCAATTGTTATAAATTTGCCTGAATTTTCTTTATCTGCCATATCTGTAAAACTAAAGATCAGTTATTCCTTGTGAAGTCAAGATATACTATTACTATATGGTTGATACTTGATCGCCATTCTTGACATTGTTAACTACTTTTAAGTTTCATTGCTGATTGCCTGACAGATTGTTATTTGTGGTCAGATTGTGGACTTTTGTTGTGGAGCTAACGACTTCAGCACTCTTATGAAGAAAAAGCTTGAAGAGACGGGGAAGAAATGCTCATACAAAAACTATGATTTACTTCCAACAAAGGTGAATATGCTTCTAATTCCTTTATTTCAATTTTTGCCTCATTATAACTGCAACTAGTTCTTTGGATGATCACATTTTATCAGATTTTTCCATTCATTTTGAATGGTAAATGGATATTTGAATTTAAAGCTTCTGTTGTGTATGGGTGGGTATACAATATAACTATTAAGATGAATTACACTGTTCTTCAGAGTGGTCAATTTATGAACAAAATGATTTATGTGATGGTTTCAGCTAATTTTTATAGCTTTGCCCATGGTTATCTTGTTATTTTTGTTTACCTGTTTACCACAACATTTACAGAATGATTTTAATTTTGAGATGAGAGATTGGATGAGTGTCCAGCGAAAGGAGTTGCCTGAAGGGTCGCAATTGGTAAGAGTTGGTCAATTGGATGGTTGAGATGTGCATGCATATCCACATGGCCGATTCATTTTTTTTGTTTGCTTCTGGTACAGATCATGGGCCTCAATCCTCCCTTTGGGCTAAAAGCTGCTTTGGCTAACAAGTTTATTAACAAGGCTCTTGAGTTTGAACCAAAGCTCATGATTCTTATCGTACCACCAGAAACAGAGAGGTAATGTCCTTTATATTCACTTTTTGTCAAGGATGAAGAGTTAAATAAATTTTCCCCTCTACAGAAGCCTGCTAAGACTATTCTAAAATTGTGGCTTCCTTGTTTGGGAAGCAGCCCCCCCCTGCATTTTCACATTTCTTTGCTCATTATATAGGCTAGATAGAAAACGGTCTCCGTACGATCTTGTGTGGGAGGATAAGAAGTTTCTATCAGGCAAGGTAAATAATAAATTATATTTTGTGGTAATGCATATTTTGATTGATACGGAGTCTCTGTTGTGTTCTGACTGCTGCCTTTCCCCCCCTGTTCCTGCCTTGCTTTCTCCCCAGTCATTTTATCTACCTGGATCTATTGATGCTAACGACAAGCAAATGGAACAATGGAATATAACGACACCCCCACTCTACCTTTGGAGCCGCCCGGACTGGACTGTTAAGCATAAGGGCATAGCCAAAGAGCACGGTCACCTGTTCAGCCAGCATGAAGTATCAAACATGGAAAGCCCTGATAATGAAGAAGCACCTGCTAGTCATACTATGGATGACAAGGATGGAAATGATGTCATGTTGGGTCATGATTCCTTGAGGTTAACTGATGATGAAGATCACACATCATCTATGAATGGAGGGCAGAAAGGAAGCTCGGCTCTTGGTAGTACCGATCGACAGAGTCAATGGGTGAGCAAGGCTGACAGTGACAAGTCCTCCTGGAAGAGGAAACGAACTGAGGAAAATGATGGAAGAGCTGTGACCTCACCAGCCAAAAGGCAGGCTATAAATCAAATGCATGAGGAAGAACTGGACCATAGCATATCTCATCCAATTGATAGAGGACCCTCCGTTGAAGGTTTTCAGCCCAAATCTTATTTGCTACCCCCGTATTCTGAGGCTGGTGATAGTGGTTATGGGCATTTAGAGCCGAGCTCTTTTGGGGTAGCCTATGTTGGGACCCAAAAGTACCTGAGAGAATCAGAGATGAGGCAACAGAGCGGGCTTTACGGGCTGCAGAATCCTGATTCTATGAGGAATGATTATCTATCTGGACATGATCCTGCTTATAACTTAGGATCTAGTTATTTGCCTCCTGGTTCAGTATCCGAGCCACCGTACATGATGACTGCACCAGCTATGCAACGTTATGCACCTCGCCTTGATGAGTTAAACCATGTCAGCAGGGTGGATCCTTTGAGGCCTGAACCTCCTATAATTGGTCGAATTGGCGCTTCTGAACATACATTGCCCCAACCTGGAAATGGAAATGGACTGCCGGGTTTTGCAACTGGTTCTCACCAATTTTATTCACGTCGGAATTCATCAGGTCGGTTCAATAGGTAATTTGAATGTCCACATCTCAGTTTTCCTCCTTTACTTTTAGATGAAGATGATATTATGCTGTACAGATGATATTAGGATGGAACCTGTTGTACATAGAATCCTTGGTTGTGGCCCTCTTATACATCCTTCGAGGATCGTAGGTCTTTAATGCTACTCTTCAACCTATTTCCTTCATTTTCTTCCATGTTTCTGGTGGTTTCTTTGTCCCATATGGTCAGTGTAATTGGATAGTCTCATAGTCACATGTGGATGTAGTACCTATAGTTGACAGATCTAGTGTCCAACTAAATTGTTTTTTTTTTCTGCTTTAGTTGATCTGGACAGTGAAGATGAAGAATTTGGATTCTTTCAATCCAAATCTCACTCAATCCAAAATCTGAATCGTTGAAGTGAAATGGAACCAGTAAATCAGCTATATTTGTAGTCTCTGAAATTGTTCTCTACTTGTACTTTTGTCTTTGAATTTACGTGTACGGTACTACGATTAGTCTTAGTTTATAAAATACTATCAACATAGTCTCTTTGACAAGTTGACTCTTAGGGACCAAAATGAAATTAAAAAGACCGTTGATGCGAGTTTTGTAAATTCAGGATCTTGAAGGACTGATTTAAGTGGTATAATTTCAGAGACCATAATTTGCTAAATTCCTCATTATATTTAGTAGTTAGATATAAAAGCTAAATGTGTTGTGTAGCTGACCACTCCATCATGTCCAGGCAATTTCTTATAGCAACGCAAACTGATAAAGGATCCTTTTAATTATGTTTCATTCCTTTAGAATAGGAAGTCATTTTTTTGTGTAAATAACTAATTTCGTAAGTTTTATTGATGATTTCTAAATTTTAATTCATAAAATAATATATATTTTTTGTACCAATGGTTTCATAGAAGTAAATTTACGAATAAAATTCCAATAGAATTTGCTTAATAAATAATACAAATCGTGTTATGCTCAATACTAAAAACTTTTGAATATTTTATAAAGAATTTAGTTAGTATACGTTGGTCACGTAGATGATTTAATACACATATATTTAGCCAGTTCTCTTTATTTATATATTCTTTTTCTCCTTGTTTTAATTAACATTTTTTTTTGAAACTTTTAATTAACATTAAATTAAGATGTGGAATAATAAAGAAATCTTATTTGATGTAGGTGTAAAATTTAAATTAATAAAATATTAGTTTTTAAATATTTCATGGATGTTGACCGAAAAATTTCATGGACGAAGACCGCCCAATTAATTAAAAAATAGAATATGTTTAAATATTTCTAATTAATTACCTTTTTCAAAACTTGCAATACATTTAATTATAATATTATAAAAATATGTAACATTAATTATTCCATTCAGATCCACCCAAATTGTTCAAAGCCAGCCCATCCCTGACCCCGCATGACTTGAATTATATAATATATCAAGAGTTTTGTTGATTTGCATATCCAATTCAAAATAACTTTTTTGACTCAGCAAAAACTCACTTCCTTCTATATACTCCATTTTTTTGAGACCAAGGATCTCTTATTGTTTCACTGCACTCTCATTGATTCAAGGGAGAGCGAGAGAGAGATCAAGAAGATGGAAGGTGAAATTGAGAGGTTCATCAAGGTATGGATCATAGCCATAACATGTCTATGCTATTGCTATTACATAGCAGCCAAATTACCAAAAGGCCCCTTGAGGCTCCTCTCTCTTCTCCCTGTCCTCTACCTCTTCCTCACCCTCCCTTTGACCCTCACTTCCTTCCACCTCGGTGGCCCCACCACCTTCTTCCTTGTTTGGCTCGCCACTTTCAAACTCCTTCTTTTCTCCTTCAACCAAGGCCCACTTTTCCCTCCCCCAAACATCTTCCTCTTCATCACCATAGCTTCCCTTCCCATCAAACTCAAACCACATTCAAAACCCAACACAACAAAAAAATCCAACCTATTGCTGACGTGTCTCAAACTTGTTTCCTTGGCGGCGATCGTGTGTTGCTATGGTTACCGACATAAAATGCACCCGTGTTTCATTCTGGTTCTCTATTGCTGCCACATGTACCTCGGCATTGAGCTCGTGTTAGCCGTTAGCGCGGCTCCGGCTCGAGCCGTATTCGGCTTGGAGATTGAGCCACAGTTCGATGAGCCGTATTTATCTACCTCGCTTCAAGACTTTTGGGGCCGTAGATGGAACCTCATGGTTACGAGTATTCTACGCCCCACCGTATACGACCCTGTTCGACGTGTCTCCACGCGCTTTATGGGCCACGCGCGTGCTGTTTCCGTTGCTATGTTGGCCACGTTCCTTGTTTCTGGCCTCATGCATGAGCTTATATACTATTACCTCGCACGTGCGACTCCCACGTGGGAAGTCACGTGTTTCTTTGTGTTGCATGGCGTGTGCACTGCAGCGGAGGTGGTGGTTAAGAAGGTGATGCTCCGTCGTGGGTGGAGGTTGCACCGTGTTGTGTCGGGGTTGCTTACGGTGGTGTTTCTGGCGGTCACCGGGAATTGGCTGTTTTTTCCTCAGGTGGTGAGGAATGGTGTGGTTGAGAAGGGTATTGGAGAGTATGCAGTTATGGTGGATTTTGTCAAGGTCAACTTACTCTTGCCTTTGTCTAACTCTTACAATAAAGTTCAGTTTTGATTGGCAGAAATTAGTTGTTCAAATTCTGGCCAAGTTATAGGTATGTTATTTTTGGAAAATGATGTAATTCAAAAGTCCATATTTTGTGTTATTTATTCGAGGTCAGCAGTGGATGGGTGAATTTTGGCAGATTTAACATATTACTTTTGATACATCGGAAAATTAGATTTCACATATTATATTATACAAAGGAAATATACTTTACATTTATGTTTTCTTATTTATATACTTGTTTATAAAATAAGAAGAAAGGAAAAGCTTATATCTATAAAAAATAATGCATTTTCCTTAATTTATTACAAAAAACAAAATGATATATTATTAATACTACCTCCATTCGTAAATTAACTGTGCATTAAAAGAATTTTTTTCATTAACTTAGAATTTAAGAGAGTATTAAATAATGAGAGATAAAATATATTTTAAAAAGTAAAATAAGAAAATAAATATAGTTTTTTAAAAAAAATTAACAAAATTATTTGAATTTCTTATTATATGTGTTTCTACACTTTCTTCACAAAATTATTATATGTCTATCTGTTGTTGCATTGTTGTATTCCTCAGCTGGGATTTAAGTTCTCTTTGATAGTTATGTGCATTTGTTACAAATTTTACAAAAATATTTCTAGAAATGTTAGGAATTTCATTACCAGCAAAGTTATTCTCGGGTAAAATAAAAAATTTGTTTGGTTAGTATACGTTATATCCGGGAATATTTTTCAAAATCATTTAATAGAAAAAATATAAAAATAGAAAATAAGAAGTGGAAGAGAGAGTTAATGGAAAATAACTTTCATTCCCATGAGAATGTAAAATTCCCTATCATTGTTGGGATGACAATTTTTCCCAAACCCATGCGTACCCGCCTGAACCCGACCCGATTTGACGGACAAAACCCGAGTTGACTGGATTTGAGTTTGGATTTTGCCCATTACTGTAGCAGTTTATGGGTTTGGGTTTGGTATGAGTTAAATCTGTGCCCATACCCGCCCGAACCCAAACCTAGAGGTACCCGAAAAATAAAATTACAAAAAAAACTCTTACACACATATATATGTATTTATAAACTTTATTCTTAGTGTTTGATGATTAATTGTACTTTTGTATGTTTGAGAAAGTAAACTCTAAACTATTATTGTCTCACTTTGGTGATGGATGAGATGATGAATAATATTTTTTTTTTTCTTTCTATGAATTTCACTTTTTTTTTTTTATGAAAGTAGGTTCTGAGACGGGTTGTTATTTCACGTAAGTAATGAGCTTGGGTTTGGGTTTCGGGTAAATTCGAAACCCAATGGGTTTGGGCACGGATTTCATTTTATCGCCCATAAGGGTTTGGGTTCTGGATTTAGGTTTGTGTTTGGTAATTGTAAAACCCGTGCCCGATCCTACCCGTTGTCATCCCTATTTCTTCGAGATGAGAATGAAAATTAAAAGGGTTAAATGTGTTCTCCGTCCCTGAACTTTGAGCGAGATCTGGTTTCAGTCCCTCGCCGAAAAATCTTCCTAGCGCCATCCTCAAACTCAATTGTTTGTACGGAAACCGTCCTTGCCGCCGGTATAGCTCCGGCAGCCGTGCAACGTCATTTAATGAAATGACGTGACATTTAAATAAAAAATTAATTTTTTTTCCTTTTTTAAATTTTAATTAAGCCCTCTGATTTAACCATAATTAAAATAAATAATCCTAAAACTAATTAACCTTGAAATCTAACCTAACCTTTACATTTACTCCTTCAAAACCCCCAAATCCAAATTAGGGTTCACCATCTTCTTTCCCTTTCCCTTCTTCCCTTCTCCATCGAATCCGTGCTGCACCATTGATTCACCATCGATCTCTTCCCTTCTCCATCTTCTCTGTCGATTGTCTCCATCTTCTCTGTCTATTCCTTCTCCATCGATTCACCTAATCTAACCTTTCACGCGATTTCCTGTCTTCTCCATCGAATCTTCTTCTCCTGGGTTTTCTGGTTCGTGTTCTTCACAGTTCAACCATGAGAAGGTCGTGTTCATCTGGCTCTTGTGCATCCTCGGGCACTTACTCCATGCCTCCAGGTGGAATCTGTGCTTGTGGGGAACTAATTGTTTACCTGACATCTCACACTTCTGAAAACTAGGAAGGCATTTCTGGAGATGCAGGAATTTCAAGGTAAATTCTCTCCTCTTCTCTCCTCTCTTGTTACCTCTAATCTGTCAATTTGAACTGCTATGTTAATTTGTCCCATTTTCATTGTAATTAAAGACCCCTAGGGACCGTGGTTTCTTCTTGTGGGATGAAGATGTTGGAGTCCAAAGTTCAGGAACACAACATGTTCTTGATATGTTGAGGACAGAGTTGGAAGATTCGAAGAACAAACTGGATGAATTGAAGAAGAAATTGGAGGATACAAAGATGAAATTTGAGGACACAAAGATGAAATTGGAGGAAAGCAAGAACAAAATTAGCAAGCTTCAAAGGAAGCTTGACTATGAGCTGCTGAATAAGAAAATGGCCTTTGCAGCCATACTGATTGTTGTGTTAGCTTGGGTTGTTAGCTTTTGCTTCCTTTATGGAAGAAAAATGTAGGGTAATCTGATAAGGGAATGAAAGTTATGTTCATATTTCATGTTGTGTAAGGTTTCATGTTGATGTTTTGGGTAGGTTGGGTTGGGTTTATGTAGGATCATGTAATGAAGTTATAATTGTAACAAGTTCCTGAATTCAGAAGTAATAGCAATGAAATTGTATCTTTTTTCAACATTGTTTTCATCTATATAATGAAGCATTTGTAAGCACTTGTAATTGAAAGGTAAAAAGAACTGCAAGACACATAAAGTAAAGTTAAGAGAGAATCTTTGACTAATGTAATGCCAACAACATCAAGCTTCATAATTCAATGTCAAGTGGTCCACACATCCACACATTCAGAATACAAAATGGTCCTAAACAAAGCTTAAGTGGTCCAAATTACATAAAAAACAACATCAAACACTGCAACCCCTGTGCTGCCTAAACTATATCAAAATGTGCACCCATGTGGTGTCAAAAGTAATGCCAACAAACCACAAAATATTCCCACTTGGTCTGCTCACATTAAATATCTTTCAGCCCTCCATTATTGCTCCACAACCGAGCCGTACCAAACCAGAACAACCTTCAACCCTCTCATTTAGCAACTTGAGATTGGAGTGCCTGAACAACTTGAGATGGCTCCTCTTGAACACCAGCAGATCCACCAGCAGATCCACTTCCACCACCAACATTAGATGGCCCTACACCATGAACAGTGTGCAATCTTGCCATGTCTTGATCCCATTGTTCCCTTAGCATGACAGGTATTTCATCAAACTGGATCTGATGTTAAATAAAATGAATATTAATCATTATTTTTTATGAGAAAGTTAATTAAATTTGTAGATATGTTTAAAATAAGTTAACATGTTATAAGTTTACTTACATTTGCATCTTGTGTGGCATTGATGACCTGAGATGCATCCTCTTGTGTTTGAACTGGCTGAGATCCTTGTCCTGCTGCAACTGGAACTTGTCCTGGTTCAGACCCTTGTCCTGCTTTCTGGTTCTTGACTCTCCACTGGATTTGGGCATCTCCTTGAATTATGGCCATGCTGACCACACTTGCTGCATTTGTGTTTAGCAACAGTCCTGTTGAGTCTTGTGCTACCTAAATCTTCAAAGGGGTCCCTTCTTCTCAGCTTCTTAGGCTTTCCAGGCCCTCTCTTCTTTATGGGAGGAAGTATCTCAGGGTCATTTGTAGGCTGCCATAATTTTTGGCCATTGATAGGAGTGATCTCATGCCCATATGTGGCTTCATATGCAGCTCTCTTATAGTATGGATGCACAAAATCTTCTGGTTTCATCCTTTTACATGCTATGGCAGCCACTGCATGCCTGCATGGTATGCCAACCAAATCAAACAGATTGCATGTGCATGAACTTTTGCTCAAGTCCACCACAAATCCCTCACCTGTTTGCAACATATTGCAGGATTAGTACAACCATTATCCATGAAAGTAAACAATGTGTATACATTCTTATTGAAAACCATACCTGATACAATGTGCTTCACTTCAAACCTCCATTCTGAGGACATTGTTGGAAACCAGTGAGAAGCCTTATCAGTCTCCCATGCCAACCTCCTCAAAGGCTTAGGCATTACCTCCCCTCTAAACTTGTGAAACTTCTCCCTCAAGGTTGCAAACCTTCTCATCAAGTATGTTCTGATCCAGTCCATCATGGTCAGAATTGGCTTGTCCCTTGCCAATAGAATTGTGGAGTTGAATGACTTTGACAAGTTGTTCATGAGCACATCACACTTGGGGTAGAAGGTGAAGTCATGCTTACACCAAGACCTGGTAGGTATTCCCATCATCCACTCCCATGCTGCATTATTTTGTACCCTCAGCTCCAACATTTTCTCTTCCTACTGCTGGCGATAAGTAGCCTTGGCTGCTGCCATCATAAGGTTTCTAATTACAACCCCACCTCCAAACCTCTTCTTGAAATTTGCATAAAGATGCCTCAGACAGAACCTGTGTTCAAACCCCTCCAAACAACTCAGTAGACCCTATTAGCATGTAGACAAGCAGAAATTCAGAATCATGTATGATAATGAAATAAGAATGAAAATGATAACAAAGAAAAATAACCAAAAATAAATTACTTTACCTTCTGTTGGTCAGATATGAAGATCCACCTTCTATCTGGATCAATATCAAGCAGTAGCAGATCAAGGAACCACTGCCAGCTTTCCTTGCACTCTGACTCCACTACAGCAAACACCAATGGGAAGTTTTGATCATTAGGATCCCTTGCTACAGCACATAAGAGAATACCTCCATACATTGTCTTCAGATGACATCCATCTAATCCAACAAAGGGTCTACAACCCTGAAGAAATCCCCTCTTACAACCTTCTAGACACATATAGAATCTGCCAAACCTAGGTTGTATGCTTCCAGCAGGGTTCTCCAATTGCATTTTGCATGTATTGCCTGCACAAACCGTCCTCAGTTTAGCACTGAATTTATAGAGTAATGAGTATTGTTTGCTTGCATCTCCCTCAACTACCTGCAAAGCAAGCTGTCTTCCCTTCCAAGCTCTATACCTTGTGATTCAAGTGGTAAAACCCAACCTCATCTCATCAACAACATCATTGAGCCTCATTGTCCTTGAACCCCTCAGTTTCTCCACCAATTTCTCAGCAACTTGAAAGTAGCATTCTTATTATTGAATACTCTTGCACAAGTATGAGGGCCACTCAATGTCTTAATTGCAAAAGTTTGTTTCCCACCCACTTTGGTGCATAGCATAACCCATTTACAATCCTTCTTGCAAGCAACCCTAACCCTGGTTGTGTCATTTTTGGGGAAATAAATCTCCCTTCCAGTCAGAACAGAGTGGTCCTTAGCTGCAACCTTAAACTCTTCCAATGAAGTAAATTTCATACCTACTTTGAAGTTAAATTCTGCCCTCATATCCTCAGCATGAAACCTCATACTCCTGTTCCTCACAATAACATCATCATCATCACCTTCAAACATACTATGTAACTCTTCATCTTCCCAAGTAGCCTCCATTTCATGGTCACCATCAAAAGCATCGTCATATTGAGGAAGCACAGTTTCTGCACCACCACCATCTACTTCATAGGTACCTTCTTCCATTTGCCTTATCTGCTCATTTAACAAAGCTTCAGCAACACCAACTGGTATGCCTTCAAATCCATCATCATTAATCTTTGCAGCTCTTTCCTCTTCACTATCACTGACATGTACATAAGTTGTGGAATCCTCAGTGTCACTTGATGGAATGAAAGAATCATCATCATCATCATATACATCATCAAATCTAGGTTGTTTGTCATTCTTCTTTCCAGTAACAACCACATGCACATTGCCAGCATCTTCATTAATAATTGGATCATTGCCAGCAACTTCATTAGCAATGGGATCATTGGCAGCAACTCCATTAACATCTGCATTTGCAATGGCATCATTGTCACCAGTAGCATCTCCATTAGCATCTCCATTTGCAGTAGCATCTACATTAGCATTATAAAAAAAAAGTCACCCTTTCATCATCACTATCTAGAAGCAATAATACAGGTAACCTCTTATTGGACTTTGACTGGACAACATTGCTTCTTATCCTATCAGACTTCCTCACTGGCAGTTTGAATTTTGCAGGCCTCTTTGTTGGAGAAAACTTTTCAATAGAAAAATTATCAAGACCAGGTAACTTCAGTGGTGCATCCACTTGCTTCTTGGAAGGAGGTTTAAATGGCTGGTTTTTCTTCTTTGGGGCCTCCACATCCACTTGCTTCCCCTTGTTCTTTGGTTCATTTGTCTCCCTTTCTTCTTTGGTGCATCCAACTGCAATTGGTTCCCCTTGTTCTTTGGAGCCTCCACAGCCACTTAATTCCCCTTGTTCTTTGGTTCTTTTGTTTCTCCTTTCTTCTTTGGAGCCTCCACAACCACTTGCTTCCCTCTCTTCTTTGGACCATCCAACTCCTTGTTATTGTTCTTTGGTTCATTTGATTGAACTTTCTTGGGTTTCTACTTTGACCCATCAAGTACCTTGGGGAGATCAATTGGAGTACCTGGTAGTTCTTCAGGATCATGCTTAATAAACAGATGTACTTCCTCCCTCTCTTCAGCATATTGACCTAATTCCATTGCCTCTTTATTAGTCGACAAAGGCATGAAATTGTGATTTGCAAAATGCTCGTCTTTCATCCAAAACACCTTGAACTTTCCTTTTGTATGAAGGTATGAAAAACGATAGAAAGGGGGGGGGGGGGGTTTGAATAACGTTTTCAGATAAAACTTTTCCCACTTGAGATTTTAACAAATCTCTCAAACAAAGAATGCAAAGTGCTAAGATATGAGTTGAGGAAAGCACACAAGGATTTTATCCTGGTTCACTTGATAAATCCCTCAAGCTAATCCAGTCCACCCGTTAAGGTGATTTCTTCCTTCTTAGAATGAAGGCAATCCACTATTCAGAGTTTGTTACAACTGCACTAGAAACCTGCTCAGTGACTAACAATACAATGAACTAATAAACACTGAGATTCACTCTCTTAGTCTTCTCAAGGATCTGACCAACCTTGGTCCCTTAAGGAAAAACAAACTAACTGTTGGAATGTTTGAGTTTACAATGAAATGCTTCTCAGAAAGCTAAGGTAGACACAATGAGATCGGTTTGAAGAAAGATTGCTAAGAGAATATTTTATATTGGTTGAGCTTGAACAAGGTTTCTTCGGCGGCATCTTTCATCTTCAGCCTCTTTATATACTCCAAGGATTAGGGTTGTATCTGTTGCATGGATTGCTACCGTTGGAGGGCAAATCTGTAACTTCCAAATTCTGCTGTGGCTGGATATCTTAGGTAAGGTCGTCAGGATAGTACAATTGCTTTTGTACTTGGACAGCGACGTGAGCCTTATCCTAGTTGACTTCTGATAAGACGGTGCTTCATGTTGGAACTTGTGAAGCTTGGTGATCAGAGTCAGAGGGAAGCTTGGATCCTCTGACCTTCGTAACTTCTGCTTCTAGACCTTAGAGTAGAAAGTACTTGGTCTTCAGAGTCAGCTTACTGTTGGACTTCAGAGTCTTCACTTCTCAGCTTCTGGACCTTTAGAACTTCTGATCCTTCAGAGCCTCTGGATCTTCAGAGCTTCAGGACCTTCAGAACTTTTGGTCTTCAGAACTTCAAGTGATCTGAATCCATATCGGAGCTTGTAAACTTTAGAATTTCTGAAGCATATACTACTGTTCAAAAGAACATAGTGAGTGCGAAAGCGTTGCATAGGTTACTCTTTGGGCATAATGCTTCTGATAAGTGTGAGTATTGACCAGAGTCAGAGCCTGTCACATAAACACTCAGAAAACAACGTTAGAGTACCATAACTGTTCATACACAATAGTTAACATGTAATCATCAAAACATAGAGTTGTACTACATGATCAAATCTTGATATTACATTGTATACCCCACCTCAGCAACTACATCAAGACACTCAAAAAAACTCCACCTATCAGTTTCAGCATGCACATCGTTAGATTTGACATCTACGTAGTGTAATCTTGGCTCCTCAACAAATTGTCCAGAGTGATGAATAATGGCTTTGAAAGACATCCTACATTAAGCAACATAATCCAGATTAATTACAAAGGGTTAAGTAACAAGGGTACCCTAAGAACAATTCATGCTTGAAATAGAAACTATGCTCAGATACGAAAGCTAGCTGTGGATTGCAGTTGATACACACTAACCTTGCCTTTGTCGCCGTCGATTGCAGTTGCAGTCGCCTTCCTCGCCGTCGTCGCCGTCCAAGTTCGTCGCCGCCGTCAGTTCTGCAGAGCTAGGTTTCGAGTGGGAGAGATTGAAGGGTGGGTTGTGAATTGTTAGGGGTAAATGTAAAGGTTAGGTTTGATTTCAAGGTTAATTAGTTTTAGGATTATTTATTTTAATTAGGGTTAAATCAGAGGGCTTAATTAAAATTTAAAAAAGGAAAGAAATTTAATTTTTTTTTATTTAAATGCCACATCATTTCATTAAATGACGTGGTATGGCCACGTGCACGGCTGTCGGAGCTATACCGGCGGCAAGGACGGTTTCCGTACAAACAATTGAGTTTGAGGATGGCGCTAGGAAGATTTTCCGGCGAGGGACGAAAATCAGATATCGCTCAAAGTTCAGAGACGGAGAACACATTTAACCCAAATTAAAAACTCATGCGTAATTTACTTGCTCGAGAATCTTTAATACCCTAAAATAAAAAAATTTAAACTTTAGAAGAATCATATATTGTTTGGCCGGCCTATAACTAATCATTTATTATTCTCCTTTGAAACTTTAAAAGTATGGTGACCCCTAATGTGGACCACTTTTAAAGTGGTCTAATTTTAGACAACTTTTTTTAACCTGCTATAACAGGTCAACACATCTTTTTTTAAAGATATTTAATATATGACAAATTTTTAATGATATTTTTTCTTAAAAAAAATAATGTGTTGACCTGCTATACCCAGTTAAAGTAGGTGGTGTATCACCTAAAACTGGTGCATATTAGGTTCACCTTAAAAGTATATAGTACCTTTCTCTATGTCAATTAGAATATTTTTTTTACTGTTTGCAAAGAAGTAAAAGAATACAAAGAAACAAAGATAAGCACCATCTTTTGTGATCTCCTCCTCACCAAATTTCTCTAGTAATCTTCTGTTTCCATTTCCAGGAACAGTCTTAGTTTTAGCACCATCTTTTTTCAACCAAGGATAAGCAGCAGCAGGGAATGCCTTCCAATCAACTCCTGAAGGCTTCACATTAGGAATTACATCAAATTCCTCACCCTCTCCCTCCACATAGTCTTGCTGATGAACTGATATGTCAGAAAATGAAGTCAGGATAGTAGAAATCACAAGATATTTGTTAAAGACGTAATTATCCCAAAAGTTTAAGATGTAATCCGACAGTATATATTGAATTTTAATTTCAGCTAGCAAGAATCCCATGGACGATGCTTGAATTTTTGCTTAATATAAAAAGAACATAATACTTGTTTGATATGTGGATGCAACAAATGAGGATGTACACGTTAGAGCTTCTCATCCTTAGAGTGAGAGGTACATAGCGTGTCGTGACTCCTCTGACTGATTTCATGTTGTGGGGTGTGCATGTTGGTTCAGTTTTGTGTTTTTGTTGTTTCTTTTTAGAAAACAGAAACTTTTATTCAAAAGAAACAGAACAGAGCCGCAGACACAAAGAGAGAAGAAAACAAGGAGCAAAAAGTTCAAGCCCGCAACATACTAGAGGAAAAAAGAAACAGGACAAACAGTTTTCAAATTCATTTTATAGAATAGTTTTCATTTTAGTTTTTGAAGGTATTCTTACAACCGATAGCTAGTCATGAGACAAATCTCCCGAGATTCTTAGATCACGCTAAGTGGGGATACATCTCCCAACAAATCATTTTATAGATGCGTCTCTTAGACTATATATTTAAGAAACGGAACTATCTACCAACTGTGCTAGACCTTATTCGGTAAAAAAATTTAAGTATTGATTAAAGTTGTTAAGAAAACTAATAAAATTGTTTGATTAACAACTATTTGAAGAAGTAATTATAAGAAAGTACACGTGTATTATATAGTTAAATAATTGTAAAACACACTAACTCCTAATTAACTAATTAAGTAGGCATTCAAAAGGATTTGTTGGGATAGATAGCCTAATAGGAACTTGATGGTACAACACTTCTCAAGTCCAGAGTTCAAATCCCGCTGGTAACAAAACTTAAAAAAAAAACTAATTAAGTAGTATATATATATATCATATAACTAAATAACTATATATATGACTGGGCCTTTCTTCTTCTTCAACTTTACCATTTCTATAATTCATTTAGGACATACATGTGATTTTGACCAAGAAAAAATTGGTTTATGCGTTAACAAGTCTCATCTTCAAATTAATTTTAACACGTATATAAGAAATACATTATAAATAACATATACAAAAATTTAGTATAAGGGACTAGTTTTTAAGAAATGGTGTCTCACCAGTTCGAGCTGGGGGAACCATCAAGGTAACCTTCCTTCCCTGCTCCCTCCTACTCTCTAGGTAATGTATGGCCCTCATGAGCTTTTGCATATTGATACGCCTATCCAATACCATCTTTCTCTCTGTTTTAACAACATATGTAAATAAGTGAAAACAGATAAATTTTAATTTGATGCTCCAAAAGAAAAACAAAAATCTTAATTGACAAATATATAATTATTGATCTTCGTTACATAGACTTACCGGGATCAGCAGCCTTATCAGCCTCAGTCAGTGTATGGGCAAACACTTGAGAAAAGAGAATGACAAAAAGCCCTAGACCAAGGTACAAACCATATGATTTTGAGGAAGCCATGTCACTTCTTGGGCAAATGACAATTCAAACACAAAATGAATGCACAATGGTTTGTGATTTAAATACTAATCTAGTTCTCTCTCTTGGCTCTTGATTTAATATTTATTTATTTTTTTGATCTACTCTCACAATAAAATAGCAAGAAAATTAATGACCTCTTTATGGGGCCAAGAATCAAGTTTAAACTCAATATGCGGCTGAAAAGCAACTCTAAAATGAATCATGAAGTGAGGGTATAGCAATATAAAATTAAATCATTAGTGAAAACAGAAGGCTCATGTATATAATCTTTATATATGTAGAGTTCATTAACTTTTCGGTCCAATGAAGATAAAATTGCTCTTTCAAATGAAAGGTGAAATCACCAAAGTTTCCACAAAATTTTAACATATTATGTTGGGAGCGTCTACTGCCACTCCAGAATAGACTTTTTGCTTTATTTTTTAAGAAGACATTTAAAAAAACCATTAAATACTCGGAATATATATACTAATGGTTTTTTTAATAGTTGAGTAGTAAAATTAAGTGCTTCACTTGATAATAAAGTTTAACTTTAGGATTCCATTTTAATAAAATATAGAAAAATATAAAAAAGGAGCGAAATAATAAATAATTTTATTTATGAAATAAGATGAGAAATATGGCTTAAGTAATTTGATTATTAAAATATGGCTTCAATATATATGTTTTCGGTCCCTAAACAATCAGGGGTCTTTGGCTTAAGCCACTCAATTTTTTTTTTTGGAAAACAGCCCTATTTGGAAACTAATACTGAGCTTTTGGTCATTGCCGTCACCTATCATCCATTGAGTTGTTGAATCACTTAGCCGAAGCTGATGTAGCATGATTTTAGAGGGAACTGAAACCAATTTATATCATAGTCTTATAGGTCTCTCTAAAATCATGATTCTTTGGTTTAGACCCTTCTAAGATCATGATTTTTTGGTTTAGGTTCTTAAAACGATGGAAGATGACGGCAGGGGTTGAAACCTCAGTATTGTTTTCCATTTAAGGGTATTCTTAAAAATAAACATAATGTAGAGGGGCCTAAACCAAAGAACCCTGCTTATTTTAGAGGGACCAAAAACACATTTAAGCCTTAAAATATAGATGCATGCTTTCTATTAGTCATTGTGCATCATGGATCGCCATTAAATGCTTTAAAATTGGTCATATAGTTTTTCCTGATTAATATAATTTTCCTATTATCAGCCTTCATCTCCCGTTTCCTATATAGGGAAATGAGAAACATAGAATAGGGAAATGACAGTGATATGACCGAATTCAAAGCATACAAAAATTGAATTAGATAATTATTAATCTCAACTTGAATTTGGTGTTGTAGTGGTAAAAATAATTCTGACATATCTTATAATTTCCTTATTACAATTATTATTTTGTTTCATCACTTGATCAAACATTTTCATCTTTTTTTATCATACCTGTTATTACATTTTTTTATTGGCAACCACAAAATAGTAAAATAAAACTCATACAATTTCTTAAACAAAATAAAAGTCACAAATAAAATCGGCATACTATCTAAGCCAGTATGTGCTGATAAAAAAATCTAAGCAAGTACTTGAAAGTGGGGCGAAAATGGTTGACAGCAAGGCGCGGTAGTGGTGGCGCAAAAGTGTGGCGATGCGACAGTGGGGCGGTAGTGCGACATTGCTGTAGTGGAGATCAGGTGGCGTGTGAATCACACTGACGCTAAAATTAGTGGAGAGGTGGCACGCAAGAGGGTTTGCTCAAGTGGTAAGAGGCAGGGGACATAAAGATTAAGGGGGAATGAAAGATGAAGAGTCCAGCGTTTGAACCATGAGAAAAAACTAATTTACTAACATTATTAATAACTAATATTTGTCTATAAAAAGAGTTAGATTTTTTTTTCCGCTTTATGTTGGTTGAGCTGTTGTTACAAGCCAAAATTAGCATTGACGTTAGGGCCGAGACTATCTTTAAATGCTCAAACAGTCTTTCTTGTAGTGATCGAGAGCCAACGAGATTGTGCTATACCGTGATTTTTTGGTGCTATGTTGCATTGCCTTAATAAAAATTTGACTACCCTGATTTTTTAAGTGATGTTTGGCTAGGCGCCTTTGTGCCTTCATGCAACTTTCATTTTAATTTTTTTATTATAACCAATAATGAATTTTATTGCATAAGGTGGAATTTTGTAAAAACAAGAATAGCAACTAAACTATCTAGTAACAGTGTGTGTTTGAGTTCTAAGAAAAACAATATGTATGAATGTGCATATGATACACACTTCAAACACGTTATTTCAAACATTACACATTGCATTTTATGATTTAAGATGATTTTCTAGCTGGACTTAGTTTTTAACAATGAACCCAGTCACTCACTTGATAGGTAATATGTTTATTCATTTCATTCTTCACTTTTTAGAAAAAACTGCAGCAGTAAAATTTGAAAGTTCTACACTGGCAAATCACTTCTGTGTCTAACGATCTCAATGCCTAAGTAATCAAGTTGACCATGAATTGCAACATGAGGCTTTGCAACCTTCACACGAATAACAGATATTTGTGGATGATTTGTGAGAACAGTGATTGCAACCACAGACTCCACAAGGTAGTGAGGTGGCCCTTCAAGAACTTCCTTGGCAACCCTGCATCACCCATTCTTCAAATGTTAATTAAATTAATGACACTTAGTCCATTACATATATATTATGAAAAACTACAGTGAGTCAAAAAATGATGAATATATGTAACTTATTTTAGATTTTTTAATTGTCCATCATAATTTTATCTTTGCAATATTTTTACACTGTATATCCAAATATGCAAATGCACTGAATTCAACAAATGAATTTGTTGGTGATTTCACTCACTGACCCATATATTTTTGCATCATCAACCGAATCAGACATGTTGTCAGATTTGCCAGGTGGCTTGAGATCAATCCAAGCCTCTATATCGACCAAGAACTTCTGGCCCTGCTTCCTTTCTTCAGCCAATGCTCCGTGAAAACCAAAAAATAACAATCCACTCAGCATTAGTTTGTCAGATGCCATTTCCGCTGCAATAATCAAATTGCATGAGACAATATCTAGAAATTAAATATAGCACCATTCATAAATTTTAGGGTGATTATATATGTACATACGGTTTGACAACAATCGATTAACATTCCAGTTAGTCGCAGTTAAAAATTATCACTAGGTTGTATGTCTATATTATATGGGCATGGTGTCTGTCTCACACTCTCACCAGTTTGACGAGGGGGAATCACCATGTTACCCTTCATCCTACTCCCTAAGAAATGTACGGCTCTCATGAATTCTTCCAAACTGATACGATCATCCAATATCATCTTTCTCCCTGCATTAACAACATATGTTATAGTAAGTGAAAACAAATTGATTTTACTGCTCCAAAGGAATAAATAAAAAGTATTAATGCTTTGTTTGGCAGAGAAGAGAGATAGAGAAGAGAGAGTAGAGAAGAGAGAAGTTGAGTAGAGAGAAAGAAGTGAAAAATAGAGTAAATTTAGTAGGTTGTTTGGAATGCTAGAGATAAAAGAGAAAGAGAAGAGAATGAATGATGTGAAAAGTTATATTTTGTGTCAAAAGACAATTTTAACCAAATTAATATATGCAATAAACTATTGTTACATACACAAAATAAAAGGACAAAAAGTGAATATGATAACCACGAGTCTCTACTGTTCAAATTCTCCCCAATTTGGAGAGATTGAAAAAAGTGTCATTGAGTACCTTTTTAAATTCTCTCTCTACTACAGTATTTCATACCAAACAAGTGGAGATTACACATCTCTCATGTATCTCTCTCAGCATGACTTCTCTTTTCGGTATCTCTTGCTTAACAAACAAAGTGTAAGAGTTGATAAAGAAATTTAATTATTGGTGTTACCCATATATATACATATATAACAACGTAACTAATGAATTTGTTAGAATTCACTTTTTAAATGAGGATGACTCACCGGGGTTAGTAGCCTCAACATCAGGCGGAACATGAGCAAAAACTGGAGAAATGATAATGACAAATAGCCCCAGACCATGGTACAAATCATATGACTTTGAGCAAGCCATGTCACTTCTTCTGCAAATGACAACTCAAGCCAAAATGGATACAAATATATGCTTATATAGTTCTCTCTCTTGGCTTGAATTTGAAACACATTAGTTATAAGAACAAGAAGATGGCCTATGGATGGGGTCAAAGAATCAAGTTTAAATCCAATAATTGATATCCTTGAAGCAACTCTGTAATGAATAATGATGTCATCGTGCTTAATTACATGACAATCTACGTGGAATTTTCACATTATTTTTTACCGTTGCCTTTAAAATTTCTGTAATCACTTTTGATCAATTTGCTCTCATTTTCTGTTTTTCTTCTTCGTCTCCCACCTCCCACTAAACATCCACAGCTACCACCCACCACCTAATTAATTAACTTCTCCAACCACCTCCAGCACCCACTTTGATATCACTGCAGAAGTCTCATCTTCGCGTAGTTTTCTTATTCAAATGCAAGAACTTAAATTTCTCAGCAACTAAACTACGTTCATTGAACTTCAAGATGATCCAACATTAAAAAGGAAGAAAATTATCGTCTCAAGATTGGAGTACAAACTAAAGGTCCGTCACGGGGATTCTAATTAACTCCAATTCAATTACAGGCTTCACCTTTAACATGCTTTTTAGTTACCAATTAAACATATAGTGTAAAACAACCAATTAATCCAAAAGCTTAAAATATTAGGTAAGAGACACATCAATAATATTATATTATATTTTAATGCGTTCCCTCACGTAAGAACGTAACCTACTTGGGCTTGAAGCGTAGACAACATGTGCTTAAATGAACTTTCTTCTTTTTTTAGAAGAATTGGGGGCGGCAGAGATTGAATTCTTAATTAACCTCTTGGTTATTAAGGTTCTAATACAATATTAAACATCCAATTAACCCTAAAACTTAATATTTTTTATATATTATATATTAGATTGAAGTGAACTTAGCTTAATATTTATCATGTCCAGGTCTTATTTGCTTTACAGTTACTTATCAAACGGAGTACATTGATCATTGGATTCATATTTTTTAGGTTTAAAGGGTCAATAGGCCCCTGAAATTGTAAAGGGAATAAGTTCCAGGACTTAGAAATTTTTTTCATCAATTTGGGTCCCTAAGAATTTTTTTTAATTCAATTAAGGACAAATGCTGCTAGACTTCAATTTTATCCTACTCAGCAATTCCACGTTGCATTTTTATTTTATTTTTTAATTATAAAATTATAAAAAATTATTTTTTTAATTCCAACTCATTTATTTAAGCAGAAAAAAAAATTAAAAAACTTAATAAAATCACCAATTTAACTAATTTCAGCTCTAATTAACCAATCTCTCCAATTAAGCCCCAAATACCTAATTTGAACCCTAATTTTGCTGCAACTTCTGTTCTGAATCTTCTCCCTCCTCAACAGAAGCACCTCCTCACTGAACCTGTCATCCTCCAAATCCCATCCAACCCATCTCGATCTTCACCCTTCCCACAAACTCCATTTCTTCAACTGGTGTCGTTCCCATCATTCCTCCCCTCTTTCCTCCTCTGCTTACTCCCTCATCCTCCGCACCCTCTCCTGACCTGCCTTCCTCTATCATCTCCTCAACTCCAAAACCACTTTTCCTTCACCATCGTACAACACCACCTCACCAAAACACTCCAAAATTTGAACTTTGTGTCCAATATCAGAAACCCAGAAGGAAACACTCCTCTTTGTGCCCAATCTCAACCCAAAATTCGAACTTTGTGTCCAACCTCAACCCCCACCATAGCCATAAAAGAGGAACACGAAGAATGGGATTTCGATCTGTCCCAAACCAAGAAGAGGAACGATGGCTGGTTTCTGAACATGTGGTGGCGGTGCCCAAAGGCCATGGCTGAATCTCTTAATCTCTTCCTCTTCTCTTCGTTTTTGTGCTCTGTGGCCGTGTGGGTGTGGGTACAAGCGTGCGTATCCTTCAAGAGCTCGTCGAAGAAATTGTCCATGGAACCGCTTCTGGGAATCTCGAAGTTGTGGCTTGCTGGTTGCAGATCTGGAAAATCCGAGATTTGGGTTTGGGTTTGTGATGGAGATGTTGAAAGGGTTGAGTTTTTTCTTCTTCTTTTGGGATGAAGGGAAATACAATATGGGTTTGGGGAAATACAAGCGTGCGTATCCTTCTTTTGTTTCTTGTTTTGAAATTTTGTTTTATCTTCATCTTCTATGAATTTTTTTTTCTTCACAATCAACCCAGCCTTTTCTGCAGATTATGTTAGGATTAGTTTTTATTAGAATAGGTTTTTTTATGAAATGAGATGGAAATAAAAATAAATGAATATTATTTTTTATTTAAAAAAAAGATAAAAGCCATGTGGAAAAGCTGACAGTGAAAAAATTAAGACACATTAGCGACAAGCACACTTTGTCCTTAATTGAATTAAAAAAAATTTCTTAGAAACCCAATTTGATGAAAAAAATTTCTAGGTCCTGGAACTGATTCCCTTTATAATTTCAGGGGCCTTTTGACCCTTTAAGCCTATTTTTTATTAGTCATTAGTCATTGAGCATCATGCATCGTCATTGAATGCTTTGAAATCGGCCATATAGGATTAATGTGATTTTCCTTTTCTCACCTTCATCTCCCATTTCTCATATAGGGAAATAAGAACATAAAATGAGGAAACCACGGTGATAAATTGAAAAAGCAATATTACCGAACTCAAAGCATACAATGATGGTGCATGGTATTCGATGACAAATACTATATATATGTCAAAACTATTTAAGTCGAAAAACAACTAAAAAGAAAGCAAGAGATGAAATTGGATATTATCAACGTCCCAACTTGAATTTAGTGTTGTAGTGGTAAAAATAATTCTAAAATTAAAAGATATTTGCAATAAAAAACTACAAACAATTATAATATTTTATTAATGATTTAATTTCCTTATTACAATAATCAAACACTTTTCATCTTTATTAAGCCTATGACCAACTCTTTCAATTTTCAAAATCTGTTTTTCAGGAGCAGATGCAATTTCTTTCCCTCATTTCATTCGATCTTCGCTTTCTATTGCTCCTCCCCAACAACATTTTCTTTATTAGGGGTTTCCATGACTCAGTAAAAATGTAACTAATCTAAGGTACTCTCTCGCAATGTTTTCACAAGATATAAGCGACTAGTAATAAAATAGTAAAATAAAGATTGATCATACACTATTATTACATTTTTTATTGGTAGTCGTGAAATAATAAAATGAAACCCATTCAATCTCTTAAGAGTCGCTAGGTAAATGTGGGGCGAAAGTGGCTAACGACAGGGGGCGACACGGGTGGCGCAGAAATGTGGCGACCCGACAATGGGGTAGCACTGTGACATCGCTGTTGTGGAGAGGTGGCGCAGCAGCGAGATCGTGTGATGGTGTTGAGCTAAAATCCTTAACACCACGATTCTCGACATCAATGTCGGAAAAGCGGTTGCCCGACAAAAAAGGACTATGGCAAGACTTGTGGCTCAGCACGTAGCGTCCCACAAAGGCAAGTTAGTGAAGGCCACATCTCGACGAACTCAGCAGGTGAAGGAGCCTCGACAAGCCCAACGGAGGAGGCAGTTACCAAGTAGTGGGCAATTATCAGCACGTGTGCATACCCACGATGCCACAAATGGCGGCGATTACCCACGACTCAAGGCCACCCACGTCGCAAACAAACAAATTAAAGTCACGTGCTCAAAGCTACCGGCTAAACGTGGGGCAAGGCGCCAAAATTCAAACCCACGAAGCCATCATGCGTTGAAGAAAAACCGCCAAGAACGTGGAGGAGGAAACAACGCTATAAATAGAAGAAGCAGCATCAGAAAAGGGGTTCCCAACTCAACTCTGAAAAACTCACCAAGAAGCTCTAATGTCCGCATCAATGAGACTCAAGGAGCAAGACGTGATGATGGAGGAGTACGTTGCAGAACCAGATTTTTAGTTTTCTTGCATTAAGCTTGTCAATTTCCAGTTCTTTTGTGTAGTTTCCTGTCGAAATCTACGTTTCTCGTCACTTTCATTTCATTTTGACTTTCCTGTAATTGATCCGTGTTTAATGAAATCCAGTGTTTCCTGATTTGCTTGTTGTTGTCGAAAAACACCTAACCACACACAACACTTTGGCAAAGCGTTTTCTCAAAAGGGCCCTGAATCTAAACTTCCTTTAGTCGAACTAAGAGGATATTTGTTTACCAAAAATCAGTGTAAACAAATTGGCACACCTGGTGGGACCGTTTTTGTGAAAACTAAGTTTTACAGAAGCGTTTTGTGTGTTTGGTTTATTGCATGCTATTTGGTATTTGTTACTTGCCTTGATTGTGATTTACGTTTTATTTGCACCTGAGAAGTGGTAAGACTGTAAGTATGGCAAGCAATCGAGGAAGAACCTCCCCCCAAGGGTCTAACGTGGGAAATCAGGGCAGTCCCAGGGGAAGTAGCGGTAACAATAATGAAGAAGTGTCTACTGGGATGGGGCCTGCCACCACCATGCCAACCCAGAACGTGGCAATTTCTGCTGTTGCAGAAATGCCTGTATCTACATCAGTGCAGGCACAACTTGTTCCAACGGTTACAAGAGGAGACATGCCTTATGGTATGCCTATATCTGTGATGCAAGGCATAATCAGCATTTGGCACGTCAGATGGATCGCTTGGCTACGGCCCTGGGGGCACCAGTCGAGATTCAACCGGCACCAGAGGTTAACCAAATCCCATTGCCTAACCATGTCCCTGTTCCTGTGCGCTATCAAGCGCCACAACACCAAGATATGGGGGCAAACCCTTTTGTTTAGGGGGAACGAGGCAGCGCAACCACCATTGCAAAATGTGTATATGGTGAACAGGGAAGAACATGCTGATGGTGTGCTAGAAAGAATTCGACACCAAAACGTTGGGGGGCAACAAAATGTTGCTGTTGTAGTGGAACAATTGTTGAACCAACATGGCTTCAACGTGGGTTTCGCGAATAGACCCCATTTTGTGTCGGCCTTTACAGAAGAGGTTCTCGAATCCGAACTTCCTCGAGGCTGGAAGGTCCCCAAATTCACTAAGTTCTCTGGGGATTCAGGAGAATCTACTGTGGAACACATAGCCAGGTACCAAATCGAAGCAGGGGATTTAGCCATCAACGAAAACTTGAAAATGAAATACTTCCCAAGTTCTTTAACTAAGAATGCATTTACCTGGTTTACCACCCTCGCCCCGAGGTCAGTCCATACATGGGCCCAATCGGAAAGAATTTTCCATGAACAATTCTTTAGGGGAGAGTGCAAGGTGAGTTTGAAATATTTGGCTAGTGTTAAAAGAAATCCAGCAGAGTCCATTGATGATTATCTAAACAGGTTTAGGATGCTTAAATCTCGATGTTTCACTCATGTCCCTGAACACGAGCTAGTTGTCTTAGCTGCTGGTGGTCTAGAGTATTCTATTAGAAAGAAAATCGATACTCAATATATTCGAGATATGTCTCTGCTCGCAGACAGAGTAAGGCACATCGAATTACTAAAGGCTGAAAAGTCTGAAGAAAGGGCCAAAACTACTAAGTGGCCAAAGAAGGAAAAAGTAGCGTACATAGACGCTGATCCAGTGTGTCAAAGTCCATGTGTTTATCGAGAAGTCCCTGCGGACGTCGATTTAAATGACGTCAACTTGGCTGAGCTCCAGCCAGGCGACCCTTACATTTGTAAAGCATTGAGACCACATGAAAACAAACTTGGGGAAGAAAACCCCAAAAACACGATTCCTGCTGTGAAAACTTATACTTTTGATGTGACCAAATGTGATGCAATTTATGATATACTTGTGTCTGATGGTTTACTTGTGGTCCCTAAAGACCAAAAGCTTCCTTCTCCTGAACAAAGGAAAGGGAAGAAATATTGCAAATATCACAACTTTTTTGGTCATTGGACCTCACAGTGTGTTCGTTTCAGGGATCTTGTGCAGGGGGCATTGGATTCAGGAAGACTGAAGTATGATGAAAAAGCCAAAGGCCAAATGAAGATCGACTCTGATCCGTTGCAGGTAGCTGAGGCCAACTATGTGGAACCTTTCTACATTGACATGGTCGACATTTCTGAAAAGTTAGATCTGGGCCTGACACTCGGGGAGGCAAAGGAGGAAAACATTGCTGACGAAGAACTAGAGGTCGAGAAAGAAGTGAGCTTAGAAGAAGTTTACCCCAAGGCCGGAGAAACTCTTGTTGAGTTTTTATCCCGGAGCAAAGATGGCGAGAAAGAAGTCATGCTGTGCCCTCGATGCAGCGGAGTCTTCGACAAGTCTGCAGCCAAAGCCTACCAAGATTCTGAAATGAAAAGACATTATCAAAACAAAGTGCCTGCGTCTAGAAGGCTGAAATATCCCCATGAGGAGTGGGTTGAGAGAGGCCAGGAACTCGATGGCCATAAAGGCCAGAAGTCGAGAAGTAAAGACAAGACTTACGTCCCTGATGCTGGATTACCAAAAAACCAATGGTTCAGGCCAGCACCTCCAAGGCCAAAACAGCACCACAAGTGGCAGAGAATCGACTTGGGCCAGGGATCTTCTTACATCAATAACTCTCGCGTGTCGCGAAGCTACTCCTATGGCTCTGGGAACTACTATGCTCCTGAGCAAATGACTAGAACTCAGTTTAGACGTTTCTTGAGGAAAAGGAAAGCTGAAAGGGAAAGAGGTGGCAAGTTCCGTTCACTATGGGACATAAAGCCAGAAGACAACCCTAGCAATGAACCTAGCGTGGCGTCGATTATCAATCAGCTGGACCATGCTATCAAACAGGGAACAACTGTGCCACCAAACCCGGCCAAGGAGAAGGGGAAGGATGTTGTTGAAGACGAAGATGAAGACATGCTCGAAGATTTCGATGGCAGTGATGGAGAAGACCTCAACATCATCTGCATAGTGTCTATCTTACCTGCTGAATTCGATAGGATCTCAGAGGTTACAGAAAGCGAGGAAGACTACTACGTCGAAGAAGAGCCAGATGATAACCCTTTGTGTTACTACGTAATGCAAAAAGGGTCTGTCGAAGATGAGAGAGCTATTTTCCAAAGGCCCACAGAACAGATGAAGAGCCACTTGAAGCCACTTTTCGTTTGGGCTAAAGTCGAAGAGAAAGGAGTTAACAAAGTCCTTGTCGATGGAGGAGCTTCAATCAATCTGATGCCTAGGTTTATGCTTAAAAAGTTGGGCAAAAATGAAGCAGACCTAATTCCCCATGATATGGTACTTTCCGATTATGAAGGAAAGACAGGCTCTTCCTTGGGGGCAATTATGCTGAACATAACTGTAGGTACGGTGGCCCGCTCCACATTGTTCATCGTGGTCCCTTCAAAGGCCAATTACAATTTGCTGCTAGGGAGAGAATGGATTCATGGCGTGGGAGCAGTGCCCTCGACTTTGCACCAACGTATATCCATTTGGAAATCAGATGGGGTTGTCGAAAATGTGCAAGCAGACCAAAGCTACTACTTGGCGGAGACAGGTTACGTTGGCAAGAAGAATTTCGAGAAAAGCTTAGCCACAATTGCTTCTTTGGACACAGTGGCCAATCAATATTTCAATCCATACTCAGAGTATTCAGTGACATTGGATCCCATTCGGGGGCTAAACCTCAATGAAGCATGTAAACCTGATGCCATGAGTGGATGGCACAGCGATGAAGAAAAGGATGCCGCTATTGAGTGGCAAAATAACGGTAAAGATGATTAATGCGAGCATAGCTCGAATTTCGGCTTACGCAGCCGAAAACAAAATAAGAACGGCCTTAGAGGCCGAAAGAATGGCCAAAGAAATGGCTATTGATGAAGCTAATGTCTCAATTCTGCCTGTCGAAATGACACCTCAGGAGGAGGCAACAACAAATAAGGATAACACGTGCTTAGAAGAAGACGAGCAGAGTGTCGAAGAATTCGACGATCTCCGCAATTTGAGGCTGGATTGCATCTATGACGATAGCCCATTGGGTTTCGAGAAGCCAGCGGTCGACATTTCCAAGAAAATGGAAGCACAGGACCCGTTGGAAGAAGTGGACTTGGGTGATGGCTCAGAGAAGAAGCCAACATACATCAGTGCTCTTATTGACCCAGAGTTAAAGGATAGGATGGTGAAACTACTCAAAGAATTCAAAGACTGTTTCGCTTGGGATTATGATGAGATGCCAGGACTTAGTCGAGAACTGGTGGAATTGCAGTTACCCATCAAAGAAGACAAGAAACCAGTCAAGCAATTACCCAGGAGGTTCCATCCAGATGTGTTGGTAAAAATCAAGGAAGAAATCGAAAGGCTCCTCAGGTGCAAATTTATCAGAACAGCTCGATATGTGGATTGGTTAGCCAACGTGGTCCCAGTGATCAAGAAGAATGGAAAGATGAGGGTTTGCATTGACTTTCGAGATCTTAACGCTGCAACTCCAAAAGACGAGTATCACATGCCCATTGCTGAGATGATGGTGGATTCAGCTGCGGGTCACGAATATTTAAGCTTGCTGGATATTTATTCAGGCTACAACCAGATCTTCATAGCAGAAGAGGATGTGTTGAAGACAGCTTTTCGATGTCCTGGTGCCTTGGGGACATATGAGTGGGTGGTCATGCCATTTGGGTTGAAAAACGCTGGCGCGACCTACCAAAGGGTAATGAATACCATCTTTCATGATTTTATTGAAACTTTCATGCAGGTTTACATTGACGATATTGTGGTGAAATCCCCATCAAGGGATGACCATTTATTGCATCTAAGGAAATCCTTTGAGAGGATAAGAAAATATGGCTTAAAGATGAATCCCCTTAAATGTGCCTTTGGTGTTATTGCAGGTGACTTTTTGGGGTTTGTGGTACATAAAAAGGGCATCGAGGTCAACAAAAATAAAGCCAAAGCCATTCTTGACACAAGTCCACCAACTAGCAAGAAACAACTGCAGTCGTTATTGGGAAAGATTAACTTCCTAAGGAGATTCATTGCCAACCTCAGCGAGAAGACCAAATCATTTTCCCCACTTCTTCGACTTAAGAAAGAAGATGTGTTCCGCTGGGAGGCAGAACATCAAAAAGCATTTGATGAAATCAAAAAGTACTTGTCCAACCCACCTGTGATGACACCACCCATAGGAGGAAGGCCAATGAAGCTGTATATCTCTGCCACAGATGAAACCATTGGAAGTATGTTATCTCAAGAAGATGAAGGTGGCAAAGAAAGAGCCATATTTTACTTAAGTAGGGTGTTGAATGATGCAGAAACTCGATACACCATGATCGAGAAACTGTGCTTATGCTTGTACTTCTCTTGTGTAAAGTTGAAATATTATATAAAGCCAATCGATGTAATGGTTTTGTCTCATTATGATATAATAAAGCACATGTTATCCAAACCTATCTTGCACAGTCGAAGCCCTAACCGAATATTCACTAACTTATGCCCCATTAAAAGCAATTAAGGGGCAGGCAGTTGCTGATTTCTTGGCAGATCACACTTTGCCTAAAGAAATCGTAACTTATGTGGGCATCCCACCGTGGAAGCTATTCTTCGACGGTTTCAGCCATAAAAATGGAACCGGAATCGGGATGTTCATAGTGTCCCCAGGGGGCATCCCCACAAAATTCAAATTTAGAATTAATAGTAATTGCTCGAACAATGAGGCTGAGTATGAGGCGTTAATATCAGGCCTCGAGATCTTGATAGCCCTTGGGGCAAAGAACGTGGTCGTAAAAGGGGATTCTGAGTTGGTGATAAAGCAACTCACCAAGGAATACAAGTGTGTTAGCGAAAATCTAGCCAGATATTATGTAAAAGCGAATAATTTGTTGGCTAAATTCGACGATGTTGGAATAGGTCATGTTCCTAGGATAGACAACCAAGAAGCCAATGAATTGGTGCAGATTTCATCAGGGTACATGGTTGATAAATTTAGGCTGAAAGAACTCATTGAAGTCAAAGAAAAATTAAATCAATCTGATCTCGACATCTTAGTCATCAACAATATGGCACCTAATGATTGGAGAAAGCCAATCGTCGAGTATTTGCAAAACCCTGTGGGTACCACTGATAGAAAAGTCAAGTATAGGAGGGCTATGAATTATGTCATCATGGGCAACGAACTATTCAAGAAAAATGTCGACGGAACACTACTAAAGTGTTTAAGCGAAGATGAGGCATTCATAGCAACCTCAGCTGTCCATGATGGATTATGCGGTTCCCACCAGGCAGGAATCAAGATGAAATGGATCTTATTTCGACAAGGGATGTATTGGCCTACTATCATGAAGGATGGCATGGAGTATGCTAAAGGATGCCAAGATTGCCAGAGGCATGCAGGGATACAACATGTGCCAGCAAGTGAATTGCATTCAATCATCAAACCATGGCCATTCAGGGGTTGGGCTTTAGACCTAATCGGTGAGATTAACCCATCCTCTTCTAAGCAGCATAAGTATATAATAGTGGCCATAGACTACTTTACCAAGTGGGTAGAGGCAATTCCCTTACAAAACGTTACCCAAGACACGGTGATCGATTTCATTCAGAATCACATAGTGTACCGCTTTGGGTTACCTGAATCACTCACTACAGACCAAGGCACAGTATTTGTAGGTCAAAAAGTGGCATCATTCGCAGAATCTTGGGGTATAAAACTCCTAACTTCGACTCCTTATTATGCTCAAGCGAATGGCCAGGTAGAAGCGGCCAACAAAACATTAATCTCCTTGATTAAGAAACACGTTGGTCGAAAACCTAAAAGCTGGCATCAAACTTTGGGCCAAGTGCTTTGGGCTTACAGGAATTCTCTTAAGGAAGCTACCGGGGCAACACCATTTCGACTAGCGTATGGCCAAGAAGCGGTGCTTCCAGCAGAAGTGTATTTGCAGTCATGTAGAATCCAAAGGCAAGAAGAACTTCCAAGTGAAGACTATTGGAATATGATGCTCGATGAGTTAGTCAATCTCGACGAAGAAAGGTTATTGGCATTAGATACCCTAACCAGGCAAAAGGATCGCATTGCTAGAGCTTACAATAAGAAGGTTAGAGTTAAATCTTTTATGCCTGGTGATTACGTATGGAAGGTTGTCTTACCAGTCGACAAAAAAGATAAACGTTACGGAAAGTGGGCTCCAAACTAGGAAGGCCCTTTCACAGTCGAGAAAGTGCTTTTAAGTAACGCTTATTCGATCAAGGAATTAGGAGGTCGACATCGACAAATGACAATAAATGGCAAATACTTAAAAGCGTATAAGCCAATGTTGCATGAAATAAACATCGAATAAGGAATAAGAAATAATTTGCCAAAAGCGAATGTTTTATTAATTGAAGTGAAACATTACAAATATGGTAAAAACTCTAAAAGGGAGGGTTGGCCCTATAACTATTATATCTAGCCCTTAGAGGCTCCATGCGCCTCAGTACATCTTCTTGTTGGGCTTCCAGTCACGATTTCTCCTGTCGAAGATCCAGTTCCTCGCGGGCGGTAGTGGAAAGCTTGTCAACCAAGGCTTTCAGAGCTCCCACACTCCCCTCAGGGCCCACTTGATTCAAAGCAGCCCTCAACTCGTCGAACTCCTCCATCTTCTCTTTAATTTGGTGTTCAGCGAAGAACACTCGAGCAGTGAATTCTCGGTGTTCTTCATACATAGGCACCGCTTCATTCATGAGTCCCAGGAACTCCAGGAGAGGAGTTTTCACGGAGGCAATGATATTCCGTTCCAGAAGTTGGTTGACGAGCCCAGTAAGCTCTTCAGCCAAAGAAAGAGAAGAATGTAGCTCCCAAAACAAATCTTGGTCAAAGGCCAAGCTCCGGATTTGGTTGAGAAGACGACGACTGGCCATAGGTAAAGGAGTTAGGAAGGAGGAGTTTCTGGAAATTCTGGAGAAGTTATTGAAAGAAAGGAAGAAGGAGTTTGAAGAAGTTACTGAAGAGAAGTAATAAAGAATGCTCTATTTATAGTATAACAACAAAGGATTACATTAATTAATGGCGATCAGTTGCCAACTCTTCATCTTATGGTTACAGGCCACGTAGATTACCACTACCATCGTAAATGGCTTTGGCCTTTAATGGACAAAGACTTTCATTGAATCAAGAGAACGTGGTACAAAACTGCAATAAATTGGCCTATTTCCCAGAAACCAAGCGACGACTACATAAAGGGTGCGAGGGAGTTTGAACGGCACAACGAGAGTGAGTAGCCGTCAGAAAATGAAACATAAATGCATATTGGAAACTGAAAAGACTTTGCGAATTAAATGTCAAATTATATGGCCCAAGTGCCAAAAACATTGTCGAATAAGTACATGAAATTTGGCATCGAAAGCCATGGTCAAAATAATGTCACCATTACAAACTAACAAGTGAAAAGAAAAAATCCTAGAGTTGAGACTTGAAAGAACTCAAGCGGTCAGCAAAGGTGGCAATCTTGGCTTCGAGATCCCTCTTGACAGCCTGATCAACTTCCAAATCCTTGATAATCTCCTTTGTCGAGATGATCAGAGCCTTGGATTCCTTAGTTAGCGCATCTAATTGAGTCTTCACAGCAGGGCCTTCCTCGACCAAATCAGCTCGTTTCTTCTCCAACTTGGCAATCTCTCGACGCAGCTCCTCAAGTTTGGTGTCGACATCAGAGACTTCATCTGCAATTAAAACCTTCCTAGCAGTGAATTTTTTGAAGTCTTCTTTCATCGCTGCAACCTGAGCTTTGCCAGAAGAGACTTTAGCTTCCTTGAGGCTAACAGCTTGGCCCACGTCCTTGGCTTGATGAAAAGTGGCTAAAGCATCCATCAAAAAGGATTGAAGGTTGGCCAAAGCAGCAGCCTGATGAGAATCAAGCTTTTGACCAAGCAGGAAGACAAGCAATTCTTTAGCAGTGTGACTCGTTTGAGAGTCAGCTCGAATCTGGTCGAGGAATCCACTGTCGAAAACGATAGCCTTCAGCCGACCCATGCTCTCTTCAATTTGCTGAAGGTTGGCAACTCCACTAGACTGAGCAGTCTCAGCAGTAACATCAGCTTGATGGGGTGGAGAATCCCATTCCAAAGTGTCATCGAGAAAGCCATCCAAAGCCGCCAGTGGGTCTTCCTCAAATAAGGTATCAAGCTTCTCACTAGACACATGAGATGAAGATCCACCCTTGGCTTGAGGCGAAAGTTGCACAATAGCAGTCGACTTTGGAGGAGGCATGGGGCCAGCATCCTTGTCAGGAAGAGTTTCGGTTTCACGAATGGGAGAGGTTGCACCTTGAGTTTCCTACAGGAGAAAACCAGAAAAGTCAGCTCAGGTCTCTTCAGTGGCCCCTTTGGTAAAATAGGATGCACATCCAAGAAACCACCAGAACATGGAAAAGTTATAAGGATGGATGATTACCTGGCGGGTAGACCCTTTGGAAGGGCTTGAGTTGGTAGAGCTCTTGGAACGGTGAGGAGATTTGTGACCAGATTTGCTCCTAATCTTCCTCCTTCCCTCAGATGTCGAGGTCTTTTTAACCGCAGCCTTAGGAGGCTTTTCGATGCCCCCAACTTTGGATTTTGCAGGGTTGGGAGTTGGGGAATTTTCACGGGATGGAGGATTGGAAGTGGAATGTTCATGGACATCAGCCTGAGGAAAAAAGTAAAACTCGATGTGACTGAGAAATCACAAATTAAAATGTCACAAGGTACTCTTGAAAATAAGAAACATACCTGAATAGTAGCGTCGCCACCACCTTCTTTGCCCTCGCCTTCAGGCTGAGCATCAGACACCAATGTAGAAGCCTTGCTAGTTGTAGAAGCACCAGCCCCTTTGGCCTTATTTCGGCTAACCGAAGCAGCAGGCTTAGCTTTCCTTTTTCGGCCCTGTCGAAGAAAATATTAGTCAATATTCCAAAAACTAAGAAGAAAAGGAAAAGCTAAAAGGAAAATACTTTGAGTTTGTCAGCAAGGCTGACATTATCGTCCTCATCATCATCATCATCATCCTCAATCACAACTGGCTTGTCTTTAGAGGAATGGGCCACCAGAGAAATAACTTGAGGAGCTGGCTTAGTAATGACTTCAGCTGCAAATAGAAAGGAAAGTTAAGAAGTAAAACAGCAAAGACAAGGCCAAGTCGAAATATTACCTTGACCAATACGCATGTTCAGCGATATGTGGTTGAAGATTTCGACGGGCACATGATACGGAAAGTTCCATAAGTGGTACTTAGTCCAAGTCACTCGCTTTCGAGGAGGAAGAGCTTGATTGGCCAACACATTTATATTTACATGGTCAACCCATTTGGGCAAGACCGGTGGAAAGGCCAATGCAAACCTACTCGTAGGCAAAGATGGGAACCTAAAGCCAGTTTTTCGAATAACAAAAGATAGACCTTCCTCACCAGGAGGAATAACTAACTTGGATTTTTTGGCTTTGGATTCCCATTTTTGCCTTAATACTTGAGCTGCTTTCGCAACTGTATCTCGAAGGCGAAGAGTTGGATAATATACAACACCAAAGAACTCTTGAAAGGATCGGATTTCTGCCAGGTGCATACCTTTGGTCTTCTTGATATCCTGCTTCTGCAAAAGAAAAGCATCTGTCATGCATTGAAGACAATCGACGAGGGGCTTCGAAATTTGGGTCCAATACTCGGACCACCAGGTTTTGAAAGCGTTAGTGGCATAATGCGAAGGAACATAGTTGAAAGGGCTCAAGTTGAGAAGCTTCTTATTGTAGAAATGAACTGTCGTGTCGAAAGCAGAAGCCTTTTTGACGGTCCTAGGGTATAGGACAAGGCTCTTGTCGAACAGGGTGTTGGGCAAAGCCTGACTAAGCCCGAATTGTCGAGATACCAATTGAGGGTTATAGCCACACATAGTATAGTCATTACTAGCAAAGCCTACAGTCAAAACCCTAGGCGAAAGGATTGTCCTCTAGAGAGTAACGTGGTGTTCCTTGGGTGATGTGGGATCACACGCGTTAGGGTAAGAGTTCCTCAACCAGAAAGGGCCACGGCTAGCTTTGCTATAAGGAGAAAAACTAGATCGATAATGCTTCAGCTCAAGAAACATGGTAAAATATCTCCTAAAGTCAGCTTCAAAACTCGACGAGTCATAGGCCGGGGTCAAGGTTTCAAGCCTATGAGCATCAATCCTAGTGCTAAAACCAGTTAGAGGATTGTCTCGCACCGGCAAGAGAGATTCGAAAACCGCATTCAACCAAAGTTGAAACAACCACAAAGGTCCAGCCGCATTCAAAGAAATGGTCTTGGTGCTCCGGACGTCCTCGACAGCTTCGTTCAGCATTTGATAGAGGTTGCCAAGAACAAGCCTAGCCATAGCGAGTTGTCGACCCTCGTGAAGCAGGTTGGCCAAAGGCAAAAGCTTAGCGGGTATGCGCAAGGACATAGTACAGAAAACATAAGCCGAAAGCCAATACAACAGGAAAGCAACATGTTCAGCATCAGACACTTCGCCATTCTCGACATAATGGTCCTTAATAAACCGGCCAAACGAGATATTATCAGTAGGAATCGAGATGGGTTTAGCAGCCCCAGCCACGGAGTGATAATCATCGCCAATAGGCCATAATCCAGTGATAGCAGCAACATCCAGGAGGGTTGGGGTAATCATGCCAAAGGGGACAAGAAGGCAATTAGTAGACCTCTCCCAAAAGTAAAGTGCACTCAACAGCATGGCAGGGTTATACGAGATTTGGGATCTCGACAGCTGAATCAAATCGAGAATCCCAACATTTTTCCAATGTTGCCTCTTGTGCCCCTCAACCCTATCTAGCCATTTGAGATAGGCTTTGTCATTAGCGGAAGGATTAGGAGGAGCTGAACGAAAAGCCCGTTTTGGGTCGTTAAGAAATGGCATGCGGTAAGAAGGTTGGAATGCCAAAATAAGCTCCTCTCCCCTAACACTAGGGTGAAATGACTCATGTTCCTCAGGAAGACTATTGGGCCTATCATGCTTCACTACTTTCAAAGGACCCAAAATGGCGCGTAAAGTACCATTAACAGAGAAAGGAATGAGTACCTGGGATTTCCAGATAGCTCTCTTCTCTGCTTCGTTGGGAGGTTCTGGGATTGCCACACGTTTGGATTCATCCAACTTGAGCTCGGTGGCCAACGGAATGGTCTGCTCAGGGTCAGAAGCCATGGAAGAAAATGATGGGTGTTCTGAAGAAAATTGAGGAAGATGAAGTGAGAATTCTGGAGAAAAAGCTGAGAGCTTTGCGTTGTGAAGAAAATTGAAAGCTTTGCGTTGAGAAGCAAGTAAAGCTTGAAAAGGAATATCAATGGAGTATTTATAAGCAGAAATGCAAACGGAACCCAAGCCGCATTATGCCCCAATTTATAAAATTTGGAGTCCAAGTGATATTTTATTAATTAAATCATGTCATTGCCCAACTTTTTGACATAGACGAAATCATGGCCCTAAAAAAGCTATAACTGTCAGCTAGTGGAAAGTCATCATACGTTATGGCCACTGATTGGACTTAAGGATCGGACGGTCGAGGGTGCAAAACATTTGAATTGATGAGTTTGAACGGACGCGATAAAAAACGCTTGGTGTCTTCCAGCTAAGGCAGTCGACAACCAACATTTTTGGGGGGCAACTGTTGAGCTAAAATCCTTAACACCACGATTCTCGACATCAATGTCGGAAAAGCGGTTGCCCGACAAAAAAGGACTATGGCAAGACTTGTGGCTCAGCACGTAGCGTCCCACAAAGGCAAGTTAGTGAAGGCCACATCTCGACGAACTCAGCAGGTGAAGGAGCCTCGACAAGCCCAACGGAGGAGGCAGTTACCAAGTAGTGGGCAATTATCAGCACGTGTGCATACCCACGATGCCACAAATGGCGGCGATTACCCACGACTCAAGGCCACCCACGTCGCAAACAAACAAATTAAAGTCACGTGCTCAAAGCTACCGGCTAAACGTGGGGCAAGGCGCCAAAATTCAAACCCACGAAGCCATCATGCGTTGAAGAAAAACCGCCAAGAACGTGGAGGAGGAAACAACGCTATAAATAGAAGAAGCAGCATCAGAAAAGGGGTTCCCAACTCAACTCTGAAAAACTCACCAAGAAGCTCTAATGTCCGCATCAATGAGACTCAAGGAGCAAGACGTGATGATGGAGGATTACGTTGCAGAACCAGATTTTTAGTTTTCTTGCATTAAGCTTGTCAATTTCCAGTTCTTTTGTGTAGTTTCCTGTCGAAATCTACGTTTCTCGTCACTTTCATTTCATTTTGACTTTCCTGTAATTGATCCGTGTTTAATGAAATCCAGTGTTTCCTGATTTGCTTGTTGTTGTCGAAAAACACCTAACCACACACAACACTTTGGCAAAACGTTTTCTCAAAAGGGCCCTGAATCTAAACTTCCTTTAGTCAAACTAAGAGGATATTTGTTTACCAAAAATCAGTGTAAACAGATGGACAGAGGCGAATCTGGTGGCATAGTCTGATGGAGGGAAGAGGCCAAGAGGGTGAAGGTGGTGGAAGATAAAGGAATGGTTGAGGAAGAAGGTGAAGGAGGCACCACTAAAGGAAGGAAGAAGAGGAGGGTGATGGTAGCAGAGGAGAAGGGAGTTAGGGAGGGAAAATGGACAGGACTCGTCAAAGAGGTCTTGGGCGAGTCCTTTTGCCATAGGGTCACGGGATGGCGAGTGTACCTTTACGTGCTCGATTGTGGGAAATGGACCCAGTTAGGTATTGGGCTAGTAGCCAGGCCCATAAAAACATAGTTGAGGCCCATATGTAATAGACTAGGGTTAATGTAGCAGCCCCACTATAAAAGGCAAAAGACTTCATTGAATATATAGGTTCTCATTTCTATCAATATTTGTTGTGTTTACGGCTCGGAACCCGAAACCATAAACCCTCCGATTTGGGGGCTCGCGGCCGTGTAAGAACACTTTTTGGCGCCCACCGTGGGGCCGACGACAACACCATCAGTCCCACTAGTTTGAGAGCTGGCTGGATTTACCAGAAGAGCGGTTGCGGTGAGATTGACGATAGATCAGAACGAAGAACCTCCCCTTGCTGGAGAGCCAAGAATGGCGGCGGATGGAGGTGGAAACCCAGGTTTAACGGAGATTTTAGAGAGGCTGGACACTATGCAACGAGCTAATGAGGCTCTGGAAACTCAGGTGGCAGAGTTAACTCGTGGCAAATCAGATCATCAAGGATTTGACCGCCACACGACGGCGGTGGTCATCAACTTCCAACCCTTTCCTGATGAGATCGCGGCGGAGGAGATCCCTGAGCATGTCAAGACACTCGTTTTTGATCCTTACTCTGGAGCTACAGATCCGAAGGAGCATTTGGTTTACTTCAACACACGAATGGTAATCGCTGGGGTGAACGATGCGGTCAAGTGCAAACTTCTCCCGTCCACTTTCAGGAAATCTGCCATGACATGGTTCACCACCCTTCCCCCGGGTTCAATCGCGGATTTCACTGAATTCTCGACGCGTTTTTTATCTCAGTTCTCGGCGACTAGATCAGAACAGGCCACCATAGCAGCTTTGCTAGCGGTGATTCAGCGAGAGAATGAATCGATCAAGAGTTACATGACACGATTCAATGACTTATTAGTGCACTTGGAGGACTCGGTACCATCGGTTTGTGTTGCGGCTTTCAAGAATGGACTTAGGGAAGGACCTTTGAACGGAAATCTGACGAGGCACCCAGCGACTTCCATGGTAGAGATTAGGGCGCGTGCCCGAAGTTACATCCTGGAGGAAGAGGATAACCGTCAGAAGCAGAAGAGGGATGGTTATACATCCCTAAAGGGGGCGACACACCCAGGACCCGCCTCCAAATCCAATCAACCTAAACCTAATCGCCCAGCCCCATATCAGGCGCGACCCTCGAGAGGACCAAACACGCCAAAGCCTTTGAAAGCAGTGAACGCGGCGGAAAATCCCAAGGAGGCAAGAGTTAACAGCTCAGGTACGGCACGTGGCGGGATAACGTTGAATGTGCCGGTTTCTGATATCCTAAAGGATGCAACGCGTTTGAAAGTAATATCTTTCCCTAAGGAACGGACTAGGCCACCGGTAAATGATGACCCGGACAAGTGGTGCGAGTATCACAGGATAAATGAGCATGTGACTGATCAATGCTGGACTTTGAGACATGAGCTTGAACGCTTGATCAAGAAGGGTTACTTGCTGGAATTTGTGGCGGATACAAAAGTAAACAACGAAGTCGCTCCGGTGGAAGAGGCAGATTCTGACCTTGACGTTCCATTGGGGCGGGTATGTAGCATCGCAGGGGGATTCAGTGGTGGAGGTGAGACTATATCCGCGCGAAAGAGATACACGCGTATGGTCAACTCAGTACACATAGGACAACACGGTTTTGATCACCCACCCATCACGTTCACAAAAAAATATTTCGAAGGAATAGCTCCACATGAGGACGATCTGATAATGGTTTTGTTGAGGATAGGAGGTTATGACACGGAGCGAGTGTTGCTTGATCAAGGAAGCCCCGCAGACGTCATCTATGGAGACGCCTTTGAAAAGTTGAAGTTGGACCCCGCCAGTCTGAAGCTCTATAGTGGAAGTTTAGTTGGTTTCGCGGGTGAGAAAGGGGATGGCTGGAGCTTGAAACCATTTTCGGGCGGGGCGAGAACGTAAAGAGGGTTCAAGTCAAGTACCTAGTCCTTTCATGTGTCACGTCCTACAATGTAATTATGGGACGAAGAACCTTGAACAAAGTAGCAGCTTGCATCTCAACGACACATTTGACGATTAAATACCCACTTAGCACCAGAAAGGTGGGAGTGCTCAAAGTAGATCAAGCGGCTGCAAGGAGGTGATATGAAAAAAGTCTGGATCTTTATAGCATTTTCGGAGAGAAAAGGGCCAATGAGGGCCATCGTGTATTTGAAGTTGGTACTGATGCTGACCCATTCATAGACCCCAGAGATGACTTGAGAGAAGAGGTCGCGCAGCCGGTAGAGTCACTCAAAGATCTACACGTGGCGGGGCGCGTACTTAAAGTCAGAACCTCCCTTAGCAAGTCCCAGGAGGCCCGAGTTGGGAAACTCCTCAGTGAAAACTTGGATTTATTTGCTTGGTCAATTAAAGATGTACCAGGAATTGACCCAAGTTTCATTTGTCACCAACTCGCTGTAAACCAGGGCGCGAAGGCGGTAACACAAAAGAAGAGGAAAATGGGTGAGGAGAAGATAAACGGAATCCGCCAGGAAACGATCAAGCTACTGGAGGCGGGATTCATAAGAGAAATTAAGTATCCAACATGGTTGGTGAATGTCGTGATGGTGAAAAAGGCGAATGGAAAATGGAGAATGTGCACAGATTATACAGACTTAAACAAGAATTGCCCCAAGGATCCCTACCCGCTTCCTAGTATTGACAAGCTCGTTGATGGGGCGTCAGGTCACGCTTTGCTGAGTTTGATGGACGTACACTCAGGTTACAATCAGATAAGGATGCACACTGAGGATGAATCCAAGACAGCTTTTTATGGTGAAAATGTCAATTATTGTTATAAAACTATGCCTTTTGGTCTGAAAAATGCGGGCGCGACCTACCAAAGGCTGATGGATATGATTTTTAGCAAACAAATGGGGAGAAACATGGAAGTATATGTGGACGATATGGTTGTGAAAACACTAGCGGGGGGAGCACATGAGATAGATCTTGCCGAGGCATTTGGGGAGCTGCGGAAGCACAATGTTCGTCTAAACCCAGAAAAATGTACCTTTGGCATTCAAAGTGGCAAGTTCTTAGGATTCATGATCTCTCAAAGGGGAATTGAGGCGAATCCGGATAAATGCAAGGCCATCAAGGAGATGCGAAGTCCGGCGAATGTCAAAGAGGTCCAAAAACTGGCGGGGCGAATAGCAGCTCTATCGTGTTTCCTTCCCCATTCAGGCGAGAGGTCGGCTCCTTTCTTCAAATGCCTCAGAAAGAGCGCAACTTTCCAATGGACAGCTGAATGTGAGGAGGTCTTTACGCGTTTGAAGTGTCTTTTGTCAACACCACCCATTTTGTCAAAACCGAATATCTAGATACCCCTAATACTCTACTTGGCGGTAATGGATACTGCGGTGAGCTCAGTGTAAGTTCAGGAAGTTGAGGGGCGGCAAAACATAATCTACTTTGTTAGCAGGGCCTTGCAGGGAGCTGAAGTGAGGTATCAAAAAATCGAGAAAGCAGCTTTCGCCTTGATCACGACGGCAAGGCGACTCCGAGCATACTTCCAATCATGTCAAGTGGTGGTGCGCACTAACTTGCCCTTAAAGCAAGTTTTGCGAAAGCCTGATTTAGCGGGACGCCTGGTATCTTGGTCAGTTGAATTGACAGAATATTCTGTGACCTACGAACCTAGGGGAGCGGTAAAGGGCCAGGTGCTAGCCGATTTTGTAGCGAAACTTACACCCACTGCAGCTCCAAAAGAGGATGCGACTTGGGTATTGTCTGTCGATGGATCCTTAAACACTGCTGGCAGCGAGGCGGGTGTAGTTCTAGATGGGGCATGAGATATTCAACTTGAGCAATCTCTGAGGTTCGAATTCAAGGCGACGAACAACCAGGCGGAATATGAGGCTCTCATTGCAGGTTTGAAGTTGGCTTTAGATGTGGGGGTAAAGGCTTTGGCAATAAGAAGTGACTCCCAGGTGGTTGTGAAGCAGGTTTTGGGAACTTACCAGGTGCGAGATGAGCAGCTGGCAAGGTACTTGGTAACCGTTAAACAATTGATGACTCATTTTGACAAAGTGGACATAGAACACGTCCCACGGGAGCAAAACACCAGGGCGGATGTATTGGCTAAGTTGACGAGTACAAGAAGGTCGGGAAACAACAAATCAGTCATTCAAGAAACTTTGTTGGGACCCAGCGTGGATGGCACGTTAATCATGCATATAGATGAGCCGCCGGATTTGTGGATGGATCCAATCCTGAAAGTTTTGAACGATGAACTTGATGCAAGCACCATCAGCTGAAAACTGAGGCGCGAGGCAAGCCACTACACTTTGGTGGCGGGGCAGCTTTATAGGCGGACCCACACCCATCCTATGTTGGCGTGTGTGCCTGAGGATCAAGTCGAAAGGATAATCAGCGAGATTCATGAAGGAGTGTGTGCGACTCACATTGGGGCGGTTAAATTCCTGAGGGCGGGATTCTATTGGCCTACTTTGAGAACTGATTGCAAGAGGGATGCAAAGAAGTGTGAGAAATGTCAGCTCTTTGCTGATTTTCACAAAGCCCCCCCAGCGGAATTAACCACAATGGTGGCTCCTTGGCCTTTTTCCATGTGGGGAGTTGATTTAGTCGGGCCCTTCCCTGAAGCGAGAAGCCAGACGAGGTTCATTTTGGTAGCGGTTGACTACTTCACGAAGTGGATCGAGGCGGAAGTCCTCACCAGTACTGGAGCCGCCAAGATCAAATCTTTCTATTGGAGAAAGTTGGTGTGCAGGTTTGGAATCCCCTCAATTATTGTATCTGATAACGAAACACAATTTTCCAGTCGAGTCGTCAAAGAGTTCTGCGAAGGACTGGGAATACAACAAAGGTTCTCGTCAGTGGAGCACCCCCAGACGAATGGCCAGGTGGAGTCCGCGAACAAAGTAATACTGAAAGGCCTTCGCAAGAGGTGCGGCGAGTCTAAGGGGACGTGGATAGACGAGTTACCAGCCGTTCTATTGTCCTACAACACTACAACCCAGTCAGCTACTGGCGAGACGCCTTACAGATTGGTCTATGGAGAGGATGCCATGATTCCAGTAGAGCTAAGCAAAAATACATGGCGCGTCGCAATCTTCAATGAAGAGGAAAATGAAACTAATTTGAAGGCGAGTCTGTACCTTTTCCCTGAAGTCCGTGAAGAAGCCCACTTAAGAGAGGCGGTTGTGAAGCAGCGAGCAGCCAGGAGGTACAATGCAAAGGTCGTTCCGCAACAGATTGAAGAGGGGGACCTGGTGTTGCGACGAAAGACGAAATCGCCTGAAGACAACAAGCTTTCCCCGAATTGGGAAGGACCTTTCAGAGTGCTGAGGAAGGTCGGCAAGGGAGCCTATCATTTGGAAACTTTGGAGGGGCGACGCATTCCGCGTTCATGGAATGCCGCCAATCTCCGGTTTTACTATAGCTGATCACAAGCAATGAGGGGTGTTAATAAGCGACGTACTCTTTTTCCTTCTTGTCAAGGGAGTTTTTAACGAGGCGTCCAAACCACAAGAAGTAATCGCCCCATAGTTTTTTTTTTTTTGCTATTTTTTGAATGAGGTTGTAACGAATTTAATGTCAAAAGAATAGCTTAAATGGCAAGTCTAGTTGGATGATTTTACAAATTGGTACTTAAAATGCAAGTATAATACTCCATGGCTAACAAGGCTGAGTTTATGTGATTTTGTCATTAAGGACGATTTTGTGCAGCGTACGTTGCATCGCCAAACCTGGGCTGGTCCCGCCAGCTACATGTTGGATAGTGGCCACACGGTTAACCTGGGTTGTTCCCGCCAGCTATATGTTGGATAGTGGCCGCCCGGTTCAGCGCGCTAGGAGCCACTTCATGTGACTTGGATGATCACATCTCCAAGCCTGGGTTGAACACGTCGGCTACATTGTCGGATAGTGTTCACCCGGTTCGCGCATAAAAGAGCCGCGGGACAAAACAAGATGCTAATAAAAGAATCTTAACGGAAGGCAAAGCATGTGCCAAGAGTAAGGCCAGTCCGTCGCATCCCAAAATGTTTTCAATTTTAATTCTTTTTGTTGTTTATCGTAAAGGGTTAATTTTAATTATATATTTTGTTAAGAATTGAAAACTTATGTCTTCAGAAAAGAACAAAGGATTTATACTAAAATCAACTAAGGCATGCAAACACGGTTGAATAATTGTCTTAGAAATTGTAAACATACAAGGGATGCAAAAAAAGTAAACGAAGAGCATATAAATTGTCAAGGTTACATAACAACAAGACAAAGAAAGGAAATTAATCGGCGGGTTCATCCCCGTTCGCATCTTGAACCACAGGAGACTGCTCATCATGAGGAGTCGAGTCGACACCGACCCGGGGCTCGGCAATAGGAGAGGCGGGTTCTTCAACAGCCCCTTCTTCAGTCATCTCCGCGGAATTGTTGGTGGGCGGGTTATCGATGGGATCTGAAGCAGCGGGCTCTTCATCATATGTCTCGCTCTCAGACTCGTCAGAATCCGAATCATCGGACCCAACCCACTCACCATCAACAAATCTCTTATAAGCTCCCAGGGCCTTCAAATTGGATTCCGGGGCCAAAAACCGAAGTTGGCACTTAGCATATTTGAAGCCTTCCTCATACTTCTCGATGGCTTGCCCAGTCAGAAGCTCATTGTCCGCCTTGAGCTTAGCGAGTTCATTTTGGGCGCCCTCGATCTCCATCTGGTGGCGGGACCTCAAGTCAGAGACCTCTTCTTCTTTCTTCTTCGGTGTCTCTTCCAAGCCAGCCCGGGTGCTTTCATCCTCGCGCTGCAAGTCGGAAGCACGCTTCTCAAGAAGGAGATTTCTCTCCTCAACATCTATTTGAGCTTTCTTCGAGGCGGCAGCCTCGGACTTTGCTTTCTCAACAGAAGCCTTCAACCGGGCGACATCAGATTCCAGCCGTTCCCGCCCCGCATCTTGGGACTTATAGACTTTAGCCAAAGAAATGGCGAGAGATGCGACTTTCAAGCCATAATTGGCTAAAGCTTTGCTGGTCTCGCTCATTCCCAGACGCCGAATCGAATGGGTAAGTTGGTCCAAGGAAAGATTGGCGGCAACAAACTGTTGGGTCTCCAAGCGGCAATCCTAGGGGGAAGAGGCCTTCTCAATGGTTAAGTCTTCAAAATCTTTTAGAAGGTCGCGCCAGGTGTTGCTCGCCAGCGACTTGATTGATGGTTGAGTGGAGACACCGGGTGCCACCTTTGGGGTCTCCACGGTCTTCTTCTGGGCTCCATCCAAAAACTTCTTAAGAGGGGGAGCATGAGGGTTAGCAGACGCCCCCCTTTTGCGCTTTGCGGGGGCGGCTTCAGGGGGGGAAACATTTTCCCTAGTCTTAGGCTCTTTCTTTTTATCCTCAGTTTTTGGCTTCCGGCGGGTACCTGATTCAGCTTGTTTTCGAAGTTTCTGCTCTTTCTCACGGGCGCGCTGCTGTTTTCGAAAGGCGTCCATCGCATCAAGTGAAAGTGAGGGCCCGCCCACTGCAAAGACACAAGATCATTTTAGAAATATGAAGATACAAAACAAAATAGCAGAATATAGGGCAGAAAGTAAAGCACTCGCCACTGAATAAGTACTCATCCAGTTCATCCTTGGCGGCAGCCTTGATCATGTGAGAACAGTGGAAGACTGGTAAAGTTTCCAAAAACTCGACGGCATGGACTTGGTCAGGTGTGAGCATCCCGTCCACAATTTTGATGGCGGTTTGGGGTTTTTCGGTCCAATAAAAGGGGAATTTATAGGAACAATCGGCGTAGGTTGTCAGTTGTGCAAAGTCAGGATTATCAAAAACTTTGAACCAACGCCCATGAAAGTGTTTGTGGTAATTGTTTTGAAGGCGTGAAAACGTGCCAAGTTGTTATAAGAGCTGAATGACATGAGGGTCGCAGCGACGGAGGCCACGCCTTTCACCCAATAAAAACAAAAGAACAACTCGTATGATGGCGTGATCCCCAGGCGATCGCATAAAATTTCAAAGCATCGAAGAAAGCCCCAGCTGTTGGGATGCAGTTGAGTTGGGGCGACGTTCACGACGCTAAGGGCCTTGTACACAAAATTAGAGAAGGGAAGCTTGAAGCCAAGGTCCACGAACAGGGTGTCATACAAGTAGAAGTAATGAGAGGTGGTCACACCTTTAGGTTTGTGGGAGGTCACGACTTCTTTGGGCCCCGACACGCCCAATAGCAGCAGAGGGTCATATCCGTCTCGACACAGACCACCGCAAGCGCTTACAATCGTCTCGAGATCTTTGACGAAAGTGTAAATGGAGGGAGTCATGAAGTCTTTGTTCATGCGCCAAAGTGGATCGAGTGGTTCCGGAAGTGACATGTCAAGGAGTTGAGACCTCTCGAGGGGAGAAGGGGGTCTTAGAGGAGGTGACGAGTCTTCAAGATCAGAGTCAGACCCAATATCGACACATTCAGGCGTCACGATTAGAGACTCGCCGGAATCTGGAAAAACGGGTTGTTTGAGTCAAGAGTGTTGGCCGGAGAAAGAAAGATTGGGAGTCGTTGAAAATTAAAGAAAAATAAAAAGAAAGAGAAGAGACCCTCAGTAACCGGTCTGAGAACCGATGAAGGAGGAGGAAAGATGGAAAGATTGAAAACACCAAGGATGGAAAATAAAAAATTTTGAAGAGCAGAGGTTTTAACGACTTACCGTGAGAAGGGGGAGGCACAGAGCCACGACTACCGGATGTCGGAGCGGCGCCGGGAGGAATAGAGGCGCTGATGGAAGAGCTTTGCGCTGCGGCAGTGGCGGCGTTGAGGTCTTCGGAAGCCATAGAAGGGTGATGGAGAAAGACGGAGGAGTTTTTGAAGAAAGTTGGAAGAATGGAAGAAAGTTTGAAACTTTGTATCAAGATGCCTATTTATAGGGAAAAAAGGTAACGGTTGGGAATCGACGCGCAGGTTGCACGCGCGGCTTCTGATTGGCTCACGAGGCGGTGCATTGATTGATGGCTGCACATTCAAGGGACACAATCATTACGTTGATTAATTTACTTTTTAATCTTTTGGGAAAACTTTCCGTTCCCTCGAGGAAGGGAGCGCGTGTGGAACAGTGAGACTACCACAATGTAAAGGAGTGCACGGTTGTCAGAAGATGTGATGGGACGAAGGTGAAAGGACATGTTTGATTTTCGAAAAAAGAGAAAAGGAGACAGCTGTCCTCAACTACCACACAAAGGTGGCGAGTAGGTTTGACTCTGAGGCATGTGGGCATGCGATAAGATCCTAAGAGGAGTTGACATACACGTTTGTGGGCAAGATAAAATTAGTCAAAGATGCGCTTCACCCTTCAGAGGAAGGTCTCGACATCTTGTGGGCATGTGGACTGGACTCGTCAAAGAGGTCTTGGGCGAGTCCTTTTGTCATAGGGTCACGGGATGGCGAGTGTACCTTTACGTGCTCGATTGTGGGAAATGGACCCAGTTAGGTATTGGGCTAGTAGTCAGGCCCATAAAAACATAGTTGAGGCCCATATGTAATAGACTAGGGTTAATGTAACAGCCTCACTATAAAAGGCAAAAGACTTCATTGAATATACATGTTCTCATTTCTATCAATATTTGTTGTGTTTACGGATCGGAACCCTAAACCATAAACCCTCCGATTTGGGGGCTCGCGACCGTGTAAGAATAGAAAGCATGAGATTGAGGGCGGCATAGGAGGAGGGAGGGGTGAGAGTGAGTGTGGTCGCTAGAGGGACGAGGAAGAGGCTGACGGTGATGGTGAGGGTGGCAGAGGGAGAGAGCGAGTGTAAGGGTTTGAGAAATTAGGGAATGAAGGGGATTTTAAGGAAGATGGGGCATATAAATCAATGAAAATTAGTGTAGGTTGAGCTAAGGCTAACCCTCGAGCCCCACAAAATGGATTGTACCCTGTCATATTAGTGTTGGTCTCATCATACACTATGTTGACCGGTGAATGTAAAGTCAGCCTAAACCGTCGCTAATTATAGGTGGACCATGTTGATCAGTGATTTTACCGCCCGTCTAAACTAATAACACTAAATGTTAGAATGTCGATGCTAATTGGTGTGTGGGTCACAACAACGTTAAAATTAAGTTAGATTCTTTTTTGTACGCTTTGTACCGGTTGAGGTATCGTTATCGAGCCAAATTAGCTTCGACGTTAGGATCGACGCTACCTTAGGATTTTCAAACAATCTATTCTTATAGTGAGAGCAAGCAAGCTTGTGCTATAGTGTGAATTTGTGATACTATGTTGTATTTCCCTTATAAGAATTTGACTACCCTGACTTTATAAGTGATGTTTGGCTGGGCTCCTTTGTGCCATAATGAAACTTTCATCTGATATTTTTTATTATAACCAATGATGACTTTTTTTTCAAATGGTGAACTATTGCAAATTACAAGTATAGCAAACTCAACCATCTTGTAACAACAATGTGAGTTTGAGTTCTCAGAAAAACAATGTGTTTGAATGTGCAAATGATACACACTTCAAAACACTTTATTCCAAACACTACACATTGTATTTTATGATTTAACATCATTTTCTAGCTGGACTTAGTTTTTACCAATGAAACCAATCACCCACTTAATAGGTAATATGCTATTCATTTCATCCTTCCCTTTTTAGAAAAGCTGCAGCAGCCAGCAGTAGTAAAATATGGAAGTTCTACACAGGCAAATCACTTCTGTGTCTAATGATCTCAACGCCTATGTAATCAAGTTGACCATGAACTGCAACATGAGGCTTTGCAACCTTCAGACGAACATCAGATATCTGTGGATAATTTGTAAGAACAGTGATTGCAATTTTTTGGGCTACAGACTCCATAAGGTAGTAAGGTGGCCCTTCAAGAACTTCCTTGGCTATCCTGCATATCACCAATTCTTCATATGTTAATTAAATTACCGTCACTTAGTCTATTATATATACATTGTGGAAAACCATAATGAGTCAAAACACGATGAACATCTGTACTTATCTTAGTTTTTTTTGTCCATAATTTTATCTTCACAACTATATATCCAAATATGCACATAATGCAACTAATATGAAATGAATTTGATGGTGACTTCAATCACTAACCCATATATTTTTGTATAATCAACTGAATCAGACAAATTGTCAGATTTGCCAGGTGGCTTGAGATCAGTCCAAGCCTCTATATCTACCAAAAACTTCTGGCCCTGCTTCCTTTCTTCGACCAATGCTCCGTGAAAACCAAAAAATAACAATCCACTCAGTAACAGTTTGTCAGATGGCATTTCTGCTGCAACAATCAAATTGCATGAGACAATTTCCAGAAATTAATTAAACATCAAGTACTCATTAATTCTAGGATGATTATATATGTACATACAGTTGGCAGTCATACGGTTAACAACCACGGCTAAGTCGTATGTCTATGTTCATGAAAAATGTATGTACAAATAACATTTTCATATATTTTAAGTTATGATGGGCATGGTGTCTGTCTCACCATATAGACGAGGGGGAATCATCATGGTACCCTTCATCCTACTCTCTAGAAAATGTACGGCTCTCACGAATTTTTCCAAACTGATACGCCCGTCCAATACCATCTTTCTCCCTGCATTAGCAACATATGTAAATAAGGGAAAACAAATCGATTTTGCTGCTCCAAAGGAATAAATAAAAGTTTTAAGAGTTGATGTTTAATTTCTGGAAATTGTCTCATGCAATTTGTTAGAACTCACTTTTTAAATTAGGAGGACACATAACAAATAATGAATTGAATTTGTTACAATTTACTTTCTAAATGAGGATGACTCACCTGGAATAGTAGCCTCAGCCTCAGGCGGTACATGAGCAAAAACTTGAGAAAAGAGAATGACAAAAAGCTCCAGACCAAGGTACAGATTATATGACTGTGAGGAAGCCATGTCAACTGCTTCTGTCAATGACAATTAATGCAAAGCCAAAATGGATACAAATATATAGTAATCTACTTTTTTCTCTTGTCTTGACTTTGAGTCTTGAGACACACATTATAAGAGGAAGAGTCCTCGAATGATAGCTCAGGTGGTAAGAGTTAGGGACATAAGGATTGGGTGAGATAAAGGGTGAAGGGTACAGGGTTCGAACCCTGAGGAGGACTAATTTACTAACATTACTAACAACTAACATTTGCCTATAAAAAAAAATAAGAGCAAGAAGATATATATGGCCTGTGGATGGGGTCAAGAATCAAGTTTAAATCCAATAATTAATGTGGCTGAAGCAACACTGTAATGAGTATAGAAACATAAAAATCATTAGTGAAAACGGAAGAATGTTAGTGAGTAGTGACTTGTCACTACAAGAAAACAGACAGTTAGCGGCGGTCATTTTGCGGCGGTTCACATAAACCGCCGCAAAATGTAATATTGAGGCGCTTTTTGAGGCGGTTATGCCAGCCGTCGCGGTTTTCGTAAAAATTGCGGCGGTTTGTGTCAACTAGTGGCGGTATTTTAAACACTTGCGGCGGTTAAACCAGAGGCGGTTGAACCAGGCGCCGCAGAATGATTAAACCGGAAATTAAACCCACGTCACCTCATCTCGCGTTTTTCAGATCGCGTTTTTCAGTTTTCTCCTCTCCTCTACCTCACTTCACGTTGAACCTCTCTCAGATCTCGATTTTGCTTCACTGCTTCTCAGCCTCTCTCAGATCGCGATTTGATGGATTGAAACCTCTCTCAGCGATGGCGAACTCCATTCTCAGAAGCAAAGCTCACGCAAATCGCGTTCCAGATTGAAGCTCAGTCATGGATTGAAGGTAAGCACTTCGTTTTATCTCGCGATTTGATCAGGAATTAGGGATTTTAGGTTTTAGATTTCAGGTTTCTGATTTGGATTTGTTTGTTTTGGTTAGGAATTAGGGCTTTTAGATTTCAGATTCACATTCTCATCTCTCTCTCTCTTGAACCTGCTGTGCCCTCGGTTCTCACTCAGATTCTCGTATTGGGTTTCAGTTTCTTCTCCTGGTAGCTTTGATTGAAGGTAAGCACCTAGTTCTCGGTTTCAATTTCGGTTTCAATTTTTGATATAAGTAGATATCTCCGTGATGGAATGGTCATTGAATCTTGTTTGTTCCTGTTTTGAAAGATTTATAGCTCAAAACTTCGTATTTTAAGGTATTTTTTTGTGAAATCTTGTTCAGCTTTCAAGTTCTGAGAATAATTGCCTTAGTTGATGCTTCATGTGGTTTCTGACATGTATTGTTGATGTACAAATTGAGGTTTCAGTTTATGATAGTTTTTGGTCATTTTACATTTCAGGGCTCAGGCACTTGGAGCTAAATTCACATTTTACAATTCCTTGTTGTGTGTACTGTGTACAGGTGTGTGCTTCTAACAAACATCAATTACTTTTCATTGGAGTAACTGTTTAATTAGGTGAAAGTTATGTATTCCATTTCTGAGATGAGACAAGAATCGATATTATTACATGTTTTTGTCAGCTTATGAGACCTTTTGGTTGACTGCATATTTCCGAGTCAAATTTTACTGTGTGGATGCCAATAAATCCATTTCAGCTGTAGAAATTTTGCAGGCCCCAACTGATAGTTTGCAATCTATAGATGAAACCAGCAAGACTTGTCACCTCTTTTCTCTTGCTGTTTCCATTCTTTCTTATCTGTTTTTCTTTTCCCTTTCAGTTAAGCATGTTTGTAAAAGAATGTGTTTGCTTCTGAAAACCCATTAGATCTCAACTAGTTGTTGGAAGGTGAATGCTATTTTCTGCTATAATTTTTAAAAGATATAAGTTGTTCGTCTTCATATTTGTGGCACACTGCACTCAGAAGATAAGGGAATGCTATCAATTAGTCCATTTTCTCATTACTTGTGTAGCCGTGTGCCAGTGTCTTATACTGCTGGACTCCTTAAAGTGTTTGCCTTTGCCCTGTTTGTTGAAGATATGCTATTATGGAGTGTTAGAATCTTTTATTAATGCTTTATTTGTATGTAGGAGAAAATGATAACAAAAATGTGTGAAGACAAACTGAACAGATTTTGAGTGAACCCAATTAGAGTTTGGAAACTTAATTTTTGAACATGATTTTGGTCAAAAGTGGGATTATAGCAATGTAATTTATGTTTGGATATTTTTTTTTTCAAAAGTGGGATTATAGCAATGGAATGACATTGTCAATGAGACTTGTGGGTGATACAGACTTGTGGATTTGGATAAGGGATATAAAAGAGTAGCTAGAGGTGTTTTGTAGAAGAGTAGAAAGGATTTAGGATGGCTTATATTTGTGTAATCAAGTATATATATGCCTTCAATTGTCAAAATAGTGTTTCTAATGCTAATAAGAAACCTTAATACACAGCTCAAAGTGTAGTTTTCTGCTATGACTTGTGGGTGATACATATCACAAATCCAACGTGAACTTGTTGAGAATCCAGTGTGTTTAGACATGATAATGTGATGATGATTTACTTGAAAAGTCCTCCAAACTTGTTCTTTCACTTGATGTGCATGAAAGTATTAACATTCATAGTAACTTTTATGATCAGTTGGAACCAGCTCGGTGACCTTGTACTTTCTGATAAAGAACAAGAAACTTTTGTACTTGTGATAGGTAACCATGTTGTTTCCCATCTCACTGTGTTCCTCTAAAGCGTTTCAGAGATAGATTAAGGACCAAAGCATGAACTTATAATACAAGAGTTGAGGGTAAGAATGAGAGAAAAGCAAGAACCTTTAAGAAGATATGTTCAAACTATTGAGTGCTTATAATGCATGAATTGGGGGTCATTAATTCAATTATCCACTATGTTAATCTGATCAATTGCAATAAAAAATATGTAGTGTGAATAGCATCTGGTGCTAGTGCTGTGATTGGCTTTCATTTTAGTGTAAACAATATATTATGCAGAAAGCATAACAACATTGACTATGAAAAATACAAATTCAAAATTTCATGGCATGGCCATGGATGTTTTAAGCAGAGTATGTTGTGCACTTGTTGTTCTTTTCAGGCAATATATGTATTTGTACACATGACCCGTATGTGTATAACATGAATATATTGAAATGTAGCAGAGGATTCATTTTAATATAAAATTTACAAGTAAAGTTTTGCTTATTTTTTGTTTATTTTGAGCAATTTGTTTTGCTTCCATGATCAACTCTTTTAAATTCTTCTTTATCAAAAGTAGCTGAGGCTTCACTACCGAGCATCTTCTTATGGAGCTTTTCTTTATTTTGTGCGGGTAGTTTATCAAGTGATATGGATAGTTCTTTTGTATAGCTCTGTTATTTCTACATTGCATTCTAATGGTAGGACTCCACTAACTTTATTCGTGTTCCACTGATAAGTTCCATTTTCATCTGGCCAAAGGTCATGTCTAAAGCCCATTTCTTGAAGGTCTTTTCAAGCAGAGAGATGAGATATTTTTGTGTGATAATTCTCTAATAATAGTTATCAGCTACTGATTTTGTTATTTTTTTATTCCTTCACAATGTAGAAAATGTCTGAAACGAATGCCTTAAATAGACAAAAACAAACTATACCGCACACGCTTGGCACAAAGACCATTGCAAGGAAGAGGCATGAGCTCGCAATTTGCTGGCATCACATTGGCTGAATGGAATGCCATGAAATCAGAATTGCAGGAGAGCAATGCGAAATTTCAAGCTTTAGAGGAACGAATGAATTCTTTCATGCAACAGTTTGGAGGTCAAGGGCCACCTAACCAGGTATTGAAGCTTTAGATTTCAAGTGTGTTCATCTTGTTTCAATGTTTCCCTAGCTCTTCACTGTTTTCTATTTCTCTTTCACTCTTATCTTTGTGACTGGACACTGGAAAAGTTGATCAATTTATGGTGATAATGCTAATGTGACCTTACTTCTATTTTGTAGAGTTAAGTACAAGTCCAATTTATAAGTAAAAATTTCCAAGATTGTTGTATGTGATGTTTACTTCAGATTGATTCAGACTATAAATTGAACTTGTACTAAGAAAGAGTTGAAGTGATTGAGTATTGTTTATTTCCAAGATTGTTGTATGTGATATTTACTTCTATTTTGTAAGTTACTTTTTATGAATCCTTTAAATATATAATTTGACTATTAAAAAAATTTGAAAAACTATTTTAAAACTCCCTGTAGCAAAAAAAAACTCAATGTAGAACTTTGCGGCGGTTATAAACCGCCGCAAAACAGAGGCGGAATGAATTACAGGTTCTGCAACCGCCGCAAAACAGAGGCGGAATGAATTACAGGTTCTGCGGCGCTTTTAACCGCCGCTATATACTGCGGCGGTTATTCCAACGCTTGGATATAAGCGCCGCAGAATGGCCCCCGACGCTCGTAACTGCGGCGCTTGAGGAAATGCCCCATTATACATTCTGCGGCGGTTAAAACCGCCGCAAAATGCTTCCAAAAGCGCCGCAAAATGGCTTTTTTTTTGTAGTGTGTTCAGGTATAAATATTACTGAACCTTGTTTATGTGACATAGATAAATGTTAGTGAGTAGTGACTTGTATTTTGGGATGCTCCACGTGAAAAGTTTCATTTTTCTCGTATCCTGTGGTCAGGTGGGTTCTTTCAAATTAAACACTTTAACGCTCCAATTAGCTGAAGTTGAATGAGAAATAAATATATTGAAGATGGATACATAGTGTGTTCATGAGATCTACCTCGTTCATATAATAGGTATAGTTCGGCAACCACTAATATTACCTTTTTTTTTTGAAACTAATATTACCTTTCTTATAGTGCGAAAAGCCTCGTCAACACTTGGCCAATGTAGAGGGCCTATCATCCCTAAGTATGGATAATGATTTCATGTTGTTAGCTCAAAATTTCACCAAGAGGAAGTTATCGATACTGCCTCGCTAAAGGCAAATTTCTCGACACAAGTCGAAAGTGGCCAAAAGAAGCAACCATGAAAAACGCTAAGTTAGATGGCAGCAAGGCATAGTCAAGGATCTCGACCGCAAGTAGGAAGTGCAACTAAGCGTGTGAAGCGGTTACTAAAGAAGTGGGCAGTTAAAAGCACGTACCCTCATCCACGATGTAAAGAAAACAATTAAGGGTGCATACCACTACCCACGATGCAGGTCACCCACGATGTATGCAAGCGGTTAAAAATGCATGTCTTTCCCCACGATGCGAGAAGCTTCCAGAACAAGTGAAAGATCATGAAGCATTGCACTCGGTCTCAAGCCCACTAACCTACTCAGCAGAGGAAAAAGCCGCCAAGGACATGTGAAGCAATGGAGTACTATAAATAAGAGAAGATCATTCAGAAAAGGGGTTCCCAACTTGACTCTAAAAAACTCACTAAAAAGCTCAAGAGCCTAACGTGATGATGAAGGAGTACGTCGCAGAACCAACAGTTTATGATTCCTGCGTTTAATGCTTTGCAAGCCTTTGTATTTGAATTCCTGTCGATTTCTGTTATTTGGTGTAATTTTCGCTTTTAAGTTTCCTTTTCTGTATTTTGCAAATTTTCTTCAAGTTAATGAAATTTGAGTTTTAAGTTCTTTGCAAGTTCACTCAATTGTTTGGATTGTCGAAAAACTTCCTTTGTGCACAACACTTTGTCAAGACGTTTTCTCAAAAGAACCCTTTACTTTAAACTTTTTCCAGTCGAGATTGGAGAATGTTTGTTTACCAAATTTCACCGTAAGCACATGTGTTATGAGTTCCTTTGCTTACGAGCGTTCTTATGATAGTGCGACATATTTTTGAGCAAAAAATGGTTACTTAGATAATGAGCATATTTGGGTATGAGAGAGCGATGGGGAACGAGATTAACCATGGAGCGCCACATTTTTTTAGGTAAGGCAAATTGTATTGAAGAAGTACAAGGGGTACTTCAACTCATTGAAAGAATACAAGTAACAAGCAAAAACGCTTTTTTCCTTCCCCTTTGATCCAGTTCTGGCTTGCACATGTTTGTGCCATGTTTTTGCCTGCAACTGTGGTCTTTTCTTTTATGTATCCATGGAGCGCCACATCAACTAATTAAGGCTCATAATGATTCTCTTTTATAAACTTTATAGATTTTTAAATAGTATTAAATAATTTTAATTATTGTCGGTTCAATCAAACATGGTTAAATCATTCAAATCGGTAGTTTAACTATTTAAGTATCGGTTTGGTTTAAAAACATTGATATTTTGAGAAAAAAATATTTAAAATATGTAAGTACAAAGTTGAGGAGTACTCAACTTATACCCTTCTTTGTTCCTCATGTAACCAAAAAAAGTTGATGTCTTCCATGGCTGTTTTATTTCCTATCTAGCTACATTGGCCATATAGACATACTAAGGGAAAATCCCACGCCTATCAAAGTATGTCTATTTCATATGAATTTCAAACATTTCAATTTTATAAGGGAAAAAACATCCAAAATCATTCTTTTTTTTTCTGTAACAAGTTCATTTCAGACATTTCTGAATTGGGCAAGGAGAATGAAAGCCTATCAAAATCCAACACTCAAACCAGCCAAACTCAAATCCCAGAGTCCCAATGCAGTTGAAACCCTAAATCTGCAAAATGGAAACCTCATGTCGTATGGTGGAACTGCTTTTGGTACTCAAGCCTGCTAAATGCTAATAGTCAAGATCGTGAACGAGAAAGTGACGTTGCATTGCAAGGAGCATAAAAAGGACGTTGTCTCCACCCGCAACACCTTTGGCGCCACTCACAACGAGGCTCACGCAAGAGCCGTTGTTGGGTGAGAGTAAGGCCAAGTCACGTGACTACTAATTAAAACATATCACATCCATTAGATTAAAATCAAATCAACGGTTTAAAATTAGTGTATGAGTGTAAGATTTAGAAGGGTGTTGGAAAAACAGCTTAATTAAGCGTTTATGATCATAAGCGCTAATTTTAAATATTTTATTAAAATAAATCAAAAATAAGTTATATATAAGCATAAGCTTATAAAAATAAGCTCTTTTTCATAAGTTATCTTGAGTAGGTCATAAGTTGTTTGCATAAGCTCTCCCAAACACTGACAATGACATAAGAGTTTATGCTATCAGATAAGCTCCAATAAGCAATTCCAAACGGGGCCTAGTTTTATTGAGTGAAAAGTTTTTTTTTACCATATTTCATAGTTGTCCTGCTAAGTAGTAAACCCTTTTACAGTACTAATGGTTTTCAAAATTTCTATTTTAGTTTAGTGAAAGTCAAATATCTCAAAAAAAATATAATTGATCATTAAGTACGACACCCTGTTTAATTCAAATAATTATGATGTTGTGTTAAAAAAACAATTATTATACCCCATAATGACTTTTATTGCATAATGCATATGGTGGATTTTCGTAACTAACAAGAATTACAACATTAAGCTCTACAACCTTTACACGAACAGCAGATATCTTTTAGGATCATATTCTCACAACTTATTCAAGTAAATCACTTCTGCGTCTAAGAATCTCAACGCCTATATACTTAATTGGATCTTGAATCGCAACATTAGGCTCTACAACCTTTACACGAACAGCAGATATCTTTTTATGATTTGTCAGAACAGTCGTTGCAATTTTTTCGACCACATGCTCCAGAATGTTGAATGCTGGCCCTTCAAGAACTTCCTTAGCTACCCTGCGTATATCATCATACATACATATGTTAATTAAACAATATAATATTCATGAGTTCAAATTTATAGTTGAGGGTTAATTCTAGACGGTTTGTATAGTGAATGATTTGTCAAAAAATGTTTAATTACTTAATTAATGTGATTTCAAATTCTTAAGGAAATTGATCTGATGACTTCCGATCGTCTTACTGACTTGTATATTTTCAAATAATCAACTGCATCAGATGTGTTGCCAGATTTGCCAGCTGGCTTGAGATCCACCCAAGCATCTATATCTACCAAGAACTTCTGGCCCAGCTTCCTTTCTTCCTCAGCATATCCGTGAAAACCATAAAATGTAAATCCCCTCAGTATGAGTTTGTCAGAATATTCCACTTCCGCTGCAATAATCAAATATAGTTTCATGAATAAGGAAGTGAGGCAATTTATGGTAATTAACTAAGGGTCTGTTTGGTGGTCAGGATAGGATATGATAGGATATGATATGTGAACATGATATCAACAGGATATGATAAGAGCAGGATAGACTCTTATCATATCCTGTGTTTGAGGTGCACATGATAAGGACAGGATATGATACGGAAAAATGTATCAGATTTATATTTGAATAAAAAATACATTTAAAATTGATCATTCTATTAAATTTAATTTCTTTACATTTTCATGAATGAGTATATTTTATTATAAATTAAATTAATTTAAATTTTAATAATTAGCCTATTTTATTGTTTTGAAGATACCCTATATTTCAAATAAAATTATGCATTTAACCGATTGGTTTTCACTTAGTTGTGAGACGTGATAATTAACAATAAAAGTTAACTTAATTAAGAATATTATTATTTCAAAAGTACTTTATATTTGAATTATAAATTATTATATAAGTAGATAAGTAGTTTTAAATAATAGGAGATGAAAATAAAAAATTAATCTTTTACTATTAAAAAAATCAATATTTATAATCAATGTTTTTCACTTAGTTGTGACACGTGATAAACAATAAAAATTAACTAAATTAAAAATATTATTATTTTAAAAATACTTTATATTTAAATTTTTATATAAGTAGATAAATAATTTTTAAATAATAGGAGATGAAAATATTAAATTAGTCTATTATTATTAATAAATCAATATTTGTAAGTGAGTAGTCTATTTTACTATTTATGAATAATAATTTTATTTATTTTTTATTTTAGTTAAATTAATATTTTTATATTTATTAATTAATATTATTATAAATTATAAATTATATAATAATAAAATAAATTAATTTGGAGTTAGGATACTGAAAGAAAATATATAACTGGTATCCTATCCTGCTCTATCCTAGCTCACCCCTCAGGATAACTTTTACACATGACTGACAGGATAGGATAGGAGACAGGATAGTGTTATCATATCCTGCTGCGCAACAAACAACAGATAACAACAGGATATGATTATTATCCTGTCTTATCCTATCCTGTCCTGGTCACCAAACAGGCCCTAAACATCAAGTAATTAACAAGTTTAACCGATCACAATATGTCATGCATGTTTTCCTCTTGTACAAAAAATCACAATATATCATATAAAGAGGAACCGTAACTGAGTAACATTTGTTTTAAATTTTAGGGTTAAAATATATTTAGTCCCTATATAACATGAGTAAATTGAATTTGATCCATTTAAAGATAATTCATTTTTTATCATCCCAATATTAAAAACGAGTGAAATTAGTTTTTCAGTTTATTTGGTGGTGGTTTTAAACCCGACTAAAACGCAAAATAAATAATTTGCAGCCGTTAAAAATCAACTAAAACGCAAAATAAATATTTTGCAGCTGTTAAAAATCATTGCTAGCTAATAGACAAAATTTGGCACAATAATGTTAGAAACTAAATGCTATGAATTTTTTTAAAAGTGACCCGATTCAATTAACCTTTAATTATTTTTTAGGGACTAAAAATATATTCAACCTATATTTTAATTGAAATAAAAATATGTTTTATATGTTCCGATGTATAAAAAAATGTTTTATGAAATGATGAAATTCAATTAGATGTTTATATATGTAGACAAAGTTAATAAAATTTACACTAACAGTGCATATACCTTTAATTTGTAGTTAATTAACACCATTATTCATTAATTACAATTATTTTATCTTTTAAAGACTTAAACTTTACTCACTTCTGGTAACATAACTCACGTTTTAACCTGTAGTATTTTAGTCAAATTATATATCAGTTAAAAAGAGTGTGCATTACATTAAACACCAAGAGATCATGAATGAATTTAGTACTAATAGTTAATAGTGCTAATTAAATGGCTTATAAAAAGAAATAGTGCTAATTAAATGATATAAATGGGGATGGCTCACCGGGATTAGTTGCCTCAGCCTGAGCCAGTGTATGAGAGAAAACTTGAGAAAAGAGAATAACAAAAACCCCCAGACCAAGGCATTGAGACTTTGAGGAAGCCATTGTGCAAATGTAAAAGGGATACAAAATGTTTGATGTATATACTAATCTAGTTCATTCTCTCTTTGCTTGAATCTGAAACACATTATAAGAATAAGAAGATGGCCCATTGATGGGGTCAAGAATCAAGTTTAAACCCAATAATATGACCGAAGTAACTCTATCTGGAATGAATCATGAAATTTTGTTGTACAAATATAAAAATATAAAAAACGGATCCTTAGTGAAAACGGAAGGCAGAAGATATATAATCTAATTTGTAACATATTAAGTTGGGAGCGTCTACTCCCCCTCCAGAATGGCCTTTTTTTTAAAAGATATTTTTCTATTAAATACTTGGGACACACTAATGATTTATTAATAGTCGAATCAACTCGAATTCTCCATTTAATAATAAAAAATTGATTTTGGGCTTCCGATATAATTAGTAAAATTAAGCATAAAAAATAACAAACAAATTAAATATCACTTTTTTATGATTTGAGATGAGAAATACTGCCAGCACATGGAAAATTTAAAAGAATGTAAAAATTTCTTTTATAAATATGTGAAACATAGAATTTCAAGAAAAGTTTCCATTGTTTTTATAAAAAAGAAATATATTTTACAATATATTCACCTTTTATAAACACGAAAATGGACGTATTTTTAATGATCTAAACTATAAATATTTCCACAAAGATACAAATATATATATACAAAGCCATTTTTTGCCACAACCGTATTTGTGACGGTTTTTACCCAACTGCTGTTAACATGCCACATGAATTTATTGTTGTTTTAAACTGTCATAAAAGTCACCCACAAAATGTTCATTAGTATAGCATGTAGAAGTTAAGGACTCTTTTCAAATATTCTTTATATGTCTCTGATTCCTATATAAAGAATCAATAGATAATATATATACTCCCTCCGTCCCCTATTAAAAGTCACTTTTATCCAATTCTCTAGGATTAAGAAAAATTGTTAAGAGCAATAAATTTGTAGTTTTTTAAAGACATTTTCCAAAATCACCCTCATATGAAATTCCCTCTCCATATTAACATTCAACTACCTTTAAACTATAAGGGTCTTGGAAATCAAGCAAAATTTTGGGAACATAAAAATTCTTTGAATGTGGAGTATTAAATATGAGGGTAAACATGGAAAAATAAAATTAATGCTCCATAGATAATGTAAAGTGACTTATATTATGAGATTAGAAAAACTCAAAAAGAGTGACTTATAATAAGGGACGGATGAAGTAATAAATTAGAAATCAGTTTCCAGATGGTTGAAAATCCTCTTATCCAGGGCAAACTTATCCAGGGCAAACTATGTGGGGTAAAAACTAATATGACAAAATTAGCATCATTGCATCATGAGTCCATAATCGTCTGACTAACAAAGTACACACTCATGAATGATTTAGTCAATTAATTAATTATATGCATGTACAGTGTGAATTTGAACACAATTTTCATACTTGAAGGACTAATTCGATAGTTGTTTATGTAAACTTTAGTGACTTAGTTGATGGGAACATACCATGATACTCAAAAGTTATATGACTCAGAAAAACAAATTATAGAGCCATGATCATTGTGGTTTCAATCCATGCTGAGCTAGTAAATAAGATGGAAAGAGAAGATCATACCTGAACTAACTAGGCCAATTTCATAATCAAAGAACAATAGAATGATATCGTTAGAATCCCGTGATAATTTGGGCATCACGTCTTGTCTAAGGTACCCGGTGATATTCCACAATCCTTGACTGATGTTGTAAGACAACAGTGACACAAGGAAGGGGTTGCGGAATTGACATCAGCGTTGTCCATCAATTAAAACTCTGAAGATTGTTGGAAAATTGGGATGAACAACACGAACACCGAAACAAACGTAACCCTAGTGGAACAGAAACAGCAATAGCACGAACGAAGCAGAACCTGCAATAAAATAAGTTGAGTCACGAAAATCAACTCGCTGTCCTTGAGAGTTTTATTCGGGTATTATCCCAAACACTCCCCCAGAATTAAACAACCCCTTCCGGTAATAAACCGGGTCACAGAACTAGCGAGATCAATTTCTCAATATGCCCAAGAAGTAGAGGAAGTAGAGGGGAGAGGAATGGTGAGGAAATAAAGCTGATATGTGTATCTCCATATGAGAAATAGACTTGGCATTTATAGGCAAAGACTTTATGAATAACAAAATAGTGGATAACATAAATGTGGGCGGCAACGACAATTAAATAATGGGCGGCAAGCCATTAATTAAAGGGCGGCAACACACTAAATAAGGATGATATAATCTAGGTTGGATGGTAGCTTTTATTTTGGACGCGGTGAACACATGTAAAGTGTGTTTTAAACTTTTGAAATACACAAATTTCCAGCAAAGGAAGCAGAGAGTTAAACAACAGAAAATCAATAATACTATTAAAAGAGCAAAGGTTCAAAGGACCAAATGCTGATGTGTCGCAACCATAAGCATTATGCTCTCTCATGCAATCTTAGACTTAGTGGAATTCCACATGGCATTCTACAAGCTCTTATCTCCTTTTTACTGTACACGTGACATTTCCTTCTTTTTTCTGTTTTTTTATCATGCTCCACTCACCATTCTCTCTCCCACTATCTTCCTTCATTATTAAGAACTCATTCTCTCTCCCACTATTTTGTTTGTTTCCAAAAAAACATAAAATTACTCCCCCATTCTCGATAAAACCTTTCATGGCATTTTTTTTATCAATCAAATTTTATCTGTACCTTTTTTTCTTGGTATAAATTTGTACCTTAATTATAATCAATACTTATTGATGACCCGGGATTTAAGGCTATTTTCCTAGGTTATTGACATGCATTTTAATATATTATCTAAGATATTTTAGTCATTTTAGGTCACTTTAGGCTTATTTCATGAATTTTATTATTTTTGTTTGGTTTTAGTATTTTTCTATGTTTTATATTATTTTCTATATATTATTAGGATTTATTTACTTTAATTTAGGATTAGATAAGTTTATTTTAAGATACTATCTTATTTTTATATCTTATCTATTTTTATTTACTTTATTTTAGGAGAAGATTTGGAGAAAAAAGAAGAAATCATTGAAAATTTGGAATTAAAAAAAGAATTCTGGAGGCTGGAATCATGCGCAGCGCAAGTGCACAAGCTTACCATGAACCTGCGCCTCAGATCGCGACACGTGGCGGACTCTGGAAATGAAAGCCCAGGATCGCGCGAGTGCACAGCTTTACAATGGGCGCGTTCGCACTGAATCATTTTCTGCGCCAGAAAAGACAAACTAGGCCCAGATTACGAAAATCACTATAAAATCAGTTTTAAACCTATTTTTTTGGGATCTTTTTCATCTTTCTTTTCTCCTAAACCAAATAAAAAACCTTTGGGAGACTTAGAGGCAATTTCTTGGTGGAGAGGAAGGCTAGGCCCTTGAGGGCCGGTGTCAGGGCCATGGAGAAGGTGACAACTTCTCCGGATATCCATGGCTCCGTTCTATTTTGGGTTTTGTTTTTCTCTTTACCTATTTTATTGTTTTGACTCTCTTTTGGTATTTGGAACGACTTATTTGATTTTCTTTCTTGTTCAATATACTTTTATGCAATTATAATTATGAGTTTTCATTATTTGGTGTTTCTCTTTATGATTAATGCTTCAATTGGTTAATTGGTGTTCTAAAGAGTTTATATTAATTCATAAATAGATTGGGAAATTGATATGGGTTAATGTAGGCTTAGTTCATAAAAGGGGAAAAATTCCTATGTCTTAGGTTATTAATTCTCTTTGCGCGTTCATGTATCTTTTGCCAATATGATGATTTTTAAGATTTGCATGACAATTGAAAAGTTGGTGTGAGTTTAGTTAATGAGAGAAACCACTCTTGCATCAGTCATCTTAAGAAAGACATGTCTTAGGTAGGGTTGAGGTTTTCTAGGTGACAATAGGAGACATTAACTCTTAGGTATGAATATCATGAGTTTGAAAAGAGGTCTAAACCGAGTGACTAGTCGGGATACTCACCTCTCTATGATATGATTATCTAGTAGGAACTATTGGAATTTCTTGAGTGACAGTAAGAGATTCTATCCGCTAGGACATGAACTTCTTAGGTTAGGAACAGAGCTTGAGAATGTCTTATCGAGTAGGTATGTGCTAGCTATAATGCTCCTTTTATGATCACTAGGGCTTAAGGAATTAAGGCTAGGTTCTTAATTAGTAGATTCACTTAGCTAAGAAATTAGTGGGTGAATAGCTCTTATCGGCATCTTAAATGTTAATTTCATCTTATAAGAGTATATTGGTTGATAATAAGTAGTAAATCAAGTGAACTCATTTTCCAAATACACTTTCTTCTTTGTTTACCTCCGTGAAACTTCTTTTATCGCTTTAAATATATTTTCTCTTTTATTTACATAAAATCACATTTCACTTGTTAAATCGATCATCCAACATCTAGCTAGTGAGATTAATACGTAGCAACACAATTCCTGTGGAGACGACAAAACCCGATACTGTACTACGATTGAGTCTTGAAAGGGATTTGATAGTAGTTAGTGGAGGAAAACCTCTTCATTAAATATCCTTTCATCACTTATATTAAAACAGAATCACTCCAAGAAGTGATTAGCTGATGTGTCAGCTCCTCAAATATTTGAGAATATTTTATTCCCCCACCCTGAATAAACTACAATATTTTATTTCCCACCCATTATTTTATTAGATTTTATTCCCCCTCCCTAATATTTTATTATATTTTATTCCCTTCATCTTCCTATCCTCTCATATCCTCTCAGTCCCACTATCTCATTAATGTTTTTTCTCTTTCTCCTCCCCCAACCTCATCAAATTTTTTCCAGATGGTTTGTATCCCTTTTTTTTTCAATTTGGTTAACCCCCTCATTGTCCAATAACTAATGTTCATTCCCACTAGCACCCCAATCCGTCTTCTGTCTTCCTTTAGTGCCATTTTGAATTTAAATTTTGAGCATTTATTAATTTTGTTTCTAATTAACCTTCCACCTTTCACTGCACCAATCAAATTTCTTCTCTAGATGTTTCCCCAATTATCTCTTCCACTCATATCATAAATCTTCCTCATCTCCATATCTGGATTTTTCATCCTCTCCCCCTCCATTCGACGCTCCTCATCATTATCCTCATCACGGTTTTACTTCCCAAAACCTATCACATGGCTTCTTCTCCCCGCCGACAACGATGTCGTTTCACTCTCCGAGCCCCAGTCCCCGTCTTCTCCCCCTCCCCTCTGCGAAAAAGGTTAATTGTTTCCTATATACTATTATTGTTTTAACTAGAAATAGACCTGACTTTGAGTTTGTTCTTTACAGGTTGTTTTGAATTGGTTGACAAATCTCACAAGGTATTTCTTGATTTTGCATTATTCAACTATTCTTTAATGGTTATTAACGTGATTATTCTTTTTATTTCAGGACCCATATGATCCAATGGTGCCTCCTGAAATTCTAGATTTGATTGACAAAACGTTCTTATTCGAGATTTAAGTTGACAACGATTCCAATTCTAGGTTCAAGTCATCCTATAAGGTACTAAAAGATCCTAATATTATTGCCCAGTTTAAGTCTATCTGCGAAACCCCCAGTCTGATGGTTCATCTTTTTACAGCCCATTATAATTCTTTTATCCCTTGATTAGTTAATATAATATCTTTTGCTTTGTAGGACCTGAATGAAGAATTTATTGTCGAGTAGTTGTTGATCTTCGCAAAGACACTCAGGTCTATACACCCCTAATTAATTCTATTGTACCTACTGGAAAGGTGTTAGGCTCTTCTAATTCAAATATTACGTCTATTTCTCCTGCTGTTGACTTGAGTTCGGATACTCAGCGAATCTCTCATGTCCCTTCTGATCCAACTCCAAAAGTTAAAGTAAATTTTTTCCAAGTTATAAATATGCTTCTTAAATTTATGTTTATTATTAAGTTCTCTTTTGTGAATTGATATTTATGTATTCTATATTAGATTGTTGGAGATAAGTCTGCAAAACTTGGTATAACCTTAAAAGAGATTGAACCTGCTGGTGAATTGGACATCAATAAGTCTGCTGATTCTGATGGTTCCAGTGGCGAGCAATCTCCTCGAGCTACTGCTGTTCCTCTTGCTTGCATTAGTTCAACTAAAAAATCTACTAAAACATATTTGAAGTCTAAGGAAAAGGTTTATACAAGATATTTCTGTTTTCTATTTAATTTTTTCCTGGCTTTATATACAGCAAAATAATGGCATTGTTATCATGTCTCTTTTTATTATAGATGAAGAGTGTTGGTGTTGAATCTGCTAAAGCTATCCAAGTTGCTGAAACTGCTAAAGAGTCTGAAGTGGATGTATCTTTTGAAAGCCAGATTTCCCCTCCTTCCAAGCGTCCATCCCCCTGATGCCGAAGTTGTTGGAGTCTCAGTTGCTGGCAAGAAACCCCTGAAAGCAATGAAAAAGGAGAAGATCTGAAGACTGTTTTTTGTTGTGTTGGCTGTTTTGATGTTTTGTTATTGTGGTTGTCTTTTCAAGCTGTTAAGTGTGTTGTTTTGTAGTCCTGGATGTTAGTTAGTTCGTCAGTGTGGTGTTTTCCATTTTTTCAGTTTCATTTCAATCTTAATGTTTAATCTGCCTATTATTAGTATGTTTTGGGATGACAAATTAGTTTATTCAGGTCTCTGTTTTGTTGTCTTTTGGTCCGAACAAAAATGAATTGAATGAAAGAAGTTATTTTGAGTCTCAAATTCCATTTTCCCCTGTTTGTATTATTATTAATTGTTTTTTGCAAAAAATTGTTATTCATAACCCTTATCCATTGAACAGAATACGCATGTTTAACTAAAAAAAATAGAATGATGAACTTAACTGAAATTTTATATCTATATCTTTTTAAATTCTATTTTTTTAATTAAATACCTTCTAGACGCCTATTTTTTTTGTTAATATCTAAGTTTTGTTGCTTACTATGCCCATAACAGTTTTTTCGTTATATTTTTCCCTTTTGATCTTATCTACTGTTCAACTCTTTATCGGTTCATGATCTCCAAAAATAAATTACAATTTTATATAGTTTGTAAGATTGAAACTCCCCCATAATGAATTGATACTCTAAGTTGATAATTGTTGTTTATAAGATTGATAATCCCCCAGATAATATTGATGATAATTTTAACATGGAATGGTGAAATGAATTTTATTGTTGGACCTATAAACTGTCATTTAAACGTAATTTCAAACTGTACACGGAACGTTGTATATGAAGAGGTCATCAATAACATTTGATTGGTAAGTCAGTTTTTTCCTCCTCTTTATCCTATTGTTGATTTTAAATCTAGAAGGCAACTAATTTATCATTATTTTAATATTTATAGTTGCAGGTTTAAACTTAATTGTTAAATTGCTGTAGTAGATTGAATACGTCCATCTATCTTCGTCTTCAGTAAATGCTTTTTTTAAATCGAATTTCATGTTATTATACAATATATAATGGGATTTATGTGTTTGATTTTTAATTGTAAGTTGGAGTAATTAATTCCTTTCCATTTACAATGCCCAGGTCCAAGAAAAAATAGAGGAGTTTTCCTTGAGAATAGCTTGGATCAACTAGACATCATTTTGCTGATTTATTATCAATTTTTTATATCATTCATTGCGAAACTGTGTAGAACCTCAAATTCTTTTCATAATGGAGTTGTTCTTATTTGATGGTTTATTATCAATTTTTATATCATTCAGTGCATGATTTAATCTATACAGGTGTATGTTCTTCTATTTATGGCAACCGTTTAAATATTTTGGTCAATTGGTGTAAATTTATGTCTTTTTAAAAGCCGTCGTCATATTATTGTGCTGATTTATACTTATTTATTTGTTTATAAAGTATGAATTAATTGATATATGCTCCCCCGTGCGTTACACGGGTGAAAAATCTAGTTAATAATATAGAAGAGAAACTTACCTTGCAAGAGCATCAATTGAGTGAGTCCCCCGGGTGAGAAGCAAGAAAAGTACTAATTAAAAATAATTTAAATGTGAGGCCCTTTGCATTTGATAGGTGTTCAACGTGAGAAGCAGTTGCTTTTATAAGTTTTCAAAACAAAAACAAAAATACAAAATTCAAAGAATGAACGGGCTGAACCATATACATCATTTTGACTAACTCACAAAAAAAAAAACTTAGTGCTTTCGTGTTGAGGCCATAGTGCTTTCATGTTGAGGCCAGATCTGCTCAGATTCGTGCTCATAGTGTCTTTTTGGTTGGTGAGGAGGCTGGGGCTTGGTCTCGTAGAAAGGAGAAGCCTTTCTCCTTCTTCTCATTTGATCTCCGATTCAGGTGGAGCAACTTCTTACCTTCCTGATCACCTTCCTGGGGTTTGGTTTTGCATTGTTTGTTAGGTTTTTACAAGAACAAGTTTGTTCACACCTCAAAAATGAGGTGGAAATAGGTGGAAGAAGAGAGATAGGAAAAAAAGAAAAAGTAAGAGAGAAAGTATAAGATGTGATAGAAGATAAGAAAAGAGAGATAGAAATAAAAATAGGTGAAAATGAAGTGTAAGAAAAATGAGGTCTGAATATATCATTGTTGGTTTTGACAGGTTTTGGAAGGATTTTGCTGTAGTTAGTGACTAGTTTTTGTTGGTTTATTTTGTTCATTTGGCACTAGCTTTTGTTGGTTGAGTTTTTAACGATGTTGAGGGTTGTTTTCCAACATTATTTATATATATTTTTTATTTAAAAAAAATCTGAAACTAAAATATAAAAAAGAAATAGGGATGATAATAAACTGTACATCGAGCTAGGCTAACCCAGACTACTTCCTAACTAACATTTTCTCTTTCTTTTTTCGAAGTCATACGGCCCAGCTCTTCACACGTAATAAAATAAGTTCCTAATCTTTCGAACACAAACACTGCCCTTTCGTTTGGTGCTGAGCAAAGATGGGAGATGGATTGGGTTCTCATGGTGGAGACTGATGTGTCTTGGTTGTGTGAAAGCAACTGTTTACTGGAAAATTGGAGAATGTATTGGTAAAGCCGTTTCATTTTGTCATTATGGTAGCGTTTGGTGACGGAACAGGACAGGACAGAACAGAACGGAACAGGACAGAATAGGATGGAACAGGACAATAATGTTCTATGTGTTGTATTTGGTAACTTCAAGTCAATAGAACAGAACCATGATTTTAATTACATATATAACCCTACATGTTTAATATTTGATTGAGGAAAACAAATTGAACTCAATTGAACATTTTGCATAGAAACCGTTTGTTATTGCTTACTTCATGAAATAATCACTTATTTCTTTAAAATAATCACTTATATATTGTTTAAGTTGTTTCAATATGCTATTGAAAAAAGCAGAAATCTAATTATCTATTTAAGCTATTTTAAGTGCGTTTATTTAGATTAAAAATATTGATTTTTAACTATAATTTTTTTAAGAGATTTTGAGAAAAACATAAGTTGATTCGTGTTCGACTACTCTAATTAAAATCACTTTTTTTATCTCCCCTCATCTATCATCATAGATTTTCATTATAAGCTAAAGTAACTGTTTCAAATAATTTGTTTTCAGCTTCAGCCGAAACAAACACAAAAAGTAGTTTTTTGATTAAAAAGTGATTTTTCCAAAATAAGTTGAATTAAACGCATTCTAATTGGCTCGTTTATCATTGCTAACAAAAACTGATTTTACTTTTGAAAAAATAATTGATTTTATTTTAATTAAGTTGATTCGTGTTTGATTACTCTAATTAAAATCACTTTTTTTTATCTCCTCTCATCTATCATCATAGGTTTTCATGATAAGCTAAAGTAACTGTTTCAAATAATCCGTTTTCAGCTTCAGCTGAAACAAACACAAAAAGTGATATTTAATTAAAAAAGTGATTTTTTTTTTTATTTTAAAAGTGATTTTTTGATTAAATAAGTATTTTAAAAGTGATTTTTTGATTAAAAAAGTGATTTTTCCAAAATAAGTTGAATCAAACGCACTCTAATTGGCTCGTTTATCATTGCTTATAAAAAGTGATTTTACTTTTGAAAAAAATAATTGATTTTATTTTAAGTGATTTTTTTGGAAAAGTAGATTTTTATTTAACTTTGTCTACAAATATAATAAGTGCTTTCGATTTTATAAGTGATTTTAAACTGTTTAGATACATAAAATTTCAAACATAAATTAGGGGTATTTTTGAATTTGCAAAAGTTTTAAGAGAGTGTTCCGTTCCGTTCCCTTCCGTTCCACCCTTTTCCAGGGAACCAAAGTGTTCCGTTCCTGGAACCTTATGTCCCGTTCTGTTCCATCTTAAAAACAGAACAAACATAGAACGGAACTCATGTGTCATGTTCCGTTCCCTTCCCACCTGTCTACCAAACGCTACCTATATTCTCATTTCAAAACCCAGCACCAACGAGCTTCCCTTCAATTCTTTTTTTTTTCCGAAAAGAATTCCCGAGTAGGATGATAATAAAAATAGTAAACATAAAAAAAAACTGAAAATATTTAAAACATAAGCAATTCTGTTAAATGATAAGTTAATTTGTAATTGTTGGTTACATTTTGTTTAAGTGTCTTTATGCATTTCTTAGGGGTTACAAGCATATTAATGCTTAGTGCTTACAAACATAATAATGTTAGAGGTTAATGTTTTTTATGTAGTTGCATAAGTTACATCCTTTTGTCTTCTCTATACACTAGTATTAATAGAAAAGCATTGTAAGTTTTTCATTAAGAAAATCAGAAAAATAAAAATTTCAAGTCTTCTCCTATATTTTTCACTACTATACTTCCGCTGCTCCAACAAATTTGGTACCAGAGCTCCAGGTTCAGTACTATGGCATCATCAACAAATTCAGTTTTCTCATATACAACAAGTCAAATTCCAGTTTTCAATGGTGAACAATATGGTTACTGGAGTTCACAAATGGAGACCATCTTCCTTTCTCAAGATCTATGGGATGTGGTTGAAGAAAAGTATGAAGAGCGCCCAGACCAAAAAATAGCAGACTGGACTGATGTCAAAGAGAAAGAATACAAGGAGAATGTGAAGAATAATGCTACAGCATTGGGGATTATCCAACAAGGAGTAATCAAAGCCATTTATCCCAAGATCTTTGGTATTAAAAAAGCCAAAGTGGCATGGGAAACACTGAAGACTGAATTTCAAGGATCAACAAAGGTGATTGCTATCAAGTTGCAGTACTTGTGGAGTGAATTTGAAAATCTCACAATGAAAGAAGGTGAGAAAGTCAATGAATATTTCTCAAAGTTGGCTGAAAAAACCAATCAAATACAAAGTTGTGGAGATGATGTATCTGAAAAGAAACTGGTTGAGAAGATTCTTCGGAGTCTTCCTCAAAAATTTGAACACATTGTTGCTGTTATTGAAGAAACAAAAGATCTCTCAAAGCTCACTCAATATGAGCTCATGGGGTCTTTAGAAGCTCATGAACAAAGAGTGAACAAATACAACAACCAGCCATCAGAGCAAGTCTTTCAAGCAAAGCAGAACTTCAAAAATTCCAAATCACAGCAAGGAGGTCCATACAGTGGACAACCTTCCAGTAGAGGTCGTGGTGGCAGACAATCTGAAAGCAGTAACAGAGGAAGAGGAAAAAGAGATTCCTCATGGCAGCAAAGACCTTCTGGTAACTATGATTCTTACTGCTATGTTTGTAAGAAATCTGGTCATGAATCTGAGAATTGTCGTTATAAATGCACTGGGTGCAAAATTCCTAATCATTCTACACTGTTGCGATGCATGCCAAAGTATTCTGCTTTGAATGCAGTACAAGGTGATAAACACCAGGATCGATCTCACAAGAACTTGATAAATTATTAATTGATATTAGAGTATAATAAAGCAATTAAAAGGGGATTTTTTGATTGATTTGATAGAAGGTAACAAACAGAAATTAAAAGAGATTTAATTCAGATAAAAGAAAGTGTTAGTCCTCGGATTATAACATTCAAGTACAACAAACCTTCATCGGTTACAAAAGATTAATTCTTCCTCATTGTTTCCCTAATTCGTGAGAGTTGATTAACTAAGCGAAAATCAATTCTCAGTTTCCTAAACTAAGCGATTAAGAAACAGTTACAATCTAACATGAACTAAGCGAACATGCATCAACTCTTATTTCTAAAACTATGGAATTAAGCAAACCCTAGATCAGAAATAGAGATGAAGAGAATTAATAAAGAAGGAATTTGCCTTAAGAACAGAAACTCAAGTTTGCAAACACAAGAATATTAAAAATCCTAAGACTAACTATGGAGTTTAGCAACTCATACTAGAAAAGATGGAGAGAGATATTAGGAGAAGGTGGAGGAGGTGATGGTGAGATGTGGTGAGGTGGTGAGGTCTAACAAAAGCCTAAACTCACTTATTTATACTAATAAATAAACATGTTCATCAAGTAACAATCTTTGTTATCTAAATCTTTTCTAAATCTTCACAAAATCGGGCCCACATAAAGGAGTAAGCTGCTGAACAATCAGGCATTCGCGGGTCCCACAAGAAGTCTGAATCTTCAATTGAGGTAAACATGAGAGTTGTAGCTCTTTAAGTCAGCTTCGCGGGCCTTCAATCGGATCCTAATTCGGAGTTCTGTAACCCAAGATATGATCATTTTAGTGCAAACTGTTCCAGACTCGCAGGATTAGCGACAGCAACTTTGCAAGACCATTTTGACCATGTTAGAGGCTTGTTCTTCAATTGTGCTGAACATGAAAGTTGTAGGGCTTCGAGTTAGCTTTCCAACGACATATTATGAGCCTTATTTAGATATTTCTAGCTCCATATTCAATCTGTTCTAGCAAAACAGTCATAGAAACTAAAAGTGTAGAATTAAGCTCTTTTTCCATGAATAATCCAAATAAACACTAATGGTCAAAACATGGCTAAGTCATAACAATTAAGCGCAAAAATGTATATAATGAAGCTTAAAAAGACACACGTAAAGTGTATCAATTATGCGCTTATCAAATACCCCCACACTTAACCTTTTGCACTCCTGGGCAAAACTTAACTTCAAAGAAGATTCAGAAAATCAATTATGATAACAAGTACTTCCTAAAACATAAAAACTCAGCTCACACTTATCTTTGAGAGGTAGAAATTCAGATTTATGAGCAAGAAAACAACCACTTCATTTTCCATAAAGATTAGACAAATTAGATTCCATCACCTACATTCCAAGCCAACAAGAAATCAATTTGAACATCAAAGTTGGATGCAAGTGTTATACTCTCTACTCTCAAGTGTTTGGGCTTGTGTTTAATCATGCTTAAACAATTCTCATCATCTCATGAAAACATGCATCTATCATAGGCTTGACAAGATTCTAACACACCAATTAAATTGAACAAATGCATACAAAGATCAAAGGACTTTTGAAGGTTGTAATGAGGCTAAGGTCAAGGAAGGATTTATGAAAGATATTCAGAGTTAAAATCTTAGGAAAAATAAGAGCAATGGGGAAAAATTCAAATTAAACTTACTCACAACCCCAAGAATTAACACATTCTTCCTTTTACAACTTCATTTTTTCAACTTCCACTTCCTTTTCTTTCTTTAGTACCTTCCTTCACTTTGTAACTTCTCTTTTTTTCTTTCTTTTTCTTTTTTGACATTTGCATATTTTTCTTTTTTTTTTCTTTCAACATCTTTTCAGCTTGCTTACAATTTATCCTCAAGGAAGGCACCTCTTTTGAGCAACTTAGACCATGCATTCAAATAAATCACCCCCGCACTTGTTGAATACTCATTCCCAAGTCAATTGCAAAGCTCTTACATTTCCTAAGGTAAGGTATCATCATTGTTTTTCACTTAGGATTGTAATGAGCTACAAAAGAATAGAGATATTAGGCTCAAAGGGGTTAAAACAAAGGTTAAAACATGCAAGGTAAGATTTTTAGGCCAATAGCTTATTGAAAAAGAATGCCTTATCACATCAAAGTATGAAAATGAACAACAATTTGAGTCAGAATCAAGTCAAGTTCTGCAGTGCATATAAACATGAGGAAATCACACAAGAAAGAAGAGAATCATGACAAAGATATTACCATTCAAGTGTTTGGTCGAAAATCTCACAAGATAGTCTCACATGACAAGCATATAACACAATGAATCCAACAAATCAGTTCTCAATGCAAATCATGATGAACTCAAAATGCAAGCAACTTCATCCAAAAGAGACATGAAACTTAACAGAAAAGTGGTTACATTGCTCACAAACTCAGCATCTCTAAAACTCATTGAAAAAGTGTGAACTCTTTTATTGAAAACAATAAAAACAAAGAAAATAAATTGAAATTGCAAACTATCCTAACTGAGGTTCTACTACTCCTAAATAAGATTCCCACCCCCACACTTAAATCACACATTGTCCTCAATGTGAGGCACAAATCATCAAATAAATTAGACAAGTGTAATAAAAGAGAAAGGTTAGGAAAAACCAGGGATCAAGGGAGCTGGCGAGGCATGAAACCTGGTAATGCTCTGAATCTGCTATCACCTGGGTCCGGTGGAGGCCTTGCATTAAGAGGAAACTCATAGTCTTGAGGCACAACAGCAACAATCCACAAGTCAGGTGGCTTTAGAGGGATCTCATCTGCAACAATCTTAACAAACCCAAACTGTTTTCTAGCACCTTCAGCATGACTCATGACAATGTTCAGTATGAGTAAGAACTTTGTTTGAGCATGTGTACCACCTGAAATAAGAGTAAATGAAAAATCAGTGCATTCAACAATCAACTCTTTGTCTGGAGGCTTCGGTAGAGGTTTCAAAAAGTATTCCTCCATTGAGGTTGGCTCCTTTTAATCAATGGACTCTCGAATAAGCACGACTTTTTAAAAAATATCTAGATCAATTAAAAGTGGCTTATGTGGAAAAATTGCTAATTTAGATCCATATTCTACATCCATCTTCTTAACTTCATCCCCTGCAAAACACTTTTTGAAATCATCCAACGACTTATTTTCTTCTTCACTAGGATACATCTTCTCACTCTCATAAGTTCTATGTGGAAGAGGGAGATGTATTTCTTGTTTGTTGTCTTCAAAATTAGAATTAGCATCAGAAGAAACATTGACTTCAAACTCATTAACATCACAAGAACCATCAATGCTAGCATCAAGATGAGTATCAACACAAGGATTAACTTCATCATCAATCTCCGCATCAACTTCATGCTACAATTTGTGAGCGCGTGCGACTAGCAGTGTGTTCAATGAGGTAGTCATCTGTCCTAATTGGTTGGTTAAATTCTCAATGGAGACCTCTTCTCTTTCAATGAAAGACCTAGTTTCTTGAATGGACGATCTAGTTTCTTGCTGGAATTGCATGTTCTGGATCGCGAACTGCTTCACCAATTCTTCAAACGACGACTCTTTAGATGATGGTGCAGGGTTTGCTTGTTGATGGAATTCCTCTTGTGTATAGTAGCATTGTGGATCATAAAAAGGATATTGAAAATCCTCTTGCGGATAGTAGCATGGTGGTGCATAAATAGACTGCTGGAATTGCCCTTGTGAATAATAGCAAGGTGGGTCACACCAAATATTTTCAAAATTCTCTTGTGGATAACATTGATGTGACTCAAACTGTTGTTGATGGCTCTTTAGCAACATTTGTGTAACAAAAAATATTAGCTCGTCCAGTCTGGCTTCTACCTTATCAAGTTTAGCTTCCATCACTGTAAAAACTCCACAGATTAACACTTGGTTTAGTTTTTTTTTTCACCACAAAAACAAAACAAAAAAAAAATGTTAGTGGAAAGAAAAAAGAAAAACACGTTAGTAAAAAAAAAAAAGAGTCGGTAAAAAAAATATTGAACGAAACCTGAAACAATAAAACAAAAAAAAATCTAGTAATAATAAGAAGAAGAATAATAAAGAAGGGAAAGAAAATAGAGAAGATAGCAAAATAAAATAAAAGAGGGAAAAGATAGAGAAATAAGAATAGAAGATAGTGATATAAAACTAGAAGATAGGAAAGAGAATTAGAAGATATGAGATACAGATAAAAGATATGAGATAGATATATAAGATATAGATACAAAATAAAAACACAAGCTACAATCTAATAAATCAAATCAAATCAAATCTAATCTAATAGTATATACGGTATTTTTTTTTGTTTTTTTTTTCAATAGAAACAAAAATTAATATAATAAAAAAAATACTCTAAAACAATCAATAATCACCGAAGTCCCCGGCAACGACGCTAATTTGACGAACGCACTGTCGCGATGCGTGCCAAAGTATTCTGCTTTGAATGCAGTACAAGGTGATAAACACCAGATCGATCTCACAAGGACTTGATAAATTATTAATTGATATTAGAGTAAAATAAAGCAATTAAAAAGGGGATTTTTTGATTGATTTGATAGAAGGTCACAAACAGAAATTAAAAGAGATTTAATTCAGATAAAAGAAAGTGTTAGTCCTCGGATTATAACATTCAAGTGCAACAAACCTTCATCGGTTACAAAAGATTATTTCTTCCTCATTGTTTCCCTAATTCGTGAGAGTTGATTAACTAAGCGAAAATCAATTCTCAGTTTCCTAAACTAAGCGATTAAGAAACAGTTACGAACTAACATGAACTAAGCGAACATGCATCAACTCTTATTTCTAAAACTACGGAATTAAACAAACCCTAGATCAGAAATAGAGATGAAGAGAATTAATAAAGAAGGAATTTGCATTAAGAACAGAACCTCAAGTTTGCAAACACAAGAATATTAAAAATCCTAAGACTAAAGTTTAGCAACTCATACTAGAAAAGATGGAGAGAGATATTAGGAGAAGGTGGAGGAGATGATGGTGAGATGTGGTGAGGTGGTGAGGTCTAACAAAAGCCTAAACTCACTTATTTATACTAATAAATAAACTTGTTCATCAAGTAACAATCTTTGTTATCTAAATCTTTTCTAAATCTTCACAAAATCGGGCCCACATAAAGGAGTAAACTGCTGAACAATCAGGCATTCGCGGGTCCCATAATAAGTCTGAATCTTCAATTGAGGTAAACATGAGAGTTGTAGCTCTTTAAGTCAGCTTCGCGGGCCTTCAATCGGATCCTAATTCGGAGTTCTGTAGCCCAAGATATGATCATTTTAGTGCAGACTGTTCCAGACTCGCAGGATTAGCGACAGCAACTTTGCAAGGCCATTTTGACCATGTTAGAGGCTTGTTCTTCAATTTTGCTGAACATGAAAGTTGTAGGGCTTCGAGTTAGCTTTCCAACGACATATTATGGGACTTATTTCGATATTGCTAGCTCCATATTTAATCTGTTCTAGCAAAACAGTCATAGAAACTAAAAGTGTAGAATTAAGCTCTTTTCCATGAATAATCAAAATAAACACTAATTGTCAAAACATGGCTAAGTCATAACAATTAAGAACAAAAATGTATATAATGAAGCTTAGAAAGACACACGTAAAGTGTATCAATTATGCGCTTATCAGGATTGTTGGCATAAAAGGGAAAATGATGGCAAAAAAATGCTATTAATTATTCTGCAGAAGATGAAACATATAAGTTGTTCTTGTCTGTGACTTATAATATAAAATCTGGTGAGAAATGGTATTTAGATAGTGGTTGCAGCAATCATGTAACTAGAAACCAGAATGCATTTAAAATTTTGGATAAACATTTCTCATCTGTGGTTAAACTTGGTGATGGGAAGGAAGTGAAGATTGAAGGAAAAGGTGCCATAGCAATCCACACAAGTGAAGGTAACAAAAAAGTTATTGATGATGTTCATTACTCTCCTAATATTTCTCAAAATCTTTTGAGTGTTGGACAAATCATGAGAAAATGTTACAAGCTGATTTTTGATGATGATAAATGTGAGATTTTTGATAAAATATCTGGAAAACAAGTTGCTTGTGATGCAGACTCTTAATAATCTTTTTCCTCTCAATATGAATTCCCTTCAATATGCTGCCTTCGAAAGTGAAAGTCCAAATGACTCTTATCTTTGGCACTTGAGAAATGGTCATTTGAATGTCAAAGGTCTGCAACTATTGAAACAGAAGAATATGGTTGTTGGTCTTCCAGAAATTCAGAAGAATGATAAAGTTTGTGAAGGCTGTGCTTTTGGAAAAATGCATCGTCTTCTTTTTCCAAAAACAGCTTGGAGAGCACAAGCTCCTCTTGAGTTAGTGCATAAAGATATTTGTGGTCCAGTAAGAACTATTTCACGAGGTAACAAAAGGTATTTTCTGCTCTTTGTTGATGATTATACCAGAATGATATGGCTTTATTTTCTTCAGCATAAATCTGAGGCTTTCACTATGTTCCTGCACTTTAAAGCTTTTGCTGAGAAACAAAGTGGCTATGAGATAAAAACTCTTCGAACAGATCGTGGAGAAGAATTTGTTCATAAGTCATTTCTTAACTATTGTAATGAACAAGGCATTGAAAGGCAGCTTACAATCAGGTACACACCACAACAAAACGACGTGGCAGAAAGAAAAAAATCGCACAATTGTAGAAATGGCAAGGAGCATGTTAAAAGGAAAGGAGCTTCCAAACAAATTATGGGTTGAAGTTGTTAGCAGTGCTGCATATATCCTAAATAGATCTCCTACAAAGGCGGTCCAAAACAAAACACCTTTTGAAGCATGGCATGGAAGAAAGCCAATTGTAAGTCAACTTAAAGTCTTTGGTTGTATTGCTTATTCTCTCATTCCTTCTCAAAAGAGAGAAAAATTTGATGAGAAAAGTTAGAAACTTATTTTCATTGGATATAGTGATGAACCAAAAGGTTATCGTCTTTATAATCCAATGACTAATCAATTGATGCTTTCAAGAGATGTATTTTTTGATGAAAGTGCAGCATGGAAATGGGAAGATGAAGATGCTCATCATGGGTTCGTTGAACTTGCGCCTCTTGCTCCTCTTGAACAATCCCCTCAAGATGTTGCTGGCCCATCAAGGAGTGATACTGATGAAGATGATTCAGATCCTGAAACTCCTCCAAGAAAGTTTCGTTCTTTATCTGAAATTTATGAATCTTGCAAAATGTCTTTTTTTGCAAGTGAACCACAGTTCTTTGAGGAAGCTGTAAAAGAAGATGCTTGGAGGAAAGCTATGAATGAAGAAATGAGGAGCATTGAAAAGAACCAAACAATCAGAACTGTTGATCTTCCAAAAGGAAAAGATTCAATTGGTTTGAAATGGGTTTATAAGACCAAATACAATGAAGATGGCAGTGTGCAAAAATACAAAGCAAGATTGGTAGCAAAGGGTTATTCTCAATTGCCCGACGTTGATTTTAATGAGACGTTTTCTCCTGTGGCGCGTATGGAAACAATCAGAACTGTGCTTGCCATTGCAGCTCAATTGGAGTTGCAAGTTTTCCAGCTTGATGTTAAATCAACCTTCCTTAATGGAGAATTGGAAGAAGAAGTCTATGTTCAACAACCTCAAGGTTTTGAAGCAAGGGGGAAGAAGAAAAGGTTTACAAACTGAAGAAAGCACTTTATGGCCTCAAACAAGCGCCAAGAGCATGGAATAGCAAGATTGATGCTTATTTCTTGCGAAGTGGATTCATGAGAAGTCCATCTGAACCATCTCTCTATGTGAAGAAAAATGGAGAAGATTTTATAATGGTTTGTCTTTATGTTGATGACTTGATTTATGTAGGGACCAATGCTAACATGGTGGACTCTTTTAAGGAGACAATGATGAAAGAATATGAAATGACAGATCTTGGATTGATGAAGTATTTCCTTGGAATCCAAGTGAAGCAATCAAAAGGGGAGATCGTTATCACTCAAGAGAAGTATGTTTCAGACATGCTTAAAACATTTAGAATGGAGAATTCTAATCCAGCTCCAACTCCCATGGCCTTGAATGAGAAACTTCAGCTGGATGATGGTGCAGAAAAATCAGATCCCAAAATCTATAGAAGTCTTGTTGGTTCCTTAATTTATCTCATAATAAAATGCCAGATATAGTGCATTCAGTTAGTTTGGTTTCTAGATTTATGAATGAACCAAATAAGCTTCATTTTGCAGCAGCCAAGAGGATTCTTCGCTATCTTTGAGGAACTAAGAAGCTTGGGATCAAATATGTGAAAGACGAAGACAAAAAGCTTGTTGGATATACAGATAGTGATTGGGCTGGAAGTCTTGATGACCGAAAGAGCGCATCATCCTATGTTTTTTGTCTTGGCTCTAAGCCTATCTCATGGAGTTCTAAAAAGCAAAACTCAATTGCTTTATCATCAGCTGAAGCTGAATTTATTTCAGAAAATGAAGCCACTCGAGAGGCTATTTGGCTAAGAAGAATTTGGTGTGACTTGCAGCAAATGGTTGAAGATCCTACTCCTATCTTTTGTGACAACCAATATGCAATAACAATGTCAAAGAACCCAGTTTTTCATGGAAGGTCAAAGCATATTGAGTTGCGTCACAATTACATTCGTGACATGGTGCTAAAGAAGGAAATTTACCTGGATTCTATCAATACCGGAGAACAACTTGCAGATGTTCTTACCAAACAAGTGTCTTTTGAGAAGCTTCAGAATTCAAGGATGCTATGATGATTACAAATTAAGAGGGAGTGTTAAATGATAAGTTAATTTGTAATTGTTGGTTACATTTTGTTTAAGTGTCTTTATGCATTTCTTAGGGGTTACAAGCATATTAATGCTTAGTTGTTACAAACATAATAATGTTAGAGGTTAATGTCTTTTATGTAGTTGCATAAGTTACATCCTTTTGTCTTCTCTATTCACTAGTATTAATAGAGAAGCATTGTAAGTTCTTCATTAAGAAAATCAGAAAAATAAAAAGTTAAAGTCTTCTCCTATATTTTTCACTACGATACTTCCGCTGCTACAACAAATTCAAAGTGAGTGCCATAAAATTAAGGCCTAAAATTAACGGCTGATGAAACGTCCAAAGAGTTCTTAATGAGCTCCATGCTCATGGTGCCTAGCCTAGAGGGAGAAATTTTTCGTTTATTGTTTTCCACCCTAAAAAAGATTCTCCTAAGAGCTTGAATGACTACATGTCTATTGCATTAAATAGTTGCACGTATAAAATTATTGTTGCAAAGATCTTAGCAAATAGGCTTAAGAAGATTAGTCCAAAATGGAGAGCATAGTCATCACAAATGAATTAGTCCATGATGTCCAAAGAAGAAGAAAATGAAAACAAGGTTGGAGGCTTATGATTTCGTGAGGTGGTGGGAATTCCTAATTAATATGTTACGTCATAATGAAAGATGGGTTAATTAGCTGGGTGAAAGGAAGCCGAGAATTAGTAAGAGTCTCTACTAGTTAATAGTAGCTCTTGTGAGGAGTTTTGTGTGGGGAAGGAGCTTTGTCAAGAGGGCCCAATTGCTTCCAGTCCCTTTTTATTTATTTTGTTATTGTTAAGGGACTTAATGAGCTTCTAAAACGGGCTTTCTCTCTTAATAAATTTTATGGGTCCAGTTTGGGTGATGAAAACTCCATTGACATCTTGATGTTGAAGTCTTTCTGACTCTTGTATTTCATTTGTTCTTTAATACATTTTTAATAATCAAGGTATTAGTTGACGTATCAAATACAATAGACATATTCCCCGTGCAATGCGCGGGTAAAAAAACACTGGAGAGCACAACAACACAGGCTCGGGGGAAGGAGGCGGTGACCCACGATCGCGCGGGGGTGATTCCTAGTGGTGGTGAAGAGGCCAAGGGTCACAGATCTGAAGTCAAGGATCGCAGATCTGAGGTAAAACGCCTTGGATCAAAGATCGATGGTCGCATATCTATGGAATTCAGAATCATAAAACTTCTTGTCAATGCAATCCCCTAAGCACATCTACACTATCACTGCCATATCATTTCAGTGTTTCACTCTTCTAAACATGAAGATATGAATAAACTTATGATCAATAAAATAAAGACACTAAAATTATGAAGGATCAAATACTTAAAAGTGAAAAGGCTTAATGGAGTAACAAATGATGACCCGACGTTCATTCTATGTTTGTCGAGTCCTTCTTGTTTCTTTCTTCTTCCTTTTTTGAGTCTTTTATTGAGTTTTAAGTCAAGTTAAGTCCATTTTTAGTTCATATTTGCATCTGAGTAGTTTAGGTGTTTTTAATTTGTTTAGATGATCTTTTAATTAGTTTTTATTGAGGTTTAAGTCCTAAGGTCAGGTTTGATTTAGAGTCTTGAGAGAATATGAGAGTTGATTGCATAGTAGAAGTTTTATTTGATGAATTGAATGAAAGATTTCTGAATTATTGTGATTAAATGAGTGTTTCCATGAGTAACATTGGGGAAATGATGGTTTTTGAGATTCTTTGAAGGTTTCAGGTGATTTTGATGGCCAATGATGATGGTTGAAGGCAAAGTAATGAGCCATGATGATAGTTGAAGAAGGAGTTACAAAATTCGGAGAAGAATCTGATGAACCACACATGTGCGCCGCTTATGCCACGCACATGCGTGGTGGTTCTGCTGGAAAAAGTAAAGGAACGTGAAGGCCACGCATGTGCGCCGTTTTGGCCACGCACATGCGTGGTAAGCAGACCTGGAAGATTTTTTTTAACAGATGATCCACGCATGTGCGTGGAGGAGGCCACGCACATGCGTGGCGGGCCGCCCAAAAGTCTATAAATTAGGATTTTGTGATTTCTTTTAGGGATCTTTGTATTTTCTGAGCAAAACTTAAGTTCTAGTTTCTTGGAGCTTGTGGGAGGCTTCTTGGCACTCTTGATTTAGTTTTTTTTTTCTCTTTTAATTTGCATTATGAATTTCATAGCCATGCTTGGCTAGTTTCTCTTTGTATTTTGGGTGAAGTGAACCTTAGTTCTGATTATGGTTTAAACTTCTTATTTTCTTATATGAATAAAGTTTCTTTTCCATGTATCTTTTCTCTGAATCAATATTCTCTTGAGTGCACACAAGTGTTTTGCTTTCTTCTTGCACAACGGAAGTTGGTGAGGATTAAGGGACTTGGGATTAGATTGATTTGTTTGCTATCACTTAGGAATAAGGGTAGAAACTTATTGTGTTGGCCTGAACTTATAAAACTTCATTCTTCAATTGAAATGACTAGGCACTAAGGAATTAGGTTTGGCAAATGAAATTGAATGTTTTACTTGATTAAGGAATTAACAAGTAGAGGTAGAGGCTATAACATCATGGATAAGGATTCTGAACTTCATATAAGAATTTGATTTGAGAACCATGATTGGACTAAGGGGAGCTTTGCCCAGGGTACTTCTTTTCTGAATTATAATTCTAAGCTTTTACTCACAAGTGTTTTTCACACAATCAAACTTCAAACATATATTGTTTTTCCCCTTTACAATTCTGAACACTAAAATCCTTGAACAATTTGATAAACAACTATCTATGTGGTTCGATATCTTTTGTATTATTTCGATCAATCCGTACACTTGCGGAATTGCTATCAACAAACAATGTGCTAATATTTACCTTAATATGGAATCCTATTTGCCAAAGATAACATCTGCAGAGCACAGCCCAAGCCACTAATCTTGTTCTTCCATAATTTAAGGAATAGAGTAATTGTTCATCATCAAGTAACAACCATGACACTTAAAATTTCAAGAGCTTGCCAAATATTTTATTACTAATATGATGAGAGAGAAAAGTAGAGAGAGAGGGAGTGACAAAACTGCTAGAGGAGGTGGTTTCATGGGTGGAACTTAGGCGATGCCATGGAGAGGACCTCGGAGCAGGGACTTGAGAACTGAGAGAGAGCAAATCACTTCGCTTTTCTTCTCTCATTTTCCGGAGGGATGGAGGAAGTTGCAGTTGCGGGAGGTTTTTCAAAAGCAGGGCAAGGTATGGGACATTTACTTACTGGAGAAGAGAGACATAAGGGGGAGAAGATTTGGCTCCGTCCGATTCCTAAATGTCACAGACGTGGAAGCTCTAGTGGGGAACCGGGATCAGTTACGACTGGAAGGAATGAAACTGAACGTGAACCTTCCAAGGTATACAGCTGAGCAAAGGATGCAATCGGACCAAAGGAGACATTGGGCAGAGAAAAAGGTGGATGGCCCCCCTACAGGCAAGAAGCGTAGAGAAGGTCTCACCACGGGCATGTCTTATGCCCAAGCTGTTTTAAACCCTCAGCGAAGCACTACGCAAGGAGGTCATGGCACCCAAACTACTAACACTCAATGGGTGAAGAGCCATAGAAAGGAGCTGAGGCAGGATAAAGGCCTCTTTGTAGAGGAGAAGTTAGGGGATTGGTTGAGGAGTAGCCTGATCGGAAGACCTCGAGAACCAGAGGCTGCATATTAGTTGCAGGATGCTTGCTTCCTCGAAGGGTTGAAAGCCATAAAAGTGAAGGCCTTAGGGGATGATCTTGTGCTTTTCTCTAGTGAAAAAGGCATGAACCTAACAGAGGCAATCCACAGTTGTGAGTGGCTTTATATAAATATTTTTTTCCCTCAAACCTTGGAGCCCGGAGGTAGTGCCACTTTGCAGGGTGGTGTGGCTCCGGTGCATGGGACTACCGCTCCATCTCTGGACGAAGAGTTTCCTTGCTAAAGTCGTGGAGGAGGTAGGTAGCCTCTTGGAATTCGATGAAGATATTGAGCATCTCAGCCATCTGAAATTCGCTCATGCAAGAATTCGTACCTCTACCCCAACACTTATTAATTTGTTCAAGAGGATGAAGATTAATGTTGTGTGGCTTGGGATAAGGTTGATGGAGGAGATGGGATACGAGGGAAGAGGGTACGGTGAAGGTTCCAGCGCTTGGGGGGAGGAGGAGGATGCTTCCTCCGCTTGGTCCTACGGTGGATTGACGGTGGCGCCGTCGGAATCCAAAGGCATAGTGGAGTGTGGTGGTGAGAGGCACGCATCAGATGATGCAGGCTGCCGTCACAAACCAGGTTCAGATGTGGGAGCCACAAAATCACCAGTTTGTGTGGTTTGGAAAGGGATAAAGAAGGACACCTTGGGGGTGGTAGGAGAGATGACCTCGATTGAGACAAGTTGTCGGCATGATGGGGGATTGAGTCAGAAGGCTGCAGGAGGAAAAGACGAGAGAGTCAACCAAGGGGTAGGAGATGCTAATCCTAACCTAGCTTGTGAAGTGGGTGGTAATTCAGTTGAAGTAGTGGCCGATGCTATTGTGCCTCAACCATCTCCTGGCCCGCTTTTGATTTGTCCTAAGCTGCGAGCCCATAATAAGCAAGGGGATGTTGAAATGGGGGTAGGAAGTGAAAATTTAGAATCAAATTTGAAGAATTCTTTTGTGAATCAAGTGGCTAATCTGGCACCACCACCTTATCAATTACCAGTCCTCAATGTTGTCCCATGTTCCCAAGCACAAACTCAAAACGCAGAAGCAAGCGGTGTTGGAAAAAACGCAACATCTGATTACTCAAGTGAAGATAGTGGCAACGACGATGTTGAGGACCTAGGAGGAACGCAAATGCGGACTACATAGCAGCGAAGGAAGAAGATGAGGAAAAGGGGAGGGCTGCGAAAATCAATTAACCCAAGCCGAAAGGAACAAAGACGAGAAGTTGTGATCAAAAGGAATAAGGTTAGAGCTTTGACTCACTATCTTTCTAATTCCCTATATGATAATGGAATAGATGTTTGCAACCGTCGTTTTTTGATTAAAAATTCTGAGAATGAAGCAAGAACAATGTGGGAATTAAGGAAGAAGTTGGGAGTGGTTTGTGAAGGGGATGAGGAGGAAGTTGTAACAAGATTAGTTGACATGGAAAATAGAGATTTTGCTCTGGAAAATTAGAAGCCAGCTGCAGCAGGGAGTGTAAATGGTGCTTAATGATGATATTGAGCCATAATGTGCGCGGTATGGGGAGTAGGGTGAAGTGGAGGGTTGTTAGAGAATTGATAGTAAGGGAGAGGGTGGAGATGGTGCTGCTGCATGAAACAAAACTCCAGGATCTAAACCAAAGACATTGTAACATCCTCTGGGGGGATTCCAATTGCGAGTAGAGATTCAGCCCGACAATAAATAACGCTGGAGGTCTTCTTTGTATTTGGAGAAAAGATGCCTTCTTGCTTCAGACTGTGTGGTGGGCCCGAATTTCATTTTTATGGAGGGTGTGTGGGGGGGGGGGGAGACAACATAGTTGTGCTATAGTAAATATTTATGCACCGTGTGAGATTGAAGCAAAGAGGGTACTTTGGAGGGAGCTTATTGATTTGAAACAAAACTGTGCGGTGATGTCTTGGTGCATTGGAGGTGATTTTAATGCTGTTAGAACATAGGAAGAGAGGATGGGAGTGGGGACAAATCAGAACTATGGTCGTAGGGATATTGAGGAGTTTAACTCATTCATTTCTCAAATGGAATTGATTGATATCCCCATCCTTGGGAAGCGTTTTACTTGGTTTCGGCATAATGGAAAGTCGATGAGTCGCCTTGATCGATTCTTGATTTCACATGAGTGGCTTGATTGTTGGTCTGAAAGTGCTCAACATATGTTAGACAAGAAATTTTCTGATCATTGTTCGCTTCTTTTGAGATGCTCGGTTAAAGGTTGGGGGCCTAAACCGGTTCAGACTCTAAACTGTTGGTTGATGGAAGCTAGCTTCAAAGGGTTCATTGAAAGATAATGGGGGGAGTTAGATGCTCAAGGGTGGGGTGCTTATGTCCTGAAGGAGAAGCTGAAAACATTGAAAGCTAAATTGAAGGTGTGGAACAAGGAGGTATTTGGAGATGCAAAAAAGAAAAAGGAGGCACTAGTGGTAGAGATGGCTAACCTTGACAAAAGGAATGAGGAGAGGGGTTTGACTGAAGAGGAGTGTGTGAAAAGAAAGGAGCTACTTGGCGACCTCTGGAAGGTTTCTAGGGTTAATGAATCCATTCTTCGCCAAAAGTCACGCTTCAAATGGCTAAAGGATGGTGACCACAATACAAAGTTCTTTCATTCTTGTCTAAATTTGCGTAGACGCACAAATAACTTGGTGGGCCTTACTATCAATGGGAGCTGGGAGGAAAGACCTTTTGTAGTAAAGCGAGTGGTTAAGGAGTTCTTCGAGAATCGCTTCAAGGAAGTAGAAGGCCCAAGGGTTAAATTTGAGGGTGTTCCTTTGAAGTCTATCTCTGATGATGACAATGTGTGGTTATGTGCGCCAATGGATTCAGAAGAAGTCAGAATGGCAGTTTGGGATTGTGATGGGGATAAAAGCCCAGGTCCATATGGGTTCAACTTTCAGTTGTTTAAGACTTTTTGGCATTTACTGAGAGATGATATCCTGCGATTTGTTGAAGAGTTATTTTGCCGTTGTGCTTGGCCAAGAGGAAGCAACTCCTCTTTTATAACCCTTGTTTCGAAGGGTGACTCTCCACAAGGCCTCAATGATTATAGACCAATCTCCTTAGTTGGGTGCATGTATAAAATAGTAGCTAAGATCCTGTCTAATAGACTTAGAGTGGTTCTACCTAAGGTGATTGGTGAAGAACAATCAACTTTCTTGGAAGGAAGAAACATGATGGACAGCATAGTGGTGGCAAATGAGTTGATCCATGAGGCAAAATGTAAAAAGAAGAAGTTGATGATATTCAAGGTAGACTTTGAGAAAGCTTATGATTATGTGTGGTGGGACTACCTTTCCTACATGATGAGGCGCATGAACTTTAGCAACAAGTGGATAAGGTGGATTGAGAGCTGCGTGAGTTCGGCTAGTATCTCAATTCTAGTGAATGGTAGCCCGAGCGACGAGTTTAAAATGGAGAGGGATTTGAGGCAAGGAGATCTGTTGGCACTTTTTCTCTTCCTCATAGTGGTAGAAGGCTTAAATGGCCTCTTTCAACAAGCAATCCGCCGGGAACAGTATGTGGGATACAAGTTTGGATCAGAAGATGAAGTGGAGGTCTCTATTGTACAATTCGCGGATGACACACTATTCTTTGGAGAGGCCACAATTCAGAACGCGATGACGATCAAGAGTTCTCTCAGGTGCTTTGAATTGGCGTCGGGACTAAAGATTAACTTCCACAAAAGCAAACTAGTAGACATTGAGATGGCGGAGAGGGAGACTAGGAGGCTAGCTGATTTTCTTAACTGTAGGATTATGAAGATACCTTTTATTTATCTTGGATTTCCTGTAGGAGGTAATCCTAGAAGGATTAGCTTTTAGGAACTGGTGATAGCGAAGCTTAGAGGACGGTTATCACAGTGGAGGCAGAAATCATTATCTTTTGGTGGCCGGGTAACCCTGATTTTGAGCGTCTTATCTTCCCTCCCTCTCTTCTACTTATCCTTCTACAAGATGCCACAAGGATTCATTCATACTTGTAATAAGATTATGAGGAGTTTCTTGTGGGGCGGAACGGAGGGAGGAAGCAAAGTGGCTTGGATTCAATGGAAGACAGTTTGTAAACCAAAGGAGCATGGAGGATTGGGATTGAGGGATTGGGAGGCTTTTAACAAAGCCCTCCTAGGGAAATGGAGATGGAGAATATTAAATGAGATGGGAAGTATGTGGGTTCGTATATTGAGAGCAAAATACACCATCCCCGTGCCTCATAACCAAGTGGGATTAGAGGGTAAGATGTCATTGTGGTGGAGGGACATTATTAGAACATGCTTTGGATGAGATGAAGGTGCGTGGTATGATCTGAACCTTTCTTTGAAATTAGGGGATGAAAGAAGGGTGAGTTTTTGGCATGATCCTTGGGTGGTGCAAGAGCAACTCAAAGTCAAGTTTGTGAGGCTATTTTACCTAACTTTGCAGCCACAAGCATCTGTCTCAGATTCGGGGTATTGGGAGAATGGGATGTGGAGATGGTCATTCCCATGGCGTAGGGAAATTCTACCAAGAAAGGAAGGAGCAATGGAGGAACTTCAGTCCTTCATTAACCAAGTAAGCTTAACAGAAGGTCGAATGGACAAATGGGTGTGGACCGCGAGTGATGAAGGCTCTTACACAGTAAAGTCAGCTTTTTCAGTTTTACAAGATTATGAGTTGGAGGAGCCTAGCCATGTTTTTACGCTGCTGTGGAAAGTAACAGCTCCATCTAATGTGTTGGCTTTTGGATGGAGAATGCTTTGGGGTAGACTACAAACTAAAGAAAATTTGCATAAAAGGGGCATCATTCCAAACGGGGAGAGTCTCACATGTGTCTTTTGTCATGAGAGTGTGGAAACTCAGGATCACCTCTTCTTTATCTGTGCCTTTGCTCATCAGGTTTGGTCTTTGTGTCATCACTGGATGGGATTACTTACTGCATCTCCAGAGAACAGCTCAATACATTTTCTGCAGTTTGGAAATGATTTCAGAACATGGAGGCAGCAAGGGGCAGCAAAGGTAGTTTGGCTTGCAGTAACTTGGTCCTTGTGGCTCCATCAGAATAAAATCCTCTTTAAGAATGATCATTTGGAGGTGGCAAGAGTTATGGAGATCGCTCAATTGAGGGCTTGGAACTGGCTAAGGGCGCGCAACTCCAGCTTCATAAGTCCAATCTATGACTGGATCACACATCCAAGAATATGTATTGAGAGTCTGTGATTTAACTGTGGCTCAATTGGAATTTGTGGATGAGTTAAGTTGTTGTCTGAGTTATTCTGAAGACCTGTGGTTTATGGTAAAACTGGTATGTTGTTTCTGTTGGTATCGTGCTATAAAGCCTTTGCGTTCCTTTCTTCTGCAGACTGGCATTGTAAGGAGCTTTGGGAGACAATTGAAGACTTCCATAGTGCTTGTTTTCTTTGCTGCATATTAAAAATTAGGAGGCCTATACTCAACCACAAAAGCTAGCTCAAGAGTTGAGGTTTGCACTACCCTTATAAAGGCTATCTATGCTTTTATCTCTAGCCAATGTGGGACTTCTAACACACCCCCTCACGTCCAGGACTGAACAACCTGGAACGTGGGATCAACAACAACGAGTGCCCCGAATATGGGAAGTCTCCACAACAAACAACAAATGGATCTAGGATAGGCTCTGATACCATATTAGAAATTAGGAGGCCTATACTCAACCACAAAAGCTAGCTCAAGAGTTGAGGTTTGCACTACCCTTATAAAGGCTATCTATGCTCTATCTCTAGCCAATGTGGGACTTCTAACACTGCAATCTTCGTTTGATAGCTTCCTTCTGGTTTTCTTGTGCTGGCAGTTTGTTTTAGCTAGTTTCGTGGTATTAAGACAATGATTGCAAAACAGATTTGTATATACTGATTTTGTTCAAAGTTAGTTTGTTTCTCTTCATGTACTGGTTTGGAGTACACCTAGTACTCCTACTCTAATATATATTACCATTTGTTGATAAAAAAAAGTAACCATGGCACTTATGGAATTAACAATCATAAAACTTATTTTCAACGCTATCCCCTAAGCACAACAAAAATATCACTCCCATATCATTTCAGTTATTCACCCTTCAAAACATTAAGATTAAAAAATGAGAAAAAACCAAAACACAGGTTCTTGCTGAAATGCTTTACTACTCTTGCTATTTTATTTTGTTAAGCCAGAGAAACATATTGGAATTGATGTATCATTCATTTCCAGTTCCCCTTCTACTAAGCATTTCATCAGACACAAAACATAAAGGGGAAATTAATTAAGTTACCTCTTTGTCGCCGTCGTTGAGGAGTGGATTGTGGGAAAGCGAGAGGTAGAGGTCATTCTACGACTGGAAAGATGAGCCAGCAGCGGCAAAGAAGGAGATGATGCGGTTGAGCCTCCTCTGGCGGTAATCGTCTTCCCTGTCGATGATCCTCTGCGACTTGCGGAAACCCAAATCGGCGTCGGTTTCAGGGGCGGAGGGCATGTTTTATGCTCGGAAGTTATGGAAGTTATGTCATTCCCTGGAATGTTTTATGCACGGGCATCCAATTTTCAACCTTATAACAAACACGAGAATCACATTCCCAGGGAATGTATTTCCAAACCTTGTACCAAACACCCCCTAGAGAATTAATCTTGAATTTGAACTGATTATCATGACAATAAAAAATTAATACGATCTAGTTGATTTATTATATAAAGAAGGACAATACTCCATTAATTAATTAATTAATAGTTTCAAAAACAATAATGGATATCAGAAATAACTCAATCTAATTTTAAATAACAAGATTTTTTTTAACTAATAACAAGAATAAGATCACATTGCTAAGTTTGTTGCTAGAACTATTGATGGGGAGTTTTGGGTCATTGATGTTCCTTACTTTGAGTTGGAGACCCTTTTGCTTCGTGATTCCCTTTTCTTAGAGTAGTCGTTCTTTGTTGTTAGTTTTTCGAAGAAGAAAAACAATAATAAGATTAAGAAAGACAAAATTATTTTTGTCACAATATTATAATGTATTTTCTATTAGCCTTTTGATCTGATGTTATTATTTTTTATTTTTAAAAGAACTGATGTTATTTTAAAGATTTCATCTTGTTTCAGTAATCCTATCTAATAGATTATCAAAAATTAAATTGTATCCTGAAGTCTAACCCTAATCAACCTTTTTTTTTTTAAAAGCCTAATCAACCTTAATACTCCCATTAATAATCAACGTATACAAAAAATAAAACAATTTAATTCTTCTTAAAAAAAACACAATCTAATTTTAAATATTAAGGAAGAGAAAGTTTTTTGTATTCCAATAGGCTTTTGAACTGACGTTATTTGAAAGATCTCATCTTATTTCCTCTTGTAACAAAAAAAAAAGATCTCATCTTATTTTCAAAATTAATAATAAATCCTCATCTTGTTTCAGTAATCCTCTATGTCAAAAAAATTAAATTGTATCCTTTTTTTTAGATAAGCGAAATACTTTTTTTTTTGAAATTTAGATAAGCGAAATCCCAATCAAACGCAATCTGCTTCAATCTTTTTTTTGGAACGTAATTTGCTTCAATCTTATTTAGTTTAATTAGTTATATATATAGTATAATAGACCCAATCTTTTATCATCCATCTACTCTTATATTAGACAAGGTTGCCCAGTTCTAAAATTGAAGTGTTCCGAGTTCTCTGTATTCATAGCCAGGAGGTGATTTTCTTGCTCTACATGGTACGCAACTTTAATTTTCCTCCATAAGTTTCATTGGTTTGTGATTGTGAGCTTGTTGCATTGAAATTGTTCTGTTTTTCATTTTGTTCCCTAGTCCTTAGACCTTTTTTGTGTACAATCAATCAAGGCCTTCAATTTTCACATGATCGATTTTATTTTTGCCAGTTTTATTTTTCTCCAAAATTTTGCAAGACATTTGTTGTCATAATAGTTTCAATTTTTATATGTGCAGAGGTACTATGGAACCAAATACAATAGAGAGAACAGAGGAACAACTCCTTCCCCCTCCCCAATCATACCCTTGGCTTCTTTATTTCAATGGCAAAGGCATAAAGAACCAGACTTTTTGCTCCATATTAGATCCCACCAAAACGTACTCAAGAAGCATTCCAGAGTTGGGGGCATCATCACTTTGGACAATTCAATATGGTTGGTGCCTTTTTGCAAACAAGATACAAAATGCTATCAAACTGTTTTTGTGGAACTCATCTAACCTCATGAGGATTGAGCTCCCACCTCTAAATCACAATGACATTGACATTTGTGATATCATTTATTCTTGCTCTCCAACAACAACGGATCAACTTTGCTCCATATTTATATTCTCATATTCAAGTACAATATATAACTGTCAAGTTGGAGATAATCAATGGACTGAAGTAGACTATCGTGAGTCCTTAGTGAGCGCTGCAGCCGTGCAGGGTCGAAATTTGGGTGAAGACGAAATCCATCTAAAAAACCCAGCCTATTGCAACGGTTGCTTGTATGCAGAGTCACAGTTTGGAAATTTTCTAGTAGTAATCGAGAAGCTCCATCCCCATGGCCTTAGAGTAAACTCCATTGGTCTTTCCTTGCCAAGACTTCCACTAACGAGTTTTGACTCTAGACGCAATCTGTTAGGATATAACAACGAACTATTTCAAATTGAAATTTTGCATGCACAAGATAAGGTCATTACCGTTGCTGTCCACCGATTAAATTTTTCAGCAATGGTATGGGAAAAGGTGGAAAACATCCGGGACAAAGTGTTCTTTATATCTAATAATCTTGACAACTTTGACTTACCATTTTCTTGTCAAGCAATCAATCCTGAAAGTGAGGGAGGTCGTATCTATTTCACCTTTAAAGACAAGAATTTCATATACATATACAACATTGAGGACAATACCTTTATGATTTCTGAGCCTTTCTCAAATTTACCAAAAAACAGCTCCTCCGTGAGGTGGTTTATGCCCGATCTAAGGTAAGAGAATACTGTAAATTAATTTTCATTTATTTTTAAATAAGGATTCCGCTGAATTTAATCATGTTCAATTCAATATGGTGAGATCATATTTACTCTCTTGTTGTATAGGATGACTGGTTCACTCAAAGAAGAAAGAGGACAAACTCAAATTAACAGTGTTGATGGCTATTCAAAGGAGATGGTAGATGATGGAGCCCGTAATGCATCTGCACTTATTTTATACATGGTTGATAAGATGTCTGAAAATTTTAATGTCATTGACTATTTGAATTTTCGAGCTACTAGGAGGGCACCACCAATTCAATGGAGATCTTTCTCTTCCTTGTCATCATGGTCTCCATTATTTGTCTGCTTTGGGAAAGACAGAGTCTTAACTATGACACATCCAAAACAAGGTCTCAAGTACAAATATAACATTAACTTGTCTGAGGACTTCCTAGCAAATTATGAAATTTGCTACTCAAAAGATGGTTGGCTGCTAATGGTTGGAAACGCATTCTCTAACATTTTTTTCAACCCGTTTACAAGAGAGGTGAAACAACTTGTAGACGGACCTCTAACAGACAGAAATACTCGATGTGTTGGCTTTTCACATCCCCCAACCTCTTCTGAATGTGTGGTTGTTGAACTTAGTAAGGTTGAAGAAGTTTCTAAAATGCTGGCAGACGTTACCAGACTTGGAAAGGGAGAATGGGATCATTACAGATTTGTAGACAATGACTTTCCTCTCTACAACTTGAGTCCTACTTATCATAAAGGAGGATTTTATTATATTAGCGAAAAAGGGAAGTTGGGAGTTTTGGAAGTAGGAGAAGATGGTGTAAGTTGGGAAGAATTTGGAGAGCTTAATGCTCCATGCACCGACTACTATAATTGTTTTTTAGTAGAATGCAATGACAGTCTCTTATCAGTATTTGAAGGTTCTTTTGGAAAGTGGGTTCGTGTTTTCAAGTTGTGTGAATCTGAAATGACATGGACCCAAGTTGAAAATTTGGGAAATTATATGATTTTTGTTGGTAACACATCACTTTCTACTTTAGCAAATATTCCTGGAATGGAAAATAAAATATATTTTCCCAGATTCTTTGATCAAGACATTGTGTTTTATTCACTAGAAACAAACAAGTACCATACATTTAAAAATGAAGTGGTAAATTTTCATGGTGTGAAAGAACGGCTTAATAGCAGCTGGATTGAGCAAAGGTGGAATTAAGATGCATAAATAGTCTGGTAAAACATTTGTGTACTTTGACTTCTTCTTTTTTATGATGGAATTTGTGTACTTTGACTTTGATAATTGGAGAAACTCTTTTTTTTTTCTCTTTGTAAATTCAAGCCTTCATTGCTATTACTGGATAATTGTCATTAAAACTCGAGTCTTTTATACAACGTCAACGGTAAAGCGTAAATCTTTTGGTTTCAGAATCTAGAATATTCAAGAAGTGAAAGTCCAACCACCCCAAAGTAGAAGAGCAATTATATTTTGAATATATTAGAAGCCACCTATTGTAATACTAGTATTTTATTTTCGATTTATCTATTTTTTTCCCTTTTTTACACATTTTGTAATTATTAATTTGAAATAGTTTACGCTAAAAACTATTTATTTCTTTAACGCTTAATGGCAGGCTAGAGTTGTCAATCTCCGGAAGATAACTCAAGTGATAAGAGTTGCTTGATATATGAGTTGAGAAGAGAAGATTCAGGGATCATTTCATATAATGTGTGATTTATCTTTCTGATAAAAATAAGTCAATACATTGTGATATTTTTCATAATGGGTTTGTTTGTGTTCGCTTAAAAATAAGAGATTTTAAATTTGAATAAAAAATTAATTTTATTTTAAGTGTTTTTTTAAAGAAGAAATTTATTTATGTTTGTATATAAATATAAAATTTGTCTCTCACTCAAAAGTACATTAGAAATATTTGATTATTTTAAAAGCTACTAGAAATAACTTTTTATTTGCACATCGAAAAGATACATTGCACCCGCTAGGAATTAATCTCTGGACCTTCCCTACCCAACTCATATGTCCCTCAGCTCCTTGAGCTATCCTATGCCCTATGGGGACAATCTACTAGAAATAGCTTAAATAACCAGCACCGGTCCAATGGCGAGCCTAGTCAGCCAAGGACATCCACATGGACTTTTTCACATCAATTTAGTCTCTTGAAATATATTTTAATCAATTTTAGTCTCTATTCTTCCACCTTCATCTTCTTCCTCTTCCACCTTCTTCCTCTTCCTCCATAACTCAAATCTCATAAATTCAAAAGGAAGAACAAGGTGAATATGGTGAACATATAGTTTTTTTTAGGGTTTTGAATTTCTGGGTTTAAGTATTTGTGTTATGGAGAAGAGGAAGAAGGTGGAAGAACAGTGACTAAAATATATTAAAATATTTTGAGGGACTAAAATTGATGTGAAAAAATTCAAATGGTCATCCTTTGCTTACTAGGCTTACTGCTGGACTGTTGACTGGTCAAAGTTGAGCAAAATGATTTAATTAGATTAAAAAAAATAATTTTAGGGACTCAATTTGATGCGAAAATTTTACAGGGACCAGATTTGGTTACCTTTACAATTTCAATGACCAAAAAAGTATTAAAGCCAATAAATAATGAGATTTTTTTTTTCAAGTTATCCTTTTTATCAAAAGCAAATACAATTTTAAGGTGCCCACTAGGGTGGGGACGTAAGAAAATGGTCCATCCATGGACCAGTCTATTTTACCAGTCGTTTCGGGTTTCTGGGTTAAGTGGGACCGTTGAGTGGTACTGTTAGCAATTGTCCTTTAAGTTAAAATTTGTAATTACACTAAAGTATAGGCACCTCCATGAAAATAGTACGACAATTCCAAAATACCCTTAACCCAACCCAATACCCTAACTCAGTATCTTCTCCCTCTTCCGTTGTGTTTCGCAGCTCTTCTCCGCCTTTGGCTTGTAAGACTCACTCCATCACGATCTTCACTCATCACGATCACGATCTTCGTTTCTGAGGCCTGAACCTGGTGTTTCAACTTCAATCTCCTTCTGTCCCTCTTTTGACCAAACTGGTGAGTCCAAATAATTGCTTAGATCTAGATTTCAGTTATGGGTAATTCTGGTGCTCTGATTTTTTGTTTCTGAATCGGTAAACTCGTTTTGTTACTTAGGATAATATGGGTTTTAATTTTGGGACATTAATTTGGGAATTCATTAACAACCTGAAACCAAGGTTAAATTGATTTTGAAATTGGAGCAGAGAGTGGATGTCCGACGAATCTGGAAGTTAATAGGGGAAACAAGTTAAGGTCAAGTTAATAGAGGATGTCTGAGAGTATTAACTTAATACTGTAACAATTAATGGGTGTGAAGAACTTTCACAGCTTCATTGATTAAGTCTGCAAATTCATGGTTCGAGTCATTTATTTGTGTGTAATTAGGGTTAATCGTTAATGGGTGTAAAGAATTTGAACAACTTCATTGATTATGTGCGAAATGCATGTATGGAGTCATATTTTGTTGTGTGAATTTGAATAGTGTCATATTTTTGTGTGACAAATCATAACAAGGTTTTGTTGTCTTATTCACCATATTTTTGTGCTTGTGGCAATATGATAGCACGAATGGAGGACTTAGGAATTTCCAGCTGGTGCTCAGCTGAAGGTATTTTTTATGTTATCATCTTGGTCAAGTAGTATTTACGGTATTTCTATTATTGTGAAGTGGTTCACAAATATGGTGAATAACACGTTGTTTTTGTCAGAGATGTAAATAATTGACCCTGCTGGAATCTGACTTGGTCTCATTGTTGTAGGTTTTTCCTCTAATGGTGAAGACAAAAGCACCGTTGTTGCTGGAATTCTTTCATCACCCACACCCACCCTATATGAGTCCATTGGTGAGGATGAAACTGGTGAAGAAACGGGTGATGGTTTGGCTGTCAATAGTATGGATGACGCCTCACATATTTCTTGGGATTGTATGAATGAGACTGGCTTCAAGAAGTATCATTTTCTGAATCGCCAGGTAGCATTTGAGTTCTACAACTTCTATGCCAGAGTGAAGGGCTTCTCAATACGAAGAAGCAAGGTTTTCAGAAACAAAAAAGGAGAAATTGTGCGTCAATATTTTTTGTGTCACAAGGAAGGATTTCGTGAAGAAATAAACAGAATGAGGGTAAATCGGAAGCGCGAAACTAAAGTAGAGACAAGGTGCGGATGCAGTGCAAAATTGAGGATTCGTTTGGTTGGTGAAAGTGGCAGGTGGCTTGTTGTAATATTTATAGATGCTCACAATCACACGATGCTAGAGGGAAAACAATCTTCAATGTTACCAGCACATCGTCACTTAAAAGAGGGTGATATAGCTGGAATGAATAGCATGCGAAAAGCTGGAATTAGGACTACTGAAATTTACAATTTAATTGCTGACCAGTCCGGGGGCTTTGAGAAAACCAATTTTCTGAAGGTTGACATGTTCAATCAAATGACGAAACAGAAACAGAAGGAGCAATGTGATGCGAAAGTCGTGCTTGTGTATCTTAAGGGACTAGCTTCCGGTGATTCTGGGATGTTTTGGTCACATCATGCAGATGAGCAGGGCAATTTAAAACAACTGTTTTGGGCTGATGGGATTAGCCGAATGGATTTCCAGGTTTTTGGTGAAGTGCTTGCATTTGATGCAACATACCGAAAGAATAAGTATGGATGTCCCATTGTTGTTCTAGTTGGTGTTAACCATCATTGTCAGACTATTGTGTTCGGCACGGTAGTGTTGACTGTAAGATCAAGGTTTGATCAGTGGTTGCATCTCTATGTTTTGATGATTACAATTAAGGTTTGTGATGATGAACAATTGTGGTACCCTAACGTTTGTCTTTTTAAGTTGTGACAAACAGGTTCTGAATCTGACCCAAGCCTATTCGTTCAGAAGAAGAAGAACCAAGGGCTACTAAAAAGAGAGCTCATTAACCTACCATGTTCGTTCTAAACAGTGGCAAATACCTCAGAAGCTCTGAAGATGGAAGCTCTCAAGAAGATCTGAAGAACTCAAGTCAGAAGTTCTGAAGACCAGATGTTCCAGTGGAACGGTCCAGAAGCAGAAGACTCAAGTTCTGAAGATTTACAAGAAGTTGGTTCTGAAGGCCCAAGCTATTCTAGCTCTGACGATCAGAAGTTCTGAGGAACTCGTTCAGTAGCAGAAGTTGCAAGGTCAGAAGAATCCAAGCTTCTATCTGACGATGATCAGAAGCTTCATCAACGTTCATCTGAAGCTCCTTCATCTCAAGTCAACTGGTGAAAGGACAGGTCGCTATCACAGTACAACGTCGTACAAGTCTCAGTCTGTCCGCCACCTACCTTGTACAGCCTAGCAGTCTGATATTACAGAATTGCCACTCCAACGGATAAAACCCTAGCAACGGCTACATCACAAGCCTTGGAGTATATAAAGGCTGAAGGAAGAAGAAAGAAAAAAAAAACCGTGCTGAAAATATTCAACATATACGAACCATTCTCTTAGCATTATTTCTTCACTGTTCTTAAACATCTGAGTTTACTATTCGCTTGTTAGAAGCACTCATTGTAAACCCGAAACCTTTTACATCATATTGTAAAGTTCATCAAGAGACCAAGGTTGGTCGGATCTTGAGAGGACTGAATCAAGGCTGATTCAGTATTTAGCTAGTCTTAAGAGGATCGGTAGATCAGCTTCTTAAGAGGATACTAGTGAGAAAATCAGTGTACTGTTAGTCACTTAGCAGGTTGCAAAGTGCAGTTGTAACACTCATTGATTTTAGTGGATTGCCTTCATCAGAAGAAGGAAGAAATCACCTTCACAGGTGGACTGGATTAGCTTGAGCTTTTATCTCAAGTGAACCAGGATAAAATACTCGTGTGCTTTACTTCCTATCATTCAGCACTTAGTTTTTATCTTTGAGTTTTGAAAAAGGCCGAAAGTTAACCCGAGATACAAAAACTCTATTCAAACCCCCCCTTTCTAGTGTTTTTCACACCTTCAATTGGCATCAGAGCTCCGGTTCTGATTTTAACACCTAACAGTGTTTAGTGATCCAGAACCTTGTGTGAAAAACAAACAATGGCCCAAGCCAATACTTCCGCTGACAACAACAACAACAACAATCAACTCAGAGCACCAATCTTTGATGGTGAAAAGTTTGAGTACTAGAAAGATAGAATAGAATGTTATTTCCTTGGTACTGACCCAGATCACTGGGATATGGTCATTGAAGGCTATACTGATCCAGTAGATGCTTCAGGTGTGAAGATCCCTCGTTCTGAAATGACTGACGCTCAGAAGAAGCGTTTCAAGGATCATCACAAGGCGAAGTCCATGCTATTCAGCTCAATATCATATATTGAGTATAAGAAGATCTCTGACAAAGAAACTGCTAAATCCATCTTTGACTCCTTGGTCATGACGCATGAAGGAAATGAAGAGGTCAAGGAAACCAAGGCTCTTGCTCTCATACAACAATATGAGCAGTTTAAGATGGAATCTGGTGAAACCGTTGAGGAGATGTACTCAAGATTTCAAACTCTGATTGCTGGAATCAGAGTGCTAAACAAGGGCTACTCTACTGGTGATCATGTCAAGAAGATTATCAGAAGTTTGCCTAAGGAGTGGAGAGCTTTTGTCACTGCACTGAAACTCTCCAGAAATTTGAACTCTCTGAAGTTAGAAGAGCTCGTGAGTCATCTCAGAAGCCATGAGATTGAACTCAAAGGAGACAAGCCTCAGAAGAAAGACAAGTCCATTGCTCTTAAGTCAAAGTCTGACAAAGCAAAAGCCTATCAGGCAGAAGAGGAAAATTCATCTGAAGAGCTATCCGATGCGTCTGATGATGAAGAGCTGTCTCTTTTCACAAAGAGGTTAAGCAAACTCTGGAAGAACAGAAATATCAAGGGCAAAGGACCAAAGAAAAGTTCAGGAAGATATGAATCTTCATCTGGTCAGAAGAAGTCATCTGGAAAGGAAGTCACTTGCTTCGAGTGCAAGGAATCTGGGCACTACAAGAGTGACTGTCCCAAGCTCAAGAAGGATAAGAGACCAAGAAAAGTCTTCAAGAAGAAAGCTCTCATAACCTTTGATGCAACTGATTCTGATGAAGCTGAGTCAGAAGAAGATGAAGCTGTGGAGGCTCTAATGGCTACCACTAGCAAAGGTGCTGGAGCTTCAGAAGATGATTCAGACTCTGAGGATGATGATGAGGTATTCTCTAACTTTTCTCCATCTGAGCTAAGAACTGCCTTATCTGAAATAATGAAGAAACATGATATTCTGCTAAATAAGCATAAAGAACTCAAAAAGAAATATGCTGCTAAAACCAATTCTATAGAAGTTCATGAGAAGTCAGTCTCTGAACTCATGGATGAAAACTATATTCTTGTTAATGACAATGCTGTTCTTCGTGCTAAAAATGATGTGCTAGAAGATCAACTTGCATCATCTGATGTTAAGTATGAGACAAAATATGAGAAAGCGTTTCAAGAGTTCTTTGCAAAGGGCATAGACAGAAGTCTTATGGCTTCAATGATCTATGGCATGAGCAGAAATGGGAACAATGGCCTTGGCTACTTTCAATCCATGGAAGATAAGTCATCTGAGCCCAAACGCGAACCATTGCATAAGCATTTCGTTCCCGCTGGCACGGTCATTCCAGAGAAGGTTAAACCAAAGATGGTGAAACCAAAGTGAAAGTTCAAACTTGACATGTCTAGATACTATACTCAGGTTCCTATGCATTATCCTCCTATTGCACCCAAAGTTCCAAGAACTTCTGGGAAAACTAACAAGAAAGGACCCAAGATATGGGTACCTAAAACAAAAATTATTCCTGTTGCAGACATCTTATGCAGCTCAGTTAAGACACCTGTCATGGTACCTGGACAGTGGATGCTCGCGACACATGACGGGCACAAGGTCTATATTCCAAGAACTGACACCGCTTAAGTCAGGAGGAGACGTTGGCTTTGGAGGAAACCAGAAGGAAAAAATTATTGGAAAAGGTTCCATAGGAGATGGAAAAACTCCAGTTATCAATGATGTACTTCTGGTGGAAGGATTATTTCACAACTTGCTCTCCATAAGCCAAATTACTGACAAAGGTTACGATGTGATCTTCAATCAAACTGGATGCAAAGCTGTTAGTCAAAGAGATGGATCTGTTTTGTTCTCTGGGAAGAGGAAAAATGATATTTACAAAATCAGATCCTCTGAACTGCTATCTCAGAAGGTCAAGTGTCTCATGTCAGTTAATGAAGAGCAATGGATCTGGCACAGACGTCTAGGACATGCAAGTCTCAGAAAAATCTCTCAACTTAGCAAGCTAAATCTCGTCAGAGGATTGCCTTATCTGAAGTACTCATCAGAGGCTCTGTGTGAAGCTTGTCAGAAGGGAAAATTCACCAAGAAGCCTTTTAAAGCAAAGAATGTAGTATCTACAACAAGGCCCCTTGAGCTACTTCACATTGATCTCTTTGGACCAGTGAAAAATGAATCCATTGGAGGAAAGAAGTATGGGTTAGTCATTGTAGATGATTATAGCAGGTGGACATGGGTAAAGTTCCTAAGGCACAAAGATGAAACACATACTGTGTTTACCAACTTCATTACCCAAGTTCAGAAGGAGTTTCAATCTTCCGTGATCACTGTCAGAAGTGATCATGGTGGAGAATTTGAGAACAAAGCTTTTGAAGATTTATTCAATTCTCAAGGAATCTCTCACAACTTCTCTTGTCCTCGCACTCCTCAACAAAATGGAGTAGTTGAAAGAAAGAATAGAACTCTTCAGGAGATGGCTCGCACCATGATGCAAGAATCAAGTATGGCCAAGCACTTCTGGGCAGAAGCAATCAACACTGCATGCTACATCCAGAACAGAATATCCATTAGACCAATTCTGGAGAAAACTCCTTATGAACTATGCAAAGGAAGGCAACCGGATATTTCTTACTTCCATCCTTTTGGAACCTGCTGCTACATGCTCAACACCAAGGAGCATTTGGGTAAATTCGATTCTAAAGCTTTAAAATGTTATTTTCTTGGTTATTCTGAAAGATCTAAAGGTTTTAGAATTTATAATATTATTCATCAAACTGTTGAGGAATCTATTCAAATTAGATTTGATGATAAGTTTGGCTCAGAAAAGTCAAAGCTGTTTGAAAGATTTGCAGAATTAAGCATTGATTGTTCAGAAGCAAATCAACAAATGAAAAGCCCAGAGGATGTTGCTTCAGAGGCAGAAGCATCTGAAGATGTTCCAACAACTTCTGATCAACTTCAGAAGAAGAAAAGAATAGTTGTTTCTCATCCAGAAGAACTGATCATTGGCAACAAAGATGCTCACGTCAGAACCAGGTCTATGCTCAAACCTTCAGAAGAGACTCTTCTGAGTCTGAAGGGATTTGTGTCTCTCATTGAGCCAAAATCAGTTGATGAAGCTCTTGAAGACAAAGGCTGGATTCAAGCAATGCAAGAAGAGCTAGATCAGTTCACCAAGAACGATGTATGGACCTTAATGCCTAAACCTAAAGGTTTCCATGTCATAGGAACCAAGTGGGTGTTCAGAAACAAGCTAAATGAAAGAGGAGAAGTAACAAGAAACAAGGCAAGACTGGTGGCTCAAGGCTACAGTCAACAAGAGGGAATTGATTACACTGAGACCTTTGCTCCAGTAGCAAGGCTTGAAGCTATAAGGCTACTGATTTCCTTCTCAGTAAATCACAACATCATTCTTCACCAGATGGACGTCAAGAGTGCCTTCCTCAATGGCTACATTTCAGAAGAAGTGTATGTCAAGCAACCTCCTGGATTTGAAGATGACAAACACCCAGAGCATGTCTACAAGCTTAAGAAGTCACTCTATGGATTGAAACAAGCTCCCAGAGCGTGGTACGAAAGGCTCAGCTCCTTTCTTCTACAGAATGAGTTTGTAAGGGGTAAAGGTGACAATACTCTCTTCTGTAACACCCCGTTTTTAATTAAAATAATGTTGGTATTTTATTTTAATTAAGATTATATTGTATGGTGGTTTAATAGGTGATATAATAATACTTTAATGAAATAAAATATTTTTTTTGTGATGCTGGGTGTGTTTTATGAAATGGAAGAGAGCTAGGGGGTGAAAGTTAGGATTAAAAATAGAGACAAGGACTAGGAGAGATTTTAGGATTTTTAGTTTAGCCCTTGAGGAATTAGGTTTAGATGGTTTAATAAGGATGGGGAAGCAGCTAAAGAAAAAAAAAATAAGAAAGAAGAGGACGCGTGAAAGAAAAAAAAAAGAAGAAGGCTGTGCGTGAAGTAGCAGGAAGAGAGGGAGAGCGGATCGGCTTCGGAGAATTCGATCGGGAACGGGGAGCTGCACTCCATCCAAAGGTAAGGGTGGGATTTTGAGTTTCTAATGGAATTATGGTGAATGATATTAGGGATTTGGGAGATGTAGAATTGTTTCTGTTAATGATGTTCTGGAAATCTGATTTGAAATCCATTGATTTTGGGATTTTCTTTTGTGTGATTGAACGGGGTGAGGGCAGAACCATAGTATGCTAGGAGTTTTGGGTTGAGGTTCCCTTTTGATTTTCTTTATGATCACGCACATAAGGACTGTTAGGTAGCATGCTTGTTAGGTTTTGTGTCTTGTTTGATGAGAAACAACTTTAATCACTTATTTTGGAACATAAAACGGACTGGTCATTTTCCTGGTATGAACCGTGACTTTCGAAGCATTTTAGAGCCTGTTTAGAGTGCTCGAATAATGTTGCGTTGAACTGAGAAAGTGTAGGCCTTTGAAAGAGCTTTCTGGAATGATATGGTACATAATTTTTGGTTGAGAGACGAGGTCTGTAAGTTCAGTTTAGTAAACCATGTTTTTCTGCGCTCTGTATCTGCTATCTCTGCCAGTGAACTTCAACGTGATTTTTCACCTTGTTAATGTGCCCAGAAAATTCTTTGATGAACTAGAAAGTGGTAGAGTTTTCTGTTAGCTTTTCAAATTGAGGTCATTTGTAATTTTTGACCAAGTAACGAATCCTGTAGGTTATCTCTACTGAAATATGTTTCTGCTGTGAGCGTAATTCCTGAACTGCTATATGATTTATGCACGGATTTGATGATGCTGTGCTGCTGTCCAAAATTTCCTGGGCTGGACAGTACACTTCGAGACCTGTTTTCGCTCAGTTAGAGTGCTCAAATGAAGATGTGATCAACTAAGAAATTGTAGGACTTTAAGTTAGCTTTCTAGGCATATAAAATACATGATTTTTGGTTCAGTAACGAATTCAGGAGACCGCTTTTAGTGGCTGGTGTTCCTGCTGTTTTTCCAGATTACGGAAATTCTGATTGTTTTGAAAATATAATTAGATTTAGCTTACATGTTGTAGGAAAGTTAAGGTCTTTATGTGCCATGTATTAGCTATGAGGATGATGCATGTGGCTGAACACCTTTAGCATGAAATCCATAATTTATTTACCATATGTGATAGCTTCTTCCATGATTGCATGCTTAAGTGAGTTGTTTCAATGATTTGGTGCCAAAATTGCCTAAGATGTCAGGGTAATTGTATAGTTGATAAAAATGCATGTGTGCTGAATTGTGTTGTTTTAAGCGATGTTAGTGATGTAGTGATATAGGCGCAATGCCTCATGTTGAAGTGATGATTATGAGATGTATACGTCCTTTTGAGTCGCATAGCATCTGCATACTCTATGATGGCCTGTATTGGCGATTTGTGATGAAGGCTTATGCCTTGTGCCTCCAATAATTGGCAATTAGTGATGAGGGCTGAAGCCCTGTTGGTACCACATACATATGCATAGTCATTGTTGTGTTCGAATTGTATCCGAGTTGATGATGTTATTTGTGACTGTTTTAGTAACTGAGCTATATGAATATAAAAAGAAGTAGTGTGGCATTAATCTAGCATATTTATTGCCATTCTTATAATTATGATACTCGATATCTCACCCCTTCTGTTTGAATGTTACCCTTGTTGGTAACGTGCAGGTAATCAGGAGGAGTAGTCTATAGCCTTTATTTCGAGTTGGAGTCCTTGCTCTGATACGTAGCACTCGGGGGGGGGGGGAATGGACGCTTGTTTTCCTTCTGTTATAATTTGAATTAAGTTGTTATTTGAGTAGTTGTTTCTGTTTTAAGTTGTGGGCAAGATACTATGTTTTCTTTAAGTTTTAAAGACATTGGATTCGCTGCATAACTATTTGTCAAAGTGAACTAGTTCAAAGACTAATTAACTGTCACAAGAGCATTTAAGTTTATTTATGAGTTCATCTTAAAGTTTATGTGCTATGTATCTGTTACAAGAGCATTATGTTAATGTTTTAAGTGATTATGTAATGCCTCATGAGTGTTAAAATTTTTATCACTCTGATATTTGCAATACATATGCCGTTTAGAATTGGGGTGTTACATCTTCTGCAGAACCTATAAGAATGACATTCTTATAGTTCAGATTTATGTTGATGATATCATTTTTGGTTCTGCTAATCCCTCCTTGTGCAAGGAATTTTCTAAGTTAATGCAGGCTGAATTTGAAATGAGCATGATGGGAGAACTTAAATACTTCCTGGAAATTCAAATAGATCAAAGACCAGGAGTCACCTATATCCATCAGAAGAAATACACCCTGGAACTTCTGAAGAAGTTCAACATGAGTGACTGCAACATCTCAAAGACTCCAATGCATCCAACATGCATTCTTAAGAAAGAGGAAGTTTCCTCTAAGGTTTGTCAGAAGCTCTATCGTGGAATGATAGACTCTCTTCTTTACTTAAATGCATCTAGACCTGATATATTGTTTAGTGTGCATCTCTGTGCTAGATTCCAATCAGATCCTAGAGAGACTCACTTAACTGCTGTTAAGAGGATCCTCAAATATCTGAAAGGAACCACTAACCTTGGCTTGATGTATAGAAAAACATCAGAGTATACACTTTCAGGTTTTTGTGATGCTGACTTTGCTGGAGATAGAGTGGAAAGGAAAAGCACTTCTGGAAGCTGCCATTTCCTTGGATCTAATCTTGTCACGTGGTCAAGCAAAAGACAGAACACAATTTCTCTATCAACTGCTGAAGCAGAATATGTCTCAGCTGCCACATGCTGTACACAAACCATATGGATGAAGAATCATCTAGAAGATTATGGGTTGTCTCTGAAGAAGATTCCTATTTATTGCGACAACACAGCTGCTATCTCACTCAGCAAGAACCCCATTCTACACTCAAGAGCAAAGCATATAGAGGTAAAATATCATTATATTCGTGATCATGTTCAGAAGGGCACTCTATCACTAGAGTATGTTGATACTGACCATCAGTGGGCAGATATTTTTACTAAGCCCTTAGCAGAAGATAGGTTTTTATTTATTCTTGAAAACTTGAACATGGATTTTTGTCCAGAGTAAGGTTTTCTTCAGAACTTCTGACCATGGTACCTCTGAAGTCATCAGATGTTACCTCTTTCAGAAGTTACTCGATCAGAAGCACTTAACCCACTGGTTAAACTTCTGTGGTAGACAACAATACACGTGTCACTTCATTTGTGACATAGTTCCTTGTGTCGCGTGGTATATCTGCTATAATGATGATGTCTACTCTCCTCTACTATGCTATTTTTAGACTATATACTTTATAACCGTTGATTTTGCCTTTAATTTCTTAGAAAAACTGTCAACGGTTACCATTAAACCCACTATATGCACTGTCACACACGATCTCCCACTCACTTACACTTGCGGTTTTGAAACTACCCGTGTGCATTGCATTCATTCATACTTCTCCCTCCAACATTTCCCCTTTCTCTCTGAACCCTAAAACCTCATCCTCTGAAAATCATGGGCAAATCGAGGAAACCTAAGGCGAATGTGTCTGCTTCTACCACACAAACTGCCAAAGATCAGGAGAAGCAAAGATTCGAGGAAGCTCAGAAGATTCTGAATGCACCCAATGTAGTCACCTGTGCAAAGAAAGTGGAAGAACTGAATGTGTGCTGCGAAGCGAGAGTTGATTTTGATAATCTTGCTCAACATGGGTTTGATATCAGGAACCAAGTCGAGTTGCAAGGATGGTCTGGGTATTTCAACAGGCTCGTTGGTCCAATCTATCATAAATTGGTTGTCGAGTTCTGGAAGAATGCAGTTTGCAATGACTACTACGTCGTCTCCCATGTACTGGGCAAGAAAATTGTGATCTCTGAAGAATCTATTGCAAAGCTGCTGGGTATGAAGTTCCAGGAGGGAAAAAGGATCAAGAATGTTGAAGCAAATGTTACTGGAATGAGGACCGTTGTCAACAAGGCGCTCTATGATAACTGGTCTTACGAGAAAACCAAGTACAGCTTTAAGGACTTGAAGTCTGAGATGAAGATTTGGCAAAAGATCTTCATGCACTGCATTCACCCTAGAACTGGAGGAACTGATTACCTAAATGCAACTCAGAAGGTAATCATGTACTACATTTCAACTGGTGAGCTTATATGTCTGCCATTCCTTCTTTTCAATTATCTGAAGGAGTGTGTTGAGAAATCAAGGACCACAACTGGTTGTGAGAACAAGAGATTCATCTCCTACATTCCGTATGGAAGGCTACTGTCAGACATCTTCGTCCAAAACAAGCTTGTTAAGACTCTATCAGATCTTGAACTTCACGAAGATCTGGCCACGACAGTTGGTGATACCCTCAATGGCACAAAGTTGAAGAAAATGCAGATCATTGAGAAGATCAAAGTTACTCCCAAAGAAGACACTTCTGATGAAGTTCGTCGGAGGAATTACCCCATTGATGACTTCCCCATTTGGTCCAAGAAGGACAATCCAGCATGCATTCTGGAATATGTAAGGATGCTCAGAAGACAAGGAGATCCTATCACCCTTACAGAATTTGTTAACACTCTTCCTGAAAGTCCTCCTAATCTGGCTACCAGGAAATCCAGGAGAGCAACAAGCAGCAAGCCCTCAGATCCTAAGGGAAAAGGAATTCTGATAGAGGAACCTGCAAAGAAGAAGGTTGCTTCCAAGAATGTAATCATCAGGGAACCATCTTCTGAAAGGTCTCTGAAGAGAACCTCAACTCAACAACAACAAATGTCTGATTCTGAAAGCTCAGAAGACACATGGGAAGATTCCTTAAGTGAGGAGACTGAAGATGAAGACAGGCCTCTGGCTAAGAGACGCAAAATTATTCTTGAGGAAGAGGAAGATGAGCAGGATGACCATGAGATCATCTAGAATGTGATTCAGGGTATAAGAGACTCTTCAGATGCTGAAGAATCCACAGATTCTGATGAGGTCCACTTGGTAAGAAGAAGAAAACTGCCTCTGAAAGGTCCCCTTCAACAGAAAAAGACAGTTGCAGAACAAGCATCTGAACCAACTTCAGAAGTACAGAGAGAAAGAAGATCTAAACGCACTTCTGATCCAGCAAGGGCTGCAAGTCTCACCAGAACCTCACCCATCAGAAGCCCCAGTAAGGTAATTACTGAAAGCATTAATTCCGATTCTGCTTTAGTAGTTATACCTGAACAACCCCTGCCTATATCTACTTCCATGCCTACCTTAACCCAAACAGCACCCGCTCAACCTGAAACACAACCTCAAACACAAGCTGCACCTCAAGCTCCTACTTCATCCATCCAAACAGCTACCACAGCCATCCCTTCCCCTCCAATTTACACTTCAACCACATCCATTTCAACTGAACCAATACCTCCTTTCAATTCCTTCATTCAAGGCATTATTCAAAGTGAGGCAACTCTAAAAACCTTAGTTCAACAATTCTCTCCCAAGCCTGCATCCACTCCACACACCTTTCTCATAACCCAAACTGGTGAGATCCCTGCTGAGAAAGATAAGGAAGATGATGATGTCCAGATCCTTGAGCCGCCTTTCAATGTGAAGCCCCTTCAACAAATTGCTTCCAATTTTGAAGATCGGATTCCAGACGCTGCTGAGACCTCCTATGTATCCTTGTCTAACTACTCAGCAGTCAACTCACAGGATCTGAGTTTCACTTCACCTGAGAAGACTGTCACCTCAAGGCAATGGCCAGACACTATCTCTGAAGCTGAGCATATGGATGAATCAGATCACTCAGGCGTCGAGAAGGGTCATGAGATTGATTCCATTCCTTCTGAGCACATGGAAGAATCAAATGCTTCGAGCTCCAATGCTGCCAGAACTCCTCAACCTGTTCTGACCCTGGCCACCTCCTTCCTCCTTCAGAGTCTTCCTCAACTCATTCAGGAGTTTTCTGCAGAAGCAATCAGAAGGGTGAACTGGCTGTATCAGTTAACTGATGATCAGCTTGATGCTTCCCTTGTTGATAGTTTATGGTCTGCATTTGAGAAATGGTCAGAAGGCAAAGGTCATGAACTTCAGAAGCAACTTAGCAGGGAGAAAAGACTAAGAGTTCATGATGCATCCGAAAGGGCCTATGAGCAGAGGCAGAGAGTGCTACACAAGGTTTGTGAATCTTTGAGAAAAGCAATGGCTGAAAGACCATGTGTTGTCTCCGAATGTACCTCAGAAGATGTTGTGATGCTCTCAGCAGAGGAAGAAGAAGAAAGCACTGATGGTATAGTCATTCTGGAAGATGCAGGTGCTGATGAAGTTCAGCAGCAAGGGCCAATTCAAGTCGACATTGCAATGTCATCCGAGGCTGAAGATGCTCTTCATGTTCAGGCTCCAGAAGTTCCTACATCTGATCCAGCTCCAGAAGTTGAAGTTCTTGCTGCTCGAATTGACAGAATTCAGAATGATCAGCAGAGATTGTTTCAGATGGTTGAGAAACAAGGACAAGTTCAGACTGAGCAAAGCAAGCAGATTGCAGAGTCCTCAAGCAAAATGGAAGCCATCATGAAGTATCTTATGGACAATCTTCCTTCCACCTCCAAGCCTTGAATCCCTCATCTCTATCATGCATACATTTAATTGTTATGACTGCATTTATTTTATGCTGACTATGCCTAATTATTCTTATCTGATTCAATGCACCGTCCATTTAGTAACTCACATGTCTTTATGATTTGATAAGTTTTATGCATGATTTTCTGTTACCTTTTCTCCTTATAATCTCCGCAATCCTTCTTCTCCATCACAACGCAATTCACTTCCTCATCTCTCTGTTTCATTCCTTCTTGTTCAAGAATGACTTCTGTCGACTTAATTTCTGAACTCAAGACTTTGGTATTTGACCAAGTCTTTCCATGGAGTGTTAATCTCTCTTCCTCTCAGATCTCTCAAGCTCTTGAGAAGATTGAGCATCTTCTGACCTGTTGGCTCACTTCTCATCAGACTCACTGTCTTCAGAACCTTCAAGAAGTTCTGAATGATCTTCTCTGCCTGACCAATCGTCAGGAGGACATCGAAGCTCAGCTCCAGGGCATTTGCATGCTTCTGGAATACGAGGAAGATCACCATGAAGCGGATCAAGAGGCTGTCCAGGAGAATGTTGCCCTCAAGGAGGACCTGGCTACTCAGTTAGCCTCAATTGATAAGGACATTCGTCCTCTCCACCTTCAACTTCTCTCCATGAAGAATTCTCGAGCTTTCCTGTTTGTCTAGGCTTAGTCTTCTTCCTTCCTCTCGATCCCTTGTACTTCTTCTCCATTCAATAATAATAACCTATCTTATTTTCATCACTTCTCTGTTATTGTTATTGTTGTTTGCGTTTTTCACTCTTTTTGATTATGACAAAAAGGGGGAGTACGTAAATTGGTTTTTGAAAAATTTTTATATTACCTAAAACCAGTAGAGGAGAACAAGTATCAATACTTATAGCACATAGATATTGTCAAGCGTCTCAGATAAGGAATACATTTTGAACTAATCTTGCTTCTGACGTCTTATTCCAATTATATCTAGACAACTCTATGTTATTATATGATATACGCTAAGTTCTGAACCATCACTTCTGATGAGTATACATCCATTCAAGCGTAAATTCGGATCACATAACCAGACTCCGAATCTAGATTCTTCACAAATTCATCAAGTCATAGATTCAGGGGGAGTCAGGGGGAGACCCTTGCTCAGAATCCGGTGTTAACTCAGATTCAGAAAGAGCATTGCAAACCGTTACACAAGGATAAGTTTAATCTCTGATCCTTCCTTTCCTGTGTATTCAGTTTATTGTGTAAAAATTGTTCATCAAAATACTTGTTTTGTCATCATCAAAAAGGGGGAGATTGTAAGATCAAGGTTTGATCAGTGGTTGCATCTCTATGTTTTGATGATTACAATTAAGGTTTGTGATGATGAACAATTGTGGTACCCTAACGTTTGTCTTTTTAAGTTGTGACAAACAGGTTCTGAATCTGACCCAAGCCTATTCGTTCAGAAGAAGAAGAACCAAGGGCTACTAAAAAGAGAGCTCATTAACCTACCATGTTCGTTCTGAACAGTGGCAAATACCCCAGAAGCTCTGAAGATGGAAGCTCTCAAGAAGATCTGAAGAACTCAAGTCAGAAGTTCTGAAGACCAGATGTTCCAGTGGAACGGTCCAGAAGCAGAAGACTCAAGTTCTGAAGATTTACAAGAAGTTGGTTCTGAAGGCCCAAGCTATTCTAGCTCTGACGATCAGAAGTTCTGAGGAACTCGTTCAGTAGCAGAAGTTGCAAGGTCAGAAGAATCCAAGCTTCTATCTGACGATGATCAGAAGCTTCATCAACGTTCATCTGAAGCTCCTTCATCTCAAGTCAACTGGTGAAAGGACAGGTCGCTATCACAGTACAACGTCGTACAAGTCTCAGTCTGATATTACAGAATTGTCACTCCAACGGATAAAACCCTAGCAACGGCTACATCACAAGCCTTGGAGTATATAAAGGCTGAAGGAAGAAGAAAGAAAAAAAAAACCGTGCTGAAAATATTCAACATATACGAACCATTCTCTTAGCATTATTTCTTCACTGTTCTTAAACATCTGAGTTTACTATTCGCTTGTTAGAAGCACTCATTGTAAACCCGAAACCTTTTACATCATATTGTAAAGTTCATCAAGAGACCAAGGTTGGTCGGATCTTGAGAGGACTGAATCAAGGCTGATTCAGTATTTAGCTAGTCTTAAGAGGATCGGTAGATCAGCTTCTTAAGAGGATACTAGTGAGAAAATCAGTGTACTAGTCACTTAGCAGGTTGCAAAGTGCAGTTGTAACACTCATTGATTTTAGTGGATTGCCTTCATCAGAAGAAGGAAGAAATCACCTTCACAGGTGGACTGGATTAGCTTGAGCTTTTATCTCAAGTGAACCAGGATAAAATACTCGTGTGCTTTACTTCCTATCATTCAGCACTTAGTTTTTATCTTTGAGTTTTGAAAAAGGCCGAAAGTTAACCCGAGATACAAAAACTCTATTCAAACCCCCCCTTTCTAGTATTTTTCGCACCTTCATTGACTAATGAGAAAGAGGAAAGCTATGTGTGGGTACTTGAGCAATTTTTGGTAGCAATGAAGGGGAAAAAACGACGGGTAGTTACCACTGATGGAGACCCCGCTATGCGGAATGCTATTATTCGCTTACTACCTAAAGCTCATCACCGATTGTGTGCGTGACACCTTTTGCAAAATGCTCAAAGAAATGTTGGGGACCCAAATTTTCTGAAAGGGTTTAAAAGCTGTATGTTGGGTGACTATAGTGTTGGTCACTTCAGAAAAAAATGGTTTCAATTGGTTAGCGATCTAAACCTCCAAGAATATCCATGAGTTCAAAGTACGTATGAGAAGAGGCACATGTGGGCTACTTTTTTGATGCGGGGGAAGTGCTTTGGTGGTTTTAGAACAACTTCTCATTGCGAAGGTATGAATTCCCAAATTGGTTGGATTGTCTGTTCCCGTAATAGCTTGCTTGAGTTTGTACAATATTTTGAGCGTTATGTGAATTATATGAATGGAGAGAGGTTGATGCAGACTACAAGTCAATGGTAGGAGATGTTGTTCCGCAGACCAATGTGCGAGCACTGGAACGTTGTGCTGCCAATGTATATACAAGGACGATATTTTTAAATTTTCGGTCTTGTCTGAACAGTGGCAGCGTCATGAAGGTTGCTGCAATAAAGGAGACCTCCTCCTGCATCATATATTCTATGTACCGCTATTGTAAACCAGCTAGGTTGTGGCATGTGGCGCATGATGAACAAATGGCCACATTTAGATGTTCATGTCAGCGGATGGAGACGTTTGGGCTTCCTTGTGAACATATAATTGATGTATTGGTACATCTGGACATTGATGTCATACCTGACAGTTTAATAATGCAAAGGTGGTGTAAGGCTGCAAAAGATTGCATGAAAGGTAATGAGAAGTAGAGAAGTAGGTTGGGTTCGTTGCTAATGAGAAGTAGAGAAATGTTTAACCTTGGATGTGAATCTATGGACGACTACTTGGAGACTGTGGATGTCATGGTGAAGCATGTTGAGAGACTTAAGGCTAAGAAGAAGGTGGAAAACAGCGGAGGTTGTGCAAATAATGAGGATACCTCTATTGAAGGGTTTGATAATGTGAAAAATCCTAATGTGGTTAAGACCAAAGGCTGTGGAGGTAAGTCTACTGGGGCTGAAAGCAAAGGCAAAAGAAAGTGCACTGTATGCAAGAAGGAAGGTCACAACAAAACAACATGCTCTGAGAACAAACGACCCAAAGTTTCAGCTGAATGTCCTAATGGTGTTTCAGCTGAATGTCCTAATGGTGTTTAACCTGTGGCAACAAAGATGAGGTAAAGGAATTGGCCATATTAATGTACTTTCCTTGACATATGCCTCAAATTCATGTTGCATGCATTTTAATCAAATTTGTATTGCAGGATCTCGTTGGTTAGCTGTGATTGTGTTCGTAATCTCCAAGTCTATTGTTGGATTCCTGTTGGTTGAAGTCAAGCTGCAAGTTGAAGGTGTTTATTGGAGATGGTGGCGACCAAGTTATTGTGTATTTGATGTTCTGTAACAATTATTGTATGAAATGGTTTGTAATTTAAGATGGTACCTCATATATCTGAATTTGCTATAAGCAAATTGTCAGCAATAGATAGTTGTATGGGATGTATTTGTGCTTAAGATGGTAAGTCAAATATGTGAACTTGCTATAAGCAAATTGTATGTTAAGGGAAAATTGTATGATATGTATTTGTGCTTAGGATAATTATTAACTTTCCTGTGATTGATTTACATGTTGGTGTCAGGTCTATGTTTAGTGCCCTATGCCTATGACTAAATGTTGAATGACCAGAATGTGGCCAATATTGTTTTTTTCTGCAATTTGTGGCACAAAATGTGGTTACTAACGTTCATTGTTAGGAATTGTTATGCAAGGTTGATTATATGAAAGCAAGAAATAGCCATCTCATGTTGTGACAAGCTGAGAATTTGTGTAAAGGTTGAAAATACATGTAAGTCAAATATGTGAACTTGCTATAAGCAAATTGTTTGTTAAGGGAAAATTGTATTGTGCTTAGGATGATTATTAAATTTCCTGTGATTGATTTACTTGTTGGTGCCAAGTCTATGTTTAGTGCCCTATGCCTATGACTAAATGTCGAATGACCAGAATGTGGCCAATATTATTTTTTTCTGCAATTTGTGGCACAAAATGTGGTTACTAACGTTCATTGCTGGGAATTGTTATGCAAGGCTGATTATATGAAAGCAAGAAATAGCCATCTCATGTTGTGACAAGCTGAGAATTTGTGTAAAGGTTGAAAATACATATAAGAAAGAGGTTGGCGTCCAAATGTCTAACACTAGTGAACTTAGCTATTGTGACGTATTTCTCCAATAACTTGTTCACAACACGAACGCAAAAGGAATGACCCAAAAATATTAGGATGATTGAACACAAATAACAGGTCCCATAACTTCTCCATATGGGACCTGTTATTGGACTAGATCCTAAATCAACTCATTGAACATGATCTTAAAGTGTAAATAAGAAGATCCAAACAGAATGACCCAATCTTTAACAAGGTTTTGTAGCAATTTATACAAGAAATTGAAGACAATCCCCTTGAATTACAGGTCAAATACATACCTACTAAATAACAACAAAACACGTGATACACACATATTAGAGTGCCCACTGGAACTACTGCCCAACCAAAAGCCAGGATCTCATATGTTCTACATCATCCATGGAAGCTATAAACCTACACTTGCCATTGCCTATAAATATTACAAAAAAACGATTCAATTAAATCCCCATTTAAGCATAGCTAAGTTGGACATGAGCTGAACTTCTCCTCTGCTACCAGCTATTAATCAGTAGACATTTGGCTCTCCCAGAAGTTGTTTGCCTTTCTAGCCACCAAGTCCAAATGTTCATTGTGTGGCCCTTTGAGTAGTTTCATTGCAGCCTTCATCCGCACCAGTTTGTCCTCCACCTGCACACAGTAATGGAAAATGTGAACACAATTGGTATTAGCCTATTAAGGGGTAACTTTGGAGATGAGTACAACTATTAAGGGGTAACTTTGGAGATGAGTACAATTAATAACATGTATCAAGAATGACATGTTCTTAAAGGCTTACCCTTGGGAGCAAGTTGGACATGAACACATCATCCATTTGCATCCACTCCAGTGTGCATATAGTTGAGTGTTGAGTGCTACGAAATAAAGCCATTGATAATCTTTGGCGGATATGAATAATACTCAGGTGTATCGATTCCAAGCACCTTACAAGCCTCATATAACCATTGCTTCATGCTAAACTTTAACATAACTTGATCAGATTTTATGCCTTGTGAACATCCATGAACAACTTCAGAATTTCCTTCATCATCTGGCAAAAAATTTAAAGGTTAAAAGAGTTCAACTAATGAAACACAACGAACAAACTCAAAGGGTAAAAAAAAAGATTGTTCGTAACTGACTGTGTACCCAGTTTGCACCGGTGTACATGAGCTTGTGGCTGGTTGAGATATGTGGGGTAAGATACCACCGTTGCATTCTGCATGAACATGATGTGAGCATTGAGTATGAAGTTCATGAGCAACCTCCTCTGTGTCGTCTCCTTCTTCAAAGTACCTTTCTAATGCAACTTCTGCTTGTCGTAGGGTTAGATACCTTTCGTGCTTGTTCTTAAAGCCAAGGACCTGGGAACGACAATCATCCCATGAATAGTAGATCCCAGGTTTCCTCCCTCGGAATACAACGTAAAATCTTTTGCCTTTTCCGTTCATGATATACACTCTAGAAAAAGGGAGGAAGGAAACGAGATGAACGTTGAGGTTGATAGACGTTGTTGGGAGATAGTGATAAATGGGATGAGGTTAGAGAATGTACCCGTGAATATAATTAAGGGAGGAGGTTAGTGAATATTAAATGTGATTTTAAATGGCCTCACCCACCCGTTCCACCTGTTCTTTCAAACCTAATAATGCTTGAAGGGAAAATTGCTACAGCATCACGTGTTTGGTACTGTGACCCGGCAGGGGAATATGTTCCTTTTTCTGTAGCATAGTGACGGGTCCTTTCTGTCAAGTCAATTTGAATTGGCTTCTTTAAGAAGCCTCCAAAAAGCGTGTACCCTCCAAAGCATGTTTAGGAGCAACAATTTGGCAGCATCTGGCTGGGGGGTGGGGTGGGGTAGGGGGGGGAATTAGGTTTCGGTTGGATGTTGGGGGGGTGGAAATTGGTATTTACGTATTTGTATTTCAAAATAAGTACAGCATACCATCAAATAAATTTGTAGGTATCAGAGTTCAAAAAAAAAAAATTGTAGGTATCAATTTTTATTAAGAAGGGAATAGACAACTGGTTGAATCATTTTAAAATTAAAATTAAAATTGTTTGATTTTTTATCAACTCATTAATATGCGTATACGCACACGTATTTTGGGGGTATAAATACACGTACGGAATCCTTTTAAGATTTAAATTACATTTTTGTAATTTTTTATCAAGTCAGTAATATTCGAATAAATACACGTATTTTGGGGGTATAAATGTTAGTAGTTAGGGGGGTTGAAATAATATTTCTTAAAATGACTTGATTAAGGTATTTAAAAAATGCCACTATAAATACACGTATAATTCAAGGGGGGCGAATGAACATCCACATGTTCTCTTAGGTTTATGAACGACATTTCCTATCTAAAAGAAATGGTTCTTTCATGTGATTCATTTAAGGGAACAAGTCACTTCAGGTGATTGAATGAGATAAATGTCCTATCCGTCGTAAAGAAACTCATCGGTTCACATGAACTACTAATCAAATGATCACAAACATCTATTAAGTGATTAATCTCAGGTGCATGATTGAACTTTGCATCTTCGATGTAAGGATTGGAAGGACTTTTCCTATCTAATAGAAATGGTTCTTTCCTGTGATTCATTTAAGGGAACAAGTCACTTCAGGTGATTGAATGAGATAAATGTCCTATCCGTCGTAAAGAAACTCATCAGTTCACATAAACTACTAATCAAATGATCACAAACACCTATTACTAAGCAGAAATTTAGAATTATATTTGTTTTTTGGGTTTTTTTTCAAACCATTTTTCAACATCTTACAAAAATTCATTCACATTGTTCAAAAATATTTAATTTAATTTTAAAAACAATATTTTTTTTAACCTTTTATTTAACCTTTGGTTACAATATTTGGACAATATCTAAACAATATTTTCATATAAGGCCTTCCATTGGGTCGGTGGCCCAATAATCTCAATAAAAAAATTTAGATGTTGCGGGTCATTATTCGGGTCGCGGGTTAGCACCGATTAAATCTTATCCAAACACACAATTCTTAAAGGTACCACAGGCTTTGCAGGTTCACATAAGTCGGGGTTGTCACCAACGAAGGTAGAACTTGGGTAACCTAGGACTTCAACCAAATTTTTGGGGTGTTCGTTGCTACCTTCTTCGTCCCAAAGCCAAAGGTAAAGTTAATGTCTTTGTAATTTTCGATCTTCGTCGTCCTTAATCTTAGTCGATTAAAATTACGATTTCAATTAGGGCTTACTTCCAAAGACTCCACCGGTCGTTTTCAATGCCAGAAACCGACGTTAGGGTTTATGTTTTTCAATTTAGGGTTTTCACATTTTGTCATCTTCTTTATGTCGTACACCTTTCCATTTTAACGTCAGTTGCCTCCAACCGTACTTTCATTTCAGGGTTTTCACATGTTGTCATCTTCTTTGCATGCAATTTGTCGTCTACCAAAAAATCCTTGACTTTTATTTTTGTTTCAGTGCAGTACGAGCAAGGGTCCTTTGAACATGGGAACTCCCAGGACAGTCGGCGACGATCCCTTTCAAAAGAAATTTGGAATGGTCTTCAACGCAAATGAGGTATTTGTAGAAATCTTATTCATTACCCTTTTCAACCTCGCTCAAAATAGGTGTTGTTAGATGGTGCCCACTAATTCTCCTGGTAGTTTGGGTTTGTTAATTACAATTTGTGCTGATAGAGTTTCATATTTGGTGTTCCTACTTTTGAAGATTTTAGACCTTATTTAAAGGCATCTTTGTATAACTATGTGGTCCTGGAATTACAGTTATGTTTCAGTTCCGCAACTTCTTTTCTTTTTTTTCAACACTATTTACCCAGGTTTTACCACATGTATGTCACAATATTTTTCTTTATTAGTCTATTAACTTGGGTACAATCACATTATAATGTAGGAATTCATCTACATTAGTAGACGCTTTTATGCTTATTGGGGAAATGTAATTGTTGGTCATGAGGTATTGACTGTAGACCCCAACGGAAATACTATGAAACTCACAGTAGGATTTCAAGAAGGCAGGCCTGCATTTACCAATGGAATGAAGGAGTTTGCTCAGTTTTACTCATTGACGGACAAAGCTGTCGTGCACTTCTACTATGACGAACCTCTAACTTTCAACATTTGCATTTATCATAATGATGGACATGAGATTGGATACCCACAAAATCAAAATGGCCCATAGGTTATAGACCTGGATTCCTCAGATTCTGAGTCTGAAGATGATGATTTTGACCAAGAAAATAATTGGCATAAGGTTGTCACTCAAAGGATAGCGGATGGTAAAAACCCTTTGGTAAGAATCCCTCACTTCATTTCATTTGTTTTAAGTTTAACAACCACATTTTACCTCACCTAATGATGTATCATGTGTTTTCTTTTTGCAGCATGTACCTGCAAAGGTGGCTGGGAGACTCCTACAACTTGGAATTACAACCATAAATGTCAGGGTGTTGAACAAGAATGCTGCTGCAGATTGCGAAATACGTCCTGCTGAAAGAAACAAAACTGAAGCTTATTTATGTAAAGGCTGGTATGGGTTGTGCAAGAAGTTAAAGATGGCTCCTGGAAGCATAATGCACTTCACTTATTTCCCCAACCAAGTGCTATTGGTCATGAGTGTTGCACGCTATGAAGGGTAGTTGCTGCAACAGTTACGATACGAGTGATGAGGATGACCAAGCTTCTAATTCATGATTTTTATCTTTACATGATGTGGTATCTATTCCTTTACTCTTCTTATACTCTTTTTATCCTTAAAAATGAATATCATTGTCTCTCATCTGTATATCGTGCTAATATGGGCAAGACTTTGTGTTAAGTATTTCAAATGATTTTTTCTATTGTAGCGAAAAAGAATGAGAGATATCCAACTGCAACAAAGACGCATACATCTTTAGAAGTGTGGACTAAAGAAGAATGAAATAGACGGTGGTTGAAGACCTCAACATTGTTCATAAAGGTTTTATAAGTTTGTGGGCAGGTCACGTGACCTACAGCTCGGCCTTCGCTTTTTGAGACTTCCTCTACCCACATCTCTATGTGCCCGCAGCACTTCCATATGGAGAAAGAACTCTGTGGCTCATAAAGCCTCCATAGTGCAAAGCCTGTTATGAAAATCATAAAAGTTTGGTAGACAATGAAACTGTAACACCCCGATTTCGGTGGCGTCACTTTAGTAACCAAAAGTAAACTTAATGCGGAAAAACGTGAATATTTTTTTTTGATAATAACTAAGACAAGACTGAATTAAATAAAACCCAAAAGCGAAAAGCAATAGAACTAATATACAATATATAAACAGCCCCCGCTGTAAGTAACAACCTCGTCACGAGTAAACCTCCAGTGACGGTAATAGAAGAGTAGCGCCCGTAGGCAAAATGTACAAACCAAAAGAAAGGTCAAGTGTCCGCAACACTATCCCTCAAAACTGAGAATAAGCTGGCCCATCGGCCTGAAACAAGACCTCCTAAGTCCAACCAACTCTCTGTGATTCCCGTAAAGAAACCACACAAAAAGCTATAGGTGGGAAACTACCCTGTCCCCAAAGAAAACAAATGATGTTCAGAGCTAAGACTCTACTCCTACACTAATCCCATCTCGAGGAGCTCACACCAGCACTAAAACCTACATGCTAGCATGATCGTCGTCCGAATCTGAATTCAGAACGACCTAGTCTAAGTACACCATCCGTCCTCCTCTCGCTACCGCGATGCGCTCCTGTTCCAGTATCTCAACTCTAGTTCCCCCCGAAGGGTGAACCATCATGATCTAGTCCGCCGTGGACATCTGACAAAGGGCGTTTGTCCGCCAAAGCACACACAGAAGACGCGAGAGTCAACTCCAAAGAATTATGTAAATAATAACATCGATAGATACAGATAATAGAATAGCCACTTAGGCTTATAGCTAGGGATAACATCCTAGGGTTACATATTCCATAACGAACATAAATGACAATAAAAACACTTAGCATGTTCCAAATAGGATTAACAAATAACAATCACATTCGACAACTAAGTCAGTATGCATGTTGCATGAAATGATATGCAGGTTAACCCAATCAACCAATATGCAATCCGGAACGGATGGACATCAACGGATCAGCCCTAGCACCAGCCACGGTGGGACCATTTCGGCCCGCGTGCCTCTTACTCCAACATCAGCGGTAGTCAGATCAGCCGTAACCCGTAGGTCTGCCATTTCGGTCTGCTACAAGAGACGTCTACAGACGCTCTTACACGGAAATCCGGGTCTTATGACCATTTTGGAATCCGACGAGGTCCAGAGTACGTCCTGTGTTAATACCCCATTAATGTTGCATGAATGCAGGATGATTAGTCAAACAACGTCTCCGAATCTCACTCGACACGTCGCCACGTGTTCTAGCTAAATTAAAGTCTCTAAAAGCTTACCCTAAGGTAAAGTCGATTCTGCGACAAAAGACACTTCTTTCCACAACACACATTCTCTCATGATGATCTCCAAATCATCCGACTCATCTCAATCCGATGGTCACAACTGCTCAACGAGCAAGAGTATCAACATACTCGGGAACTATCAATTCCCCGGACTTATCCCCAGGATAGCCCAACAACATAGCTGCTCCAACAGCACAATAACAAACGCTGCTCCAACAGCACCACAACATCTACATACTCGAAGCCTCTCAACTTTCTCAACACTGGGATCCGACGACACTTCTCGTTTTCCAAAACTAAGATTTGACTTCCACGCCTTCCTTTCGAGTTTATTATCATTAATTAAAGATTTAGAGGTTGTTTAATGTCTTATGAGTTTTCTTTACAAAATACTATCCTTTTAGTCTTATCGCAATCCCTATAAGTTCTCGGGATCTCCAAATCCCCAAATGACTCCAGAGAATGTCTCGATCCATACACATCATAACAAGGTCCGAATCTCATTCGTCCTATCAAACTTTCTCAAAACTCTCAAAATAAAATCGGCATGACCTGCCCGCTATTCTCACTATACAGAATCTCAAATTTCATTGCAAAAGCATAAATAACTCAGCACAATCAATCAACATGTCATATATCAACATATTAAGCAATAATCACATAGCACTTAGCATATAAGCATGCACCACACATCCTAGATTACCCACATAGCACATAGCATGTAAGTCAATCTCAAAAACATAGTAGTAGATGCATCATCTACATTGTCAGCCGAAGCCTCAGAAAACATTTTTCCAATCAAACACAAACAAGTGCATAAACAGTAAACAATGTCGAAAGCATCGACCCTAAGCATTAACTAGAGATTCAGTGAGAAGCCCTCACCTGTAGATTCTCCAGGGTGATCGTCTAACGCTTCCTCACAAGCAAAGCCTTGTTCCTCGGGAAACTCTTCAAAAGCACCTTTAGAACAAAACCACAGAAATCAATCAAAATCTATCGGAAACTAAGCTATCAATACTTACTAAGGTTACCCGAAGTAGTACATACTCCGAGGTACGATAATCTAGCGCGAAAGACAAGTTTTCGGAAAAGGAAATTTTCCTCCTCCCCCTTAATAGGTTCGGCCACTTTTGGTAATTGGGGAACTCGATTTTTCTTCGATCAAACTTGGTTCCTATGCTATCATAAGCCGTAACTAAGGGTATTCTGAACTCGGAAAAATTATCGGATCAAAAACTGTCGCAGGGGTATTTTGGTCATGATTTTTAACTTAGGATTTTCAAAACTGAAATCCCAAAAATAAAATTTGACAGGGACGTCACCAACGACGTTTATGACAACTAATCCTACTAGCACTAAGCTAAGGCGAAAGTTTTTAGCCTAAAGGTTGAAGCTTTACTCCAAAAACTCAAAAAATGGGTATTTAAGGCTAAAATTGATTCCGGCGGAATTCCGGCGACATAACGGAAAATCTAACCCGGCAGAAGTGATCTTGGGCACATAAGGAAGAGGTTTAGAATCAGAAATGAAATATTCAGGATAGTTTTGCAAAAACCCATAAACTATCAGCTCAGAAAAGTCTACAGAAAAGCTATGGAAAAAGCGATCAGAGGTAAGGATTAGCGACTATACCTCGAAACCTTGAAGCAGCAACTGATTGATCGACGATCAAGCAAGTAATGAAGAAAATCTTCTCTTCCTCCTCTCCTCTCAAACTCGCGGCCTTGGTGGGGAAAATGGTGGAAATTTTGTGTTTTTCTTCCTTTCTTGGCTATATATAGAGGTTGGCAAAACGCGGTAAAATGAAAGTTTCGCGAATCTGATTTTTCCGGCGTCATTCTCCATGAATTCTAAGATATGTTTTGGCGAAAGAATTCCAAAACTAAAATGAGGTCTCCTTGTATTTTTGGCAACTAATGCATAGTCGGTATAAAACTATTTTACCCGATAAGTTGCTTTTTGCATCGGATGTCGGAATAGAAAACTTCCTTCTGAAGAAAGATTGAAATCATCAAGAGAAATGGGTGTACTCGTGTAGAATCTTCATTTGATGTTCCGAATAGAAAAAGTCTTCATAATCGGGTGATTCTAGGGTTTTGAAATACCAGGGTTTCAGTTTCGGCAAACTTCCGATGATTGGAATCGGACGTTCGTAGATCCTAGAGTTTCGCCTCGAAACGATTTTGATATATGGAAAAAGAGAAGTTCTAACATTTCTCTGAAGATTTTTGGAATTAACTTTCATCGTGCCTAAAAGTGAAAATTAGCTATATACTAGGGTTTCTGACCTAGGTTAAGCGTATAACGATCGTGCTATAACTTTTATCGATCATAATGCAATCCTTGAACTTTTCCTGAACTTTCTCCTTCATAAATATATTTCATTTAATGAACTTTTGTTCAGGTTTCCCTTCACATTACATCAACCCTAATCGTGAATAAGAAATTTATTCACTTAGCATAAGCTTAAAAACTTGGGCCTTACAGAAACAAAATTGCAGGGGTAATGATGCAGATAAATGTTAAAGTCACAAGTGCATCGATTTGAATTACTCCAAACAAATGTTAAATGTAGAAATTTTACTTAAATCTGATAGAAGAATATTTAAGTTCATTGGTATATTGTTTCTTTTTATTTATATTATTAGTATTTATAATAGTAAAAGTTGTACATATTAATATGTATTTATTAACATAATAGAAATTTAAATCTAAAATTGAAACACAATGAGTTGAAGAATATTATAGAGAAGTTGATAGAAACTAATGGGTTATCCATGTCCTTAAGTAATGAAGCATATATGAATTTGTTTAGGGTGTTCTTTGTAAATTGAAGTTTAGTTTTGTCTTTGAACCTCTTTGCATAAAAGAATTGGATATTTTGTCTTAAAGAAGTTTAAAATTTATTATGATATGAGGTTGATACATTAAGGGACTAGATTATATATGTTTTGGGGGCTGCTATCTGTTGCTATACATTTTTCTCTTCGAACAAAGAAACTTAAATTGTTTAATATTTTTATTTGATTTAAGGCAATAATTTAGCGGTTAATGATTTTTTATCTACATTTGGTGATTGTTAGTGGACAATGTTTATTTGCTTTTCCGATCCATTTTGTCGAGAGTCCAACGACCCTGTGCGTTGAACCACTACATTAGATTAATTGACTGCTCATGAGCTAAATAGATGAACTCTATGTTGTTCCAATTTTAGGAAAAATATATTAAAACACATATTTTGTTTCAAATAGATAAAATAAATAAATAAATTGTTCTATGTAACTATTGCAAAAAATAATGACAGAGCAAGACATATAAATATAAATAATATTTTTAAATCTAATCATAAACTGATAAATTTATATGAGTCATAGAACTTGAAACAATGTCATTTACATGGAATTTGGGTGAAGCTTGCAAGTAGATTGTAAAGGGGCATAAGTTATAAAATTGAAGTGCACTCAATATATTCAAGTTACATTTTATATTAATCATTATAATAATTGATGTCATTGGTAAATCTTATTATATGACACTTAATTTTTTTTATTGTAGTGGTAGGATGGAATGAATAATATAAATGAGATATGCGAAAATGTTGAAATTTTTTTAAATTATAAGAATAATATATGAAACTTGATTAAAAATAATTTAAAAATATTTAAGGAAGAAATGTAAGAGATATAGATATGAGATATGTATCAAACTAATGTATATGTTCAAATTGAAATAAATAAACGTTATATTTTAAAAGAAAATTTTCCTTTAGTTTTAATTTTAAGTATCCAATATTACAGTAAAGCTAATGTAATTTATTGTCATTAACCATTAGAAATTTAATTAATTTGAAACTAAAAGAAATCATTTAAATACCATTTAATCTATTTATATTTTGATTGTGTAATTGAATGAATATTTAAGGTTGATATAACAATACTTGAGTTTAAATATCTCTTTCGTTTACTAAAAAAAATATATCGCTTTAAAATGTCTAATCATAACAAAAAATAAAGAATTAAATTCATGAGGCAAAAAACTTTTCACATTCATAACTCCATATAACATGTGTAATATTTACATATATTTAACATATAAAATAGGGGTTTCATATTATGCATTCATAACATTTAGTAATCATAGACCAAATAAAAAAAAATCATAATTTTATGAGTGTAAACTAAAAAAAATAAACAATGTTCTCATAAAAAATAAACAATGTCATTTTAAAATTAAAAAAAAGGTTCTTAGAATGATGCTTTATTTTGCAAGACAAAGACTTCTTAAGTAACGGAGATGTGAGTGCATTTAAAACAAAGATTATACTCCCTTCATTCCTGTTTAACTGTCAACTTTGAGTTGAGGCACACATATTAAGGATGTGATTAATTTTGTTGATTTTTTGAAAATTGAGGATTATTTTTCTATTTTATCCTTTAAAGTATGTGTTATCTCTCCTCATTTATTGTACTGACAATAACATTTGTAGTAAAAACATCATTTAATACTCTCTCGAAATGCTAAGTGGACAGTTAAATAGGAACGAAGGGAGTATAAAACGCCACTGTCCCCGAGGGTTAGCTCAAGTGGTAAGAGTTAGGGGACATAAGAGTTGAGTAAGATGAAGGGTGGAGTTTTTAGGGTTCGAATCCTGAGGAGGGACTAATTTACTAACACCTACTAACAACTAACATTTGCCTATCAAAAAATAAAAACACCACTATTCAAAATAAAAATTAAAATGCAATAGTTTTCTTACACTACTAATTATATTGTTGTAGATTTAAAACTTACTAAGGAGCAAATAAAAATTTTCGTATTTGCAAAAATAATCACTTTATCGCAAAGCAGCAGCAGGTCATTAGTTGGCTTCCCCCAAATGACTCAAATTGATAGATCCTCAATACCAACTTCTCAAAATAAGCTTATTATGGATGAATTATAGATAGACAATATCTAACAAAATAGTATGTACATTTTCTATCTAACATGACACCGGAATTAAAAAGTGTTTGTGAGACGATCATGTCAACAATTAATTAAAATAAATGAGTGTTGTTTTTTTCTATGGATATGAGGAACAGAGAAAACTTTCATTTGAAGAGCATAAACAACAGCTATAAGATGAAAGGACGAAGAACTCAATATTCGCAAGCATTATTTTGAAGTTCTAGACTGAACACTCAAAGATATTATAATATTTACTAATAAGCTCAGTTTCAACCAACTTTTTGGAGGAGAAGTTGTTGTTGTGGAATGACTATAACAACTGGAAATTTTAACTTAATGAAAATATTGTATCACAATTTTCAAAAAAAAAATTAATTCAAAACAAAAAGTCAAAACTAGCTGAAATAAATGATGAAACAAAAGCATCAAAATTGACCTTCACCACATCTGGAAGAAGTCGATCCCAGGCCGGAGGAAGCTCCCTAGAGGTTGGGCGCATATGAGGTATTTGTTGTCACCAAAGATGGGCGCGATGCAACAGCACGTCACAACGAAGAGCGAGAGGCTGGTGACGGAACATGTATTTTAATCCCCTTGAATGGAGTAACATCAGCCAAGGTAAAAACAAATCACAGATAAAATCCTGCATATAGATAATACAACCCACTATATTGCCAAGACCACACGCAAACAAGAAGGACTGTAAAACAAGACAAGTTAAAAGAATGTGGTGTGTCGTCTCAGGGGAGACAAGACACCGCAGACACACTAAATCAATCACAATGCCACGACCAAACAAAAAAATACATTTATAAAAAAAAAACCTTAAAAAATTCTTATACAAAATAATATATTAATACAAAAATATCTTTTAGAAAATAACGCAAAAATAATAAAAACACACAAAATAAGTAAAACTGAAAATCCCCCGTGCATCGCACGGTTCAAAAATACTAGTTCGGTCATATTTGAGCTACAAGATACGATATTTTTTTGCAAAAAGACATAACATGGTTTTTTTCACAACAAAATAATATAATTTGTGTCTTGTTTTGCAAAAACAAAGGTTATACGTCAAGTTAGGTTAGGACGTGGGTCTAAGGCTACAATGGGTTTGAGTCAACAAGAAACCCGACGGATTTAGGTTTAATAGGAAAGTTTGGGTTTGAAAAAGATAAAACATGACCCGACCCGACCTCTTGTCATCCCTACTGGGTGTGGATGTTGAACTTGATGGCATGGTGAGGGAGGGGCTTCTCATATATATATATTTTTTAGGATTAAGGGACATATTAGTATCTGTTTTTGTAAAAACGTTTGATTTTGGTCCATCAGTCAAAAAATCGCTAGTAACTGTATTATAAACTGCCTTAAAAACACCGCCACTAATCGTCATTTTTTGGCTAAGGGACCAAAATCAAACCGCCACTAATCATCATATTTTTTATTATTTTGCTTTTTATTTTTTAAGTGAAAGAAACAAAACCAGATTCAAAAGAAAAGATAACAAAACAAAAACAAAAAAAATTATTTCAAAAAAATAAAATAATAAACAAAATCAATAAAATGCGTCGTTTCGCAGAGAAAGAGAGGGAGAGGAGAGCTAGATTTGACACCCCACTCATTAGAAATGTCACCCCACTTTCGGATTTTCGGAAATAAGGTTTCCGAAGTATTTTTTCACTCAAAAGTGGGGTGTTACATGTATTTTGCACTACAAATCATGAATTAATTTCGGAATCCGAAAATCCGAAAATTGGGGGTGTGAAATCTAAGGGTTGGGGTGCCAAATCCAGCTCTCGAGGGAGAGGGGAGGAAGGACGCCAAAGCGACGACGGCGCGGCTCGGCGCGAGCTCAGAGCGATGGAGGCGCGGCGTCTCCGGTTCGGTGGTGGTGTGCGGCTGCGACATTGGTCTTCCCATTTTCACGTTGGTTGTTTTTGACCTCGTCGAACCCTAATCTCTAGCTCAAGAGTGTGTTCGTTCGGTTTGTGGTGATTGTGAGTTTGTGCGGCTGGTTTTGGATTAGTTGAATTAAATTTTATACGTCCTTCTTCCGAATTATGTTATTGTTAATGTCTACTGCAATGCTCTATGATGAATCTGATTGACATTTACAAGATAAACACTAGAAGGTGTGTGATGGTAGCTATAGAACTTTTTACTCTTTCTTGGATTTCATGCCTAAGTCAGGACTCTCATCTACATTAAAATCCATGAATCAGATTGCTTTGGAAAGAAAATTGGTTCATACAAGAGAAAAGTTGTAAGATCATTGCCTTAATAGTTAGGTAATACATACACGAGTCGTTCGGGAATTAGATTTCTCACCCCATCCATTAGAATTGTCACCCCACTAAAATACTCCGGAAAATTAAGTTCTGGAGTGTTCCGGAAGATAAACTTCCGAAGTCCTTTAAAAATGAGGGTGCCAAATTTAAGTGTGTAGTAAATAAACCAACTGATACGATCCGGAAGTTTAACTTCTGGAGCACTCCAGAACTTAATCTTCCGGAGTATTTTAGTGGGGTGACAATTCTAATGGATGGGGTGGGAAATCTAATTCCCGAGTCGTTCTCACATTCTAATTCCAAATTATCTCTGACTTACATGAATTAGCATGTCATGTTATATAAGTTACCTTTTCAGTTTTCGCAAAATTTCACCCTTTTCGAGAATTATAGTGTCCAAGTTACTTAGTGTGTGTTTGGAAAACCTATTCAGGATCCACGTTTGCCCCCGATCCACGTTTACAGAAGTAAGAAATAGTTACTTTTGGATTTCTGGATCCACGTTTGGCCTCTCCAGATTTGAAACCAAACACACACTAACTTATGTGACGTGATGACGGCCTTTTCTCTTTCTGAATTTAAAATGTGTACGAATACATGTTAAGGAACTAGAGTTATATTTGATGAGTGAAAGAGGCAAGCCTCCAGTTAATTTAAAATTACAGTTTACCTTTTTCCTTTGGTTTCAATTAATTACTATAATAAACCAAACTCTGGGTTTACTTTTCTTTTCTGTTTTTTTTTTTTTTATTTTGTGGTGGGGAAGATATCAAATGGGAGAATAGCTTCCATGAGAAGCTGCGAGCCCTTACTCCAATCCTGTACATATTTGAGCAATATAAGCTTCAGCATGCTTTATAGAAGCATAGTATTGCTCTCACTAGATGAGACACATAAGAAAAATTCACCAACATGTTGCCAATACACCTAATTGCATCAACTTATGGAGTAAGCTCCCACATGTGTTTGGCATGAGAATTTTGTAAGATATTTAGGTATGGGAAGAGTGACACATTTGCTGAACTTGAACAAGTAGGCTATCAATTGGACTACAGGATCACTTAAACCAGACGTGTTCCTTTATAGACTCAAATCAATAGGAAGTTTACGAGACAGGATATTTTACATGAAAAAACAAAAATGCATGTTAAAATTAAAAGATGTAAAGAGACCCAATTCTATGATGTTTTACATGAGCAAGTGATTATTGTATCTGTAGCTGAAGAAACCTTCTCATCCCGCCCGTGGAGTGCCAACTGCTATCAATTGCCTAGCAACCCTACTGAAGGAACATATCGTTAGGTCATCCTTTGTCCAAGCAGATGGGGTCAAGTTGCTTGTTCCATTGATTTCTCCAGCTTCTACTCAACAGTCCATTCAGGTACTTTGCCAGATTCTACCTCTGAGAATATGAAATTCTGAATTGCTAGATTAATCGGCAATTGACCCATATGAATTCTGCTATTAGGTGCTATGATAAGCTGTAAGAATGATGTATCTATTTAACTTATGCCTGCAGTTCTTGCTGGAAATCCAAAAGCCTGTATTGGATTTATTAATTGAGAACTAAACTAAACATGCTCGGTTCATCTGGTCAAATACTTTATTATTTTTTATGATGAAGAATGATAGCTTGGTACCTCAGGATTCCGGAGTTGTTGGCTTCTAAATTTACTTATCAATAAAATTATTGATTATACAGTTCATAGCATTCATTTCACTTGTGTAGGGAATAAAGGGAAATTATTTTATAATTTCCTTTGTAACAGCTTCTTTATGAAACATGTCTCTGCATATGGCTCTTTTTCCAAGGGGTTGTTCTTACTACCATGCAGATAGATTGGGCAGCCTTGCTACATTTCTAAGTCTCTGCATGTTTTTGTAGGATTCATTTTTCAACAATTTGGAGGATATCTTACACTCACACTTGAGCACATTCCTTGGCAGTCAGTTGCACCTATAGAGTTCTGTTGATCACAATAACTCTTTACTGTTCCGGTATGGAAGCAATAGACTTAGGCTAACCAATTCGAGAGCAAACGAAATGAACAAGATAAGTAAAAATGCGTGAAATGATAGCCTCATCGCTTGGATGGTGCCTGTTATTTATATCTTGGGTTTTGGTCCGAACGAACCATGGGTTGTGTTCTGATATAAACCCTAAGTTCTAGACAAATGAGCAAAATACTTAGAGTGTTATTTTAGTGTGTAAAAGATGTTTTACATAGAAGGAGGAGGTCTTCCTTTTATAGCAGGTCGACCTCTGAACCCTAACCGATATATTTATTACAATTGACCAACCATCCCCGCTGATGGGGCGTAATCACTACTGTGTCGGTTGACTTGTGGATCAATCCTGTCCATCAAGGAATCCCTTCATCACCTGGTCGGTTGACTTGGTGCCAGGCTGTGTTGGTCAGCGACAATCATGACCCTTGACCAAGCACGTGATCAACGGTCGGGTTGCTTCCTCATCAACGGTTGGATGTCTTTGTAATAAAGTGTGCCTCTTCATTAGTCATCTAGCATGTAAGCCCATACCTCACATGTCCAGCCCAAACTTCAGAGGGCAGCCTAGCCTTCCGGTAGGGACTTGACCATCCGGTCCAAAGTCCATAATGGTACACAGCCCCCCAAGGCTTGTGGCTAAATGCTTTAGCCGCAAAGCCTTAGGAGCTTGTGCGTGCCATAGCTAATGTTCTGCAACCCCTTCTGATGCGTTCTCTTGTAGTTCAACTTTTTATGGTCATCCTTAACGTCTGCTCCGGCGATCAGTTACCTTCACTCACAATCAGTCTTCTCTTCTAGGCATGCAAGGTCTTGTTGGTCTTGGTTGACCTTCCCCCTCTTAGTATTCACGCTTCAACGGTCAGCTTTCTCTCTTCGTGGCCAGTCTTCTCCCTCCTGGTCGGTGCGCTTTATCGGTCGACCTCCTCCTCTTCCGCACCGGTCGACCTCCTCCCTCCCCGGTCGGCGTTCTCTCCTTTGGTTAGTGCACTTCACCGGCTGACCTCTTCCTCTTCCGCACCAGTCAACCTCCTTCTTCCCCGGTCGGTGTTCTCCCTTTTGGTTTGTGCGCTCCACCGGTCAGCTTTCTCCCTTCATGGTCAGTCCTCTCTCTCCTGGTCGGTGTACTTCACCGGTCAACCTCCTCCTCTTCCGCACCGGTCGACCTCCTTCTTTCCCGGTTGGTGTTCTCTCTTTTGGTTTATGCGCTTCACCGGTCGACCTCCTCCACTAACGCTCCGGTCGACTTCCTCTTTCTATGGCCAGTCTCCTCTCTCATAGTTCATGTGCTTCAATAGTCGACTTCCACCATCCATTGTCGACTCCGATCGACCTCGTCCTTCTATGGCCAACCTTCTCTCTCCTGTTTTCGTTCTTTTCTCCTCAACCTTCTATGGACCCGCGAGATTGGTCTTCTCCATCAAAGTAAACACTTTCTCTTTCTTTTTCACTACTTTCATTTTGAGCTTTCAATTAAGCAATTTTTGAAATCTCCACTTGCGGAGAAGCGACGGCGCGGTAGGCCAGGTTACTCAAAGCAGCATGCGTGACATGCTTAATTGAGTAACCAGGTGATTTTTGACTTCGACGCCGAACATGGAGTTGGCGGAGAAGCGACGCACTTGGTTGAGTAACCAAGTGGTTTTTGACCTCGACACCGAACATGGAGTTGGCGGAGAAGAGACACACTTGGTTGAGAAACCAAGATTGCAGTGTCGACGCGAACATGGAGTTGGCGGAGAAGCGACGCCGCTTGGTTGAGTAACCAAGTGGTGCGGTGTCGACGCCGAACATTGTGTTGGCGGAGAAGCGACGCCCTTGGTTGAGCAACCAAGTGATGCGGTGTCGACGCCGAACATTGAGTTGGTGGAGAAGCGACACACTTGGTTGAGTAACCAAGTGGTGTGGTGTCGACGCCGAACATGAGTTGCGGAGAAGAGACGCACTTGGTTGAGGAACCAAGGGTGCCGTGTCGACGTTGAACATTGAGTTGGCGGAGAAGCGACGCACTTGGCTGAGCAACCAAGTGGTGCGGTGTCGACGCCAAACATTGAGTTGGCGGAGAAGCGACGCACTTGGTTAAGCAACCAAGTGGTACGGAGTCGACGCCAAACATGGCGGAGAAGAGATGCACTTGGTCGAGGACCAGGCGGTGAGACTCGATGCACGACCGGGGTCAGCGGAGGTTCAATGCACCTAGTCGGGTGGCGGAGAAGAGATGCACTTGGTCGAGGACCAGGCGGTGAGACTCGATGCACGACCGGGGTCAGCGGAGGTTCAATGCACCTAGTCGGGGACTAGGTGACGAGGCTCGATGCCCGACCGGAGTCGGCGGAGATCATGAACGCATGATTGTTTGACTTCTTAGTATCCTTCAAAATTGTATGTTCCTTGTTTGTTTTTCTGGGCGTTTATTATGCTCAAACCAATGGTTGGACATGGATTTGGTCGAAATATGAAGGTCCTTTGAAGGATCACAACGTTGCTCTATTCTTGTTCTCAAATGAAAACACTATCTTACCAAGTTAGTTTACCTTTGCTTGTGGGCAGATGGAAGAGCTTCATTGTCAGCTATCGTTTGCGGCGTACCCTCCTTCTTTTCCTGCTTTTAAACCCAAGTGCGAGCATGCTATGAAATTCCTCCACGGTTGTGCATCTGGATCAACCAGTCGACTTTCTTCCGGTCGACTTCCTCCCTCCTTATAGGTCGTGATCGTAGCGACATACCTTCTTGACATCGACATGCTTGTTGTCGACAAAAGTCTTCCTGCAAAACAAAGTGAATATTTTGACGGCAAGAAGTTTGGTGTTATACTTACATGGTGTTTGCACATCCTCCCTCAGGATTTACGGATAGCCTTAAGTTCCATACTTGCTGAGATGAACGATGTCCCAGACAACACCTTTCGTAGCCTTGGGCGGCTAGGCTGCGGCGGTAGGGCAGGGGATGAAGAAACTCTTGTGGAAGCCAGTATGTTTTACCGGGCCCCACGGTGGGCGCCAATGTTCTGATATAAACCCTAAGTTCTTGACAAATGAGCAAAATACTTAGAGTGTTATTTTAGTGTGTAAAAAATGATTTACATAGAAGGAGGAGGTCTTCCTTTTATAGCAGGTCGACCTCTGAACCCTAATCGATATATTTATTACAATTGACCAACCATCCCCGCTGATGGGGCGTAATCACTACTGTGTTGGTTGACTTGTGGATCAATCCCGTCCATCAAGGAATCCCTTCATCACCTGGTCGGCTGACTTGGTGCCAAGCTGTGTTAGTCAGCGACAATCATGACCCTTGACCAAGCGCGTGATCAACGGTCGGGTTGCTTCCTCATCAACGGTTGGATGTCTTCGTAATAGAGTGTGCCTCTTCATTAGTCATCTAGCATGTCAGCCCAGACCTCACATGTCCAGCCCAAACTTCAGAGGGCAGCCTAGCCTTCCGGTAGGGACTTGACCATCCGGTCCAAAGTCCATAACGGTACAGGTTGCCCGACCCATCGAATACATGACTTTGATCAGCCCAATTGCTAAATTAGTTAATACGCCCATATCAGACCACAAGCCCACAAGACACTGAGGCTTGTAATAAGGAGAAAGTGTCTTCACTAAGCCCACAGAAATCATATAAAACAGAATGGGCGTACAAGCTCCAATATTTAAAAAAGCAAAAAGTGATCACTTCAACTCTAATTTTCTTCAGGCTCACATCTTGTCTTTCCTATCGCTTCACTTGCCCTTACCGTGACAAGTATCAAAATCATCATTACTTAACCTTCCATAAATACATCAACAAAGATATGTTGCATATATTTGGGAACTTGGTGCACAATGTCATTAAATAATTTAAACCTTCCTGACATCACTATCAAGAATAAGATAATTATATATAACAATCACAATCAAACTTGCATACAAAAAGTCATGTTCCTTCACCAAACTTGTCTCTCTTTAGACCAAAGTACCCCTTCAAACTTAAAAAGTTGTAACCTGACTCTGAAACGTCCCGTCCCCCGGACTAACATGTCCTTTTAAATTCAAATCTCCCAAACCAACGTGTCCCTCCAGCCGAAACGTCAGATTGTGTGGTTTAAACACACGCGTGGAGACACGCGTCTTTCTCTATAAAATCCACTGATTTTACCTTTAACCAAAGGCTAAAAAGTTCAAATTTTTCTTGCTGCTTCTTCACAAATTGCATCCCGCACTCAAAGCTCTCCTCTTGCATCCACCATTTGCATCGACATTTCCAGAAATTGTTCAAGCCCTCTTCTTCCCAAGGTACGAATCTACCTCCTTTCTCTCTGCAACTTTACTACTTTTAACCCCATACCATTCTCAACTTGTAGATTCTTTTATCACTTTCTTGCGACCCAGAAATGTTGTATAGAACTCATACACTTTAAACCCAGAAGCTTGATCGCAACTTCCCTTTTCATCTCATACTTCTTAAAATTTTACTTTCAGGATTCCTTCTGAAAATGGCTGCTAAACGTACTCGTAGGGAAACTTCCAAACTTAATGTTCAAACTACTGCAGACTCTCTATGGGTCTCTAGCAAAATCAAAAAACAATTTTAAAAAATTTGTACCCCTAAAGCTGTTGTAAATCTAGTCACCAAATATAATTTTCGAAAAGATGGCTTAGATGCCCACTTGGACATATTACCCTGCTCCCCTAATGAACCATGTTGCTTTGGAAAAATTGACAATCAAGGAAAAAACTTTACTTACCTCTTTGAAAATTTATTCGCTAATTTGAAATACACACTTCCCTTTTCAGACTTTACCTGCTCTATCTTAACCCTCTTGAATGTAGCTCCTACCCAACTTCATGCTAATGCTTGGGCTTACTTAAAAGCCTTTGAGATTTTATGCCTCACCCTCAATATCGAACCAACTAGCAAAAAAAATTTCTACTTCTTTGAGACATGCGGGCGAAACGTTATGGGTGAATACGTTTCGCTCGCCACTGCTAGGGGACTAGGACTATTTACCCTATACAAAAGCCATTACAAACATTTTAAAGGCAAATTCTTCAAACTCCGTGAATCCGAATCCTGTAAAGATGTTTTCTACTTTGATGATGGAAGTCCTCGATTTCCATTCTACTGGACGAACCAGTATGAAGTCATCATCAAGATTCCTGATGAAGCCCTGACCCAAGAAGAACTAGTTGACTGTCGACTCTTGTCCACCATAGAGTTAAATCTTAATGATTTTATGAACGCCCTCTCTGTTAATAAAGTGGGTGAATATGTTTGTAAGGCATCTTTATCTGCATTTCCCAATTCATATGTTACACAAAAGTTTCCCACTGTATCCTTATATTTTCTTCTTGTCGCAGGAACAATGAATCTCCTTTAAAGTATTTAATGACATTGTGCACCAAGTTCCCAAATATATGCATCATATCTTTGTTGATGTATTTATGACAGGTTAAGTAATGATGATTTTGAAACTTGCCACGGTAAGGGCAAGTGAAGTGATAGGAAAGACAAGATGTGAGCCTGAAGAAAATTAGAGTTGAAGTGATCACTTTTTGCTTTTTAAATATTGGAGCTTGTACGCCCATTCTGTTTTATATGATTTCTGTGGGCTTAGTAAAGACACTTTTTCCTTATTACAAGCCTCAGTGTCTTGTGGGCTTGTGGTCTGATATGGACGTATTAACTTATTTAGCAATTGGGCTGATCAAAGTCATGTATTCAATGGGTCGGGCAACCCATGGTTCGTTCGGACAAAAACCCAAGATATAAATAACAAGCACCATCCAAGCGATGGGGGACCTATCATTTCACGCATTTTTACTTATCTTGTTCATTTCGTTTGCTCTCGAAGCGGTTCTAATCCATAAGAAGAAGAAGAAGAATGAAGAAGAATGAAGACGAGCACGTCAACAACAAAGAAGGCGAAGGAGAAAATAACTAATTCTAAATCTTGTAGCGTCTTCTCTTTCTTGTGCTGTATCAAAGACCTTAACTTCTTTTGCTTTCCTGCTTTCTTTTTATCTCCTTCATGTAATGTCCTTCGTTTGAACGCTGAAAAATATCTAAGTCTTTTTGTTCATCAATGTCTCATCTTGCATCATTTACCCAACCTTGGCAAAATTTCTCCAACTCTATACCGTGATCTACAGTACTTGATATCTTATCTACCAATGCTAATAGAATTATTTCGCCCAAAACAATGAAAATGACAAACATAAATCCTTTACTATTTTCTCTGAGATAATTATCAATAACTTCAGATATCAACAATTCATAGATATAATTTAATAGAATTGCCATTCACTAACCTTCGTATCGAGTCTATTCCACCCTTCTTTACTGTATATAGTAAAATGTTGCCTAAGCAAATCCCCATAATTTTTGGAAAATTTTATATCAATCAACTATTCTTTGAATCATAAGGCCTTTGCATATATAACTTAGTCAAAATTTTCCTTCTTTTGACTTAGTTGTTTGTTGAATCAAAGCCACAATGTTTGATTCGATTATTTGCTCGCGTGGAGACTTGTGCTTAATTTGGACAAGCTTAAATCCAACTTAAGGCTATTCGTGGTCAAATGCTCTAGTTTCAAGAGACTTATTCTTTCTCAATTGCCTGACATCGCCCAATTGATAGATCTAAGTTGATGCGTTTCTAATCACGAAACAGAATAAAATGTTGCACACTTGAACATTTTTACAAAAGGTTATGCCTCGTTAAAAACTCTCCCGCCTGGGGTAGAGAAAAGAGTGCATACCTATTATTCATTAATATATGATGTCTCATTAAAAACTCTCCCTTCCGGTAGAGAAAAGAGCACACCACACTTAGTCTTACACACACAAACATAGTCTTAAACAACAAGGAGAACAAACGTAGTCTTCAACACACATAAACTGAAACAAACTATACAAACATCACACAAACTGAAAGAACACCTTGTACATCAACTGTAATAGTAACGAAGATGTTGCACATTCCAAGCTCTCGACACCCTTCGCCCTGACAATTCTTCCAAATGATACGCCTCTTGGCCCAATTCTCGTAAAATTCTGTAAGTTCCTTCCCAATTTGGTGACAGCTTTGAATCATTAGGCCCCTTTGCTTTTCTTTTCAGCACTAGATCACCCACTTCCATCTGCCTTGGTACCACTCTTGAATTGTAACGTCTTTCTGACCTTTGCTTTACCACGGCTTGTCACAAACGAACTTCCGCTTCGGTTTCAGCAGCCAAATTTAAATCAACAAGTCTATTCATATCATTCTGCTCTTCATTATAAGTTGCCACCCTGGATGTCACATCTTGCACTTCCACTGGAATCATTGCATCGACCCCATAAGTTAACTTGAAAGGTGATTCACCAGTTGTAGATTGTGGTGTCGTATTGTACGCCCAAATAACTGTGATCAACTCATCAGCCCATAATCCTTTTGCATCGCCCAATCGCTTCTTGATTCCATTCAGAATTAATTTATTAGCAGATTCCACTTGCCCATTTGATTGTGGATGCTCAACTGAGGCAAAACGCATCTCAATACCCATTTCTGCACAAAAATTCTTCATGCTCCTGCTAGTAAATTGTGTTCCATTATCTGAGATAATTGTAGCCGGTATGCCAAATCTGCAAATTAACTTTCTCTAGTAAAACTTCTTGACTTTTTCTGCTATTATCTTCGCCATTGACTCTGCTTCAATCCATTTAGTAAAATAATCAACTGCAACTAACATGAATCTGATTTGTGATCCTGCTGGAGTAAAAGGTCTTAGAATATTCACACCCCACATTGCAAATGGCCATGATGAACTCATTGAACTTAAAGCTTCAGGCGGTGCTCTGTGTAAATCCGCATATATCTGGCATTTCTCACACTTCTTTGCATATTCCATACAATATGTCCTTAGCGTCGGCCAATAAAATCCTGCTCTTAACACTTTCGCCGCCAAAGATCTTCCGCCCACATGACTCGCACAAACCCCTTCATGTACCTCGAACATAATCCTTTCAGCTTCCTCCTTTGAAACACACCTCAGCAATGGAATCCCTACCCCTCTCCTGTACAATTGATCGCCCAGAAGAGTATAATGACTTGTTTCACGAATCTGATCCTTAGTAAACAAAAGTAAATCAGTTCCCTCTGCTTCCAGACACATCTTGATTCGGCCCATCCAATTTTGATCTATTACCCTTGAAATCACCATAACTTCATCATTCTCAATACTTGAGCTGTTTAAAACTTCCTGAATCACTGATTTGTTATTCCCTGGCTTTTTGGTACTTGCCAATTTTGACAATATCTCAGCCCTCGTATTCTCCTCTCGCGGAACATGATTAATCTGCACTTTGTCTACCTGTTTCATCAAATTCTGAGCCTTCGCTAAGTGCTTGGCCAACTGTGCATCCTTTGCTTGATACTCCCCTTGAATTTTCCTAGAAACTATCTGCGAATCTGTTTTGATCATAATACTTTGTACGCCCATTTCAATCGCCAGCCTCAATCCTGCAATTATAGCCTCATACTCTGCCTGATTGTTACTTGCATTAAAATCAAACTTGAGTGACTGCTCAATTGTTACGCCTCCTGGTCCTTCTAAGATCACTCCTGCACCATTGCCCTTGACATTGGACGAACCATCAACTGACAAACTTCATTCACCTGGTTCTTCATTTCTTTCTTCTGGAGACATTTCATTAACAAAATCTATTAAAGCTTTTTTCAACTGACTAACCCTTTTTTCTCAAATGAAATTCCAAACTCCGATAGCTTAACAACTCATGAAACCATTCTTCCCGCTAAATCAGGCTTTTGTAACACTTGGCGAAGAGGTAGGTCAGTTTTGACTACAACTGGAAAGCCTTGAAAGTAAGGTCTTAATTTCCTGGCGGATATGATCAAGGCTAAAGCAGCCTTTTCTATTTTTTGGTATCTTACTTCTGCTCCTTGGAGAGCATGACTCACAAAATATATGATTCTCAAATCATCTTTAATTTCTGACAGCAAAACTGAACTAACAACATTATCGGATATTGAAATAAACATTGACAGCGAAATACCTAGCATTGGCTTTGACAAAATTGGTGGACTGAACGAGTGTTTCTTCAAATCTTGAAATGCTACTTCACATTTATTTGTCCACTGAAACGCCTTGTTCTTTCTCAAGCATTGAAAAAATGGAGCTGATTTGTTTCCAGAACACGGCAAGAACCTTGCTAAAGCTGCAATTCTCCCAATCAATTTCTGCACATCCTTCACTGAAGTAGGACTCTGCATTTCGAGAATGGCTTTACACTTATCAGGGTTTGCTTCAATTCCTCTTCTTGTGATCATGAAGCTCAAAAATTTTCCACTTTGAATCCCAAACGAGCACTTTTCTGGATTAAGTCGCATATTATGCTTCTTGAGCTCACCAAAAGCTTCCTTCAAATCTGAACAGTGTGCTAATATTTCATCTGACTTAACCACCATATCATCCACATAAATTTCCATGTTTCGCCCCACCTGTTTATCAAAAACTTTATCCATCAACCTCTGATAAGTTGCACCTGCATTTTTTAGCCCAAACGGCATAGTTTGATAACAATAGTTCGCCTGATTCGTCATTAAAGTTGTTTTCTCCTCATCAGGTCCATACATTCTGATTTGATGATATCCTGAATATGCATCCATGAGACTGAGCATACCAAATCCAAACGCTCTATCCACAAGTTTATCAATGTTTGGCAAAGGATAAGAATCTTTTGGACAATGCTTGTTCAAATCTGTGTCATCAGTGCACATCCTCTACTTTCCATTAGCCTTTTTCACCATAACAACATTTGCCAACCAAGTTGGATACTTTACTTCTCTGATGAATCCAGCCTCTAACAATTTATTAGTTTCCACTTTCACAGCTTCTGCTTTCTCTTCGCCCATCTTCCTCTTGAACTGAACAATTAGCTTCGCCCCAGGATTTAGAGCTAGTTTATGACAAATGAATTTCGGATCAATCCCTGGGAGATCTTTCGCACTCCATGCAAACAAATCCATGTTCTCCGACAGAAGCTTAACTAATCTGTCCTCTTGACTCACTTTTAGGCTTACGCCTACTTTCAAATTTCTTTCACCAATCACTACAACCTTAGTCTCCTACTCTGAAGTCATCTTATATTCCTGAAATCCATCACGAGGATCCAAACTCACTTCATTTTGATTAACATTCACTTCATATACTCGATGTCCTTCTTTCACAGCTTTCTTTCCCATATGACCATACTGTTTGAAACTTTATGAATAACATTTTCGAGCTACAACCTGATCAGCCTTTAGAACTCCTACACCTCCTGTGCTTAATGGATATTTGGTTGTCAATTGTCTGGTAAAAATAATCGCCCCAAGTTTGTTTAATGATGGTCTCCCAATAAGCACGTTATAGGGCGAAGTACACTTTACCACCAGGAATTTAATGGCAAATGCCTCCGCATTCTTCCCTTCACCAAAAACTGTATTCAACTCCACATATCCTCTGACAAAAAATTTCTCTCCGGAAAAGCCTACTAACGATCCATCATAAGGTAACAAATCTGACTCTGTTAAACCCAACTTCTCAAAAGCATCCCCATAAATCAAGTCGGCTAAATTGCCCTGGTCTAACAATACCCTTTCAATTTCATACTTTGTTATCCCTAACATTACTACAATTGGATCATCCTCATGAGGTTGAACGCCTTCAAAATCTCCCGCATTAAAGGTAATATCTGGCTTATTGATTCCCCAACTTCCCCAATCATTAGAATAAACTGCGTTAATAGAGTGAACATACCTCTTTCGAGCTGAATTAGTTGTTCCCCCTCCACGAAATCCACCGAAAATAGAATGAATTCGGCCATTTGATTTTCCCTCTGTCTGCTTCTTCTGCTCTTCATTCTCAATTTCTTTCCCTTCATCATTGCGCCTCACTGAAGTTCCTGCCTCCTCCGAATTTTTACGCCCCGATAATTGTTTCATACAGCCCGCTTTTATTAATGCTCTTATCTCCTTTCGCAAAGTGAAACAATCATCAGTGTTGTGTCCTGAAATCCTATGGTACTCACACTATTTTGTCTTATCCACGTGGCCCGGTGGCAGTTTCAGTTGTCTTGGAAAACGAATGACATTCGCCTCTAAGCACGTGTGCAAAGCTTCAGTTAAATTAACCGCCAAAGGTATCGCATGATCATTCTTATTTCTAGTCCACGTCATAGAATGTCCATACCCACGAGTACCATACGGTTGAGCACGATATTTAAAATTGGAACGGTTATCTTGACGATTGTCAAAACGGTTCCGGTTATTATTCCCTCTATCTCCATGCTCAACTGCTCCCTTTGAAACTGTAGAGATTCATACTGCCCTTGACGAACATTGAATAGCGTTGCTGGAGTTACCTTCTGTGCGCGGCTAGTTGAAAATTGTGACAAGAATTTCGCAGACAATTATGTAAAATTCACTATTGAACGCGAAGGTAACGTCGTGAACCAAGTCATAGCAGACTTCTTGAAAGTAGATGGAAGCATCTTGCATTTGAGTGCATCAGATGCACCCACAATGACCATTTTTGTATTAAAATACACCAAATGGTCTTTTGGATCAGTGTCTCCATAGTAAGAATCCAAAACATGCGTCTTCAAATTGTCTGGGACGGTAGTGTTTGCTATTTCCTCAATGAAAGGTTGGAAATCCACCACCGTCTTAGTCATTCTTCGATCGCCCTCTCGTAACCCATGAGTCTGATTGAGATCGGTAAGTTGAGTTTGCAATTGCTGATTGTGTTGACGTAAGTCGTTGAGATCATTCATGATCCGCTGAAGAACGTCAGGATTAACATTATCCGGCGGAATTATGTTTCTCTCCCCGTTCGCCCCGGATCGAGTCACCATTTCTGATGAAAATGAAGCCTAGGAAGAATTTCCTTCGGCCCCACGGTGGGCGCCAATGTTCCGGTATGGAAGCCATAGACTTAGGCTAACCAATTCGAGAGCAAACGAAATGAACAAGATAAGTAAAAATGCGTGAAATGATAGGTCCCCCATCGCTTGGATGGTGCCTGTTATTTATATCTTGGGTTTTGATCCGAACGAACCATGGGTTGCCCGGCCCATTGAATACATGACTTTGATCAGCCCAATTGCTAAATAAGTTAATACGCCCATATTCTGACCATTTACAATGAAGGTTTATCCTAGAAGAAAAACTATCCGTTATATGGTTGATTTGATGGGTCCATTTGAGTTGAACTTCCATAATGTTTCCCTTAAAAAGTACACTATTTTAGTGAGCGTACTACTTGATAATTTAATTATTACAAATCAGTTTATAGTTATTACTTGTCATTAATCATTTCGTTCTTTTCAATTTCACCCGTGCAATAACATCAGTTTATAGTTATTACTTCTTTTTAATCGTTTTGTTAATTTCAATTTCACCCGTGTTGCACGGGCTAGTCACTAGTTTTAACTTTGTGCAAGACAGCCAATTACGGTTTGCTATGCTAAAACTTTGCTGCAAATGTGCTAGGAAAATTGTGGTAGCTATAACCCATGCGAAACCGTTTTTTTATAAGACCTCTAAGCGATTTAAGGACCTAAGCGTTTTAAAATGCCACAAAAACCCTGTAAAATGATTTGTTTGGCGTAGAGTCATGATGATGAAGTGGCATTTAATATGCAAACGAAAGAACAATCATCATCGGCGGAGACAGGGGCAATACGACAACAGGTAGTGGCGTTTCGAGTCAAGGTTGTAAGATGTAGTAATGTGGCAAATAAATGACTATAGGCAAAAGTAAAACATGCAAACTACTCACTCCGTTCCTAAATAACTGATACTTTAAGGTTGTTGCACAAGTATTAAAAAATAACAATTATGTTCTTATTTTATTAAAATTACAATCTAACTCCTATTATACCCTTTATCTCTCTTATTAATTCTAACTTTTCAGTTTTCCTACCACAATAAATGAAGGGTACTATTGGTAAAGTATAATTAATGTTTTTTTGAACTTCGTAAAGTGGCAAATAATTATGAACAAAATTCAGCTAGAAATAATGTCAGTTATACAAGAATAGAGAGAGTAATTAAATTGAAAAAAACTTTCAAAAAAAATTAAATTGAAAAAGGTTATGGACTTGGAAGGTGGTAGTGGCTCGTGGCTACCGAAGGTGGAGGTTAGAATGATTAGTGGTCCAATTTTCACACGCAAATCAATTTTTTGGACTGGAATCGTTCATTTTAAATAATAGCAATGTAAATCGCACAATCATAATAGATGAGAGAACAAAAGTGTAATTAAGAATTTAATATTTATAAAGGTCATTTCTTTTTTTGTTCTTTGTGTAGAGGATCATTTATTATTTTTCTTAAAAAGAATAAGCGATTAATTCCTTATGTAACCAAAAAAAAAATAAGCGAATCTAAATCTAGCTTAGATGAACTTGAGCGGGCTAGTTTGACATTCATTTAGACCGCATTTGGATAAACAATTTAATTAAGTGATTATTGAATAATAACTTATCATAAGAGATTATATAGAACTAAAGCACTTATAAATTGTTGTTAAAAATTTAAAAAAAGAAAAGAATAGAATTGAATATTATTACAAATTGAATCCTTATTTCTTTATTACATGTCAAATTGAACAAAATTTCTTCAAGCTAAAATCTAAACATAACTACCATGGGGTGAACTCAAAAAACATAGCATATGGTAGGCAGAGCATAGTGGATATAGAACTAAAGCACTTATAGATTGCTGTTAAAAAATTAAAAAAAGAAAATAATACAATTGAATATTATTACAAATTGAAACCTTATTTCTTTATTACATGTCAAATTGAATAAAATTTCTACAAACTAAAAACTAAGCATAACTGCCATGGGGGTGAACTCAAAAACAGAGCATACGGTAGGCAGAGCATAGTTCTTTATTACATGTCAAATTGAACAAAATTTCTACAAGACTAAGCATAACTGCCATGGGGGTGAAATCAAAAAACCGAGCATATGGTAGGCAGAGTGGAAAAATGCAAAACACTGGGAGAGAAGAATGGCACCGAGAGAAGGGAACAAAATGGAAAAAAATACCAACAAGAAAGAGGGTGAAAAAAAAGATGGGACTGCAAGTCTGCAAATGAACAAAGTAATGCAAGATAAAAGTGCAAAACAGTGGGAGAGAAGAATGACACTGAGAGAAGGGGGAAAAAAGAGCAGTGGAAAATGGGACTGCAAAAGAAGAATGGAACCCAACAGACAAACCCAAATGCAGAGAAAATGGAACCGGAAAATGCAAGAACCGTGGAGAAAAACTCAACAGAAAAAAGAACAAAGAAAATGAACTGCACATAAGCAAAGTAAGTGGAAAATGCAAGAACAAGTCAAATGCATGCAAGAAGAAACATGGGAGAGACTCAAGAGAGACAAATGAACTCGTGGAAAGAAGAACCTCACAACGATGGTGCCTGAGGCGTGCCACTCTTCGGAGCTGGGTGCACCTTATCTTGATGCTCACGCATAGCCTCAATGGTCTTGAACCATTCTTCACATTTGCGGCAAAACACAGTACACCCTTCAAATTTTTTCCCTTTGGGGCGTTGTGGTGCGGCCATTTTCTTGTTACTGCTTGATGGGGCCATTGCAGGGAATTTTCAATCGAACTTTCTATTCTGTTCAGTCAATTTTGAATTCTGTGCTGTGCCTCCACAATGATTTATGTTTAATTTATAAAACATTTTCTTTTTTTTTTGTCAAAAATTTATAAAACATTTTCGTTCCAAATCTTTAATTTTGGTGCTTTTATTATTTTTTATTTTTTTTACTAAAACAAGCCTTAAGCCCAAACAAGGGGATTGAGGCCGTGCGATCTACATTTTTTTTAATACTTGTACTTTTAGCTACTTTATTATAGTTTATTCTAGTTTTAAACCGGTGTTTTGCATAAGCTCGAATATGAAAGTATGAATCTTATACTATAATTTATTTTTAAAATTAAAATGTGGCAACACTTCTAGATGGCACACTCGATAAGGTTAGGTATTGATGAGTAGTCGATGTTGAAACAATTAGATGTGTCAGTTGTGTTAGATAATGAGTGGTTTATTGCACCTTAAAACCAACCGATAATGAAGTAGAAAATATTTCAGTCAGAACAAAATTCAGGTAGACATTGATGAGCTACCAGTGAGTTTAGGGCAGATTGTAGCCCAACAACCGGATGAACCAGGCTCAGATTCAGGTGGAGTACGAGGCTATACACTTGTGCATGACAGAGAACCTCTAATTGAGTTGCAACTTTTTGATTTCGAAAATAGTTTATAGTATAAAATAAGATGTGATTTTTCCCCAATTATAGTTTTAGCAGACTTGATACCTTAGTTTTTTTAAAATTGTTACTATTAAGTTCTCGTGAACAAAATTTTAAAAGCTTAAGCGAACTTTAAAGGTCTTGATATGAAAATGATTAGGATTATACTCGCGCGATGCACGGAGTAACATTTTAAATGGTTTAAATAAGTTACATAATTGTTATCTTTACTATTATAATTTTAAATTTTAATATGAAAATATTAAAGATACATATACGATTGTAAGTTTTTTAAGCGTTATTATAATTATTTTTTAATAATGTTATTATTTTTAGTTTATGCCTCCTTCTGGTCGGTGGAAGCTTAATACAGATGGCGCATTTAGCTCGCGTAAATGTGTGATGGGTATTGACCATGGTAATTGGGTGGTGGGTTTTATAGCTGGTGCAAGTGGAGGGGATGCTCTGCTGGCTGAGGTCTTGGCCGTGAAGATGAGGCTTACCCTCTTATGGGAGTCTAATATCTGTAGTGCGGTTTGTGATGTTGATTACCTAGAGATTGTTGAAGCCCTAAAGGGTGATCGTTATCATTTTCATGAGCTTGCGTCTGAGCTTAAGGAGATTCTTGCTTTGCTTCAACGTGATTGTATGTTCACCTTGTCCATGTTCCTTGGACTGCGAATGATACAGCAGATTATCTCGCTGGGTTGGGTTCGGATCGTCAGTGTGCCTACCTCTGTCTGGAGGATCCTCCTCCTGAGCTTAATCCCATCTTGGCTAGGGATTTGTTAGCCTTGTAGCTTTCTTTTGTTGTTTTTTAAGTTTCTGATGTACCAAAAGAAAAAAAAAACTCACACCAATGATAAAAAAATTACATTAATAAGATTTTTTAGTAATGCACCAAAATATAAATAATGTTATTTATCCATTAGATATATTACTTGACGATAGAGATTTGATATTAATACAAATAATAAACATCGGATGAGACGAATGTGTCATTTTTTAGTTTTTGAATTTGAAGTTTTTTTTAAGTACATCAGAAAAATAAATTACACCCCTAGGGATTAAACCATGTACGTCCCCACCCCAACCCATATGAATTTAAAGTTTAGATCAATATCTATCTATCTATCTATCTATCTATAATATATATAAAAGCAAAGTTTTTGCAGCCTTGAGGGCAATTTAGTAACTCAGTTATTCATTGCACATGAGTGATAATTTAAGCATGGGTAATTAAGTAAATTTGATATAATTAATCATGATGAAATCTTGGCCATTGGATGCTCTCAATTTGGCCTTTTGTATCCTTATGTGCCGTTTTAGACGTTTGGAGTTTCATCTTCATGGTGCATTAAGTTTTGGGCTTTTGGCCTTCTGGATTCTTTCAAATAAGTGTTTTCATCTTTAGATGAGAGGTAGCCGTGATTTATATCAATCTCCCACACATACACACCTTGAAATTCAGATGGTGAGTGAAGGCAAGATTTTTCCCTTTCTTGGGTTTCTGAATCCCCGGGTTCATCACGTTCATAGCATCTTTTCTGAACCAAGAAGAGGATGATTACGAGGAAGCTGAAAAAGGTACCTTTTCTGATTTTTCTGGGTTTTTCTAACCCTGTTTTCCTTTTAACCATTTTTCTTCTTTGATTCCTTTCATCGTTCTGCCTTTGCTACCTCTGTTATAGTAAGAAACTAACTTATCTTTGTGCTGAATTTTGACTCAATGTTTTCTATTTCCTATTTGCATCCCGATAGCCCCAATTTCATGCCTTATTGAGGTTCTTCCTGTAGGTTTCTAATAAATAAGGATTTGTTCCTAACCACATGCTTTTCTACCCATATAGAAAATATGAGCATAATCCTAAACCACACTTGATTAACCCATACCCGAAAAACATGATGAAGATCTAGAGCGGAAGCGTACCTGAATGAGCCATGGGAATCGCTGAAGGATCTGGGGTTGTGATCTTCCAATTGTAGATCACCCTTAGGGTTTCCTGATGTTCTCCTCTGATGGGGATGAGGAGAAACTTTTTACGTTGTTACGTTGTTATGTCTACAATTGGGGACCATAACCCTATAAGTAACTGCATCAGTTACAATTCTGTTTTCAATATTTCTAATTTGGCCCCTCATCAAATTAGAATATTGCCTTATGGTATCCGCACAATACCTTTTCATAACACATATGCCCTTAGCCATAAGATCAATATTAAATAGACCACTTTAGTTTTGGCTAATTAAATAATGGCCCTAACACAATTAAAAGTTACATTTGTGACCCAAAATTCTAACAATCTCCCACTAGTCACATATGTAACTCTACACATGTGTTAGACTTTATGAGCTCAAAAAATGCCATTATATACCTTAAGCATATCCAAATAATCTCGTCCATTAGTCATGCCAGTGCATAGAACCAAAGTGATTTTCGTTATATCAATCATAACTAAACCCATCAATGATTACTAGTACTGACATAACTAAATGACATAGATTCATTATGAAATGTGCAGCATGAAAATCACAAGAAGGTGGCCTGTACTTGTCAATTTTCAACTGGTCCTACTTTACTTTAGTGAGATCATTCAATAACCTTATTGTACAAAGCATAAATAACAGAATATCAAACTTTATAATTAACCAAAAAATATCCAAATACTAGAGTATGCATGCATAATACCAAACATAGAACACAAAATTTATATATGAGTAACTCCCACTAAACTAAGCATTCCTCACACTGCAAAACACCCATGTGAGCAGTGTGCTCATGAAAGACCTTGGGCGGAAGACCTTTTGTAAGAGGATCCGCTATCATGGAGTTTGTCCCTATGTGTTCTATAGAAATCTGTCCACTTTGTACCCTTTCCTTAACAACTAGGAACTTGATGTCAATATGTTTTGACTTGGTCGAGCTCCTATTATTGTTGGAAAATAAGACGGCTGATTTGTTGTCACAGTATAACTTAAGCGGTCTTTCAATTCCTTCCACAATTCGCAGCCCAGTGACAAGATTCCTCAGCCAAATCCCATGGTTAGATGCCTCAAAACATGCTACAAATTCTGCTGCCATGGTGGATGAAGCTATGAGAGTTTGCTTGGCACTACGCCAAGAAACTGCACCACCAGCCAACATGTAGATATAGCCTGAAGTGGATCTCTTACTATCTTGGCATCCAGCAAAATCAGAGTCAGAATATCCAATGATCTCCAATTGGTCTGACCTCCTATATGTGAGCATATAATCTTTTGTTCTCTGTAAATACCTCATAACCCTTTTGGCTGCTTTCCAATGATCCATTCCTGGATTGCTCAAATATCTGCCTAACATCCCAACTATGAACGCTATATCTGGACGCGTACAAACTTGGGCATACATAAGACTCCCTACAGCTGATGCATAAGAAATCTTTTGCATTTCCTGAATTTCTAAGTTTCCTTTTGGGCATTGACTGAGACTAAATTTGTCTCCCTTAGCAACTGGAGTATCCCCTGATGTACAATTCTGCATGCCAAACCTTTTAAGTACCTTTTCGATATAGCTCTTTTGTGACAATCCCAGAATACCCCGAGATCGGTCTCGGTGTATCTGAATTCCTAATACAAAGGAAGCGTCACCAAGATCTTTCATTTCAAATTTTCTTGATAGAAATCTCTTGGTTTCGTGCAACATGCCTATATCATTAGTGGCAAGCAGTATGTCATCAACATACAGAACCAGGAAAATATATTTGCTCCCACTGAATTTGTGATACACACAATCTTCAACAACATTCACCTCAAAACCGAATGAGAGAATTATTTCATGAAATTTGTGGTACCACTGACGAGATGCCTGCTTTAGTCCATAAATGGATTTTGTCAATTTGCAAACCGTATTCTTTGGGTCTCCTGACACAAAGTTTTCTGGTTGCACCATATAGATTGTCTCATCAATGTTTCCATTGAGAAACGCTGTCTTGACATCCATTTGATGGAGTTCCAAATCATAATGTGCAACAAGAGCCATGATTGTCCTAAAAGAGTCTTTCGATGAAACCGGAGAGAAAGTCTCTTTAAAGTCAATCCCTTCCTTTTGAGTATAACCCTTAGCCACAAGACGAGCCTTATACCTCTCCACATTACCATTAGAATCCCGCTTGGTCTTAAATATCCATTTGCAACCAATGGGTTTCACACCTTCCGGTAATGGGACAAGTTCCCAAACCTTATTGTCTTGCATGGACTTATACTCTTCCTTCATTGCTTCAATCCACTTTTCAGAGTTGGAATCCTGCATGGCTTGCTGGAAGTTGATTGGATCAGCTTCCATCATACCATTATTTTCCTCATGTTCTTGGAGAAAGACTATGTAATCATCTGGAATAGCATTTCTCTTTTCTCTAGTGGATCTCCGCAAAGGTATTGGTTCTTGTAACACTTGTTCTTGAGGATCTTGAGTTTGTTCTTCATGAACCACCATATCATCTTGAGTAGGAGGAGATTCAACAACAATGTCTTATAGAGGTTCCGTACTTGCTTCATCAGAAGCAACTGTATGAATCAGTTTTGGAATTGTTACTGACTCTTCCTCTAAAGCAAAGTCCCTAATCTTGTTCTCCCCTCCAAACTCAATTTCCTCAAAGAACATGGCTGTTCCCGTCTCAAAAATTGTCTTTAATTTGGGATCATAAAATTTATAGCCCCTGGATCTTTCAGAATAACCAATAAAGTAGCTGCTCACTGTTCGGGATTCCAATTTCTTTTCATTTGGCCTATAAGGCCTTGCCTCAGCTGGACATCCCCATACATGAAAATGTTTCAAACTAGGCTTTCGCCCAGTCCAAAGCTCATAAGGTGTTTTGGCAGCTGCTTTAGTTGGCACTCTATTTAGAATGTAAGCTGCAGTCTTTAGTGCCTCTCCCCAGAGTGACTCTGGCAAAGTAGAATGACAAATCATACTCCTTACCATATCCTTAAGAGTCCGGTTTCGTCTTTCAGCCACACCATTCATGCTAGGTGACCCTAGCATGGTGTACTGTGGGACGATTCCGCATTCCTCTAGGTATTTGGCAAAAGGCCCTGGACGTTGTTCACCTGAACCATCATATCTACCGTAATATTCACCACCACGGTCAGATTTGATGCTCTTAATTCTTTTGTTGAGTTGGTTCTCAACTTCAGCCTTAAATGATTTGAACACATCCAATGATTGAGACTTTTCATGTATAAGAAATAAGTATGCATATCTCGAATAATCATCTATGAATGATATAAAATATTGTTGACCATTCCAAGAAGGTGTTGGAAATGGTCCACAAATATCCGTATGTATCAATTCCAAGACGCCTGTAGCTCTATATGCACCAAATTTCTTTGTTTTGTTCTGTTTACCTTTAACGCATTCAACACAAACATCAAAGTTTGTGAAGTCAATGGAATCCAAAATTCCATCTGACACTAGCCGCTCAACTCTATTTTTAGAGATGTGACCTAGGCGCTTGTGCCATAATGCTCCTGAATCGTTATTATCAATTTTACGCTTAGTACCACGTGATTCCACATTCAGGGATTCACTATAGGTGGCTACAGTGCTCAGCAAATACAGATTATCATATCCAATAAGTGAACCGGTTCCAACAATATTTGAATTAAAAGACAACTCGGCTTTACTGTTTCCAAATGAACATGAATAACCTGATTTGTCCAAATTAGAAACTGAAATTAAATTCCGTCTAAATGACGGTACCACAAAAGTGTCTTTCAAATCCAAATAAAATCCAGTACACAATAATAATCTAAAATGCCCTATAGCTTCCACCTCCACCGTCTTGCCATCTCCAACATAGATGTATCTTTCAACATCATTTGGCTTCCGGTAGCTTAGGCAACCCTGCATTGAAACACTGATGTTAGTAGTTGCACCAGAGTCTAACCACCAAGTGTTTCTAGGTACTGAAGCTAAATTGACCTCAGAACAGACCAAAGCAAAAAATGTACCTTTCCTTGCACGCCAAGCGTGATATTTAGTACATTTCTTTTTCATATGCCCAGACACATTGCAAAAGTAACAGGTATCATCCTCTTTCTGTTTCTTTTGTGCTGGAGCATCTGCAGCTTCATTCTTGGGCTCAACAGTTTTCTTTCTTTTGCCCTTGTCTTTAGAGGTGCTAACAAAATGAGCACTTTCTTTCCTTTCTTGCTTCAACCTTTCCTCTTCTTGCACACAAAATGAAATGAGCTCGTTAAGAGACCATTTCTCCTTTTGACAGTTATAAGATATCTTAAACTGACTGAATTGTGCAGGAAGAGAAAGCAATACTAAATGAATGAGCAAGTCATCCGACAGCTCAAGCTTTAGCGCCTTAAGTTTTGAAGCAATATTTGACATGCCCATAATGTATTCCCTTATATTTCCTTTGCCCTGATATTTCATGGAAATCAAGTTCTGAAGAAGAGTACTTGTTTCCGCCTTATCGCTTTTTGCAAAGCGCTTTTCGATTTCAGCAAGGAAATCTTTGGCACCTTTTATCTCTTCCGAGATAGTACCCCTAAAGACCTCAGGAATGCCGCGCTTAATGATCATAAGACTCATGCGATTGGAGCGATCCCACTTCTCATAATCTTTCCTCTGTTCAGAGGTACTAGATTCCGTAGGAGAAGCGGGTTTCTCCACCCTTAGTGCAAGGTCAAGATCCATGCAGCCAAGAACAATTTCCATGTTCTCTTTCCAATCCTTAAAATTTGTTCCATCAAGGATCGGAACCGAATTCAGATTAGCAGATATCGAACCGATAGTAGCTGAAAATAGAACAAAAACAAATGCTATAAATATACTCACATTAAGAAAAATTGAATCATCAATACGTTCAAATAATGGCATAACCCATCTCAAGATACCTAGTGCACCATCAATATCATGTCTTTTGACAGTAATACTAATTGCTAGTGGTACTCTTGTTGTAATGATCAAACATTGATAATAAATCATGTCAAATAACAAACCCTTCTTTGGATTGATTTATCATTCACATGTAAACCCTTAAAATTATCACATGTTTATCATCACAGGTGTGTATGAAATCCGGCCAAGCATTAACTTTTCCTTTGGGATCCATTAATACTCACATGGATAAACATACACACGCACAAACTTTTAATATTTCTTATGAGCAATCTCCATAAAAAGAGGTCACTTTTGTGACTTTCTTATTTTAATTGACTCATTTAAAATATTAAACAATTGTATAAAAATACAAACCATAGCCAAAATTTGAAAACACACTAATAAACTCAAGCACTGAAACTCAACCTGTACATGAAATTCATATACACCTAATGTTGTTGAATCCAAACCAGCAAATATATATTCCAAAGCTTACTGGTCTTATAAACAAAGTTTTTGGATTCAAAAACAAATTGAATTCATACATACAAAAATAATACCACTTGCAAATATATATATAAACCAAAAAACTAGTATACATATCAACATATGTAATACGTGAATATCAAATAATCCATATTAGAGACAGAAAACTGAATCAAGTATATATATATATATATATATATATATATATATATATATATATATATATATATATATATATATATATATATCCTGAGACGAGCAATAGCTAGTGGTGCCAGCAAGCCCACCAGTTCGATTTAAATATTACCAATTTCGTTTTATTATAAGCCAAACGAAACAAGATGCAGTTTATGATTGCATACATATCTGAATTTTCTCAACAATTAAAACGAAAACCCAATACTTCATCAACCAAACATGTGATGACCAATGGCAAAATAAAAAACCGAAACTGCAGACATGAAAAAATAACCTAAAATTGAAACCCTAATCTCAAAATTACCAAAATCATACATGAATCAGGCATGGGTGGCTCTGATACCACTTGTAGGTTTCTAATAAATAAGGATTTGTTCCTAACCACATGCTTTTCTACCCATATAGAAAATATGAGCATAATCCTAAACCACACTTGATTAACCCATACCCGAAAAACATGATGAAGATCTAGAGCGGAAGCGTACCTGAATGAGCCATGGGAATCGCTGAAGGATCTGGGGTTGTGATCTTCCAATTGTAGATCACCCTTAGGGTTTCCTGATGTTCTCCTCTGATGGGGATGAGGAGAAACTTTTTACGTTGTTACGTTGTTATGTCTACAATTGGGGACCATAACCCTATAAGTAACTGCATCAGTTACAATTCTGTTTTCAATATTTCTAATTTGGCCCCTCATCAAATTAGAATATTGCCTTATGGTATCCGCACAATACCTTTTCATAACACATATGCCCTTAGCCATAAGATCAATATTAAATAGACCACTTTAGTTTTGGCTAATTAAATAATGGCCCTAACACAATTAAAAGTTACATTTGTGACCCAAAATTCTAACACTTCCTACAACCAGTCCTGAATGATAAGGGATTTCATGGATGGATTTGTAGGATTGCTAAGGTTTTCACGAGGTGAGAGACACTAAGTTCCTTACTGAAACAACTTTTTTCTTCACTTTTGTTGATATAAACATCAAATAAGGGGCAGACATGCGGAAGCATTGATTTGATTTTTAACTTTTTATGAATCAGGAAGTCTGTGTAATCAAGGTGAACAATCATTCTATGTAAATGGAGAAGTGATCAGTGTCATGTGGCTTCATGGTGATCCTGATATAAGCAAAAGTTGCATCACGAACATGTTCAATTTGAATGAAAGGAATGCACAAATGATGTAGTGGGCTCTCCACCTTTTGGTTTTTTATTCTGTTGGTTGAGTAGTTGTCTTTCTCATTCATTAATTACTATGAAAATCAATACATGAAGACAAGTAACAACTTTGAGAGGGTACTACACTTTTTCTAAATCCTTTCTTACCTTGGAAGGTTATTATTTCTCAGAAACTCTGTTTTCATGTGGACGGACCACCCATGCAATAATGTTTCCTTTCATGTGCTTCTATTTGGCTTTTTGATAGATTTAGAAGTCCTTTGTGTAGAAAATGCGGTAAGAGTGATCAAAATCACCCGGTTTTCATTTTGGATAGTGCCTTATTAGTTTATGCAATTTGGTTGTGCTTCAGCATGCTTGGCTGAGAGATCTCATACTTGAGGATATTGCTTCATCTGCTTATCACAAAAAAATTCTAGAGTTTGCTATCACATGTATCTCTTTTTGATCAAACATCTCAGATTCATGCAATGGGTTATATAATTGATTTAGTGCCCCATGAAGTGTTAGTTGGGCATATTTGCTTTTAACTTGAAAGATTGTGCTGAGAATCTGAGATGTTTGATCAAAAAGTGTGCTTCTATTTGGCGGAAAGAGTGATCAAAAAGTGTTAGTTGGACTTCTATATGGGTTTTGCCTTAGTGGGAGACTATCTGCCATGGGTTTTTCTTTATGGTTTGGCTGCCTTCTATGCCATCAATTGGATCTTCGGTGCTCTTCCTTCATCTATTGGATATATAATTTTTGTAAGTCCTTTATGCTGAGGGATGTGGGCAGGAGTACACTTCCTATGTCTATAGATGCCTAGCCTTAGTGAGGTTGGGGATACAATTAATAAATCATCATCCCATAAACTATAAACTTACAGTTAATATATGGTAGCTTTGAAGGAACTTCAATGTGTCTGAACTCATGCTCTGAAATCAGGGTACCAAAATACAAGCTTCGGTGAATTATTTTATAGTTATATTGACTCTAGGAAATTTCAAATCTTCTTGAAGTTATTACATTGAGCTTTTTAAATCCTTTCCTTTTTTTTTCAAAAGAGAGTTAGAGGTGATATAAGTTTCTACAGTTAAAAATTCTGAAGAGTTATATTGGTATACAGCTTGAGAGTTGTACACTTGAACTGTGAACACCATCAAGTATAATATTTGACTGTATTGTTGATGGGTGCTTGAATTTTGTAAGCCTCACCATGGTAACTCAATATATGCATCAACCTCTTCAATTTTGATTCATAGAATGAAGGAACACCCCCCATATTTAATGAGTAGGCATGAACCAAATTCTTCTAGATTCTACTAGGACGCACATGTCTTTTTGAATTTTTAATATGTTAAGATAACACTTTATCCTTATACACTACATGACTACAACATTAAGAGATTGGCAAGAAAAAAAAAATTGAAGAAGGAGAATGGTGGAAGTGAACTGTGCCATGCTCTATAGCGTAGATTCTTATAAACATTGCTTTAGTTTTGAAGTCAAAATGTGACAAAGGTGCTTACTTCAATTGCATTAATTTTGCGTTAGAGCTCAAAGGTCATTATTTACTATTTTTTGGGAGATCAATAGTCACCTATTAGATGTCCAAGTAATAAGATATTATTTGATCACATTGAAAGTACATCAACCAAAGTATTACATAAAAGGCATAAAGAAATGAATTGAGTGGCCTTTTAATTATGACATGATTTTGTTCAATTTGATTCAGGTGCAGTGACAGTTAAGTTCCAGACTTTAAATGCAACTTTTTCTTGACCTACTGGATCATCCTCAATTGATTTAGCCTTCTTCATTGATTGCGCAGTATAGAAACAAAGCAGGAGATAGGTGCTGAAGTGAAAGTGAGATGGTCAATGAGGTGAAAAAGATGGTGGTTCAGGATCTTTGCTTCCTTGAGTGGCATAATTTAATTGTAAAAGCTTCTAGAGAAGGCTATGTTGATCAGAAAGAGCTTCAATGGAATTCCTATGAAACCTTGGATGAATAGTTGGAGCTGGAGTGGTTGGTAAGTGTCAAACAGATGTAAACAAATGCAATGAGATAGAAAAATAGCACCCATGACCTCTGAACAAAGAAAGATAATTGTAAAAATTGGCCTAAGCTTGACATGCTTTTTAAAATTGAGATTTAGTTTGTTCTGTTTTTTACAAAGCCTTAGACTCTAATATGAAATAAACATTCGTTCCAATGTGCAGAACCAATTATCTTTTTTTTTTTGAAAGTATGTGTAGAACCAATTATCATTGTAGTCATATGTTAGTCTATATTATCATTTTGCTATTCAAATATCTTACATATATTTCTCTAAAATTAAAAGATACTAATCAAGTACTCCAATAGTTATGGTGTTTTTTTATTTGCCTTCCTAAGTTTAATATTTAATATATAGAATTTAATTACCTATTAATGGTATAAATAATTGTAACTAAATTTTGTGTTTAAAAAGTTCATGGTGGTAGGTTTAATATTAGAGATTAATGGATATGCACCGTCAATGTGAAGAAGTTTTACACTAACGTCCAATCACATTTTACATATAGAATTAAGTGGTTATATATCTTTTTAATTTTAATTAGTAAATTAATAAATTACTAATGTGGCGGAAATCAATTAAGTGCATGTGTATATAAAAAGTGAATATTATATGAGGTTATTGCTAAATTTTACAAATGGGCTCATTCATTTCCAAACATAAGAAAAATATATGAAGTTACATATGACACATTCAAGGATGTGTGCTACACGATGGGCTTACTTGACGATGATAAAGAATACATTAATGAACTAATAGAAACTTTGCATTGTTGTACTACAAAGTACAAACAATCTTAGAAGACTTTTTGCTACTTTAAAATTATCATATTAGGTTTGAAGGGCATAATTTGTTTGGAAAGAAACATAAGAGTATTTAAGTGATGGTAATTTATATAAAAGAAAACTTATTATGCGACGTAGTGGTGAGTACGTTTTTAATCAAAGCTCAAACAAAAATAAATAAGTACAAAAACCACAAAAAAAAATTATATCGCTTCTGCTAAATAAAAACAAATACATTCATCATTTGAAAAAAATACAAATATATGTTTACTTATATCTAAAATTAATTTTTTTTTGTTACATATTTAAAATTAATTTTGTTCTTTTAATTCATAATAATTTTTTTCAGTAAATAAAAAAACACAAATTTAAAAATAAAAATTATACACGATAAACAAAAATGAATAACCCCGTGCATCGCACGGGTATAAATACTAGTATAGAAAATAAAACTTTTACATTTTTTTTATAACAAGAGCTAACAAAAAAAAACAAGAGAGTAAAAATCATTTTTGTACACTTCTAAATAAAAGAATTAACACGAGACTCAAAAATCTTTCTTTGAATAAAATATTTTAGTTTACTTGACAACCATAAAAAGGAATTTTTTATATGAAAGTATTTGCCAACCATGTATTTATTTACCACTCTTTAAAACTACGTGTTGTAAATTGTATTTTAAAATTAACTAGTATTAATACAAAACTTTGTGATTAAATTAATAATTTATGGGGATTGTTAAAATTTTAATGATATTTAGTGGAAGGATAAAATTGGCAAAATATATTTTAATTGTATTAATATAAACTTAAATAAAAAAGACATGTTCTGAACTATTACTTTTGAAATTTTAAAAATTAATTTGGTAGCAAAATCAATGTAATTGTGCCATGTGAACCCTCTTAATAAGCAGAGCATAATTTTATATTTTGTTCACAGTTTCAGCTTAAGTAGTAAATACATCAAAGCTTATCCCAATAATCAAAACTAACACAGTTTCAGCTTAACCTTGCAAATGTAATGCTAAAAAATGCACAAGCAACATTCAAAATCTCTTCAAATGTCACAACCAATATAAAATATTAGTTAATGTACAAATGCTATAAAAATCACAAGGCGGATAATCAATGTTATGTTGGCAGTGGTGTCAGAGACATTAATTGTCAAAGAAGTGCATAATACATAATTTTCTTTATTACTCTAGTCACCAATATTAACAATATAAACATGGTAAATTGGCTTCAGCACAATCCATTTGCGGACTTCAAGACCAGGATTTGAAGCAAGAGAGTCATGGATTTTTTTTAGTCATGCACATGTATTATAAGTTCATTTCTGATATCAACCATTCAAATATATTATGATAACAAAAAGGGGCAAAGTTCAGAAATCATGCAAACCGGATACGTCATCTCAGTTCCGGTTTTTGTGCTATTCAAGACCAGCCATCTTTTTGTTCGCATGACCAGTCATGGTTTTTTTTTAAAGAGAAAAATTGTATTGAAGAGTAATATGTCAATGATAGCATGAGTAATACAACCCCGTACGATAGAAAGAGCCAAAGCAAGTGCGGAAAATAAACAAACGACAAAGAACTGCAACCAAACTCAAAAACCAGAATCCAGCAGCCTTGAAGACCAAATTGGTATGAAGCACCAGTAGAGAAAACCACAGAAAAAGGGTGCTCACTTGGTACACCAGTTTCTGCATAAAAAGCTCCCACCAATAAGTAATAACCTCAAGCAAAGGTAATACAATCCTTAGCATACCCCAAGTCTTAACTCTTAGCCAAGAAAGAACCAAGAGAACCAAAAGAACCAAAAGACCCCAGAAGAAAGCAAGGAAAGACAGCAAAATAGCTCTACTTTTTTCACTGTCTCCTCGCAACATGCATGCATTTCAACTTATCCTCCATCTAATCAAACCACCAACATGAAGTACCCCAAAAAAAAGAGAAAAAACATTACCAAAGACAAAAATCATCCCAATCATATTATTTTTTATCAAAAGACACAACTTCAGTCAATAAACAAATAAAAAATGATAAGTGGAAAAAATAAACATGCACTTGATTGGTGAAATTTCTCGACAAAAACTGCATATTGAGTTAATATGTTCAGGGAAATAGTAAATTATTTGAGTTTTTCAAGAGTAAATAGAGGAGAAACAAAACAGTAAATGAACTAAAGATCTATGGAGGTGCCTTGAAGCAGGGTCCAAGCCAACATAAACCTTTCTGCTGCAAATCATAAAACCAAGAGTCAAAAGTGATTACAGAATTAAAAAACCATGTAACACACCAAAGATTTAGGGAGACTAATACCTCTTAAAAAGGAGGCGTTGATAGGAATGATAATACACCAGTTGTGCTGAGGGGTCCAGAGCTCGCATCTGCAGGTGGTTTCGTTGATATGGCTCTTCCACCCCTGAACCTCATCGTCCATGCAAACGAACCCTTGCTTCATCGTGTTCTTCCACTCCAAATTCTCTGGCACAAAGTTAACATCCTTCGCAATCTCATGCAGCCTCTCCTTGCACATAGTCGCAACCTGTTGAGTACAAAATAAGAACACCTAAGCTGAGTGGCATTAGCAGTAGCTATTATAAAGCAAAGTAATGGTTAGAAAACACACAAATTAAGCAGCAGAGGCATTAATATCTTGTGTAATTACCTGGATATTGCTTCTAGATGTCATTAGATGGACTCTATAGTTTCTTTAAAAAAATTGAATACTCTAGTTTGAAAGTAATTGAAAACTGAATCTGAAGAGTGACGAAAGTTAAAACTAAGATCTAGAAGGAAAAGAATAAAACTTCTATAATCAATGGTGTGACACTGAACTATGAAAGAAGTGAACTAAATTACCATTAAATATGCACAATTGCACATGGAATAGTCATCCTTCAATAAAAGAAGCTAACTAAATTACCATTAAATAAATTAGTTTTACTCCATCAGTATTCCACATTCTTCTCTATGTTGAAAAATTGATGAAAAAAACTTGAATGAAAAAAAAGGAATGAACTAAAATAACGAGTAGGTCATTTTCCCGCATAAGGTAGATTATTTTGGGCAACCTTCAAATGTAGATTATTTACCCTATTTCTCATCACCCCACAAAAACATAACCTTTAATATTCTAAAAGAAAAGGTGAAGAAACACAAATAAGACCTTATCAAACCTCAATAGCAGACTGCTTGATGAAGAAATTTCTACACATATTAAAAGAAGAAATTTTTGAACAGTATAGAAGAGAAGGCTGTAAAAAGAAATTTGTAACAGGTAAGTAACATGCCACTTCTTAAAAAACACACAATAAATTAAAAACACGATTGTAAAAAAGAAGGGGCACATGACTCTAAATCTGAAAACAAATTAGTTACATTAGAAACCACTATGTTGCTTCCCTTCATCTTCCCCAAATCAATATATATTATTATTAGCAACTAAACCACTTAAGCAAGTAACATATATTAATAAGGCTTAAATGCACTTTTGAACCCCCGAGTTTTTTATTTATGTGATTGCTAACCCCAATCTATTTTTTAGACGATTCGAGACCCTGATCTTTCAAAAAAATACACTTTTGGACCTTCTGTCCAATTCCGTCAAAATTTGGACGGCTTTTGCTGATGTGGCCACGTCAGTAGGCCACGTGGCGTGCCACATCATTAAATAAAATAAGAACATGGAAAAATGGGGTGGAAGAGATTTGAACCCAGGACCTGGTAGTGGCAAAAAAAAACTTTTAGCAGTTGAACCACTTAATGATTTAGATATATTGTGAACAAATTAATACATATACCATATTTTCTTCTTCTTCTTCTTCATCAATGTCAACTTCATCTTCTTCATACTTCAATAACCAGAAACAATAACCAGCCCTTTTTCTTCTTCTTCATCTACCCCTTCTGCTTCTTCATCCACCATACCTTCGAGAACTCCACCCCAAATCCTCTTCCTTCCCCTTCGATGCACTCCTTCCTCCCTAACCAGAACCTCCTCTCATTGTTCTTCCACTCAATCCTCCTGGCTTCTTCTTCTTCCTCAAAGAACCAAGCCCAGTAACGAGAGTACGGCAGCGATAGAGCAACGGAGCGAGCTCGGCGGAGATCGCCATCGCCTCCGTCATCCTCTCCCATGGTTCCGTTCCCATGGTCGTTCTTCTCCGCCATCTAGCGATCCACCTTCTCCTTTGTCAAAGTTTCACTCAGTCAAACACAAAGTGAAAAACATTGGGGGTACATGAATCTTCATAGAAGCACCATAATTGTGTAGAGGATACAAAATCAAAGCAACCCAGAAGTAAAAGGGGCTGGATTTTTCATGTTTGGATTTTTGCGTTTGATTGTAATATTCTTGTTTGGAATCGAGTGAGTAGAAAAGGGGTTGGTTCTTGTTATTGTTTCTGGTTATTGAAGTATGAAGAAGATGAAGTTGACATTGATGAAGAAGAAGAAGAAGAAAATATGGTATATGTATTAATTTGTTCACAATATATCTAAATCATTAAGTGGTTCAACTGGCAAAAGTGTTGTTTTGCCACTACCAGATCCTGGGTTCAAATCTCTTCCACCCCATTTTTCCATGTTCTTATTTTATTTAATGATGTGGCCTGCTGACGTGGCCGTCAGCAAAAACCGTCCCAATTTTGACGGAAGGTCCAAAAGTGCATCTTTTTGAAAGATCAAGGTCCCGAATCGTCGAAAAAATAGATTGGGGTTAGCAATCGCACAAATCATAAACTTGGGGGTTCAAAATTGCATTTAAGCCTATTAATAACTATCACATCTACCATTGAAGAGGGTTCATATCTCTTTCTTTATGTCATACATAAAGAGACATAGAGGAATGTATGACATAAAGGAATAACTTAGTGTGCGAAAGAAAAAAGTATGTAGTCAGGGCACTAAATAAGGCAAAAAAAGAATTTATACTATTGCAGACTTCAAATCCAAAAGAATTTGGAATTCTCAAGAAAAACATATCATCTACAATCAAGTTCACTAAATTGTGGTTTTATAATGAGAATAAAAAAAATTCATTGTTCATTTTTTAGAATCTTACGATAATTTACTTTATTTCTCTGACTGACATTTGCACCTGTAGTAAAATGAAGCAGGTTCTGGATTCTGCACTCTGCAGTCAGTAGGAAAGACAAATTAAAACTATAGCATATATAACATGAAAGTTAAAGACATTCTTCCAAGAAGACCAAATTGAATTATATGTAGTCCAATTGAAATCTATGTATCTTCTCAATAACTAATCTAAATAACCACATGATTTAAGAACCAAGCATCAATTGCAGTACAATTGCTCAACTAATATATAGCTAATGCTCAAAACATACATTCATTATACAAAATGCTCAATTCAGTTACATATATTTAGGGGAATTATAAATTGTTTGAAATTATTAATGGGAAATAGATGACGAACGAACCAACGCCTCCAACTTTTTTGATGCTAAAATAGAATACCTTGTGGAGTTTTCATGCCAAAATAAAGCTTTTCTGAGAATTCCCTCTCTTTTCTAGTTTTCTATATGGCCATGCAGTATCTTAAAAACAAACACCATAAACCATAAGTAGAATTAGATCCTTGCCTCATCGGAGCACTATCAGCTACCATAGCCATGAATCACTCCTCATAATAACCACCATGTCAGCATCTGCAAGACATCCAGAAGAAAACAGTTTGTGAGTGTCATTGCAGGCCAAAATTTTGATATGTCTCAAATCAAAGTTAAATTACATTCTGATTTGTGTACAAAAAAAAGGCACAATTAAGAATCATGAAATTTTTGCTGGACAAAACAAATGAATGCTAATGATAATTCCTGTAATGAATTTTTAGTGAAACCAAGGGGTTGCAATTTTGATCAATCTGGTTCAGTTAGGGGTGTCGGTGGTTATTGATTTCTCATCTCTAAGATCGACCAATTAGCCCTTTCAAACCTATATTTTTCACAGAAGCCAATGTTTTATTCAAAGGGTGGCAGATGGTTCTTCAAGCAATTTAGTAAATTCACTCAGCAAAGAATACATAAATGATACAGAAAATACATTAGGGGACAAAAGAGATATTACAAAAAGACCTGCATGTATATTCATGATGCTCACAGCCACAGGTTACACATAATCAACAAATATAAAAATGGTTTTACAGGTGAACAAACAAAAAAACTTAGTTTAGAGAGGGGTGATTTCAACGTGTCATTAAACAAAACCAAAACTTTCAAGTGCTCATATGAAGAATTTGATCAATTCATTTGCTTCGTGTGTGTCAGTCAACTTCATTCACTTCTACTTAAATAGGAGGCCTTTATATACACCAACATTAATTCCAGAGAGAAAAATATAGAGAAATAAAATTGCTATCAATTACAAAAAATAGCTCAAATCAAGATGAAACATGCACTTGCACTTAATTGCAGAGGCCTTTATATACACCCAAATCAAAACTAATGATATCAACTACATCAAGTGGGGTCTGGTGCCTATGCCATGGGGAGAAAATACGATGGAATTTCTTCCCTATCTAAAGAAAATGTTCGACAAAAATGTTGGAAGAGAAGGGAAGGTTGAGGAAACACGAGCATGCAACAATAGATGAAGAACCAAGCAACAATGGGTTCAATGTGTCATGCTGCCGGATCCCACTGTATATTCACCAATTTTCTAAACTTTTCTTTTAACCTATGGCTAGCTCAAATGTACATTGGATATCCAACAAAGCCCAAAATCTGATAGGCCCAGTAACATGAAACATGAAGAAAAAAAATGTCTCCCGTGAACAGTAAATTGGAACTCAGCTTTTTTAAGTAGTATATTTCTAGTCCACGCCACAGTGAGACCGCTATAGTGGTGATATATGCTGACACCACGCGTTTATGGTGGTTTTGAACCGCTACAAAATGACGTTTTATTAACTTGTCGAAATTTAGATCATATTAGGAATGTTTTCTCTTAAGGCAATAGGTTTATGGGTCACATCTCTTATTAAGTCTTCTCCTCACTCATACTTAACCAATGTGACACTCCAACTCCGCACTTGAGTTCTCAACAATATCTTCTTGCCACCCCATTTCGAAAATTAAATGCTCTTATGAAATTTTTCATTTGGTCAACATGAGTGTGAAATCACTTTTTGAAAAAATAATTACGTGAGTGGAAAGTAATTCCATGCTATGTAAAATGTGAAAACATAAATACATTCCACATTTTTTAACTGTGGAACACAGGTCTAAAAATGCAATGCGGATTTTGAAAGTGTAGAGAGATAAATACATTCCGCATGTTTTAAGTGTGGAACACATGTGTGAAAATACATTGTACACTTTGTAAGTATGAAGATATAAATATATTCCGCACTTTGTAAATGTGAAAATCACCCTAACTTGTGAAATCCACTATATATTCCGCAAACAAACTTGCGGTGCCTAAAATGCATTATGTGCTCTACTTACGGTATGCAAATTACATTCAACACCTCTAATGTGCGGTAAAAGTGACAATTCATAAAAAAAATCAAAAGAGAATAGCATGAATATTTAATGAGTCTTTTAAGTTTACCTATCCTAGAATAAGCACGATGATAAATTGATTTTCAATGTTCTTTGAATGACCCCCAACACAAGTGTTGCATTCATTCATATATAAGATTCGTTGCATCACAAGAAGACCTGTGCTGCATCCTCCTCTCTGTTTCACATGCGCATGGTATATTTAAATAGTATTTATCCTTTTTCTTTTTCTTTTTTTCTCTTTAGTTGTGTTTGAATTGATTGAATGTAACGAAGTTGAACAAAATAAAATATAGTGGAACGGAATAGAGTGAAATAGAATAGAATGAAAATCTCATTCAATTATTTCCGTATTTTAGGGTGCAGACAGAGAGAATAAAAGAACTGAAAAAGAACACTCATGGTAATAACCACGGTAATTGAAATAAAGGAACACGCAGGAATTAAGATAAGAGGGTAGAAGGGGGAAGATGCACAACGTGGAGAGCCATGAATGGATGTTATCAGGGGTAAACTAATATTTTTATAATTTAATTACATGATTAGTTTTTTCTTTTCACTACTTTCCACCCAATTTGGGGGAGCAAATGTGAAGGAATACAATTGAGCATGATTAAACTTGAATCATTACTCACAATTATTATTGGTATAATTTCACCATATTTTAAACAAAATAAACAATAGATCTCTCTTCCTCCACTTCACTCAATCCCCTCCCTGTACTAAGGGGGAACGATTTGTATATTTATGTTCTGGATCAGATAGGTGAAGTGGTAGGGTGATATTTGTTCAAGATACGTTGTGCAAACTGAGACAGAGTTGGTTCTTGATGTGGGAATTACTTTGATCTGCTGGGGTGGCATGGACTAGCTGGGCAACTATCTTCACGTGGAGCCCTCCTTTGTTTCCACTCTCTGTTAGTTAATTTGTTATGCCGTGTTTGATTTCTTGGAGTGGATTGATATGCTAGTGCTCTTGGAGGATCTTTCTTGTGATGGAGCATGCATCTGGATCTGGATGGCTTGCACACTGGCAATATCTTATGATTGTGTGATGGGAATTGGATACTTAATTAGCCACGTGAGGGAGGGTCCGGATTTGCTTTCAGAGATTTTGTGAGAGGGACTTGTTTTATAGACTATGTTTTTTTAGATAAGCCAAATGTATTAAGGGGAGCACAAGGGGTACTCCAACCTAAATACAAGAAGTTTATAAGAGAGCAAGATAAAAGAAACAAAAACAAAGTAAAAAAACAGGCATGAGAAAACCCCTTGTTCAAGACTATGTGAAATATGTGTTGAATTGGAGGTTCTGTTTGTATTGAGTTGGTTTTGTAATTCTCCTTGGAAATTACTTGTTGACTCTAGGAAAGTGGTACTCTTTTTTCTTCACTAGAGTTTTTTTTCCAAGGAGGGAGTGGGTAAGTTTAGTAGTAGAAGGGTCATTGTCTTTGTAAATGCTGTTACGTACATTTAGCTCTATTTTTCTATTGTTCCCTGCTTGTATTGGATTGAAGTGCACTTCATTTCAATATAAAATTTTTTTGTCTATAAAAAAATTACCCAATCCCCTCCCTCAATCCAAATAAAGTCATACATACATGAATTGACCCTTGCAATTATTCAAAAACCATCACAAATAACATGGTTTCGTCTACCGTGGGTCAGTTTGAAACTGACCCACGGTGCTTCAGTTTAATTTTCACCTTTGAATATAATATTAAAATATTGAGTGATCCAGATTTAAAACATGAAAAAGATGTAATGACGAAAGCACCCCTGATTAATCAACCTCTCCATCCCTCCTATCCTAAGTCCTAACTGCTCTGCTAGGCAACCATAGCCACCGCCGACGAATGGGCCTCCGCCTACTGCTACTCCACCACCACCTCCTCCTCCTCCTTAGATCCTCTTTCTCTCCCTCCCCTTTCCCCTCCACCGCTCCCCTGGCCCAACACCGTGCTGCTTCCCTCCTCAGCCTCCTTCAACCTCTGATTTAAGCCCCACCAAACTACAGCAATAGAGCCATCCAGATCCACCACCAAAACATGCAGATCCGCCCTCAAAAACTTCCAGATCTGCACCAAATCTCTCCAGCCATCAAGACCCACTGGCCATCGCCGTTGTCAGAGGCACAACCGTGACCATCGACCCTTGCCGCCGTGAGTGCAAGGTCCAGACGTTCCGTTTCGCTGCGCCGGGGTCGCACATGCTCCAACCTTCACTCGCATCACCATCAACGCAAAACTCATCGTGTTCCAGTCCCTTTGGGCCTCTGCTTCCTCTGCTTAAAACCTCGCGCAGCCGGGCCAGAGTCTCGCCGCCGTCGCCTTGGTCGTGGTCCCCTATGTGTTCATCTTCTGTTCTTCTCCACCATTTTTAGACTGATTTCCTCCTTTCATCTTTTCCACTTTTATTTGATTGTGGTTGTGGGCTGGTGATGCTGTGGAATGGTGGATGGGCGGAGCTGTTGGAGTGGTGGTTGAGACAACGACGTGGCTCACCGGAGACAGATGAGAGGGACACTGAGAGAAAAGAAGAAGGATGGAAAATGAAAAGATAAAATGGACAATTCAGTAATTTAAGTTTGAAATAGTAACTGAAGCACAAACTGACGGTAGACGCAGCCAAATAACATACACCCAGAAATTCTAAATAAAGATTCAGCTTAGATATGTTTGAAGTCTATGACGTACTTATAACCCTTGTTTGGTGTGAAAAAAAGAAAAGAAAGAGAGGAAAAAGGAGGTAATATAGGAATTAGGAAGATCTAGGATTATGGGGTCCCATGCCAAAAAGGCTTTCTTCCGAGATTGGACATAAAGCATGAGAAAACATGATTTTGTATTGTTAGATTACCAGAACTTCCCTTTATTCACCGTTGAACGAAACTAAACAGTATTAGTCAACAAACAATTTCAAATTTTGTTTAGACATGCACTGATGCACAATATATTTTCCTGACCAATTTTTTTTTATTTGTTTTGAAAATCAATCCATCTGTGCCACTCTCTGAACTTAAATCACTTATTTTCATTTTACGTTAAGTTTTTTTTTCTTCTTTAATTGTTTCAGTGAAAATTAAAAACCCAAGGCTAACTAAAGCTACAGTTAACTTGCTAGAATAACAAAATCGACAACATTTCTGGTTATAAATAAAGGCAAGGCAGGCAAGTATAGTAAAAAAGAAAAGAGAATAATATCAATACTGATAATTAATAATGAATAATAATTTTTTTTTATACATCGGAAAATTACCAGCAAAATAAAACTAAGGAATTGACAAAGAGTCCTTCAACAGAAGGTACTCCACATCAGGGTCTGGGACATTGCCCCCCCGTCTTGCCAAGTGATCCACTACCGCATTGTTCTCCCGATGATACAACTAAGCTTCACCTCCCAATCCCACCTCAACATCTGCTTGATGGTATACAACACCAGGAAATCCGAATGCAAATGAACAGCTGCTTCATCCACTAAGGTGGTCACAAGAGTAGCACAATCAACCTCACATATGACTCTTCGAAAGCCTCGATCCCACGCTAGACTGAGTACCTCCCGTAGCGCTACCGCTTCCGCCTTAAACGCACTATATCCGGCGTTCCCGGAGAAACATCCCACCACCCAATGACCTTTGTGGTCTCGAATGATCCCACCACCACCAATCCGCTGGTCCATGTCACGAAAGCTCCCATCAGAGTTGCATTTTACCAACTCCGGTGGCGGTGGAAACCAGGCATGGCAAAGAAGAGAGTTGTTCTCAGAACTGCTGCGCACCCAATCATCATGATCATGCGATAATTTCCGCCACGCCACCTCGAAGAGCCAAGGATGCGGATCCAACAACGAATTACATCTCCACTTCCAGGATGCCCACAAACCTGCTAAGAACTTAATCCCATGCGTGCCACGAGCCAACGAGGACACCCAAACTGCCAAATCAGAGCATCGAAAATTCGGCCAATTAGTTGCACCAAGCCGCTGCCACAGGTCCCAAGATCGCGGACAATCCCTGAGACAGTGAAGACCATCCTCAATGGCGCTCGCACAACGCATACAGGTTGCATCCACAGCTAAATGGCAACGAACTATGAGCTGGTTCACTTGGATAACATTATGGAGAATCAGCCAAACAAACATCCTTATTTTCTCGGGCACTTGGAGCTTCCAAACCCAGCCAAGTCTCCGATCCTCCTCCTGATTATGCTGAGCATGATTGAGCCAAGCATAGGCGTCGCGAACAGAATATATCCCAGTGCTACCCACCGTCCAAATCCAATCATCGCTTCGAGCCGCACACAGAGACGGTTGCATCATCAACAGCTTCTGAGTAACATCGGCAGGAAGGATAGTATATAATCGGTTAAGATTCCAACCGGTATCATGGATAACATCTTTCAGCTTCAACTCAGTATCAGTAATATTAACAAACGGAATCTGATTAGCAATTGGGCCTGTCTCGCTCCAATCTTTGTACCAAATTGACGTTTCACCATTACTTAGCTGGAAGCTAAAGCGCTGCCCAACTTGGTCTCGAGCACGTAAAATGCCCTTCCAGACCAGCGAGTCGTGCTGGTGCGCATGAACATTTAGAATTGAAGAGTCCTTGACATATTTGTGCTCAAATACTTTTACCCACAACTTATTTGGTTTCTGAACCATTTGCCAAACGGCTTTCCCAAGCAGCGCTGTATTAAACTGATTCATCTCCTTGATTCCAAGCCCGCCACAGTCTTTAGTACTTGTTAGAGTATCCCACTTCACCAAGTGCCAGCCACAGTTGCCACCCGGACGGCCCCAAATAAAATTCCTGACCAGTTGATTAATGCGCTCATTCAACCATCTTGGTAGCCAGAAGACCTGCATCGAGTAAGTAGGAATGGCAGCAAGTACATACTTCGCCAAGCAAACTCTACCTGCAAGATTCAACATGTTAGTTTTCCAAGAAGCCAATTTTCTTTAGATATTATCCAACAGAAATTGAAAAGTTTTCCTTCCCCTCCGCCCTCCTTGAAGAGAAAATCCTAAATATTTCCCCAAATTTTGGACAAAGGGAATTGGAGCAATATTGCGGATTTCATTGCGAATAGCCTGACTAACTCCCCTTGAAGCAATGGCTTTGGACTAAGATATATTAATCTTAAGTCCAGAGCTATCACAAAAGAGCCTCAGAGCATCGGCCACCAATTGCACCTGGGTTCCCGGGGCTTGGCAAAACAGAAGAACATCATCCGCAAAAAATATGTGAGAAATCGGTGGACCATCCCTAGAGATTGGATATGCACTGAAAGTCTCTCCATGCACAGAACAAACAAATAAGGAGACATCGGATCCCCTTGTCTCAGCCCTCTCCCCGGAGTGAAAGCAGGAAGACGCTCTCCATTTAAAAGAATTGATAAGGAGGAAGAGGTAACACAACACATAATCAGATCAATAGTACGACGGGGAAAGCCAAAGAGAATCAAGGTCTCCTCCAAAAAAGTCCAAGACACACTATCATACGCTTTTTCCAAATCAATCTTGAACGCCAAACTACCCTTCCTAGCATGAGAGTTACTCATATAATGGATAATTTCCTGTGCTAGGAAGGCATTGTCCATGGTACCTCGCCTCGGGAGAAAGGTATTTTGCATTGGGCTAACAATCCCATCCAGGAAGGGTCTAATACGCCCTACCAGGACTTTGGTAATTAGCTTATAAATGACGTTACAGAGACTAATTGGTTGAAACTCCTTTATGCTCGCCGGGTGATCAACTTTGGGGATCAACACAATCAGAGTCTCCATAATACTAGCATCCACTGCTCCTGTATCAAAAGCATCCCCCGACCAAATGTCACACATCATCCCCCACCACATCCCAATATTTTTTAAAAAATATTGGCTGAAACCCATCCGGACTTGGTGCCGTAAATGATTTCATAGACATCAGCGCCTGACGAACCTCCTCTTTATCCACCGAGTCACCAATGCAATTCACAGTCGCTTCAGACAGATGAGGAAATGACAAATGGTTAAGAACCGTCCCCTCTTATACTCCACGGGCCCCAAATAAATTCTGAAAATAGTTCAGAACCTCAGAGCGCAATGTCACCCCGTCTGAACACCATTCACCATTGCCTAATTTCAACCTGTGAATCATATTTCGCTTACGCCGAATCAATGTTTGGGCATGAAAATAAGAGGTGTTACGATCCCTAAATTTGACTCTATTATCTCTAGATTTTTGAAACCAAAGAAGCTCCTCATGTTTAAGCACCGACCTATATTCTCTCTGCAAGGCCGCTTCAAACATCACAAGATCAGAACTCACTCTGACATTCAACTCTCGCTGAACACCTTTCAGGCGAGCTTCAAGTCCCATCTTCCTTCTAAAAATATTGCCAAAGGTCTCCTTATTAAAAGACATTGAATCTACCTGAACGGAATTAAGCTTGTTCTGTACATTCCCATGCCCTCGGTTCCACGCATTGGTCACCAACGGCCTGTACTCCTCGTGATCCATCCAAGCTGCCATAAATCTGAAAGGACGGTCAACCGAGCCATGCATCGATGCACCACAATGGATCAACAGAGGCGTATGATCCGAGTGGATTCGATTCAGCGCCTCAACATGAGCTTCTAGAAATGCAATTTGCCAATCCGTGTCTCCAAAGGCCCTGTCAAATCTCTTAGAAAGGATGAGAGCATTATTCATCTTCCTAAACAAGGTAAAATTTCCACCAACCATTCCTAGATCAACCAGATTGCACTCCTCGAGCACAGAAGTAAACCGGAGAGCACGGTTAGGGTGGAAATCACCACCGCGAACCTCATTCGGATGGAGAATTTCATTCCAATCACCCACCAACAACCAGGGGAGGAGGATATTCACGCGCAACCCAGACAAATGTTGCCATAACACATCTCTATTCACTGGTATAGGTGAAGCGTAGACCGCACTACAAATCCAAGAGAAGTTAGCACGCCATATTTCAAACGTAATCATCTGAGGATGCATGTCCCAGAGCCGGAAAGAAAGGCTTGAAGCATCACTAGACAAAACCCATATTCCGCCACTAAAACATGATGCTTCAGAAATAAACTGGGGAGAAAACCCCAACGACACCCAGAAAGAGCGCGCCCGACTAAACTGACAACGAGGTTCCACAATGATAATAATATCCGGCTTCCTGTAACGGACTAAATCTTTTAGGAATCGTCTACCATCCTCATTCATAGCACCTCTCATGTTCCAAGAAACAATCTTTACATCATCAAACCTAATCATTAAAACAATTGAAGATGGGGGAAAGGCCATCCCCATGCTTAAACTTCTGAAACTTAGCTTTTATCAGGAGGCTTTCCTTGGAAAATACCCCCCACTTGACGGTAATCTTCAAGTCTCCTCGATACCTTCATGAATTCTGGCGTGCCAATAGCCGCCGCGGCTGCAGCAGGAATTGCCATGGCTTCGCTCCTTCTTGGCGTTGTTATGGTTGAGGACGACACACGGTCCCTCACCTTTAGAGCTTGCCTCCCTGGAGTTGGAGGCTTGCCATTGTTTGTAGCTTTTTTATCTCCCAGCCCCTGCACAGGTTGCTTGATCATAGGCTCATCATTCTTCCTACGTTTTTTACTAGTTTCAGGGGCCCCTCCAACTGATTTTGCATAGCTTTATTCGGTTTCTTTTTCTGTTTATACTTAACCGTTAACCAATCCCCTACAGAATCTAGAATCTTGGGATCATCAATCGTGATTGCCTTGATTATAGCTTCCCTATCTTTCTCACCTGAAATCACTGGCTGCGTGATTTTCTCCTGAGTTCCCGTACTTTCCGAAACCGGCTGGACTTGTTGCACCGAACCTAGGGTTTGCATGGTGCTTGACGGCGCCCCACCTGTCGGCTGGCCTGCTAGGGTTTGGGGGGTAATTGGTAGCTCCCCTCCTTGCGGCTGCCCTGCCAGGGCTTGCACCTCTTGCGAGCTTGAAGGTGATGATTGCAGAGGACCTGAACAGTCACGGGTTCGATGACCGTAGCACCCACAACTACCACAAATGATGTGGAGACCTTCATACACCACCTTGAACCAATTTCCCTCAAACCAAAACTTTCCTACACAGGTTTAGTAAGGTCGAGCTCCACACAAATTCGCGCAAATTTTCCCCGTTCAGCATTCAGTGTGTTCATGTCCACCCTCACCGGTTTGCCAACAAGCTTCGCCACCGACATGAGGAAACTCGCATCGTAGTAAGTCGCATTCAGCCCAGGGATTCTAATCCACACCAACGTTGTTGAAACCTTTGCGTTGGGCGCAATGAACTCTCTATTCCATGTCGTCACCGCCAAGTAATGATCAAAGATCATCCAAGGGCCTCCTTCCACCACCTTCTTTCTATCTTCCTCTAAATCAAACTTGACCAAGAAGAATCCATTGTCCACGTCCAGGAGTTCAAAATCCGCGGAAAGCTTCCACAGCGCACACAGCTTGGTTTTCATGAGGCGGAAGCCAAGCTTTTTCCCTAGCAGACTGACCACCAACGCATTATTCCAACGCGTGCACATCTTGGCTTTCACAGATTCATCAACATACAACATCGGCAATTGTGTATTGCCATTCACATAGTCCACTTTCATCTTACCAGTAGCCCATAAATCTTCCAGTTCCTTGGGAGGAGTTTTTTCAGAACCCCCCCATGAGAGTATCACGAAAGGATGGTCGTTGAACTTGCTGTGGCGTACCCTCCTCCCCCTCCGGCGGCCGCCCCTGAATATTATTGTTTTCATCGTCAGAGAGAGCACTCTTGTCCGTGTCCATTCCCTCCATGGAAAAACCGCAGCTGCACCCTTGCACAAGGTTTTCTTCACGACGTTTCTGATGTTCTTCACGCCGCGCCGCACAAGGTTTTCTCTCCCAATTGCAATGGTTTTAGTTTTATAGTAATATATCAAAAGTTCAGGCATTTGGTTTAGAGTTTAGACACTTTTTTTATTTGATTTTATCACAAAAAAGTCAGTGGCCAAGATCTGATACAGAGTGTAAGATCATCAAATTTGATATCATTGGGATTCTTGATTCATAGCAGTTTATTTTATTTTTAATTATTGCAAGAAATATAAAATAAATTTTGTGTAAAGGTTTTCAAGAGAATATTTTTTTATTGAAAGGGTTAGTTTAGTTTCAATAAAGGATATGGTATTTATCTCATTTTATTAATATACTCTTTTCTTTCCTTTCACTTTTCCTTCCACTTTCTTTTATATACTAAATAATTTCAAAAATCACTTCACCTTCCTTCTTCTTTCTTTCCTTTCCCTTCCTTTCCTTTTATTTTTCCTTCCTAACCAAACAAACATATAAAGATAAATTAAATTGGGTCCCTAAAAATAAATTATTTGCAATTGATCCTTAGATTTTTGTAAATAAATTAGGTCCAGTCGCCCACATATCATTAATCCATCAGTCAAGCATCTATGTGGCGAGCCTAATCAGCTAAGGGTTGACCATGGACTTTTCAGATCATATTTTAGTCTCTTAAAATATATTATAATCACATCGAGAGTTCTTGTTCTCCTTCTTCATCTCCCCCCTTCTTTCTCTTCCTCCATAATTACCACACCATACATTTCGCCACCCACCACAACCACCCTATACCTATTCCTTTCCCCTTCTTGCTCTTCGTCTTCCTCCCAACCCTTCATTCACCCACTCTTCCTCTTCATAAGCATCATAGCCATCCACAAAAATCAAGGAAGGAATGCGTGTTGACAGTGGTGGAACTACATGGAGACACGAGAGGGTTATTGGATATGTTCCAAACAAATAACTTCCATGCTAAAATATCATCCATAGAAGAGTAACTCGATACCTTGTTATCTGCTTATTTGTTTAACCTTCATTTCACCATTGCAGGGTTGATAGTAGGCATATTCATTTATATTGAATTGTGCTAAACTGAATCGAATTGTACTGAATTGAAAAAATGGTTCATTAAAATTGAACTGAATCAATTATGAAACTACCGAATCGAATAAAAGTGGTTTATTGATTCAGTAAACCGGTTCGGATCCAAACTAGTTTCGGAGGATCGGGATCTGGATCGTAAGATCCTACAAGAAACACTAATATGTATTTAATAAAATACGTATGCCTCGCCACCACCACCACCGCAAAGGAAAGAAGAAGAAGACTCTGCAACCTCCAAAAAAGCAGGCTAGTTGCACATGCATGTGCCAGTCCTGCAGTAGTTGGTTTGAGATACTCACGGAGCTCACCGAGCACGTGAATGCAAAGCATGCAATCAAGGCGCAACCTCCTAACTATCACTAGTGTCAGTTAAACAATGAAGATCTGAAGAGTCGTTTTTTTCTTCTTCTGTTTCTCATAGAACTACCTACTCGGTTGCACAGTGAAGATCTGAAGAGTCTGAAGAGTCTCATTTTGTTTCTCTTGCGAGCGTTTGACATTCTGTTTTGTTTTTCATCTTCATAATGTGAGGTATGAGAAGGCTTCGAAGGACCCTTACAAGCCAAAGCCTTAGAGCGTTTTCTTTGTTTTCATGTACGATTCTTTGCTGAAAATCGTTAGAATCAGTTTTTAGTCGTACTACAAAATGTTTTAAAATTCAAAGAACTAACGAGAGAATAAAAAAGCACTAAAAAATATTTATAAGATCGTATGCAGACCTATATCAAGTTATCCAATGAAATTAACACAATTACAATTCGCAAAAAGTAGTCACATGCATGCCCCAAATGGTACAGTTTGGTTAACACAATTACAATTCGTGTTGCTGTTGTTCTGGATCTAGATCTGACATGAAGAAGAGACCTTAATCCAAAACCCTAGCAGACCAAAGCTAGGAGAAAATAAGAGTGTAATATATTAAAGATCCTTTTTGCAATGAATGACCTCCCATTTTATAGTGGGATGGTCCAATATCCTAATGCTATAATAGTTGGGCCCTAGGGCCTAAAAAATCCTCGACCTGGAGAGTTGGTCGCCCTATGGAGGTCTCGCCTAGCCGTCCTATAGTCGCGCCAAGCTCTTACTCTAGGCGGGTCATATCATGAGCAGGTCCCGCCCAGTCCACAAGCCCACAAGACACGCGCCCGAAGTATAAGGGCAAAGTGTCTTAATTGTCTCAAGTCTTCATGAACATATGTCGCCCTTGGATGACTTGTTATAGAGATATAACCCTTTGATTTGCGGTCACGACCAATACCCTAGGATGTCCCCCCACAACTAGTCTTCCAGGCTACATTGCTCTAATCTCGACTTGGGCGATAAAGCTCGCTCTCTATAAAGCATATAAGCCGCTATAAAGCATAAAGGTCGCCAACATGGTGTCATAAACATACAACCCGCCGAAATAAAGCAAAGACAAAAGTACACAAGTTGAGAAAAATAAAACTTTCATTTCATTCAAGAAAAGGGGCGAGGCCCATTACAATGAAACAACCGAAAGGAAAGACAAAAAGGGCAAGGCCTAGGGTTTGAATTTCTTATTGCAAGTGATACTCAAATAAAATAAAGCTGTTGTGGAAAAGACGGGCAAAAGACCCGCCCAATTTCCAAAGAATGGATGTACTCATTCAAAAGGAGGCGACCTGTAAGAAAGGGAAGCCGATGCAAAATAAAGCATAGTTTGGTATCTTCTAAACTTTACACATTTCTGCATTTTCTGGAATGACTGAAATATGGTTAAGTTCTTAAAAGAATTGTTGTTTAGTACAAGGTGACAGGATTAAAGAATATAGTTATTCACATTTGATTGTTTAAGTAACTCTATGACATGTAATTTTCAATATACAAGTTTTCTTGTTCATTTAAGATGGAGGAGAAAGAAAGAGCAACGCCCAGGGCGTTCAAAATATTATGATTCGCCATAAAGAGGCGATTAAGCATGCTGATTATATCTGTTGGAAAAACTAATCATTGCTTTCCAGATTGACACATGTGAAAGATAGGTAACAAGTCATACAAAGCGTGACAATATGCTTCTGAAAGGCGAGCATGACTTGAGGCGAGCACGATTGGTGAGCTCCATGGCAAGTCGTGAAAGGCAGAAGGAAACGATGGAGAGTCGAGACCGTTAAGACACTTTGCCTTCATGCTTCAGACACAGTGTCTTGTGGGCTGGTCAGATACTCCCCAAACGTGATTTCACCATCCGGCGGGCAACCTCTTCAGGCGTGGACGATCTGACGTCGCTTATGATTATTAGTCGCCCTTTCTGGCGGGTTGTATGTTTATTATGCCGTTGTTAGCACTTACTTTTATTAGTTGCCCCTTTTGGCGGGTTGTATGTTTATGACGCCATGTTGGCGACCTTTATGCTTTATAGCGGCTTATATGCTTTATAGAGGGCGAGCTTTATCGCCCAAGTCGAGATTAGAGCAATGTAGCCTGGAAGGCTAGTTGTGGGGGGGCATCCTAGCGTATTGGTCATGACCGCCAATCGAAAGGTTATCTCTATAACAAGTCATCCAAGGGCGACATATGTTCATTAAGACTTGAGACAATTAAGACACTTTGCCCTTATACTTCGGACGCATGTCTTGTGGACTGGGCGGGACCTGCTCATGATAGGACCCGCCCAGAGTAAGAGTTTGGCGCGACTATAAAACGGCTAGGCGAGACCTCCATAGGGCGACCAACTCTCCGGGTCGAGGATTTTTGAGGCCCTCTATTACAGCATTAGGATATTAGACCATCCCACTATAAAAGGGAAGGTCATTCATTATAAAAATGATCTTTAATATATTACACTCTTATTTTCTCTTAACTTTGGTCTGCTAGGGTTTTGGATTAAGGTCTTTTTTTCATGTTAGATCTAGATCCAGAACAGCTATCAACATGCTATTTTCAAGAGGGTTAAATTAGTCAAAAGAAAATACTACTAAATCAAAAGTTAGGGTTTATTTCCCTTCTCCTTTCTTTAGTCGTCGCACCTCACTTCATGAAATTAAAGTACCAACTTGTTTTTCAATTGTGATCAAGAATCAGCAGTTGCACCTCACTTTCATGTAAGTACCAATCTGTTTTTTTATTATGGATCCACGGAATAACATTTATTTTTAGAGGTGAGCCAGCTTGATATCAACAGTGTTTGATCTAAATTATATTAGATCTTGGAATTGGAATTGGATCTCTGCCAAAGTTCATGACTTCCAAATTGGCAAATTCCAATCTTCACTGTTTGTATGGATTTGAAGCCTAATATTGTGCTTGAGAACTCACAATTACATACATACCCTCTCACAATTATATTATTATTTTAATTCTACCAGTTACCTAACCTCTTATATCATGTCATTAACTTCTCAAATGAAAGTGTAATTAGGTTGTTTATTGTGAAATAAAAAATATTTAACTCTTGTAACAAGTCAAAACACTCTTTCACACATGAATGACCCATGATGCTCATCCATGCTAGAAGCCACCTTCCATAAAAAATAAATATAATAAAATTGATAATAACTTACTTATTATTAAAAGATAAAGAACCACAAGAGGTGGCACAAGTGGTGAATGTGCGTTTCCTTAAAGATTAGTCACGTGAGACCCTTTTCCATGGAGTGTGGTGGCCAAAGGAAAAAAAAAAATACATAAATGTTTTATTTGATTGGATTTTTATCTGATTTTAAAAGATGGAAACAATGGAATCTAAAGCAAACTTTACTAAATAGATATTTAAAACTTATATCCAAAATCCTTCGAACTTACGTATTTTATTTAAGTCAAACTTACGTATTTAAATTCAATATATCTTTATACCTTCCGATGAAGAAAAAAAAAATAATATATATATATATATATATATATATATATATATAAAAGTTGGTTATGCAGTTTATTTGTAGAGATTAATGGGCCAAGTTTTTACCATTCTAAATCACATTTTGTCATGTCATACTCATTTTAAAAATGGTATTGTTTAATTAAAACCAGGCCAGAAACAGCGCACTTTTTCCCTGTCCCAAAACCTGCATTATTCCTCCTTGTCACGTTCGGTTTTTTCCCTATCATTCTCTTTTTAGATAAAGCAATGATCTAATTGAAATCAGTCTTGCACGAAAAATTTCAGAGAGAAACAACCAAGAGAAAGTAGAATGAATGGATAGTAATGAAGGGCATGGAGAGTTGCAAGTGCATATGGGTTTGTCCTCCAGAATCCTTTTCCCGGAGGCATCTCCCTGCTGAGCTTCCAATCTTCCTAACTACTAGACCAGAACGACATAGGTGGTTACACGATTTTTTCCCTTGACGGCGCAGTTACGGGACTTTAGAGAGGCAGATTTCCTTTGACCAAAACAAAAAGAGAGGCAGATTTTATTTTAATTCTATTTTAAAAGTGGAAACAATGATAGAGATCTTTAAAATCTCATTGGTTGACAGTGTAAAAAGACATTCATACTGTCAGTGCATTTACATTAATCTCTTTATATAATTTCAAGAATAAAGAAGAAATGAATTGAGAAGAAAGAGGAGAAGTCGAGAAGAGATATGAGAATGTGAATTTAACAAATACTGTAAGAAACATCAGCAAGATCCAAGAATATGGTGTCGACGTCATTCATAATGTCCCTCATGTAGTCATGTGAGGAAACATTTTTCTTTCATCAACTTATTTCTCACCAAAATACATACGTAATATCATTGTCTACAGTCTACTGACATCTGAAATGAATGAGGTTAAATACAACAACTCCAACAGCAATAAAAATTCCATTATCCAACAAAAAAATACATATAGATTCACAATACTGAATGATTCACAAGGGCTGATATCAAATTCTTTCCAGCATCGAATCTGTGGTCCATATTGTCTAACTTACAAGGAGCTACGTCTTTTCACACGGAGACCTATTCGCCCTCACTCAGTATAGGTACTATGAGCGGTTTCATCTGTGCTAGGTATACAATCGCCCACCTGATAGAACAAATGAAAGACCAAGTGAGCTTAAGGCTAGACGAGACATGATAGGCAAACTCAATTTGGAATTACAACTGAACCAATCGAAAATATTCACACAAATGAACATAAGTTCATCACCTATCTTTGGAAATAAAGTAACAAAAAGATCAATGAAGATGGGCTTTATCATGTTGATAGAAAACTTTGGAATGAACTATGAAGAAAAACAAAATCATCTATGAATAGCAGTTCAGCCCAGGCATGATTAACTAAACTATCCACTTTTATTTATTAATGAGGGTTGCTATGGGTGGTATGACTAAAACACAAGAATTCACGTGACAATATTTAAGAAAGTTAAAGAACAACTACAGAAAACAAACAGCTGCTAGAGCATTGACTATGAGAAGATGTTAGCATGTGAGTGTGGACTTATTTACGGGGAGAGGCCATGCCATTTGCTATTTTCATCTTCTACTAGAAAAGTTAATTATTTGGGGGATAAACCTAGCTGCACAAGTTCTATACACGTTAATTCCTATTCCTGCTATATTTCTATTCCTATTCTATTACAAACTAAAAGAAGATAAGAATGCCCCTATAACAGCACTTACATCATCCAGCAGCATATTGTTGCAGTAATAACCAAAGTTAAATGAAACCTGAAACAAAATAACAAGAAATTAGAGTAATGTCAATGAGAATATATAAGCATATGCAGAGAGCATCAGAGCAGTAATCAATCAAATAAGTCCAGGGATTTGTGATTGTGAGTAAGTACACGTAGTGCATAACATTCTTTAGAGCTTTTGCTCGAGTCACTAAATGAATTATAAAACCAGAAGTTGGGGCATGAACAATTGATGACCATATCAGCTATTAACGAGAACAATAACAGCGAAGATCTAGAAGAAACAAGACATCATATAGAAGCCACATGCCTGAAGAAACGACACCTATACATTCGTAGCAACTTTAACATTTGAAGAAATGTTGGACAAATCGCATAAGAAAAATACTTGTCCAAAATTAAGGCCAAATCATATTCTACCAACTGCATCAGTTACTTCGACTAAAAATGCCCTTATTTGTTTCAACACAAGACACCCTTAATCAAATTTGATCTTACAAATTCTTCTCTAAAGTTCGAAGCAGTATCTGGGCCCAAAATAGCTAAAATAACTGCACACGGTGCTATTGACATTTCTAAGTTCTCATTAACTGAAAGATAAAAATTTAATCATTTAAGAGCCTGTTTGGTTTTCAGTTGGGTGAATGTGAAGCACATTCACTCAACCCAACAAGTGCATTCCGTTGGCTGAATGTGCATTGGAAATCGTGATCTCGAATTCCAATGCTTCAAACGGACTTTCTAATTGAAAACCAAACAGACACTAAATCATAAACTACATTTTCATGGACAACCAGAAGTGCATGCAATTCTGCAGAGGATCCAAATCCAAATAAGAACACATTTTTTTAGATAAACCCTGAGCTGTTCTGATCAAAATTTAACTTTACTAATCAAAATCTATTAAAAAAACAGCTCCAACTAAATGCAGCAATGAACTCAATTAAAACCAATGATGAGAGAACCCTAATTATTAGAGTTGAGAAGCTCATAACAGAACAATTGAGTGCAGAGAACCCTAATTGAGAATACAAAACAGGGGGAAAGATCGAAAGGAAGATGAGAAGAAGCATACAGATTGGTAGAAGGTCCTCTATTGCAGCAAATTCTGGTGCAGAGGCATGCGATGATTCCAATCACCGCGAAGATTAGCGTCGTCACCAAGAAACCCATGCCGATTCGTTCGTTCGTTCCTTCCAGATCCCGATCAGAGAAAATGGATTCCTAAGCAGAAATTGAAAAAACAAATTCGCAAATTGAATGATTTTGGAATGAAAATGTAAACGTATTTGGGGTGTTTGGTTGCCGAGAAAGTGGAGGAAAATCACGAGAAAACGTTAAAATGTTGGTTACCTCTGATTCTGATTCTGATTCTGAACTCCGAAGTAGAGAGATCCCACGGTGCTGTAGAGATTGATTGATCACGTTTGCATATACGCGTCGCAGATTTTCTGATGAAGAATGAGTTGGGCTGGGCCCATAAGGGTAAAAAAAAAGCTACTATTGGGCTTTACTTTTACCTACTTACATTTTTATTGGAAAAAAAATATGGGTTGTTTTTTACACACCCAAAATTACTAACAATGCACTAAATTTGATTTAATTATTTGCAATTCTAAAACTACCTTTTAAATGTGAAAAAGAAGTACTCATTTAAGAAAAAAAAAATACACATTCTTTTGCATACTTTTTAAATAGAAAAGGTTTGAACCTTAAAATTACTATCTACGCTCCTTATAAATTCATTCTTCAACAAATCTTTTCGTTCTTTCCGACGAACTCTCTTCCTCATAGCTAGGGTTTTTATTCATAAACTAACAGTTCTAAATAATTTTTTATTTGGAAAAACTTATTTTCCTTTATTGAAAGTTATCTGCTAAATCAATTTTAGATCAAAAGTTGTATTTTCTACAAGTGTAGTTTTATACTTTCGGTACTTCAAGTTATGAATTTATTTTTTTTCAAAACTTGAACATATCCTGAAGTGTAATTAAATTTCTAGAGCTTCAAATTGTGGGAAAGAATCAAACTTTGGAACTTTAGTTACACTTTAAAAATTATAGTTACTAAAGAGTTACTCTAGTTCGATATATATTTAGAAAATTGATATTCAGACCTCCCCCACCCCTATTTAGACCCCTTAAAAATTATCCAAAATGCCCCTGTTAAAAAAAAACTTCTCACTTTTCCCACTATCTCCCCCCCCCCCCCACACTTTTTCAAACTTCTGAAACCCCCCCCCCCCCTTCCCCCAAACACATTTCTCTCATTCCAAATCTCCCTCCCTCTCTCACGCATATCCTCCGCTGCCTCCGCCGACCGCCGTCATCGCCAGCTACACCGCAACCATGTGGAGTCGCCGCCACCCCCCATCACCACTTTCTGCTGCCAACAACCCAACATTCTTCCCGGAACCCAGGTTCGTTACGCGACCCGACCCATTCTGTTATGGTTTTGATCGCACCTTGTAGATGCGTCTGTGTCGCATCTTGAATGTGGGTGTTCAGAATGCACGCACCTTAAGGGTGCGCTTGATACGCACCCTTAAGGAGCGACACAGACGCACCCTGAGAGTGCGTCATAGACCCTTATCTGTCAAAGCTTCAATGATATGTTTTTGTTCTGTTTTGAGTCTTATGTTTCCAATGTTGGTTCAGATATGGCAAGAACAAAGAATTTGAGTGTGCCACCGGCCAACGAAGGGAGAATCCCCCCCCCACGGCATCGGTACGTAAGGAGCGTGCAGCCGCTGCCCTACGAAAGAAAGAAGAAGCACGTAAAAGGCGTGACGAGGTAATCCGTAAAAGGCGTGCAAGTAGTGCAACGCCTTTTTCAAACTTCTGAAACCCCCCCCCCCCCACCCCCTCCCCCAAACACATTTCTCTCATTCCAAATCTCCCTCCCTCTCTCACGCATATCCTCCGCTGCCTCCGCCGACCGTCGTCATCGCCAGCTACACCGCAACCATGTGGAGTCGCCGCCACCCCCCATCACCACTTTCTGCTGCCAACAGCCCAACATTCTTCCCGGAACCCAGGTTCGTTACGCGACCCGACCCATTATGTTATGGTTTTGATCGCACCTTGTAGATGCGTCTGTGTCGCATCTTGAATGTGGGTGTTCAGTATGCACGCACCTTAAGGGTGCGCTTGATACAAACCCTTAAGGAGCGACACAGACGCACCCTGAGAGTGCGTCATCGACCCTTATCTGTCAAAGCTTCAATGATATGTTTTTGTTCTGTTTTGAGTCTTATGTTTCCAATGTTGGTTCAGATATGGCAAGAACAAAGAATTTGAGTGTGCCACCGGCCAACGAAGGGAGAATCCCCCCCCCACGGCATCGGTACGTAAGGAGCGTGCAGCCGCTGCCCTACGAAAGAAAGAAGAAGCACGTAAAAGGCGTGACGAGGTAATCCGTAAAAGGCGTGCAAGTAGTGCAACGACTGCTGTCAGTGCAGTACAGGAGCCTGAACCTGAACAAGTACAGGAGCCTGAACCTGAAGATGATGATATGGTTGATGCAGAACAGGGTTCTGGTCAAGGAGAGGAGGAGAGTTCTGGTGAAGAAGAGGAGGAGGGTTCTACTGAGGAGGAGGATGAGGAGGACGAAGAGGACGAGGAAGAGGAGGAGGAAGAGGATGAGGAAGAGGAGGAGGAAGAGGAGGATGAAGAGGATGGCGGGCATACACAAGCAGTTCAAGGTAAGGAAAATGATGATGATGATATATTCTTTCCTGGGGGACTTATGACAATACCTTGCTGAAGAGCTTCAAGCAACATATATCACTGGAGGTGTGGAAGCATTACAAGAAACATGATGAAGTGCTTGATAGGGGTGTCTTGAAAACCTACCACCATGGGAATGCTATGCTTGGGAATGATAAGAACAAGCATAAGGATGTGTTAAAATGCTTTTCGACTTATGTAAAGGGAAGGGTTGTGGCTGCTGGTCTATTGCCTTTGTTGACATGCAACCTTCCCTCTGTTGACAAGACCATGCTAACAGCGTTTGTGGAGAGATGGCAGCCGGAAACATCCTCTTTCCATATGCCATTTGGGGAGATGACCATCACACTGGATGATGTTAGTTCTTTGCTACACATTCCTGTAAAGGACAAATTCTTCACTCTCCCAACCCTGACTCGTGAGGAAGCAGCCACTGTATTGCATAAACAACTTAGTGTTACACAAGCAGATGCTGAAGAGGAGATCCGGAAGTCCTTAGGACCTTATGCTAGTTATACGTGGTTGTTGAAGGTGGCTGAGGACATGGCTAAGGAAGGGAAGACCAAGAAAGCTGCTAGAGCCTTCTTGCTGCGTTTGGTGGGCATGACGATCTTCTGTGGGAAGACAAACAACAAGGTGGATGTCGCATATTTGGGGATGTTCATGGATTTGGAAAAGGTTGGGGAGTATGCATGGGGCGCCATGGCATTGGCTTTCCTTTATGACCAACTGAAGGACGCCACCAAGGTCTGCACCACAAGTCTTAGAGGATACTTAAATCTGTTTCAGGTATGATTCTACAACTCTTATTTTAGTTAAATTGTAATTAACGTAATTAGTATCTCATCTTGATGTATGATTATTTGATTACAGGCATGGATATTTGAGCACTTCCCTGCTTCATTGTTTGATAGAAACCTGAACAGGAAATACAGTGAGAAAGACCCGCGAGCTTGCAAATGGGTCACCAAGAGGGGGACTGTGGACCTGCATGCAAAGAGGCTAATCCTAGATGACCTTAGGGATAACAATGTTACATGGACTTCATATGACGAGCATATAGTGGATTGGCCCTTTCAGCAGGAGTGTCTTTACAGTGGGTGAATTCGGTATTCAGGCATCATCCGGCCATATCTGCCAGAGCGTGTGTTGAGGCAGTTCCATATGATCCAGGATCAACCCAATTTACCACCGGCAAACATTCCCCCTATTGAGGATATTGATGAGAGGTTTGAGAACATGTCTCATTGCGTGGCTGCTCAGCATACTGACACTCTGATGACCCGGGATTTAAGGCTATTTTCCTGATTTATTTGCATGTAGTTTAATATAGTTTTTAGGATATTTCGGTCATTTTAGGACACTTTAGGCTTAGTTCATGCATTTTAATGTTTCATTTAGTTTTAGTATTTTTCTATATTTTTTATGTTATTTTTATAGATTTCATTAGGATTTAATCAAGTTATTTGAATTCGGTATCTTACTCTATCTTCTAGTTAATCTCTATTATTGGTTTTTAATTATTTTCCTTTATTATTATTGTTATTTTAGGAGAAGATGTGGAATCAATGAGCAAATCAAGGGAGAGAGCCAAGAATCTCGAAGTCTGGAGCAATCTGGATTTCTTTGCGCTGGTTTTGCGCCAATTTCCTCTTGCATCTCGCGCATTTACGCAAAGGAATTAGCTTCTGAATTATTTTGCGCGAGATCCTTCACAGAATTCGTGTATTTGCGCGAAATGACAGCCAGACTCTATTTAAGTGCGTTATTAACCTATTTTATGAATCTTTTCACGTTGAAACATTTGGAGAGACCTTTGGAGGCATAGCTCTGAGTTCTTTAGGATCCCTTACAGGTTTCTATTGTAATTTTGATGTTTTGCTACCTTTTTCTTGAATTGTTTCCTATGACTATGAGGAACTAATCCTCTCTCGTACTGGGGATAAGGTGTAGTTTTCTCTAAACTGTGTTTTGATACGTTTCAGTTATATATGAATGGTTATTTTAGTTCATGAATTTCTTCTTTAATTTTATTGAATCCAATCGCGAAAGGGTTTCATGCCATCGTTTGCACAATTGGGAAATTGGTAGATGGTAGGGATCTAGGAAGAAATTGAATAAGGGTCTCTACGCCTTAGGGATAAGGGTAGCAATTTATTTGTGTTTTCCTGAACATGAAATTGAATCTCTAGTTAATTAGGATTAGGTACTAAGGAATTAGCTATCACTAATTAACTAGAATGGGTGCTTGACTAAGGGATTAGCAAGTATAGGCTTAGCACCATGAACAGATTTAACTAATTTCATATATAATTGTAGCGGGTAGAAACATAGCAAGGGTAAACGAAATCAATTCCCTGGTGCGCTTTTCTCTAAGTGATTTCAAATCAGTAATTATCTTTTCCACGTTTTCTTGTTACTTCGTTCTATCAACCAACTAAACCCTCTTTTAATTTCGCTTTTCGTCCTTACAACGAGAATTTGGTAACATTAAGAAGTAAACTATCACAATCCTTGAGGTTCGATAAATTAAAACCCCAGATGAAACTGTACACTTGCAGTTTTTGCACATCACACTCCAACGACGCCTCGCTACTTTGAGTGGTACAAGACAATCTCACACCGCTTTGTGGTCCCTCCTGAAACAAGAGGTCATGTGGCAGTAACTCTTGTGGTAAGGATCAATAATTTAATGACTAGTTTGATTATCGCATATGTTACAATTTATGATTCTGTTTCATTGTTGCTTGTAGGATGTTCTCGAACAATTACGGGAGTTGGGTGATATCACAGTTGACCCCAGTGAGACCCCTCAGCGGATCCTCGAGGCAAACCAGCGTATGCGGGATATCATAATGCAGCACTTGGAGTATGGAGGTGATGATGATGACAGTGGCAAAGGCAATGGAGTTGCACCTCATGGTGGTGGTGGCCCTGACAAAAAGAAGAAAGGAAAAGCAAAAGCAAAAGCATCTACCTCGAAGACTAGTTAGGTCTAGTGTTTTAGGATTAATTAAAGGATGATTGTATTGAAGACAAATTACTTTTCACGTAGGTTGTGTTTTAAAGACAAGTTATGTTGTGATGTTATTAATTTTCCCTTAATTTAGTCTCCAATTGTTATGTTTTGGTAATAGGTAACTTTTACTGTTCTCATCGCACACTCAGGATGCGTCTCAATCGCATCCTTAACATGCGTCTCAGACGCTCCATGAGAGTGCGACATATAACACCCAAACAATGTTCCATGCCAGGGTCCCTGTACACGACACAAGTTCTGAATTAATCGCACTCCCAGGGTGTGTGTTAGACGCTTCTACATGGTGCGACGCAGACGCTCCTTGGAGCAGCGTCGCAGCCGCACCCTGAGATTGCGATTTGCAACATAAACAGAAACATAAACATGATATGAAACAGAAACAGAAACAAGGTAAAACAAATAAGTACTTTATTCATAATTGTTTGATGATACATTACAAAATTTTCGAACATACAAGTACAATGACCCCTAGACCCTAAGTCCTAACCCTAGTACTTGACATATACAAGTACAATGACCCCTGCACATATGGGATACAATCAGGAGTCTTCCTCTTCTTCAGGTCCTCTTCCTTGGCTTCTGAGCTCCTCTTCCTTGTCTTCTCCTCCTCGGCATCCCGGATGGATCTAGTGCAGCCACCTGAGCCTGGGTGAGCCTTGATGTTTCCATCACAAAAAGGAGACTCCGTAGGGCATTTTCTACTGGAGCTTGGACCTATTCTATTTAGCAACTTTGAGTACTTTGAACAAGCAAGGATGAGCAAGGATGGTCACCCCTACATTAGCAACTTTGGCACTCTCAATTTGAAATTTCACTTTCAAAGTACTCAAAGTTGCTAATGTTGGGGATAACATCCACATAACCCCAACCACTCAAAACCCCATAAACCAAAAGAATAACATTAAAAAGAAGACATATGAAAAGCATAGAAGAGGAGGAGAGGAAGAAGAGAGGTGTTGTGTGAAAAATGAAGGATTGGGAAGCCTTTTTTATAGAGCTACGATGACCTAGGTTGTAATGACGCACTTAATGACTCATTTAATGAGTTTTACCGGTTGTTGACTCATGGTCAATGGCCGGTGCGTTGTAAACGCACTCTCAAAGTGCATCACAATCGCACCCTCAGTGTGCGTCTGTTTCGCACTCGGAAAATAAGGTTCAAACTGCGACCATCACGCAAGTTAAAGGTGCGTTCGAAAGGGGTAATTTCGGGTTTCAGAAATTTCCTCCGGTCTAAATAGGGGTGGGGGGTCTGAATAACAATTCCTATATATTTATGATTGAAGGGGACACCAAAAACAATGGAGAAGACTGGTAGCTGAAAATAATATGGAACGAGGAACAATACTTATACGTGAATTTTGGCGTTTCACAACGTATTTTCGATCTACGAGAAACAACTGTCGCTAAATGTGAAGAGTTAAAAGAAAATGTTTCGCAAAATAAACATGTAAATATGTGGTGATTCCTTCCGCCACAATCCGTGTGTGCCGATTGGTGACCACATATCAATTTATGTCTATCAGACATTATGTAAAGAGGAAGATGGTGCCAGAGACGAGCTCTTTTCAGAAATATTGGTTCAAAGAATGTGGGGGATATTTTTTTTTAATATCAAGGTATTTTGGAAAGAAATGTATTCAGTATTTACAAATAGTAATTGGAAATTGTTATTCAGACCCCCCCACATCTATTCAGGCCTAAGAAAATACTAGATTCTCGAAAATACCTCATTCGAACGCACTCTAGGAGAGCGTGTTGTCGCACTTTTTCAAGGGCGATGAAGACGCACCATGTACAAGCGTCGTTGACGCTCGTAGAAGGTGCGATAAATTAATACCATCAGGTTTTATCGCACTTTCTGATTGCGGTTGTCACGCATGTTCAAAGTGCGATTCAGACGTACTTTCAATATGCGACATTTAACAGAAACTTGACAGACGGTAACAGAAACTAAAACAGAAACACACAACCTCAAAACAGAAACAGATAATGACAATGTTGCAGGAACTGAAACAGATAATAACCATCTTACATTATAATAATATTACATTGTTACATTACAATAACGACCGCAATTCCACTATTACAACATAAATAAGCTAGTCATCAGCGAGATCTACGATTTCATCACTCTGCAGTATGTTTTCCACAAATATGGCCATGCGATCCAGGTATGGTCGCTCCCAACCACGAGCTTCAACGGTACAATGATAGCGCCATTGTGGATTAATCACCGGCAAAGGAAAGTCACTTGACATATGCACCTACAAAATGATGATAATTACCTTATAATGTTATGTAATGTGAATGTATACTAAATGTAATAATGAAAAGTACCTTCACCCAATGGTTGTTGTTGACAATGAGCAAACATATAATCTGGTGCTCTGACGGATGTGGCACTGGACCAGTGAGAGAAAGGTGTGTGGAGCACCCCTTAACTATTTGCATAACAGAAGCATGATAGTCACACTAGCGCAATAGGCATTAAACTTATGCCTGATTAGCTCTAGTTCTAGTGGGAGACCATTATTATATGCACTTGGATCCAAATGTTCTGAACACATTTTGTATCATTTTATTATTATTAATAAAGGCATTTCAGTTTAATATTTCTATAAAGAATATTAACGTCCATAGAATAGTATATACAAATTTGTAAGACGTTGAGTAGTAGACTTAACTGTGAGATTCTACAAAAATACCGTTCTTAAATGTTGTCCCTAGTCATTATTAATATCTGGGCAATATTAAGACTAGTGCGTGAGTGATTAAATGATCTAAATCTCATAGATCATGGACATGAGATGTCAAGTCTTCACGCGGGCACACATTAAGAGTAATGGTGTGCTGGACTGACCCACTATGAAAACGTAACATGGATCGTTACGTGAGTGTCATAAACGGTTCTCATTGTGACAATGGTATATGTAATCCTTTGACTTGAAGTCACTACGATTCCTACATGAGTAATCTTATATTTTAATGTCTTCAAACATTACCCGTAACAGGGTAACTATAAAGGCGATAATTGGGTATAGCGCGAATCATGTGGAGGAATGTGAGTGATGTAGATAGGATTTGTCCCTCCTATGTAACGGGAGTAAATATCTACATGCCACTTGATAGAGTAAGACTTTGAAATGCATGGCCATGCTCAGAAAGGGTAAATATGAGATATTTATTTATGGAAAGTCTTCTCGGGTATCGAGGAACACAAATTGAACATACAATGATGACACATCCATGCCTTGGTTCAATTAGATATAAGGACAAAGGGATCAATCATATAAAATGTTTGTCACATGGTATACTATGTCGGTGCAAGGGCATTCTTAATATTTAGGTCATAGTGATGTATTGCTAGATGCCGCTCATTGTTAGTGATATTAAATATACCTGATTAAGCTCAAGTGCAAGTGGGAGATTGTTGGTATATGCACTAGTAGCTTAATATTTATATTTAAATATTACAACCTAAATATGTAAGAGATACCTATAGGGTCACACGCATAGAATTAGCCCACTAGAATTATGTCTTATTGGACCAGCCCATTGGATAAGCCCAATAAGGCTCCAATAAGAATTAGGGCTAGCCTCTTTGTGGGTGCTTATAAATAGAGCATGAGATGCTCAAACCCTACATCAGAAAATTACACACTCTTGCCTCTGCTAGTACAAAGAGCCGCAAGGGAGATCTAGTGGGAAAGTTCGCGAAGACTTCTGTAGAGACAAGGCTACCAGTGCTTTGTTTGCCCAAACTGTCTTCAAGAGGTAATCCTTATTACTCATTTACGTGTTTGATTGCAACATGGACTTTGAAACATGTGTTTTGCAAGATCTTCTCATATAGGGAATTTTATTCCGCTGCGGTAATCAACCGCATGATTCCCTTCACTCTTACTACTAGGGCTATCTTTCGAGTGCAATTTTTTTTTATGTTTTAAATATATAATTAAGTAATATGTTAAGAAATATAATATATTATTTATGAAATACAATATAATCAAATGCAATTATTTTGATATATCTTATTAAATAATTTATAACTGTTTAAAAAAAATTATAACTAACCATATTTTTAGTTTAATTTATGCATTTTAATTATATTCAATATTGAAAATTATTAGGTATTCAATAAAGTTATTATTTAAAATATAGTATAATAGATATTATGTTAAAAAATTAAGCTCTTCCTCAAATACTATCTTCTTGTAGTAACTTTATGATGGACAATTTTTTTCTTAATTTACATATTAGGAATGAAAAGAAAATATAAAATAAAGAAATAAGAGAATATGCAATATATGCATTGTAATAGAATAAATTATAGTTCCAATACTTTAATTCAATATTGATTAAGTCTTATGCTTATGAGAACAAAGATTCCTAATCACGGTAACATCCACCATTATCAGATAATATATGTTATATCTTAATATCGTATCCGCGATTACTTCACCGCGGGTTTATAACAACCCTACGCATATATACAAGTTAAAGGGATACACTTCAGATACACACTATCTGCTCAACCCCAATCCTTGTTTCTGAAGTATTGCTGACTTGAGTGTTAGAGTCTCTTATAGGTATTTACCTACATTGCTCACGTGATCGGTGGATACGAGAAGAAGGAGCATCTTCCACATATAGGAGCGGTTCAGCGAAGCATCCAACCCTACAACCTTGCCAACGTCCTATAATCAGGTTCGATTTTCCCTTACCCTAAACATTGGTGTTGTTTGTGGAAAACATGTAAATCGTATTCCCATTCATCTCTACTACGGAAAAGTATAAGACAACAAAGGAAATACACTCTTTCCCAGGAAGGCAGACTCCAAATATCCAGTAGAGGAAGTTGGTTCAAGTAGTGATTACCTGAAGGAAAACATATGTCATGTTCTTCATTATCCTTGGCCACTTGGCTCTGGAGAAGCGAGTTTAGGTAACCAAGTACTTTTGAGGGCCGATATGTTACTTGGTGGAGAACCCTCGAAAAACGCCCATATGAGGGCCCTCAGGGAGATAATGCAGGTTTCTCAGTTTCCATTGATCCTAATCAGGTAATCAAGATCACCCTGACACAATGATTGCGTTCAACAACACCGATTTTGGTTGTACCAAGCGTGATCATGACGACCCCATCTTGGTTGGAGCGAGGATCACCAACACAATAGTAACTACAATGCTCGTTGATCAAGGAAGCTCTGTCAGTATCCTCTTTAGCTCTTGTTTTCATAAGATAGGTTTCGATAGTAAAGATTTGACCCCTATGAGATATGATTTTGTTGGCTTCAGAGGGTTCCACATCGTACTCCCCTTGGTTACTTCAAGTCTTGATTAACTCTGGAGGATTGACGTAACTCTAAGACAATTAGCTGCAAATTTCTTGTTGCAGATTGCTCAACCTCTTATAATACAATCCTCGACCGACCTTCGCCAATGCGTTCCATATGGGTATTGATACTATTTTGTGGTTCACATATCATAAAATGTTAAGAAGTTAAAGATAAAAAAATTATGTGTGTATGAAATATTAGTGTTGGTTGTCAAAACTAGGAGTAATGATATATACACACCTCATTTTTTAAACACTCCATTTTCACCTCTTTTTATTTTTATCTCTCTCATCTTATCATCTATCACATCTCATATTTTCTCTCTCTTACTTTTTCTTTTCTTCCTATCTCTTTCATCATTACACTTCTCCACCTCAAAAGAGAGGTGTGGATGAAACTAGGGCTGAGCATGGGTCGGTTTCGGTCGGCGTCGGGTGAAACATACGGGTTTGGGCGGTTTTATATCAAACATAAATCAAACCGTTTCCGACTGATGAAAGCTTCGGATATCTCGGGTGCGGGTTGAATCGATGACCGGGTTGTGCGGGTCGGTTGGAACGGGTATTGTTGAGCTTCATAGAGAGCTTGTGTTCCTTGTCTAGGACGAGGTAGCGGCAGCGGTCGTCGCAGAGTCACCGCCACTAGAGGTTGCAAAGCTCTCATCTTGCAAGGTCTTTTGTTCAAAGATGACTAACAATGGAACTCCCTAGAAGAGGCAAGGGTGAAAATAGAATTGTGAAGATGGAAGAATGGGTGTGGCCAAGAAGAGGAAGGGGGAAGAAGGAGAAAAATGGTAGTGAACCAGAGTGGAAGCGCGGTTGGAGTCTGGAGAAGGAGAGCAAGAGAAAGACAAGGAAAAATTTATTTGAAGAAGGTAAAGTGATGAATGGTGACCGGTGAGGGAGTATTTGATTTTTTTATTATTACCTCTTTATTTCTTTGTCAAGCACGTGATGAAAGGCTACTTACTTAGGCTAGTATGGCAGAAAAGAAAAGCTTTGTTACAGAAAAAGTTGTAGGCTTTAGTCTCATCACACACTGATGAGTAGTCACAGCCTAGTGTGACAGTGCTAGTTGGCTCATCACGTGAAAAAAAATAATTAATTTTAATACCTTGGGTCGGTTCGGGTTCCGATTGATTGAGTCTTGCCCACCCGAAACCGACCGGTTGCAACCGTTTCTAGCTGTTTCTACACACCGAAACAAACCGAAATCTGACCCGCCCCGCCCGCAATGATGAAAAATAATTCGGTTTCATCGGGTATGGGTCGGTTCAGATATTTTTGCTCAGCCCTAGATGAAACATTACCCATTTGATAATTGAAGGAGTAAAAGCAATATTGTGCCTTACTACATAGGAAAATTTATTATGGACCACTTTTTGGTGGTGCAAAGTTGCACCACCCCCTTTTGACCGACAATAGCAGGTTTTTTTAAAAAAATCAAAAAACATATTTTTCATAATTTTTAATTAATTATCTAAACCTGGTTTATTAAAAATAAACTAATTCCTAAATTAAACCCTTCATCAGACTTCTTTCCATTTCTTCATTCATCCCACCCCCAACCCAACAAATTGATTTCTTCCAACCATCAATTTACTCACAACCTTTTCTGAAGAAAATGGAGAATAATAGAATCTTCAGTTCTCCACCAAGCATGGTATGCACTCGTTCTTTCCCCTCTTTCTCTTCCACAACTTGATTTTTGTCGCAAGTGTGAGAGAAAGCATTGAAGCTTTTCTTCTTGACAGTGCCCAGCAAAACATAAAAGTGTAAAAACGAAATTTCCTCCAACAAACCTGTCAAAAGTTACCAATTGAATAACAATTGAATAGCCATAAACACTGGTAGATAAAAATGCATCGAGCACACCCAGATTCATCTATGAAGTCTTCAACACACAGATCTGGAAAAGACATTTTTTTTATCAGAACACAAAGAAAGAACCATCCACCACCACACTCCTCAAAACCTAGAAATCACACTCAGCAACACAACATTCTTCACCACAACACAAGCCCAGTTGTAGAGATGGTTCAGTTTCCAATGCAGAGGTTGTGGATTCCTGGTGGTTCTGGGGTGGGGTTGTGGCTGGGTGAATCAATCACCAAGCTTCTACCTTTTCTCTGATTTGGCTTCAGATCTAAACAAGGATGGAGGTGTTGTGAAGCAGATCAAAGCCATGCAAGGTTGTTTTTCCATCGATTGATCTTGCACCGCATCTCGGTCGTGCATCACATCAGCAGCGAGGTCGCGGAGGTCGACGAGCCACGCGGAGGGATTAGTGGTCGTGATGCTTGTCAACGTTGCCACCGATGCCGGCGCCGACGAAGGTGTGGTTAGGGTTTGCGAGGAAGGAGGTGAGGCGGTGAGGGAGGTGGGGGTGGTCGAGGATCTGGAGGCCGGAGAAATCGTTGGCACCGGCGGCGGCGAGGGAGGGGGAGAAGTGGGTGAGGATGGTGAAGCTTCAGCAATTCTGGAGAAGAAGGATTTAGCCTAATTTAGTATTTTATCATTTTTAATTTTTGTGATTAATAAATATGTTTTTTTTTTTACCGAGAAACCTGCAATTGCAAGTAAAAAAGGAGGTGGTGCAACTATAGACCAGAAAAAACCGGTCCATAGTAAACGGCCCCTTACTACATGACAGTTCAAAAAGCCAAAAACACATATATGAAATGAAATCATACACTGACGGGTGGTTGGTTCACATGTTACATGTTTGATTCTACATAAACGACACCTATCTTACACCAAATAAAAGAAATGATAGACGCTCAGGTAATTCCGTGACAGATTATTTAGCTAGGAACGCTTCCACCTATGGCGAATCTGTCTGGGTGGAGGAGGTTCCGCCTGGCGCTATATGTTTTGTTGACTCTGATTGTTTGGCATCTTTGCCGCTTAATTTATATCATGCTCTTTGAATTCAAAAAAAAAATGATAGAAAAAAAAAAGTTGAAAGTATAAAATATGGGCTTCACATGGAACAGAGAAGGCCAAGATTGGCACCATATTTTGATATTGATTTTTTCGTTAAGTCAAGAAACTTGTGTTGACCAAAAAAGTGAAAAGCATCTTGTGTAATTTCTTCGGTCTGTTCATCTTTGTTCAAAAGTAAAAAGTTAAATGTAGTAATTTGAAGTGGTGAATATTGATTGAATGGAGTGTATTGGGCACTGGACGCGTGGCTAAATGGCTGGAATATGGAATTGTAACTAATGTATGTATTGAGATTGCGTCAATATTGGGTAGGAGATTAGAGAAAATGTACCTTTGTGTTTTTTTTAGGTCTCCTTGAAGGGCACATTTAGATTTTTAGATTTTTTGTACTATTTTTCTTTCTCCAGGTTTTTTTAAGGGAGTTTTTTCTGATAAGGTTTTAATGAGTCAAGGTTCTAAAGTCTCTCCTTCAAGGAGGGGGTGGGTTAAACGCAACATTTTTATGTTGCTTTTTCTTTTTTACTCTTTTCTTGTATTGGGTTTAATTACCACTTGTACTTCACTTCAATATATATTTACACATGGCTTATAAAAAAATGTAATTTGTACAAAAGTAGTGTGTTTAAATCATACCTTAAACTGAATTATAAACTGGTTACTTTTTATTCAATAGGTCAAAATAAGTATAATATATATCTGACTTAAATACTCTAAGGGTCCCTGAAATTGTGCCCCGTACGAAAATAAGTCCCTGAATTTTTTTTTCCGATTCCGGATCCCTGAAATTATTTTTTTAATCATAATAAGTCTCTGCTCGTGTTTTAAGTCTATCTGGCATATTTTTTGCTGACTCAATATTTACACGTGGCTTTTTCCTTTATTTTAAATACACATGGAATTATAAAAAAAACAATTAAATGTAAATATAAAACCTTATTTACCTAATTATTCATTGATGACCAATAGCAGCATGAGGAAAATCACACAATTAAGGGTCAAACAATTGTGATTGCCAAATCTGGAAATGTAACATGACTTTGGCAGTTTGGCTATTAAAGACCGAATGATTTGCTTCTCAGATTATGAGATTATATTCCCTTGCTTAAATTAAGAAGAACTCCAAGAGTACCAAATTGAAATTACTGGCATCTGACAATCACAACTCACAAGATTCACGACAGGTACCAACACACACAATGGTTTAACAATCAGATCATCAAACCACAACAAAAGCATCATCAAGCACTAATCACTTTCTAGTTGGTGTCGAACCACTTGATCATCGGCCCAGCCGTACCTGGGAGGAAGGACACCGAGGGCAGTGGTGGAATCAAGGACTTCAGAGCGGCGAACCCAGCCATCGGACCCCGTCAGCATTGCTCTGTCGTTGTCCACCGTCATCATCAAACCCAGCCTGCCCAAGCACAGATCTGTTCTCAAACATTGCGTTTTGGGACAGCGTGGAGCACTTCCTCTTCAACACTCCTCCTCAGATCTGGCAAGATCTCCTCAAATCTCTTCTCCTCCACTATAACCGGGGAGTTGGGTTTGGGGCCTCCCCTATGGGGCTGCGCGCCCCACCTTTTTTTTTAAACCCAAAAGTGCCCTACGGAAAGGTACTTTCCGTATTCAATTTAACTGAATACGGAAAGGTACTTTCCGTATTATATTTTGATGAATACGGAAAGGTATTTTCCGTATTTAACTCTGACAGGATTCCCCCTTTTTCCACCATTACTCCTCCCTCACCAACTTTCACCAACCCCTCACCAGCCCCCCTAACCTCCTCAATGCCTCCAGACCACCCTCTCTCTCACCCTCTCCTACCTCACTTTCATTCCCAAGCTCTCCACCACCATCCACTCCTCCATTTCCCAAGCTCTCCACCACTACAACAAGTGTTGTAGTAGAGGTAAGTCTATGTGTTTATTTGTTGTTATTTTGTAGGATTAAGTAGTGGAAGTAGTTAGATTAAGTAGTTTAAGTAGTTAGATTAAGTAGTTTAAGTAGTTAGAAGGATGGGTTTTTGAATTCTGAGTCGTGATATAATACGGATTGTTATCTTCCGTATTGAATATGGAAAGGTACTTTCCGTATTCAGTATGGAAAGTAACAATCCGTATTCGGTATGGAAAGTATATTTCCGTATTGAGTATGGAATGTAACTTTCCGTATTCTCTTCCAGGGATGACAGATTCATTTTTCTTTGGTGAGTCACAATTGATTGAAGCTGAATTTCACAATGGTCAACCTGAAGAGGCCACTACAGAGGTGCCACCACCAGCATTTGTGCCCCCGTGTATAAGTATAGATGTCTCGCATTTATTTGCAACTGATCAGGTATTCTTTGAACATATTTTTGCATTGTTTTGAGAGTGTAATATATCAATTCTTATTATGTCTTGATCACCCTTGTAATCAATTCTTATTATTATAACAGATTTTCCCTACCCGTGATGATCTTATCAATTGGGTTCATGGAATTGCGATTGAAAATGGATATGTTACGTTGATCACAAAGTCAGATTATGGTGGGAATGGAAGCAGAAAAGCTTATGTCATGTTGGGGTGCGAGAAGCATGGTAAATATGTTCCTTATAGAGACCCTGACCTTGTTGAAGGGACGAGATCACAAAAGACAGGTTGTCCTTTTAGACTAAAAGGACGACCTAGGAAAAATGGCATAGATAGAGATTGGCGGCTAAAGGTGATGGAAGGTATACACAACCATGAACCAGCTAGGTCACTACTTGGGCACAATTTTGTTGGTCGTCTAAAACCCGGAGAGAAGGAGCAAGTGGGAAAAATGACAAGGAGTTGGGTTCCACCGAGAAAGATGTTGTTGACTTTGAAGGAAAACAATCCTTCAAACTTGACTACCATATCTCAGATTTATGGTGTTTGCAAGAGGTTAAGAAAATCCCTCCGCGGGGGATTGACAGAAATGCAACACTTGTTGAAGAAGTTGGACGGTGACAAGTATGTCCACTTTGAAAGACATGAGCCTGGATCGGAAGTCATTAGGGATGTATTTTGGGCTCATCCAAATGCTATCAAACTGTTCAACACATTTCCATTGTAGTGATTATGGATTGCACATACAAGACAAACAAATATGCAATTCCCTTGCTTGAGATTGTTGGACTGACTTCCACAGATAAGACATACTCCATAGCCTTTTGCTACATTGTTAATGAGGGCACAGATGACTACGTTTGGGCACTGGAGTGTATGAAGTCTCTATTAGCTGATCAAGCCATGTTGCCTAAGGTGATTGTTACTGACAGGGATCTTGCCTTATTGAGTGCTGCTAAGCAAAGCCTTCCTAACACTACACATTTATTATGCTTGTGGCACATCAACAAGTGTGTTTTGGCAAAGTGCAAACTCTATGTTGGCACAGATGATTTTGCTGAGTTGGTTATGATGAAGTGGGCAGAGGTGGTGGATGCTGCAACAGTTGAAGAATTTGAAGTGAAATGGATGCAATTGTTTAATATGTGCAAGGCAAAATACAGCAACTTTACCTCCTATTGTTCTACTACATGGTTGGTTCACAAGGAGAAATTCGCCAAGGCATGGACAAATCATGTGATGCACTTTGGAACAACAACAAGTAACAGGTAAAAAAATTACATGAGCTTAATTTATGCGTTGTTTGTTCATTTGATAGATTGTTGTTAATAAGATATCTATTTGTTGTTTGCAGGGCTGAGGGTGCACATGCCAGTTTGAATAAGATGTTACGGGATTGCAAGGGTGACCTGGCCACTTCATGGGATGCGTCGCATAGTTTGACATGTAATCGACATACTGAAATATTAGCATCGTTTGAGCGCAGTATTCACAGAATTGATCACATTTTCATGTTCCCATTTTACACAAATATTAGAGGATTTGTGTCAAACAAATGCCTGCAGCTCATCGACGATGAACATATAAGAATGAAGTCCTACGGCAGATGCGATTGCTTGTTGAGAGAGACTCATGGACTACCTTGCGGTTGTGAACTTGCAGGTCACCGGTCAACCACTCTCTTGTCAATTAATTCTATTTGTTATTGAAAGTGACACTTTTGTGAACTTGCAGGTTATGAAAGAATTCCATATGAGTCAATTCATCCATTCTGGAAGAGACTGAGTTGGGAGCATGTACCTGAACCTGTTGCAGATACTACCAGCAACCATATTTGCGGCATGAACCATGGAGATATGCAACCAGAAGTTGAGGCATTGACACATTATTTCAGTTCTTTGGATACTGGAGGGCAGAGTATGGTAAGGAGGAAGCTTCAAGCGATCTATTGTCCTGAAAGCAGTTCACTTTGTACTCCTGCGGTTAAGATAAGGTCCAAGCGCACTCTTAAGGCGAATGAGAAAATACCACCTAAGAATAAAGCAATAGGATCCTTGACTCGTGATCTTTCAGGTTTTGAACATGTTGATAGGGAGATCAGAGAGGCAAAGAAGGTTTCACAACCACCAAAGAAGAAGAAGCGTGTGAAGAAGTCTGATACAAGCTATTTCATGGGTCATTTTCCAGCCTTTTTCGTGTTGCTTCTGAATAATTTCGTGTACCCTTTAAACTGTTTGCCATGAATTATTTATGTTACTTATCCTGCCTTTGATTATTTACGGTGTAGTTATACGGGTTTTTTTCAATACAAGAGTCGGCATATAATGAGTGAAAATAGAAAGCATGATTAATATAAAGAGAGTCCTAATACAAAGAGTCACATGTCATAATATAAAAATACAAAAAAAATATACAAATATATAGTCAATCACTCGCCCCGACCCCTACCGGCCCCTCTACGACCTCTAGGTCCACGGGCTCTGCCTCCACGGCCTCTGCCTCCACGCGCACCCTCTGCAGGAGCACCCTCTCCACGGGCTCTGCCTCCACGGCCTCTGCCTCCACGCGCTCTGTCTCCACGACCTCTGCCTCCTGCAGCTCTAGCTCCTCGGACAGCAGCAAAGGCTACCCCCTGGGTACCAATGAAAGCATTGGATCTAATAAGATCCAGCGCCCTCTCAGTGAGGGATCGGGAATGCGTGCCCTCTGCAGGAGCATCTGGCACCTCGAGTGACTGCTCCAACAAGTCCACGGCCCGACGCATAACAGTCTGCAAAAATAATGTAGATACATTAGATACAAATAAAATATCATGAACAAAAAATCACAATTGAATGGAAAATAAAATTCAAACTTACCACTGCACTGAACTCCTCCCTCCTATCATCAGGGATGATGAACCGATGGGACACAGCGCTGTACCACCTCATGTAATCCTCCACAGCCTCTCCCGGATATGTAGCGGGGATCCCCTGAGGGCGGAGGTGCGGCGCAAACTCAGCAAAGGCAGCATCTGCGGTCTCAGCAAGGGACCCAGACGTCTGGATCTCAGAGGGGTGTCGAGGGACATCCTGTATGAAGCCAAACTGGCGCAGAACCCTCTCTGGTAGATGCCGTCGAACAACACGGCCAAATGGCGACCGGATGTAGCCAGAATACATGGCCCTCGGATCCCGTGGTCGATGAGCCCGATGGTCCTCAAATGGGGTCCATATAACGTCATCCACCGTCAGCTCATCGAGCATGACTCGCCTCTCATCAAGGCCTGCATGCCCGACCCGGGACATAGCCCACCGCCGCGCCCTAGGCTGGTCCTGCGAGTACTCCGGATCCGCCCTACGGATAATGACGCGGTCAGAAAGGTACTCGTAGACCCATCCTAGCAGGAGCGAGGTAAAACCTCCCATCTGGGCCGTCCCCCTCCTGGACGCTCGACTAAGCTGGTCGTATAGCGTAGCGAGCGCAATCGCGCCCCACGCGTACTCGCACACTCGACCAAGATCCTCCAACATCCCTATCCAGTAGACGGTCGTATGGTAGCCTCCGCTCTTGCTAGCAAAGAGCGTGGCGCCTAGCTGGTTCACCAGCCAAATCCGTGCAGCGTCCTCATATCGGTGCTCTACAATGAAGTGAATTAAGTTAATAGTTTATAACAATACAATAATAATAGATACAAAGACAATACAATAATAATTAAGACATACCCGCCAACGCAGCCTCATACCGGGTCTGCAAGACCCCAAAGCGAATAGTCTGGGACCTATTCGTATCAAACTCAGCCTCATAAATACCAACAGATCCTCCCATCAACTGAGCACAGAGCGCTGCACACTCGTCCCTCTCCCCCCTCCCAGGCGTATAGAACCTCGACCCCATGGGGAGATGGAGAAGAGCCGACACGTCGTCCAAGGTGATAGTCATCTCCCCGAACGGCATGTGGAAGCTACTAGTCTCCTCATGCCATCGCTCCACAAGGGCCAAAATAAGGCCTGCATCTGTCACCGGGTAGCTGCAATATGGTAGCTGATGAAGACCCGTCTGCTCAATCAACTCTCGAACCCGCCTGTGACTGTCTGAATCACCATCACAAGCAAGGTTCCAAACCTTCCCCCCAGCTGTGGCCACCTTCAACTGTCGACGGTCCACATACCGCTCGTCTGTGCGTAGGAGTGCATGCCACGCCCAGGGAGCCTTGTGATCAGCATAATGGGTGAGGAGCGATAGCTCAACAGGCCCCCCCGGAAACGGCGGCAACCTCTGGATCAGGTCCTCCTCGCCACCCTGTGCCCCCTGCTCCCCCTGCTCTGGCGGCAGGACATCAGCATCAACAGTAGGCGGAGGAATACTATCCTCGTCAGATCCTCCCATGCCGGATGAGGCCTCGCCTGATGACTCCTCGCCGGAAGACTCCTCGCCTGAGGACTCCTCGCCTGAGGACTCCTCGCCTGATGACTCAACCATGGGAGAGGGCGGAGAAACAACTGTAGGTATCTCAACCGTGGGAGACGGCGGATAATCAACCAGAGGAACCTCAATCATGGGAGACGGCGGAGAAACAACTGGAGCTGAAGCCTCCACCGCCTGAGAGGTTGCAGCATGATCGCCGCGCCGGCTAGAAGCATGTAACCGCCGGTGTCTATCCTCAGTAGCCCCGACATCCTCACTAGAAGCATGAGACCTCTTTCTGTTCTTCATTCTCACTATATATTCAGAGCAAACATTCACTATATATACCATTTCAGCCATAGACAGAAACATGATGCAAGCAAATGGAAAATTCCTAGAATTTTATAAGTACATAGATGATAATCGGATCTTCTGTGGATTATGCATGCTTGGATCAACTTTTATTTTCCTAATAATCAATTATGGCATCTAGAAACTACTCACAAATGCTTTGGAAACCTTCTATAATTGATTCTGAACCCAGAATCAATTATAAGTGTTGGGTTTGGTTCTGAGATGAATACGGAAAACGTTTTTCCGTATTCAATACGGAAAACCATGTTCCATACTGAATACGGAAAACCATTTTCCATATTCAATACGGAAACCTGTGATCCGTATTTACCCAGAAACGCCATTAACGACAATGAGCTATCGGCCCTAAACCCAAACCACATTCAAGACATTTCAGCCAACAATACCTCTACACAAGCAACAATCGACTACCCTAGGGTTCAATGATTAACATAATTTCAAGTTAAATGGGGAAAATCCAAAAATCCTTACCTCTAGGTTTCAATTCTGAGAATGGGGTTGTGAAGAGCTTTGATGGAGATGATGGAACCTTTCAAGTACACGGTTCAAGCAAGGGGAGCGACAGAGATCGAAGGTTGAAGAGGGGAGAAGAGCTTGGCAAAATACGGAAATGGGTTTGAATAAACCCTTGCCGGTTTACATACTAATATAATACAGATATTAAACTTCCGTATTCAATACGGAAATGTGTCTTCCGTATTCTATTAAAGGGGGGCGTTCCAGTAATTTCCCCACTTTAAGTGGGGCGGGGAGCCCCATAGGGGGGGCCCCAAACCCAACTCCCCTATAACCCTAGCCCAGACCATCATTTGTGGTTTCAGCAATAGCACCAGATCCGACCCATCCAACTAGAAATCGGCCAACTTTTTACATATTTTTTTTAATTCCATGTGTATTTAAAATAAAGGAAAAAGCCACGTGTAAATATTGAGTCAGCAAAAAATATGTCAGATAGTCTTAAAACACGAGCAGGGACTTATTCTGATTAAAAAAACAATTTCAGGGATCCAAAATCGGAAAAATCTTTTACAGGGACTTATTTTCGTACGGGGCACAATTTCAGGGACCCTTAGAGTATTTAAGCTTATATATCTTTTGAGGTTTTTGATTTAGTGTCACATTTTATAAAGGTGGTTTAGATAGGATGATTGTATAGGATTATTTCAATGTTCTTAACTGTAAGATTGGTAGTGTTCTGCTTATATACAATATATAAGAACTTATCACAAAGGGGAAAAAAGTAATTAACAACCAGCTATTAACTCTTTTTTCCCAATGTCATCTTCTTGGAAAATAAAATACTCTTGAACCCGTAATCAAGCAGTAATAGCCCATACGATTACTCCCGAGGAGAAGCTGCTGCACTCCATCTATAAGCAGCGAGGATTATTTCTGCAGCTGTGGTCTTCTTCACAGCCTGTCGCCCAGCCTCGGTTGGTTTCCTGGCAAGCTCCGGTGGCGCCGACGATTGCTGTCAATTGTGATGGCAGTTCTCTTGGGGTGCCGGCGCGCTCTGGCTTCGGTGGTTGCATTCGGAACTCTAGCGGGAGCTGGCTTGCTGGGTTCATGGGCTTTGGTGCGCAAGGGTAAGTTCTTCGAATGGAGCTGCTTGCCATATTCCATGGTTTGGAACTAGCGTAGAACTTGGAGCATCGCCAAGTTGAGTGCTTCTCCGACTCATTGTTAGCTGTTAATTTGATCCAAACACCTCCTTCTCATTTTCATGTGGAGGTTGTGTTGCTGCACCATATCCTGAGTTTGATGCATAGAGATTGGAATACCCGGGTGACTCATGTCTTACGTGAGGAAAATGCTTGTGCGGACTTCTTGGCGAAAGCTGGTGCTTCCCAGGAGTGTGCTCTCCTCTATTTACAGGATCCCCCTCCTAGAATAGAGGCTTTGCTTTTGGCGGATTCTATGGGTTTTGTGACAGTTAGGCAGTAGGGGTTTCTTGTTTTCTGTTCTTTTCTTTTGTTCTCTTTGTTGTTGCGCATAAAAAAAAAAGAGTGAATTCCACGGTGAAAAGTAATGCTCAACTTGAACAATATATATACATCAAAGACTCAAAGTAGAGAAACCAATAAGTTAAATCATAATTGGTATTTTTCACTTGGACAAACACATACTGAATCTATAAACTCATGATATAACAGTAATATATAGCAATACATTGCTACTTGTTCATGCTTGCTAATATATATATTTTTTCTGATTTAAATAAGTAGATCTAATTTTTATTCTTACTAGACTTTTGAAATGCCAAAAGGCACTACACCAAATAACAACCAAGTTACTCTTTGTCTAAAGATTTGTTATTGTATCAGTGTCACTCAAAACTAATTAAGAGAAATAACAGATAAAAATATTATTGAACTAAAGTAGAAATTGTACTCATGACTTCGTCGAACAAAGGTCAATGAATCAGCAGGTTTGACATCAATGAAAAACCATTGTATTAACTTCAGATTCCATCAATTTTGTGGTTCATTTTCGCATAATTAATCATCACGGTAAATATTCAAAATATAAAAGCTCTTCAATTGTACAAAGAGTTTTTCCAAACATCAAAAGTCAAAATAATTATACAAAAAAAGTTTTACTTGGCTACTTTTGCAACTTAGTTCCACCTTGGCCCAATCCAACTGCTATTAAGTTTTTCTCTCACATCGTGAAAATTCACCACTTCATTCTTGAATGTGCGGAACTTATTTGTTTCAAGTGAATAAAACACAATGTCTTGACCATAAAATCTGGGAAAATAAATTTTGTTTTCCATTCCAGGAATGTTTGCTAGAGCAGAAAGTGATGTATTACCAACAAAAAGCATATGATTTCCCAAGCTTTCAACTCTGATCCAAGTCATTGTTGATTCATTCAACTTGAAAACTCGAACCCACTTTCCAAAATGACCCTCAAATACTGCCACGAGACTGTCATTGCATTCTACTAGAAAACTGTTGCAGTAGCGGGTGCACGGAGCACGAGGCTTCTCAAGTTCTTCCCAAGTGACGTATTCTTCTCCTAGATGTAAAATTGCCAATTGTCCTATTCTGCTAATATAATAAAATCCTCCTTTATAATAAATAGGGCTCATGTTGCATAGAGGAAAATCAGTACCTTCAAATCTGCTACAATCCCATTCTTGGTGCCCAAGGTACGCGCTGAATGCCATCACTACCGGATATTGTCCAATCTTACAAAGTTCGACAACCGCACATTCAGAAGAGGTTGGAGGATGTGAAAAGCCAAGGCATCGAGTATTCCTGTTTATTAGAGGTCCATATGCAAGTTGTTTCACCTCTCTTGTAAAGGGATTGAAAAAAATAATGTTAGAGATTGTATTCACAGACAGTAGTAGCCAGCCATCTTTTGAGTAGCATATTTCATAATTTGCTTGGAAGTTCTCTGGTACATTAATGTTGTATTTGTACTTGAGACCTTGCTTTGGATGTGCCATAGTTAAGACACTATCTTTCTCAAAAGAGACAAATAATGGACACCATGAATGTCTTGCCACTGACAAGGAAGAGAAAGATCTCCATTTAACTAGTGGTGCTCTGCTAGTAGCTCGAAAATTCAAATAGTCAATGACATTAAGATGTTCAAACATATTTTCAACCATGTAAAAAGGAAGTGCAGATGCATTATTGGCTTCATCATCCATTATCTCTTCTGAATAGACATCAACACTATTAATCTGAGTTTGTTCGGTCATCCTACACAAAATAAATAGATATAATATCACCATATTGCATTGAATGAAAGGAATTATATTCCAAAATCAATGAAAATAAAGTTAAAAATTGTATTACCTTAGATCAGGCATAAACCATCTAGGAAAAAAGCGGTTATATGGTAAATTTGAGAAAGGATGAGAAGTCATAAAGCTATTGTCTTCAATGTTGTATATGTAGATGAAATTATTGTCTTCTAAGGGGAAATAGATACGACCCCCTTCAACTTCATGATTGACTGCTTCACAAGAAAATGGTAAGTCAAACCTGTTAAGGGATATAAAGAACACTTTTTCTTTGATGTTTTTCACCTTTTCCCACACCATTCCAGAAAAATTCAATCTGTGAACAACAACGCTGATGATCTTATTTTGTGCATGCAAGATTTCAATTCGAAATAGTTCGCGGTTAGATTCAAACAGCTTGCATGTATAGTCAAAGGTGGTTAGCACACACTCTGGCAAGGAAATGCAAGCAGATTTTACTTTAAGGCGATGGTGCCGGAGCTTCTCAATTACTACTAGAAAACGTCCAAATAATGACTCTGCATACAAGCAACCGTTGCAGTAGACTGGGTTGGTAAGATAGGAGTAGTCTTCCTCCAATTCTTGACCCTCCAAGGCTGCAACACTCATAAGGTCCTCACTATAGTCCACTTCAGTCCATTGCTTTTCTCCAAGTTGACAATAGAATATTGTAGAAGTAGGATAATCTGAGAATAAAAATATGGAGCAAGCCCGAGCAGATGCAGTTGGAGAGCATGAGAAAATGATATCGCTAATGCCACTGTGCTTTAGGGGTGGGAGCTCAATCTTCTTGAGTGTAAATGGGTTCCAAAGAAATAGTTTGGTCTTGTTTGCGAAAAGACACCAACCATGTTGCACGGTCCAAAGTGATGATGATGCCCCCAACTCTTGAATGCTTCTTGAATAAGTTTTGGTGGGATCTAAGATGGAGCAAAAAGTCAGGTTGTTTTGGTCTTTGACTTTGCTTTTGTCGTTGGGATTTCCATTGGAATAAAGAAGCCAAGGATAAGGTTGGGGAGGAAGAAGGAATTGATCCTTTGTTCTCCTATCTCTTGTATTTGGTTCCATAGTGTCTTTCTGTCTCTGCATATATAGAAATTTAAATAAATAACTTGGAGATAAAAATAACTAGCAAAAAATAAGTTATCATTGGAAAATTGAATGTCTTGATTGATTGTGTTCAGATACAAAAATTATCTATGGACTACATAAAAAAAAAAAAAAAACAACAATCTCAATGCAAAGCATGAAACATATTGAGGAAAATTAAGGTTGTTCACAATACATGAAACATATGGAGCATGAAACAAGTTCTCTAACTATGAATGTAAAGAGCTAATTAATTGGAAATATGGAAATAGCGGAACAGTATAAATTCTATCAAAGCTGGGAAAACCTTTTCTAATATCTTAGATGGAGGATAAAGATTGGGTTTATCATATCATATCATATAATATATATAACTGATCAAGAAGATAGAAGAATTGTATAATAAATATTGGATTTATTGGGATATATTTTATAAGAATAATATTTTTATATGAGAAGATAAGAATAAAATATGAAGTCATGTCACTTTCTTAGCTTAACTCACATGACATTTCTGGTGGTCATGGAACCATTTAATTGTTTAAATCTTGACCATCTGTAGTACATTTTAACGGTCATAATTTATTTTTATGGACACATATAAAAATATTTCTAACAACTAACATTTGCCTATAAAAAAAAAATATATATATATATATATATAAACATAATTCTCATAAAACTTGTCCCAAGTTTACCATATCATAAAAAAAGTTTGATTAGGATTTTACTTCATGATACTTAATATAAAAATTTGACCTTTGTTGTGGGAGGGAGGGATGCTATTCTTTTCCCTGAAATTGGATGTTCTTCTGGAGTGGTAGAACATAATGAGGTGATTAGCAGGTTGGTAGTCGATCCATCGCAGGCCTTGTCAGTGTTTTCTCCAAGTACTAATCGGTGAGGTATAAGAAGGATCGTCTTTAATGATAACTTTGTGGGTGTTGTCTTCGTAAACCTCTTGCGTAGCCTCATCTTTAGAGAAGGGAAGGTTGTTGTGGCTTTGTCTTTTGACAGTCAGTTCCCTTTGTCTTTTCTAAGATCTTCCTTTGATGTCTCCTTGATGGATGCCTTTATTGGTCGGAATCTGTTTGATTTCCTACCTCTTTGTTCTCTTCTACATCCACCTGATGTGGTTGATGTGAGAGCCTACGGGTTTGACTCGGTTCATCCTACTACTGCTACTGATGTGCTTGGTTTTTCTCCCTCTAGGCCTAAGTGTCTGGTCCCGTTTGAAGAAGGTGGGGTCGCTCAACATCAGCTCTTTGATGTGGCCGTTGGTTTGGATGCGCCGTCTTCGGATGCTTTTGTTCCTGATGTACCTTTTGCTTCTCTTCCTCGTAAGAGAGGGCGTCCTTAAAAGGTCAAGAGAGGTCGTAAGCCCCGTCAGGTGATCTCGGTGACTTGTGTGGGTTCGGTTGCGGTTGATGGTGAAGTTCCTTCCTCGAGTGCGATCATGCCCTCGCTTCGTCCTGCTTCATTGGATTCAGGAAGTGCTCCAAGTAGTTGTTATTGAACGCGAGCCAAGAAGGCGTAGGTGGTTGGCAAGCTTGTGGGTTGTACTTTTGACGGTGGGCATGAGACTGCTATCCGTGGCTTGGCATAGGAATAGGGGAGTGGTGGCCGCCCTGAGTTGAGGTTATTGCTTTTGGTGTTCTCTTTGCTTGTGGTTTAGGTTTTTTGGCTGCTTGCGTTTGGTTTTTCTCTTTTGTTCAGTGAAGTTCTTATTGTCTATACTTTTTAGGGTGGTTAAGTGTATTTCTGTGGATGATTATAGATTTTTGTTTTTGTTATCCTCACTGTCTTATTCTCGAGCTTAGCATCTTCCTTCTTCATTATGAATAATAATATTTGGACTTCCAAAAAAATATAAAAATTTGATATATAAGATCACTGAAACAAGATCTTTTTTCTTTTTGAAACGCGAAACAAGATCTTTAAGTTTTAATTATAAATTAAATCGTATATTGTGATTATTTATATCATAAATTAATTGTATTAGTTTTATAATATCATGTTTATCGAATCAAAATAATCAGATTTTTCATCTACTAATAAAAATCAAATTAACTAGATTATCCTTCAAAAAGTTAGATAGCCTATACGAACTGAGTAATTTTCTCTCTTTTCTTAATAGACCAATAAATCAAAACACAATAATCAATTCCCAGATGAAGCATTATCCATTCATAATAAGAAAAGGAAAACAATGCGGTGAGTTAGGGTTTCAGAATTAATCACCTTGCTTTCGCAAAGGTACCACAACACTCGAGATGAATAGCACTTCACCTAGCAAATCACTTCACAGTCACAACCTTCAACGTCCCAAACACCGTCGTAAACTTCACTGCACAACCTTCATGATTCGCGATTTGTAAGTATCTAATAGACTGGGAACGAGATCCTAAAATGGAGTGGAGGTTATAGATTGAGTAGCTTACCTTAGAGAGAAATAGAGAAAATTTTCACAATTCGTTGTGGTGGTTTCGCTGCCTACATGATTCCCAATTTGTGCTGGTTCCGGGCGATGGAGGGTTTGGTAGGATGATTTGCGAAGATCAATGGTGTTTTGCGAAGAACAAATGGGTGATTTGGGAAGTAGGGTTTCGCGATGGAGGAGGTGCACGATGGAGGAGAGTTTCGCAAGGTAGTGAGAGGATAAATCATGAACTAACCATTGATTATTGTGTGAGTGACAGAGTGAAAACGTGTATTAATATATGAAAATATGTTTATTTCTTAATAGGCTTAATTTCACTTTGGTCCTTGATCTATCACACTTGCGATTTGACTCCCTAATGTTTAAAACAAGCAATTTTGATCCTTAAACTTTCAATTTGTGAAAATTAGATCCTTTCGTCTAATCTCCGTCCAATTGATATCGAAGTTCGCTTAGGTGGCACTCATTTAATGATGTGGATCTGATCTCATGTCATTGGAATGCTATGTAAGTAAATAAATAAACATTTAAAATAATTTAAATTTTAAAAAGCAAAAAACTTCATTATTTTAAAAATTAATTCTGACGAAGCTTATGATGAAAAGAGAGAATGGAGAGTGGGAAGGTTTGAGATGGGAGAAACATAATGGTGGGAAATTAGTTTGAGGAGCTTCGAAGGCGGAGGGAGGGGAGGGTGGCAGTGTTGAGTGCTATGGAGGACACGACTTGGGATCTGAAACCCCTTAGGGAGGCTGGACTTTGGTGGAGAGAAAGAATACGGTTCAGCTTAGAGGATGAGGATGACACATAATTCTTACAGGGCATACACCTGGATATCCAAGTCAATTAATGAGTGCCACCTAAGCCAACTCCGTTATCAATTGGACGGAGATTTGATGAAATGACGTAATTTTCACAAATTGAAAGTTCAAGGATCAAAATCACTCGTTTTAAACATTAGATAGTCAAATCACACAAGTGTGGTAGATTAGGGACCACAAGTGCAATTAAGTCTTTTTAACGATACATCTCAAATAATAATAAGAATAATAATAATAATAATAATAATAATAATAATAATAATAAAAACAAATATTGATGAACAATTGTATAAATTTAAATATATAGGTCAATTCTAAAGAGCATAAATTTGTTGCATCAACTCTAGATCATTATTTAGCAGGACTTAGGTAGGGTAATTTTATAATTATATGAAAAGGTAGGGTAATTGTTAGGCTGAGTTGTTTTTGCTAGATTGTCCTTCTTTTTGTAGGATTTCGCTTTCCTTTGTGAAGGATTGTGTATTATGTAACACCCCGATTTCGGTGGCGTCACTTTAGTAACCAAAATAAACTTAATGCGGAAAACGTAAATATTTTTTTTTTATAATAACTAAGACAAGACTGAATTGAATAAAACCCAAATGCGAAAGGTAACAGAACTAATACACAATACATATAACATTCCCCGCTGTAAGTAGCGACCTCGTCACGAGTAACCTCCAGTGACGGAAAGTAGAAAAATGTAACGCCCGTAGGCAAAATGTACAATCCCCTAAGTGATAGGTCAAGTGTCAGCAACACAAGCCCTCAAAAATAAGAATAAGTCAGAGCTAGGACACTAACACCCAACCTTAATAGACTCTAATCACCCATCCCCCATACTTCCATCATCGACTCCCATCTGGTCATGCATGAAGTCCGGGTCCACGTCGAAGGCTCAATAGTAGTCATTTCGCTCCGGGTCTTCCCCGAACGACGAGGAATCACGGAAGAATCCACCAACGACATCTGACAAAAAGGGCATACATAGCCCCCCAAACACAGGTAGCACGTGCAAGGGTCAACTTACGGAATATAGGATAGAGAATACAAGACACCAGATAAAGTATAAGGGGTATATATATATATGTTGTCTACATACATATAAGTTCTGCATTGTCTACCCTAAGGTTTAAACATAGCATGTTATCAAATCTCTAGTACAATTCCATCATCAAAGCACATAACGATATCTATCAACATCTACTCATCAAAACACATAACGATGTTTATCAACATCAACTCATCAAAACACATAACGATGTTTATCAACATCAACTCATCAAAACACATAACGATACAATTAGAGTGCATGATATGTCAATGCAACGTCACTCTTGACGGTTCCAGAAAGAATAGGCTGGGCACGTTTGAGTTGGTCCTAACACTGGCATTGTGTCGACCATAACCCCGGAGTGTCACTTACAACCTTGACATAGCCGGATCAGTCCTAACCCTGCGGGTCGACTTTTCCCTCCGCTATGCCCGACAATCAACAGGTCGATCCTAACCTCACGGTCGATCATATCCCCCGTCGATGTCCGAATTACCCGAAGGTATAAACTGTACCCGAAGGTATAAACTGTACCCGAAGGTATAAACTGTACCCGAAGGCATAAACTGTACCCGAAGGCATAAACTGTACCCGAAGGCATAAACTGTACCCGAAGGTATAAACTGTACCCGAAGGCATAAACTGTACCCGAAGGCATAAACGGTACCCGAAGGTATAAACTGTACCCGAAGGCATAAACGGTACCCGAAGGCATAAACTGTACCCGAAGGCATAAACGGTACCCGAAGGTATAAACTGTACCCGAAGGTATAAACTGTACCCGAAGGCATAAACGGTACCCGAAGGTATAAACTGTACCCGAAGGCATAAACTGTACCCGAAGGTATAAACTGTACCCGAAGGTATAAACTGTATCTCATGATGATCTCCAAGTCATCCGACTCATCTCTATCCGATGGTCAACACTGCTCAACGAGCAAAGAGCATCAACATGCTCGGAAACTACCCGTTTCCCGGCTTATCTCTCAGATAGCCCAACAACACAACTGCTCCCAAAGCACAAGAGTATCAACATACTCAAAACCTCTCAACTTCCTCAACACTTGGATCCGACGACACTTCTCGTTTTCCAAAAACTAAGATTTGCATCCCAAGCTTCCCCGAACGAGTCTATTATCATTATTTGAAGATTTAGAGGTTGTTTAATGTCTTATGAGTTTTCTTTACAAAATAGTATCCTTTTAGTCTTATCGCAAATCCTATCAGTTCTCGGGATCTCCAAATCCCCAAATGACTCCAGAGAATGTCTCGATCCATAAACACCATAACAAGGCCCGAATCTCATTCGTCCTATCGAACTTTCTCAAAACTCTCAAAATAAAATCGGCATGACCTGCCCGCTATTCTCACTATTCAGAAACTCAGATTTCATTGCTAAAGCATAAATAACTCAGCACCATCAATCAACATGTCATATATCCACATAATAAGCAATAACCACATAGCACTTAGCATATAATTCAATCTCAAAAACAGTCAGTAGATGAATCATCTACATTGTCAGCCGAAGCCTCAGAAAACATTTTCCCAATCATACACAAACAAGTGCATAAACAGTAAATCAAGTCGAATGCGTCGACACCTAAAGCATTAGCTAGTAAGGTAAGTTGTCCTTACCTCTAGTTATTCCAGCGTTCTCCTCAAACGTTCCTTCACAATGAGCTCCTTGATCTTCAGGAAATTCTTCAAAAGAACCTTGAAAGTAAAACCACAGAATTCTATCAAAATCTATCGGAAACTAAGCTATCAATGCTCACTAAGGTTACACGAAGTAGTTCATACTCCGAGGTACGATAATCTAGCGCGAAAGGACAAGTTTTCGGAAAAGGAATTTTCCCCCTCCTCCCCTATAGGGCTCGGCCACTTTTCACAATTGTGGGGCTCGATTTTTCTTCGATCAAACTTGGTTCCTATGCTTTCATTAGCCGTAACTAAGGGTATTCTGAACTCGGAAAAATTATCGGATCAAAAACTGTCGCAGGGGTATTTTGGTCATGATTTTTAACTTAGAAATTTCAAAACTGAAATCCCAAAAACCAAATTTTGCAGGGACGTTACTAACGACGTTTATGACAACTAATCCTACTAACACTAAGCTAAGGCGATAGTTTTTAGCCTAAAGGTTGAAGCTTTACCTCAAAAACTCCAAAAATGGGTATTTAAGGCTAAAATTGATTCCGGCGGAATTCCGGCGACATAACGGAAAATCTAATCCGGCAGAAGTGATCTTGGGCACATATAGAAGAGGTTTAGAATCAGAAATGAAAGATTCAGGATAGTTTTGCAAAAACCCATAAACTATCCACTCAGAAAACTCTACAGAAAAGCTATGGAAAAAGCGATCAGAGGTAAGGATTAGCGACTATACCTCGAAGCCTTGAAGCAGCAACTGATTAATCGACGATCAAGCAAGAGATGAAGAAAGACTCTTCTTCCTTCCTCTTCAATGGAGCTCGCGGGTTTGGGAGAGAAATGGAGGAGTTCTTGTAAATTTTCTCACCTTTCTTGCTATATGTAGAAGATGGAAATTCGCGGCGAAATGAAAGTTTCGCGAATCTGATTTTTCCGGCGTCATTCTTCATGAATTCTAAGATATGTTTTGGCGAAAGAATTCCAAAACTAAAATGAGGTCTCCTTATATTTTTGGCAACAAATGCATAGTCGGTGTAAAACTATTTTACCCGATAAGTTGCTTTTTGCACCGAATGTCGGAATAGAAAACTTCCTTCGGAAGAAAGATTGAAATCATCAAGAGAAATGGGTGTACGCGTGTAGAATATCCATTTGAAGCTCTGAATAGATAAAGTCTTCATTGTCGAGAAATTCTAGGGTTTTGAAATACCAGGGATTCGGTTTCGGCAAACTTCCGATGATTGGAATCGGACGTTCGTAGATCCTAGAGTTTCGCCTCGAAACGATTGTGATATATGGAAAAAGAGAAGTTCTAACATTTCTCTGAAGATTTTTGGAATTAACTTCCGTCGTGCCTAAAAGTGAAAATCAGCTATATACTAGGGTTTCTGACCTAGGTTAAGCGTATAACGATCGTGCTATAACTTAAATCGACTTCGATAAAATCCTTTGACTTTTCCTGAACTTTCTCCTTCATAAATATATTTCCTTTAATAAACTTTTGTTCAGGTTTCCCTTCTCAATACGTCAAACCTAATCGTGAATGGAAATCTCTTCCACTTATTCTAAGCTTAAAAACTTGGGTCTTACATATTATGCTTTATCTATTCAGTATACTTTTATTTTCTAAAAAATAAAAAAAATATATATGAAAAGAAAAATATTTCTTTTAATTTTGTCATAGAAATAGAGACAGCATAGATTCTTTCATAGGTGGGGTAGGTGTGTGAATGAGATCACAATTAGAGCCCGTGTAAATATATAAAAAGTGAGAAAGTGCTTAGAAGTTTAAGGAAACGTAAATCGTAATTAAACAAAAGTTTTCAAGAACAAAAGTAATTTTTTTTTGTTACAGAGGAAGATTAAAACGAAACTACGTTACACTATCAGCATACAATGCTGTCAAGACATGCAATGGAGGTTGTCTCCAAATACGGTGAGCTGAACCATCTCTCACTGCTTGCCTAGCTAGGGAGTCCGCCGCCGTGTTTCGGTCGCGACTGATCAGATCTAACCGCACGTTCCAGTCTCGGTGGAGAAGCCCTCTCAACCTCATGATAGTGTCCTTCTCCCAATAAGAAGAAACATCCATTCCCTACTGCATAACCTCCACAACTTCCCTGCAATCTGACTTGCAAAGGACAGCTTTGTGCCCAAGGCTCCAAGCATGGAGGAGCCCGTGTTCCATTGCTAGAAGCTCTGCAAGGAACGAGGAGCCCATCCCCATACTTGCGGACACCCCGGAGATCCAATTCGAGTTCGAGTCCTGAATGATAGCACCATAGCCCATGCGATGCACCGTAGGATTCCAACTGCCGTCGACATGGAGCTGCACTTTGTTCGCTGCCGGAGCTGCGTGCTCTGAAACCGCGTTCCTGTCCGGAGCTATACCGGGCGATTGTCTCCAGCTTCGAGCATCCATGATATTCTTCCTGACTACGTACTGTAACGTCCAAGATTTTGTGCCTAGCGTGTTGTCATTCCGCCATCTCCATGCCCACCACAAAGCTGCAACTGGTAGGATATTGCAGCGATTCGACAGTAACCCCATGAGCCATATATCAAATTCTCCGCTAGTGTTGAGCCAAGACTCCTCCAAAGGTCTCGCGAGTCCGGACACCGACGAAAAACATGGTCAACATCTTCTAAAACAGCACTGCATCTAGAACACGCCGTTGTAGTGCTCAAGTGGTTCCTGAAACGCTTCTCATTGGTTGGCAAAGCCCCCTTCCGAACGAGCCACAAGAAAAAACGAATTTTCTCAGGAATTTTGCTGCTCCAAATTCTCTTCCAGCAGCCATGATTGCCCTGCTCCTCATCACCATTCAAGAATTCATAACCAGAGGTAGTGGAGTATTTTCCATCATTCTCACCTGTCCATCGAACACGGTCCACTCCAGTAGGATTCATGGGGACAGCAACGTGGATAATTTCCTGCGCTATCTCCGATGGAAAGATTGTGTATAGTCTCTCAAGGTTCCAAGTGCCATTTCGCCAGATATCACTTACAGTGAGCAGGGTGTCAGATATATGAACGAACGGGACACAGGAACACAATTTACAAGTACCAAGCCAATTGCTATACCAGAAAGATGATGAACCATCTCCTAGTTGTGCGCCAAAACTAGTTGCCAAGCGATCCTTTGCTTTGATAATACCCTTCCATATATAAGAGTCACCATAATTGTAAGAACCTGTAAGTATGAGATCATTATTCAGATATTTCTGAGAAATAGCTTGCACCCAAAGCTTGTGCTGTCCATGGAGGAGGCTCTCCACCAAACATCGCCACATTATTGTTCCGCGTGCTACGTATGCCAAGACCACCATCAGCTTTCGGCCGAATCGTTTCCTTCCAAGGTACAAGGTTCCAGCCTCTTGATTGCCCCCCCCCCCCCCCTTCGCCCAAATACAACTACGAATGCGCTTGTCCACATAGACAAAAAAAAAAGACGTACAAATTCATGCTACTTTATTGATCCTTGGTACCGATCTCCTCCATCACCTGTCTCATATCCTCTTCCAAACTTCAACTCCTTCCCATCTCTTAGACTCTTACTACCCAATCCCTCATTCTGCCACCCCTTTACTAGTTTGTTGAATGTTCTCACACACCCAATAGGATCCTAAGTCTTAAATCATTATAGCGGCCTTTGCAGCCCTCAGCCAACATAAACAGAAGCTTAATCATACAGCCACACTTAAGTGATAGAGAACCTAACAAATCTACAAAGTTGTTTCCTTCAACCCCTTCCTTTGTTAATAATGTAACAGTTTCTAGTTGCAGCTTAGATCTCCAATAGTCATACTTCTTCCTTCCCTATTCTTGATTTGATGAACTATGCACCACGAGACGAGGATCTTTGGCAGAAATTGCATTGACCACACCCACATGTCAGCAGCCTGGAATTGAGTATATTAAACCATATATATAATATTGTATAAAAATATCATTACATTATACATATATCTATGAATTTTTCAAAATTTTTGGAAGTGCCACGTCTCTCTTATGTCCCGCCACTGTATCAATCACCCAACTGGGTACATTATCAACAAAACTAACAGCATTATATTCCTCAACAATAAGGAGTTCATCAAATATCATCACGTTACATTATTTTTTGTCTTCTCACATGTAACTTCTTTTTTCTTCTTCCATTTTCCTTTGTCATTGTTTTCCTTTTTCAAAAGCCAACAGTAGTTCTCAAGATACCATTTCAACAAAATATCAATGTAGAACTGATCTTTTCATCGAATAACAGTACAAACAGTACCTATAGCATTGTATCCAGATTTTATCCTTAATATATTGATGATAAATTTTTAGACCTTTAACTAAGTTATCGCCTTAAATATCACTCTATGAAACAAATTCTGAGTACTTTGACAAGTATGTTTCAATTCATTATAAGATATTGATTTCCATTGAAAGTGTTTTGAAAGCTTGCTAAAGAAAATTCAATGGAAGAAGTCTTTCCAATGATTGTCCTCAAGAAGTCTTTCCAACTTCCAATTATTGTCTTCTCAAAAAAATTGAACTTCTATATATACATACCACAAAATGCTGGTTTAGTGAGCTACAAGCAAGTTGTTTGTTACACTAACAATCAGACTAACGAGTCATACAAATAGGAAAAAGCCAACTTCTTGGAGAAAAGAAAGAAAGTGGGGAGTTTGCAAAAACAGAGTAGATATTCGAGGGAAGAGTATTGTCATTCCACAGCTAAATGACTAAACTAAAAAGAGTAGAACTAAGCAATTAAAAGAAGAGCTTTCGTGGGGATGCTCTAGATGCAACAGTTGATGGAATATTTGAGGCATTGAGGGGAGGGGAAGTTGCCTTGCTTTCTTGGCCCCCTGGTAATCTGTCAAGCAGCTTTGCAGCCCTTGGATCTGTTAGTAGTGTCTTCTGGAAGGACTGTGAGAAGCCAGTTGCAATCATGGTCACATGAATCTCCCCATTGTAGCGATCATCAACAACAGCCCCAAATATAATATTGGCAGAAGGATCGGCTAAACTTGTCACGACCTATAAAATTTATTAGGTTGGAAAATCAGTAAACAAGTTCAGAAGATCAGAGAGCAAAAAGGAATGCTAAAATGCTCCTTCAGCAAGTTCTGATGAAATACCTGAGACACTCTATTCACTTCCTGAAGAGTTATGTCTTTTCCTCCAGTAATATTATATACTATCCCAGTAGCTGACTGAATAGATGATCCAATTAAAGGAGCCAAAGTAGCCTGTTCAGCAGCTTCTTCTGCACGGTTTTTACTGGAGGAAACACCTACTCCAAGCATTGCAGTTCCAGAATCTTTCATCACAGCTTTTACATCAGCAAAATCCACATTTACAAGGCCAGGTATCTGTGAAAAGATACAACAGAAAAATCAGCCCGAGAATTAAATAAATGTCCAATTATGATAGAGGAGGAGTCGTTCAAATGAATTGGGAGAAAGGAGGTGAAGAATGATTCATGCCTCTAATGCCTCCTTGTTCTCTTTGCAATCAACCAATCAAGGGGATCACTGAACTTTTACACTTTATAATGCCCAGACAGGAAATATGAATAAATTATTAATCAACTCACTGTTATGATGTCTGATATCCCCTGTACTCCCTGCCGTAGAACATCATCTGCAAGATGGAAAGCGTCCTGCAGCGCAGTCTGCTCATCAGCTATGTCAAGCAGACGGTCATTTGGAATCACTATAAGTGTATCCACATTTTTCTGCAGCTTTTCAATGGCTTCAAGTGCCTGGAAGAGAACGTGTAAATTTTAACCACACAAGCGCTTATCGGAGCAACACAATATCTTGGAAGAACGAAAAATAAACATCAAGCAATTGATGGAATACATGATCACACTTCAGCAATTAGAAGGGTATAAGTATAACTCATGAAAAAAAAGGGGGAATTTCAACTTTGAGCAAAATAATGAAAGCGGTATCGTGTAAGTATGTAACATTGGAAGTAGCTTCTACATACTAAGCAGCATACTAGCCTATTCTCAAGTAAGGGAAGAAATGACACCTGCCTGTAACGATCTTTTGCGTCCTTCAAAGCTGAAGGGATATGTAACAACACCTACAGTCAAGTAACCTGCCTCCTTTGATATTTGAGCCACGACTGGCGCAGCACCAGACCCTGTACCCCCGCCCATGCCAGCAGTTACAAACACCAAATCTGAGCCTTTAAGAGCATTAGCAATAGCTTCTTTTGATTCCTCAGCAGCTTGTTCCCCCAAAAGTGGATTCCCACCAGTACCTGCATCTCTATCAAGCAATCCGAATCAAAGGCCACATTAGAGTGAGGCTACACAGACACAAAAGTCACATAATAGTCAAAATAAATTCAAGTTACAATTGAGCACAAAGGAACCTCCTAGGCATAGAAGGCGAGCGCCTGACCTAAACCACGGGTCAGAAGTTCTCCAATTTTGATAGGATTCTCAGCAGCAGAATGCAACAGTGCTTGAGCATCAGTATTTATAGCATAAAAATCTACACCCTGGTTAGTAAAATAAAGTGCAGAAGAATTCAACATTAGCAATCAACTTAGTTACAGTGCAGCAGCAAAACACCAATAACAGCTTAGTCTACACTGTCTTCACCATGGAAGTGATTACAAAAATTGCAACCATGATAAAAGCAACTCTCCAAAATAGAAACAAACCCAACACAGTGACCACATTGTTGATAGATAAATAAATAAAATAACTGACCCATTTTTCAAAATTGAATAAAAAACAAAACTTGATCAGTAATTACAAAATGGGTAGGGAAAAAATGAAACCCACTTGTAATCCGCAACCAATCATGCGGTTAACGGCATTGTTGCCGCCGCCACCAACACCGACAACCTTAATCTTGGCGTTGTCAATGGGCGCGAAGGTGCAGGTAACTGGCCCAAAACGACGTCGTAGGGGGTCTGGGGTGCTGATTCTTCTTGTTGTAGGATTTAGAGAAACGCATTTTCTGAGGGAAAAGGAGGAGGATGACAATGCATTGTGGCGAATTGGAGTGGGAATGGAGGAGGATGAGAGAAGCTCATTAGGGTTTGTGAGGGGAAGCATTGCCATTTCCACTCTTGGTTATGGATTCTAGAGTTTTTTTCTGCAATGTGAACAATGGGGATTAGGGTTTACGGGAAGTTAAAGATTGAGTTCAATTTTCATGTTGAGAGGTTCGTTTTCAAATGAAGCTGAAGCTAACAGAAGCATAAGCATTTGAGTGCATAGTGACTAGTCATTGAGTGATAGGAAATGAAAGGTTTTGTGAAGATACCAACGACGTCGTTTATCTTTTTCCTTTTTGCACATTTTATGATTATAATTTAATTTTGATAAAGAAAATTAATGCAGCAATTAAATTAATTCATTCTTGTAAACTTTGGAAAGAATTTCTTATTTTTAAGGAAAGTTCATCATATCAATTAATTAAAATGAGTTGAGTCTACAAAGAGAGCATGCTCAGTATAAGGAGGTGGTTCACTTTACCACATATTAGAAGGAAAAGTAAAAACATTTGAGGTTAGTCTGGCTAGAGTATGAGTCACAACATTGACATGTCTTCTAACATGGCAGAAAACGATCGTAGAGAAAACAGTGAGTAAACGCTTGCAATCTTTGATGACCGGCTCAATCCTGGGGGTACTTTCCAGTTTTCAAGGCGCTAATAACAATCTCCGAGTCAGGTTGGGTAGCGGCTATGAGGTATCACCGACCCAAGTCCAGTATTACCCTATCGACCCAGAATCCAGATTAAGTTTTGACCAGCCTCTCGAATGGTGGTTGCCATCTCAATAGTTCATCACTCGGTCGGTTATTTTTGCGAATTTATAGGAGAAATAGTTATATTTATTCACATCACAATGTAAAACTACATCTGTTTTCAACAGTTGTGTTGCTTCCCTATAGTTTCTTTAGCATATTGGTGTAAATATTGATAGTCAGAAGAAGTTCTAGCTGAGCTTAAAACTCAGCATTTTTCAGTACTCAAGACATCTTCATTTTTTTGACAAATAACAGAAGTGAGAAAGAGTAATTTAGTTAAGACTTATAAGTATACAGATTATGAATAAGGTCCAAGTGTATCCTGTATGTATAATTTCATGATTATTGATCCATGAAATGAGTCCTCAATGTCTTCCAAATCAATAGTTGCGTATGGTGGCTGTAATTTCAGTTCTGAATACTTCGGTACTGAAATTATGTCAGTACCATTTTATGATAATTAATAAATAACTACCATAATTAATCATGTAATATGGCGGTTCAAAAAAAAAATCATGTAATATGGCATGAGGTGTACTAAACTTAAGTAATCTCTACTTGTTGTACCATGCTGTAAAGTATAATAGCAATATATAATCTAAACCCCTAGAATCAAGGTTGCTGCTTTGTATATAGAGAAAGTTGCACCTTTGTGTATAGAGAGAATCTATGATAAATAAATCATGCAAGACCAAAGAACACAAGAAAGAAGTAGGGTGTTCACACTAGTTTTTTCATGGGTTTAAATTTTAAAGACATCAAAGTAAAGGTTTCTATTCTAGCCTATAACGATACAAAAATTCAGTGAACTCAGCTTTACAAAAATATACATGCTTCAGGTTTTGGAATAAATGACAACACTCTTTCGCCAAATAATTCAACCACTGATGACAGCAACTGTCCTGCATCGATGTCATCCTTCCAAGCTTGAGCAAGAATGGCAGATGCTTTCGATTGTTGACCCGCAACCTCTCTTCCTGGCATGTGATGGTCATTGGATAATTGACGACCCATTGATGACATGCCAACATTGGAAACCCCCATCATGGTGGAATATCCACCTGTTGAACCTTGCATGTTGTCCACTGACATGGAGTTCATTGCTATTACACCCCCAGGACCATCTGTTGCAATTTTCTTCAGTGGAGGTTGCTGCTGCTGCATTAGATTGTCAGTGCTGGCTTTACGTTTACCTACATTAACTGGAGAGTACAGATAAATCATAAGAATCAGAACAACTTTTTCCAACACACGTGTCATGATGTAATTGTACGACAGTTAAAAACATGTATAGAACTGTATCTAAGTTTTGTCCAAAATTAATGTTACCTATTGTAAATTACATGGGTCCCAAAAAGAGAAAGTTTTCTTATGGAAACCTTCTCAGGAAGCATATTCATTGATTAAGAAGCACATTCATGGATTTGGCATTAAATAAGGGATACACTTCAAGGGAGCCTAATTCCACAAGATAGTGAAGCCTTCAACATGACTTCTTCAATATAACTGATACTACTAAAAGAAAATTAGATTACATATAAATTATTGGGTGATTTAAGAATGTAAGTGTGTAATATGCGGCAAGGGCATGCTACATGCTTGACCTACCAATGAAAGTTCACTAGCAGAAGTGAATAGATGGCTTTTAGTAAAGGATCCAATATTTTTTTATTTCTGCAAACTTTTTCATGATAAATAATTGACATTTCTATAGCTTTCATATATATAAAAATTCTTCATTAACCATGATGCAACCAACATTGAATCTTTCTCTAAGAAAAATTTAATCCCAAAAGAAACATCACATAGAAATATTATGAACAACAAAATATTAATATATTTAATATAAGCTGTATTCTTCAAAACAGTTGATTTGTTGAAAAAATATTAGAATAATGGTTTTACATATAATTAATTTTCTGTAGTGCTGCTCACTGCAGTTAATCGACAATTTTGTTTCTATCAGAAAGAAAATGTTTCCTATTAACACCTAGTCACCTACCCCTTTATTATTTGTTTCTTGTCAGGATTTTAAGTGTGTGTGTGTGAGAGAGAGAGAGAGAGATCACAGCCATGAACGGAAGGCATCCATACAAACAAATTTATCAAATTCATTATTTTAGGAGCACGCATGTATTGGCATATTACAACAATTAAATTCTCAAAGTGGCGAAATAAAGTCATACTTGGCATTGAAATCAAGGCTTTTCCATTGCCTCTTGAAGTGACACGGGTTGGAGGTGAGAGCAAACTGCTGAATATTTTGGCCTTTTCATGCATACATTGACCTACTGCACACTGAAAGATGACTTCAGTAAAAAAAATGTTCAAGGGAAACAAATGAATTCATGCATCATACTCAGAATTCGGTATTCTTAATGATTGAAGAATTTAATTTGAATGTCCTCTTGGTGTTAAAAAGTTTCGCAATATCATCCAATAACATGTTGCCACGTTTTTGAATGAGATGTTGTCCAATTAAATGTGAAAACACAACATTGGAAACTGTAAACAAAAATTGGATCAGCTTGTTAAAATTAAACTCAATTAAAACATTATAACTCACCAACAAGGCCCCATAAACTTGCCACGCTTCATGCCTTTTTATTTCATTTTTTTGCTTCTCAAGTTGCATTTCTGGCTCAATGAGATGCAAATACGGCTCGAGATTCGGAAGTATAAGCAAGCGCACCTACTCAAAGGGAAGGAGCATTATTCATTGGTAAGCATAACACATTTAGGAGTTCTACATCACAAAGCATAAAATCACCCATGATCCCCAAAGAAAGAAAATTAGTTAAGGTAGCAATGATAAATATGCATTAACAACAGATGCCAATATTTTAGATGGTAACACCATATCCTAAAAAGAAAAGAAAAAAAAATCATTATTGTCCTCAAGAACTAATCAGATGGTAAAAATAATCCATGCTTGTATTAAGATTTAATCATAGCTATCTGCATAGAGTTATTAAACCAATATCACAACGACAAGCCATCTAACAATATATTCCCCTTTAAAACACCAAGGTCAGAAGATACCATTCTTGATCCAAGAGCTGCTATTCCTTTAATTGCACCATAGTGTTGAGTTAGAGCTTTTGTAGGGTCCAAGAAAGAATGAAGAAATGTCTTCGTCACACGCGGCTGAAGATTGTGATAAACATGCCCAAATCTGTAGAATTCCACAGACTAGGAATATAAGAACTCGAGATGTAAATGATTCATAAAAGCTTAGAATTCTTTATTGTTCCATAGTTTTAATTTTGATACATTTAATACATCACACCTGCAATGTCAAACGGTGTAAGAAAATTTTTGTCCTTAAATCAAGGATTTGCAATCTTAAATTATCCAGGATAGTTTAGGTATGCATATGAAGAAACCCTTCCCATCATACACCCAGTTCTACTGAAATGTGTTATTCAACCCATGATAGTCAGTATCACGCGATAAGAATCACGATGCGGTGCGAAAACACCCCTTGGCGATGCGAATCGTGCACCAGTATCGTTCTGACTCCGGATCGCAGCTGTATCGCCTGAATCGTGTCCGAATCATTGGAAACATTTTGGCCGTGCTTATCGTCCGATTCAGGCTGTGAAATGGAGCGCCGTGTTTCCCTGTCGGGTTGTGCGACGGCCATGACCAAGTTTGCGATTTGACCTTTTTGCTTGCTCCCCCCCCCCCCGGCTAAACGCTTCAGCTCCTGTCGTTTTGAGGGCTCTTTATTATACAATAAAGAAACCTTAAAGTATGAAACAGAAACACCCTCTCCCCTCTCATCCACAAGTTCACGCAACCCCTACACTTGAACTTTGGGTAACCAGCAACTATTTTTCTTCTTATGACTTGGATCTTTAATTATTTTGAAGTATATTTATATGATATATCAGTTTATTATCAATTTAAGAATTTTTTTGCATCTGTATCTTACGATACATTATACGAGACGATTCGTGATTCAGAAATTAGGGTCTTCTGATACACTATACGTATGTCGATTTGATAATCATGATTCAATCCATGACATTAAATAACAGAGTCATCAATACACCATTTGAATATGAGAAAAGTAACAACCTCAACAGCCAACATTTAGCATTAAACAGTGGAAGTGGAACCATAATGCACAGCAACAAAAGTGGACCTTTTCATTTATCTTTTTTGGACTATTATCTAAAATATACAATCGGAAGAAATATGCACCAAATTTTGATCTAAAGGAGTCATAAGAGCTCTTAGAACTATTAAGTTAACATCTTACTTAAATGAGCGCTACCATAGTATTTATACTCATCATTAAATAAAAAGAAGGTTCACACCTTTTGCATATTGAAGCAACAAGATTAGCACTGAAGTTCCTAAGCTCCCAGTGATCATCAGATAGTCTGTTTCCTATCCTTTTCGCAACGACGCAAGTAAGGATAGGTGGCATCAACTGATGTACCTGGTAGAATTTAACAAAAGTCAGGTTTTTGTGAAATAAAGATCAGAATGCACACAACTGTAGTTAAAGCTCAAGTTTCAGCAAGCTACAATTGTCCTAGAGTCTTTGTTTCAGAAACCCAGACACATCCAAATTGAGACAAAGTTATTATGTTTATCTATAGAATCACATATCAGTGATCAACCTCATGAGAGTTATCATAGATGACGATGATCATCTCATCTGAGGTTCATGAATTATAGATGCAAAGAAATTTACAATAGCACCATACTTACATAAAGTTCTGTGTGTATGTGAGGATTATGCAAAAGGCTCCGCACAAGGCGCATCAAGGCAAATAAAATATTTAAATTATTTAGATTTCGTGCCACCTGGTATGACATGGGAAAAAAATATAAAATGAGTACTTAGTCCATTTCACATGATACATTAAGAAGACCAAAATAATCACTACTATACACTTGTCAATACCTCATCTGCAACAAAGCATGTGAGATAAGGAACTAAGGGATGAAGTCCGGAGTCAGTTGCCAAGCTAACCAATGCTCTTCTAAAAGGAATAGAACCAGGCTTATTTAAACTCAGCCCAGTAATTTTTTCATAGTAAAGCTGAAGAAGAAACAAAATTCATTAATGTTCAGCACAAAACAAGAAATTAATTAAAGAAAAGTACACACCACATAATGTATATACCTGAAGCTCCCTTGTTATTACATGTTTAACAGGTAATTTAACATCAACAGGAAGCCCGTCTTCCTTGTATTCAGATTTTCTCATCTCAGACGAAGCTGCAAGTAACATTTAGCAAGCAAAATTGTCAATGGCTGAAACTTTGTAATCATACAAAAGGAGTGAAATCATTCGGGTGATAAAATATAAAATACAGAGTCATAGATCATTTGTAGTTATAATTTTTAGTGTTAAAGCAGCTATGCTTGACAGGCACGATTTGGCCATAATATCATATGAACTAAGTAATGAGGCTGGAAGAATCCAAGTGTAGTAAGGAGGTAAGTTCAGTTTAATTAAGGGCATTAATTTTGGCATCATTCTCACACATTTTCTCACTATCCCAATCTACCACAAATACACACCGCATTTAAGATTGTGGAATACAAACCATGCATTCCGCATTTATGGTACCAAAATTAATCTCCTTTACTTAGTTAAACTTAAATTTAGAAAAATACCTTCAACTGGAGCATTTTCGGGAATCGCAGGTTGCACACCTTCAATAGCCAACCAGTGACTGGTAATTGATGTATCAAGGGGTGCTTTTGGTAAAGGTGCTTCAAGCAGCTATTCAAATCAAGAAATATGTGAGAATAACATATCAGGAAGCAATTCAACTACTTCCACCAGAAAAGAAGTTTTGATGTACCTACAAAATTCTTACATCTTTAATATCCACATCTTTGTCATCAATGTAGAACAAATCCTTGTGCCCAGCAGCTCTTTTGAACCGCAGAGGATCATTTGAGGTGAAACCATATATCGGCTGATACATAATACAAAAGGTAAGCAAAACAATAACAATGAAAACAAATATAAAGATTATATAAGCTGGGTGCAGACTGGATTCGGTGCCAAACTTTTCAAGGCTAAAAACAAAATTCAAACACAATAGAAATGCTGGTCAAGTTGGAAGTTTCAAAGCAAAATCAAGATAAGAATGTGACATGCTACAACAAGCCACTCTTATATGCATGTGCTGCTAGAGACATGCCATCTTCTAAATGACAAATAAGTGCCTTCCCATAATGCACTGTTATATGTTAACCAGTTTCCACATAATTAAGAAAAAAATTATTCACAGAGCAGAAAAATGTACCCTATCGCGGAAAAAACATTCTTATCAAATTCGCTGAACTTTTAAAAATAAACATGTAACTAAATTTCTAAAGTTAAGCAAGCACGGCGCAAGCATAGCAAGTTACCTCTAAATTTCTCAATGCAAGTGCACTATCCACATCATCTGAAGTAAGGAAAGTTCTCCTCGAGTGGCGCATACATTTTATCGACTCCTGCACAATTCAGCATAAACAAGCCCATATGTCTATTAGCAAAAATCTAATAACAATAATAATCAACAACAACAAAAGAACAATATCCAACCCTATAAATTGCTAAAACCCTATTATGATGCAATTTTTTACTAAATATTTTTCCAAGTATAAGCAATTCCATGTCAAATTGAAAGTGGGTTTCATCATTGAACTGAATTGGGTATTCAAATTTTGCATTTTAAAAAATGGGTATACCAGATATGAACCAGGTTACTTCAAATTCAGTGAAAACACTCAAAAAAAAAGGTGGGGCATTGAATCGAAGAAGAAAAATCACAAACTGTGGATGTGGATGTGTGTGTACCTGCATGATTTCGCGAATACGATACTCGAGATCGGGAGCGAGAGCGAGAGCAACATCGGGGGACAAATTGGTGATGCCAATGCTCTGTGCGATCACTTCGATTGTCTCCTTTGGCACCGAACTCATCTTGCTTTCAATCTTTCTTCAGCAATCTACTAAACACGTTCAGGTGTTCAGGGAAGAGGATCAATTTACAGAGAAAGGTTTCAATGAAGATACTATGACCTATATATACATTATGTGAAATATATATTAGTAGAATTGTAATATATTTAGACTTTAGTGTATAATTTTCAAATTTATTTATATAATATTTTAAATAATTAGTTATATTTAATATTAGTGAAATATTAAATACTAAATTATTTTATGATAACATCCAAAGGCGTCTTAGAAAGCTCTCTTCCAATCTTCTTTGGACAATATTTAAAGGTGTCTATTCTCTTGGAAAGCTAAGCTTCTTAATCGTGCAGAGCGCGTGTGTTTGGCTAAATTGGTTTTATCCGCTATTCTTATCTACCCCGTGCAATTTGTTTGTTTGTTTAGGAACGTTTGTGAATCGATCGTGCAAATAAATCCTTTGTGTGGTCTCTTGATGGGGTTTCTCATGGCTTGCACCTTGCCAATTGGTAAGTGGTTACTCACTATAGTTAGTTGGTGGGCTAGGTCTCATGGACTCAAGACTTCAAAATGCTTCTTTACTTGGGAAACAAATTTGGAAATTGCTATCTAAGGAGGATGCTTCTTGGGCTGATATTATTAGAAGTAAATAAATGAATTTGAATGAGGAGATTTGTTCTATGATATTCCTAACCGTTCTTATATTTGGAAAAGTGTGGTGAAGGCGTGTGCTTTCGTGGGTTCCCTTGACGACTAGGGGCTAGAAACTATTCCTTTTTGTTCACTGATTAGTCGGGCTATGAGCCTCTTGCACTTAGGTTGATTATGTTCATGTTGCTGATTTTGATTTGCAAGTCAAAGATGTCTGGGGTCATGAGTTTTGGCTTTTGGATAACCTTGTGACTTTCCTCCCTGCTGTGTTGTGACAACAACTTCTATCTCTCCCTGAAACTTTTGGTTTCTTCTTCATGACTCTCTTCCTACTAATCTTCTAAGGCATGCCAGGGGTTTAGCTCCCTTGGATAGCTGCCTTCATTGCTCGAACCAGGTTGAATCTGCTAGGCATTGTCTGCGTGACTCTATTCACGTGCGGGAACTTTGGACAGGTCTGAGGTGCCTTCAGATGCAATATTCTTCCACTCTAGCTCACGCACTTGGGTTGGTTTTCTCATTCATCGTAAGAACCATCGCAGGTTTGGAATCATTCTTTGGTGGCTTTGGAAATGGCATAACAATGCCATTTTGGTGATACATCGTGATCAGTGGATTATTTGTTGCAGAAAGTTGCGCTTACGGCAATGGATTGTGATAAATTTCTTAGCCCCTCTTCCACCACAACTTCATCTCTTTTCAACAACATCCTTTGGGCTTATCCACGTGTGACTCAATACTGATGGAAGTGTCAGTTGCCACAAGCAGCAGATTGGCTATGGTGGCCTTATTCGCAACGCTTCTGCAAACTGGTTGGGTGGTTTTTTGGATTCCTTTGCGGGTTCTTATGCACTTTGTCTTGAACTTTTGACCATCAAGCATGGCCTTCTTTTAACTTGGGAGTTATGTCATCGGCATATTGTTTGTGAGAGCGACTCGTTTGATGCTATTATGATGTTGGATTCTCCTCCCTTTACGTCGGATCTGAGAGGTTTGCTGATGGAGATTATTGATTTCTACTCGTATGTGTCGTGTTTCTTTCCAAAATATGTGGTGAGAGACTAACATGTTTGCTGACAAGCTTGCTTTGTTAGGTTTGCGGTTTTAGTTTCTCTCTGAAAGTGTTTCGTTTCTCCTGCATAACTGAATCATTTTCTTACTCCTGACCGACATGTTTGTGCTAACTTAGTGTAGTTTTGTTTTTCGCTTTCATGATCTCACAAAAAATTCTATGATAACAACCATCATCAATTATAAGTATTAAAGTGTTGGAAAAAAATATTAATAAAAAAATTAATCATTGTATTACTATCATGTCAAGTTAAATCAGACTAAAATTGGAGCATACTACAATTTTGCCAACACAACTCAACCTCCCACGACCCACATGTTGCAAGTCCGTGGGCCATTGGTTTTTTAAAAATTCACCTATAAAGACAATTTAAAATACTCTTAAAAGATTAAATTATCATCTTCCTAACTAAATGAATAAATATACATATGAAAAATAGAAAAAATTAATAAGTATTTTATTATTACTCTTATTATCTATTTAAAATGTTTATGTTTAATAAGAACCAAATAAAAAAATCGAGTTTGTGGACATACTCAACCCGCCACAAATTTGTTAAGTTTGGACTTGATTAGGCCAAATTAGACTGAACTTTAATTTTGTTAACCTAGCTCACACATTAGCTCAAGCTTTTGAGTCGACCCGTCTAACATAACCCACTTTAACATTTCTAATATTACATAAAAAAAAAAAAAGCTAAGGACTCGTTTGGTACACCGTATTAGACATGATAGTATAAGCTTATACAATACATTATGGTTTATCCATTGTTTGGTGCTCACATTGTATTGTATAAGCTTATACATCAATCTCCTCTTATACATTAAAATGATGAATTATTTAATCCACCCTATAAATGATGGATAATACATGATAATAGTGCAATGGCTTAATACATCAGAAGGCCCTTGAAATTATAAAGGGAATCAGTTCCAGGGCCTGTAAAATTTTCGCATCAAATTGGGTCCCTAAGAATTTTTTTTTAATTCAATTAAGACCAAATCTAAATTTTGTCCTAGTCATCAGTGACACCTGGCTTTTATAATTTTTTTTTAATTAAAAAATATTAAAAAAATAATTTTTAATTCCAAGTCAACAAAATCATCAGAAAAAAATTTAAAAAACTTAATAAAAACCTAATCTAATAATCCTAAACTAAACAACCTAATAATCTAATAAACCTAATTTAAAAATCTAATCTTCAACACCATCATCTTCATCCTTCTCATCTTCAACACCCAACACCTTCATCTTCTAAACCCAGCAACATCCACCCCACCTGCAACCTCAACATCCACCTCTCTTTTTCCACAAAACTCTTTCTCTTTCGCTGAAACCGCTACCACCTCTCCGATCTGAAGACTTGAAGCGAAGGTGAGGATTCGATTTCCCCTTTCTCCCAGAAACCGCTACCACCTCTGAGATCTGAAGCTTCACGTTATGGTGATGGAGATTACATGAAGGTGATGAAGATCTGAAGCTTCGCAAATGTTCTCTCTGTTTCTCCACTGCAATTTCGTTTCTGGTTCTGGAATTCTCATCCCAACGTCACTTGAATTGTGGAATCTGAAATTTTCAGTTTCGTTTTGTTGAAAAATTCTTCAGAGAATCAGAGATAGAAATTGCAAGAGAGATAATAGGGTTTTTGTGCAGAAGAGAGAAAGGGGCATTTCCATTTCAATGTGATTTTAGCTGCATACTCTTGGTTGGGGTGGTGGTTGGGTTGAAGCTGCAGGTTGGTGGAGGGTTAGGGTTGAAGGTGGTGTCGGGTTGAGTTTCTTGGTGGGGTGGGGGTTGGGTTTTTTTTTGTTAATTTATGATTTGGAATAAAAAATTTAAGTTTTCAAAATTTTCAATTAAAAAAAATTAGAAATGCCACGTGGAAAAGCTGAGTAGGCTAAAGTTCGAGCCACATCATCTGTTGGACCACTTTGTCTTTAATTGAATTAAAAAAAAATTTTTAGGGACCCAATTTGATGCGAAAATTTTTCAGGCCCTGGAATTGATTCCCTTTACAATTTCAGGGGCCTTCTGATGTATTAAGCCTAGTGCAATGTATAAATTACTTCAATATATTTCATCAACCGCTACCACAATCACCCTCCACCACCACCGCCTCCACCACTACCACCACCACCACCACCGTCACCGCCGCCACCACAGTCGCCGGCACCACTACCACCACCACTATCGTTGCCACCACAACCACTCTCCACCAGCACCGCCTCCACCACTACCGCCGCCACTGTTGTCGCCACCACGACCATCTCCACCAATGCCGCCGCCACCACGCTGCTCTATTCATCGTTATCTCCACTACCACTACCGCCACCACTACCCTCCACCATCACCGCCGCCACTACTGCCACCAATACCACCACTGTCGCCGCCACCACATGCTCTACCACTGCCACCATCGTTGATACCTTCATACCACCACTGCCGCCGCCCCCACCCTCCACCGCCACCAACACCACCATCCACCACCACTGTCACTGCCACTACCGCCGCCGCCGCCACACCATCCAGCACCACTGCCACCATCATCACCTTCCAATACCACCACTACCACACCACCAATGTTGCCACCAAATTATACAGTGCATGACCAAACGCTGTATAGTATTAAAATTTTATCAGGCCTTATCCTATCAAGCCTAATACAATCAAACCTTATACTATCATGCCTTATACTATACAACTTACCAAACGGGCCCTAAGTGTATAGAGTTCAATCATTGATGTCTTCATTATTCTACTAAAACATTGAATTGCAATACATGATAGGTTAACCTATACATTGTCCAGCTTCAAGCCAATAAGCTCTTAGGTGAGGGCTTGTTAGAAATAATTGAAATCATTTATTCATCTTCGCCGAATAATTTAAGCTTTTAGAATGATTGGTTCATGAATTCGAAGTCATTATCTCCTATATCATAATAAGTTAAGTAATTGGCTATCGCCATTGTAGTTTCTTATCAATGATTTAGTGTAGAATGGAATATGATACCGGAACACAGCAGGTAATAAGGAAGAGATGCAACTAGAACTGATGAGTGATGAGGCATCTAATTTATTTGAAGAACAATGTACGGTATACATATTCTTTCTTCCTAAGAGCGCAATCGCTCATAGGAATTAACAGAAGTCACTTCACTTTCTTACTTTAGCAGACAAAGATATCAACACTTAAAATCTGACAATTACAAATCATGGCCTTTTAAGACCTCAATACATTCCATCTCATTGGCAAAGCATCAAGAACAACCAAAGAAAGTCGAATACGATGTTTAAATGCACACATCGAGAAACATGAAAGGAGAAACTTTGTGAATTTCGTATTTTTATCATTACAAGTATTTGACCAAGAGCCATATGACGACCACCAAAATAACTATACCAACCACTGCTAAAAGCATGCACAAGCAGGAGCAACCACCCTTGGTACGTTTGTTTAAAACTGCCAAGTGCTTCTGCACACGCTGTTTTCACAACAGAAATAAAGGAAAAAGAAGGGTTAGTTGCAAGCCAGCAACTAATACTATCTCAATTCATAGGCAATATAGTTATCAGAATTAAGGAATTTATAAACTAAAAAAAATTAGTACTAGCGGATTCAATTTTGAAGAGGACTTTATATGATGTAAGACTTATTTGAGCATGTTGTGAAGTTTTCCAATCTCAAAGTTTGACATTAAGATGCTTAAACAAAAGTTATGGTCCCAAAATAGAAGTTGTAGTAAGAGTTTTACCCTCAGACGAGAATCTGTAACATCTACGTGTTCATCCAAGTCATCCTAGCAGAAAAAGAGAGGATTCAATTTTAGAAATGAGAGAAATATGAACCACAAAATACGAGCAAAGAAAATTAACATAGGAAGGGAACATACAATGAGTCTAGTGTGTAGAGTCAGCTCTTCATTCACTGCCAAAGCAATATGTTTTGTACTTATTACAGTCTCCTCCAATTTCTCAAGGCCATCGTCTTGCTCTGCTTAAATAGAACTCTACAAAATCAATATCCAAAGCACAGACTACAAGTTAAATGTTTTCTATGTTTTCAAATTCAAATTAGTGACCTTTCATAATTTGCCGTTGAAGACCAACGAGCCCACTGTTATCCAAACCCACAGTTCTGCTCATCGCATCTGGTTTTATTTCTGGCCCAAGCAAACTATCCCTATTTGCAAAGTTTGACATGTTCAATGTTGAAGCCATTTGGTTAACTTTTGACCTCAAATTTGCAAGCGTGTCCTTGCGACGATTCATCTCCTTCTCAGACCTGTGCATCATTGATAAAGAAACACTTAAAATGACAACAATGCAACTTCATCCTACACCTTCAGAGCTGAAGAGAAGATAAAGATAGTGACTCTTATATTGATAACATATTTTCTTATCACTATCACCACAAGCTTTATTTTACGATGAGAAAGAAACCCTAAGAAAGATATAGATAAGACCAGGAGGATTCTCCAAAACATTTATTTAAACAAAAATTTAGATGACTACAGAACATGGTGCTGCAGGTCCCCGTTGCTCTGCTGTAATAGCATATTAGCATATGACCTTTTCTAAGTAAGCAGAAACAGCAGCAGAATACTCACTTTACAGGGAGCTTTGACAAAAGGGATTGCAAGCTATCAAGTCTGGTCCCCAATATTGTGATTTTCCTTCTTATAGCAGATGCGTGACGCTGGGTTTCTGGTCCAGATGCAGGAAATGAACTCCGCTCAGAAATCATGCTGTTGATATCATCGGCAAGTTTCATTGCTTCATTATATTCCTTCATCCATGTGTCTGAAGAAGATGCCATTGACCTGAAAAACAGGTGAAAAAGAAAGCAGAAAACTGTGAGAGGCAAAGTATGGTGATTTTAAGGAAGATATGATCGATAAAAGTTCTACTTATTATATTACATTGAACCATAGCAAAAATAATACCAACAAATAAAAGATTCCATATAATTTGATAATCTAGAAAGTCAATACACCTTAAAATAGTGTCCAACAAGATAAAGAACTTTTCCACTCCACGTGATTAACAAATGATAAATTTACCTGGTTAGAGAAACTCAAAAAAGTAAGATTTGATAGAAGTAACCATTAATTATTCCGTTTATGATACTTTAATATCCACAGCTTGCAAGCTACTTAGCTCCCTCAAACACTTACCAGCATATTGTTGTGCAATCAATATTATGATAATAGACATACTGAAGTTTTTCACACGCAATAGTATTTTCCATCATAGTTATTTGCGATACTGTGACTCTACATACAACATTGGCCACTGCCACTGTGAAAGTTAACTTAGGTTTATTTTTGTTGAACTTTATGAATTTACTCCATTGGATTTACTGCCTTCTTCCCTAATAAGAGGTTTATACGAATCTACCAACAAAAAATAAAGGATAGAGAGGGTTATCACTTATCAATCAAAGGAAGCTCTACAAGTGAACCACACCGAACCTCATATTCAAATGTAGCTAAACTTAATGCATGACTGATTATCAGTGGAACCTAATGCTCGCTTTGCTTTATTCTGCATGTAAAAACCTACTTATTGCAACTTTGGACCTAAATGAGTTCTATAATATAAATGAAACCTATTACGAAGAGAAATTTACAAACATAAGATGAACTCTGCATATCTGATAAATACCAGACCAGTCACCTAGAGTGAGAGAAGAAAAACTATATTGTCCAATAGAATCCAATGGCTGAAAAAAGAGCCAAATCCTAAAAAACTCGCCCTGATATCTTATCCAAATTCCAAAATTTGGACCAAAAAGAAGACAAAAAAGGCAATCGAGACACTTTACAAATTTATCAATAAACAGCCAAGCTTTCCTCTATTCATATGGCTGAACCTCCAACTCGCTTAAGCATTTAAATGATTAGTAAATCAGATGCAACATTGATATCAAAGAGAAAAGAAGGAGATTAGGAACTCCACTCCTTGAGTTGAGGCATTCCTGTCTGAGCTGTTTCCATTATTGTAGTCACTAACAACAGAGCAAACCGGACAGGAAAAGAAGTAATTCATCATATAAACCTCATCAGCAATTGCCATCTCCCATCCTTGACTACAACCATTAAGCCAATTTTCCAATTAGCACCACTACCGCGGGTCAACTCTAGCATCCACGTAATTTTTACCCAAATTGAATCTCTATATGTTGTTGACCTTATAACCCAGAAAACCAAATAAGACTGATTGCTTCAACAACAAATTTCTCTATTCAAAAATCTACGCCCACAACACAATTCATTCATGTTAACCAAAAAGTGAAAGAAACAGTATAAGGTGATTTTGATCGGAAAATTAAGAAATTTCCACCCATCATGAGCTACCCAGAAAATCACCCGCCTTTCCGATCAAAATCAGACAAAAAAAACCCATAATTCTCAGAAAACAATAATTACAACAACCTAATAATTCTAAATCAGGCACAGAAAACACGTGATCCCGAGGAACTAAATTTCATCCAGCAACTCTAGAATTACAATTCAGAAGAAAAAACAGGAAAATTTAGCAAATAATAAAGGATCGTAAAGAGGAATGAAATCTGACCCGTTCGTTAATTTTGGAGCTTCTGAATTAGGGTTTGAGAAGGAAGGGAATTGATGAGGGTGATTGAACGACGTCGTTTAAAGAAAGGTGTGGAGAGTAGAATAATGGCGGCACCGAAAAGCAGCACAGTTTGTCTGATCTCTTCGTCGTCGTCTAAATGGTATGGAATTGGAAAGGAAACGGTCCTGTTCTGCACACCGTCGTTTTTGCTGTACCTTGTGCGTAGCCTACGCGCCTTATTGTCTTGGTTTATTTATTATCTCTTTTTTTATTTATTAAAGATTTATATCGATTTTAACAGCTAGGAAATATGGATTATTGAGATAAGATAATTGGATAATGGTAATATAAATAGCTTTGATTGTCTATAGCTTTTGAATTTCTGTTTAACATCTATCATTATCATGTTTAAATCTAATGACAAAAGTAATAGATAAGGATCTCTTTAAAATCTATATATATACAATAAATAAATAAATGATAAAAATTAGGGGTAACTATCTTGATCATGCTATGCACAAAAAAACATAGAGATTGTATTCATAGCAATCTAACGCACAAACTAGCTAAATTAATTGATTCGAATATTATAAAATAAATTAGCCATACCAATTTGAAATAAATGGGGCATTTTCCTATATTTGATAACACGTATAATACGAACCATTTCTCATATCATTAATCTTTAATTTAACAAGCAATTCAGTCAAAGTCGATACACATCCATAGGAATTAAGACCATGGGGTCATGACAAAAAGACTGAATATGTTCCAGAGCCTGATTTACACTTAACGTCCATTCCATGATTAACATGGTTTTTTATTAGTTTACCGAATGTCGATTACCTCAGGTTACTATCAACCTCATAGAAAATAGACCCCCTCCTCAACCAGTTGCATCTCCACGACTGGTTGCGCTTCCACGACTGACAATACATTTCCCCAGTCACTCGTTAAGCTAGGTCACGAGATATGTCTCAATTACTAGCATCAAGTCGACGATTCTCTGTCTGAGGTACAGGCGCGACGGTCGAAGTTTTCACACAATAAGCAATCCTTATCCCTCCAATTAAATAGCATGCCAGAAGCCCTTCATCATTTTTGTACATTGTACTCATCATGACATTCAACATAAGACCTCTTTACCTCGGATCTCATAAACCCCAACCATATAAAGGCCATGTTTGGAAGAGCTTATTTGAGCATATCTGATAGGATAAACGTTTGTGAAGTGTTTGTGAGAGCTTATGCAACCATAAGATGTAAGCTGTTTTGAGCCTATTTTTATAAGCTACTCATGATAGCTTATGCTTATATATAGCTTATTTTCAATTTATTTCAATAAATTTTTTAAAATAGTTTTTGAATAAGCGCTTATGTCATAAGTGCTTATGGTCGCTTATGACCATAAGAGCTTAATTAAGCTATTTTTCCAAACGAGACCAAAAAATGGATTCTGAAAGACATAATATACGTATATCTTCCTTCTCTACCTCTCATTTCTCAGTCAAATTTTAACTTGGGTGTCAACCCCCCACCGACATTGTCCAACGATGGAGTAGCCGCATCATGTCCTGCAAAAGAACCCTCTTGACGAGAAGAACCACCATATCTTATGAATGAGGGGCGAAGGATAATAAAAGGAGAAAGATAAAAATTAAAATAAGTGGAAATTAGGTGTTAACATATCATTATTGATATCCTACCGTTCCCCCTAACACTCTTGAAGGTGATTTTCTCATCCTTGATCAATAGTTGAACACACAAAACACACGTGCAACAGTGCAAGAGAACATGATTTTATAATGATTAGAATTGAGAATCTTGTGAGTGATGCGTCTTCAAGTGTTAGAATATACTGAAAACAAAAGTTACACGTTACCTGGTTATCGAACTCACAAAGTCTCTAACATGATAAATCCAACTCAACATCACATATATAATGAACAAAACTCCAACACCAACCAATTCCTGCTACCTACGTCTCCATTCATAGTCCCTGGTCCTCCCTCAATTTTAGAAACCAAGTTCCAATAGTAACAACCTTAACAAGAAAGCCTTCTCTTCAGAACTTCAACAGCTTTCCCCGCTGTTTCATCATATGGGTGTCTCCAATTTTTCATCTTTCACTGTATAAGCATCACAAACCTATGTTCTAGCAAGTTTTCAAGCAACTTTCTGTGCCAATATTCAATGGATTAGCCATGTATATATTTATGCTAAGTTGCTAACTTTATCCTCTCATATCCAAAAATTCATGGCACCCTCTATTTTCTTCGTTCTGCTATCCCTTCTGTTGATTCCAGCAAGTGGTTATGTCCAACTCTATGAAGATGGTTTCATCTCTGGGGTCATATCTGATAAGGGTCTCGATTTTGCGAAGGATTTGCTGATAGAGAAAGGTATTGCCTCTCTTGTTCTGCTTCAGCTGCCAGAGATTGAAAACTCTGCCAAAGTCCCACTTGTTGGAAATGCTAAAGTGGTTCTTTCTGATATCACAATCAAGGATATTCAAATCAATTCTTCATCTGTTAAGACTGGAGAGAGTGGCATCGTTCTAGTCATTTCAGGTGCCACTGCAGATTTGAGTATGAAGTGGAGGTATTCTTGCAGCAGTTGGTTGATCCCAATTGGGATTTCAGATAGTGGAACTGCTTCAGTGAAGGTATAAACCTATAATTTTACCCATGTTTTTACTTCCTTTGATCTTTTTGTACACCTGCAGTTTTAGTTTTGATGAATTATAGCTATAATTTGAAGTTTTGACCTTGCAACAATTTTTTACTCTAGTTGAATAGTTTTTTCAAAATTGATTAGCCTGGTTGTCCTAGGGAATTTATAAACAAGGTTTGAATGAAGTTTGTCCTAGTCTTGTAATTGAAGTTAATTAACTTGATACAACTTGGCCAATTCTCATATCAAGGGTATTTGAAAGTTGAAACTACAGAATGGAACTTTAGAGTCTAGACCACTTGGATATCATATCATGAACCAACTACCCCTAAAGGTTAAACTTGTTGGTTAAAGAAACCTAAATGGTTTTATATCATATTTCTAACAACTTAATTTAAGATTTGCATAAGCAAGAGCAAAAAATATCTATAACCGTTTCCTTATGTTTAGAAAGGTCGTAGCTAACATGGAAATCATATGGAAATAAGTATAATGAGGATTTTTGGTTATAGAATTAGGATTCCAGGTCATAAGTCAGTACAATTGAAACAACAGATTAGAAATAGGACAGAAAGAAAGAGAAAAAGATGTGGTATATAGGTTGTATTGTAGGTGAACAACTAAGCAATTGTAGTTCAATTTCAGTATCTGATTGGTAGAAACCTGTGTAAATAGCAGAATTAATACTCAGGCCCTCACAAACACTACACACATGTGCTTTTCAATCAAAAATATCCCTCACTCTGTTGTGTTGTGCTATGTTTGGAAGGTTAAAGGCATGCAAGTAGGGCTTACAGTAAATTTAAAGAACCAAGAAGGAACTCTTAAGTTGAGTCTCTTAGATTATGGATGTTATGTGGGAGATTTATCTATAAAGTTGGATGGCGGAACAGCTTGGCTTTACCAATTGTAAGCAATCTTCTTAAACCATGTTTTTTTTATAACTTTTCACATGTTCTTTCTGGAGAACTCTTCTTTGCTTATTTGTGATCAGTGTTCTCAAATTCCCACGGAAATGCTAACTTTCAAACATTAACTGATAACACAACAATCATTAACTTCTATATAAATTTAATGAAGATATTATGTCATTAACTTTCTTCATGTTCATTTCAGGCTAGTAGATGCTTTTGGAGGGAATATTGCATCTTCAGTAGAAGAGGCTGTTTCGGAGAAAATCAAAGAAGGGATAGCAAAGCTTGACAAGTTTTTGCAGTCTCTTCCAAAGCAAATCCCACTAGACAAAACTTCTGCACTAAATGTTTCTTTTGTCGGCAATCCTGTGTTGAGTAATTCCTCTATAGCTATTGCAATTAATGGTTTATTCACAGAGAGAAGTGAAGTTGTAGAATCTGAAGGTTATAAGAAAGGATTTAAGATTTCCTCTGCCTGTGGTGGTTTACCAAAGATGATAAAGGTTTCACTACATGAATATGTGATTCAATCTGCTAGCCTGGTTTATTTCAATGTAAGTAACTTTACTTCTTATACGCCTTAGTCCAATAACAGTCTTTTTACTTTTTAGTTTCATTATTCTGAGATCTATGTTGGATAGTAGCTTCTTAAAATCTGTTGCATAGGAGCCAAGCAAAAAAAAGTGACAGAATAGTGCTGATTCAGTTTTATTGACTAGTTGGATAGCTTCAACTAACTGTTCCACCTCAAGCATTTACGTCACATTATTATAGAATGCAGTGTAGTTTAATAGTTTGTTGTTTTTGTTCTTGTGTTCAGGCTGGTAAAATGCAATTGATTATCGATGAACTACCTGATCAGGACATTTTGAACACTGCTGAATGGAGATTCATAGTTCCTCAATTATACAAACAATATCCAAATGATAACATGCAGCTTGATATCTCTGTCTCTTCTCCACCAGTCATACAAGTGACCTACCAAGATATTGGTGCTACTATTTCTATAGATATAACAATTGATGTTCTCAAAGGCGGTGAAGTCATACCTGTTGCATGCATCTCAGTGGTAAGCTTGATGAAGTCTAGAAATGGATAGTGATGTGCTTAAGTGGATAGTCAAAAATTAAAAAAGCTAACAATCTTATAAGTAGCTATACCTCATAGTGTACTTTTCTTCAACATTCAGATTGAGATATAAGACATTCCAACTTATGACTCTTTTATCTTCATATTGTCATAGACAAAAACATAGCCATGGTTTGATTTCATTTATCAGTTAAGAGAGTAGCCATAAATGGTTTCTATATAACATGTTCCTTTGTCTTGCTTATATTACAGGATATTAGTGCTTCATGTGCTGCGGAAATTGTAGGAAACAATATTGCTGGTAGGCTCAGATTACAAAATTTGTCTACATACTTGAAATGGAGCAAAATTGGGAAATTGCGCGTGCATCTTATTCAGGTAAATCAAAATAGACGTATTCCTATTTTCAGCTTGCAGTTATGTGTGTATCTTTTTCTTCAAAATTGGATGAAACTGAAATGTAAGTCCACATAATTTCCTCAAAGTTTGGGGAATACTCTAGGATAGTGATTCAATTCCTCAGTATTTCTATTTTAATTATTCACTGGTTTATCATAAAGCAATAGTGGTGTAAATCCTTAATTCATGTCAACATAAATTTAGCATATGATTTATCTGTTAACCACGGGCACTTAATTATTGGTCCTAATATATAGTAAAGTGCTACCTATACAAGATGTCGGGTTTATGTTTTTGTGCATTTCCATGACCATAATACCATTTCAAATTTTCAGTATTTTTTTCTGTTACAAAGCTCAATCATTTGATTGAGAGAAAGAGAAGGAGGCAATAGACATACATTTATCCTGCTAGATGTAACGTCCATTGCAAGCAATCTGACCACACGGTTCCTCTTATCCTTCATGTTCCACTTTATGCATTCATTTATAATTCTGCTCATAGTTTAACACATGTGTAACATCTTCCCACAAGTACACAAGGTTTTGATTTATGTTTAAAAATATATGGCTTGTTAAATAAACCTTAATCATTGTCTTCCCTCCAACCAGAATCTTACCTTTCAACTGTGTTAATATGTGCAGTCACTGATGTCAAGTGTCCTCAAAACAGTTATCATACCATACCTGAACTTCCAACTAAAGAGAGGAGTCATGTTGCCATATATTGATGGATTTGGGTTTCAGAATACTACTATCTTGTACACACCTCCATGGATTGCACTGTGTAGTGATGTTTCCTTCATAGGAGACTACTATCTTAATCAACAGTCACCTTTTGTATCATAAAACTACTCTGGAAAATTTGCTTGCTCTTTTTTTTTTGGGTAAGATGTATGTAAAGTTGAAGAATATACACATGTAAATAGCGGTGTTTATCGGTTTGTTTCGAACCGGTGAAACCGATGATCCAAACCAAAACCAATTTACCTGGTGTTGTGATATCAAGTATAAGCAAGTCCTACGTTGGAAGAAAATAACAATTTTGAGCAACTTAAAAGTGAGAAAACTCATACACCCAGTACCTTTAGTTTTGAGTGAAATATATGGTGTCCAATACACTTGTGGTTTGCTCTTTAGTCCAATGTGGGGATCTTCTGTATTTTAAGAATCTCCATAGGCACAACAATTGGTACTAAAGCTTAGACTCTTTTGTGGTGATTTATCTAGTGGTGAACAATGGAAATTAATCCAAGCCGAATGGTGACTTTGTATGACACTAACTATTCTCTTTGCATAGAAAGAATGGAAGACCTGTTTTTTTTATGAAAAACTTCTAGACAGACGAAGCCTAGACTCTCTTACATAGACTAGGGTGTTGATACATTCGTCAATGGGTCAATGATAATGTTATAAGGCACATTAGTGGGAAGATAAATGCTTGTACCTTGTGGAACCAGTTTGAGCAGTTGTATGCGAAGAAGACTGAGAACAATAAGTTGTTTTTTATCAAGCAGATGATGGCCTTGAAATATCAAGACGAGACTCCACTGGCATATCATTTGAATAATTTCCAAGATATTTTGAATTAGTTGTCTGCCATGGGAATTAAATTTGATGAAGTTCATGGGTTATTGTTTCTTGGTTCCTTTCTAGATACGTGGAGAATATTAAGAACCTCATTGTCTAATTCTGCTCCAGATGGTGTGATGTTAATGAACTTTGCCAAGATTAGTATTTTAAATGAAGAGATGAGAAGAAGATCGTAGAGTTCCTCTTCACATTCACGAGGGAGAAGGAAGAATTGTAGTTCAAACTACGGAGATCAAAGCATGCGCAGTTGCAGAAGTAAGTATAAAACTTTTCAGTGCAACCATTGTGGTAGGAAATGGTATCTTGAGAAGTACTGTTGGCTTTTCAAAAAGGAAAACAATGACAAAGGCAAATGGAAGAAGAAAAAAGAAGCTACATGTGAGAAGACAAAAATAATGTAACGTGATGATATTTGATGAACTCCTTCTTGTTGAGGAATATAATGCTGTAAATTTTGTTGGTAATGTACCCAGTTGGGTGATTGATACAGTGGCGGGACATAAGAGAGTCGTGGCACTTCCAAATTATTTGAAAAATTGATAGGAGATCTAAGCTGCAACTTTGTAGATTTGTTAAGAGATGGGAAGGAGTTGAAGTTTGGAAGAGGATATGAGTCAGGTGATGAGGAGATCGGTACCAAGGATCAAGAGAGTAGCAAGAATTTGTACGTCTTTTTTTTTTTTGTCTTTGTGGTATTTTTTATATATTTACGTAGGGGAATAATAAAGGTGGCATGAATAAATTACTTTTTGTTCATGAAAACTTCTAAGCATTTTCTCACTATTTTATATATTTACGCAGGGGTCTAACTGTGATCTCATTCACACACCTACCCCACCTATGAAAGAATCTATGTTGTCTCTATTTTTATGACAAAATAAAAAGAAATATCTTCCTTTTCATATAATTTTTTTTTGTTTAGAAAATAAAAGTATATTGAATAGATAAGGCATAATACACAATCCTTCACAAAGGAAAGCAAAATCCTACAAAAAGAAGGACAATCCAGCAAAAGCAACCCAGCCTAACAATTACCCTACCTTTTCATATAATTATAAAATTACCCTACCTAAGTACTGTTAAATAATGATCAAGAGTTGATGCAACAAATTCATGCTCTTTAGAATTGACCTATATATTTAAATTTATACAATTGTTCATCAATATTTGCTTTTATTATTATTATTATTATTATTATTATATTATGGGATGTATCGTTAAAAAGACTTAATTGCACTTGTGGTATCTGATCTATCACGCTTGTGTGATTTGACTCTCTAATGTTTAAAACGTGCGATTTTGATCCTTGAACTTTTAATTTGTGAAAATTAGGTCATTCATTGATAACGGAGTTGGCTTAGCTAGGTGGCACTCATTAATTGACTTGGATATCCAGGTGTATGCCCTGTAAGCATTATGTGTCACCTAAACATTTCTTTTTATATTACTTAAAATTAAAAAAAAAACATTTCATCTTCATCCTCTAACCTGAATAGTGTACTTTCTCTCCACCAAAACCCAGCATCTCTAAGGGGTTTCAGATCCCAAGTCGTGGCCTCCATAGCACTCAGCACTGCCACCCTCCCCTCCCTCCGCCTTTGAAGCTCCTCAAACTAATTTCCCACCATTCTGTTTCTCCCATCTCAAACCTTCCCACTCTCCACTCTCTCTTTTCATCAATAAGCGTCGTCAAAATTAATTTTAAAAAAATGGAGTTTTTTATTTTTTTAAACTTTAATTATTTTAAATGTTTATTTATTTACTTACATGACATTCCAATGACACATGAGATCAGATCCACGTCATTAAATGAGTGCCACATGTAATTATTTTATTCGGTAATAAATTGTTGAGTTTTGTTCTAGAACTTTGGTTCATATTGCTTCTGATGTGTTCTTTTGTTCTTCCCACTGAAATTAGTTGATGAAGATGGGAAGAATTAATAGTAATTTAATTTAAGACACCATAAAGTAGGGTTCCTTGCACAATGAACAGATCTTAAGGAACCAATGTTCCACCTTAGCAAGCTTTAATGCTGCAAGAAAATAAGGATTGTGCCTTAGCATCTCCAACTGGTCTAAGAAATCAGCGTTGGAAATGCTTTTAGGATAACCTTGGTACAAGACCACATAAAGTGTCATTCATGAAATAATGTTATTCTCCGTGTTTCTCCACAAAACTAAAACAAAAACAAAAACAAAAACAACTTTAAATTGTTTTATGTTATGAATAGGATGACCATATGGGTCAGGCCCATGTATTCTTATCTCCATTTACTTGGCCCATTGAATAATGCTATAAATAATTAAATATAGAGGAGTTTGCATCAAGCAACCTAACCCTCATTCAACAGTATTACTTGTGTAACTCTTGATTCTCTCTTCTCCTCTCCCTTTCATCACTTGCTTAGACTTTATTCATAACACGTTATCAGCATGATAGTCTCCAAAATCTCCAAGTTCTATCTCCTCTCTAGTTTTTTTATTTTTTTTTAATTATTTCTCGTTGGTTTTTTTTTTCCTTCCTTCTTTGAAGATATTTGTCTCGCATCTGTATTAGTATGATTGAAAGCTCCAGAAGAGCTAAGATGCTGCAAGAAGTATTTGACATAGATACACTAATTTCCAACTTTATTCTTTGAGTTGGGATATGATTTTGCATGTATTATTATGATTGAAATATTTCCATAAGTTAATATTTCATTTAACATGATAAAAAGTTGTAATTCTTTATTAAAGATTTACTCATTGTCCCTGAAGGACATGTAATGATATATAATATTGTATGGTGACTTTTTAGTTCTTAGGAAAACGTTTAGTATGACTTTTCGTAAACCGTTTAGTGCAGCGGAAATATAAGCAAGTAAGGCAGACATTCAGCACACAAAGATTTATACTGGTTCACCCTAAACGGTTGGGCTACGTCCAGTACTTGGCCACCACCAAGATTTTCACTAGCAAGTATCAAGGACTTATACAAGTATTCTTAAGGACTCCTCCTACAAGTATTGTTCAGGACTTCTCCCACAATCTTAAAAAGATTATATCACTCTACAGGGTTTCTCTTTGTTCAAGAGTAATGGTAGAGAATTTATGGCACTAGAACTCTAAGTGTTTGGGCTCAGATTTGACTTTGGTTCATTTAAGAGTTCTGGATCTAAGAGAGAAAAGAATAAAGATATTTGACTCTTTTAAGGTACGAGGTTCTCTCTTTCACTTGCAGAAATAAAGGCTTAGGTTTGACACTTAAGAAGTTTCTGCTTGAGCTTTGAATGCTTTGAAGAAGATTGGAATGAATGCTTGAGTTCTTGTCTTTCAGAATTAATTCTCTTCGTCTTCAATCTTCAAGAGTCCCTTATATACTCTCTTGCTAGTGTTGTAGCCGTTGTGAAACATAATCCGACTGTTGCTCTAGTCGTTGTGTAATAAGATCAAACTGTTGATTCAATTGGCTTCGGTTGGTAGCTTCATTAAATGCAAGCTCAGAAGCAAGTCTATCCTTTAGCCGGAAAGGTGATGTTTGTCAGCTAGTAGGTGACGATAGACTTGGGCTACTTTTCAGACATGAGACAATTGGGAAATATGATGTTGACGGCTTGTCCTTTTCCCTTGTTGGTTAGCGTGTCTTTATAGCTAAAGTAAACTAGTCTTCACGTGATCATATTTGAATGTAAGTCAATTGGTTGCCTTTTGATTTGAATGTAGGGAAATTGGTTGCAATCTGACTTTATCTTTGGCGCTCAAAATTTGTCTTCAATATTTCAGACTAATGACGTGGCATTGGACGGTCAGAGAGATGTGTCTTGACTTGAATGAGTTTGCTTGTCAAACAGTCTTGTGACTTCTAAAGTTTCTATTTTTGTGATGATTGAACGTTGAAGCATATAACATGAATTGAGTTTCTCCTGAAATTCAAGTGTTATAATAAATTTAGTTTTCAATAGAAATACTTCTATAAAAATTGTTGATGCGTTATGATGTCCTTATTCTTTTTGGACATGTGATGTTGCTAGTAGAAACATCTATATGCATCAAGCCAATGAGTCATTATAATTCTCTCCATTGAATTTGTTCAATGCCAGGAACCCGATATCTTTCATCTAAGAACTTTTTATGTGAGCTATATGTTCTCTGCTGTATAGCAGACAACAGTTAGATGAGAAAGCTGAGATTATATTATGAATTTGAGCTATTGCCAGAAGATATTGCATATCTTACTTATCGTTATTTCTCGGCATCGGGGGAGAGAAAAACTAAGCAGCTCTAAAAATTTGTGTAGAATGCATATATATACTCGCACACAATAATGTGAACCTAAAATTCAAAAGAATGCATTCTCTGACCTAAAAGCGATTTCTAAATTCCTTTATGCTACAAATGTCCTTCTCTATTGAAATTTTATTAGGCTAAGACATGCCTAAACTTGGTTCCAAAGATAAATCTTAGAGAAGGAATATAGTCTTTGTTATGAAGAAAATTATTATGAAAAGTGTAGAGATTACGAAAACTGTTTAAACCTCCTGAAGAGGTTTAGGTACACGTGATTATTGATACAAAAATATCTCAATCTATTATGTCTCTACAAGTTGAAACAAGGAACCAAGAACTCTAAAAATTGTCCCCTGATGAAGTAGCACTCAATATTATAAGTGCGAGAATATTGAACCCATATTAAAGGGTGTGGTTGGCCAACATATAAAGAAGCAATTCATTTGCAAAAATATAAGAGTCTTTGGACTTAAAGTCTGTACCCCAAAGATGTAAAAGGATATTGCATAGTTGTTTGGTTCTGAATTGATCATTGATTAACAAAATGGAACATGCTTTTAACCAGTTCCGATTTCATTGTCCAAATCTGAATATGAGAAATTCTACATCGGAGATTCATCCATCACCTTGCAGACAACACAAAGCTAAAGAAGGATACATCAATGGAGATAATACAAAGCACATATCACCGAAGCTCTTCTTCACTCATGATCTACAAAAGAATGGTGACATAGACATCTAAAAAATTCTTTCAAGTGATAATTTGGAAGACTTATTTATGAAGGATCTTCCAATAACGACATTTGAAAAGCTTGTGCGAAATATCGGAGTTCGTCGGCTGAAAGATCTCAATTAAAATGCATTGTACTCTTTTTTCCTTAACCATGTTTTTTTTCCCATTGAGTTTTTCATGGTAGGTTTTTAATGAGGCAATGTACAAAGACGAGCTATAGAATGATGTACTCTTTTTCCTTCACTAGGTTTTTATCCCTCGGAATTTTTCCTAGTAAGGTTTGAACGAGACACATTCTTAAGAGATGGTCATCCAGAGGAAGTGTTATGAATAGGATGACCATATGGGCCAGGCCCATGTATTCTTATCTCCATTTACTTGACCCATTGAATAATGCTATAAATATAGAGGAGGTTGCATCAAGCAACCTAACCTTCATTCTACGGTATTACTTGTGTAACTCTTGATTCTACCTTTTCATTCTCCTCTCCCTTTCATCACTTGCTTATACTTTATTCATAACATTTCCTATTTTTTTCTAAAAACATAAGTTTTTTTGTTTTTAGAAATTTTGGGGAGACAATGGAGTCTAAAGTACGAGACCATACATCAATGGGCAAACACCAAAGACCACCAAAAGAATCTGACGCTACATCTTTACCCAAAACCTTAAGGCATTGAGTTCATAGGTCTATATATATCTCTTTTAAAGTCTTCAATTCACTCATATTTAACATGAGTGAAACTTCAACTAATGCTTAAATTCTAAAAAAACAAAAGATCGTTTTTTAAAATATAAATCACAACACCCATAGTCTCTGGTTCTTATGTAAAATTTACTCCATTTAACTTTTTACTATAAACAAATTTGCAGAAAAAGTTAATTGCTTGACTTACAAAACAAGAACCAAAAAACTGGCACGAGTTAATCTCTAGGGCCTTTTTACTATAAACACACCCATATTTTATGCTTTCAAATTTTTCTGTCTTCTTTTCTGATACGTATTTTTTGTGTCTTTTGAACTGTGAGGTAATACATTTTTTTTTTGGGTAAGCCAATAATTTAATAAAAAACACTAAGGGGTGCTACCCAATACAAAGAACAAAGAACAAGGTCCAAAACACAAAACTGTACAGGACGAGAGAAAGCAAAGGGTGAGGTAATAATACATGATAATTGTCGCTTTTGCTCCTTGTTACTAGATCCCCTTAATTTGTATCTAGATTCTAGAATACCTAGCTTCAAGTCTCCTAATATCCTCATTTGCCTTTATGCTCATTTGGTGGTCAAAATAAAGAGTCAGGATATGATAATGTTATCATAATATCTGCTATAATATTCATCCTAGTTAAAGGGAAGCTGGGTTAGAAACTAGCAAAATAAGAAAGCAAATTTCTTTTAGTACCCTAACTAAAAATTAAAAATATTTCTATATTTATATTTTTATAATTCATAATATTAGTTTATAAATGTAAAAGTATAAATATTAATAATATATTATTTTTATTATTTATCAATTGTTAGTTGCTACTACAAAATTAAAATTATTTAATTACTCATAATTAAATTTAATTAAAAGATGAACTAACTTATAATTCATGAAAATATTGGTCTGACTCATAAAAATATTTTTTTTTCCTTGTCACTTGTTACTGCTCAATTTATATTATTTCGTTACTTGTATTGTGAGAGAGTAAAAAATATAAAGTGAATATTCACTAACACTAAAAAATGCTACTCATTTATAAATATTGATTCCCTAATGATTCTTTTTTTAGTACATCAGAAGGCAATTCATTAATAATTCTTAAAACTATTGATATACTTATATAATTATTTATAATTTGAATATAGACTAATTTGTAAAATAAATAAAACTAATAATATTTTTTATTATATTAATTTTATTAGTTATCACTTGCTACTATTAAATTAAAATCAATTTGTTAGTTATATATTTTAATTTTAAATAAAATAATTAAAAAAAATATTTTAATTTTATTTAACTTTAAAACATATATATATATATACTAATTTATAAAAAAGCAAATAATATATCAATTATTCTTCTAAAATTAATAGTTCTTAGAACTATTGATATACTTATATAATTATTTATAATTTGAATATAGACTAGTTTTTAAAATAGCTAACACTAATAATATTTTTAATGTTATTATTTATCACTTGCTACTATTAAATTTAAATCAATTTGTTAATTATTTTAATTTTAAGTAAACTAATTAATAAAAAATATTTTAATTTTATTTAATTTTAAAACATATATATATATATATATACTCATTTATTGTAAAAAAATAGACTCATTTATAGAAATAAAACAAATAATATATCAATTATTCGTATAAACTTAATTTAGAAAAACTAAATTTTAATTTTTTTTATGTATTTTCAGTATTTATATCATATGGTATCATTATCTTGTTCACCTCATCACAATATATGATAAGAACTAATCCTGCTCTTATCATACTTTGTTCTTATCCAACCCTCTTATCATATCATGTCTTACTATATACTGATCACCACCAAACCAAACTGGCCTATAAATATTAGTTCGCTCTCACCTCTCATTTTAACTATCATATATATATATAGTTTCTAGTTCTCATCTTCGCATCAGTCAGTTATACATATATGGCTCACGTGGGAGACAATGTTGTAGCGTCCAACATGGAGCTAGAGAGGTTGCTTAGCATGAAAGGAGGTAAAGGAGAGGCTAGCTATGCCAACAATTCCCAAGCACAGGTACCTCTCTCAGTCTCTTGTTTTTCTTTTTTGAACATTCAGTCTCTTGTTTGATTAACTTATTTATATATATATATATATAAGTTATATGGGAATGGTTTGAATGAATCACAACCTTTAAATTAGATGTAATCACAAATGATCAAGATTAAAAATATATAATTGTGATGTGATTTAATTTGATTAATTTATGGGATACACAGGCCATGCATGCTAAGTCCATGCTTCACCTTCTCAAAGAAGCTCTAGATGGAGTTCAGCTTCATGCCACTGACATCCCATTTGTAGTGGTGGACCTGGGGTGTTCATGTGGCGACAACACCATCAACGTGGTGGATGTGATCATCAAGCACATCATCAAGCGCTACGAGGCTTTGGGACTCCACCCACCTGAGTTTTCTGCTTTCTTCTCAGACCTACCTAGCAATGATTTCAACACCCTCTTCCAGCTCCTTCCTCCTCTGGCCAACTATGGAGTTAGCATGGAAGAGTGCCTTGCTGCCAACAACCACCGCTCCTACTTTGCTGCTGGAGTCCCGGGCTCTTTCTACCGGAGGCTTTTTCCGGCGAAATCCGTTCACATTTTCCACTCAGCTTTTTCTTTGCATTGGTTATCTCAGGTAATCACATATTAATTGTTAATATCGTTTCTGTCATTTTTTGTTTGTTTTTGTGGTATTTTTTATATATTTGAAAACAAATTAATTATTTAAGGAAAAAGTATTTTTCATTCTTGTTTTTGTTGTGATGTTATGTTTTAATTTTAAGAAAAGAAAAGAAAAGAAAAAGGTAATATTAATCTTTTATTTTTATTTCTAAAGCTAAAATCTTAAATTAAATGATTCACCAATTTTTTTAAGAAACTAATCCCTTTTTGAGATAAATTTTTATGCACTAACGATGTAAAAAGTCTTACATAGTCATTCAATCACAACCTTCCATGTTCTATTTTAAATATTATTAAATTCAAAATTAATTATGAGTTACCAAAATGAAGGGATGTGATTGAATGATCGTGTAAAACTTATTTACACTTTCATTGCGTAGAAATTAAATTTTTTTGAATGTCTAATAAAACAACAAGAATTGCATGATTAAAAATGAAGAGGAAAGAAAAAGTATGATATTTTTCTAGAGTGCTCATGATATTTTTAACTCAACCATATCCCCTGAATTGCATGATTAAAACTGAAGAGGAAAAAAAATCTGTCTTCATTTTAAACTTTACCATATGTGATATTTAGGGGTCTAAGAAAGGTGGTATGAGTAAATTACTTTTATTCTTGACAACTTTTGTTTAACGATGATTGCATTTCCTTAAACTTCTAAGCATTTTCTCACTTTTAGACTAAGATCTCATTCACACACCTACCCCACCCATGAAAGAATCTATGTTGTCTCTGTGCAGTAATTTCTATGACAAAATAAAAGAAATATTTGCCTTTTCATATTAATTATAAAATTACCCTACCTAAGTACTAAATTATGATCAAGAGTTGATGCAACAAATTCTTGCTCTCTAGAGTTGGGGAAAAAAAACCATATCAGAGTGACCTATTTAAATTTGTACTATTGTTCAATGTATGGATTCAAGATAATAAGCACTCAATGCTCTTCCACACATTCTGCATGCATTTCGATATTAGTTGAGTCACTTGAGTGTAATAAGAATGCACTCTTAATCTATAAAAGTGTTATCAGTTAAGTAAAATATGAATAAAATGAGTTCAGTTCATTTTTATTTTTAAGGATGTTTGAACATTCACCATTCAATTCATTTGCACTAATACAAAAAGATAAGATAATCAAACATAGCTTTTACTTTGTTTTGGGACACTGCAGTTACCAGAATCTGTTGTGGACAAGAGGTCAAGAGCATACAACAAGGGCAGGGTGTTTATCCATGGTGCTAGTGAGATGACAGCAAATGCCTACAAGAAACAATTCCAGACAGACTTGGCAGGCTTCCTGAGCTCAAGATCAGTGGAGATGAAGAGAGGGGGGTCCATGTTCTTGGTTTGCCTAGGAAGAACTTCTGTGGACCCCACAGACCAGGGTGGGGCTGGCCTTCTCTTTGGGACCCACTTTCAGGATGCTTGGGATGATCTTGTCCAGGAGGTACTTATCATTTCACAAACATTTTTATGCCTGCTTGTGTCTCAAACAGTACAAACCACAAACCACTGTCTGAATATTTGTCACTGGCAGACAAAAAGGACTTTCACAATACAGTAGAAAGATAGAAAAAGAACATAACTAATCAATGGTTGTAGCATGTAGGTGTCACATTGACTAAGAGTATGTTTGTTTTTCTGCCCAATCAATTCAGGTAGAGTATTAATTATGGAGAAAAATATTGATGTTTGAGAGTTATTTTAAATGATTGATTTCAGAGTCAAAATCAATTGTGAGATTTCACAACATTACATAACAAAACTCACTTTTTTATAAATTTATTTAAATATGAACCACTTCACTTTCAAGTTCAAGTATTTTTTACTATAACTAATTTATCAAAATCAATTGTGATAAATTTTCACTTCACTTGTCATGATTCAAGCAAGTTGATCCCAGCCGTCTATTGGCCACCCCAAAGTGATCAAGCCATTCACATACCCATCATCATGTTGGCAGAAATAATAATTAACTGCTGCTTGGCACCTGGTCCATGATATGAGCCAATAATTAGGTTTTGGATGTTTAGAACACACAAAATCATCATCATATCTTAAAGCAAGACAAAAAGGATGTTAGCATTCATCTGATTCATTTTTAGCTAATGATTTGTAGGACAAGGGATCCAAAAGTACTGTCTTTGAATAGAGGCAAAGCATGTATAATATCCTCTACCATAATGTGCTAGGCATCCAAGACTGTACTTAAGAGAGTACACAATATAATCACACCATCTAATATGACTCAATATTATTTTGTAGCACAAAGTATGTCTAAAAAGCATGTAAGAATTATGTTGAGTCTTAGATTATTTAAGACTTCAAGGATATGGCTAGCGAGCTACTTATAAATGGCAGGGCAATCTGCACCTCTAATCTAGTTTTTGAGGTAAAGTTAGGCTCAACCCAAATCATAAAATGGTATAATTTATGTTAGATTCATTGTTAGGTCACCTGTTGACTGACCACCATGTAAACATCGCTCAAGATGTCCAGTTCTGGACGAGAGGGCAGAGGGGGTGTGGCAGGGTATAGAATTATCAATTGTCTACTGTATGCCTGTTCAATTATCTACTTTAAGCCTGTTCAAAGCATATATAGTGTATCCTTTTATGCATTGACATGTCTTTGTTGGTATATTGGTTAAATCATATGCTTGACCACAGGGATTAATTAGCAATGAAAAAAGAGACAATTTCAACATTCCAGTTTATGCACCAAGCCTGCAAGACTTCAAGGAGGTGGTTGAAGCTAATGGTTCTTTTACCATAAACAAGCTTGAGGTTTTCAAAGGAGGAAGTCCTCTTGTTGTGAACCAGCCTGATGATGCAAATGAAGTAGGCAGGGCTCTAGCCAACAGCTGCAGGAGTGTGTCTGGGGTCCTTGTTGATGCTCATATTGGTGACAAGCTTAGTGAGGAGCTTTTTCAGAGAGTGGAGCGCCGAGCCACACACCATGCCAAAGAGTTACTAGAGCAGCTTCAGTTCTTTCACATTGTTGCATCCCTTTCGTTTGCTCTTTGAGAAGAGACAGACAAAAAGAAAAGGCTTCTCTAGTTCTCTTTTTCCTCCATTTCTTTTATGTTGTTTATAGTTTTAGTACATAGTAAGAGTCAAAAGACACAAGAGAGTGACAGAAAAGAGATGTTCAGCTACCTCTATTTTCTCCATCTTTTGAGTGTTCTGTAGTTTCTTTCTCACATTATGTGTTTTCTGAATTCTGACTTGTGTCTCCTTGTATCTGAACTAAGAAAGCTAGGGAACATGTTTGCTTTCTTCATGTACTGGTAGAACATTGGTTAGTTATGTGCTGTTAGAATTTAAATGTGTAAATATGTCTCTCTTTTTAAAGGCTTTGACTTATTCATTGTCCTCATGCCTAAGGTGGCTGGCTTTTACCATCCAGATTATATTGAAGCATATCAGTTTTATTTTGCTAAAAATGTTGATACAGAACAAAACCAATTATACATATTTAGATAGTAAAAAAAACAAATGAATAACTCACTAGAAGAAAAGGTTAACACAGAAAAGCATGGCCATACAAACAAGCGGGAAAATCAAGAAAGAAAGAACAAAACAGGATGAAGAAAACTGGCATCAGCTGACTCAGTCCCTCCACAGTGAAGCAAGAACGATTATCACATCCATAAAATAAGGCAGAGGCAAAAACTTGTATCCAAATGCATCACATTACATTAAAAGGCTTCTAGGCACATTAGCTACACTCCTTTCTTCCATCAAAACCTCCAAATTAAGTAGATCAAAATTGAATTTTAATTTAGATACCAAACAAATTCGACATTTGATATGTTATACATAAAGTTCGCACTTGCAGAGACATACATGTCTACTAGATTCACAAATCATTCATATTGAACACGAAAGAAACCTTTGAATTGACAATCACTCTTTAAAATCCATCACTGGTGTATACAAAATGATAATATCTGACTCTTATGTTAGTCTAAATTGAAGTGCAATATTTTTTTATCTGACCTTTATAAACCACGCCTCTAAAGGGTAAATGGAAAATATGGTAGATAAAAAGTGAACATAACTCTTCTTATGGATTGAGATACAACTTACAAGTCCATTTGAATTTTACTCAGTTAGTATCCAAATATGCACTACATCGGCCATTGTAGCATATCTTAGTCTCATATGGAAGATAAAGAAAAAATTGTGAGCTTCATTGTCCACCTACATCAGAACAAGTTTCAGGCTCTTGGCAATTTTGTTTGGCTGTTAAGAATTGACAAGGCTTCACTGTTGACTAGAAGTACAATTAGTGTTATTTCTCAGAGAAGTCAGAACTACTTACTTGGATTGCCTAAAAAGATAAAAAAGGAAGGGCAAATACCATGTTAGAAAAAATGGTACTATGTTGAGAGTTTCTAATAGTATCTCAGTGACACTATCTCTTAACCAAGGAATACATTGGCCCCTTAGTTGCTATATTTCGGGAATTGACCAAGAAAGTACCTTAATTAACTACGACATTCACTCAATATCATGCATCACAACATCAGTGAACAAAAACATGAATTTATACAAAATTTAATCAAATTTGATTAAAAAAACTTAGTATTGAAAGCAACTGCTAAGTCTGAAAAGTATTTCAATAACTGATGTCTGCATCTGTATTATTAAATAAAAAACTGAGTTTGCATCTTATTGGGCCCATATAGTAATACTAGTGAACTACCCATGATTTTGGATCCTACTATTGAAAGACCAATTCAATTCACTCCCAAATCTATCTATGTTTACCAAAACAAGTGCATTAGTTGATGTAAGCTGTAGGGTTCATTGTCTTGGGTGCTTTGTACAAATTGAACATCACCAGACATACATATAATCAATGACAGTATCTTGTTAGTCAGACAAATAAAGATAACTTTAGTGGTCCATGTTATACTATGGAGATTCCTTAGCTTTTCAGCCTTATAGAAAGCTCTATGTCTTCCTTTCTTGTCTCTGTGGGCTTAAATCTAGAATGAAGAGCCAAGATTCACTACTGAAGATACTAACATGCAAATGAATTAGTTCTTAACAATGTACAAATTAAGAGGTTATGTGTAACAGCTAACTTGTCCCCCAAAACAGGGGGATTCACCTGCTAAAAAACTACAAGCCTTTTTATTTCAGAAGGACTAAGTGATCAACATGAAAAGTAACTAGGCTTCCTGGACCATAAAACGGGAACTATTATGCTTCCATGTGCGACCTGCAGCAGCTCTGTTCTAGTTTGGAGGATTCTGGTTAGTTTTAAATGGATTCAGAGGTTAACAATCATAACATAGTGTGCTGTTGATTCTTGCCAACTCTTTCTAGACCCAAACAGACAGACACTGTCAGACTGTCTCCGCCCAGCCATGACACTTCTTGCATTGCCCGACGCCATCATGAGAAGTGCAATGGCGAACATAGCAGAATCTTAATCACTTGACAACATATGAACACTATATTCCAGAAAGATTCAAAGGAAATTATTTTATTTTGTCAAGCAGCCAAGCACCCTACACTCAATATGTACAAAAAAAGAATTCATACTCTGGTTTAAAATGTCTCTGTTTAGTACTGAATATGTGACTATACCTTGAGAAAAAATGAATTAATAAACATGACTCTTGATTATTTTCCTCAAGACTCTAACCCCTAACATTATAAAGGATTAAATACATTATTGATTCTTGAAAGTACCATCCTGTAGTTGCTTTGGTCCCTTAAAAGTCCGCACAACTTAAAGTTTTCACATGTATCAACTTATTCACAAATTCATCCTTCTATCAAGCAATCATCCTTCTATCAAGTAAGTAACACATGACATTTGTACAGGCATACATGCAAGCATACATGAACACTTTATGCCCGACATATATAGACTATAGCTATTAGTTAACATGCCACATCAACTTTTCGTTACACATTATCTGTAGTTGACACATAAATTAGTGAAGATGGAAAGATAAATTTGGGGAGAAGTTGACATGATCAGAAACTAATTTGATTATACTTACAAACACTTTCATAAACTAAAACAACATAGATTGTCACTTTTAAAGATCAAATAATATATTAACTCTCAAACATGATTACCCCTTGAACCATCCTTGTATGCGAGGGTGATTAGGAATAAAGGTGAAACTGCTTTAAGTTCAGGAAAAAGGAAGGGAGGCGAGAATCAAAATAGAAAAGGTGAATTTGTTTCAGACAGACATTACTGAGACCCATCTAGTAGACATACTCCTAGACAAAAAAATATGGAAGCATATATCAGTATTACATTCAATTCGTGTTCACTGAATTTCTTCACACTTTCTTATACTGAAAACCCCATTAAGTTTATGTACATAAAAATATAAGGTAGAAACTCCATGAAAACCCAATTAAGTTTAAATTAATTGTTTTCACCAGATGATGGATTAGTCAACAACTCAAGTGATTTCCTCAAAAAGTCAACTCCAGTTGGCACATCATCAAACGCAAGTGCCGCAACAGCAAATCTTGCTGCTTTCTGTGCCTCTGCTAACTTTAAAGGTGGAGGGTCGTAGTTACTGTCATATTGGTATGTCTGAGTAGTTGACTTAGGTTCAGAGATCGTTCCATTTCTGCTGAGGGAATTTCGCAGGGTACTTGATGAATGGTTTGTAGTCAGAGGAGCTGACTGTGAAGAATAAGAAGCAGCATCAGACCCTTGATATATGTAGTTTGATGGGACTGATGGTAGGGTGCTTTCTGAAAAACTAGGATAAGACTGAAAATGTGGGAGTGGATATGAGGGAGTTTCATGTGAAGGATAATTGGGAGCTAAATGCTGTGGATCTGATGAGTAATGTTGATGGTCGTATCCCGGAGAATAAGGACCTTCTGATCTGGCAGGTGGTGGTGAATTATAATCTTGGGAAGGTGGACCAGGAAGGAAATCTTGGGGTGGTGGAGGATGGTAATCTTGGGGTGGTGGAGGATGGTAATCTTGGGATGGTGGAGGATGGTAATAATCTTGGGAAGGGTAACCTGTAGATGGATAAGGAGGAGACGATGAAGATATGTTGGAAGAATTCAGATTATTACTAACTCTATCATGAAACTGCATAGATGGTGGGTTATTTGCAGAAGGCTGGTTGTCAATAGTATCATGGAAGTCAGCTGCAGGATGAACGTTTCGCGAATGCTGGTAGTTGACAGGGTCATGATAATCATGAGATGGATCAGATTCTGGTCCGGGACTGGTAACTGAAGTTCCAGTAGTTCCAAGGTCCTGCAATAGTAAACACAGCATAAGGTTATCTGTTTACATTTATTTATCAATTTGTGCATTTTGCATAATATAAAATGCATCAGATATTAGAAAAAGACCTTGTTTGGGGAAAAACAGAAAAACCATTGTCTATTGCCTGATTTTAGAATGAACCTCATTCACAAACTTAAAGCAACTTTATAGAGATCCAACCAACAAAGAGAAGTAACGCTTTGGAATACTAATATGAACTCAAAATCTCAACATTATCAAATTGCAAGGAATTTTTCATTTATGAGTTCATTAAATCTACAGATCCCCGGTTTCTACTTTACTTAATATCAGTCTTTGTTTCACAAATCAAAGTGCGTTTCCATACACCATACAACATTTAAATGTGCTTCTATTTGAAGAAAACAGGCTGACGCGTTACAGGTATAGAAGAGGAACTGAGATTATGTCGTTCCAACAAAAAGAAAGGTCATTCAAAGTGATGACTGAGGATGGCTAATAAAAAGAAAGGTCAACAACAATGAAAAGATAAGAAAACCTTCAGTTTCAAAACTTCATATTAAAAAGGAATACTTATAATTACCCTAGTAGCGGATTTCTTCATGATTCTCCCAAGCCACAGTATAGATGCAATGCATAAATACATGAAATGAAAGGCTTGAAATAATTATTTTCTCCCCACAATTTAACGCTTCTTTTCTAAGGGAACTGCGTGCTTCTTTTTCATTTTCCCCACCAATAGTTTTTCTCACTAACCTATCTTTAGTGTTTCACGCTATAGACATTTGCGTGCTTCTTTTACGCAAATGTCGCTGTGGTAAACTGGTAATAACATAAAATCTTTACTTGTGTAAAAAATATTGATTCTTGATTTAGTTTCTTTAGAGGTTTCTCTGTTCAACCATATAATTTTGAGGTTTCATATGCAATAATAGATATTTCAATAACACTGCTCAAACACAAGACTGGACTAGGTTGAGTTTCAAACCATACATATGTATTGCTAGGAGCATTTGATGGAATTGACATATCATTATCACCAGCAGGTGGGCCAGGTGTGGGCTTCCTTCCTTCTTTCAAAGCCTTTCTTATATCTACTGCTTTCCAGGCTGCATATTTCTGTTTCTGCTCCAGCTGTAAGAGAAACTCCAAAAAATGTTAAACTAGCCATTAAATTAGGTTATACTTTTGCAGTAAACTACTGCCAAATATGAAAGCCACAAAAGAATCCTGTAAAAGCCATGAGAATTGCACAAAGGGAAGGCTTGATGCAATAGCCAGATACTCACATCAGGTTCAAGTGTCCCAAATTGATTAAGAATCTCAAAAAAGATGCTAGCAGCATAAAATGTCTTTGCTGTATTCCTGCAAGTTGTGTCAGCAGAAACATATGTTAAAACCGGATCACAGACAAAAATAATGCTAATTGACAAACAGCAGAAAGGCATAGGAGCAACCATTTGGTAAAAAACAGATATTTGATTCGTGGAGTGAGTGAGTGTGATATTCATAAGGAAGGAACAAGAAAGCGCAAAGACTAATTTAGGCAAACAAATAAATAAAGGTAGACAAAGATAAAGAGGTGGGGAACACCAATTTTTTTGCGCAGAAAGAGTAAATACTTTAGGTGCTCACGCTTGTCATTATAATATTGAGAATGGCATCATTATTTATAGTTGTATTGCAAGACAGAGTACAAAATAAATGTCATGACTCGTGAAGATGTTGGTTAATATCGGAAATATGAAGATAGACATTTCAGCACGAAATAGATTGCAGTTGGTTGACGGATAGCAAAATGAGAACATCTAGAAATAAGATCAATCTAATATTGAGGTTGATCAACTGAAAACTCTTCAGAATAGAGTTTGCAGCTCCCAAGCCTCCAAAATCTTCCAGCAAGAAAGGAAAAATAAGATGGAAGATTGCAATCAGGAAGAAGTCCTCGATCCATAACCGAATCATATGTTTCCATCCTAATCCTAAATATGTACATAAGGAGTAATAGCAAAACTCTCTAATACTCTCTTGCTGACACACTCTAATTGGTTGAAATTCATGTGGGTCCCTACCAAATAAGGGGTAAGGCCGAAAAATTTGGGAGTGGGCAAATTATTTAGTGGACCTGAAATGGATTTCAACAAATATGAGAGTTTTTCGGAAAGAGATTGTTACTAGCATTTCTCATATCATGTTTACTCACATACTACATATATAACAAGCATAGTGAAAATCATCCGCTCAAGAACTGTGATTCCTGAATCCTGATAGGCCTCAACACAAAAGTGAATTGAAACGCATCGAAATTTGAAGCCAACTGGAATGCTTAGGCATTTAAAATGCATCATCCCAAAGAATATGACGGTTATATGCATCGGAAAAAAAATTAATAACCAATTAACCATACAAATCTGCTCTTCCAGCGTGATCTTGTTTGTCTGCCTTTCCAAACACATTTAATGCAAATCCCTCAACATATAAATTATCTTCAGGCCCCAACTTGGTTGTCTTCCTATCCTGTAAGGATAAGGGAAAAAAAAAATATAACGATCTAAGTAAGCTGGGGATTGAACATCAACAAGCAAATATATCAATTCAGAAAACAAAAACTTCTTAGCCACAAGCAACTGATGAATTCATAGACAAAGTGATGTGAGCTGCATTTTGACTTTTTGCATGGGGCAATTGCTTTTCCAGCAGTGCAAGTGAGGCGGTGACTCAGATGCATATTTTATTTTCACTTTTCAGAAAAACACTGATATTTGTCTACATTTCAAACACTTAATTAGACTCTACAATTTTAACCACTCAGAATCCCAAATAAACCAAAAGTTCCACATACAAATTTTCAAATACTCCATGGCACGCTCTCCACATTAGAGAAACAAAATCATAAGGTGAATGAAATGTTAAAAGCACATACATTCATACACTATTTTGAGTATTTTCTCACAAGTCACAATAGACCAAATAGCGCCCAACTGTGAAACAATCACCAATATTGAAAAGCCTAACCCAAATGAGGGAAACAAAGTAACACAGCACTGTAATTAAATAATCACATTAGTTCTTAAAGGACTCAGTGTCAGTCATATTAGTCCCTATACAATGAAAACTAAATACATAATACTAGGCTACTAGCTACTCAAATCAGTCCTTGGAAGATATATTCAGTCAATCAAATTAAATTCGATTCCTGATGCGACGACAAATTCGATTAACATTATGAAGGAACTAATGTGGTGATGACTAACTGTAAATACTAATTTAACTAACAACTCAAACACAGTAAATATAAAATAAAACCTTTTCAAGCTGGTTCATGAGGGAAACTAACAAAGCATTGGTAGTCTTGGTGCGCTCACTGTTTGGAATCTTCATCCCCCTCTCCATCGCATATAATCGACCTTAATTTACCATAACCAACAAAATTACTCAACTAAATTGGGATATTAATAGTAATCATAACTAAGTGGGATCAAATTAAATGAAAATTGACATTAATTGACTTCACAAGTGATTGAATTTAAGAAAATCATGATGTAATATGAGATTAAAAACTGGCAAAAAATTCAATTGGGAAAAAATCAAAATCAAAATCGGTGATGTAGAGAGAGGGTTTTACAGTAATAAGCGACGAGAGGTTCGTGTTTTTGCAACTCATCGGCGCGTTGAAGGTAAGGCAAGAGCAACTTCGCAGGCTCGGTTTCGCTCGCCATTGAAACGACTGACAGAGAAGCTTGATTTCGAAGGAAACTATCGATTTGTCAATGACTCGATGTTCGGTTGCAGAGGGTACGACGTCGTTTTTCAAAGCTCCTGTCTCATTCCTTCGTCACTAAATAATATTGCTCATAAATAAATTTATCTGAATTAGAAAAGAAGATATTTTTTTATATGCATTCTAATAAATTTCTGACACCAATAATAATAATTTGAATAAAATGATTCCTAAAGATTTTTAAAAAGGTCTATATCTTTAATTTTAAACCTAAATATAACTCCTAAAAATTTTACAACTAACTTTCGTTTGTTCTTGTTTTTCATGGGAATGGGAAGTTTCGTGGCTACATCTACCGTGTGAAACTGACGCACGGTGCTTCAGTTTTTATTTTTGTGTGAGTAGACACAAATACCCTCCATTAATAAAACAATTCCATACTTCTCCTTCATTGTGTTCTAGCACTTTTCTAGTTTTTGTTTCTCTCACTGTCGGTGGCCACCAAAGTTGAAGCTGGATTTCAACAAACCAACAACATCATCCCCTTCACTCACTTTCTTCCTCCCTATTTCTCCCACTTCCGCCAGAGAACATAGTCACTACAACACAGAAGCATTAAAAACACATAAGCATCACAAAAAATCATTGTTCATGTTCAAAACACAATCACTCACATGGCATACAAACAGATATGCAAAGTTTCAACCTTTTACACAAATATTCACTAATACTTACATATCTTTTAAATTAGATCAATTTCTTTTTCCCAAAATCGAAAATTTGAAATTTTTTTTCTGGGTGCATGAATCACTATTTAGATCTTGATTTTTTTCTCACGCCTCACTTCATGGCGGTGGGAGAAGCATGATATCGACGATGGAGAAGCTCCAAGTCTGGTAGAGGTGAACAGAAAGATCAGTTTTTTATGGAGTGGAACTTTGTGGCTCGGGGACCGGAGGTGGATGTGGGAGCGAGAAGGGGATGGGGTGTGGAGGGGGAGCGATGGGGGCAGGAAAAGGGGGCGGGGAGGAAGAGGGAGAAGGGGTGGATGAGGGGATGAAGAAGGCTAGGAAGGGAGAAGAGGTTGGGTGGTGGGGGTGGGGTGGGCTTGGTGAACGTGAACCTTCTCCGCCTTCGACGGTGGTGTCGACGTGACGAAGGTCGTCCCCGCCGTGGGCTCTGTGATCAGGTAGGGTGGTGGGGGGTGGGGGAATTTGGGAAGGAACAAGGGTGTTTTTCGTAAAACAATATATATTTAACAAATGAATTTTTTTTAATGGAAATTGATCTATACCGTTCAAATTAAAAATATTAAATCTAACGGTTCAAGAGTAAACTGAAGCACCGTGTGTCAGTTTCAGTCACTGACACACGGTAGACGAAACCAGGTTTCGTCCTTTGTTCATAGACATTGTTGTTCCTGTGTTGTCATCAATTTTGTTAAAAACAACCTGATGTCCTAGCCGATGTTGTGACATCTGCCTAGGTGAAGGCCAAGACATCCGCCCCTGCTGGCGTGCAATGTGGGTCCCTTTTGTTATTGGTTTGGAGGATGTGATTTGTTGTTACTTAAGATTCAAGTAACTTATTAAAGGGAGATATACGCGGGTTGTTTATTGTTGGAACAAATCAGTGATTGGAGATTTGTTTCTATTCTTAAGTTGTTAATCACTCATATCATATCTTGGAAGATTCTGTGCTGATATGAGTTGGATCAGAGTTGTTCTTCAGCCCAAGAAACCCTAGTGCCGCCTCTGCTGAAGTATAAATAGAACAAAGACCTAAAACGTGTATTACGAGAGCTAAGACTGAAGATCAAGTGTTTTAGGATTGTAAGTTGTGTTTTGTTCTTGTTATTTGTGAACTGTTCTTGCTCCCTGATTCTATAAAGCAAGTTTCAGTTCTGTGTTGTGTTTGAGTGTCAAACAAACCTTGTGTTATTGTTGTTACCAATCACTGTGGCAGTGATTGAGGAAAAGTGAGAGGGGCTCTCATACTTAGGCTGTGGTTCTAAGTAGAATACCACTGGGTAGATTAGGTTAAGAACAATGAACTTGATGTGTTCATGTGTGTCTGTAATACCTAGTTCTTGAGATAGTGAAATTCCTTTTTATTGGGCGAAAGCTAACCAGACGTAGGTGTAGTTTCACCGAACTGGGTTAACAACTTCCTGTGTCTTGTTTCCTTTTAGTTGTTTGTTGTTTTGTGTTCAGGTCTTTCAGTCGTATGATGTTCTAATCGATTGTCCCAGCATCGTGCAGGACATTTGTTCTAAGGGATCTAGAATTTCAATTGGTATCAGAGCAGGCACCCCTGTTCTGTGTGGGTGAGCTCCAGGGAGATATTTTCTTGATCTCATGGACAATAAGGAGGGAGGATCGATCAACAGGCCACCAATCCTGGATGGCTCCAATTATGATTACTGGAAGGTTCGAATGATAGCCTTTCTCAAGTCTATTGATATCAAAACTTGGAAGGTTGTTGTCAAAGGCTGGAAGCATCCTGTCAAAGCTCAAGCAGAAGGAAGTACATCTACTCCTGAAGAAAAACCTGAGGATGAATGGACAAGTGCTGAAGAAGAAGCTTCTCTGGCAAACTCAAAAGCAATGAATGCTATCTTCAATGTTGTGGACAAAAACATGTTTAGATTGATTAATACTTGCACTGTTGCCAAAGATGCTTGGGAGATTTTGAAAACAGCACATGAAGGTACAACCAGGGTGAGGATGTCTAGACTCCAGATGCTTACTACTCGTTTTGAGAACTTGACAATGACAGAAGATGAGACTATTTCTGAATATCACATGCGTGTGCGTGATCTGTCAAATGCTTCATTTGCTCTGGGAGAACCTATGTCAGATGAAAAGCTTGTGAGGAAAATCTTGAGGTCTGTAACCAGCAAGTTTGCAATGAAGGTCACTGCTATTGAAGAAGCTCAAGATATCAGCAGTTTGAAAGTGGATGAGCTGATTGGTTCTCTGCAGACTTATGAGTTAAAGTTGGGTGAAAAACCTGAAAAGAAGACCAAAAGCATTGCTTTTGTATCCAACACCACTGAAGGAGATGATGCTGATAGTGAAAGTGAGAATCTATCTGAAGCTCTGGCCCTTCTTGCTAGAAAATTCAACAGAGCTCTAAGGAAGATAGACAGAAGGACTAGGCCAAATGTCCAGGACATTAAGTCAGACAACTATAAAACCTACAATTCCCTGTGTTTTTTTTCGTTGATTTAATTTATGTACTGTTGTGCAATTGTCGAACCGATTGTCCCAACATCGCGTTCGACATCTGTCCTGTGCGAGAACCAGAATTTCAGACATGGCAAGCTACGGCAGTTGTGGGTAGGGGTGGAAATAGGCCGAGTCAAGCCGAGCCAAGCTTTGCGTGGCCTAGGCCTGGCATGTATTCTATTTTCGTGGCCCAAGCATGGCCTGTGGCCTATCAATAGGCCAAATTTTATGGCTTGGCCTGGCCTTTTCTAAGGCCTGGCCTGGCCTACAAGCCTTCTTAAAAGCCTATTTAACATACAATTTTATCAAAAGAAGCTCATTAGATTGGCGGGCTAATAAGCCTTTTATATATCATTGCACTTTCTTTTCAAATAAAAAAAACTTGTATCATTGCATTTCAAAAACTAAACATATATCATTGCAAGAGAGGTTGACTTGGCAGCGGTAGATCGGCAGTGGCAGCTGGCTGCAGCCTGCGTCCTGTGCGGCTGAGGATGTATTATGCTGAATATGTTTGGAACGTTTCTAATCTAGGTTAAGGTAGGGACTTAGGGTTTTCTTTTAAGCTAAAGTATACATCAGTTTAAAAAAAATTAATTTACATATAATTATATTATATTTATTTATATTATTAATAAGAATAATATATAAGTAGGTCGGCCTATCAGGCCAAATAGGCTTTTTAAATTGTTTGGGCCTGACCTTTTTAGTTAAACAAGCCTTTTAAAAAGCCTAAGTCTGACCTTTTTAATAAACGAGTCAGGTCGGGCCGAGCCTCAGACGAGCTGAGCCATAGGTCCCTGACGAGCCGCCTGGCCTATTTCCACCCCTAGTTGTGGGAAACATGACTGTGGAAAAAGCTTCGCTCGTAAGAATAGTTTGAGGGAGATTGAGGTGAAACTGATCTAAACAAAATATCAAAATGCAACACATTTATGAATATGTTTTTAATCTTCGTAAAATTTGAAATTTTGTACCATGTATTTCAAGGCCTAAAAGTACCATCTATAGCAATAAAGTAACATGACAAAGTCCTCGTACGATAGTTCATATGGTAGGAGCTGGGGACATATGGGTTGGGTAGGGGTGGTCCATGGATCGATTCCTAGCGGGTGCAATTTATCTTTCCAATGTAGCAAAAAAAAAGTAACATGACAAAATTACAAAACCGTAAATTTCAAAAATGAAACATACATACAACCTCGGCCCGATTTGTAACGCCCCGAATTTCGGGTGTCACTTTAGTAACCTATTAAAGTAAATATGCAATATTTTCCAAAAGAATGTATAAACACGAGTATATTGTTTTTTTCTTTTCGAAGTATTTCCAAAACATGTCATGCATACTCTCAACTGTAAATAAGTTTACATTAAACCTTGAACAAGGCGAGTATCTACAACCCCAAATATAAATTTCTAAACTCATTTTGCAAGCTTAAACCAATAACGGTAAGCTCTCTAACCCAAGGCTCTAGCCCTACACCCGACTCTATTCTTTGAGTCATCCACAGTTCTTCAAGTTCTTCTCTCCAACTCGTACGAAGGTCAAGCTCCATCGAAGATTCTCCATCGCCTAATAGCGTTAAGCGCCCAAACAACAAGTAGCAAATAGAAAGGGTTAACTCCATACAACTACCACATATAAAAGAGAAAAGCATGTTATTCAAATCTAATACATGCCATGGTAAGTAAGCTACCAATTTAATTCAGGATAGATGACACTGTATATCTAACAACATGAAATCAAATCATAAATCAGCATATCAGCAAAATCAACGATATGGTTTTAACTCAGATATCAACAACTTAACAACATATATTTACTCAAATATCCACAACTTAACACCCTAGGTTTAAATCAGATAACAATAAAATCAACAATATAACATCAAAACAGATATCAATAACCTCAACAATATAACATCAAATCAGATATCAACAACCTCAACAATATAACATCAAATCAGATATCAATAACCTCAACAATATAACATCAAATCAGATATCAACAACTTCAACAATATAACCTCAAATCATATATCGACAACCTTAACAATATAAATCAAATCCAATATATAAGTGCCATGTAGTACAACTATGTGTCACTACCAAGACGTGTCAAATCAAAGGCGTCTCGCAAGATGGGACAGTCACCTGGAACGAAAACCATTGACCTGCCACTTAATATGCCACGAAGGCCCCACCACAATATGCCACACAGGCTCCATAATATGTCACACAGGCTCCACAATATGCCACACATGCTCCACAATATCAGTCAAACAATAACGTCTCGCAAGACGGGACAGACGTGGAACGACAACCACTGAATGTCACTTAATAACGCCTCAAAAGACGGGACAACCATGTGGAACGACAACCACTGAATGCCACTTAATAACGCCTCGAAAGACGGGACACTCATGTGGAACGACAACCACTGAATGTCACTTAATAACGCCTCAAAAGACGGGACAACCATGTGGAACGACAACCACTGAATGCCACTTAATAACGCCTCGAAAGACGGGACACTCATGTGGAACGACAACCACTGAAAGCCACTTAATAACGCCTCGAAAGACGGGACAGGCATGTGGAACGACAACCACTGCACTGCCACTAAGTCTCAGCCCTATATGCCAAAATCAATCAACAATAACCATGTCTTATCCACTAGAAAGCAGTAATGACAGAAACCAGTAAACGACCGAAGCCTCTCAGAAAACGGAGACACACGTCTCAATAAGTTCACTCGGCCAAAGCCTTCAGAAAATATTTGGCACAAGCCTCAGAAACATTCAATATAAGCAAGCATACAACATTGAAACATACCAACATTTCAATCAATTGCCAATCAAGTTTAAACAACTTCATCTCAAGCGCATGCAGTGCGATAAAAGCATGCAAGACTCAAAGACGCTCTAAAACTGAGTTACCCTTACCTTAGCCAATTTCTCCACCCAAGCTCAACATCCCAGTCCAATCCAAAATAAAGCTCCCGAACTCAGCAAGTTCCTCGGGCGTCCTCCTCAGTTGTGAAACCTCACCAATTGCTCCAAAGTCTCTTTCCTCAGCTCAACTCGTTCCAAACCTTAAGCAAAGTATCATTGCTTAGTCGCTAAGAAACAAAACAACTAATAACACTATCAAAACCCGAAAAGAAGCTTTCGAAGCTCTAGAATTCGACATTTAGACACGAATGGACAGTAAGACATGTTTTCGCTAAAATGCGCATAACTCGAGCTACAGAACTCTGAATGACACGAAACCAACGCTAAAATTTCTACAACGCATAGGGCTACGCTATGGTTCAGGCCATACAAACCCAAAAATTATTTTTGGACACGGTACAGCTCCAAAAAGTTTCGGCTACTTTAGAAAATAGGGTTTCCGAACTTTTTCTTCGATCCAATTTAATTCCTAGGTATTCGTAGGTGATATCTAGGCCAGGGAAACTCTCAGAAATATTTAACGACTGAAAATACGACTTAGGGGTATTTTGGTCAGGAATTAATGACCAAAAACTCAAAGTTGAAATTCTGAAAAACAAAATTGATGGGGTTGTCACAACGACGTTTATAGCACTTAATCTCAAGGACACTAAGCTTGGTTGCGACTTTTTGATAAGAAAGTAAGCACATGTGAAGAAAATGGGTTTTTAGTCAGTTTTTCAGATCTTCGACGACTCGGTGAAAATCCGAACGATTCGACAATGATTATAGCATGTTGGGTTGTAGTAGAAGATAGTTGGAAAGAAAAATCGAGGTAATTAGACATTTTTACAAAAAGCTCAAAACTTTGAGCACAAAAAGACATAGAAAAACCCAACAGAAAGAAGAAACAGAAGTAAGATTAAGCATCCTTACCTCTGCACCTACGCGTAGCTTCTGAAATCAGGACGATCGGGCAAGAATTGAAAAAGCTCTGCTCCTCTCTCTTTCTCTCTCTAGCTCTCGGCCACTTTGGGAGAAAATGAGATATTTTCTCATTTTTTCCCTTTTTATAGGTGAGGGGAAAATCCGAAAAATCGATATTTCGCGGTTTTGGTCGTTTTGGTACTTTCATCTGCTGATAAAAATTGATTATTCGGCGACAGAATGTCGAAACTCAAATCAAGGTTCATTTAATTGATTAAAACATCTCAAAGACGGTGTGGGCCGATTTACGCCGAAAAACTACTTTTTGCAGTCGACGTCGGATGAAGAAACTTCCTTCAAGAAAGATATCAAAAACGTCGAAAGGAATGAGGCAACTCGGATGGAAAATTTGTTAGAAGCTTCGAATAGAAAAACTCTTCATTCAGGGTCTTAATTAAAGTCCCCGAGAAGTTAAAGTCTAGCTTCGACGGACTTCCAGGAAGCGAAACCTAACAAGTGTACAGTCCAGGGTTTCATATCGAAACACTGGTAATGGGAAAAATACTCAGAGGTTCTTATTCTACCTTCAATTCTAAAATTCTCTTAAACAGTGCTCCAGGAGCGGATATAGCCTTTTTCGGACACTCTCGACCTTAGTCGGGTGCGAATATGGCTCGTGCTATTACTTAAGCTGACTACAGTGTCAACCTTAACATAATCTGAACTTAATTATTATATAAATAGTTTTCGTGACTCGTAATAGGATTCGAGTCATGAAAATAACATAAAACAATAAAATATAATTACTTAATTAATCAACACGATTAAAGTAAATAAATAATCTAATTATTTAATTCGGGGTCTTACAATACTACCCCCTAAAAAGAAAGTTTCGTCCTCGAAACTTGGCGTCAGAGAAAAGCTCAGGAATAACATTCCCTCACATTTCCTTCCACCCTACAAGTAGCGTCAGAACGCATCCCAAATCTGGGATAAGTCACAACGAATTCACCTCAAGGGTGACGTACAAGACAAAAGCAATACTTAAGGTATCTATCAATCATCTTCAACTAGGCATAGATAACATGCTCATGCTAGTTTTCTAAGCATCTACATCAAACGCCTACATGAACGACCTCACAGGTATCGTCATGCTCTCACGCGAACAACTCAACCATAATATTCACAACCATAAACATCGGGCTAATACTATTCTAATCTCGTCACAAGCTTCTTCTACCAACAGACTCACACTCAAAATTCATTGACCAACACCTCATAAGCAAATTGTCATCTTAGAATCTAACAATCCATTAACGTCATCTCTTTTTGAAACTATCCACATTATAACCATCAAATCAACTTTTCTCTTAGTCACAAATTAAATCACAACTTATCTCAACTCTTAACACTATACACAACTCGAGACTCATCATCTCTAGCTTGATCAGTCTCACGTCAATCAATCCTTAGTCTTTCAACCTCCAAATATCTAATTGCTAACATCACACTTAAACCACTAACTCTTATTCACTCATTATTCTCCATCTACATAATCAATCTTGACCCTTAGATTTCAATTCAACTTATCAAATCTCTATTGCTAACCTTAACATGTTCCTCTGAAATCCAAAACCATTGCTTGATCATTGCTTATTCCTCTAGAGTCTAACTAGGCGACAGTCCATCAAGTCTAGTCTCTTAGTGCAATTAGCACGAAGTCACATAACCTATGGTTTCATAACTTTCGAAAGAATACTTAAGACTCTCCAACATTGAATCTCTTGACTTAGTCTACCTCTACTTTGAGTAACGCAAACTAACCAATTAATGATTATACGACAATCATCAACTTCCAAAGATTTAAATCTTAATCATCTACAATCAAGTGCTTAACATAAACTTACCTCTCAAACCCGACTAATCATCGATCAAATCTAATCAATCCTCCTATCATAATCCAAGCCAGTTGTGATTCCAAATACCATCCCCTCAATATTAAGTTGATCAGACTCAATATCTTGAAGATGAAAATTCAGAAAAAAAAACCCACTAGTATGGCCAATGAGTCTATCTCATCAAGTAGTCACACCTAATATGATATCGTCTATTAATCTATTCAATCTCTAACATATCTGTACAAAACAACTTTTAGGCTCAACAACTTCTCTGAACCCTATACAACTGTTCTAATCAGAACACAAACATCAGTCAAAGGAATGTGCCTAATGCATACTCTTTTCCCTGTTCAAAAACATATAGTCTCTACCTGGAATACCGCATAACAAAGCAGGCAAACAACAAGTACAGTTAATATTTTTGTGGGGGTACTAACCATCTAGTCAAAAGTTAAGGGGTTAGTGCTCAAGGCAACAACAACAAACAAGAAACATATAGTAGACAAAATAAACAATTATTATATAATACATAAGGTAACACTCTGTCAATCGATCGACACCCAGCCGATCAATTACAGAGTTCAAACAACCTAGCACAGAAGACCTATTCCCCAACAGCTCTGGTTTCTCAACAACCTAGCACAGAAGACCTATTCCCCAACAAAATCAAACGTACGATTTTACGTTTTTAGGTAGTGAATTCGAGTTAAATCGAGTGTAAAATCGTTTTCAGGTAAACTCGGGTAAAATCGAGATAAACTCGTTAAACTCGTGTAAAATCGCGATTTTATAACGAGTATAACGAGTACAAAAGATTTTTTTTCCCCTGTTTTTAATCAAAACGACGTCGTTTGGGGGGGGTTTATTTTATAATTTTGACTAGGGTTCAGAAATAGAAACGCGAGTTCCGTCCTAGTTCAATTCTGCTCGACTTCCATGACTGCTTCTGCGTTCAATTTTGCTCGAGTTCCGTCCTAGTTCCTTCCTCTGCTCGGTCACGTTCCTTCCTCTGCTCTCTGCGTTCCAGTCCTCTGCTCGAGTGCTCGGTCACGTTCTGCTTCTGCTTGAGGTGAGTCCACGTTCTGTTCTCCTCCTCTGCTGTTGCTTTTGTAATCGCGAGTTTAGAAATTAGAACCATGGTTGTTGGCACTTAGTTGTTGCTATGTTGATTCTTGGTTGTTGCTATGTTGATTTTGTTAGAAATTAGAACCATGGAGTTTAGAAATTAGACATTGGCTGTTGTTCTGTTGTTATCTCCTCTGCTCTCCATGTCGTTTGTGTTGGCCAAGGTTATTTGGATTATTTAGTGCTTTTATGTATGAACTTAAACGTTTTAGTAATTTAATTTATGGTTTGAACTTGTTCTTATCACTATTGTTGGTGATTTGGTTCATTTTTAATGTTGTTAGTGTGCGTTCATCACCATAATAGTGTTTTTTAAATGTATTTTTTGCATGCGGTAAACTCTTACGAGTTTACAAGTCGATTTTACGAGTCGAGTTTACCTAAACTCTCGAGTTTGATTACCTTGGTTATATGTTTTAGTCGCAGTATGAAACATTCATACAACCCCTACCCGATTCCTCGAATTTTATATGTGTAAGGTTATATGTTTAAGCCCCAGTGTGAAACATTCATACAACCCTTGCTTGATTCCTCGGATTTTCTATGTGTGCGATTATATGTTTTAGCCACAATATGAAACATTCATAAAACACTTACCCGATTTCCTCGAATTTCTGCCTGTTGGAATGCCTTGATTCCATTGGATCACGTATGAGTTTTCCCCTAACGTAACGTAGCTCCAAAGTGCATTTTCCTTGCAAGACTAAGATGATTCTTAGTTCTGTAACCTCTCATTTCGTAAGACTTGATTGCAACTTCACTGATGATATTGAAGATCTTGAATTCTAACAGTGCCACATGCAGATCTTGTCCAAGAATGAGAGGTTGGAGAGCTACGGTGGTTGTGGGAAACATGATTGTGGGGAAAGCTTCGCTCGTAACGATTTTCTGAGGGAGATTGAGGTGAAGCTAATCTAAACATAATATCAAAATGCAACGCATTTATGAATATGTTTTATTATCTCCGTAAAATTTGAAATTTTGTACCATGTATTTCAACTTTCAAGGTCTAAAAGTATCATGTATCACAATATAGTAACATGACAAATTTTCAAAAACGTAAATTTCAAAAATGAAACATTCATACAACTCGATTCCTCGGATTTTCTGTGTGTACGGTTATAGGTTTTAGCCATAGTATGAAACATTCATACAACCCCTACTTGATTCCTCAGAAAAAAATTAATGTATCCTAGAAATAATTTTATCATAATAAATGTAAATAATAAATATAAATTTAATTATTTTATTTTTTATATAGAGAAGCTTATGATATTTTACAAATATATCCTAGTATATTTATTTAATAAAAAAATTATAATTAAGGTGAATAGTAGATTTTGAAAAGAATGGAGTTTAGTGTTATTTTAATAAATCTTGAGAGCAAGTGTTTTTTACTCTTTAAAAAATAAAACAGTGCAATAACTCAAATAAAGAAAGAAACCTGGTGATTTAAAATCGTTCGTACCGATCTTCCCCTGGAAACGTCGAGAGAGATCTAAACAATATGCAAGTTGACAAGGAAAAAAATGCTTCCAAAGTAGCATTCTTAATTTGGTCCAGGGTGAGATTGACACAACCATATACAGTATTGCTAAAGTTGGAGGGTGTGAAATGTGCATCATGTATAGGAGCTTGAATAGGGTCGTGAAGCCCGCTTTCCTGAGTGTGATCATTCTGAATATCAACGACGTAGTAAGTGAGCTCCACAGGGCGCGCAACGTGAAGGGAACGACTTTAGCAGAGGGCATCAACCTTTGTCTCTATCTCAAGACCGTAAAAATGGTTCACAGAGTTGCCGATGAATTCGACTAGGGGGTTGGGGATCATTCTTCCTTCAGGAACTTGACAAATGAGACAGTTGGAGCTTGTACCCCGATAGCATGTCAATTCTAATCCATGCTAGAAAGTGGAATGTGTAAACCCATGAAGCGAAGGGTTCCCGGAATGGACCCGATCGAGCCACTGATAGACTTGGCCATCATCACTGGTGACAAGTGTGAAAGCTGTGAAATATTCGACACGAACTCGATATGCCTCCTCATCATGGTTGACGTGTTCTTCACCCAAAGCCTTAATACTTATTTGGGCAAGTGGGAGTGAGGGAGGGTTTGCGAGAGCCATCTTGAGACCTGAGAGAGAGAGATAGTTCAAGGAAGAGGTAGAGGAAGTGAGATCTCAAAATGAGAGAGGGGGGAGGACAGAGAAGGAGTTGTTGAAATGAGGTCTGAGAGAGTGGAGTAGTTAGCTATCACAACCTGACTTTAAACTAGTCTTCATTGCTTACCTTGCTCTTTACCAAAAAAATTCTCTAAAGTAACCAACTTGTTCTAATTATGGTTTTGATTCTTGTAGCAGGGTGTGTTTAGGGAAAGGAATGACGTTGCCCCTGCTCTGCTCTTGAAAAACACCAGGACAAGTTCAAAACTCAATTTAATGAATGCATTGTGAAATTAACACTTCAATCCAATCAAAGCCTCAAAAGTCAAGGATGCGGTCAACAGTCCAAAAGGTTTTGCAACAATAACAAATAAAATCATCTTACACACATGGGGAGGCCAAAGCCCACCCATTTTTCCAATTGTATGTTATGTTTTTGGAATAGTTTGAGTTGGTAGCTTAAGTTATGAGTTCTTAGGGTGTTCAATTTTTCACCCCACCAACATGTTTTGGTGGTCGAGGGTTTGGAATGTGCATCATGTATATGCACTCGAACAAGATCATGAAGCTCGCGTGCTTGATTGTGGGGTTGTTCAAAATATCACAAGCATGGTTAGTGAGCTCCATAGGGCGCGCAACATGCAAGAAGCGGCTTCCAAGGGGGCCAACCTTCGTCTCTAAGTCTAGACCGTAAAAGCGCACTCAAGGAGTTGCCAAGGAATTCGACCAGTGAGTTGGGATCCTTCTGTCTTCAGGAATTCGACAATTGAGGCAGTTGGAGCTTTCAAGGCCTAAAAGTAGCATGTATAGCAATCAAGTAACATGACAAATTTTCAAAAACGTAAATTTCAAAAATGAAACATTCATACAACTCTTTCCCGATTCCTCAGATTTACTGTGTGTACGGTTATATGTTTTAGCCCAAGTATGAAACATTCATACAACCCCTACCCGATTCCTCGATTTTCTGAGTGTACGGTTATAGGTTTTAGCCCCAGTATGAAAAATTCATACAACCCCTGCCTGATTCCTCAGATTTTCTGTCTGTAAGATTATATATGTTTTAGCCCCAGTATGAAACGTTCATACATCCCCTACCCGAGTCCTCGGATTTGTGCCCGGTCTTTTCTATCTGGATCGGCACAACTGAACTTTTGGGAAAACACTTGATTTGAATCCCCTTATCATTTTCTATTACTCTACCAATATTTTCAAATATTTTGTGTCCCCTGCATTATATAAGTTGTGAACCATTTTCGGTTATTCCTCTTCTTTTTGTTCTTCCCTGATCATTTTAGTAAACTGAAAATTAATCACCTTTTACTGATACTCAATCAGGTCCATAATTGCAATTGAACCACAATGATGTAAATGCATTCAAATGAATTTTATGATTTAATTCAATAGAATTCATGAAAGTGAACAAATCAAATTGGTGAAATGGAGAATGAAAAACGAAAATTTTTTCTCCCACGTCTATCTCATCGTGGGAGTATGCAATTTGTTAAAATATGTTGGAAATCATTAGTTAGGCGTGTCTATATTGTATTAAAGTCTAAAGTCTCTTCTTTTATACTATTGAAATACTAACACAATTGAACCACAATGATTACCTGACGACCTGTTAGAATGCCTTGATTCCATTGGAGCGAGTGAGTTTTTCCCTGACGTAAGGTGGCTCCAAAGTGTATTTTCCTTGCAAAACTAAGATGATTCTTAATTCTGTAGCCTCCCATTTCGTAAGACTTCACTGCAACTTCACTTATGTCATGGAAGATCTTGAATTCTAACAGTTCCATATGCAGATCTTGTGCTAGAATGGGAGGTTGGGAACTCTGATGAAGAGTTCCTACTTCAGGCTAGAGAATGGAAACCCTACTTCAATGTATTCATTGCATTTTTAAGAGAGGTCCTTCATGTTTTGTAATGTGTGGTAATAAAATTTGAAATGATAATAAATTTATTTTTAAATATAAAAAGTATTGAATGCATTATGGAATGAGTAGAAAGATTTAGTTTATTTATTTATTTTTTAAATGATAATAAAATTTGAAATGATAATTATTGTCTCCGTCAATCCACATGAGTTTCCTCTCCATAGAATTATAGTTATAAATCTACTTAGTTTACAGCTTCATGAATCAAACATGCTTTCAATTTAATTCATCTCCATTGATTAACTTATTTAACTCAATGTATTATAATACATCTTACTTAGACTTAACTTGCGTGAGTAAGAGTTCTAGTTGATTAAATCATTTAGTTAATAAAGTCTATAAAATAACTAGTTAATATTAACTTCAATTTGCTTAGACTAATCATTCACTTAATTCCATATTATTCCATGTTAACTTAGATCATCATTTTATCATCAAGATTAATTAGAAATTATTCATAAATAACGACTAATAGTCTAATTAACCTAAGTTAATAAAATTATCACAACTAACAAGTTCTTCTTCCATTTTGAATTATTCCAGATCTGGCCAGATTGAGAAACCACATAAAAATAAAATTCCAACTTGTGATAATCATAAAAATCACCATTTTAGACTATTTAAGCTTAAAATCCAATCTTTCATGAAAACATCCAGAACTTAGTTGATTCTTTCTTATTTTTAAAGTTAGATTCATGTAATAAAATTCCAGCAAGGTCAGACCCAAGAGAATCAAGTTCCTTTTTACGAAATCAAAGGTTTTGGCCATGGTAACTATGAAAAGTGAAACTTAATTCCCTTGCTCTAACATGTTCCTTCTCATCCAGACCTGTCCATAATCATTTAAACATAAGGAAAATAGTTACAGCAACCCATAAGCACATAAGATTAGTTCATAATGTTCAAAATCATTATTTATGTCCATAACTTTGTTCAATTCTAAATTCATGAATTAAGGGCTGTAAGGTATGTTTTTCATGCTTAAAATCATTAATATAAGCTTAAAAATAGGTCCTGGAAGTGAAAGAACCTCAAAATCGCAAATTTGAAAAATTCCAGAAATTGACTCGCTGGAGAAGATGAAGATGCGGCGGCGGCAGCGGGGGTGTTCCACGCCGGCGGTGAATGGAGAACATATTTAGATTCTAATTTATTCCAGAAGAACTACGGCTTTTGAATCGTCGCAATCAGAGTTCAGACGAGGGAGAAAAACACGATTTAAGCTGATGATTCTCTCGGAAAACTGGACAGCACGATGGCCGCGAAGAACACGACGAACAGCTTGAATAATGAGCCAAAAAACAGCCCAAATCAACCCATAATTTTATAAAACTTTCTAGAATTGATATTTAGGCTTCCAGGAACATGATGGTGGTGGTTTTGGAGTGATTTGAGAAGGTTTCGGAAATGGGTAAAGGTTGAAGATTGAACCCAGAATTCATGATTTCGTACCCCAGAAGTTTGCCAAACTCTCCAGATTTAATCCTCACACACCCAGAAACATAATTGAAGTGGTTTTTGAGAAAAGGGAAGAGAATTTCGTGAAGAACAAAAATGAGAAAATGAAGAACAAGTTGAAGGTTTGTAAGGAAAATTGGGAGCTTCTCTCTCTGATTTCTGAAGCTAGGTTGAGTCTGAGGTGTAGTGTGACCTTAGGGCTGCAGAAGGGTCGAATTTATAGTCCAAGGATTGATGAAAGTTAAAGGAAGAGTGGCCATGAAAGTATGCACAAAGACAAGTGTTCATGGAGTTGTCTCTTCCTTTTGAAGACAAGTGGGCAGCTCCATGCACTAATCCTTACGTAAGACTTCGGATTGAAGCTTAATTAGTCAAATACATGAATTAGTCAATGTGTGTGAATGAGGTTTGAGTTTTCATCACTTTGTCAAACTATTATATTATATTTAATTTTTCTTTAACTTAATTTCTAACAATTTCATAATAAGGCTTTTAATATTCAAAAAAATTGACCATGGAAATAATTAGTTACCTCATAAATATATTTTCTTCCTTCTTTTGATTTTTAAATCATCTTATTTTATGATAATACACACATCAAAACCAATACAAAATAATAATAATAATAATAATAATAATAATAATAATAATAAGTTATTAAATTAGTGGAGGGAAAAATGGGGTGTAACCTAACTTGTTTAGATTAACTTATGAATAAGTTTTTAAGCTTAGATATATAATGACTTTCAATCAGTGACAGGTTTTAAATCCTGGGGGCAATATTACTTTTGGTTGGGAAGGATCCTTTCATATTTATCACAAGAAAAATATTTTAACACCATTTTTGTAACACTCTTTTATTTATTAGTTAAATTCATGCGGGTTCACTAAAATAATGTGTGTCTCACTTTTAATTTAATATAATTCACATGAATTTCAACCAATAAAATGATGAAGTAAATTGTTAGTTTGTAGCTAAATGACACCAAAAAGTAGCAACAATGTGTGATGTGGTGGTTGCTCACCTCATTTCTTAACTGTGGTTGGAGCCGTCTAGTCACTATTGTTGTCTTATGGTTAATACATTAGTCTAAACAAACAAAATACTAGCTAAAATGTAAAAAAAAATGAAAGTAATAAGTGGAAGCTTTTATCAATAACAGCAAAGTGATGAAGTTGAGTTTGGTAGGTTCCCTTGAGCAGCTGAGCTCAAAGCTAGCCAGCGCTTGCCAAGACTGAGCAAGTTAGCTGACTACAAAAATCAGAGATTGATAGAAGAAGATATTAAGATATGGCTAGGTCATGTGAGCTCTCTGTACCGTTGAAGAAATGTGTAATGAATACGGGTGTACAAGACCCGGCCCTACCCGCCGACCCGTCCCGGCCCAAGCTTTTAGGGTTGGGTTCAACCCGGCCCGATCATTAAAAAAGACCGGGTTCGGGTTGATCTTTGAGTTACCCAACTTCGGGTAGGGTCGGGTTCGGGTTGACACTCGGGTCACCCGGCCCGTCCCACATATATATTTTATAAAATTTTAATTTGTCATAATGATTAAAATGTGATACATGGTGCTCAAATTTGTCTTATCATATAGATGAAATTAAAATGTTTAACATTTACCTTATGAATTAAATTAACTATTGACACTTTCATGCTCTAACAAGAGAAAATCATGTGTGTGTATTATGCAAATGTGAGACAAGTGAAGAAATGATCAAACAAAATGTAAACCTCTCAAGTGCAATAGATTGTGAAATAATTGGATTCTTTCAAGTTATTTCTTCTAAAAAATGGTTCCAACTTATAACTCTTTTAGTATGTTATTATCTTTAAATTTTACAATTAGTATCAAATAGTCTTAAACTTATTGTCCCTCAAGTCAACCCGGTCTCGTCCTACATAGACCTGTCCTAAATTGGACCCGCATAATGTCGGGTTGCTTCGGGTCTAAGAACGGGTTAGGGTCTATGAGTTAACCCGATCAATATTTAGGGTCGGGTTAGGATTAACCAAAACCCGTCCCTTGTACGTCTAGTCACTATTGTTGTCTGATGGTTAATACATTAGTCTAAACAAACAAAATACTAGCTAAAATGTAAAAAAAAATGAAAGTAATAAGTGGAAGCTTTTATCAATAACAGCAAAGTGATGAAGTTGAGTTTGGTAGGTTCCCTTGAGCAGCTGAGCTCAAAGCTAGCCAGCGCTGGCCAAGACTGAGCAAGTAAGCTGACTACAAAAATCAGAGATTGATAGAAGAAGATATTAAGATATGGCTAGGCATGTGAGCTCTCTGTACCGTTGAAGAAATGTGTAATGAACATAAATAATTTACTGTACAATTGGGATTGAAAACAAAAGTGGTACCGTATAGTATATGGGGGCAGTAAGCCAGTAAGTATTCTCGTGGGGGCATAATATCAATGTCCTAATGCTATGATATATATACTGCTGGAGCATCATAAAATTTATCGTGCTTCCAAGCTAAACGTGGGTGCGTCCCTGCTTTCAATTCATTTCAATAAGTATCTCAAATTAACTTATTAATGGGGGTTTATGCGATAAATGCTTAAATCACCACGGCATGCGAATAAGGAAGTGCAGATACTCGTGGCTCCAAGCAAACTGAGCCATAGAAAGTTTCTATTTTAGACCCCTCCTCATCAATCCTAAATTCAGAAAACACATACTTAGCACCTACAATGCAACTCTAAACAAATCTCACTATGATCGCAATTTTAGTTAAGTGAAGATTGAACCACAGATTAATTAAGGTCATTTACCGTCATGATTTCAAGGCCTAAAAGTACCATGCATAGCAATAAAGTAACATGACACAATTTCAAAAATTACAAGTCAACAAACACAAATGACATCAAAATAACATTTAGGTTCAAAAAACTATTTTAAAGCTTGTTTTAAACTAGGAGAGCAATAAAACCTTAAGCTTCTAACTTGGCCAACACTCCAAAAAAATATGTACATGAGTAATCTCAACTTAATTCTAAGACCATACAAAGAGAAGTAAAGACTTCACATTTTGACAGCATGCAAAAATTAGTTCAAAAAAGACAGCTTGATGCACATAGCTCATTCAAATAAAATCTATAAGCACATAGCACATATCCACACATCACCGAAATTTGAGATCATCAATCTCAGAAATTATGAATCTCAGACATATTTAAGAAATTCAACCTCATACTAATCAAATCCTATATATTCTTCATTTTACTAACTCAAATCAACAGAACTCAATTTTTTTCTGAAGAACGTATAAACTATAAAGCAGAAAATTCTTTGTCAAAATTTACGTCTAATCAATGAGGTTGTTAATATGTCACAAGATTCATAAAAGCATATGTAAATACTTGGGGATAACTTCAGCTCATGCGATGTGTAAAAGTAGTATTGGACCACCTTAAATTAAAATTAAAACTAAGTGAGGTCCGCTATAGCCACTAAATAATAATCAAAATAACAAAATTAAAACTAATCAATCTTCTGCTAAATATGAGCCTTCAGCCTAGAAGAAGAAGATTCATCAGACACTCCATCAACAGCAATACAAAGACAGGGGTGGACTCAGAAAGCTCTATGCCATAGTATCCAGAATCTTGTGTTGTCCATCCCAACATTTTTATAACCGCCAGATCTATCAAAAGAGTCATAATTCTGCAGACATTATCAATAACAAAGAGAGCCTGAATCAGCTATATGTAGAACAAAATGGAAATCATAAAAAAATTTGAAAATTATTACAGTGAAACCTTGTAGCAAGAGAGGAGACAACAACCATCCGACATGTACAGAAATATTGAAAAAAGACAAATCCTATTTTAAGAAAGGAGAAACTTTAAGAAACTCACCCGAGTAGCTACTGAATTAAAAAGATGGCAGTTGGATTTCCTGGGGATGGAGGATTTTGATTAAGCAGAGAAGCAAGAGATCCAGCTTTAGCCACAGAACCGGCATCAGCTACAGATAAAATTTCCACATGTTCTAGAGCTATCTGTCTCTTGATTAAGTCTAAGTTTTCCCTAAGAACCTCCATTTCACCGAATGGCAATCTCAAATCCAGCGCTTGAGCCCCAAGTTTAATGGCTTCATCCTTCATAAACTTCAAGAAAGGTCTACATTGCTTTTGAATTTGTTCTGAATTAGAAGATTGACCAACAGAACTATGTTGCAAAGCCTCCAATATCTCTGATTCTGGAGCAAAAGTTCGGGTATCTCTGTTAAACTTGTTCTGGAGAATGTTCAGGCACTCGGCTTTCCAACCATCAAATTGTTCCTTTACATATACCAAGCCTGTTACCTTGTTTTCTGTCAGTGATGCAACAGGAGCACCTTTCTTATTTGTTTTCTTTGAACCTGAAAGTTGCTTCTGAAGCAACTTCCTCATAAGAACAATAGACCCCTGCAGATATGTATTGGCACTCTTCAGTGTAAGATCAGGAGCCTCAGCTGTTGGCCAGCCTGCTTTCACCACAAAACCATCCTTCTTCAAAAGCTCTCTCCAAATAAACTCAGCATAATGTGGGCAGATAGGTGCTAGAAGACGTGTCTGCACATCCATAAACCGCCACAGCAACTCACGATTGTAACCTCCAACCCCACATGATAATCTATACTCATCCCTAGCAGTCTGAAGATTGAAAAAGCCACTTATGAGTGCTTCTCGAAACATGTAGTTTGAGTAATTTTGCTCAGTTGTTTTGACAGCAATGTTAATCTCATTGGCAAACACACAATCAGCAAAAGTAGATGGAGGACCAGTTCTCATAGAAGATTCTGCTGCCAGGATCTCTTCATACCATGCAATTTCCTTAGTGAGCCGTTTAATTGCAGTATCTACTGTCATAAAGTCAAAATTTGCATCATCAACGCCATCACCAGCATAAGCCAAAGAGAATCGAGTAGCATCCGCAGAGAACTCCTCAATTGCCTGACGAATAGTTCTGAAATTTCCACTGGACTTGGACATTTTCGCTTTATTGAGCATTATGTGCCCATTGCATCTAAACCCACGTGGCCAGTGGTGCTTGGACATAATTGCAGTGTGGTTGTAAATGCAGAAGGTAAGATGATTCTGGATGAGATCCTTACCAGAAACTCGAAGATCGAGTGGATACCAATACTCAAATTCCTTCTTCATTCTGCCCAAAAGAGATGATGAAATATCAGTGGACTTAGGGAAAGGTCCATCACAGAAAATATAATCCCAGACATCATCAGTCAACTGTTGAGGTTTGATAACAGATTCACTAGATCCATACATGTCACCATTCTGCAAATAATGCACAACAGTGTAATAAGCCATGTAAATGGTGGAATCCGATAAAGACTCAACTAAGAACTGATCATCCCATGGTATGCGTGTCCCAAGACCAAATGATCGTGAGCAAGCCCACTGGTTCAACCAGCTTAAAGTATGCTCAAATCCATGTCTTGTCTCATCAGAAAACAAGCTCATGCTAGACAAGCATTCCTCAGCTAACTTCTTCCATTCTGATTCCCCATATGTAATGTACCACTGATCTGTCAAAGCTACAACACATTCATCACCAGATCTTGAAATCACCCGCTTCTCTGGCTCACTGTACACAATAGCATGACCTGAAAGTGTAGAACCAAATATTCAGTTACTAGGGCAAGATACAGGCATACATGTAAAACAAAACAATTTAAGAATTTATATTTACCTAAAGAAAAATATAACAAACTTTGGTTTATTATTGCCGCAAAATTATTTCATATTGTTATATAATAATCATATGTTGGCATGTTGCTGTACTATTTTGAATTACCAGAGATAATTAAATTAAGTAGGAGTAAATTGTAAAAAAATTATGAGAATAATAATAAGATAATACATATTTAAAAACAATGTGGTGATGAATGCTGACCTGAATCCAAAAGCATGCTCCTAATCAAGGGTTTAGCTTCCTGAACTTTCCTCCCAGTAAACTCTCCAACAATCATCGTTCCTTCAGTGAATCCTTTCAAGTAAGTTTGCTTTTTGGCTTCAGCAAGCTTCTCTTTCTCATTCTGACTCTTGATTTTCATCTGCAAGCAAACTGTCTCGGCACACTTATTTCCAAACTCTGGAACTTCAATGATGGGCACAATCTCAAATGGCATCACCCATTCATCCTTAACACCATACTTGGCCCTGAATGCTGGCTTTGACTTCAAATCAAGCAAGGCCATGTAATCATCAGGTGCATCACTAGGAACACTGGTCACCGCCCCAGTACCTTTATCCATCAAAATAGACAACATAGGGAGTGCATATATAGTGTCATTAACAGAAAGAGGCGATTTTAGTGGCAGGCCAATCAAGTCATAGCCAGTGAGCTCAAGCAAGCAAGTGGGTTTCTCAGGGACCCGTGAGTGATTCTGGTAGGCAAGGTTAAGTGCTGCTCTGTGTGACATAACAAAAACCTCAGTCTCATTGATTTCAAAAGCCCCATATTTCCCATCAGGCAAAACCCAAGCATTTGTTTGCCCATACATAGTCTCAGGCCTCAAAGTTGCAGCAGCAAGGAACACCTTCTTTCCCTCAAGCACCTCAAACTTTGGAGGGAAAGGTGGAACCACCTCCATCTTGATAATAGTGTACTCTTGGGGCTGAACCCCTTCACCACTTGCTCTATCATGATCAGCACAGGGTTGTCCATCCAAAGGAGAAAAAATAGTATACCTCACATCCTTCACAATCTTCCCCATGGACTTCAACTTCCTCACCTGCCATCTAACAAAAGAATCAAAATATGGGTTCATATCAGTGGTGATAAAGGACCTTCTCCAATCACAACCCAACCCAAAAGCCTTGAGATCCTCCACAGCCAAAGGTGGAAAATAAGAAAGCCATTTGTAAGGGTCCTGAAACTTTGAAATCTCATCATCAGAAATCCCAACACTCCTCATAATCTCCCATTGGTAAACCTGTGTGCCTGTTTTAGCAGCAGCCTTGGACTTCTTCCCTTTGAAACTGACTTTCCCACCTGCATTTGCATCATCATCAGGAGGAGCCTCTTCTGGTTCTTCTTCTTCTTCTAGAGGGAAAACCGGTGGGTCACCGAAACGCTGGATCTCTCTGGCGAGTTTATCGGCGGAGGCCTTGATGGGCATGCCGGTGCAGTGGAAGGCGAAGGGGAGGAGCACATTGGCACCCTTGAGGCGGTGGAAAGCGGCGGCGAACTCAAGCTTGGAGAGGGAAAACGCGTGACCCAGATGGAGGTAACCGTTCATGTAAGGGAAAGGGAAAGTCCCGAAGAATTTCTCGCCGGGCTTCGGCGGCGCGTCGCCGGGCTCCGCCGCGAATACGTTGCTGTCTTCCCACCATTTTTGAACCTTGACCTCAATCTCCCGGAGATGATCCCGACGGGCGGTGCTCTTGCCACCACCGTCACTCGCCGCCATGTCTGCGAAAAACCGACAGCAACTGCACACGAAAAACAGGAACGCACGAAACCAATTGTTTAGTGGTAAAGACACATGAATTGCATGAAGGAAACGAACACAGACAAGGTTTTGTTTGAAGCGATGAAACAAGGGTTTTGCATTCTTCTTTCGGGTCGGATCCTATTGGGCTAATAAGCCCATTACCCCTCATGTTTTTCCTTTCTTGAGTAGACTCTCGTTGGTAGGTAAATGATGTTATATTTGTATTTTCTGATTTTTCATTACTCTAAAGATTAAATAATTTCATATTTTCAAAAATAATTATTATATTATTATCCTTCAAAAAAAAACTACGGTATCAATATGACATTTAACTAGTGTTTTTTACCCGTGCGTCGCACTGAGAATATGTCTATTGTATTTGATACATCAAATAAAACCTTGATTACTAAAAATATAATAAATGGTTATTATTGATATTAGAATAATTAACAAAAGTCAATTGTAACTTTTCTACCATTAAACATATTTTACATTTATTATATATGATTTTTTATACCAAAATAGTTTATGATATAGACCGGCTATTATTAGTATTAGAATAATTAACAAAAGTCAATTGTGACTTTCTACTATTAAACATATTTGAAATTTAAAATAGTTTAAGAAAAAATGTATGCCGATAAAGTCTTTTTTTAATGGTTATGGTTATGGTTATTTTTTATTTTATGCTTATTTTTATATCAAAAAAAATTATAATATTTGGATACCAAGGTTTTAAACGTAACTTAGGACTAGAAAAAAAAATGTACGACTTTGGATTGGAAACAAAAGTTAAATGTGACTTTTTTTTGAAATCAAGTTAAATGTGACTTTTTTTTTACATCGGAAAGATAAACTGTACCCGTCAGGAATCGATCCTTGGATCTCTCCCTACCCAACCCATATGTCCCTCCGCTCCTGTCAATCTGTAATTCTTGACATTTAGTTGGATATCAAAGTATGAAAATAATTTTTTTAATAATAAGTAACGTATGTATTGATAAAGCTATTACAAAAGTCAATTCTGAAGGATATAAGAAACATATGCCTAGTTTCAAAAAAAAAATGCCTTATTTCAAAAAATTGCAAAGTAAATGATATCAAAAACATCAGCTTTTCACCAATAATTGATTAACATTTTCTAATTTACTGACATATATTTGATTTCAATTTATCATTTTATTCATTTATTCATACTCATATTTCATTCGTGCATGGTGCGGAATCAATACTATATATATAATATATCTCGTAAAAATATTTTACATATGTATGGATTGTTGGATATTTTAAGAATATTTCAAAAGTTTTAAAAATTAGGTGTCCACTAGGGTGTGCAACCTTTTATTTGGTCCACCGGTGGTCCACTCTTTAAAACTGTCAGATCTTGGAATCAAAGAAATCAAAGAATATTCTATAGATGAATGGTTAGGATTGAAAGCATAATAAAAGGGTAGAAGTGTAATATACTTTCTTTTATTATTTAAAAAAAATTCTAAGATTTCAGATTCAATCAAATTCACAAACTTCTCCAGATTCCAACAAATTCAAGATTTCCAGATTTCATCAAATCGATTCAAATCCCAGATTCCCTGTACCAAAACAAAAATTGGTTGGAGGAGGAACAGTGATGGTGCAAGAACTTCTTCATTTTCATCACTTTATCTTCTTCAGACCCAAAATCCCAAATTTGTGACTCCGTCATGCTCAAAGACCCAAAGCTCTCCTCTTACATCTCTGCTCCCAGTTCCTTCAGCTCATCTCCTCACCAGCGACTCTGACACCAAGCATCGATGTTGGCGGCGGCGGTTCTCCTCCTACAGATCCCAAACCCATACATTCAAACCCTATAATTGAAAAAAATTAGGGTTTTGCTAAACACAAAGGATACAACCGAGAGAGTAAGGGACAGGACACCGAACACAGAAAATCTGAGAGAAAACAAGCAAGAAAAACCACTGTTGAAATATGGAACCAGCAAGAGCTTAAAAGAGAGGATTTTGAAAGGGAGAAGCAGACCACGAAAACAGATATCAGATAATGGTACTTTTCCCATGAATCCCGCTCCACCACCTCTATGTTGTGGCCAATTGGGTTCGTTCTGGTTGGCTATTACGGCGGAAGCCATGGAGCAACAGAAATCACGGCCGTTCGGTGAGATTCCGGCGTAGCTACGGCATGATTCCCAAATGCAGCTCGAACACGCCGCCGGTGGAAACGGAGGTTTGGGATCAACGACCTGGTGTGGGTGATGTTGAGTTCGGTGAAAAGTTGGTGAGTAAGGGTAGCACTTTGAGGTGGTTGAGATGAGGAAGGTGGAGGTGGGTAGGTTTGGGGATCTTGCTTGTGCAAAAGGTGGCTGAAAATTGGGAAATCGTTGGGGTTGGGTTCCATTTTCTTCAACAGAGGAGGAAGAATATTGGCGAGAAAGGAAGAACAAGAAGATGCTAGAGTAGAGATAGGTTGGTTTTGGTTGGTAGCATTGGACGTTGTTTAGCCAATTTCACAAATTCAATTCAGAGGAAGAAGATTGAGATGGAGACTCAGAAGGATCTAGATCTGGGTTTTTTTTTTTTTTAAAAAGATCTGGGTTAGATCTGATTTGGAGGTATGAAATGTTTAGGATTTAATTTTTATTATTTATCTATAGTAAATTACTTAAACACCCATGGTTCATGGGTGGACCAAAAAAAAAGGTTGCCCACCCTAGTCGGAACCTAAAAATTAAATCATTATCTATCATCTCATTTAATGGATAAACGTTACCATTTCATTGAATTTCTTTTTTATTAACATTTAACCCTTGGTGACGGTTTCTTTTCTATCAATGGCTTTAATTTTGTTATTATATGCTTTCCTTATTTTTATTGTAACCATTTATTTGGTTTTAATATTATTACTGCTTTGTCTTGATTAGTACCAATGTGGAGATTTCAAAATGGCTTGATCTTTCTTTGCAACGTGTTGTTGAGGAAATTAGAAACAAGGTTCAGCATAGTTGGTTTATAATTGATGTCCTTAAACTCTTAGTTAAGGGTTTGATCCATGTGCACTGTGTATGGAGAATGATTTGTTAGGAGAGACATTTTATAGTCTTGACGGATTAGTCTCATGCCATTTAGTTGTGAATACCTTTTAGCACACCAAAAGTGAAAACAATAGATGATCTTTTATAGAGAGAGAGAGACTCCCCTAGGGTTTGGAACTTTTTCAAACTTCTAGGTCTAGCCGCCGTTTGACTTGGTTTGTCTTTAGCAACTTGAATGTTCTTCTGACAACTTTTTGGGCTGTAATAGCACCGTGGTTTACAACAGGAAGTGGTTTTCTTAGAAAGTGTCGTTTCAGCCGGTGGAGTTTTTCAAAAATTGGTAGCGGTAATGGCAAGAAACAACAAGGACCAATGGGTGTTGTCTGGATCTGAGGCGGAGGTCCTCAACGTCGGACCGGTGACAATGGATCCGGTGCTAGCGGCGGACGTTTGGGCGGTGGGAAGGCTGATTTCTGAACCAGCCCTTATCACACGCGTCTTCCGGAGTGTGCTGGGACGCCTATGGGGATCACAGAACCATGTGGAGATACGAGAGGTGTCTAACAACCTCTTTCTCTTCAGATTCGTCAACACAAGGGAACGCAACTTTGCTGTGCAAGGTGGGCCGTGGTACGTGAACAGGTTTCTGGTCGTCATGGCAAAATTTGATGTAAACTCCATCCCATCTCAGGTGACTCTGGTGAGGGTACCTTTCTGGGTTCGAGTTTACAACTTGCGGGTTAGCCTAAGAACTGCAGCTGTGGTTCGATCGCTGGGAAGCACTTTCGCTGGTCTCATAACGTGGGATAGGGCAGAAATTCATCGCTTCAGGGAATATATGCGTATCCGCGTCTGGGTTGATGTCACAAAACCTCTAAGGCGGGGTCAAGCGATGAAGGCCGAGGATGGAGCCTCTTTCCAGGTGCGGTTCAGGTATGAGAAGTTGTTTAATTACTGCTACAAGTGTGGGATGATGGATCACGTAGTCCGGGATTGCGCTGAAATGGGTGAGCAGGATAATGGGGCCATGCTTTATGGCGCTTGGCTTCGAGCAGATGAAGAATATGGGGATGGTGGGCGATATAGGCGTGACTTCACAGGTCCGTCAAAGGAAAAAAATGCTGAGTTCTGGGGTTCCAAGACCCATGTTGGATCATCCAGTAAGAGCATGGAAGAGAACGGGGCTGTTGGAAAAAGGGATGACCCGGTGGACACTGAACTTGACAAGGATGATTTGTTATTTGATGAGGACCATGCCAAAAAGCAAGCTGCGCAATACATGTCCAAAGTAAATAAATTTACGAACGCAACAGTGCATGGGCCTATGAAGGAGAATCTTGGGACGTCTAGTTTGAGTGGGAAAGGAAAATATGCTGCTGAAACAGTGGAGGGAATGGATGATGATGAGATTGGGGATGATGACTTATTCTATGATGAGGATGAGCCACATGAAGATGGGGTGCATCACATGCAGAGGCGGATCCACCGCCTGGCCACCCTGGGCCTGTGCCCAGGCTCTGGCCACAAAAAAAACTTTTTTCTTTGGCCCAGATCATATTTTGGACCCCAAAAGAACAAAAAAAAAAGGGCAAAATTGAGAGAGACAGAGAGTGAGGCGTGGTGAGGGTGAGGGCTTGGAATTGAGAGAGGCAGAGTGAGGCTTGGAGCAGAAGAGCAAAGGAAACAGAAGCGCAGTGTTTGCCAGCCCAGGGACAGCGGAAGAGAAAACAAGGGAAAGGAAAAACAAGAGCAAAACAGGGACATCAACTTGATGAGGCAGAGAATAGATGCACAATCTCCATTCTCTAGTGCTTTCCAATTGCATCACCCATCGGCCACCGAAATCCCCTAATCGGTATTGCTCTCCAAAGGACCAAAATTGTGTCCTCCAACTCTGCCTGCAACAAAAGGAGAGAAAACAAACAAAAGAAGGAAAAAAGAAGAAAAACAGAGGGTTGTGTGTGCCGCAGAGAGGGTGAGCGGTGGGTTGTGTAATGTGTGAAGAGGGCAAAATTGAGAGGCAGAGGCCAGAGAGTGAGTGAGGAAGATTCTAGAATACTGTATGAAGGGATTGCATTAAGTTTCAGATCTGTGGTGTGCTGCTGCCTTTGTTTTGTTTCCAATTTAGTCTCACTATTATTATATTGTTTCTGTATCTTGTTGCGCTGTGAAAATTGAAATAGATATTCGTTGAGTATGTTGGGGCTATTTTCGTTTTATTATATTTGGTGGGTGGTGGGTACTTGTTGCTGTTAAGTTTCAGGGTGCTTTAGAGAGTAGTCTACACTCTATACACTATTTTCTCCTTATATTTTGATCTTTATCTCCTCTTGTAAGTGGGTCAAGAACCCCTTGTGTTTGTTTATTATTTTGTAGCTTATCCAAAAACAAAATGGAACTATGGAAGTTATGCACTTCAATTTTAAATTAATGGAACTTGCTGCAATTTTGAATTATTAATAGAACTTGGGCTTGCTACAAGTGCAATGTTTTCAATCAATGGAATGGAACTTTGTTGTAATGTTTTGATTGAATCAATGGAATGTAACCTTGCTGGAATGTTCCCATTGTTCTTTCTCTTTATGGGGTAATGTTTATGCCCAACGGTGAAGAGATGTATATATGAACTTTAGTTCAACTTTTCTTTAAAAAATCCTTGAATATTAACTTTAGATCATTAAATTTCAAATATGAGAAGATTTTTGGTTCTTAGAGCAAGTATATTAGTAAAATGGCGAGTCTCTTTTATTTCGGTTTATAACTATTTATATATTGTGTCACGTGTGGATTTGCGGTTCTAAAGTTTGCCCAGGCTTCAAAAATTTCCTGGTTCCGCCACTGATCACATGCTTGGCGGTAGTGGCAGCACACGTGCTCGAAATGAGGATTATTCTTTTTCTTTTGATGTGCCAAACAATAACAAAGTGGTCCAGATTGGAAATCAAAGTACATGGGATGCCAACGACCCAAGAGAAAAAACAGTTGGATCGAGAAAGAGAACAGGTGCTGGCTCTGCTTCTTCTACACCAGTTCTGAGTCCCACGGGTATTTCACCACCTCTAAAGAAGCAAAATCAGAATGATGGATTGGGATTGGCGGAGCATGCGGCGCAGCTCCGCCCACCTCAATGAGGATTGTAGCTTGGAACTGCCGAGGGCTTGGGAACCTGGGGGCAGTTCTAGCCGCGCAGCGGCTAATTCGTTCAGAAGTTCCCGACGTGGTGTTTCTCTCGGAAACACGTAAGAAATCTCAGGAGTTGTCTGCTAGACGTCGTTCTCTGATTCTGCCTAACCTGTTTCCTGTTGACTGTATGGGGCAGGGGCGGTCCAGAGCGGGGGGTCTTTGTTTGATTTGGAGTGACGACATTGTTGTTGAGGTAATCAATTTCTCTTTAAATCATATTTTGTTTTGGATTAAGTCTCCTACTTCGCAGGATCGCATGCAGGTTCTGGCGGTGTATGGTTTCCCTGAGGAAGGAAGGAAAAGAGACACTTGGGCTTTAATAGCGCGGTTAAAACCTAGGGACGGGGTCCCGTGGTTGTGTGTGGGTGATTTTAATGACTTACTTAGTCCCTCTGACAAATTGGGAGGAGATCCTGTGAACCTTATCCGTATGCAGGAAGTAACCCAAACCTGTCTTGATTGTGGTTTGCATGAGGTTGGTTTCTCTGGATATCGGTTCACCTGGTCGAATAAGCGAGAAGCCCCTCACACCATCAAAGAGAGGTTAGACTATGCTTTGGTAAATGATGCTTGGCATTCTTTGTGGCCGGTGACTCATGTAACTCACCTTCGGCGATTTAAATCAGATCATAACCCAATTAGGGTGGAATGTAGTGTTCAGAAAAGAAATGAAACTAGAAGAGAACACAGGTTCAGGTTCGAAGAGCTTTGGCTTCAAAACATGGAGGATTGTGCTTCCATTGTGGCCGCGGGTTGGCACCGATCAGGGGAAAATATAGTGGGGAAAATTGAGGGTGTGGGGGTGGCTCTAGATAGGTGGGGGAGAGGAAAATATGGAGATATACCAAAGAAGATTTCTGAGACACAGGTTCTTTTACAGCGTTTACAGCGGGAGGTTCAATCCGAATTGGTGCTTGAACAGACAAAACAGGCTGAGGAGAGTTTGGATGATCTCTTGCGACAAGAGGAGATTCTTTGGTGCCAGCGGTCGAGGGCGAATTGGCTCCAACATGGGGACAAGAATACCAGATTTTTTCACCAGAAGGCAACACAACGGAGGAAGATAAATATGATTGAAAAGCTTGTTGATGATGCGGGAATGAGTTGGGTGGAGGACGTGGATATTGGTCGGGTGCTAAATTCTTACTTTGCAGATTTATTTACCTCCATCAACCCAACAAATGTGGAGAGAGTTACGAACTTGGTGGCAAATAGGTTAACATCAGGTCATCTGACGATGTTAATGGATCCTTTCTCTAGGGAGGATGTGGAGGAAGCGCTTTTTCAGATGCATCCAACGAAGGCCCCTGGTCCAGATGGTTTGCCGGCGCTTTTCTACCAGAAATTTTGGAATATTATTGGCGATGATGTGGTAGACTACTGTTTGCAAATTTTGCATGGTCAAGCATCCCCAGGTATTATTAATCAAACTCTTATGGTTTTAATACCTAAGATGAAACAACCTGTGCATGCTACTCAGTTTAGGCCTATTAGCTTGTGTAACGTGTTGTTTAAAATTATTACAAAAACAATAGCTAATAGGCTCAAGTTGATTTTACCTGATATTATTAGTGGGGCTCAGAGCGCATTTGTTCCTGGTCGTTTGATCACGGACAATGCTCTCATAGCGTTCGAATGCTTTCATTACATGCAAAGCAAGATGTGTGGCCGTAATGGCGCGATGGCTCTCAAGCTTGATATGTCCAAAGCTTATGATAGAATTGAATGGCCGTTTTTGGCAAGTATTTTAGATAAGATGGGCTTTCCTCAGTCATGGATCCATCTTATCATGGGTTGTGTGTCTACTGTGAATTTTCAAATTATGTTGAACGGGAACCCGCAGGTACCTTTTGATCCGGGGAGGGGGTTGAGACAGGGTGATCCACTTTCCCCTTATTTATTTATTTTATGTGGTGAAGCTCTTTCTGCTTTAATTGAAAAATAGATTTTGTCTTCATCTCTTAGTGGCATAAAAATTGCGCGTTTTGCTCCTGTTATCTCACATCTTTTGTTTGCAGATGACACTATCATTTTTGCTAAGGCAGAGCCTAGGGAAGCTGAATGTATCAGAAATATTCTTCTTTCCTATGAGCAGGTGTCTGGACAAGTTGTCAATTTGGAGAAGTCCATGCTTTCATGTAGCCGAAATGTGGATGGTAATAGATTTAATGAACTGAAACAGTTGTTGAATGTAAAGGCTGTGGAAAGCTATGAGAAATATCTTGGGCTCCCTACGATCATTGGGAAGTCTAAGACTAGAATTTTCCAATTTGTTAAGGAACGTGTCTGGAAGAAACTTAAAGGTTCGAAGGAGCGGACCTTATCTCGTGCAGGGCGGGAAGTTCTTATTAAGTCAGTGGTGCAGGCGATCCCTTCATACGTCATGTCTTGTTTCATTATGCCGGATGGTTTATGCCGGGAGATTGAAAGTATGATCAACAAGTTTTTCTGGAGCGGAAGCGCTGAGAAGCGTGGTCTTCATTGGGTGAAGTGGGATTCTTTGAGCAGGTCTAAAATGGATGGGGGCCTTGGTTTCCGGGACTTTAAGGCTTTTAATGTGGCCCTTGTAGGAAAGAATTGGTGGAGGATGTACAGGAACCCAGAATTACTTCTTACAAAAGTATACAAAGCTGTATACTTTCCAAAGGGTTCGATGTGGGATGCAAAAAAAAGTTGGAGGCCAAGTTATGCTTGGAGCAGTTTGTGGCGGTCGAAATGGCTCTTTGAAGAGGAAACTATGTGGCGAGTTGGCAATGGACAGAGTATCATGATAGCTGATGAGAAGTGGCTCCCAAGCGGTTGTCTATCTATCTACCGTGAGGATGTTGCAGTTGAGTGTGGGGTGATGCGCATGTCTGATCTTTTTCTTCATGGAAGACAGCAGTGGAATAATGCCTTGGTGAGTTTTCTGTTTTGGCCACCAACGGCAGCTAGCATTGTGAAGATTCCTCTTCCTCTCGTTGGTGGACGTGATATACGGTTTTGGCCTCGCACTATTACTGGTGAATACACTACGAAATCTGGCTATGTCGTGGCGAGGTCGAAGGCTATTTTAGCAGCAGCTTCATCATCTTTTTCGCACCATGTTGCTCCCAAAGTTTGGAAAGTGCTGTGGAAGGTCCCAACAATTCCCAGATGTCGTGAGCTTATTTGGAGAGGGTGCCTCAAGATTCTTCCTGTGCGTTCGGCATTGCGTCGGCGGGGGATGGACGTTGATGATATGTGTCCGTGGTGTGGCGTTGATCAAGAAACGATTGGCCATGCCCTTCTGTTATGCCCGGTGGTGCGACGCTGGTGGTTTGCTTCCCCCCTTGGCCTGCGTTTGGAAAGCGAGGTTGAATTTCATGAGTTTGTGGCTGGTTTGTTCTCGCAAGCAGAGATTTCTATCGTAGCTTTGTTTTGTCAGCTATGCTATATCATTTGGGAGGCAAGAACCAAGTTTATTTTTGAGGGGATGCAGGTTTCAACCGAAATGATCTTGTCTCGAGCTGTTGGGATTGCGTCTTCAGCTGCTACGGCACCTAGTCCCCTGCGCAATGGAGCTGTTGGTGAAGTGTGGACAAGGCCTGGAGAGGACACAATCAAAGTCAATTTTGATGCAGCTTGGACTGATAACAGAGGAGCTAGTGGCGGAATGGTGGCTAGGAACGGAGAGGGGGAGGTTATGGCTGCTGCAACCAGACCAGGTTTGGAAGCGCTCTCCCCTCTTTTAGCCGAGGCCGCGACGTTCCGGTGGGTGATGGTGCTGTCAATGGAGCTGGGATTCAGATTGTTAACTTTGAAACTGACTGCAAGTTGCTCTACGATACCTGGCGGAGGAAGAATTTGGGTTCATCCTATTTGTTTACTATTTTATCTGATTGTAAGGACTTGGTTCAGTTTTTTGATTCTTTTTCTCTTTCGTTTGTCCGTAGAACTGGTAATAAGGTTGCTGATTTCTTGGCTAAGCATGCGGGAGACTTTGGTGATTCGGTTTGGATCGACGAAGCTCCCCAGGCCGTAATGCCATTGGTTTTGGATGATGTAAGGGCCTTTGTGCCCAACTGATTTCTCTCTTAATATTATTTCCATTTCAAAAAAAAAAGTGACATATTCAGGGGCTGCCAAGCGTGAGCTATGAAGAGTTATGTGTGTGATATTATTATTATTATTTTATATTTTGTAATTTGTGTTGATATTCAAGTTTGCTATATGCTGAGGAGTTATCGTATCTTGAGCAAATAAACTCTTGAGGTTAGTGTCATGTGACACACCCCAAGCTATTGTGACTACTTTTATAATATTTGGTTTTACACTAGTGTAATTTTATTGTATTCCCATTACAATATATCCAACATGGATCACCCCAAATGTTAGATCTTTCAAATTTCGCGCTCACAAGCGTCTATAATGTTCAACTCTAGACATGAGAAGATGCATTAAAATCTCACATTGACTAAAAGTATGACTAAATATGTTCAAATAAAGTAAAGCAATCCCCTCACTAGCCTTTAAGGTAGAGTTAAACCCAATCAAAATTCTGACTTTGAACTCGTTTATCTAAGCTAATAGAGTGCACATAAGTATTCAGTCCATATTTCACAAAAATGTATTTTCGCATATCTCAAGGCACCAACGGAGCAAATTTATCAAGTTAATTTTAACGTGGATCAAAGAAGCAAACTTTTAAGCGTTCTTCAACGTGGATCACATTGAGTTCAACGGAAATCATAAAGCTTGTTTAAATAGGAGTAGGATGGAAGGTGAAATAAGCCAAGGAGATAGGACTCGGGAGCTTTATGATTCAAAAGGCAAGACTACCATCGTGCATCTAATCCTCATTATACATAAGTTCTTAAAAGGATCAAGCAACATGTATTGAGAAAATCTCTAAATGGCACAAATATGATATAACATACCCATCTCATAATAGCAACTCTCCAGTTTACCTGTCACTAGCAGATTCTATTCCTACAGCAGCAACTAGTAATATGACAATGCTACAAAGATGTCATAGTAGGGTTGACAGTACAGATATCACTAAGGTGATGTTGGGACTGGTTCAGTACCAGAAACATGGGAAGCAGCATCTTCTTTAGACATGGAGTGTCTAGTGTTATTATCCCTTTTTCCATCTTTCACGGTGGACCTGCTTCCATTCTGATGAGCATTAAGAGATAGTCGTCGGTTAGGAGTACCGTTTGCTCCTCCAGTAGGACGAGGGCCAAGTACCTTCTTGTTGCCAAGTGGCCGCACAGGGCTAGGTCTTGAACCCAAGGAAGATTCCTGTTCAGTGTTCTGTGGCTGCTCAGAATACTTTTTCTGGTCCTACAGAATGTAAAGTGCATCGGTTATGATATAAACTCTTCAAGGAGAACAGCATTCAACAAATATAAGAATGAACAGAAGAAATTGACCAAGGTGACAGTTCACTTTTGCAAACAGTCTGATTAGAAGGTGCTCAAGTAAGTCTGAAAATAAGTCGTCCTAATCATTTCATGACTGAAACTTACCTTCATCCTTCGTTTTTCCTCTTCCCGCTCCTGCCTCAGTATGGCATATTCATCTAACATGGCAAGAAGAGGAACACCATCATATGTAAATGACACGCCATGTACTTCTTCCCAAGCTCGAGTTTTGGCAACCAGCGTATCAACCATAGCTGCATTTTTTTTTGCAACAAAAACAAAATATCATAATTTTTCTATGCTCGTTCATGCCAAGAAACCATGATAGTGCACTAGCATGTGCCACCAAACCTCGGATTGCAAGTTCAAGTAATTCCATCCAAATCATTTGAACATATAGTGCTATTATGTTTGTATTAGAGTTGGGTTGGATGTGAAAGTCCTTTCATCCAATCCAACTCTTTTGTTCCTTTGAAAAAATGTGCCTTTTTTTGCATTGGCATGTGTGCCAATGTGGGTTGAAACTTGAAAGTGTATCCAAACACACACAGAAAACTAAAAGTATTTTTATAGCAAATGAAATTATTTACTCACTCTAGTGATGTGATGCTTTCTTGTTTGCTTTTAGTATGAAGAGAATTATGCTGATAGTGGATCAAGTTCAGTCTCATTTAACAAATACCTGGAATTTTGTTGACCAGTATCCGAGCTTTCTCTGCACGTTTGAGGTTCAAGTGTGCACCTCTACTTGCATTATACCTGTTTTCATCCTGTTTAACAATATAGTATAAGAGGGAATTAAAATTCCATGTACCTAAGAGACAATATAAGGATGATAAATTGACAGAAAAGTACAGCTAAATTTCATGTACTTCCCACATGACAACAGGGCAAAACATATTTCCATTAATCAAGTAGGACATGACATAGACTAAAAGCTTGTGCGCTATAAACTAATTTAATACAATAGATACGATAGTTGCCTAATATGAATGAAACTAGATAGGATAGTTGCAACAGAGCAAAGCCTTAATGTGAACAAGCAGAGCAGGAAAGCCTTTATAGTTCTCCATTGAATTACTCTTAACCAACTTCATTGATACTAAATTTCATGGGGGAAATGGTATAATAGAATATTCAGCCCTTGTCTCATGGAAATGAATAGTACAATGCGATATTTAACACTTTCCTATATCCAGACAAACCAAAATCCATCAACACATGTCAGGAGTATGAATGTAAAAAGTTGTAAAAGAATAATCACAAAAACTGGGGAAAGTATAACATAAGAGATAAAATCAAAATTCTATCCTTGCAGATAAACTAACATCAAAGTGTCATTCAAGTAACATCCTCATTTTTCATCTGCATTATAGTGATACTCATCAATCATTATCATTATACTGCCCATGATATATCGCCAAAGTTCTTACCACAATGAAGTCAGTTCAAAGGATTACATCTTTCATTAGCATTATTCAAAATGGTACTATTTCAACTCTTCAATCACAGGTGCACGCATAAAGACTGAAGATGGTTGATTATTGAAGATGGTAGATTATAACTTATAAGTACCCGATTATAGTCTTCAAGCCAACTCTCTTCTTCACATGCTGACATCCATTTCTCAACTTTGTCCAATATTTCCTTCCGGCTTAAAGCTTCTTCTTTTGCATTTGCTATCTGTTTGTCCATATCCGCCAGTAATTCAGCTGGTTCAAATTTTCCAGAATCAATCTGTGATAAAATCTTCTCTCGAGCAGCTTCTGGGTCTATTTCCATATGAGCATGGGCAAATATTTCTTCAAGTTCGGTTTGCTTTTTGAAAGCAATCTCTTTCATCCTGCTGGCTTTCAGCTGATCAAGCCTTTCAACTTCTACTTCAGCCTTCACAACAAAAGACAAGAAAAATCAGTTGGCAACACCTATGGAACAAAACTTTTCAAACTTCAGTGGGTCATTAGTACCTGCTCAATCAGATCCAGAGCAAGTGCCCCAGGAATAGAAACTTCATCTACAGAAGCTGAAATATTGCAGGTGACATGGTCAAATAGCCTCCTTTCTTCTTCAGGGGTATCCATTAGATTCCACAGATCAATTAGCTGTGAAGCTAACCCTTGCAGCTGTAGATATTTGGGTCAAAGTCATAAAAGTTATATATACATACATAAGCATGTACAGTGCGCCTGCAGGCACACTGTAACACAGCAGATGAAAAGTTAGGCATAATTAGCATGCCATGTTTGCAAGTGATATAATTACTTCTGAGGTGCAAAGCTAGAATATATGGTATTTCCATGTAAACATTAAAAAATTCATAAATGAAAAGATTAGCTTTGAAGGATAACACCTGGCAGCCAAGGTATAAGGCAAAAAGCACGAATGAAGGAAATAAAACAACTGAACTAACATACAGTATTTTTAATGCATTACCTTGTACAACCTCTGCTTTTTATCTTCTTTGAGTGTTGAGACTGTCTTAGCCAACCTAGCTAGGGTGCCATTGCTTATGCTTTTGGAATGAACATCAGTAGAATCATTTAAGCTTGGATGAACCTCAGTCATAATACTGAAAAAGTCCATACCAAGAACAGCACAAAGATCATGCACCGTGCTCACAAATTCAAGAACCTTGTGCAACCTCTCACTCTACAAGACAAAAACCAAGAAACAAAACTCTCAACATGTTGATTAGAGGAACAAACAAAGTTTCCATTTTTTTCACACATAGATTATCTGATGGTTTACCTTTTCCTTTTGAAGTTCTTGGAGTTGGGAGTGATACTCATCCAACTTCTTCAGTGACAGGTCAGACTCATCAACTACAAATGGTCCTGTCTGATCAGGGTTCAAATCCGCAGTTATCTCTCCACATATTTTTTGGATTTGTGACTGAACATCTGAAAACTCCTTTATTCTTTCCTCCTTTTGTTGCCACAACTGTTCCAGTATTGGTGCTATAGCTGCAAGCTGTTCCTTGATAGTTCCAGAAGTATTTTCAGGCTGCAAAGGAACCAAAAATAGGTATAGGAAATTAGCTTGCCAGTTCAATATTTTAATGCATAACTAAGTTATATTTGCAGTTGTTGGTTGCAGCCAAACATATGGACATATGTAATTAGTCACTAACAATTTCAGCGAAGCTCTTATCACCAAGAGCTGATAGAAGACTAGAAAGCTCAAGCTTAGCATCAGACAAGACTTGAAGTAGCTGTGCCCTTGATTTTGCAGCCTCCTCAACCTTTCTCTTGTACACATCCAAGCATTCCTGGTCTATCTGAAGAAGCAACTTGTCTCGCTCCGCATCACTCTCACCAACCTCATCCCATATTTCCTACAAACAAATATAGATAACCTCACTATTCTGTAGACCATGCACGTTTCCGATTGACACAGATGAAAAGCTTGATAAAGTTACCTGCAGCTTATTCAACAAAGAACCACAGGTGTTTTCTCCCAGAAGAGGATTCTCAGCATCTGTCACCGCCATTGAAGTTCTCACTTCTCACACAAACTAGCCTGCACAAAAGGGGGGAAATCATATGAAAATCCATTCTCCACCCCACTAGAATAGAGGTACACAAACATCTGATTGAGGTCACCAAAATTGCTTTTTTCTTTAGTGATGTTATAAATAGTTGCATTTAATGCATTACATATGCTAAGAAAATCTCCAAACAGATACATAAAATCTGACTCCATTCAACATAAAAGCATAATCCAATACCCAGTTACATAAACTAAACACATTGCAGACAAGATCACAAGTTCACAACAAATTAACAAAATGAGTAACACTTGATTTAACCCAACAAACACATGCTGGAGAGACATTCCTCCTACATGGGACTAAAATCCAAAAGGGCATTAAGTAGTAGTGAGCAAACCCCACTTTGAAAGCTCAAAACTTTCACCCATTTCTGAAACATTCTCCATGAATGAAAAACAATAAGCAGAAAATACTCGAAAATCAAAGTGAATAAGCTGGATCCCAGAACTAGAAGCAGAAAGTCAAGTTCTCATTAGCACTAAGTCAAGTAGTCAGCACAGTGAAAACCCAGAAAAGGAAAGATTAGAAGAAGAAGAAGAAAACCTTCACCTAATATTCACAATGACAATGCACAATCCAGTGGAAGCAAGTTGATCTTGTTCTTGAGAACAAGAAGAAGCGAGTGAGGGTGCAAGATGTGCAGAGTGTGAAGCTCTTTGAGTAGATCGTTGTTTGTTGGGGTGTCTGTGGTTTCAGATCTGCAGACACAGTGAGGGAGTGAGAATGTGACTTGGTGAGACAGAAAAGCTTTGTCTATGTGAAAGAAATCTGTGTTAAATAGGACACAAAAGAGAGGAAATTCACGTTATTCAATTTTCAACTCAGCTGGTAAAATGAAAACTTTTTTATTAAAACTTAATACTCTATTTATTTATTAAATCTGGTGGAGTATTATTGAAAATAAGTACAAAAATTGCAATTGTAAGTTAATATTATTTCCAAATTAAGACTATCAGTATATTTTATTGAAACCTGAATTAGTTTGTAAATTGCAATTTATTTGATGTTTTTATAAAAATAAAGACATCATGGTATAATCTTTTTTTTTTTTTTGAAAGAGACATCATGGTATATAATCTAATAACATAAGATCTTAATTACGTCATTCTATTGACTGGTAATTTAATGATTGGCCATGTCTTCGTGGGTATTTACGGACATGACACTTGGTCAGTCTGATGCACAGTGTGGTCTATATTTTCGGGAAAGTCTATAGCTGAAGTAAAATTACATATGTGTCCTTAGAAGTTAGAACTTTTAAAATTCCTAATTTTAGTCTTCGGGAGAGGAGTCTACGTGTTCGGCGATACCTTTTGTCATGTGATACACGTTATTTGTTTCACTTATGTGGAGACACATGTATAATTAATAGGCAGAGACTATTTGCGCCGCCCTGTTTTGCTAAGTCCGCCATCTCCTTTTTTAAAAATTCCAACAATGCCTTTAGTAAAAAAAACATAAAAAGGTAATATTTAATTTTTACTTCCCACACACCATCTCCTTCTTCCTCCTCACCCTCCTCCTCACTCTCCTCTTAATCCTCCACTCCTCCGCTCCTCCACCCCAAGCTCTTTTGGGTGATCTCAAGTCAAGAATAGAAGCTTACCCATGTAAGTTTTTACCTTTTTCCGAGCTTTTTTTCAGCTTTTTTTAGCTTCCATCGCGATTTCGCGACTTTCTGACGTAACTGGATAGTCCCGCCCTTAAAACTGCGGGAATGAAACAAATTACACGCTCCCGTTAACATACGTGCGGACGTGTTAAATTTATACCTTCCGCTAACTTGTTAGCGGAAGTCAAAAAAACTTAGTCATTTCAATCGTCTTAAGTTCTGGTACTGCTACTATCTAAATAAAATTGATTTTCCCGTTAACATACGTGCGGAAAGTGATATGTTGGAATAATAGGTCCGCCAGTTAAACTGCGGAAGGCAAATATGTGCTGCCGCATATTAAAGTGCGGACAGAACAAAGTTTTTTAGATTGATTGAGCTTATTTTGTTGATTGCAGCATAATGATACCTGAGGAAGTAAATAGGCCCAATATGGAGATTGTGCCTTCTGTGGATCTTACAAAAGCTTTCACCACTAGCCAAGTAAGTTTTGTTCAATTTAACAAGTTAGGCACTATGTGTAGGTCATGCGATGTATACTTAATTGAGTTTTTAAATGTTGTAGGCTTTTGAATCCTCCAAAGATCTTGTTAATTGGGCCAAAGCTGTAGGTAAAGAGCATGGCTATGTTATTATTATTCAGAAGTCGGACTATGGATCTGACAAAAGGAGGGCCGTGATGACACTAGGATGTGAGCGTGGCGGCAAATATAAACCATCCACATCGGTGTTAAAGCGAAATCGGACTGGAACTAAGAAGTGTAATTGTCCATTCAGGCTAAGGGCAAGGCGTAGTAATAAAGATAAAATGTGGACGGTGCTTGTGCATAGTGGGATCCATAATCATGACACTGCTGAGGTTTTGCAGGGTCACTCATATGTTGGCCGTCTAAATCCAGAGGAAAAGGCGATGGTGGGAGAAATGATTGAAGAAAGGGTCAAGGCCAGTGATATTTTGATTGCTATAAGGAAACACAACCCAACCAACTTGACTAGAATTAAACAGATTTACAATGAGAAGCAAGCATACAACAGGTTGAAGAGGGGATCGTTGACCGAGATGCAACACTTGATGAAGTTGTTGGAAGAACACAAATACGCACATTGGTCCAGGGTGCAGGATGGTACTGATGTGGTCAGATCTTTGTTTTGGGCACACCCTGATTCCATTCACTTATTCAATGAGTTTCCTCATGTTGTGATTCTGGATAGTACATACAAGACCAATAGGTACAGGATCCCTTTACTTGAGATGGTGGGGGTTACGTCGACAAATTTGACATACTCAATTGCTTTTGCGTACATGCAGAATGAGCAAAAGGATGAGGTTGTTTGGGCTGTGAATAGATTAAAAGACTTGATCATTAATAAGGACAATCTGCCGAAGGTCTTTGTTACAGACAAAGACCAAGTTTTGATGGAAGCATTGGAAACTGTTTTTCCCGCAGCTCGCTGTCTTCTATGTCAGTTTCATGTACTTAAGAGTGTAACTGGCGAGATGAAGAAACTTGTGAAAGACATTGAGACACGTGAAGACATTACTGATAGATGGAATCGATTGATGTATGCTGCCAACGAGGTTGAGTATGATAAAGCTGCCAGAGTACAACGCAAGCTCCGCAAACTGGCTCTGAAATGACAATAAATAAGGTCAATATACACATAGGCATACACATAATCGTAATGTAAGCCACATGGCAAAAACAAGTGTCAGTACCTCTAGAAATGCGAAGCGGTCGCCTTTGTACTCATCTGGGACCATGTAAGGGTGTGAGACCTTGATATACCAAGGAGTGTATTCGCCAGTGGTCTGAAAAGGGAAAGCAGCTTCTTCCGACAGATGGCAAATGTGATCATTCCAGTGCGCAAATCGACGATCACACTCCCGGCACGTAACTGACGATGGTGGGGGATCTGGCACATACTGGATCCGGCCAAACTGCCTGATGACTCGATCTGGGAGGTATGGGAATATCATCCCGGCATGCCTGATAAATCCCCTATACAAGGCAACCTGAGGGAAGGGCCAGTGATCATAGTGCTCTACATAAGGTCTCCAAATCACAGAACTGGCCGGAAACGTATCCAGGTTCATCCTCTTCTGCGCAACCTCAGTAGTCCCTCGAAGCGCCTCCCAAGTTAGTGCAACAGGCCTGTCTGGTGTGTAGGCAGGGTTGTCCCTGCGCTCAAACAATGATCCGGGGAAGTGGGCAAACACCCATGACTGCAAAAGAGAAAATGCCAAAGTATGATGCTAATTATTTAACAACAAACGTTTTAACAATAATTAGAAAGAAATAACAATACCTGCAGAAGAGATAAATAACCAGCAACAGACTTAGCACCATTCCTACTGGCCTCCCCGAGCTGACCATACAAGTAAGCCAAAGTGGCAGCTCCCCAATTCCACCTTGATGCATTCTCAACATCTTCAAACAGAGACAAATACACAGCACCAATATATGTGTTGCTCTTGTCACAGAAAAGGGTCATGTCAATCAACCGCAGCATATAAGCTCGGCATGCAGGAACTTCATTGTTGGCCTCTACGTGTTTCTCCACAATAGCTTGGAGAAAGCTAAAGCGAAGAGGTGGACCCCTACAAGCATCAAACTCCTCCATCACAAGCTCAATGTCCACATCAAGTAACTGAGCAACCGCAGGAGCCGCCTCTTCCCTAGTCGGGTTACCAAAGGAGAAGAACTCACCCTCTACGGGCAAGTGGAGTAATGCTGAGACATCTTCAAGTGTGATCGTCATTTCCCCCCAGGGTAAGTGGAAAGATGACGTCTCAGGATGCCATCGCTCAACAAAAGCAGAAATAATGCTCTGGTCAACACTCGGGCTTGTGCATTTCATCACCCACCGCAAACCTGCATTATGCACCGCACCCCTTATGTACCGAGCATGATGGACTACAGGATGACACATCCTCCCATGATTATAGGTCTTGAGCACACCTCTAGTCTCATAATTTGGCCGCTTGTATGACCTCCATATGTCACGAGCTATATGTTCGCCATACTTAGTCAACAAGCAAAGGTCAAACGGACCTCCCTCATACCACAACCTGTTCTCATCGTCCTCATCACCAGACTCCTCATCAAACTCCGCCTCGAGGTCAGCACCGACATCCTCCTCAGCCTCCTCCTCACCACTAGTCTCCTCCTCACCACTAGTCTCCTCCTCCGCCTCAGTGTCATCATCCGGCTGATCAGCCATAATCTCATCATCCTGCTGATCCTGTACAGCAGGCTCTTGTTCAGCATTCCTACCCCTTCCTCTACCCCTTCCTCTATTAGCCTCTTCTGACCGTTTGCGGTTAGAAGCATGAGTGGAGCTACGATCCCGTGGAGCAGTAGGTTCAGTAGAAGGACCAACAACACGGGCAGTTTTCCTAGGAGGCCTGAAAATTAAAAATACAAAAATTAATACTCATGCACAACAATTTATTAACATAAACAACAGTTTATTAACATAAACAACAGTTTGCTAACATAAAAAATAATTTATAAACATTCAGAGAAAATTCAGAGAGAATTAAAAAAAAATTGACAGGCTAACCGCACTTAAACTTGCGGTAGGTATAAAAGATTTGACAGGCTAACCGCACTTAAACTTGCGGTAGGTATAAAAGATTTGACAGGCGTACCGCACTTAAACATGCGGTAGGTATAAAACCTGTCCGCGGTTTAGAGTGCGGGAAAGTCACGAAACCTCCTCCCATTGCAGAATCAAATCGAGGGACTGAAATTTAACACGAAATACAACCTAAGCCTCGAAAACTTGTAAGAAATAACTTACATTGTTGTTCTTCTTGTGGGTTATGGGTTGTTGTTGTATTTTGTGGGTTACTCCTTCTTGACTTGGTCTCCTTCTTCCTCTTCTACTTCAACTTCTTCTTCTTACTTCTTCTTCTTACTGGTTGTCCTCCTTTCTCTTCCTCTTCTTGACTTGGTTGTGGGTTTGAAACTTTTGAAATTGGGTGGGAGAGGAAGATGGTATACGGTTGAAAGAGGGGGGAGGGTTTGTAGAGATAAGGTAGTTTTTTTTTTTAAATTTAAATTACTGAAGGGTATTTTAGTCTTTTCGCGTGTTTGGGGATGGCGGACTTAGCAAAAAAGGGGGCGCAAATAGTCTCTGCCTAATTAATAACTAATTTTTTTAAAAAAAGTTTTTATGTTTCCTAACTTGTTGAATTCATTTCAAAGAAAACTTGTTTAATCTTAATCCGTTCTTCCAACATCTTCATCCCCTGTCATTAGGGGTGGGAATAGGCTAGGCCTAGGTAGGCTTTGCTTAAATAGGCTTAGCCTGTTTAAAAATCTTAAGGCCTGAGCCTGGCCTATGGCCTATCAAAGGCTTTTTTTTCGAGCCTGGTCTGGGCCTTCCGAAAGCCTGGCTTGGCCTGGCAGCCTGTTTAAAGACCCGTTTCACAACAAGAGTTTTACGTTTGTTAATAAATTTATCTGTAAAGAAGTTATCAAACTTATAAGCTAACGGGTTAAATTATACTAAAATAATATTTTCAACAATCAGACTTACAATATTATCAGCTAATAGGTCGTGATGAAACTAAACGAGATTATGTTGGTTTCTTAGAGTTGAAGAGTCAATTTAAAATCACACGCCATATTAAGATATTTAAATACGTCATATATTTATTTTTAAAAAGACTTATAACTTTGAATCGTTATATAAGTCAATTTGCTTAAATATACTAAAATCTCAATAAGTATATAATATCAAGATATTATTATAAATTTTTAATATATAGACATCATCAAGGGTAAAATATATTTATACTTATCATATTTACAATTTACCAAAAAATACTAATCATATTTACTTAAATAGGCTAGCCTGTAAGGCTTACAAGGCTTGTTGAATGGCCTGAGCCTGGCCTTTTTAACTAAATAGGCTTTTCAAAAAGTCTAAGCCTTGGCTATTTACCAATTTGGTCTGGCCTGGCCTGGGCCTGTGGTAGGCTAGGCCATAGGCCCCTACGAACGGCCTGGCCTATTCCCACCCCTACCTGTCATGTTCATCTCTACGGAGACTTGAAGTTGAAGTGTCAAAACCTGAACGTTGATTTAATCCTAAAACTTATCTTTCTTGGTTTAATTGAAGATTCACTAAGTGTTAAATGAGATCGAGAAAACAAAGGCCAAACCTTCTTCCACCCCAACATCATCGCTCCCAAACCATTAAACCCTCCAAATGAACCGAGAACTATCAAGCATTCAAACCTTCAAATATTGAACCTTCAAACATCTGAATACATTAAGTTAGTACATTAGGGTTAATTTAATGTTAAGCAACTCAAATTTGAGGTGAAAATGAAGGAAAATAAAGAAAAATGAAATCTACATGAGCTTCATTAAACACATGGTAAGTTGGTGGGAGATCAAACTCTGACGAGGACTAAAAGTGGGTTATTTCCTGAAATAGAGAGTTGTGTTTCAGACTTTACCCTGACGAGGGATATATTAAGATCAAATTTTGCTTTTTAAGTTCATTTCAGTTTGAAAGTGAATTCGCCTCAGCATTCCGATTTACTATACACAAAAGTAAACGAAGCTTCCTTGTTGGGTTGAGTTGAATTTTATGTTGGACCCAACGACAATACAAACACACCCATAGTTAACATATTTTATGATGGCGGGGGTGTTGAAACATCTCATTACTAGTGTTTAAAAGCATGCACAATGGTGGTTGCTAAACACCATTTTCGCGAGCCCAAAATGCCACAAGGGATTTAAGTAATTTTACACACCTAATCATTCAAATTTTACTATAATGATTGTTTCTTATTTTTTTTCATAAGCAACCATATATTTATATTTTTTTATTTGCACTTAATGCGTGACTGACAATAAATTGTCAATGTAGGAGAAAGAAAAAAAATGTTATTTAATCTAAGAAATGGCTAAGTTATCATTGCTTCAGTAAACAGCTGTTCTTGAATTTAAACAACCACCAATTCCACCCCAGAATGCTTCAATAGGGAGAAAAACTAACACTACAGCATTTTCGGCCTTCTGCCGCGCACAGAAAACTGTGGGCTCATGTGAAAAAACCGTGGTTAAAAGCTTACCCCACGGTTTAGCTGCGGTTTTCCTGTCGTAGTGTATGCGGCCGTGGCCAAGCTCAAGTGCCACGGTTTTGTCAGTTTCAAGCCACGGTTTACTCAAAAACGTAAGACCACGGTTTTTTTTATACCGCGCTTCGTAAACCGTGGCTTTCGGTATTTTAGCCGCGGTTTACACAAAACTCTAAAGCCACGGTTAAATTTACACCGCACGTTCGTAACCGTGGCCTATATCATTGAGCCACGGTTTAGAAACTGTTGTCATGTTGATTTTAGCCACCATCTCTAGCAGCCTAAAAATACTGTAAGCATCAATTTGGACGCCCTTGTGTAAAGCTCTAGCAATTATCAAACTGGTGGAAAGGGAAATAGCACTAATTTAACAATGTACAATGTTATCTCAAAACAAATAACATTGTAAAATTTGACCTCAAAACAAATAGGACAGTTGTGATGCATTGCCCCCTTCCACACAAAGGTGTCTGACTTTCAGCAAAGTTGAGTGACAACAGCCTGCGCAAAAAATGAAAGCAACGATTAAGTAGGTGAAGCATTTTAAAACAGCAGCGTCACTCTTTACAAAAAAAATATATGAAAGAAAAATATTACTCACCACATTTGTAGCAATGGAAGAAATTTTCACTGCCTCCAGTTCTGTATTAAATACTTAAGAACCAATCAGTCTGAATTTTGTAAAAAACAGAGAACATATTGGAAAATTTGGAATTAAAGGCAAAAACAGAGAAATCTGGACTATGAGTATTACATGCTATGTAACGGAAATCTGGATGGTTTAACATTTCTTATAATAATTCATCACCAAACTACATGCTAAATTTAGCGAGGGAATAGGCACCAGCTTTGAACATCTTACACAAAATTCCTCAATTCCAAGATGAGTCACTTACATGATGTTCAAGGAGTTTACATGTCCCACAGAAGTAGTTGCCCATGTAAACACACCACAATTGATATAGTCCTGCTTAACCTGGAAGCACCAGAAATAAAGCACAAAAAAAAGAGTTAGTTCAAAGAAGAATCAAATTGATGCAAACATAATAGATAACTTGACACATAATGCTAACAATATAAATATCCAATGAAGAATTCAGCAGTCTCCAGTACCATATATATTGCCCAGTCAATATCTTTGAATGAATGCAACATAACCAGCAACCTTTTGCACCTTTCCACAAAACATGTAAAATTCATGTGGAGGGTTTCTATCTTTAATTGGAAAATAATGTAGTAAACAAAATACAAACTCACCTCAAGTTTTGGCCCCACAAAGTTAATATATCACCTGAATAAATCAGATAATTCGTTAGCATTGGCTCAATTGTCAGGAAAAAGAGCACAAAATTGAAGATTTTCAAATATGCACTGTTAAAATAAATGAGAATACCTATTTGACCTGATGGTGGGGAATATCATGTCTATACTTCTGATCTATGGTGATATCATTCTACACAAGAACAAGATAAAAAAAAAACGTAAGTTCCACAAAAAATAAAAGGGAGCTAATGGTATAGCATAACCATTACAGATATAATTCTACATTCTATGTCATAGATGATCTCAATTCCAAATCCCAACACCAACTTTAAACAATAAAATACATTGCATGGATACTAAAAGGCTAGGATAGCTATAAATAAAAGCTTATAAAATCTTCAGAACCAGCTTGGAACAACTCCAAGCATATAGATTAGAGACCTCACCAATTAACACCCAGCATAAGGATCATGAACCAGAATCATCAACTCAGTCATAAAAACCAAATCACCAAGCAAAGGTACACCATGACCCTTGTGCTGCAAAGGAAAGCACAGAAAAGATTAAATGTTAGAAATCTTGCAGCTGCTAAAGATCCAAGGAAACAAACAGCTTCAAGCCTATAACCCACCCCAACATGAAAACTAGAGCATAACAGTAATTATTCCAAGGACAACAAGCAACTATTCAATGATTTTAATTGCCAGCCCCACTTTCAATGACCCACAAGAGAACTGATTAAGCTACAGCAGAATTGCATTTCAAGATATCAATTGCGCAGTAAAACAAAAACTATTAACAAGATATCTATGATAACCCTATTGATATGATAACCCCAAAAGTAATAGTAATACAGACATAGGGACAGAGATAAAGATGGAAAGAAATGCGACTATGTCATGGAAAGAGATCAGAAAAACACCATATCTATCTAAAACCCTTTCATTCACTAGATCCTTCAGCTATCTATATTAGGGGTGGTGATCGATGTTGGCGATCTTACTTTGTGACTGCATCCAAAGAGCAAGGGGGCGATGGGAACGCGTTCGTGGAGGCGGGCGAGGGGGTTGGCGGAGTGGATGTCGTGGTCGCAGGAGATGCAGAGGGAAGAAGCGCCTGCCTTGCAGGTGACGGAGGTCGGAGCTTGCTCGCAGACCTAGCAGAGGGGGACGCACGGGTGGCAGGAGGCAAGGTTGTTGGCGGCGTGGATGGTGGAGTCGCAGGGAAAGCAGAGGAACGCCGGGTCGGCGCGGCAGAACAGGGTGGTAGGGATTTGATGTGATTTAGGGGTTTTTTCTTTCCTTATTACTTTTCAGTTTTTTTAATGAAAAATTAATCTTTGAGTGACAAAATTCAAAACACGGGAGGAGGGGGTATACAAAAGTTTTGGCGGAATGATTTTTAGTTTGGGCGGGCTTTAAGATGTTAATTTTATGCCACGGTTGTTAGTGGGGAAAGGTTTCCATGGTTAGAAAACCGTGGTCATCACCTGGCCACAATTATAACTATATTTTTTTTCATAAGCAACCATATATTTATATTTTTTTATTTGCACTTAATGCGTGACTGACAATAAATTGTCAATGTAGGAGAAAGAAAAAAAATGTTATTTAATCTAAGAAATGGCTAAGTTATCATTGCTTCAGTAAACCGCTGTTCTTGAATTTAAACAACCACCAATTCCACCCCAGAATGCTTCAATAGGGAGAAAAACTAAGTAATGTTGCTTAGCTATAAGCAACTAACCTAAGCAACCCGTTGTCATTGTGGATGCTCTAAGCACTAAGTGCTAACAATTAACAAGCGCCTATGTGTTGTGTTATCTCCTTTTTTGCATGTTGCGTCTATGCTATGTGCAACATGTCTCAGCTATAAGTATATATGAGTATGTTGGGGAACAAACTGAGTTTTTGTAATTTTTATGTTTAAGCAGTAATAGATCTCATGAGGTGACAATTTGATGCAACTATAACCTTAATTCTATTGTATAGTTACTCTCAAACATTAATTCTTGTATCATGTGTGACTTGTGAATGAATAAATATGTACGATTACTTATATAAAAAAAGGATGGTGAAGCTATATATTACAAAATGAAAAGTACAATCTCATTAATTGGGGGCTCTGTTTCTTTTTTCTTAAGTAAATTATAATTAAAAAATATAGTTATAATGAGTGAATTTTGTTCTAACGCTTCGTCAATTGAATCATCTGTAATCTATCTATATACATATGTAAAGGAGACTTGAGTTTTTGCACTCCTTTACATTAAATGCATTAAATAATAAAGCATTTCTTTTTATATTAATACCTTTAATAATAAAATTAAAAATTAAATAAAATTTCTTAAGTAAATAATCTATTCAACTACATACTAAAATCTTCTATATACTTATGCAAAGAAAATTTGAACAATAAAATTAAATACAGAAATAAATAATAAATTTCTTTTGTATTAAATACACTAAATTAAAAAATTGAAAACTAAAATAAAAACTACATCCACTTTATTATTCATTATATTAATTATTAATTGTTAAGCATTTCAATTGCCCATATTTAAATTTTTTTAAAATTAAATATTAAAATTAAAAAATTTTCAAGTTCTCTTATTGAAAATTAAATTATTTAAATTTTAATAATTTATTACAACTTGAGGTGAATTTTTTTAAAAATAATAATAATTGAAATTGGCCACCTTTACATTAATGACAATAATATATTTTTAATAATAATTTTCTTATATTCTTTACTAATTGTTAATAATAATTATAAATTAAAATTAAAATTATTTTAATTTTCGTTATTAATCATAAGTTGAGAAATTTTTCAAAAATAACAAATTCAACTTATTTTTTTTTTGAAAACGAAAGGAGTATTATTAATAATAAAGGTTCAAGCATGAGCAAGAAGCTCTCATGACAAAACATAGTATAAGAAATCACCCCTCCCAAGAAAACATAGCACTAAACCCCTCTGATTTCCCCACGAAACGGCTTCAAACGTAATCTTAAAGATGAGCCTCATCAAAACCTTGCTAAGGAAAACCCTGTGGGAAAAAACCTAGCAAGGAAAAAGAGTACCACATCCTTGAGATTGCCAATTTCGTACCCCTTACTCACTAAAACAATCTTGGGCCCTTTTACATCTATAAAATCAGCTCACCAAAATTTCTAATCCAAAACAGCATCTCTAGCATCCATTATATCAATCCAGATAAACAGCCCCAATCTTTTTCTAATTCCATTTACCTTGACCTTCCCAGTCTTACATATCTAGTTCCTCCTCAATCATCACCAATCATACAAATTATTTTGAAGAATGGTGTCTCACATACTTACAAATTCAACTTATTACTATTTCTTTATTAAGAAATAATGTTAAAAAATATTTGAAAATTAAAAAATGTCTCTATATGGTATTTATTATTACTATACCGAATGTATGTATTATTTGAAAAATATTCTTTAAATATGATTTTTATCTATTATATAGATGTAAAAATAACTTGAGGAATTTACTCAAAAAAAAAAACTTGAGGAAGAATAATAGAGAAAAATAATTATAAAAAAAATTGAATAAATTTAAGTTTACTAAATATTATTCTAAAATATTAAAATTATGACTCATTATAGTTATAATTTTTAAAGTTAAAATTATTTCATTTTTGATAAAAAAAAAAAGTATAAAAAATGTTATTATAACTTATATTAAAACCTTATTACTTGATTTAAAATATTTCAAATTCACTTAAAGGATTTTTCAAATGATTAAATAAATAAATTATTAAATTATTTTTTAAGGATAAGTTATGATTAAAAAACAGAATAACATCTGGGGATAACATTCTCTCTAACTGAGTATCAATGTTTACAACCGGATATATGATAAATCAGTCTCTCTGCAATTGAAACCACAATAATAAACCCAAAACAGAGAACCCAAAACAATAGAATATGTTACAACCAAAGTTTCTAAAATTAATTCAATGCTAATTATTAAATATCAATTACTAAATTTGAGTGATATTATTTATTTACGAAAATAGATATTTTGTACGAGCAATTTAATACACCAAAAATATTATTTTGATGTCTCAACACGGTTTTTTATTATATTTATAATAAAAAATAATTTTTATATTTAGTAATTTAATTACACTATAATAATTTTTATACAATATTAAAAAAAGTAGTGTAAATAAACCCGTGCAACGCACGGGTATTATTTCTAGTATAAAGTATTTCTAAAAAGGTGTACAATTATATCAACTCCATGTCTTCAAGATTATGGGTCCAATATCCCAACTATAACGGGGACGAAAATAACATCTTAGATTTTAATTATGCTACAACCTTAAATGATAAGCAATTTTTCTCATACTAATAATGCCCATTGTATTTGTAGGGTCTTACGTTCTCATACACAATTATAGTAAAATCAATTAAGTTCAAATAAAGTTTGGTCCAAATTCAATTATGCTAATACCAATTGTATTTGTAGGATTTCATGTTCTCATACACAATTTTAGTAAAATCAATTAAGTTCCAAGCAATTCTGATCAAAATCAATTCTGCCAATACCAATTGTATTAGTAGGGTCCCTGAGGGTGCAATTGTTTACACAATCCCAGATAAACAAAATACAACAACTGATCCTTGGTTGCAGTACTGTGATTCATGGCATGCTTGCTGGAATACTTCAACTGCTCCAGCTTGCAACATCCGACCATCTGTCCCAAGAGGAAGAACAACTAGTTGATGCTCTTATTGTTCGTGATCACTGGCTTTAGGCTGTTCTCCGTGCCGCAAAGCTCACACTTAAGGAGAACGAGGTTCGACCACCACGTCGGTGCCAGGTTGTGCAGGTCGAACTTGTTCCCCTCAATGAAATGCTCCAACTCGTTGAACTTCTCCTCCAGATTGAACGTAATCTCGCGATGCTCGTCGCAGCGCTAGCAGATTACGGTCCCTGTGATGGTCGTCATGCCTTGTGACCTCAGGTGGTCGAGGTTGTGAATGGCGGTGCGTTTTGATGTGGCCCATGGGTATGGTGTGAGATGCAATAAAGTAACACAAGAAAGGGGGGTTTGAATTGTGTTCTTGAAAATTACTTTTTAAAACTTTGTTTTATGAAAAGATTATTAGTTCTTAGGCAAAACGTTTAAGAGTGACTTTTCACAAATTGTTTAGTGCAGCGGAAGTAAAACAGTAAACAGAACAGAACGATCAGCACACAGAGATTTATACTGGTTCACCCTAAACAATTGGGCTACGTCCAGTACTTGGCCACCACCAAGATTTTCACTAGCAAGTACCAAGGACTTCTCCAATACAAGTATTATCCAGGACTTCTCCAAGTATTATCACGGACTTCTCCAAGTATTCTGCAGGACTCCTCCTATAAGTATTGTACATGACTTCTCCTAAATCTTACAAAGATTTATGATACTCTACAATGGTTCTCTTCTTTCAAGAGTGAGGGTAGAGACTTTATGGCGCTGGAACTCTATGTGTTTGGGTTCATATTTGACTATTGAATTCACTTCAGAGTTACTACAATAGTGTGAAGAGAATAAAAGATGTGACTCTTTTAAGGTACGAGGTTTTCTCTTCCACTGGGCAGAATTTATGACCTGTGTTTGACACTTGGGAATATCTGCTCAAGCTTTGAATGCTGTTGAGAAGTTTGAATATGAATGCTTGAATGCTTAGATTCTCAGAGTTAATTCTTCTTGTCTTCAGATCTTCAAGGATCTCTTAAATACTTGCTTGCTAGTGTTGTAGCCGTTGTGAGACACAATCCAACCGTTGAGATAGTCGTTGAGTTTTGATATCGGACCGTTGATTCAATTGGCTTGGTTGGTAGCTTCATTAAATGTTACTTCTGAAGCAAGTCTATCCTTTAGCTTGAAAGGTGATGTTTGTCAGCTAGTAGGTGGTGATAGACTTTGGGCTACTTTTCAGATAAGAGACAATTTGGCAATTTGATGTTGACGGCTTGTACTTTTCCTCGTTGGTCAGCGTGCCTTTTGCTAAAGCAAGGTTTGTCTTCATCTGATTTAGTTTGAATGAAATTCAAGTGATTGTCATAAGATTTGAATGTGACACAACTGGTTGAAATCAAACTGAGTCTTTGGCGCTCAAAATATTGCTTGAAATATCTGACTGATGATGTGTCATTGAACGATCAGAATTTTCAACTAGGGTACAGTAGTTGCAAGGTTCCTTCTTTTCCCGGAGAAAAAATTTCTTCTTAATAAATGACAGAACGTTGAGGCGTGTGATATAGAGCCAAGTTTCTCCTGTAATTAAGAATGTTATCAGTGAATAAATTTTCAAAGAAACTTCTATTATAAAATTGTTATGATCAAAATAAGATTTAAAAAACGTTATGATGCGTTTGAACTTAACATGGTGGGGGTATGGTCTCGATCCTCATGTCCCTCTTACGACGAACTGGGCGAGGAGGAGGGTTAGAGGATGAAGCTTGGGCTCTTCTTTAAGGATCCCGGGCTTCTCCAAAGCTTGATTCTTATGATGAAGACTCGTCTATAAGAACAAGTATAGGCTCTTGGGATGGTTGGTTGAGAGGGAGATCAAAAGAAGGGTATAATGGGGGGGGGGTGCTAAAAAGGGGTATAGTGGGGGTGCTAAAAAGTATGACTCTTGATTGTGGGGTGGATACATGAATGGTGGTGGTGGTGGTGGTGGTAGTGGTCGTCGTAATGGGATGTAATAAAAAAGGGAATGGTTTGGTGATGCCGGTGAAGGTGGCAGCAGTGGTGGTGGGATGTAATGAAAAGGGGGAGGGTGTGGTGGTGTTGGTGATTGAGACGTTAGCCGCGATGATGATGACGACACTGAGAGTGTGAGTGTGAGCCAATCGTCTTGGGGTTCTTGATGAATTGATCGAGAGGCCACGATGAAGGTAAGAGAAGTTGGGAAAAAGAAGTTAGGGCAATGATGCGAGCAAGAAGAAAAGATTGATGAAAACAAAGTCAAGTGTATGAAGCCATATATAATCAGTTAAGGAAAAAGTAACAACCATTGTGATGAAGAGGAGATAAAATAGGGGAAACGAAAGTAATCAAGACAATTAATGTACCCATCCTAGATAGAATTTTTTGAATTTGAAAAGAACATCTTTGATTATGAGTCTTCTTGATCAATTGAAGATAACAACCCAAAAATAAATTAAAGTATTAATTAAGAGTTGTCTAATTTATCTTATAGACCAATATAATTATTCATAAAAAATAATTTAAAATATTGTTAAAATTTTAACCCAGTTTTCCTAAATATTTGGCTCACCTAAAAATGTGGTAAAAAAACCCATCGAGTATGAATTCATTGACTAACTTCACTGATTGGTGGATTCCATTACTAGCTTCTTAATTTTAGCAGTTTAATATGATTATTTACTTAATTAATTGTGAGTTCTAAACTTTCCATGATTGTTTTTATCTTGAAAAAATTTGGCATTCAAGTTAAGAGTTTTTCGTCCAAAACAGATTGATTTTACCTTAATTACTTTATGTTTCAATAAACTATTATTTATTGTAAATAATAACCATTAGGTAAGATATCCTGCACCAACTCACATAGAGTAGCTTTTGGATCCTTGCGTTGACGATTTTCTCTACTAGGGTTTCATGTAGAGGCGTCGGAGTATAGTGAATTAAGTCTGCTTTCGCCGCGTTTTAGCTTCCGATTGTTTTCCTGGTCGTGCTTGGCATCTCCTTGGTGCTGGTTGTGGGGTCTTATCCGGGGGCTGTTTTCAAAATTCTGATGGCGGGGGCGTCGCATCTGACGAGGAATGTGGAAGAGGTTGGGCCGGAGGAGACACTGATTGTCTTTTTTGAGGATAAAGATGTGGCGGAGGCGTTGGCTGGTTATGAGAACTATTTGGCGGGGAGGCTGGTGATTGACAAACCCATATATAAAGGGTCCCTACAAAGTGCCATTGATAATATTTGGTGTAGTCCAGATAAGTTCCAGGTGGAAGAAGTGAGGGTGACGACTTATGTTTTCCACTTGAAGGAGGATAAGGATATCAAACACATTCTTCAAGGCAGTCCGTGGATTTTTCAGAATTCATGTTATTTGGTGCAACCGTGGAACAGGCACATTGGCTGTGTGGACATGAGCTTTAAGAATTCTACGGTGTGGGTGCAATTGTGGGGACTTCCAGCGCATTGTCGTACTAAGAAGATGAGTATGAAGGTTGGGGCTCACATTGGCAAGGTACTGGATGTAGACATTTTTTAGATGCAGGATAAGCGGAGTGTTGTGAAGGTGTTGGTGGAGATGGAAGTGGAGCGGCCTCTTTAGGATGGAATTAACTCGGGAAGCCATTAGGATGGTTGTACTTCTGTGGAATTAACGGTCATGGGGATCATTTTTGTCCTTTGGCGGCGCGAGCAGAGACAGATGATTCCATTAAGCTAGGAATTTGAGCCCCTCTCTGCGTGCTTTAGCCATGGGAAAGCGGCAGAGTAGATCGTCGAAGGCAAAATCACGTGATGATGGTGGACAAGATGGTGCACAATGTAAAAGAGTTTTTCTTTCCAAAGACCTTAGCGATGTTTGCTAGCCTATCTATAGGGAATAAACCAAGGGAAGGGGTGGAGGTGGAGCTGAAAATGGAGTTGGAGTTGGTGATAGGGGTCATGTGGTTCAATGTCGGCGCATGAGGTGAGTGGAGGTGTGCTTTCCTCCCAGGTAGCTACTGATAATGTGGATGAGGGGCATGTTGGGATGGAAAACCGAGGAAGTTCGACTAGTTAGGCGTGAACAACTATTTCAAATCCTATAGATGGTAGGAAGGTTGTGGATGAGGTGTCTTGTGACCTCAGGTGGTCGAGGCTGTGAATGGCGGTGCACTTTGATGTGGCCCATGGGAATGGTGGGGTTATGGTCTCGATCCTCACGTGCCTCTTTCGACGAACTAGGGGAGGATGAGGGTTAGAGGATGAAGCCCGAGCTCTTCTTCAAGGAGCCCGGGATTCTCAGAAGCTTGATTCTTTTGAAGAAGATCGTCTATAAGAACAAGTTTATGCTCTTGGGAGGGTGGGTTGAGAGGGAAATCAAAAGAAGGGTATAGTCGGGGTGCTAAAAAGTATGATTCTTGATTGTGGGGTGGATACATGAATGGTGGTGGTGGTGGTGTTAGTTGTAGTGGTAATAGGAAGTAATGAAAAGGGAATGGTTTGGTGATGCTAGTGAAGGTGGCAGCGGTGGTGGTGGGATGTATTGAAAAGGGGGAGGGTGTGGCGGTGTTGGTGATTGAGACGTTAGCGGCGGTGATGATGACTACACTGAGAATGTGAGTGTGAACCAATCGTCTTGGGGTTCTTGATGAATTGATCGAGAGGCCACGATGAAGGTAAGAGAAGTAGGGAAAAAGAAGTTAGGGAAATGATGCGAGAAAGAAGAAAGGATTGATGAAAGCAAGGTCAAGTGTATGAAGCCATATATAATCAGTTAAGGAAAAAGTAACAACTATTGTGAAGAAGAGGAGATAAAATAGGGGAAACAAAAGTAACCAAGACATTTAATGTACTCATCCTAGATAGAATTTTTTGAATTTGAAATGAACATCTTCGATTATGAGTCTTCTTTATCAATTGAAGATAACAGTCTAAAAACAAATTAAAGTACTAATTAAGAGTTGTCTAATTTATCTTATAGACCAATATAAATATTCATAAATAATAATTTTAAATTTTGTAAATTTGTTAACCCACTTATCCTAAATATTTGGCTCACCTAAAAATGTGGTAAAAAAAACCCATCGAGTATGAATTCATTGGCTAACTTCACGGATTGATGGATTCCATTACTAGCTTCTTAATTTTAGCAGTTTAATGTGGTTATCTTCAAAAAATTTGGCATTCAAGTTGAGAGTTTTTCGTCCAAAACAAATTGATTTTACTTAAAGTACTTTATGTTTCAATAATATATTATTTACCGTAAATAATAACCATTAGGTAAGATATCCTACACCAATTCACATAGAGTAGCTTTTGGACCCTTGTGTTGACGATTTTCTCTGCTAGGGTTTCATGCAGAGACGTCGGCGTATAGTGAATTGAGTCTGCTTTCGTCACGTTTTAGCTTGTGGGGTCCTGTCCGGGGTCTGTTGTCAAAATTCTGATGGCGGCGCCTGGGGCATCGCGTCTGACGAGAATGCAAAGGGGGTTGGGCTGGAGGATACGCTGATTGTCTTTTTTTAGGATAAAGGTGTGGCGGAGGCGTTGGCTGGTTATGAGAACTATTTGGTGGGGAGGCTGTTGATTGACAAACTCATACATAAAGGGTCCCTACTAAGTGCCATGGATAATATTTGGTGTAGTCCAGATGGGTTCTAGGAGGAAGAAATGGGGGTGAAGACTTATGTTTTCACTTGAAGGAGGATAAGGATATCAAACGCATTCTTCAAAGCAGTCCGTGGATTTTTCAGAATTCATGGTTGGTGAAACCGTGGAACAGGCACATTGGTCGTGTGGACATGAGCTTTACGCATGCTATGGTGTGGGTGCAATTGTGGGGACTTCCAGCGCATTGTTGTACTAAGAAGATGAGTATGAAGGTTGGGGCTCACATTGACAAGGTACTAGATGTAGAAATTTTTGAGATGTAGGATAAGCGGAGTGTTGAGAAGCTGTTGGTGGAGATGGAAGTGGAGGGACCTCTTTGGGATGGAATTAACTCGGGAAGCCATAAGGATGGTCGTACTTATGTGGAATTATTGGTCAAGGGGATCGTTTTATTCCTTTGGCGGTGCGAGCGGAGACGGATGATTCCATTAAACTAGGAATCTGATCCCCTCACTGCGTGCTTTGGCCATGGGAAAGCGGCATAGTAGGTTGTCGAAGGAAAAACCACGTAATGATCATGGACGAGATGGTGCACAATGTAAAAGAGTTTTCTTTCCAAAGATTTTAGCGAAGTTTACTAGCCTATCCATGGGGTATAAATCAAGGGAAGAGGTGGAGGTGGAGCTGAAGAGGGAGTTAGAGTTGGTGATGGGGGTTCTGTGGTTCAATGTCGACGAAGGAGGTGGGTGGAGGTGTGATTTCCTCCCAGGTAGCTATTGATAATGTGGATGAGGGGCATGTTGGGATGGAAAACCGAGGAAGTTCTGCTACTGAGGCGTGAATAACTATTTCAAATCCTAAAGGTGGTAGGAAGGTTGTGGATGAGGTGTCTTGTGACCTCAGGTGGTCGAGGCGGTGAATGGCGGTGCCCTTTGATGTGGTCCATGGGAATGGTGCGGGTATGGTCTCAATCCTCATGTCCTTCTATCGACGGATTGGATGAGGAGGAGGGTTAGAGGATGAAGCACGGGCTCTTCTTGAAGGAGCACAGACTTCTCCAAAGCTTGATTCTTATGACGAAGACTCGTCTATTAGAACAAGTATAGGCTCTTGGGATGGTGGGTTGAGCCGGAAATCAAAAGAAGGGTATAGTGGGGGTGCTAAAAAGTATGATTCTTGATTGTGGGGTGGATACATGAATGGTGGTGGTGGTGGTGTTAGTTGTAGTGGTAATAGGAAGTAATGAAAAGGGAATGGTTTGGTGATGCCAGTGAAGGTGACAGCGGTGGTGGTGGGATGTATTGAAAAGGGAGAGGGTGTGGCGGTGTTGGTGATTGAGACGTTAGTGGCGGTGATGATGACGACACTGAGAATGTGAGTGTGAACCAATCGTCTTGGGGTTCTTGATGAATTGATCGAGACGCCACGATGAAGGTAAGAGAAGTAGGAAAAAAGAAGTTAGGGAAATGATGCGAGAAAGAAGAAAGGATTGATGAAAGCAAGGTCAAGTGTATGAAGCCATATATAATCAGTTATGGAAAAAGTAACAACCATTGTGATGAAGATGAGATAAATAGGGAAACGAAAGTAATCAAGACATTTAATGTACTCATCCCAGATAGAATTTTTTGAATTTGAAAAGAAATCTTTGATTATGAGTCTTCTTGATTAGTTGAAGATAACAGCCCAAAAACAAATTAAAGTATTAATTAAGAGTTGTCTAATATATCTTATAGACCATTATTTATATTCATAAAAAATAATTTAAAATTTTGTACATTTGTTAATCCACTAATCCTAAATATTTGGTTCACCTGAAAATGTGGTAAAAAATACCATCGAGTATGAATTCATTGGCTAACTTCTCAGATTGGTGGATTCCATTACTAGCTTCTTAATTTTAGCAGTTTAAGGTGGTTATTTACTTAATTAATTGTGAGTTTTAAAATTTTGATGATTGTTTTTATCTTGAAAAAAATTTGGCATTCAAGTTGAGAGTTTTTCGTCCAAAACATATTGATTTTACTTAAAGTACTTTATGTTTCAATAAAATATTATTTACTGTAAATAATAACCAGTAGGTAAGATATCTTGCACCGATTCACATAGAGTAGCTTTTGGATCCTTGCGTTGAAGGTTTTCTTTCTTAGGGTTTCATGCAAAGGCATCGGCGTATCGTGAATTGAGTCCGCTTTTATCGCGTTTTAGCTTCTAATCCTTTTCCTGGTCGTGCTTGGCATCGCCTTGGTGCTGGTTGTGGGGTCATGTCCGGGGGATGTTGTCAAAATTCTGATGGCGGCTGCGGGGGCGTCGCGTCTGACGAGGAATGCAGAGGAGGTTGGGCCGGAGGAGACACTAATTGTCTTTTTTGAGGATAAATATGAGAACTATTTGGTGGGGAGGCTGGTGATTGACAAACCCATACTTAAAGGGTCCCTACAAAGTGCCATTGATAATATTTAGTGTAGTCCAGATGGGTTCCAGGCGGAAGAAGTGGGGGTGAAGACATATGTTTTCCACTTAAAGGAGGATAAGGATATCAAACGCTTTCTTTAAGGCAGTCCGTTGATTTTTCTGAATTCATGGTTGTTGGTGCAACCGTGGAACATGCACATTGGCCGTGTGGACATGAGCTTTAAGCATTCTATGGTGTAGGTGCAATTGTGGGGAATTCCAGCGCATTGTCGTACTCAGAAGATGGGTATGAAGGTTGGGGCTCACATTGGCATGACACTAGATGTAGACATTTTTGAGATGCAGGATAAGCGAAGTGTTGTGAAGGTGTTGGTGGAGATGGAAGTGGAACGGCCTCTTTGGGATGAAATTAACTCGGGAAGCCATAAGGATGGTCGTACTTCTGTGGAATTATTGGTCATGGGGATCAGTTTTGTCCTTCGGCGCCGCGAGCGAAGACGGATGATTCCATTAAACTAGGAGTCTGAGACCCTCACTGCGTGCTTTAGCCATGAGAAAGCGGTAGAGTAGGTCTTCGAAGGCAAAAACACGTGATGATCGTGGACAAGATGGTGCACAATGTAAAAGAGTTTTCTTTCCAAAGATCTTAGCGAAGTTTGCTTGCCTATCTATGGGGAATAAACCAAGGGAATGGGTGGAGGTGGAGCTGAATAGGTAGTTGGAGTTGGTGATGGGGGGCCTGTGGTTCAGTGCCGGCGCAGGAGGTGGGGGAGGTGTGCTTTCCTCTCAGGTAGCTACTGATTATGTGGATGAGGAGCATGTTGGGATGGAAAAGCGAGGGAGTTCTGGTAGTGAGGCGTGAGCAACTATTTCAAATTTTATTGATGGTAGGAAGGTTGTGGATGGGTGTCTAAGGAGGAGGTGTGGATGAGGGGCAGTTTACCAGGAGGAGGTGCGGCTTGCCGTTAAACATATGAAACCAACAGTAGCTCTAGGGCCAGATGGTTTACCTGCATTATTCTATCATAGGTATTGGTTTGTGATTGAAGATGATATTGCAGGAGTAGTACTGGTTGTGTTCAATGATGGAGAGATCCCGAATGTTTTAATGATACATTTATTTGTTTGATTCGAAAGGTGAAGAGGCCAAAGCATACTATTGAATTCCGACCAATTTCCCTCTGTAATGTCCTCTTTAAAATCATCACAAAGACAATTGCAAAGAAGTTGAAGTTGGTCGTTCCTCAGATTGTTATGCCATTTCAGAGTGATTTTGTCCCAGGAAGGTTGATCACGAATAATGCTTTGATTGCTTTTGAAACCTTTCATTATATGCGGAAGAACACTAAGGGGAAGAAGGGGGTGGTGGGCATGAAGTTAGATATGTCAAAAGCATATGATCGGGTGGAATGAGTTTTTGTGCAGTCGATGTTGGTGTCGATGGGCTTTCCTTTGGGATTGGTGGACACGATCATGAAGTGCATATCCACGCCTAATTTCTCTGTCTTGCTGAATGGTCGTCCAGGGAGATACTTTCAGGCATCGCGGGGTCTTAGACAAGACGATCCTTTATCCCTATATTTGTTTATTCTATGTGTTGAGGTTTTTTCAGAACTTATTTCCAAAGCACAAGCAAGCGAAGCGTTACATGGTGTTCAGATTGCTCCTTGTGCTCCTGAAATTAGTCACCTCTTTTTTGTGGATGATAGCATTGTTTTCTTTCAGGCAAACATACATGAAGCAGAGAGGATGATGCAGATTTTGACTGAGTACGAGCAGACATCAGGACCAAAAATTAATTTGGATAAATCAGAACTCTCTTTCAGCTAAAACGTGAGCGAGGATTGTAAACATGTTATTATGAGTCGGATGCAGATTAAGGCAGTAGAGAGTCACTCCAAATATTTGGGTTTGCCTACGTTTGTGGGACAATCAAAGCAGCAAGTCTTCAACTTTGTGCAGGAGAGAGTCTGGAAGAAGCTTAAAGGTTGGAAAGAGAAGTTCTTATCTAATGCTGGTAGGGAGGTACTCATCAAATTAGTAGTCCAAGCCATTCCTACGTACATCATGAGTTGTTTTTCGTTGTCCTTGGGATTGTATAATCACATTGAGAGTATGATAAGTAGATTCTAGTGGGGGTAGCAAACAGGGGGAGAAGAGGATTCATTGGGTTACTTGGAATTCACTGTGTGAGCAAAAGAAGGAGGGAGGAATGGGGTTTCCGGAGCTTTAATGCTTTTAATGATGCTTCGTTGGCTAAACAAGGGAGGCACATGCTGCAGTTCCCTAATTCGTTGTTGGCTAGGTGCTTAAAGGCGAGATACTTTCCTAGGAGAAAATTCTTACGTGCTCGTGAAGGTTTTGCTCCTAGTTATACATGGAGAAGTATCCACCAAAATTCTTGGATCCTAAAGCGAGGTACTTTTTGGAGAGTTTGCGGTGGCTTGGGCGTAAGAATCTGGGAGGATTGTTGGCCGCCTCAACAGGATGGCTACAAGGTTTGGACGCCTAGGCCGGAAGGGTGTGATAAACCGCTGGTTTTTGTGTTGGTTGATCAGACCAATATGTGTTGGAACGCTCCGTTAGTTCAGTCCTTGTTTTTATCATTTGAAGCGGAGCAGATATTGCGTATACCTATGTTGTCAGTTGTTGAAGAGGAAAGACCGGTTTGGGCAGCTACACATAATGGTTTTTATACTGTGAAATCAGGGTACATTTGCATTAAAGGCTGGGAGAAACTGTGGAAACTTTGCATTCTTCCTAGAGTGGCTCACTTTGTGTGGAAGGTTCTGAGGGGTGCGGTGTCGGTGCGGTGTAATTTGTGGAATAAGGGAGTGGTGTGTCCTCGAGTGTGCCCCCGGTGTGGTGATGCTGATGAAACTATGGAACATGCACTTCGTGACTATTGGTGGCCTCACGGGGTGTCGTTTGTGTCGAAGTTAGGGATTTCGTGGGATTTTCATCTTCCAGAGGAGAGGTTGGGGGGTTGGGTGGCTTCAATCCTAAACCAAGCTCCTAGGGAGGCAGTTGATGTAACACCCCGATTTCGGTGGCGTCACTTTAGTAACCAAAAATAAACTTAATGCGGAAAAACGTGAATATTTTTTTTTTGATAATAACTAAGACAAGACTGAATTAAATAAAACCCAACAATAACAATAATCAGAACTAATATACAATATATAAACAGCCCCCGCTGTAGTAGTAACCTCGTCACGAGTAAACCTCCAGTGACGGAAAGAAAAGTGTAACGCCCGAAGGCAAAAGGTACAATCCACAAGAAAGGTCAAGTGTCCGCAACACCATCCCTCAAAACTGAGAATAAGCTGGCCCATCGGCCTGAAGCAAGATCTCCTAAGTCCAACCAACTCTCTGTGATTCCCGTAAAGAAACCACACAAAAAGCTATAGGTGGGAAACTACCCTGTCCCCAAAGAAAACAAATGATGTTCAGAGCTAAGACTCTACTCCTACACTAATCCCATCTCGAGGAGCTCACACCAGCACTAAAACCTACATGCTAGCATGATCGTCGCCCGAATCTGAATTCAGAACGACCTAGTCTAAGTACACCATCCGTCCTCCTCTCGCTACCGCGATGCGCTCCTGTTCCAGCATCTCAACTCTAGTTCCCCCCGAAGGGTGAACCATCATGATCTAGACCGTCGTGGACATCTGACAAAGGGCGTTTGTCCGCCAAAGCACACACAGAAGACGCGAGGGTCAACTCCAAAGAATTATGTAAATAATAACATCGATAGATACAGATAATAGAATAGCCACTTAGGCTTATAGCTAGGGATATTATTCCTAGGGTTGCATGTTCCATAATAACATAAACGCAATAATAGCAGATAGCATGTTCCAAATAGGTTTAACAATTACCAATCACACTCAACAACTAAATTAGTATGCATGTTGCATGATATGTATGCAGGTTAACCCAGTCAACCAATATGCAATCCGGAACGGATGGACATCAACGGATCAGCCCTAGCACCAGCCACGGTGGGACCATTTCGGCCCGCGTGCCTCTTACTCCAACGACAGCGGTAGTCAGATCAGCCGTAACCCGTAGGTATGCCATTTCGGTCTGCTACAAGAGACGTCTACAGACGCTCTTTCACGGAAATACGGGTCTTATGACCATTTTGGAATCCGACGAGGTCCAGAGTACGTCCTGTGTTAATACCTCATTAATGTTGCATGAATGCAGGATGATTAGACAAACAACGTCTCCGAATCTCACTCGACACGTCGCCACGTGTTCTAGGTAAATTAAAGTCTCTAAAAGCTTACCCTAAGGTAAAGTCGATTCTGCGACAAAAGACACTTCTTCACGACAACACATAATCCACGATGATCTCCAAATCATCCGACTCATCTCAATCCGATGGTCACCACTGCTCAACGAGCACAGAGTATCACACTCTCGGAAACTAACGGTTTCCCGGACTTATCCCCAGGATAGCCCAACAACATAGCTGCTCCAACAGCACAACAACAACCGCTGCTCCAACAGCACAACAACAACACATACTCAACGCCTCTCAATTTTCTCAACACTCGGATCTGACGACACTTCTCGTTTTTGCAAAACTAAGATTTGCAACCGAAGCTTCCTTTCGAGTTTGTTATCATTACTTAAAGATTTAGAGGTTGTTTAATGTCTTATGAGTTTTCTTTACAAAATAGTATCCTTTTAGTCTTATCGCAAATCCTATCAGTTCTCGGGATCTCCTAATCCCCAAATGACTCCAGAGAATGTCTCGATCCATACACATCATAACAAGGCCCGAATCTCATTCGTCCTATCAAACTTTCTCAAAACTCTCAAAATAAAATCGGCATGACCTGCCCGCAATCCTCACTAATCAGAATCTCAGATTTCATTACAAAAGCATGATTAACTCATCACAGTCAACAACATGTCATATAACAATACATCTCAGAATAAACACATAGCACTTAGCATATAAAGCATGCACCACACATCCTAAATTACCCAATTAGCACTTAGCATGAAGATTCAATCTCAAAAGCATTCAGTAGATTCATCATCTACATTGTCAGCCGAAGCCTCAGAAAACATTTTCCAATCACACACAATCCAGTGCATAAACAGTAAACAATGTCGAAAGCATCGACCCTAAGTATTAACTAGAGATTCAGTGAGAAGCCCTCACCTGTAGATTCTCCAGGGTGAACTTCAAACTCTTCCTCACAAGCAAAGCGTTGCTCCTCAGGAAATTCCTCAAAAGTTCCTTTAAAGCAAAACCACAGAAATACTATCAGAATCTATCGAAAACTAAGCTATCAATACTTACTAAGGTTACTCGAAGTAATCTATACCCTAAGGTACGATAAACTAGCGTGAAAGACAAGTTTTCGGAAAAGGAAATTTTCCTCCTCCTCCCTAATAGGGCTCGGCCACTTTGTGCAATTATGGGGCTCGATTTTTCTTCGATCAAACTTGGTTCCTATGCTTTCATAAGCCGTAACTCAGGGTATTCTGAACTCGGAAAAATTATCGGATCAAAAACTGTCGCAGGGGTATTTTGGTCATGATTTTTAACTTAGGATTTTCAAAACTGAAATCCCAAAAATAAAATTTTGCAGGGACGTCACCAACGACGTTTATGACAACTAATCCTACTAGCACTAAGCTAAGGCGATAGTTTTCAGCCTAAAGGTTGAAGCTTAACACCAAAAACTCCAAAAATGGGTATTTTAGGTTCAAATTGGTTCCGGCGGAATTCCGGCGACATAACGGAAAATCTAACCCGGCAGAAGTGATCTTGGGCGCATAAGGAAGAGGTTTAGAATCAGAAATGAAAGATTCAGGATAGTTTTGCAAAAACCCATAAACTATCCGCTCAGATAACTCTACAGAAAAGCTATGGAAAAAGCGATCGGAGGTAAGGATTAGCGACTATACCTCGAAGCCTTGAAGTAGCAACTAACGGATCAACGATCAAGCAAGCGATTAACAAAATTCTTCTTCCTTCTTCCTTGTTCTTGGCCGCGGGTTTGAGGAGAGAAAATGGAGGAAAATTTGAGTTTTTCTTCCTTTCTTTGCTATATATAAAGGTTGGAAATTCGCGGGAAAATGAAAGTTTCGCGAATCTGATTTTTCCGGCGTCATTCTCCGTGAATTAATAGATATATTTTGGCGAAAGAATTCCAAAACTAAAATGAGGTCTCTTTGTATTTTTGGCAACTAAAGCATAGTCGGTAAAAAACTATTTTACCCGATAAGTTGCTTTTTGCATCGAATGTCGGAATAGAAAACTTCCTTCTGAAGAAAGATTGAAATCATCAAGAGAAATGGGTGTACGCGTGTAGAATATTCATTTGAAGCTCTGGATAGAAAAAGTCTTCATTGTCGAGAAATTCTAGGGTTTTGAAAAAAACCAGGGTTTCGTTCTCGGCAAACTTCCGATGATTGGAATCGGACGTTCGTAGATCCTAGAGTTTCGCCTCGAAATGATGGTGATATATGGAAAAAGAGAAGTTCTAACATTTCTCTGAAGATTTTTGGAATTAACTGCCAGCGTGCCTAAAAGTGAAAATTAGCTATATACTAGGGTTTCTGACCTAGGTTTAAGCGTGTAACGATCGTGCTATAACTTTTATCGATCATAATGCAATCCTTGAACTTTTCCTGAACTTTCTCCTTCATAAATATATTTCATTTAATAAACTTTCGTTCAGGTTTCCCTTCACATTACATCAACCCTAATCGTGAATAAGAAGTTTATTCACTTAGCATAAGCTTAAAAAAACTTGGGCCTTACAGTTGAGTTGGTGTATTCTTTGCTGTATCAGATTTGGCGTGTTAGGAACCTCTGTTGCTTTGAAGGAAGGGACACATATGTGCAGGTAGAGGGTCGAAAGGCATCCGCCAAGCTGCATGAATATCATGATACGTTGGCGGTGGTGCCTCAGGTGAAGGAGGCTCCTGGCTCAACGCAGAAGTGGGTGCCGCCACTGCTGGGTACCTTTAAATTGAACTCTGATGCAGCAAGTAGGGGTGAGGCTTGGAGCGTGGGGGTTGTTATTCGGGATGAACATGGGATAGTTCAGGAGGCCATGGCGATGAAGAGCCCGATTCACCAAGGTGTGGCGGTGGGTGTTCTGGAGGAAGTCAAGCTTGAGTTGAGATCAAATTTGAAGCGTCTGCTGGTTGAATCAGATTGTGAGAAGGTTATCAAGGAGGTTCATAGCTTTGTTCCAAGTAATTCATATATGGGAGCAATGGTATTAGAGATCAAGAGGTTGTCTCTGCAGTTTGAGTTCATTGAATTTTCTCATGTGTATAGGCAAGCTAATAATGCAACTCATCTGTTCGCTAAATTTTCCTTGGATCATGCGGATTCTGTTTAGTCACGTTGTACCCCGCCGTGTATCCACTTATGCGTTCTCTCGAATATTTTCGAATGAATGATCATTTGTTTCTGTATAAAAAAAAAGGATGAATGAAGTATACTTTTTTTTTCAGCATCGGAAAACTGATGAATGAAGCATACGTATATCAATTATTTAATTTTATATTATGTAAATGTAAAAATTAAATTACTTTTTATATTTCAACATAATAAATATTTTTTCAAAGGTTATCTAAATCACTCAATGGGATGTACCAAACAAAAAATCACTCAATGGAATTGGATAAAATCACCGTAATCTTTTCTTTTAGGTCAAAATCATTACCAAGGTGCTTGTTGCTCGGATTCGTCCTTATTTGGATCTCTTCATTAGTCCCTTGCAGTCTAGTTTTGTGCCTAGCAGGGGTACGACTGATAATGCGATTCTAGCGCATGAGGTGATCCACTACCTTAATTCGTCAGTTTCTAAGAAGGGGTCTCTTGCCTTCAAGATCGATCTTGAGAGGGCCTATGACAAGGTTTCTTGGAGTTTTTTGGAGGATACCCTCACTGGTTTTGGCTTCCCGGCGAGTATTGTTAGCCTTGTTATGAGTTGTGTATCGTCTTCTAAGCTTGCCCTCCTTTGGAATGGTGCCAGGATGCCTTGGTTTTCTCCTGGGAGGGGCTTGTGTCAGGGTGACCCCATGTCTCCCTATTTATTTGTCATGTGCATGGAAAGGTTGTCAGTTAGAATCCAAACTGCTGTTCATAATCAGGTTTGGCAACCGATTACAATTGCTCGAGGTGGCCCTCCTCTGTCTCATATGTTCTTTTCTGATGACGTCATGTTATTCTGTAAAGCAAAGCGGTCCCAAATGCAGCTGGTGGTTGATATCCTGGAGGAGTTTGGTAACGCTTCAGGTTTACGGGTTAATGTGGCAAAATCAAAAGCGATTTGCTCCAAGGGTGTTTCATCGGAGGATCGGCGTGGTTTTGCAGACATATGTACCTTTGGTTTTATTCGTGATCTTGGTCGTTACTTGGGTTTCCCTTTGGCCCATGGCAGGCCAACGCATGCTCGGTTTAGTTTCCTGCTTGACCAGGTGTCGCGGCGGCTAGCCTCTTGGAAGGGGAGGCTCTTGAACACAACAGGTAGGATTTGTCTTGTTAACTCTGTGTTGGCATCATTACCTACGTATACCTCCCAGGTAGTGTGGCTACCAAGGAAGACTGTAGAAAGCTTAAATAGACAGACAAGAGCTTTTATTTGGTATAATTCCTCTAGCTCTCGAGGGTGGCATCTTTTGAAGTGGGACACCTTGATCTTGCCTAAGCGGTATGGAGGGGCTAGGACTCGTGATGCCAACCTCCAGAATACTTCTCTCCTAGGGAAATTGGTGTGGTCTTTTATGCATCAACCAAACAAGTTGTGGGTTCAGGTGTTGGCACATAAATACTTGGGAGACAAGTCGATCTTGGAAGCTCAAGCAGCTCCGTCAGCGTCGTCCATGTGGAAAGGGATCTTACGTGCGAGGGATCATCTTCGTGATGGGTTTGTGTATAAATTAGGGAATGGAAATACCTCTTTCTGGTTTGAGGACTGGTGTGATCATGGAAAGTTAGCTCTACAAGTTCCGTTTGTTCATATTTCTGATACAAACTTAACGCTTGCAGATGTTATTCGTAATGGCCAGTGGGACACGTCGAGAATGGGAACAGTTATTCCGGAGTATATCAACCACTATCTCAGTAGAATCACCCCTACCGTGTCTACGACCGAGGATGATATGTGGGTCTGGAAGGGTAGTCGCAAAGGCTTCTATTTAGCAGCAGAGGGATATGCTTGGCTGTGTGCGCAGGGTTCTTCTTCCTCCTCCATTGAGGATTGGGCTTGGGTTTGAAAAGTGAAAGCACCAGAAAAGGTTCGAGTGTTTTTATGGCTTCTTGTTCATAACGTAGTTCAGGTTAATGAGCGGCGGTTTCGTTGTCATCTTGCTACATCCCCGACGTGCCCTCGGTGCTCCCATGATGGTGAAGATTGCCTGCATTGTCTCCGTGAGTGTTCGGACTCGCGTGAAATTTGGCTGCGGCTCGGAGCGTTTTCTTGGCCCCAGTTTCGTGTTACCAATGTTCGTGAGTGGGTTCGTAGTCAGGTAGAGGGTGAGCATGCCACGCTGTTTTGTGCAGCTATATGGGGATTGTGGCGGTGGAGGAATATTACTGTGCTTGGGGAGAAGGATTGGACCGTGGAGGTAGCCTTAAGGTGGATTTTGCAAGAGCAGAAAGATTACGATAATTTCTTGGGAGATGGTGATGATAATGATCCGAAATCAGGTTGGTGGAAGGCTCCTCCACTAGGGTCTTTCAAGTTGAATGCAGACGGTGCTTATAGCTTGACGAGGTTGAGGATGGGCATGGGGGGTGCCATTAGGGATGCCTCAGGTGCGTGGGTTGGCGGTTTTATTGAGGGGTGTGCGGGTGGAGATCCTCTTCTTGCTGAGATGTTGGCTCTTCAGAGAGGTCTGCAGCTACTTTGGGAGTGTAATGTTAGAGAAGCTCTTTGCGAGGTTGATTGTAAGGAGATTGTGGAGGTTTTGCGGGATGGTAGGCTGTCCTTCCATGAGCTTGCCTCGGATTTTAGGGAGCTTCAACTTCTTTTGGATCGAGATTGGCATGTCCAACTTCTCCATATTCCTCGGACGGCTAGTGATGTAGCGGATTGTTTAGCGAGTTTGGGTTCAGAGCGTCAGTGTTCATACACTAGGTTGGAGGAGCCCCCTCCTCAGCTTCTTCCTGTTTTAGCTAGGGATCTCCTAGCTTTGTAGTGTCCTTTTAATTTTACGATGTACCAAAAAAAAATCACCCCAATCAGAGACCAAATATAATATCTTGACAAAGTAAATCTTTGAAGATTTATACAATTTTTTTTTTCTTTTCATGAAACAATACAACGATCCTTCTAAGTCAACAAACCTATTTGTCACTTTCAAAAAAAAAAAGCAAACCTATTTGTCTATAAATAATTAAGGCAAATTCTGTGGTGCCTCCCTATTTTTAAGGGTGTGGTGCCTCCAACCCTTTTAGCAAATAATATGCTGCCATGTGTATTAGTATTTTCAAATTTTCTTTTTCTGTTCAAATTTGAATTGTTTTTTAGAAAATCAAAAATGTTTTATATTTTATTTTCAGAGGGGCCTTTTAGCAATTGTTTGAAAGTTGTATATTATCTTTTAACCATCATTGAGAATTTTTACCAAGCTTATTCGTATTCTGAGTTCAACCCATTTTCTTCTTCTTCTTCCTTGAACCCTAAATAGTATCAGCTTCTTCACCTTCCAGCTTCTTCATCGTTCGTTTTTCGCACACGAGGACCATTGTCGTCATCAGCTTCTTCATTGTCGTTCGAGCTTCTTCACGTTCCAGCTTCTTCTTCTTCATCAAATAGCACGGTCCGTTTCTGAATCTGGGTTTAGTGTGTTTTGGTTCTAAAATCGCATTTTCCTAATCTATTATTCGTTGTTGTTGTTTGATTTCAAATTCAGGGGTTCTTATATTTGTGGGTCTTGAATCTGGGTTTATGGTTTAAATCGCATTTTGGGTATTGTGCTTTTGGGTTTAGGCTTTTGAATCGGTGGGTTTAGGGTTTAAAAAATCGGAATGAAATTTTTTTCGTTTAAGGTTTACAAAATTGATTTCGTTGTTTTCGAAAATCAGGTTTTGTTTACTTAAAATCTTTGTGTTGTACTTATTTATTGGTTTCGTTGCATAGGTTTGCTGCCATGGCAGATGTGAATGAATATTTCTCTATTGACTTGTCTAATGATGGAGGTATGAGTGAGGCTGATGATTCTGTGGCTGTGGCTGATGATGGCAATAATGAGAATTCTAATCCAGATCGTTGCAAATTAATCCCTGACTTGACAGCTGATGAGATAAGGGAGCTGGTGTTTTGTTATGAGAAGGATGCTGTTGAATTTTACCAACACTATGCCCATTTCAAAGGTTTTGGTGCAAGGAAAGATGATGTCCGTCGTGATCGAAAGGGTAATATTATTAGTCGTCAACTGGTGTGTAATAGGGAAGGTGAGAGACATGAGAAGCATGTGAATAAGGTTAGCCGAGTCAAAGAAGCAAAGCCTATTACCAGAGTGGCTTGCCCAGCAAAGTTCCGTGTCCGTTTTCATGCAGACTCAAGCAAGTGGAAGGTTGTGCTATTTGAACCAGAACACAATCATGGGTTGACACCTGCATCCCACGTTCATTTAATGCCCTCATTCAGGGGATTGACTGATGGTGACAAGGCTCAAGTAGACAGTCTAAAGCTGTATGGGGTGAGAAGTTGCAACATAATGGGGCTTTTGATGGGTCAGAAAGGTGGGCATGAATCGGTGGGTTTTCTGAAAAAGGACTTATATAATCATGTTGATAAGAAGAAAAGGATAAGTTTAGGTGCTGGAGATGCAGCCAGTGCATTGAGTTATTTGCAGCGTAAGGGGGAGAAGGATCCCATGTTTTTTTTCAAATTCACAAGATCAGGTGAAGAAAATCTTGAAAACTTGTTTTGGTGCGATGGAACAAGTCGCCTTGATTACCAAGCGTTTGGAGATGCCATTATTTTAACAGCACCTACAAGAAGAACAAGTACAACAAACCGGTTGTTATCTTTTCTGGCTACAATCATCACAAGGAGACTACAATTTTTGCATGTGCCTTGGTTTGTGATGAGACCATTGAGACTTACAAATGGGTCCTGAAAGCCTTGGATGAAGCTATGTTTGCAAAGCAACCCAAAGCTGTTGTGACTGATGGAGACAAATCTATGCGTGAAGCAGTAAAGGTTGTGTTTCCTAATGCTACTCATAGGCTTTGTGGATGGCATATTCAGCAAAACTGTCTTGAGAAAATTAAGATTCCAGATTTCTTGAATGAATTTAAGACTTTGATTTATGGGAATTTCACTCCAGAACGTTTTGAAACTAAATGGCTGCAAGTGATTGAAAAGTATGGTATTGGTGAGGAAAAATGGATTAAACAGACGTATGAAACTAGGCAGATGTGGGCAACTGCTTTTATGCGAGAGAAATTTTTTGCCGGTATCAGGACTACCTCTCTATGTGAAGGAATTAACTCATTTATTAAGAGGTATGTGCAGTGCAAAAATAGCATCCTTGATTTCATTTATAACTTTGAGAGAGCTATGGAGGAGTATAGGCATAATGAGTTAGTCTCTGATTTCAAGTCAAGTTATGGTGAGCCTGTCTTGATTACTGCTTTGAGTCACTTTGAACAAGGAGCAGCAAAGTTGTTGACATTGAATATGTTTAGGGAAGTGAGACATATGATTCAACGAGCACTTAACCTTAATCTTGTTGAACGATCAGAGATTGGTACCACAGTGATGATAAAGTTTAGAATTCGTCGTCATCCAAACACTCAGTTCTTGGTCATTTATGACAAAAATCAGAACATGTTTGATTGTGATTGTGGGTTTTCTGAATATGTTGGCATACCTTGTTCTCACATTATATGTGCTATGAGAACTGAGAACATGAATGAATTCCCTGCTAGTCTTGTTTCTAAAAGGTGGCTGAAGACTGCAAAGGCTGATTCATTACAATCTATCCCTGCTATGGAGGTTGATACTGATAGAATGAAAATGCTGCGTAGAGGTGCAATTTCTGCTGCATGCAACTTTCTGAGTGAATATGGTGCTGATGACTCTTCTGATTTCTCAAATGTTATCGAGGACATATACAAGCTTGTCATGAAATTTCAGAAACGTCGCCATCCCAATTATGCTGCAACCAATTTATTTGTCATTGGTGACCCAACTGTTGTCAAAACAAAAGGCGCTCCACGGAAGAAGAAGTATAAGAAGACGAAAAGGCTATGCTCTAATTGCAAAAAGGGTGGCCACACAATCAGGACATGTCCTACGATATTTGAGGGTAATGAAGTTGGAGAAATTTTTCAGATGCTGAAGAAGATGAAGATTCATCTGTTGAAATTGATGGTGATAACACTGCTGATACTGTAAGTTGTTTGTATAATTTTTGTATTGGATTATTTTGCAGCCAATTACCATGTGTATGACATTAATATTTTAAATTGTATACAGTATGTGCCATCATTACGAGGAGATAATGGAGAGACTCCTATGGCTCCGCCGCTCTCCATATTAGGTCAAACTTAAGCTTAAGTAAGACCGAAGCTTCATATTAGGCCTTTATCCATCTTAAGCTTTGCTGAGACTCCTATGGCTCCGCCGCTCTCCATAATAGGTCAAACTTAAAGCTTAAGTAAGACCGAAGCTTCATTTTAGGCCTTTATCCGTCTTAAGCTTTGCCGAGACTCGTATGGCTCCGACGCTCTCCATATTAGGTCAAACTTAAGCTTACGTAAGACCGAAGCTTCATATTAGTCCTTTATCCGTCTTAAGCTTTGCCGAGAATATTGCTCCGCCGCTCTCCATATTAGGTCAAACTTAAAGCTTAAGTAAGACCGAAGCTTCATTTTAGGCCTTTATCCGTCTTACGCATTGTCGAGACTCTTATTGCTCCGCCGCTCTCCATATTAGGTCAAACTTAAGCTTAAGTAAGACCGAAGCTTCATTTTAGGCCTTTATCCGTCTTAAGCTTTGCAGAGACTCCTATGGCTCCGCCGCTCTCCATATTAGGTCAAACTTAAGCTTAAGTAAGACCGAAGCTTCATATTAGGCCTTTATCCGTCTTAAGCTTTGCTGAGACTCCTATGGCTCCGCCGCTCTCCATATTAGGTCAAACTTAAAGCTTAAGTAAGACCGAAGCTTCATTTTAGGCCTTTATCCGTCTTACGCTTTGCCGAGACTCTTATTGCTCCGTCGCTCTCCATATTAGGTCAAACTTAAGCTTAAGTAAGACCGAAGCTTCATTTTAGGCCTTTATCCGTCTTAAGCTTTGCAGAGACTCCTATGGCTCCGCCGCTCTCCATATTAGGTCAAACTTAAGCTTAAGTAAAACCGAAGCTTCATATTAGGCCTTTATCCGTCTTAAGCTTTGCCGAGACTCCTATGGCTCCGCCGCTCTCCATATTAGGTCAAACTTAAAGCTTAAGTAAGACCGAAGCTTCATTTTAGGCCTTTATCCGTCTTAAGCTTTGCCGAGACTCCTATGGCTCCGCCGCTCTCCATATTAGGTCAAACTTAAGCTTAAGTAAGACCGAAGCTTCATTTTAGGACTTTATCCGTCTTAAGCTTTGCCAAGACTCCTATGGCTCCGCCGCTCTCCATATTAGGTCAAACTTAAGCTTAAGTAAGACCGAAGCTTCATATTAGGCCTTTATCCGTCTTAAGCTTTGCCGAGACTCCTATTGCCGAGACTCCTATTGCTCCGCCGCTCTCCATATTAGGTCAAACTTAAACCTTAAGTAAGACCGAAGCTTCATTTTAGGCCTTTATCCGTCTTACGGTTTGCCGAGACTCTTATTGCTCCGCCGCTCTTCATATTAGGTCAAACTTAAGCTTAAGTAAGACAGAAGCTTCATTTTAGGCCTTTATCCGTCTTAAGCTTTGCAGAGACTCCTATGGCTCTGCCGCTCTCCATATTAGGTCAAACTTAAGCTTAAGTAAGACCGAAGCTTCATATTAGGCCTTTATCCGTCTTAAGCTTTGCCGAGACTCCTATGGCTCCGCCGCTCTCCATATTAGGTCCAACTTAAATCTTAAGTAAGACCGAAGCTTCATTTTAGGCCTTTATCCGTCTTAAGCTTTGCCGAGACTCCTATGGCTCCGCCGCTCTCCATATTAGGTCAAACTTAAGCTTAAGTAAGACCGAAGCTTCATATTAGGCCTTTATCCGTCTTAAGCTTTGCCGAGACTCTTATTGCTCCGCCGCTCTCCATATTAGGTCAAACTTAAAGCTTAAGTAAGACCGAAGCTTCATTTTAGGCCTTTATCCGTCTTAAGCTTTGTCGAGACTCTTATTACTCCGCCGCTCTCCATATTAGGTCAAACTTAAGCTTAAGTAAGACCGAAGCTTCATATTAGGCCTTTATCCGTCTTAAGCTTTGCCGAGACTCCTATTGCTCCGCCGCTCTCCATATTAGGTCAAACTTAAAGCTTAAGTAAGACCGAAGCTTCATTTTAGGCCTTTATCCGTCTTACGCTTTGCCGAGACTCTTATTGCTCCGCCGCTCTCCATATTAGGTCAAACTTAAGCTTAAGTAAGACCGAAGCTTCATATTAGGCCTTTATCCGTCTTAAGCTTTGCCGAGACTCTTATTGCTCCGCCGCTCTCCATATTAGGTCAAACTTAAACTTGTACCATTAAATATTATTTATATAGTATTTATTAATAAATAATGTTAATAAATAATTTTTATACCTATTTATAAATATTATTTCTAAAATAAGTTAAATATAAAAAATTAAAAAACATTTAACTTCCTAACCATGGTGCCATAAAGCTTCGAAAATGGAAGGTGAGGAGATGGTGAAGTTAAGCACTTTCGGTGGCTCCAAAATTGGAATATGGAGAGGCCGCATGCTTGATTGGGTTATGAGAGGGGGAGTAATGAGGAAAATTGATTGCAGCTTTGTTGTTTGAGCTTCCAGCCTCAAAACTCGTAAAGGGGTTTAGGGTTTCAATCAATTCCCCCTAGTACTATAAAATTGCTTCAATTATGAATGGGATTCAGAGTCTAACAAGCAGTGGAAGATTTACGGTCCAAAATCATCTGATTGATGTCTACCATCAAAACGAAAGGAGCCCCAGTTGTTCGACGAAGTCACCGGAAGCGAAATCGTCGAGAAGTGGATTGCATCTCCGTCAATTCGCCGGACTTGGATTTCACCGCCCCAAATCAGAACGCTAACCCTTCTTTGGTACTCATATCTTCGAGGTAATCAGTGTTACTCATCTAAAACTCTGTTTCTGTTATGTCGTGTTTATGTATTAGGTTTCGTAGGTTTTTGACATTCATATCTTATTTGCAGTAATCAAGATTCTGGGCTGCAGCTGAACATGAATCTTCCATATTATGGTGATCAACAAGAAGATGACAAGAAAAAAAAGGTATGTTTTGAAGTAAAATGAATTACTTTTCACTTAAATCGCTTAAATTGCTTCAGTTGAATTTTCCGTATCTTATTCCCTTGCTTACCATAGTAGTATGCCAAATTAAACTTGATATAATGGATTCAAATTAGGAAACCCTTGAATCCCTGCTTAAATTACAGCTGTGAAACCTATAGCCAAGGTTTAATTTTTTTTATATATTTTACAATGCAGGGAGTGGTTAATGAAGAGAAATTTAATACGTTGGAGGCAAACATGGAAGCTATTATGGCTAGTATTGGGTGGTTGACACAGACAATGATAAAGTCCAAATGTGTCCAGATTCTTCCCACAGAAGGAACACAGTTAGATCCATCTTCATCAGTTGAACCAATACCTGAAGCGATAGAGAAAATCATGCAAAAGTTTGTTGCACCAACGGTTGAACTCCCAACACCTATTGCTGACCTACCAACACCAAATACTGAAATCCAAACTGAAACCGTTGAGATCGCACCAACATCTACAGAAAATCACAGTTCACTTGTTAGGAAGCTTTTCAGCCCACCTGTTACGTCACAGGACACAAATCCAAGGAACCAAATTACCAATGCTGACTTTCAATCCCCCAAAAACCTGAAAATAGTTACCCCTCATTATGTTCCACCGGTAAGTTATGTTTTTTCAAAATTTTGACCCATTAATTAAGAACTTTACTTGTTAAATTGACTGTCATACATGTGTATCTTGTAGTTCCTGAACAAGATATTCAAGAATGAGAACACATTCCAACTATCTTATGCTGAGACGGCTGTGGCATCTTATATCTTTAAGAAGGCCAATAAAGAGGACATGGCTTGGTAAAATGTCTGAGTTTTTATTTACGTAGTTAAATTATTTTTTGATACTCAGTAGAAGAGCTAATTTAATATGCATGTTATGTTCATGGCAGGAAAGAGGCCTTGGTGAAGCCTGAAATCCCTTTCTCGGATAGAACCCGTGGTGTGCTGCAGTGCCTGAAACCAAAAGGAGAGTTGGTGACGGATTTGCTTAATTTGCTCGCTTGCTTGTTGACCAAGAAGGAGAGGTCTTTTAATCAAAATCCACCATATGGTTTTTCCCAACAAATGTTTCGGTAATATCATCTGCTCATTCTTAATGGCAAGTTCTGTTTAATTAAAATGAAATATAAAGTTCACTGAAGTTGTTCTTTTCCACTGTAGCAAGCTATATTGTCATGGACTACAAACCCTAATTCTATGAAGATTTTAATTAAGGCAAATTTCATGGGGAAAGTAGACCTTCTTGAAAAGGTAACTCAATAATTGTGTAACATATTATTTCATTCAAAATGTAGCTTGTTTGAGCTTTATCTACATGGTTGCTTTCTGCCAGATATTTGTTCCTGTTAACGACGACAATAAGCACTGGTACCTTATAGTCCTGGACTTTAAGAATGAGCAAGTAGTGTATCTCGACAGCTATCCGGAAGAAGGCAGGATGCTTGCCAGAATTAGGCGTACCAAACTACTGGTATAACCTTATAATGAATTTACTTTTTTGATTACATGATTTGTGTTATTAATTTTGTTACTAACAGAAAACTTCTTGCTCGTAGTGTATTTATTTGGAAGAACTTCTGCAAGACCAGTCATTTTATCTCATCGATGATAGCCCTAAGCCTATTGTGTCTGAATTCAAAACGGTTATCCCAGAAGGGCTTATGGTTCAAAAGAAAGATTCGTAAGTTACATATAACAATTTAATTCTTTTATACTTTTGAAACCATCTAACTTACTGATTGAAAATTGTTTTCTGTCATGTAGAAACGACTGTGGAGTTTTTGTTGCAACTTGGATGAACCAGATGGGGATAAATGGATACAAGATAGAGGTTGATAACTTCACAAGATTGAAACTTGCTGTGGACCTTGTTCTCCATTCACATAATTTGCTTCAAGGAGTTATGCTATCAAAATCATTGGTGTACTACAACAGGATATCAGAAGCTGGAAACAAGAAGAAAGGGGTGCAAAAAACTTGCTGATTTTGTAATCTTGGTTATTGTTAGACACAATCTATGTTTTTTATTCCGTGCTTTATCTTTGTGTATGCGCAAGCGTGGACGCATTGAATCCTTTTTCAGGGCACTTGTAGTTGCCAAATTTTGTTGATCAGGTTAAGGCACTAGTTGCCAAATTTTGCTTGTTAAGGCACTAGTTGCCAAATTTTGCTTTTATAAATTTTTATGCGTTGGTTGTCTTATATCATGTTTATTAGATCATGTTTTCTTCAAATGCAATAATAGCTATAGCTTAAACAAGAACACAAGAGCGCAACTTAGTATTATATTTGGACCATTTTCTATTGAAAATAGAAACATGATTCATAGCAATAGAAAGATCAACCTAACTTAGACAAGAGCAACCTTATTTGGACCCATTTTCACTTAAAAACAGTTGAAAACATGTTTCATAGCGATAGTAACATCTTTTGTCATAGTAAATCATAGTCAAGTTTGACAAGAGCACTACTTACTCACTATTTTATTTGGACCAGTTTTCACTTGATATAGCAAATGTTCTTGGTTCTTTTGTATGCTCTTTTGTCATAGTTTTATCATAGTCATTTTTGGAGGTTTCTCATCATCTACTTACATAGTTTTATCATAGTCATTTTTGGAGGTTTCTCATCATCTACTTACACAGTTTCATTAAATTACTATGTAGACTAAAAAATGTAAATTTAGATAAGTTAATATTTTAAAAAGAGGACTCATGTGAGCACTTCTCATAAAAGAGTTAATAATTCAAAAAGAGTACACATACATGTGACCACTTCTCATAAAAGGTTTTACATATCCAAAGCTTGTGTAAATCACTTAAACAAAATAAGTAGCACAGCAACTACCAAAGAGACAACAACAACGATGAAATACATTTGTTCCCTTCTCTTGTAGTCAGAGATCAAAGCTTCTGCCCTCTTTAATCCTTCAAAGCAATCATCAACTTGACCAGGAGTCACAGCAGCAGTCATGGGGGCTTCAACAACTTGCCCATGCACAGGGGGATCATGCCAATCATAATACCCACAAGCCTGCGTATATTTAAGTTCATAAGTTATATATTCCTTGTTGTCAACTGAATACATAACAAAAACTCCCTATTTACCTTCAAAGGACATTGAAAATATCTTCGTCCATAATTACTACTAGACCATGAAGTCTTTAGGGCTGGGGTAAGGCCGTAAGTACAGAGCCTTCCATCAGCAATCCCATTTCTTCTTTGTGTCGAAGAGAATGATTGAGATGCCATATATTATACACTACAGAAATATACTAATAAGTAAATAATTGAAACCTTAATAACATATAAAGTCATTGATTAACTAAGATCCATAAAACACCAAGTTGCACAAAACATATCCAAAAATGTCTAACAAGCCAGGGGCATCAAGCCAGTCCAAAAGTTGCACAAAACAAAGGCAAAACATACAAGGTCCAAACTGAAAACATTAATAGGAAATCAACAAAACATGAAACTCACTACGGCTGCCCACGGGTAATGCTAACATTAACCAAATTGTTGTGAGTGCTAACTGGCCTAAAGTGCACAACATCCCTATACTTCAACTCATGATCCTTCACATATTGATACCAATCCTTTGCAATGTGGATTGGAGTATCAATCTTCCTTGGATTCCTTCTTTTCAGCAGACAACTATAAGTTCTACCCCTAGGGGTTTGTAGAACGATATTCTCCCAGTTTGCCCTAATATGATTCACCACATACAACTTAGGCAATGCCTGAAAATAAAAAAATAAACATTGTATTAGATTGTAAGATATCACATACAACAAATGAAATTTTAAAAACAAGTAGCACTACAATTTAAAAACAAGTACTTACCATTGTCTGGCCTCCACCAGAATCAGAGCTGCTAATGACCTTATCAAAATTATGAATAACCCTCTCCACACCATCATCCTCCTCACCATCACTCAATTGCATAATTCCATCATCCTCCTCCTCATCACTTAATTGCACAATTCCATCATCCTCCTCATCATCACTTGATATCATAATTACATCATTCTCTTCAATGTTATCCACATCCATAAACTGCCCACCAACATCAGCTACTGGAATCTCCCCACCAACATCAGCCACTGGAACTGGAACTTCCACACCATCTTCATCCTTATCACCAATATCAGCCACTGGAACTGCAACTTCCCCACCAACTTCAACCTTACCACCGACATCAGCCACTGGAACTTCCCCACCAACTTCATCCTTATCACCAACATCAGAAACAACCACCTCTTCACCATTCTTACCTGAACTCCCAACATCAGGTTGCCTTACAGAAGGGCCAGCACCATAGCTTATTTGATTCATCATTCTATCAAATATCCTGATAGAAAACTTGTTCTTTCCACAATAGGAGAAATCTACCCAATGATTTCGTTTCAAATCATACCTTTTTACAAACTTGTCCACAGCATCAATGAGCAAACCTCCATTATTACCCACAACCAACTGAAAGGTGAACTCCCCCCCTACAGGATCCCTAACAACAACATGATTTCCCAGCATAGATTTGTATTGTGCAATAAACTCTAATGGAACTTCCACGTCATCCTAATGTTTTTCCAATAAAACTTATTAAAATTGATGTTTAAACCATATAACTATACCAACACAAATGGAAGGAGCTAAGAATTACCAGGTTTAACTTTATCACAGTATTGAAATCAAGTGTGTAAGGGCCATAAGCACTTGTTTGACTCATCTCTTCAAAAACACAAATAATCAGTTCAAAGCACAGATTAAGAATGTGAACAGAGACGTTTAAAATTCAATATCAACATAAAAATATGGTTCAATCCCACCAAAAAAAGAACACTCATGTGATAAACAAGGTTCCATAACAAATCTACAAACCATAAATAACATAAAAATCAAACCTTTAATGCAGACAAAGAAAGGGGAATGACATGCATGTGATATACAAGGTTGATTTTCAAATCTACAGCCTATTCGGAATCATTGTAATTACAAGTTATGAAAAATAACCGTAAACATCAAAACATCAAAACTTTAACTCAGACAAAGATATGAGAACGATATCAGAACACAAACCCTGAGAAAAAAAACCATTCTTTCATTAAGATCCAAACCCCAGAAGAGAATACTTGAAGATCAAAACTACGAAAAGAAAAGATGAAGAACATACCGTGATGTTGAAATCGCGAAGATTGCTGGCGCCTTCTTCTCTCACGTCGTCGCGTTCCACCGTCGGTCCTCGTCGTCGCGTTCCACCGCCGTTCCACCGTCGATCACTCTCGTCGTCTCCGCCACTCAGTCTCTCACACTTCTCTTTCTCTGGAATGTTCTGCTTTGGGAAGGATGAAGATGGTGTTGAGAAATGATGAAAATATTGACGTGTATCAGTTATCAAAACAGAGGGAACATCAATAGTCATATCAATTCAAATGAGGGTATTACTTTTACTGTGGTAACTAATTATCTGAGGGACCTGTTAGCAAATTAATAAATATTTTATTTTTATAAAACCATATTTTCTGAAAATCATTTCCTATTATTTTAATTCATTTCAGAAAAAAAAAGAAAAGTCAACTCATTTAATACATGCCACATTCTTTTTTTTTTTTTTTTTGAACTCAAATAACCAAATCAATTAAGAAGAAGTAGACGGCACAGAGGCCAGTACATCAGATTGGATAATGCCAATAAGTTGAGAAGGAACCTCCTCAATCCACACAACCTCGCCAAAAGAAAAAGATAAAGAAGCTAAGACATCCGCCGCACGGTTACCCGTACGGCGTACGAACCGTAAAGAGAACACCTCAAAGTTTGAAAGCAAAAAAATACAATCTCTAACAATAGAATCTAAAAAAGAGCAACCACCAGTCCGTTTCCATGCTTCAACTAACGGTAAGCAATCTGATTCAAATTCAACCCTCCGGAAACCAAGATCCCTCGCCAACGTCATGGACCACCGCATGGATAAAGCTTCAGCCACTGTAGGGGTCGTAACCGGGCCATAATGCCAACACGCCGCTGCTAGAACCTCAGCCTGCACGTCCCGAGCAATGAAACCGAATCCTCCACTTCCCTCCTTAGTAACCGATGCATCAAAATTAATTTTGTAGAGGCCTGGAGCAGGTCGTGACCAATGTGTAGGGTGTTGCCGCGCCGGGTGAGTTGGAACCAGCACCATGGCAGGTCCTGGATGCAGCAAGGAAGCTTTCCGCAGAGTTTGGTCCACCGTACCTTGCGTGTTTTGGAACACCAGCTCATTACGCGAGATCCATACAGCATAGAGAACCTCCAGGAAAACTCCCAGTCGTTCCTCATCAGCTACCTGCAAAAACTCAAGCATGAAATCATGGAACTTACGTTCTTGCTGCAAGCGCAATCCCAAATTGCTAGCAAACCATGTTGCTTGCACCATCGGACAGAACAGCAGGGCGTGGTGCACTGATTCGGGAGCTTCATGGCAGCGAGGGCACGATGCATCCAACTCCAAACCACGCGCATGAAGCACTTCACGAACGGGAAGGGCCCCCAAGCAAGCTCGCCAAACAGTTTCGCGGCATCTAGGAAGTGTTGGGGCCTTCCAAATTTTCTTCCAAGCTGCACTAGGCAAAGATGGCATGGTAGATACCATTCCAGTAGACCGTTCCTCCTCCATTTGTAAAAATTGATAGCCCATTTTGGTTGAATAATAACCGTCTGGTGTCCATGGCCAAAAAAACATGTCACGTTGAGGTACCATAGGTAAAGGAAGAGCAAGGATTGCCTTGGCCGTAGGTGGGCAGCACATGAACTCAATCAATTGTTTATTCCAAGCTGCACCACCAGGCAACATTAAGTCAGAGACAACATTAATATTCAGTTCATGCACTAGAGACTCACTGTACACCAAAGGAGGGTTCCCAAGAACCCAATTGTCAGTCCATGGTCTTATAGATTTACCATCACCAACTCTCCACAAACCACCTTTCTCAAGAGCAAGTCCAGAACGGAGAATGCTAGACCATGCGTAACTTGGACGATGACCTTTTTTAGCACTAAAAATGGTGCTTTTTGGGTAGTAAACTGCTTTGAAAATTTTTCCAAGCAAAGAATCAGGATAGTTTATCAAACGCCACCAGTTCTTGGCCACCAGAGCCAAATTAAATTTTTTAAAGTCCCGAAAACCGATCCCACCACGATCCTTGGATTTGCACAATGATTTCCAGCTTAACCAGTGCATACCTCGTCTTGTAACATCGCCACCCCAATAAAACCGGCTAATCATTCCCTCAATTTCTGAACACATACCATCCGGCAATAAAAAACACGACATGACATACGATGGAATGGATTGGGCCACAGCCTTAACCAAGACCTCTCTGCCTGCACGAGAGAGAGACTTTTCTTTCCAACCTTTAAGCTTCTTCCAAACTCGGTCCTTGACAAAGGAAAAGATCTGGGTCTTGGACTTACCAATAATGGTAGGAAGTCCCAGATACTTATCATAACACTCCACCGCCTTTACATCCAACAGCTGTTTAAGCTCATGAAAACGATTCTCAGGCACATTTCGGCTACAGGAGAGCATAGACTTGTCAATACATGCCACATTCTTACTGGTCCAAATAGGCAGAGGCACCATACCTGCGCCTAGGAGGAGGCATCACAGAAGGACCAATAATTAAATATCCTAAGAAGAAGTTGCTTACTTGGTCACTTGTCACTTGGTCACCTCTTTTGGTGTCAAACACACTCACACACTACTAGGAGCACACAACTGAAAACCCTCCACCGACATCACCACCGTTCACAAAATGGAGGCCGTGGGTTCGACCAGGCTAGGCCGCGCCACCTCCCGCTACGGCGCACCCGCCGTGTTCAGTGGCCCCGTCAGGAAGTGGAAGAAGAAGTGGATCCACGTCACCCCTTCATCCTTCAACAACAACAACACTTCTCAATCTCATAACAACAACAACAAACCTTCCTCTCGCCTCCTCCTCCGTCGCTGGACCCCTATCACCGCCTCCTCCGCCGCCGCTGAAGAGTCCCAAGGCGGTTCCGACAACGTCTCAGACGAGCCACCCAAACGGAAGTTCCGTTACACTCCTGTATGTCTATTTTTGTTGTGTTTTGTGGGAATAAGTTTCGGTTTTTATTCTTGCACTGTGTTAATGGGTTGTAATGTTTTAGTGGGGTTGTGGCCTCTTGTGGAATATCTTGAGATTTTGCTGTAGAAAGTGTTTGTTATGGAAGGAAGGGTGTTGTGGGTTTGAATGAAATGTGTGGCATATGTTGGGATTTGGGGTAGTGAGAAGATGTTTTTTTTTTTTTTTTTTTTTTTTTTTTGTAGAAACAGGGTTATGATTGTCAAATGGATTATGGATATGTCTTTGTTAGGAATAATATAGTACTAAGTTATGCATTATAATTTTAACAAGGGTTATAATTGCTTGAATTGATCTTAAGATTACTTGCTTCTATTTGATTTCTTAACTGGAAATTCCTTGTTAGTTTATTGGGATTACTTGATTGACTTCAGTATCTTTATGAAAGTTAATTGAGGGTATTATATCCTGTTAGTTAAATTAATATGCTTGAATGGTTTACATTCTGTAATTATTGGTGGTTGCCTAATGATTTACTGGCTGTTGTGTGGGTGGATCACTATTGTTTAGGACTAAGTTTCTTTAGTTGGAGTTGGTAAAGGAACTCCCTCACAAATGGTAGCACGTTTTAAATAAAAAAACAATTGACAAAGAAACTTGGTTGTGTATTATACTATCATCTCCTTTGGTGCATCAGAATTTCAGTTTTGTAGCTGTTATTACACATGACATGAGTGAGTTTTGGTCATCATGCAGATTGCTGTGCTAGAAGAACAGAAAAAAGGGGTTGAAAAGAGTGAACATGAACCCACAAGTGAGAGTGACAAACTTACAGCTAAACAGATAAATGCGACTCAAGAGGTGCATGGGAAGTTGAACATGAATGAAATTTCTGAGGAGTCCAAGGTAAAGTAACTGAATTCTCTGTTCAATAGATTTTGAACATTTCTATTATTTCAATTTTCAGACTTTAAGGTGGGCATACTAGTTGATTTTCTTCAAATTTTATCTTTTCCTCGCTCATATGAGACTGCTTTTAGACTATCCTCTCTTCACAATCATGGACATATCTTAGAAAACAGTCATGGACATAAATCAGTGTTATCAAATAGCAGACGGATTTTTGGCTATTCGCGACCCCGCTATGGCCCACTATAGCGCGCTATTCCTGCTATTCGCCGCTAAATAGCGGCTGAAATAGCAGATTTTTTGCTCACTGCGATGGGCCGCGATTGCGATTTGACAACACTGAAATAAATGGCCATAGATGATTATTTAATATAACATCGACCTAATACTGCTACTCTTTTTTGAGAGTATGAAGTAGTCATAACAATATATCATAGAATTGCTGGAAAATTATGAAATGTCTACTTGATCATGCTTAGTAATTAGGTTATTTATAATGTTTAAAAAATAATGGTTTGTACTTGCAGAATGTGTCAGGCCTAGTATGTGGTCATTGAATCAATCATATTTTACCGTGTCATGTTACCACCATCCACTGGTATTCATATTCACATGTTCAATTAAAAATGATCCTTGTAAATTTACATTAACACCCTATATCAGTGAATTACTTTGTTGCCCGGTGGTCAATTCTCATTAGATTACTAAAAATAAATGAATAAACATATTTCCTATACAACATATTTTTCTGCCCACGCATCCCACATGGTAGCTTAGTTTTTGCATCTCTGATTTGTATTCGAGTCAGTAATGATAATAGTAAACTCTAAATGTAAGGCTATGGGACAGTTTTCTGTCTTAAATTAATGTTCAGGAATTATTGTGTTTTCATGCATTATACCTCAATGATGTGTAAGAACTGTCATCATTGAGGGATTTGGAAATATCCTTTTGTCAATTCAGGCAAAACATTAGATACTTTGCCTATGTTGTGCTGTGCTGTAAATTATCACATAGCCAGTTCTAAGTCTGGACAGAAGAGGAGGGTTTAATTTAGTGTTCAAATAGACAAACAATATAATTATGATAATGTGATTGTTGGTATAGACTTGCTTTTTAAAACAATCGAGATCTATGTAGCCTTCCACGTATCAAAAGGCTTTTTATTGTAGTTGTTGTTTGCTATACTATCATATTGATGAATAATATTGGCTTACATATATCAATTGGTGTTGCAGGATTCAAACATGAGCAAGTTGGATCTTGGTTTCGACCTCCAAGGCAACAATGGTGAAAACAGTCCGAATTATGATGATTAGATGGGAAAAAATATCTAGAGGGTGGTCCTTGAACTAACTATTTGGAAGTAGAAGATCAAGCTAGCTGTCTAGTAGCAAAGTGTTTATTCCCAAAAGTTTGTGCCAGTATATATGACCTCCTGACATCGTATTTTGACATAAATCTGGTTAGCAAGAATTTTGTATAGTCGTTACTTAATTAGTGCTAGTACTGTAGGAAGGATCAGTAACTAGTGTGATGGTCTTGTATTACGTGATGTGATGTGAGGCTACTAAATAGCTGTAGACTCAAGACTATAGTGAATATAACAAAATCTCAAGATGCTTTCAAAATCTCACTTTGTATTTTTCACCACTCATGCTCATGCCTTGTATTTGTTGTAGCTTCTCTAACCATAGCCTATAATGTGGAGTATTATAGTTAAAGTTTTGGAAAGTGAAAACCAAGAGAAAGGAACGTTAGTCAAAATTGCTGAAATCCGTTTACTTTTTCCCTCAGAAAGTTGTGTTCGATTCCCGCTGTTGATGTGGAAGTTGTATTGGTGGGTGATCTGTATTTATAAGCGATTTGTGATCCTGGAGATATGCCTTAGCTCGTAGTGGTGACTAGAGTCGAAACCACCCAACTTTTATGTAACAAAAAATTGAAATTCGTATATTTGGATAATCAAATCAAATAACTTTTAAATCAGTGTTAAAAGCTTTTAACTATCACACTTGGTTGGTGAAAGCTACACAGTGATATCATATGTCGGGTTGTCTAGTGGGCAGTTTGTGGCTGTCGTCGTCGGTTTTGCTGTCGGTTTTAAAATCACACAAAAAAGATGATGAGAGAAATAGGCCTATACAACACAACACAGAAAAATCTTAACAGAATGCGAATAAAGAAAAAGCTAAACAACATATCCATACAAATCAAATAACCCCAAATCTCAATCATAGAGGAGCGTTCAACAAAATCATTCTTATGCATAGTGAGATGACCCCGAATCTCAACCCTAGAGGTGAATAGATAGTGAGATCAGGTGCTATCAACATTCCTCATCTTCATCATCGTCTTCTTGCATGCCTCAAATGAATCCATAGTGCGGTAGAGATTAGGGCTTTTCAAAGGCGTTCGTCTCGAGGTGGAGTTCATTGGAACGTTGACGGCACGACGGAGGCAAGGCCCAGACGAGGCCGAGGTAGCAAAAGAAGAGTAGGCTCTTGCAAATCCAGAGCTCCCTCGCGACGAGGAGGAGTGGCGTACTGGAGGTTCCTCCTTCAAGATCTCATGGCGGAGCTTGCTATGGTCAAATACGACGAATGCAATGAGTCCCCAAATGTTAGCTCAAGTGGTAAGAGCTAGGGGACATAAGGGTTTGGAAGGGTGAAGGGTCTTGGGTGCGAACCCGGAGGATGACTAATTTACTAACATTACTAACAACTAACATCTGCCTATAAAAAAAATAGCAATGCAATGAAGGCATGTTGACCCTGTGATGGCGCGACGCAATGGGCGAAGTTCATCAAAGCTTGGACCCATTTGGGGCTGGAGCGCCAAAGACATGGTGATGGACCGGCCTAGTGTAGTGATTCTAGTGTGTGGGGTTGGTCATGGTTCGTTATGTTGTGAGTGGGGAGAGAGAAGAGAGCAAGGTGACTTGGTGGCGGCTAGGGTTACCTCAAGTGGGAAGAGGAAGTGATAATGAGTGAGTGGTGTGGCGCAAGTGAGAATGTCTTACTTAAAAGGCTAGGGTTCACTCACAAACCGGGCTACCTGAGTAGAAGATATTTTTTAAAGATCTACTTCGGTCGGGTTGGAGTCCAAACCGACACCGATCGCCCAAAATCACTTGAACCCAATTTCATGGTCCACCCATACCCGCAACCAACCCAATGACTAACAAAATGGACAAGTTTGTCGTGTTTCGTATTAGGGCGAGGAATCTTGGATAGCCCTAATCATAAGTACACAATGTACCACCACGATTTTTCCTCTGCAATTTTTCAAACACACGAAATCACCATATTTCTCTCCAAGAAAACAGGGGAAAGGGGGAAATAGTTACAATTCAAGGGGTGTGGAAGTAGATAAAAGTGATTCCATGTTTTCTTCAACTTTATTCGTGCGGTTGTTACTCAGGCTCTCAATAATTTCATAGCAAAAGAAAGGGACTAGAACTAGTGAATTTGGTTTAGCAAACGAATACAACCAAAATCTTAGAATCAAACCCATCGTGTATGGTATTTTATCACTACAAAAAAAAGGTTTAAAACTCGGGTTATAAGGAGAAAAGAACAGTCCTTTCCGCGCGGGACAAAATACTGTCCTGCAAAAGTGAACCAGTGAACATATTTGAATAAGATAATGAAAGGTGTCCAACAAGAACTCCATTGCTCAGACATTTCTTCATGCCATCATCACTCAGCTGTTATTGTCCTCCACTTCTTGCGTCACACCAACTTCAGCTGGACGAAGAACGCGATCATAAAGCATATATCCTGCCTGCAAAATATAACCACAGTATTACTTAGCCTTGTTTGGATGGATGGAGAGAAATGGAATAGAATGGCAGATGGTGGAACTGCCAAGAACATGACCAGTTGACCACATTCATTTATTCCAACATCAAGAGAAACAAAAGCTCCTAGACAAAGAATTTACAAAGTAAAAGCCCTTTGACAACCATAAATGGAAATAATGAGCAATTCAGCATGATTGACATAACAGTTTGTCATAAATATCGACACACATCAAACTAGACTTCTTATATTGCAAATTATGCGCTCAAAAAGGAATTAATCAAATACAAAACAAACGGTTTTCAAGGTTTAACCGTTAAAGCAAACTTTGAAATAAGAAAATAATTAAATCACAATGCCTAAACAAAGAATCACGTAAAGTACCTTCAAAACAACTCCAACAGTGCCTGGGGGCTTGGAAGCATCAGGTATTTGGAAGATGGCATTATGCCTGTTTGGATCAAATGGTTCATTTGTAGGATCATATTTTTCAACACCATGCTTTTTAAGTACCTGTAAGCAGTAGCCAGCAGCTGTCAACCTCAGAGAATAGGGTACAATGACGCAATGACACAGAATATAAAATGTTACCGACAGCTTCACTCTACTCTATTATGAACCACTCTACTCTCATAAACATGGCATTATGATTATGGGGGTGATTGAAAAATTCCAACAATCTTACTAGCAATGGTTACTTATGGTTATTAGCTTAACTAGGTTGTCACTTCTATTTATTTCATATTTTCATATTTTTTAAACAACAAGAATTTTAATAACTTAACATTTTCTTGTATAGTGGTATTAGTTGGTGATTAGACTTGGCATCCCCTTATACTTTCATGTGTTGTATTTGTGTCCAAGTTTCTACTATGATTTTAGTATGTTAGAAAGTTTCAATATTTATAACATCAGGATTCCATTCCTAATGCTTGGAGGATAAGTAATAGGAAGTGCTTTTTATTTAACAGAATGATCACATCTATAAATTAACAATGCTAATTGCTATCTTATTGGATGCATGATACAATCAAACCATAGGTGTGATTCCCTAGTGATAGCTTAGGGCAGGAAGCTTCGTAAGCTGTAACGTAATTGAACTAGGTCTGCTCTTTCTCAGTTAAAGACCGATATTTTAAACCTAATTTTCTTATATTCTCTAGTCTTCTACTCAGTTTTCTTTAATTTTCTAGACAATCAAGGCTACTTTCCAAGTAGACAATATGAACAATTCAACCCTCTAAAACCTAATTAATGTAGTTCTTCATTCTTTCTTCAAGATTCCTAAAAGGATGAAACCAATCTCAACCCTAGAAGGTCTAAACAACACTAAGACAGCCACCAACCAGAGCCTACACTGCCTCGTACTCTCTGCCAATCGACCTTGTGCCCTCTCTTGTCACAAACCCAATGAAACTTCAGATTTCACCTATTTTCTATCATTGATCCGAAAGCTATATAATGCAGAAAGTTGCAACAAGAGGTCAAAATTTGAATAAAAATGACTCAGATAAAATACTGCATATAACCACTGCAACTAAAAAGCCTCAGCATAAAGTAGAACAGTCTACCTCTGCAAGTTGTTTCTCGGTCATTTCAACACCTTCCAGAAGTGTTTTCAGGAGTTTTGCTGCTTCAACAGAGTCATTAGGTGATTCAATTTTTGAAAAACTATCCTTTACAACTGAGGAAGCTCTTCCCAAATTGTCAGCAACATCTAGTAAACCCTTCGCAAAATTCTACATCACATTTGAAACCACTCAGCACAAAGTTCCAAAGTAAAAAATTAGGGAGCAAGAGGTATGAAACACACAATATAAAATGCCAAAACTTAAACCTGTATAGCAAATTTTTTCGAATTCTCTGCATCGCGTCTTGTCCTGCTCAGAACATTCTCCATCTCAGCATAAGAACGCATAACCTTACCCTTCATTTCCACAATGTCTTCCTGCTTCGACTTCAAAAGTTCTTCCTTCTCAGCAACAAGCTTTATTAAATCATCCCTGGATAGATTATCACATTCACTCTCTGGCTCTGCATCTGAAAAAAAAAATTACAGTTCATTTAAAAACCCCATTCCTTTCTTCTGTCAGATTGAGATTGAGATTCTAATATCGAACCTGGTTCTTTGGTTTGATCAGCAGCAGCTTTATCTTGTTCATTCTGACTTTCCGGTTCAGGCGAGGCCGACGAAGAAAATCCAAAAATTGGAGTCAAGGATGAATTCATGGATCGGTTCAACAGATTGACTTGAAGTGGAATCAGCTGAAATATTAGCAAGCATACATGGAATTTAATGAGAATTTTACAATGTATAACCAAAACTAAAATCATCATAAATATAGACAAAAAAATAATAAAATCAAACTTCATTCAATAGTTTATACCCAAATCAATTTTGAGTGAATCCTAAAACCCTAATAAAACCCCAGATGACAAAATTGCGGAAAGTTAGAATTTTTGTTGCGAATTACAAGTGGGGTTTACCTTGTTGGGTGATTGATGAACGATGGAATGGAAGTGATGCGAGGAGAAGGGGGTGGAAAAAGGTTGGGGTTTGTGAGAAGCAGAGAGAAGCATGAAGCTTCTGGAGGCACGAGACAAGACCCTAAGCATGGTTGAAGAGAAGAAGAAGAAGAAAACGAAGGAATTGAAATTTGAGAATGAGATTGAGATTGAGATTGAGAAAGTGAAACTGGTTTTCTGAGAAAATAAACGACGGGAAGAAGATTTGCGTGGACGGAAAGAAAGGTTGGTGTTTTGGGCTGGATGGAGAATCTGGTCTGGGGTTTAGGATGGTTTAAGGTTCATCATTCTTTTTGGACGATATTGCCCTTTGCTTTTGTGGTTGGGATGAAAAATGGACCTATGACCTTCTACATGAAAATAAAATAGACACATTTCATACGACTTATTTTATCTTTCTTCTTATCTCATTTCATACGACTTAAGTGTCTAGCTTATTTGAGTTTATACCATAAGCTGTTTTGAGCTTATTTTCATAAGCTATCTTGAATAGCTTATGAAAAAGAGCGTATGCTTATATCTAGCTTATTTTCAATTTATTTCAGTTAACTTTTTAAAATAGTTTATGAATAAACGCTTAATGGTCATAAGCGCTTAATTAAGCTGTTTTCCAATCAGGGCCATTATTCACCAAATATTTTATATGTCAAATGCAACTCAGTTGATGAAAAGGAGATTGAATCTCTCTCTTATTAACATTAATTGTTATCATATCAAATCCTTAATTTGTTGTAAAATTATTGATTTGCTGCTATTTCTTAGTTATTCCTTTTTTTAAATTTATTTTATTTTATTATTAATAAGATTTGACCGCTTTACGTTTTTCATTTTAGTTAGCTTCACTATAACTTTTATTTCCTCCCTTTTAATCTTATTCAAATTTTTTTTTTAAACAATCTTATTCAAATATAATGCTTGTATCTTGTATATCATTCCACATAGACACATCAATACAAAGCGAACAATTATTTCTTTACACGATATCAGATCTTTGATCCTTCACCTACAACCTCACTATACTTTTTTCACTCCTTTGATCAACCAGGACAACCACCAGTCACACAACTTCTTGATGGAGATAATTAGCCCATTTGGAGCCACGCGCCCACGCAATCACCATGGTCTTATAAGTAAAAAATAATACTTGGATTTATTTACTATACCATTTTTTGGTTCAACCAAACAACCGCAATCTCTATAATTGAGTTCATACCAAATAGCCTCAATTTCATCAATTGGATTCGTATCGGACAACTTCAATTTCTCTAATTGGATATTATACCAAACAACCCTCAATTTCTCCTATTGAGTTCGTACCAAATACTATCAACTTCTCTAGTTGGGTTCGTACCAAACAATCTCAATTTCTCTAATTGGTTACGTACAAAACAACTTTAGCTTCTCTAGTTGGTTTGTAGCAAACAACCACAATTTATTTAATTGGGTTCGTAAAAAACAACCCTAATTTCTCTAACTAGGTTCCCAAACATGCTCAATTTCTCTAATTGGATTCATACTAAACAACCATAATTTCTCTAATCGGATCCATGTCAAAGACCCCCAATTTATCTAACTCGGTTAGTTGCAATAGCATTTTAACCTAGTGGGCATTGTTTCTGCATTTCAACCTAAACTCTCATTACCGACTTGCATTTACGCATGTCCAAACCCATACCCTCTAAACCACATTTTTTATTTATCGTATTTCTAACACACAAATACGCTTAAGGACGTTCCTATATCATCTACTCTCGAGTGTCACATTTCCAGCTAAGAAGAAAGGAGTAAAAGTTGCTATGGTGGAATGGGCTAAGAAAACTACTATATCTCATCCTCATACTCTACATTTGAGAAGTAGCAATGAGAATAAGATCAAAACAAATATAAATAATAAATGTTCTCGACGAATACATCTAACAAATATTTTCACCAGACCTGAAGATACAAAGTGAAGATTTGAAGGATATAAAAAGCCATTCATAAAAAAGAAATAACTTATGAACATTAAGCATAAAACACTCAAGAGCACTCGAGTTCATCTTCTTCCTCTTTGTTCTGTATTGAAACTCATTTGAAATTGTTATACAGAAATATGACATGTGTTCATTCATTTAGATCTCTTACCCGAACACTTAAGACACATGATAGGTTAAACACTTCTTATTATATTACAAGTTAGTGGCGAAGACCTAAGAAGGTTACGCAAAATATTTTGGGGTTTCAACCTAGGAAGGATTGGTGTGAAAGAATATTCAGGAGGCCTTGGAAGGCGAAGAAGAATAGTCCTCAGTCTGAGAAGGCAAAGATGAATATCTGGTTGAGTATGGGAATTGGGAAGACTAGGTGTGGAAATAATATCCGGTTATAATCTTTGGAGAAAGATTGTGAGAAATCCCAAAAGAGATTGTTTGGGGACCGGAGGCAGCGAGGCAGCTTATACACTTTGTATAAGGTAAACCGAGATAAATTGCTTGTGTTTTTCTATCTTTCTTATATACTTGCTGCTACTCATCCAAAGGGGTTTTGAATCAGGTGTTTTCCAAAAAAATGTCGAAAAAGTTTTTTCAAAACATAATAATTTTCAACTCGTGTTATTTTTACACTTTCAGTGGTGCCATAACTAAATGGAGAGAAGTAGATCCTAAATGGCTGAAAGCAGCACATTATGTAAAAAAAATTCAAGATTTTCTCAAAATTCATGTGAGGACTACTAAATAAATGGTCACACTTTCAATTTTAGTATGCCCCAAATAAATTTCAACCAATAAATAAGAATATTATAAAAAGTATTGAAGTGAACATTGCTAGCACTCCTCAATATGATATAATTGCAGACCAAGAAAACATTAAAATAGTGAAAAACGAAATATCTTGGTGTCTCACTGAAGCATTTATAATTCGGATGGGAAGACATGCCCTAATAAAAAAGTAAATCAATGGAAGTTCAAGTGCGCCATAGTACTACTTAAGAAAATAGCAATGGATCCAGCTAGTTTTTGTTTTCCTTCTTTAGTCACCTAGATAATATGATTGACAACACAAATGTTTCTTGGTGGAGATGTTCATAACTGAACTTAAATGTGCTTCAGTAGTCAATAAGCTCAATCCATGACTGTGTTTGAGTAATAACTGAAACTGCAGCTGAAGATGGTTTATACTTTATATTACAAGGATTATTGGGAACATGAGTAATGAATAAGACAACCCAAAGTTATTTTTCAACAAACAAGTCAAGTTATTCAATTCATTCACAATACTCTCCTTGAATGACACCCCTACAACCTGCATTACATGGATTGCATTTTGCAGCCTCTTCAGCTTTTACTTCATATATGCCACTCCTGGCAATAACCTGAATATTTCTGAGTAGTGTTTGATCACTGCCTCAATTAATAATAAAGGGAAACTACGGGAGCTTTTAGTGAAAGCTTTTCATAGGGTAATTGTCATTGCCTATGGACCCGAACCTGAACCTGGATAACTCAAAATAGAACAGTCCTGGTCGGAGATCAGCATGGCTCATATTATAAAGTAACTTTTTTAGGGTTTAGGTTTAAAGAAGGAAAACAGGAACTAGTTGCATATTTATTTTATTACAAATATGGACCAAGCTAGTACTCATATTACAAAAACTAGTTGTGTATTTTCCCTATCCATCTGATAAAATAACTTTTTGCCTCCCTTTTCCAAGGACTTGACAAAAACAAATTTCTGATTAAAAAAAACATTCTAAGGACTAATAAAATGACTCGCCATAAATTATAAAAACATCCAATTTATGTATACAGAATCATAACTCTCATAAACAAAACTACTGATAAAAAATTTAGAAAGTGGCCAAAGCATGCTGTGAAGCAGGACATTTCTAAGTTGGATCACATGTAATAAGATCAATCCATTCATACACTATAAAGAGAAGTGTCAATCTGCTGGTGCAACAGCTATGTTCCTAACACTGATGTCGTCACAGTATGAGGGCGTAAAAGGTGAAATAGGAAACAGATTCAGAGACTCATCTTGAGAAAGGTTTTGCTTTCCAATAAGACAGACATCTTGATTTGTATGACCCTCATCACTTGGACTCTTTTGGAAAATGAAGCTTGATAAGTGAAGGAAGTTCTGCTAACTCAACCTGAGGTTTCCCCAACAAAATACTCTTCAACTTCTCATCACAGTTGACCACATTCTTGTTGTTTGGATCCTGCTAAATTGAAGAAATAACCCATCTTTAAGTCATCCATATAAGCTACATATCCATACCATACATTATAATAAATCTGCCAACACATAAAACGTCAGGGAAAATATGAAGGCTAGCTAACTCAATCACTGGAGACATGCATTTTATAAACTTATAACTTGCATGTATATAACTTCAAAAAATTTAAGCAAAATAAAATGATCACATATTAGTCTAAAAAAGTCAGAAAGAGTCCTCCTCTATTGTGGAACATTATGTTCTCAGGAACTCTGCCTATGCTTGCACAGCTGGTTCTAAGCCCAGATAAAGGAGAAATGTTGTGTTAGGCTTCGGCAACCAATGTAAAACTGACTGTTATCTTTAATACCAATTCCAACCTTACTTAGTGGGATAATGCTTTTGTTTGTTTGATTATGTAGATTGTTCAGGGCCGAAACAAGACAAAAATGGCAAACTAATGAACTACTCTCTTGCCTCAATTCATGTGTTTAGTTTTACAACATTTTGCCAAGTAGTGTTAGTGTTATGAAATATCCGCCATGGCCGTTTCTCATGGCGGCTTTTTGGCTTTCCATCATGGCCGATATCCCGCAATATGGCCACAATATTCCGCCATATCCCGCCATTATTTGTAATGTATGGCGCAGTGTTATCAAATAGCGGCTATAGCGGCGCGCATAGCGTAGCGGATTTTTGGCTAATCACGACGCCGCTATTGCCAGCTATAGTGCGCTATTCCCGCAATTTCCGCTATTCGCCGCCAAATAGCGGCCGAAATAGCGGATTTTTGGCTCACAGCGATGGTCTGCGATCGCGATTTGATAACACTGGTATGGCAGGGATTTTGGCTTTCTGCCATGACCCGCCATCCGCAATTAAAAACACTAACATTAAAGCTCCAAGGAAACATAAAACAGCCAAAGTAACACTTCATAATCAACTATAAGTCTATCAATATAGAATTGTCAAGCACAATTTTTCATTACTAATAGTTCCTAACAGATTCCATCATTTAAAATCCACAAAGAAAATAAAGTAGTATTCATTTGATACAAGGCTTTGCAAGCAAAACCCCATTATTTGTTTAGAAATTTCCTTAGCTTAACATACTGCATCCTACCTCTTCACTAAAATAAGCAATTCATATCATTCTATCATGACAAGTAACTTTTTTCTATATAAATTATATAAAAGTGGAAAAACATAATTTCTCAACAGAAAAGAATTGAACATGATTTTAACAGAAATATATATAAAAAAAAAAGTAAAGGGGTTGGTGAATGAACCTGGAGATTGTTGGTTTTGATGTAGGACCAAACGCGCATGAAACAACCCAAACGAGAAATCTGAGATTGACCCACGAAGTCTCTGAGCGTGGATGGAAGGTTCACTAGGTCAATCAAGTTGGCAAGCTTCTTCGGATTATCAGTGATTGCTTTCTTCATGCGCTGAGGAAGCATTGTTTCCTTCAATCCACAAATTCAATGGCTAAGAGGAACTGGCAGCGCGTGAGGCGTGACGGCGGCGAGCCGGTGGCGAAGGAGGCTGCGGTCGTGACGGCGGAGGCTGAAAGTCAGTCTGCGGTCGTAAGAGACGAAGGAGGAGGTGAGTGAGAAAGTGAGAGAGAAGAGAGCGATGGACCAGGCTCAAAGTTTGATGGACCAAGTTTTTTTTTTGTTTTTGGTTGAAGGGCTGGACCAGGCTTAAACCACTGATATTCTTTCCGGCTCGCAATGACTCGAATGGGTGGGGGCTATCTATTTGCTTGCAATGCGCGCTGTTCTTCTTTCCGATTCGGGAAGAGTTTGCATATTTGATTCAAAAGGCGCTACTAAATTATTGTTAGTGGTACACCCGAACACGTCATGTAATGTCGTATGATAGAGGTGGTATGGTAGAGTCGGAAAGTATTGATAGTCTTCACTTTCAATGAAATAGAAATTTTGTTAGGGAAGTTAATCTAGGAGTTGAAAAGGACTAAGCTTTTTACCTTAACCAAGATAATATAATTTGAGAAACAAATCATTCTCAATAAATATACATCTCACATACTAAAACTAACACCACAAAGAGAAGGTCATATGGAACCACCCTAGATAATTGTTTATTCTAGAGTAAAGCATATTACCCATTTACATAGCTAGAAAATAGAAATTTACTCCCGCTTTAGTTTCTAGCACCGACTAATATCGAGGCTTAAATGACTCTTATCTTGTGAAAAATTTAGGAGTCATGGTTTCTACACCCTTCAAAGCTCTATATGCCCAACCTCCCAACCAAAACTTCTAAATTTTTTTCATTTAAACATGGCATCAAAAGCAACATAATCAAGAGAATAAATTTGACTGGAACTAGTGTATCAACCTCTCAATTGCCTCCATATCAAAACCAGGAAAAACCAATAATAATTGATTCCCGAGAACTAACACTCTTCTAAGACTAAAGACTATGTACAATGGTTTTAAGATTTAACACCCTTCTTTTTCACTTTTTACACTCCACATCATTTTCTATCTCTTCCACCTAATAATTCAACACACATTCAACTTTAACTCACTACAATGGTTTTGTTTAGTAAAATTCAACACCCTACCCCACCACTTTTATTTCATATTTTTATTTTCTTTTATGTTTTTGTTTTGTGATTATATATTAATAACAATTATCGAAAGAGTAATTGACAGAATTTTTGGTGTTAAAAGGGTTATTGTTGGGATCTATTTCAATAAAAAGATATTTAGAACTACAAACAAGAGTTTATTTGAGGCTAAATAGAAAAACTAGAGGGTAAAATGTCGTTTTTTTTTCTATGTCCAAATCAAATGAATCACGTCTCTATTTAAAGACAAAAAAAATGATGAATTGTGATGAAAAAAATTAAAAAATAAATTAATTTACTACGAAATAATTGACCCCAAATAATTAAATAATTAGGATCGAATTAGATAAAAATCCGAAAATCACAGTAACTAGTTGAATGTTCAACGGGTCATTCAACAGCTACATTGCATTGGTTCAACGCTTGAAAATGAAATTCAACACCCTCATTGAAAATGGTCTAACCCTTTCTTCGAGGCTCTGACACCATTAATTTTATTAGCCAGTATCATATTCCTGGAACTAATACATCAATTTTCACAAGCTTCTCAGTGCACTAAGCAATCATGAATAATTATACATACACACCTCAAAAAAGAGGTGTAAGAGGTGGAATGAGGAGAGAGATAGGAAGAAAGAAAAAAGTAAGAAAGAGAAAGTATGAGATGTGATAGATGATAAGAGGAGAGAGATAGAAACAAAAAGAGGTGGAAATGAAGTGTTTTAAAAATGAGGTGTGTATATATCATTACTCAAGCAATCATCCACAATTTCTACAACCTTATTTGTATAGAAATAGAACTGAGCTAGCATAGGGGCACAACCGCACAAGGTTATAGAATATTATCCTTTCCCTTTTTTTGGACCATTTCTTCTTTTAGTCCTTGCTACTTCTTTATCATCAAAGAACATGTAAATGCTTTTTTATTTTCCTACTCCTTCTATAACCCCTGGTTATCTTATATTAGAAAGAAGAACTGTAGTGATATAAGTGATGATAATATTTTCAAATGGTGCATTTGAGCAATTAACTTGGCTAAAAAAATCATATAATATGGTTAATTCTGGTGAGGTTTAAAAAGGTCAAGCAAATTCGCTGCTTTTAAAAACTATACAGAAACCTTAAAAATTTTATAATAGAAAATAAAATTTATAATATCAAATTCAAAATATTATTTTCTTCAAAATAGCAAATAATATAATGCATCATCTTCTTTCAAAGCTTTGCAAAGAACTGAATAGCAAGAAAATAATGTGACTGGTTTATTGTATTTAGAGCCACGCAAGACAAAGAAATTATCTGAGATAACTAATACATCTTCATTGAACAACAAAAAACCCTTCTGCATTAAAAGGCACCGGATAATTAGTACTTATTTTACAGCCTTCCCTCTAAAAAAGCAGAGCAATTGGTGAAGCCATTGAATATACATGGATTAGATGATGCATGTCACATTAGTATATCCTTGTGCCACTATCTAAATTGCTCGCAAACTTAGTATTTGTTTGGATACAAACTGAGTATAATGTGAATGGAATTTCATCCCAATCCATAAGAATTTTATAAACTTTTTATCACAAAGTGAGTACTTATAACCTTAACCATAGGGATTTCTGAAAGTCTTTAAGAGGTTAGGAACGTCGTAAGCAAGCATGTCATCCACAGATTGTGTCATCTTTGGTTTCAATTTCTCAAATTTGCCAATGTTGTAACCATTCAAGGTCTCCTTGAAGTGATCAACATTTGGGAAGTCTCCAGCTGGTAGATGGAACTCCTTTTGTACCTGTTTAGAATTTGTGTTAGACTTAGACACATGCAATTCAATTTCCAATCTTTATCATAGCAACATATGCATATTGATGAGTTATGATATAAACATACTTTTAATAGCTAAACACATGATGTGAAAAGAAAGAATGTGCAGAGTTGGATTCATACCTTTGCAAATTCATCCTCCAAATTATCAATAAGCTTTTGCTGAGCTTTAGCTTTCCCCATCATGGCAGGCATCTTCTTTTTCAGATGGCTGATGATACAAGCATGTATCTTCGCAGCTCGGGCTCGTTTTACAAATTCATTGATCTACCATATGCACAAATGTCGCTAAATTATTAAAGGAAGTAATTTCAACAAATGAAAACATGATTAGTGATTTAACTGGTTATTGAAATACAAGATATTAGATAACATCCTATAATAGCAGCCTATAATCAATAGTGAAACAAAAGTAAGATTATATTACATCAAACTTGCATGCACAAAATTACAACAGAAGCTATGAGGAGAATAGCTTTTGTACTAAAATAGTGATTCCCCCCAAATTAAATGCATCAATACTCTTAATTCAATAGACTTAACTCCTTATGATTTCATTCATATGCCATCCATATTCCAATCTTCCTTGTTCAAACATTATTTTAAACGTTGAATGAAACCTCATTGAAAATGTTTGCAAACATGCAAAATTTAGCGGAAAAATACTATTAACAATAATCAAAGCCTTTTCGTAATTAATATTAAGAGGACATAACAATCCACAAATCCAAAGAAAGGAGGAGAGTTGTGTTTGGCCATTGAAAGTCATGTAAATCCTTGTCAAATCTTTATGATATTGGAAATTTATTATTATGTTGCATGGTGAAAAAAAAAACTCACTTTTCGATCACAGGCCTTTTTAGGTATATCTTTGAGATCTGAAAGAAGGTTTTCCTGTTCTTTTTCGAAGAGTTCACTGCCAAGTGGACCACTAATAGCATCATTTAAAGGCTTGTCATTGAAGGAGCTGCCAAAATAAGTTATTTGATCAGAGAAGAGCACAAGGTAGTCTCATAAGCAAGGAGGAAAAAGTCAGTTAAATCGCAACCAAGTTTCATAGGAATGTGTACAGAGGTGAGAAATATGAAGTGTACCAGCAAAAATAATAGACATGCAATTTCATGGCATGCAAAAAAATGCTTAGCTCAAAACTTGTAATTGCAATAGACAACATTTCAAGATTGACAATAGAGTGCACACACACACATGAAGTGACTTACCCAATATATACACGCATGACTTCAGGAGTATTCAGCACCTTCCCAAGTGACCACATTAGTGCACCATATACCCTCATTAGCTGCAAACATGAGGCCATACAAATATACTGGTAAGTCCTCCCCGTACAATGTTGCGATAGATTTGTTTAAGTCTTCTTAGGTCAGCACAGGTAGGTATAGGTTTTAGTGTTAAGTTGGTGTTTTGGGGTCCTTGTGGGCTTTTGGGTTGGTTTGCTTTTGGTGTTTTCTTTTCGGCTTTGGAGGTTTTAGTTGGACTAGTTGTTGCTCGTTGTGGGTTGGGTTGTTGCTGGCTATGCCGGTTTTTGGCTTTTTTAGGAAGGTTATTTATCCTGACATTTTTCTCATCAATATATATTTTGCTTTTGAAAAAAAAACTTAATTACATATGCTCTTACTTGTTGAGTATCAACTTGGTCTGCCTTGTTCAAAACAACTCGAATTTTATCATCATGGCCTCGTAGGGATGCTATCACACGCTTGAACTCATCGCTGATATCAAGTTTGTGAGGATCAAACATAAGGAGTATTAAATCACTCTTAGCAGCAAACCAAGATGTTACACCGGTAAAATCATATGATCTTTCCGTCCGCTGCTTTTCTCCTGATAGAACTCCAGGACTGTCCACAAAGGTAATATGCTCCAGTAGCTTTGGGAAATTGAGGAATAAAGTTAGTTCCAAAAGCTACAAAAGGAAAATATTTTCATAATATTTTGGAGGGGTTTAGAGTATTTACAGGATGAGGCATTTGAGAACACTCAAATTTGGACAAAAAAGATGTGCCAAATTTTGTAAGACCACCAAATGGTAAATCTGCTTGGACAGCAGCAGTATTACCAGGAATACTTCTCTCATCAGGTCCAGACTGCACAGATGACCATCATTTCAAGATATCAAACTTGGAACTTATGTTGATGTTAAAAGTATACACTAAGGACCAAATATCCCAAAATGCCTAGAAATCTCACGAAGTGCATGTTTGGATACACAGTAGAAAATTATGGTGATGCCAAAATCATGGTGGACAGAAGAAAAAACTGAGGGAATTTTCTTCTATCAACCATGATCTTGGCTCATCGTGGGTTTCTACCGTGTATGAATGAATTAATAGAAAACCCTTCCCTCCCACTTTGAATGTTATTGCTTCACATAGTATATCTGTCACAGTATCCATGAATGTAATGATATTTATGATCACTTATCTCAATAGCACCATTCCCTCATTGACTCATTCTAGTTTGAAAAGACATGTAACATTGCATTTTAGTAAAAATGTTCATCCAAGATTGCAATTACAGGCTTAAGGTTTACAATAGCATAAGAAAGTCAAATATTTTACCAATAAACAACTCTTGGAAGATTTTGAATCATGTCAGGACTAGTAGTCAATTTAATATATAAATTTAAAACTGAGAAAACTTTGAAGACTTGTGCCACTCAAAGACCATATCAGTATCAGTGGAGATTAAAAGGCCGGGACATACCATGACAACAACAAACCTATCTGTTGTTGGCTCAGGTCCAATATGAGCTCCTATTGAAAGTAATTGAGAAAAATATTAATCAGTAACATATTGGATAATAGATATGAGCACTCTCACAAATATACTACACACATAGAAAAGGTTGGAGAATCACTTGCCTGGATAATCACTTTTAAGCATATGTTTAATAAATGTTGTTTTCCCAGTTGAGTATTGACCCAAAAGCAGAACCATAGGTTTGTAATCGAAATCACTATTTGTCTGCAGTAAGGAATAACAATTAATAGAGAACCTGATTGGGTATCCACATGTCCATATTTAAACCACGGTCACAATACAGACTAAAGAGTATTTATTAGAGTTTATCTACTAGAAAAAAGCCCTGGATAATTTCCAATAAGTGTTATCTGATCCGCTTCCGAACGGACTCTAAACAAGTGACTTCGAATCTAGAATACTATGAATTTAGAATATCTAGCAATATTTCTCTGCTAAACAAATCAATCAGGGTTACCTACTCACCAATAAAGGAGATACAAAATCATTAAAGTTGTAAGTAACTTCTAAAGGCTTCAACTTCTTAATGTAGAGTCTCTTCAAACCATCGGTAACTGATGTCACAGAGGACTCAGGTATCTAAAACACATGCACAAAAAAATGTAAGTTAAAAATCCATATGATCGCATTTGTCAGATTTTAAAAAACTAACAATAGCAAGGAAGCAGCGAAGAATATAAAAGAGCAACCTCAAGAATATATCTACTGTAACATCATAACCAAATTAGATAGATATGAGAAACACACGCAATTTGTTAGTCCAAAAACAAGATGTTAACAATTCCAAATTGACACCTCCATTCTCACTAGTTCAGTCTCAAGCACATTACCAATACTAGCTTAAGTTGCTTGCAAACATACTAGTAACATGACAATGTCGGTTTCAGTCCCCTAATAACTGCCTAGAAAGAAATTCAATGAAACATGAATATTTCATAATTTTACCATGTCAATTCTCAGAATCTATGCTGCTTAGCTCAATTCAAATCCAGTAAAGTAATTAGCTAAAATTTCCAAATAAATTTATAGTTCTCTGACCCAGTACAGGTTGCAATAACTAAATATATAGTAAAAAGACCAAAAATTTCATTTTAATCCGTTCCTCTAACCATCCATTGCTTGAAATGCTAGATTCAGAATCTTTAACGGAAAGAGAAGATAATAAAAAATGAAGAATAATAAGCCTCTATGAAATTAAGTTTAAGCTTTTGTAGCTGTTATACAACTCATAGCATGCACCTAACAAATACAGAGAAATTTTAACCAAATTCAATTTCTTATGCTTTAAGAAAGCATGGTGATATAAAATGCCCTGAACTTAAGCAAATCAAGTCTCTCATTGGATCAGTGTTATCATAATTGATTTTGGATAGAATTGATTATGGTAAAAGTGAGTTGAAAATGAAGTGATATATGTTCGGATACGTTTATGAGAAAAATATTTTCTATTAATTTTGTAAAATCCAGTTATGAAATCTCACAATTGATTATGTCCACTGCAAAATCTGCTTTCCCTAGATTCATCGCAAAAATGATTTTGGCACTAGAATCAATTCTCTTAGTCGTTGTCAAACATCAATATAACCACCTAAAATGATTATGGTAAATGAGAATTGATTATAAGGCTCTCAAATGTGGAACCAAACAGACACTAAGTATCCAATATTTTCCTTAGTGAAAGACAAGGATAATGCTTACCTAGAAACACTCGGAGTAATATTATAAAAGTAACATAATTGCTTACCTTTTTTGTTGACTTTGCATTAAACCAATTACTTGAAGATGATGACAGTGTGCTACCTGCATTATTTCTCGTTAGTCCAATTTGAAATTTCAAGAGAAAAGAAGAAAGAAATATAAAATCCAAAAGCAAAATGAGCCTTATGTAAGAGAAATGAGAAATATATTACCATGATCTTTGTCTTTATGTTTGCGCTTTTTCTTCTGCACAAAGCCAAGTGCTGATAAGCACTTCCACTAAATGAACATAAAATATAAACCAAAAAACTAAAAAAATACTTACTGCAATTAATTTATCCAAACCCTCCATTGTGGGTGGTTTAGCGTTTTTCAAAACTGAAATATAAGTTAAGCTTCAATCAGCTGGTAGCTTGATAATATAAACACTTAAGACCAACAAATATGTGCATTTGATAATCTTTAAATGATAAAGACAGTATCATTCAACCATATAATAGAAGATAAACCTATATGTCCAGAACTTACCATCACTAGTCAAAAGATCATGTGTTATTGGGTGTCCAGCTTGTCCCAGAGAAATTAGCTATAATTCAAATGGGTTAGATTCTGGAAATTGGTTAGCATCAAGCTTAAAATAAAGCAAATATATTTTTCACAAAAAAGGTACCTGCATTGCAATGACAAATTCTTTGATACCAAGATATCCTTCTCTCTTTGAATCTGCAATAGCCCACACCTTATTTTGGGAAGGGGAGCAACAAAGAAACAACTAAGTTAAAAGGAAAAGAAAGAAAAAACAAGAGAGACCAAGCATCATTAGCAAACAAATAGAATTGTCAAATACACCAATCTTATCTATATATAAACGTTGTTCCAATAAACAAAAACAAATAAAAGAAATTCAAAACCTGCTTAAGATCTTGTCGGGACAAGTTCGACATGGCAAAAAACTTGGTGGCTTCATTCCCGGTAAAACGACAATCACCATCTGCAAAAACTTAATCATCTAGTCACCCCATTATTCATAAATAAGTAAATTGATAAACCAATTTATTTTGCACAAAAAATTAACACAGATGGATTAATTGGAAAAATGGGGTGATTTAAAAAAATCTTAATCACAACTTTGCACCCTGGTTCTACAAAGGAATATTCAACATTACACCATTCACGTGCATTTATCTTTTCCCTTTTAAAAGAGCTTATATAATGAGATCAATTCCTCAAAAATATGAACACAAACATGGCCAAAAGCAACACCCCATATGTTTAAATGTACATAAAAGATAATAAAAAGCATAAAGTTGTTGAAAGAAGAACCTGCATCTGCATAATTGAACCACTCTTGATAAAGGTCGAGGTGTTCCTTGGAGCATAAATCAATTGGGGTTGTGTCAATCTCCATTACACGAACAATGATACCAAATTGGAAATTTGGATTTCAATGTTCTGTATGAAATACCAAGAGGGGTTGCAAAGGCAGAGAGGGTTGGTTTGTTACACGGGAAGAAATTGTTCCAATATTGTTGCTGGAATTGGAAACTAGACTATATAGGCGCAAAACTGATGCTTAATTTATAAAGATTACGTGTTTACCGTTGAGACATGACATGCAAGGAAGTAATTTGAATTGTCGTTAACAATTATACATGCATACACGCGCCATTTGAGGAAAGGTGTAGGTATTTTCTTTAAATTGGGTATGGTAGAGGTTGGCAAATTATTATATAAGTTGATTTAAGGCCAATGACTAAATATGTTTATGTCAAAGAAAATAAGACTAAATATGTTTGAGTTTTCGGGTTTTGTAAGATGAATCAAATTAAGATCGTAGAAAAAAATTCTTTCAATATCATCCTTGAGAAAAAAGTTTGTGCCATATGAGAATAAAGTTGATGACGCAACTTCATGATATTTAAGACTGTGTACTTTAATTTAATAGATATAGAGTATAAATTATCGACAAATTCAAATTATATATTCTTCAAGTGATAATTTATAATAGAGTTGAATTGAGGATGAAAGTATATCAAACTACCGATATGAGCCTATGATTTTGCCTATATTAGGCTTAGGCCATATCAAACCAAATTGATAAATATACAAGATCAAAGCTTTTTTAAAAGAATATTGTTAAAAAGCATAAAGTTAGCATACTCAAAAGTCTTATAAACCTAACAAGTTGGTCTATTTAAACAAATGTAATACATATAAATATATACATTGAATTTTATTATGATATCTTAAAATTATATATTAATTGATTTATTTATATGTTTAAAAGTGTTAGACTACTTAGTGCGCCGCCAACTATCGGTTGTAAGTACCCGGTTAACCTGAAAATATAATGATTTAACCATATAAACCTCTTTAGAAATGAACTAATGACCTATTTACTTAGAGTTAGGCGATAAAATAATTTTATTATATTTTAGCTTATTACCTTATAAGTTTGTTGACATGTTTACAAATGAATTTGTCTATCAACTCAAATATCTTATTACAAAACAGACTTTCAAATATACTATCACATCAGATGATGCTTTTGAAAAAACCAACCTCAAGCTTAAAAGAAAGCTTATGATTTGTAACATATCCAACTCACGCCTTAAATAAATTTTTTAAATATAGGTCAGACTTATTTAAGCAAAACGCAATCTAACCCAATATATTTCCTGAAAATGATGCCAATCTAGTTTTCTCTTTAGAATTAGGAAAATAGTGATCGGCCCAATTATCAGGCCTGCAAGCCCAAACGATACATCATCGAAGAAAAAAAAAAAGAAACGGCAAAGATTTTTCTCTTCTTCTCTTCATTCTCAGTTTCTCTTCATTCTTAGATCTCACATCGTTTACACTCACCGGCGACTTCACATCGCGCCGCCGCATACGGAAGCTCCGGCCACCGTCTCAATTGTTCATCATTCACAGGTACCTTCTCAATTCTTTCTCTCTCTCGCATAGCGCCCGCTCGATCTGTTGAAATTTCAACCTAGATCTTCAGATTTTCTTCATTTACACTTCCTTCCCTGTATTTGGGACAATAAACCCAATCAAACTTCGTTAGATTGTTTTTCTGCACCACCTGATACTGTTTTTCCCGTTTTTTTTTGTTTCATCGGTTTTTTGTTTCTGATTTTCGCGAATTCCTGATTTTTGTTGGTAGATTTCTATCTAGGTTTGCACGAAATTTAGGTTTGTTTTGTAAGAAAAGTGAGATTTGGTGAAAAAAATGTGTATAAAAGTGAAGAAACTATGCTTTGTCTTAATTGTTGATTGTTTGTTTCCTCAAGTTTTCGGATTTTCACCTGCTTGTGAATATAAAAGTTATTATTTGTGTATCAATCATGCTTTGGTTCATGAATTTTTGTTATTTGAAGCTTGAATAGTTTCTCACTTGGATTTGACATTATATGTTTATGTTGATTGTGTATGTTATGTATTTGATTTTTTCCCTCTTGAATTGTGTTTGATTTAAGATGAGTTTGCTTACACAACATTGATATGTTAATAGTTTAGCTTGGTTTTGTTTAATTTAGCTCAGATTGGTTTCATTTGCAAATGTTTGTTTGAAACTAACTGTTTGGAATGTATTTATGTTTCTAGCAGAAACATGCCTGCTCAGAAGGTTGAAACGGGTCACCAAGATACTGTCCATGATGTTGCAATGGATTACTATGGTAAGAGGCTAGCTACGGCTTCTTCGGACCACACAATTAAGATAATTGGGGTGAGCAACACAGCTTCTCAGCATCTAGCAACTCTGGCCGGTCACCAAGGACCTGTTTGGCAGGTCGCGTGGGCTCACCCTAAGTTTGGTTCTATGATTGCTTCTTGTTCCTATGATGGCCGCGTCATTATTTGGAAGGAGGGTAATCAGAACGAGTGGATCCAAGCTCATGTGTTTGATGACCACAAATCATCTGTGAATTCAGTTGTTTGGGCACCTCACGAGTTGGGTCTCTGCCTGGCTTGTGGTTCATCTGATGGGAATATATCTGTGTTCACAGCAAGAGCAGATGGTGGCTGGGACACCTCAAGGATTGATCAAGCCCACCCAGTTGGTGTTACTTCTGTGTCTTGGGCTCCCTCGATGGCACCTGGTGCTCTTGTTGGTGCAGGGTTGCTTGATCCTGTTCAGAAGCTGTGCTCTGGTGGTTGTGATAACACTGTGAAGGTGTGGAAGCTCACCAATGGAAACTGGAAGATGGACTGCTTCCCTGCTCTTCATATGCATACAGATTGGGTTCGAGATGTTGCTTGGGCACCCAACTTGGGACTTCCTAAATCCACTATTGCTAGCGCATCACAGGATGGTAAAGTCATCATATGGACTGTGGGCAAAGAGGGAGATCAGTGGGAAGGCAAGATTTTGAATGATTTCAAGACCCCTGTTTGGAGGGTCTCATGGTCATTGACTGGAAACATACTGGCTGTGGCTGATGGGAACAACAATGTGACATTATGGAAGGAAGCAGTAGATGGGGAATGGCAACAGGTGACAACAGTGGATCCGTAGAATATGATTGATTTTTCAGGTCTCACTTATTAATTTGAGATTATGGTTAGAATTTTCATTTTGAAATATAAATGACATCTTGTTTCTTTGCATATTATATAGTTGATTACCTGTGCTTCACAATGCATTAGTTCCTTGAAGTTTGTGATCCCTTGAACATTCTCTACTTGCAAGAATGATGTTGAATAGTTTGATTTGTTTTTCTTTTATAGAAGGATTTTTCCAAGTATATAATGTGACATTTCATTGGAATTTTGGATCTCTATCCACCTGGGAGTAGCATGAATTATCGCCGAAGCATTTTAATTTGGTATCTGAACTGAGTTTGAAGAACTTACTTTAGACAAAATCTGGAGTGACATACCCAATGGGTGCCGGTCGTTGTTAAAAGTGATTGTTTGAAAGTTCGATCACTATGAGCTGCACTCTTGGGAATATCTTTTTTCATCCCCACACTTGGGTCGGAATTGCTAGAACAATTTAGTACCTGAATTAGATGATGAATTTGTCCTTATAGTTGTGTGAGCAAACAAATGCATGCCTCTTGCTGGATGATTCATATTATTTTGTTTGCTTTTTCTCTTTGCATTAGTAGAAAATTTCCCGGGCTAGCAATTTAGTTTAGTAGTCGATTTTTATTTTTAATCTTGACGTCAAAGGCTCAAAATCTCTAGTTTCCGATGTAAAAAAAAAAGGCTCAAAATCTCCACAACCTGAAAGTTACTGTCGCTCAGTGAATTTTGTATACCATAACCCTTAAGTGGAGCTTTGGTGTGTGGATATGAGATGGGGTTTCGATGTAAGATTTGACATGGATTTTGTCCTCTTTTTTTTGCCTAAGCCCAACATCCAAAGCCCAAGCTAACATGTTGTCCGATCTAAGCAAGTAGATCAAAGAGATCTGATACACCACTTGTTCTAGTCAGAACAAAGTAAGCATCTAAACACAGTATGACCCATCTAACCCTAGCCAAAAAGTAAAAGCCTTTACTCCCTTTCAACCCTTTGCCCAACCAACCCCAAGCCTTGTCGAATTGTTGGAAACATGATATTGTGTCAAGGAATCAGTGGAACACCAAGCCATTTGCTGTGTTCAAATCGTTGCTGATGAGCTGAAAAAACCCTGATCGCAACCATTGAAGGTAGGCTGAAGCTTGATAATTTTGAGGGATTTGGCTCCTTTGACGTGAAAGATCACTTAAGAGGGTAAAATAGGCTATGATGACCGTTGATCAACGTTTGTGATTATGATCATATAATTGCACATGTTTTATAAATTATGTTCTTTAAATCTCAATCATTTATTTTCTAGCCAATAGTTAAGATAGTTTACTTTATACTCTAAAGTGAAAGACTCACTTTAGAGAAACCTAATCCAATTGAGGGATATACTTACTTTGACGTGAAAGATCACTTAAGAGGGTAAAATAGGCTATGATGACCGTTGATCAACGTTTGTGATTATGATCATATAATTGCACATGTATTATAAATTATGTTCTTTAAATCTCAATCATTTATTTTCTAGCCAATAGTTAAGATAGTTTACTTTATACTCTAAAGTGAAAGACCTAATCCAATTGAGGGATATACTTACTTTTTTTTTTTAATTCTTGTGTATGCTATGAGTGCAAAGTAGCTAAAGGAGGAAGATTATATGTTTGGATATTTGGTGCAAATAGATGTTAACGCTAAGCCAAAATAATTAAAGCTCTTTTAATACAACTAATATCAAAACAAAAATTTAGCCACCCATGTCGTCAACATAAACCAAACTTTTAATACAAAAAAAAAAAAACCAAACCTTTAAGTAGTAACTATAGATAAAATATTTTTATTGCTATTAAAGAAATCATCCGGAAAAAAAAAGAGATACATTTCTAACTTCTCAAAAAATTGAACAATAAGCAGCCGGCAATTGAGGCCACTATAGATCAATGATAAGGTACATACTTATGGTTCACAGGCTAGTATGAAGTTAACCAAATAATGATTCTTCAAGAAATGCCTATGGTTTTTCCAAGCACGCCCAAAGGACCAGCGATAGCTCAACACCAAATATGGTGTGGATGGTACTCCTATCCAACACAAATCCATATACCGTAACCCCTGCCCTATTGTTCTCAAAGTAATTTACTGCAAAAATCACAAAAAAATAATTAATTAAAGCCTGCATTATTAATTGAGTTGAGCATAATTGAGTTTGTAGCACAACGACACCTGCCGCACCCGCAAGGATCTCTTCGATGGGGTTAGAGGAGAGAGAAAACGAGAGATCTAATAGGACTCGCTGTTTTGATGAGATTTTCCTCTTCTGTGCTTTATATAGGTTCCTATACTTCTTATGTGATTTCTAGAAAATTTTCACTCTGTGTGAGTGAAGGAGATGAGGGTAATGATTTTTTTTCTTTCCAATACCTATGTCGTGCATAATTGAGTTTGTAGCACAATGACACCTGCCGCACCCTCGAGGATCTCTTCGATGGGGTTAGAGGGGAGAGAAAACGAGAGATCTAATAGGGCTCGTAGTTTTGATGAGAGATTTTCCCACGGAAGAAATGAACTGACATTTTGTGTGCAATAATTGTGCGCTTACCTTCAGAAAGAAAGTTGTACACATAAGAGTTATCTTTTATCAATTAAGCACTACCTGCAAAATAGTGACATTTGTGCCTCCTCCATGGTTGGGTACACTACATGGCAGTGAGTGCACCATCTTCTTCTTGGATGAAGAAGTGCCTCTAACTGTCTTTTTCTTGCTCTACTTCTTCTTCTTCTTGAGCTCACGTTCTTCAGCCTCTTCCCTTTCACGGTTCAGATCCTCTGCACGGCATGCAATTGCTGCTGCATAAGTTGGCCTCTTCTTGCGACAATAGGTATACTTATGGAAATTTTCGAAAGACATGACATGGTTCTGCTTCTTTCTTAATTTGCAACCACTTGTGCCGCCTGTCATGATGTGATCACTGTGTCTGTGAGTGGTAAAATCAAGAGTCGGTGAGTGACATTCTAGTGAGAAGAGAATAAAGAAACAATAAACAAAAATGGTGGTCAAAGTCTTAGAGAAAAAGGAAACCTGCTAAGAGAATTTGCAAGGAGCTAGTGCAAGGAGCTAGTGTGTATCGTGTGCGTGAGTGGATCGGTTATTACCAATTGGTTTTTTGAAAGTCAAATATATTCACACACACCTCACATGTTTTAGGCCCGGATTGGTTTATTTAATTTCCTATTTATATTTTTGAATTTTTATGTAGGAGAGGAAACTCATTAATTACAAAATTATTATTATATATTTAGAGAGACATTGAAATTATTAATTAGGTTAAATTTCCGTAACCGGTAAAAGGGCCTATATATTGCTCATACTTAATGATAGACATGCTCTAGCATGAGAGAGTATATTAAGACCGTTCCTAGCTTTGTTGTAACAACTTTTCTGATAATTTGGTTTTGTGTCAAATTGAATGGAGGCTATTGAAAATTTATCAGAGAAGTGGTTTAGCTAAGGAAAGAGTAATAGTAAAGTGTAATATAATGAAGCAAATGATGTTGTATTAATTTGATGTAGATGTAGTGTCTGATGAATTCATGATGTGGTGGGAATTAACCAACCGATAAGAATAAAACTGATGCTTTTCAAGAAAAGAAACTACAATGGTAAAAGTTGCTCCGGGTCTCAGCACCTCTCCATATATAATTCCTAATTACAAATGATCCCAAATGTGCTATTTCTCTAAGTATGTCATATTTATAACATTCGCTCTCACACTCACACTCACACCAATTCTTTCAAATTAACTCAAACTACCTCAACTAACTAACTAAATTACTAACTAACCGTGGGAACCAATCATTATGTTATACAGTAAGTGACAATTTATTTGCACTAATAATAATTAGGTCTTATATTCAATATTAATGTAGTATTACTAAGTACAAACCCATGTCTATCAGTTTAATGAAAGAAACATAATATGAAACATGTTGAATTTAGGTAAGCAATCTAAAGATTATTCGCCGATTATAGGGTTATTTGATTCCATAATATATTTGGAAGATCTTCTAAGATGTTTTAACTCTTAACAATGATTTTATTATGTTAGTAAGAAATTTGTCTTGGTTAAGTTACTGGTTACTTGTACTCTTGTAGAGAACTCAAAATTGAGAGTATTGTTTCCTATACGTAGTTGTATTTTGTATAACTTGCGGTTTAAGATCAATATTCACTACAACAAATTCCGTCTTAGGGAACGACCAGAAAACAACGGTTGTATGCGAAAAAACCGTGGCAAATATATTAAATACAAGATGAAGGAGGTACTTTTCAGTCTCCTATCATCCCCCTAAACAATACAAATAATGGCGTTCTCATTTTTGTTTGACCTATACCTGGTAGTCTTTATGTGTTTTTTGGCTCCCACTTATTCTGTCAATTTATTTGACCTACTTGAGTAAAAGAAATAAAAGATCATAATTGGTGAAAAATTATTTTATTGTCAACCGTATCTTTTGGCATCCAAAGTAGTATGCCCTAATGTTGACCAACCATTTAATAGTATGTTGATTTGTCTTCGGTTGATTATTGATCATCTGTAGTAGATAGTCGGTGCCAGTAGAAAGAGAGAAGGTGGTTCTGATTCTGAAGAGAAGAAAGATAAAAAGAAGGTAATCTGATGTTGTTAACTTTTTTTCTTGAAGTGTGTGTTCTTAACTTTTGATATGAATTTGAAGCTAGTTAGTTCAACATTCTTTGAAGTCATTATTTATATATCTTTTATTTGTGAAGATTATTCCAGAAATCTATATGTTTTCAATGTACCTGGTTTCTCGGTTTGACAAACGTTATTTTATAGATAAGTCATTATATGGTTTTCTGCTCCATTTATTTGCCCTATTTGAGTTTCTTGGAAAATTAATGAAAGATCGGAATCATGTTAAGAATTGTTTTATGGTTAACCTTTGGACATCATATGTGTAATGTATCATAAAATGGACCAACTACTTATGATTTTAAGATTAGTGATGTTGATTTTTCTTTGATTAATTATTGATCACCTCCAGCAGATGCCTGGTCTCGATAGTGAGGAGAAGTGTGGCCCTTGTGCTGATGAGGAGAAGAAAGATAAAGAGAAGGTACTTTCTTATGATATTTGTATGAAATTTTCTTTCTTGATGTTGTGTTATTGTTCTTCAGTTGTGATATGGATTCTCAAGCTAGTTAATTCAACATTTTTTCATGTGATTTCAAGATCAGTTAATTATTTATCTGTTATTTGTAAAGAATAATCCATCAGTTCATTTGTTTTCAACATGTGACTGCTTTTTCTATGTTAAAAACTTATTTTGTGTACAAGTTTTCATATGGTTTTCAATTCCCATTTATACTGCCCTATATGAGTTCTTTTAGTGAAAAATGATTAAACATATGGGTTATGTTGATAATTATCTTATGGTTGACCGTATCTTTGGCATGGTATGTAGAGTTCCACCCCATAGTTGGGGTCAACTATTTAATAATTATTAATTAATTTTAAATTTCTATAACAAGTAAAATGACCTATATTGCTCATACTTCATAACAGAAAGGCTCTAGCATGAGAAAATATATTAGGGATGAAACCATTCGTAGGCTAGATGTACAACTTTTCTGATAATTTGGTTTTGCGTGCGCGAAGGTGATGAGGGGAGTGATTTTATTTTACAGAAAAATTTCTTTGCATGAAGGTGACGGGTTAAAGGAGAGAGGAAACGGGGGTCACACTGTTTAATGTAGTTGTTGAGTGCATTAATTGCGTGAAAGCTGTACAAATATGATTTTTCTTTTCTGAATTAAGCGTAAACTGCATAATGATGATAGTTTTTTGGTAGATGAAAAATAGTAAGAGAGAAAATTCACTGAACATTTTTTTTGTCACCTTATACATTAATTACAAAATTATTATTATATATTTAGAGAGATATAAGAACATAAAATCCAAATGATAATGGGTGGATCGTCTCCCGCTGTTATAGATAAGTACTTCAGGGAAAAATTTCCCTCCCTCTTTGTGAAAGTTTATAATGTTGTTAGACGATTTTGGAGGAACACACTAGAATTTGGGTCCTTTTTCACTGCTCATGAAGGAGAATGGTGAATGGATTGTGTTAATTTGGGTTCATGTAAAGCTCAATCTGATGATACTCTGATTTTGGTTTTCGGACTCCCATTATTCATATGATGATGTCATATTTGTATTTTTTTGAATTTCTAAGAATTTAAAAAATATTGGTGCAAGATATGTATCTTTTGTTGTTTAAATCTTATGAGTTTGTGCTGTTATCATTTGTTATCCTAGATTCCTTGTCAATGACGTTATTGGAATTTGTGTATAACAGAAAATTATTAATTAATTTTAAATTTTTGTAACAGGTAAAACTGCCTATATGTTGCTCATACTTCATGACAGAAAGGCCCTAGCATGAAATAATATATTTGCGATGAAACCATTCATAGGCTAGATGTAACAACTTTTCTGATAATTTGGTTTTGTGACAAATTCAATGGAGGCAATTAAAAATTTATCATAGAAGTAATAGGATTTAGCTAAGGAAAGAGTAATAGTAAAGTGTAATATAATGAGGCATATAATGTTGTATTAATTTGATGTAAAGGTATGTGATAAATTCATGATGTGAAGACGATAAGAAGAAAACTGATGCTTTTCAAGAAAAGAAACAACAGTAAAAGTTGCTCCGGGTCCCGACACCTCTCACGAGCTAATTCCTAATTACAAATGATCCCAAATATGCTATTTCTCTAAGTATGTCTTATTTATAACATTCTCTCTCACACTTTCATTAATTCTTTCAAATTAACTCAAACTACCTCAACTGACCATGGGAACTAATCGTGATGTTATACAGTAGGTCACAATTTATTTCCACTAATAATAATTAGGTCTGATATTCAATATTAATGTAGTATTATTATGTACAAGCCCAAGTCTGCCAGTTAAATCAAAGAAACATAATATGAAACATGCTGAGATTAGGTAAGCAGTCTAAAGATTATTCGCCGATTAGAGGGCACCTTGATTCCACAATATGTTCGTAAGATCTTCTAAGTTGTTTTATCTTCATCAATGTTTCATTATTTTGATAAAAAAATTGTCTTGGTCAAGTTAATGGTTACTTATACTCTTGTAGAGAACTCAAAATTGAGGGTATTATTTTTTCTACGTAGTTGTATTTTATGTATAAATTGAGGTTTAAGATCTATATTCACTACAACCAATTTGGTCATAGGGAATGGCCAGAAAACAACAGCAGTATGCGAAAAAACTGTTGTTGTAAGCTTTTGCCACGGATTCCCACCCGTTGCATATCCATTCGTGGCAAATACTAATAAGCTGTGGTTTTCCATTTTAAACCACCTTTCTTTGATAACTGTCGCTTGAACAGGCCACAATTTCATCAAGAAGGTTAGGGTCATGGCTTATTTTTTGTTGCGGTTTATCAACCGTAGAGGTATTTCCTGATGCCACACTTTGCAATTGTTGCTTATGCCACAAAAGCTAGAGATCTTATAGAACACGCTGTTTAGGAGAGGGATCTTCCTCTTCTATGCAAATTTTCTCTCTCTGTGTGCGTGAAGGTGATGAAGGCAATGATTTTATTTTACAAAAAAATTTGTGTGTGTGAAGGTTACAAGTTAGAGGAGAGAGAAAACGAGGGACAAGCAGTTTAATGTAGTTGTTGAGTGCATTAACTGCGTGAAAGTTGTACAAATATGATTTTTCTCTTCCCAATTAAGCATAACCTGCATAATGATTAGAGTTTTTTGGTAGATGAAAAATCGTAAGAGAGGAAATTCACTAGCACAAAATGGTCAGTGAATTTTCTTATAAAAAAAAACCTAGCCATTTTTTTGTCACCTTATACATTAATTCAAAATATTATTATATATTTAGAGAGAGATAGAAATTATTAATTATTTTAAATTTCTGTAATAGGTTAAAGGGCCTATATATTGCTAATAGGGGGGCCTTCTATTAAAACTAGAGTTTGCCAAGGCGTATGACAACATCGTGTGGGATTTTCTTTACAACACATTGCGTCTGATGGGATTTGGTAAGCGGTGCATTTCTTGGATGCAAGCTTGTGTGTCCACAACTACCTTAGCAGTGCTTGTTAATGGCTCTCCCACTGACTACTTTTCCATTGAGAAGGAGCTTAGGCAGGGAGACCCATTATTTCCTCTCTTGTTCAACATTAGTGTTAATGTGTTTTCCTGCATGCTTAATCTACTTGAAGAGGAGATACCTTGCGGTTTTCATGTGGGGCAAGGGTTTTCCATCAATCATCTACAGTTCGCGGACGACACTCTCATCTTTTGTGATGTGAGGAGAATCAGTTGGAAAGAATAAATATGGCCTTGGAGATATTTCTTTGGATGTCGGGTTTGAAAGTAAACTTCTCTAAATCGAAGCTGATTGGGTGTAATGTGGAAGAGATAAGGGTTCAGGCCCTAGATGATCTCTATAACCTTAGTGTGGGGAACCTTCCTATTGAATATTTAGGAGCACGGCTAGGAGGAAACCCAAAAAAGGAAGTAGTTTTGGGGGGTTGTGATTTAGAAAATGAGGGAAAAATTGCTAGGCTGGGGATCCAACTATTTCTCATTGAGTGGAAGACTAGTCATGCTAAAGTGAGTCATCTCGGCAATTCCGGTCTATTATATGTCGATCTTCAAAGCACCGGCGGGTGTGATCGAGGAATTTGAAAAACTAATGCGGAGCTTCCTTTGTGGTAATAGATCCGCTCAATGTCGCATACCGTAGGTGGCTTGGGAACAAATTTGTAAGAGCAAAAAACTAGGAGGACTTGGCCTTGGTTTCTTGGGTTGGAGAAACAAAGCCCTTATTTTAAAATGGGCATGTCGCTTTGGGAAAGAACCGAACTCTTTATGGCGAAAGCTTTTGTGCAAGAAATACAAGTGGGATGAAAGATTCCTTTGTCTTCATTTATTGATTGATAGATGTGAAGGCCTATCCTATGTGACTCAAGACATTGTGAACTCGTTGAAAGTAGATTCAATCATAGCAAAATTGACGCGGGGAAAGCTCTTGTGTAAGGTTGGGCAGGGCTCTCGTGTTCGCTTTTGGCTTGATCCTTCGCTGGAAACAACTCTTCAATTGCGCTTCCCACGCATGTTACACTAGCAGTTAACAAGGCTGAAATTGTGAATGAAGCTGGCTTTTTTGCTTCCCGCAAGTGGACATGGACCATTGAATTTAGGAGGTAGTGCTTTGGGTGGGAGCTTGATGAGGAGGTGCGTTTTAAAGCTTTGATTCAGTAAAGTCTACCAATTAAGGGGGAAGATACTCTCATGTGGATAGGGGATCGAAACTGTTATTTTACAGTTAAGTGCCTATTATCTCAGGTGGAGAATCAAATCTTAGGCCCAGAGGCGTGGATCATCCCTAAGAAACTTCAACAAGTTGTTCCTCCTAAAGTTTCTATCTTCTTGTGGCAAGCCTCAGTAAACAAGATTGGAGTAAAGCCAAATTACTTGTTAGAGGGGTGAATATTGAGAACGAGGGTCAATGTAGCATTTGTGGGTTATTGGTAGAACCCACAGATCATCTAGTGTTACATTGTGTTTTCTCTTGGAGAATTTGGTCTGCCATTTTGTCAAGAGAAAGGAACCAGTTGGTGCTGCCCCAAGAAGGTACATGATTTAATCCTTGATTGGGCTCAATTACGAGCAGTGTCTGATTCAATTCTTTGGGATCTAATACCTTACTTTGTCTGCTGGTCCTTATGGATAGAAAGAAACAAAGTTGTTTTTCAAAATGAACAATTTTCTGCAGAGGTTGTGAGATTGGCATATGACTAGAATTATGGGTTGGGTAAAGGCTTGGTGGACTGATTGTCCCTATTCCTCTACTGATTTTGTCTGCAATTTTACACACCTTCGACTGTTTGTTACAAAAGATAAAGCTCGTTCCAAGATATGGTATCCACCACCGGAGGGTTTGCTCAAGTTCAATGTGGATGGCTCTTTGCTTGGCAACCCAGGGCTGAGTGGCTTTGGTGGCAGTTTGAGGGACTCCAGTAGGCGCCATAGAGGCCTATTCTCTCTACCTGTTGGGGATCTTTGGGCCTTTGAAGCAGAACTTAAAGCAATTTGTATACTTTAAAATTCTGCAAGGAATTTCATTTGCAGCATATTATTGTGAAGAGCGATTCTGCCCTGGCTGTTGGTTGGGTATCAAACAAAGAAAATCGCTCCTCGAAGTTACTAAATGATCTTATTCTGATTGATATGCTTATGGAAGATGTTGATTGTGTTGGTGTTTTCCATGTCTGTAGGGAATTCAATGTCTTGGCTGATTACTTGGCGAAAACTAGTTGCCACAGAAGAAATAATATATGGGTTGTACTATGAATTCTCACCAGACCTGGTAGTGCTGCGTGTTGTGTCTGCTGCTACTATCCACGATTCCCTTCTCTTTTTTTTTTCATTGTTGTCGTTTGTTTTCTCTTTTCATTGCCGTTACTGTTTTGTCTTTTAAATCTGTTATGTGCCTTACAGCATCTACAATGCAAGGTTGCTAGTTTGGTTGCTTAAACACTATTCTGATGGACCCAGACTGTCACATAAGATTTAAGCAACTCAAACAAAATTCGCTTCAACCACGATTGTTTATTTTACTTTTGTTTGGATCCCACTATACCTCATATATTTATATTATTTCAAGATCATGACACTATTCAAGTTCATGAATGAAAGAGAAAATATAATTTTTTAATTAAAAAGCAAGAATAAAGAGAATAAGCAACCGTTGCTTAATTTTAAGCAACCCAACTGCCATGTCACATTGCTCCAATTGTGCTCCAAAATAAGCAACGTTGTTTAACTGCGCCAACTGGTTTAAGCAACCTCCATTGGAGATGCTCTTAGTGTATGTTAGCATCTTTATTTTCCTTTTGCTCACGGGATTTAAATTTGTATTTTGTGTACTTTGCAACCTCCTTAAAATTGTGTACTTTGTATTTTAATTTGCTCTATGTTGTTCTCATGACTTTATATCATTCAATAATATGTTTCTCTTTAAAAAAAATCTATTAATAAAATATTAACTGGAAAAAAGAGATAGATCGATTACTAACTTGTCATTTGAGCAATAAGCCGTCGAAATTGGGAGTAATAGATCAATGATGAGGCACTCACATACTACATTTTTTGACATCGGAAAAATAAATTACATCCTCTGGTGATTGATCTCTGGATCTTTCCCTCTTCAACCAATATATTCATCAACTCTTACTATTTAAGCTATCATTCGGAAACACATACTGCATATTTAATAGACTTTATAGTGAAACCAAATAATGATTCTTCAAGAAATGCCTATTGTTTTTCCAAGCACCCAAAGGACCAGCGATAGCTCAACACCAAATATGGTGTGGATGGTACTCCTATCCAACACAAATCCATATACTGTAACCCCTGCCCTATTGTTCTCAAAGTAATTTACTGCAAAAAAAAATCACAAAAAAACTATTAATTAAAACCTGCATTATTAAAATTCCACAAATAAAAAAACCATAATTAACTAGGATTTGAGAAAATTAAATTACCAAGAGCTTTTCTCTTATGATATGAGATGGTGCTGTAAGAATAAGATGGGATTAACTTGGTGGTATTAATCTCATCTTCTTCATCTCCTGCTTCATCAGTATCTGATTCCCCATCAGTTCCCACAGTAGGGAACATTTTTTCATGGGAAATCTGAGCCGTTAACGTGTTACCTTCTCCCACTCCATCAAAAGAATCCAACGTCGCACAAACGTGCCACTTGGCAGCAAGCCCCGTGATTGATTGCGCTTTGTGTGTTATCTTGGTGGCACTTCGGAATAAGATGGACAGCGCAGAAAGGAGAGTCACTGAGCACAGCTGCACCAGAATAAAACACTTTATTAATTTTTTTCCCAATTATTTATTATATGGATGATAAAAAAATCAAAGACAGCCACAATTTCATAGAAATGGGCACGTCTTCATCTAACATTATTTATTGAAATCGTTACAGTTTTGTATGTACAGCTAGCTAACAGGTGTTAGTTTGTAAAATGATTCACGTAAAGCAAATGAAAAAATTATTGTAACATATCATCATCAAATGACATAGGTTGAAGGTAAATTCTGTGCTACCCTGAATTTCTTTAGGGTACGGTACCCTGACTATATGAAATTGTGAAATTGAAGGGTAGAGAAAGAGAGAAGATTAGACCTTTTAACTTTTGTTGGAATCTTAGATGTCATGTCGGTTGTTGCATCTTTTTTTAAGTCAAAATCTAGTGGTTGAAGTGGAAATGTATGCAATGTAAGAACAAGAGAGTCATTGACCACAATAAGGGTGAGATATGAAAATTGGTGTCTGGCGAACGACAAGATAATGAGATGATCTACTAAAATGCTCATGAATGATGGTGCTAGAGGCTTTTAGAAGTTAAAAAATTTGGAAATAAAGAGATTTTACATCATTTAAGGTACCGTACCCTCATTTAAATTAAGGTACCACAGCAAGCACCTAGAATGAAAGCTTTTTATAGCCATGCCAGATTGCCAGCATTCATTGTACAGCTTACTTAGGTCAACACATGTGAAAGTTTATAATTAGCAATGATAAAAAAAAATTGATTTAAAATTTTTAATTAAGAAGTTTAGATTAGGTCCTATTATAAAAAAAAATTGGTTTTGGTCTCCTAATAATAAATGTGTCATGCCACGCCAGCACCGCCGTGCACATGACAAGTCACCTGAGAGCATTTTATGTGGCGAAGACCAATTCTAACTATTTTCCAAAGTCTGAAGACATATTTTGGAAGATTTACTAATGGAAATCAAAACTCGCTCAAAGATAATAAAAAAGTAGAGAAAGAAGAACATACCGCAAGCTCGCCGGTTCTATAGATGTTGGCATCTCCTGAATGTTGGGTTATGACAAGGAGGCACGCAAACTGGCTTCCGGTGACCATCACCAGCGCGAGTAGGATGAACGCGCGGAACCTATGGCTTATGATTCGAAGGTGTCTCCTTATTCTCAAGTGCTCCGACAACACAGACTCCACGTCAGAGTCCACGTGGAAGTAATTGGCAAAATCCCTCAGCCGTAGGATCTGGAGGTGGCAGATCAGACGGAACAGAACGCACACCAGGAATATCACTGTGGTTCGGTACAACCAGGAGCAGAGTTCTAATATGCACGCTACTACATCACTCAGGTACACGTTACCAAGGAAGGGGATTTGTGAGTATCCAGATGCATACCACCATATTTGGTATCCACTCTCTGCCAAGAAGCATGGCCCCACAAATACTAGTAGGATCTTGGCTGACCTCTGTGGCCCCAAAAAAACACAATCAGCTAATAAAATTTTAATTGCATTCAACATTTTGAGAATAAAATGAGCTGGAATTATGATTGTCATCATGGTAAATTTGGATTGTTATTGTTGTAACACATTTAATTTCCATCTCACAATCAAGTGAGACGTGAGATGGAAATGATTTTTCATTTTCATTTCTACATAATGTTATGATGTTTAAATTTAAGATTAATCCAATTCCTCAAAGAATAGCTTGCTTAACCTTTGCATGCTTCTAGTTGATTGATTGATTCTATAGAATACAGATGAACAAACCCCACCAAATTAAGTAATAATTAGCTAGCATTGTCCATATACTAACCTTTAAGATAGGAGGATCTTAGTACTTATCTAATATAATTGTTAATTTGGCTATCGTATTAGTATAAACCATTTAGTAAATTATGACTACATAAAAGCATAGACTATTTTAAAATTAAATTATACCCTATTAAATAGAAGAAATTCACAAAACATATTAACACACGATTATAATTTTAATGCACTATCAGACTAAAACACGTTTACACTAACATTCAATTATGTTATTCCAAGTAAAACCAAATAGTTACAGTTTTTTATTTGATTAAAATAATTTATTTTCTAATTTTACAGAAAACTGCTTAGATCACTACACAACCCACACAAACTTTAAATCTTTGACACACTAGTTATATTTGATCAAATTAAAAATCACGCATATTAATGTATGCTATTGGAATCACTACTATTGAATGACTTTAATGGTAAAAGTGGAACTATTTGATTTAATTTTCAGCCATTAAGATTATTGAAGTTAATTACTAGAATTTCCATTTCAAAAAAAAAAATTACTAGAATTTCAACCATTAATTTTAAATTAACTATATTTCCGGATTTACCAAATTTAGAACAAAACAAAAATGACCAGTTCCTGATTTCTCTCTATCAATCAACGTCAAAGATAATCAATCATCAAACAAACATAATTAACCAGAAAACAAAAAAAACAGAGAAAAATTTGAAAGACAGAGAAAACTGACATACATTGAGTTGTGCCATATAGTTCAATCGAACGGTCTCGCTTTCATCACAGAGCTTATCAAAGAACAAGAACCGCCGCAGTCCATACTTCCGGACGAAGGAGGAGAGGCAGAGGAACGAGAGCGCCGCGACGGAGCTGAGTGAGAGCTGGACAACGGCGTCGTAAGGGCGGGAGTGGTTGGCGTCGCAGGTGGGGCAGGCGAGGAGGAAGTGTGACCCGGCCGGGATAGCGACGGCGAAGAGGAGGAAGACGAGCCATGAGAGTGCGGTAGTGAAGGGGGTGGATTGGTCGACGCACATCCATCGGAGGTAAGATCGGAAGGTTTGGAACTCGTCTTTGGCGTGGGAGACGGAGCGGTCGTACCTGCGCTTTCTGTCTAGGAGGGAGGTTTGCTTGGTGGTGGTTTCGTATTCCTCCATGGTGGTGGTGATGGATGGAGGAAGATGGTGATTGAAATGGGTTTGGAAATGGTGGTGGTGGTTTGGAATCACGGTTGTGGTGTGATGTGGCGGTGTTTGTTTGGGTATAAATAGCTTTGGCCTAAACTTGGAAAATTGAAATGGATGTTCTAAAGTGCTATTTTGGTTTATAAATATAGAAGAAAGTTGGCTCTCATGTACTCGATTATAATTTTCTTATTTTATAAAAAAATTGTTTTATGAAATTATATTTTAGAATTGATTTTTCATTGTATCCCTATCATCTAAAGCTCACCTTAAATTCCAATCACTTTCACTTATTGAGTTATTATTGTATTATAAGAGAACCTTTTGTGGTCACTGGTCAGCATCAATTTTTCATTTAGTATGAGTATCCGCAGTAAAATGATTTACCATTGCTATTGGTAGTGAATATGTCTTTATCCAAAAAAAATTCCAATCAATTTTCAAGAATTAATTTTTCATCACACCCCTTATAATCTAAAAATCACCTAAAATTTCGATCAGTTGTCACTTATTGAAATGGAAAAGATTATATAATCAGTCATTTACCACTTATTAGTAAAAACTTCATAATAAAATGATTAGTCGTCTTTGTTGAATTTCGAAAAGAGAAAAAGTTTGATGCACCGACGGTGTAAAGTTTTTTTACACCGTCAACCAATTAGATTTCAAGGATGTGCCACGTCAATTAATGAAATTAAATAAAAAGAGAGATTTTCTCACATCCTTAAAATATGATTGGTTGATGGTGTAAAAAAACTTTACACCGTTGGTGTATAGAAATTAAACTCTTTCGAAAAAGAAAATGATTAGTCTTTGTTATTGAAGATGAATATTCTAGTTTCGTCCTAAAAAAATTCCAATCAATTGATACTCATACTCTTATATGTAAGAAAAAAAGTGTGCGTCCATTCACTATCTCTTTGTTAATTTGAATTTGGTTTCATTTAACATATATATTTTTATCAAATCATAGAAACATGAATATTCAATTTTTAATATTAGCATTAATAATTAAAAATATCGATATAAAGTACAGCATGTAACTTAATTGAAAGTATTCAATGATTAAAAATTTATTGACTATAAAATAATTACAAACATTAACATTTATAAATTGACTAAATTGATTTTCTCTCAAAAATCAAAATGGTGATTGCTACTATTTCTGATTAATTAATATTTATTATTCTATAATTAATAATATATCATGTAATAAATATGATTTGATTGCTTTACCTTTTCTTTTTTAGTTATACTCTAACTTTTATTTTCTCCATAATAATCTTATTTAGTGTAAATCCTGTTCATAAACACACATTAATACTGTAAAAAAAAACACATAAGTACAAATACTGTAATTCTTTCATTCATTATAGAAATAGAACTCTAAGTTAGCGTTTGGTGACAGAACGGAACAGGACATGACAGAACGGAACAGGAAAGAACAGAATAGAACAAGATAATAATGTATTGTGTGTTGTGTTTGGTAACTTTAAGTCAATAGAACAGAACCATGATTTTAATTACATATATAACCTGGCATATTTAATATTTGATTGAGGAAAACAAATTGAACTCAATTGAACATTTTGCATAGAAACCGTTTGTTATTGCTTACATCATGAAATAATCACTTATTTCTTTAAAATAATCACTTATATATTGTTTAAGTTGTTTCAGTATGCTATTGAAAAAAGCAGAAACCTAATTATCTATTTAAGCTATTTTAAGTGTGTTTGTTTAAATTAAAAAATATTGATTTTTAACTATTATTTTTTATTTTTATTTATAGAGATTTTGAGAAAAGCATAAGTTGATTTGTGTTTGACTACTCTAATTACAATCACTTTTTTTTTTATCTCCTCTCATCTATCATAATTTATGTTCATTCTAAGCTAAAGTAACTGTTTGAAATAATATGAAGCTGAAACAAACACAAAAAGTGATTTTTTGATTAAAAAGTGATTTTTCCAAAATAAGTTGAATCAAACACACTCTAATTGGATCGTTTATCATTGCTTACAAAAACTGATTTTACTTTTGAAAAAATAATTGATTTTATTTTAAGTGATTTTTTTGAAAAAGTAGATTCTCATTTAACTTTGTCTACAAATATAATACGTGCTTTCAATTTTAGAAGTAATTTTAAACTGTTTAAATACATAAAATTTCAAATATAAATTAGGGTATTTTTGAACTTGCAAAAGTTTTAAGAGAGTGTTCCGTTCCGTTCTCTTCCGTTCCACCCTTTTCCAGGGAACCAAAGTGTCCCGTTTCTGGAGCCTTTTGTCTCGTTTCGTTCCATCTTAAAAACATAACAAACACAGAACGGAACCCATGTGTCATGTTCTGTTCCTTTCCCACCTGTCTACCAAACGCTACCTAATTGTACTTGACAAACAATTTTATTACTCAAAGACTATGAGTGACAAAAAGTGACTATCTTAACCTTGATTAAGAGTTCGATCTTTAAGAGTTGTCTTACTAGAAAAATATTAATCCCTCACCACATGCAGGTTTTAATTGGAATTTTTTTATCAGTCATATTTTCTTGCTTTCCCCCAATTCATACATATCTCATGCTCTTACCTATACACATCTAAGAATGTAGCATGCAGAAAGAATGGTTTACTGTTCTCCATTTTTAAGATCAACTCTTTCTTTAGTATCCTTAACAAAAATCAACTCTTTAGTTTTTTTGAGGGGCTAATCATGCCTATTTTTTTTTGTTGATTTAATAGTTTTGTATTTTCAGTGTAAAATATTTTTACACAAAATTTAATAATTGAATGTCACACGTTTAGAAGCATTTATGTTCATTTTTATTTTAATTAAATTTAAAGCTTATTTTTTTCAATTTGGCGGCCCATCATTGGTTGTTTGTGTAAAAAATGTTTACACTGACGGTGGATTACCATTAAATTCTATAGATATATTCTTTTGGTACATCGGAAAATTAACAAAGGTGAAACAACAAAAGAAAGAAAACACGGGGACTAGCGCATGGCTAGTCTATCCTTCAACAGAAAATACTCCAGCTCCGGAGGAGCAACAACAATGTCCTTGACACCCGCGACTTGAGAGAAAGCACCATGACGAGCAAGCCAATCAGTAGGACGATTACCTTCCCTATTAATCCAATTCAGCGTACACTGCCAATTCCTACTAAGAAGCTCGCGGATCGCTCCCAAAACATCAGCATGGTCATGCAGCCGCCAACGATCGCCACCTCTCAACGCCGTAATCAGACCTGCACAATCCACTTCACACAAAACCCGTCGGTGGCCATGGTTCCAAGTCATAATCAACCCATCCCTACACTCTCTCCGTCTCCATTTAAAAGTCATATTTTGAGTGTTTTTTTTTAAATATAAGTATTTTATAATACTAATGAAACATTTATTACTATTTTTCAAGCTTACCTTCATTATTTTTTTTTTGAAAAATAAAAGGATTATATTATCCACAAAAAAGCCTCTGGGGATAAAACCCCCAAGGAAGGAACGAAATCGAAGATTACCCCAATAAAAACGAGGCAACACAGCGAGACGCTCAAAGGGGAAATCCCAAAAAAAAGAAACCCATACAATGAGGTCCCAAGCAATTATTTAATACGAAAGAGATAATGTGATTTTGAAAAATTCTTAAATTAAAGAGAGAAATTGATGAGTAATTTAAAACTGTAATAATTTTTTTATAAATTTATCGTAAATAACTATTTTTCTTAATCTAGAGAATTAGATAAGTGACTTATAATAGAGGGTGGAGGGAGTATAATTTTGACTTAAAAATTGTTCTCTCACATTATTTTTAAATAAGAGAAGCAAATCATGCAGGGGTGAGAATGTGTGATGTATGATGCATCATCTAAATTCCCGGTTCAATTCCATCAATTAATCGCCGCAATCAGGGAAATTTTGTAGTGAAAAACTCATCCATGAAACCAGCTTGTAATGGTACCACCACATGGAAGATGCAAAGTAAGACACTGAGGAGAACCAATGCAGTACTACCACTTGGATTACTTGAATTGACGGTGCAAACCATCGTATCAAATCACAAGCAGCAATAGACAAAAGCAATGAACATGGAAGGTGTCGTCCACATTTGCAAGATTTACTTGTTTTGGAACCATTCTAAGATTCCTCCAATGCAAATTATTGGCTAACAGTAGCCAGGTGCTACGTGAGCACCGTGTTGTGATTGTCAACAAGGTGTAGTTTGAATGTGGTTTTGCAAATCAGACCACACATTGAATCATTGATTGACAACTAGCACAACTTCATCATATTCTAAGGTTTCAGTATGTTTGTTTAGGAATACAAGGGTTTGTTTAATTTGATCTTAGACAGCAAATCCAAAGTTTAGAATAATGGTTGGGGGAATAGACAGGTGGTAGCTCACCACATACTGAAACTTTGGACAACATACTAGTTTTGTGCCATGTGCATTATTCTCCGGTACGTGTATCATGGTTAGTGCTGTAATAACTGCCTAAATTTAAAATAATACTAGAAATGATATAATAGTTTGATAGTTGTGTATCCTCATTGTAAAATAAGTTTACACAGACATTCAAGAACTGAATATTACATATTCAAAAGTATTTATGTCTTTTATTATTTTAGTTTTACAATTAAAAGCTTATTCTGTAATTTGACGATTCATAATCATTTGATGTTCATGTAAAAAAAAAATTACACTAACCCTACATTACCATTAAATCCATGATATAATAAGTTTTAAAAATTTCAAATCAAAAAATATGTTTATATTTTAATTTAAATTAAAAGTTAGAGTAACTTTCTTATGTTGTGGCATTTCATTAATTGGATGTTATTGTAAAATTATTTTACACTAACAGCGCATATTCATTGATTTTTTTTAAAAAATCGGTTTCAATGCATTAATTAAGCATAAACGATAGACACAGAGGTCAATATATCTACCTGAATCAAAGAAATAAGTTATGATGACAGAATCTTCTCAATCCAAATAAAATCACCAAAAATAAAAGAAAATTTGGCCAAACTAACATTTTTATCAGATTTACGAACAAAAGATAAATCGACAAAATCAAAAGATGAAACAAAATCATGACAGTCACAAATAATAGCAGATAAATATTTAAGAGCCAAACAAGAGCATACAATATGTTTCAAAACAGATTCGACAGAAGCAAATATTAGAAGTTAAAGAAAGATACCGACGGAAGCATATGGACTAAACCATATATAAGAGATAAAACTGCACGGGAAGTTGAAGTTGTCGTCCCATGAATTTCATGACTAGCATCTCGCGTGATAAGACCAAAACCAGCAAGAGTAGAGGCGACAATACATCAAAGTTGACTATAAGACCCAAGTTTTTAAGTTTAGGATAAGTGAATAAAATTCCTATTCACGATTAGGTTTGATGTATCGTTAAGGGAAACCTGAACAAGAGTTTATTGGATGGAATAAATTCATGAAGGAGAAAGTTCAGGAAAAGTCTAAGGATTGTATCAAAATCGATAAAAGTTATAGCACGACTAATATTCGCTTAAACCTAGGTCAAGAACGCTAGTAAATAGCTAATTTACACTTTAAGACACGATGGAAACTAATTCCAAAAATCTTCAGAGAAATGTTAGAACTTCTCTTGATCGTCTATAAACAAGCGTTTCGATACGAAACCCTGGAATGTACGAACGTCAAATTCCAATACTCGGAGGTTTGCCGAAACTAAAACCCTGATAGTTCAAGAAAACTAAAATCAACCGACGATGAAGACTTTTTTTATTCGAAGCTTCAAATGAAGATTCCACACGCGTACACCCATTTCTCTTGATGTTTCCAATCTTTCTTCAGAAGGAAGTTTTCTCTTCCGACATTCACTGCAAAAAGTAGTTTTTCGGGTAAAATAGATTTACATCGACTTTGAATCGTTTACCTTAATTTCAAGAAACCTCTTTTGAGTTTTGGAATTCTGTCGCCAAAACCTATCTTAGAATTCACGGAGGAACGCGCAGGAAAAATCGGAATCGCGAAATTTTCATTTTTCCGCATTTTCCAAAACCTATAAATAGCAAGAAAATGAGAAAATTTGCAAAAACTTACCCATTTCATACCCAAAACCCGCGAGCTCAAGGAGGAGGAAGGAGGAGAAGATTTTCGCCATATCTTGCTTGATCGTTGCTCTGACAATTGCTGCTTGAAGGTATCGAGGTATAGTTGCTAATCCTTGCCTCTGATCGTCAATTCCGTAGTTTTTCTCTGTCTTTCTGTGCTCTAAGTTTTGAGGTTTTTGCAAAACTGTCCAAATAACTTCATTTTTCTATCTAAACATCTTCCCTACGTGCCCAAGAGCATGTTTAGCGGATTATATTTCGCCGATTCTCGCCGAATTGCCGCCGAGTTTCAATTCTGCTCCAAATACCCATTTTTAGGCAAAGTTTCAACCTTTGGACTGAAAACTATCGACTTAGCTTAGTGCTAGTAGGATTAGACGTCATAAACGTCGTTTTTTACGTCCCCATCCAATTTGTTTTTTGAAATTTCAATTTTGAAATTCTGAGCTAAAAATATTGACCAAAATACCCCTGCGACAGTTTTCGATCCGATAATTTTTCCGAGTTTAGATTCACCTTAGTTACGACTAATAATAACCTAGGAATCAAGTTTGATCGAAGAAAAGTCGGCGCACACAATTGTTGTGTGTGGCCGTGAGCTACCCTAGGGGAGGGAGAAAATTTCTTTTTCGAAAACTTATCCGATTTCGTTAGATTATCGTACCTCGGAGTATATGCTACTTCGTGTAACCTTAGTGAGTATTGATTGCTGAGTTTCTGACTGATTATGATGGAATTCTGTGGTTTTTGCTTTAAGGTTCTTTTGAGGAAATTCCCGAAGAACAAGGCGTGGATTGTGAAGGAGCGTTTGAGGAGAACCCTGGAGGAGCTACAGGTGAGGGCTACTCACTGAACTATTAGCTAATGCTTTAGGTGTCGACGCATTCGACTTGATTTACTGTTTATGCACTTGTTTGTGTTTGACTGGGAAAATATTTTTTGAGGCTTCGGCTGACAATGATGATTATTCATCTATTGACTGTTTTTGAGTTTGAATCACATGCTATGTGTTAAATGGTTAATCTAGGATGTGTGATATCTGCTCTATATGCTAAGTCCTACGTGGTTAATTTAGGATGTGTTGATACATGAGTTATGATTGTTGGATTGTGCTAATTTAACTATGCTATTACACATATGTCTGTGGTACTGGAGAGTGAGGATAACGGGCAAGTCATGCCAAATTTTTATGAGATTTTGAGAAAGTTTGACGGGACGAACGGAGTTCGGGCCTTGTTATGGTTTTAGTGGATCGAGACATTCTCTGGGAATTACTTGGGATTATGGGATCTTTGAAACTCATAAGAAATACGATAAGACTAAAAGAAAACTATTTTTACAAGGAAAATTCATAAGATATTAAACAACCTCTAAACCTTTAAATAATGATAACAATCTCGGATGCAAGCCTAAAACTGAAATATTAGTTTTGGAAAATGAGAAGTGTCGTCGAATCCAAGTTTTAGGGAATTTGTAAGTTCTGAGTATGTTGATACTCCTTCGCTCTTGGAGCAGTTTGTTTAGCCATCCAAGGGATGAGCCGAGAAGCTTCACTGAGGCGTGAAACCTCGTGAAAAGCATGGATCTTCACTGAGGCGTGAGACCTCGTGAACAGCATGAAACTTCACTGAAGCGTGAGACTTCGTGCAAGTGTGTAAATTCACTAAGGCGTGAGACCTCGTGAAAGCATAAAACTTCACTGGAGCGTGAGACTTCGTGATTGTATAAGACTTCACTGAAGCGTGAGACTTCGTGAAAGCATCGATGATTCGAAGAGTTATCATGAGTGTTTGCACTCTTTTTATGATTAATTGTATTTTGTCGCAGAATCGACATTTACCTTAGGGTATTCCTTATAGAGACAGTAAGTTAGTTAGAACACGTGGCGACGTGTCGAGTGAGGTCGGAGACGTTGTTTGGCTAGTCACTTTGCATTCATTCACTCATTTTGAGGTTAATACACGGCGGGATACCGGACCTCGATGGATTCCAAAATGGTCATAAGACCCGGATTTCCATATAAGAACACTGCGGTGATTCTTAGTAGCAGACGGAAATGGCAGACCTTCGGGTTCACTGCTGATCTGACTACGCTTTGTGTGGTATAAGAGACACGCGAGCAGAAATGGTCCCACCGTGGCTGGTGTTAGGGCTGACTCGTTGATGCCCATCCTTCCGGAATGCATCTTGTCAACCGACATTGCATTTCACGCAACATGCATACTAACTTAGTTGCTGAGTGTGATTGATACTTGTTAAACCTATTTGATGCATGCTAATTGTTATTATCGTCTTTTATATTCATTGTGAAATATTCAACCCTAGGATGCTATCTCTAACTTATAAGCCTAAGTGGCTACTCCTTATCTTTACCTATTGGATTTATTACTTACATAATTCTTTGGAGTTGACCATCGCGTCTTCTGTGTGTGCTTTGGCGGACTACACCCATTGTCAGATGTCTATGGCGGACTGGTTTACGATGGTCCACCCTTCGGGGGGGACCCGATTTGAGATGCTGGACCAGGATGACCCCGGTTCATGGGTGGTCGAACCCGCTGGCCACCGTGCGACCTATTCGGGGAGGATTATGGAGGACCGCGTCAACCGACTGGGACACCTGACGGAGGGAGTGCTGAGGAGGTACACTGTGAGCTTCAACTTGCCACCTGGCGTGCACTGCGGACCAGGAGTGGGAGCACCACCACCACCGTCATCTTCTGATGACGAGGACCCCTCAGAGGAGGAGCCTGTGGGAGGGACTTCTGCGGAGTCTAGCTCGCCCACTATCACTGTCATCGATGATTTTGGCTCGGGCCCTAAGCCTGTGAGGCCAGCACCGGAGCGCATCGGGGTAGCGAGAGGAGGTAGGATGGTGTACATAGACTTGGTCGTTCTGGATTCAGATTCGAACGACGATCACGCTAGCATGTAGGATTAAGTGCTGGTGTGAGCTCCTCGAGATAGGATTAGTGTAGGAGTAGAGTCTTAGCTCTGACCGTCATGTTTCTAGTTGGGGACAGGGTAGTTTCCTGCCGATAGCTTTTTGTGTGGTTTCTCTACAGAAATCACAAAGAGTTGGTTGGACTAGGGGGTCTTGTTTTAGGCCGTTTGGGCTAACTTATTCTCATTTTTGAGGGATGGTGTTGCGGACACTTAACTTTTCCTTTGGACTGTACATATTGCCTACGGGCGCTACTTTCTACTACTTCCCATCACTGGAGGATACTCGTGACGTGGTTTGTTACTTACAGCGGGGGCTGTAAATATTATTGTATATTAGTTCTGTTATCTTTTGTTGTTGAGTTTCATTCTTTTCAGTCTTTAATTATATCGAAAAAAAAAATATTCACGTTTTTCCGCTTTAAGTTTCTTTTTGGTTACTAAAGTGACGCTACCGAAATCGGGGTGTTACATTGACCTTTACAGCTGGAGGAGGAGGTCATGCCCACGCTGAAAGAAGCTCCTTGGAAGCTGGCCCAAATGGAGGATTGGTGGCCACCAGAGAAGGACCTAATGCAACAGGTGAAGGTATGAAAAACGGTAGAAAGGGGGGGTTTGAATAACGTTTTCAATATAAAACTTCCACCTTAAAGATTTTAACAAATCTTTTCGAGAACTAAGTGCTAAAGATAAGAGATAGAAAAGCACACAAGGATTTTTATCCTGGTTCACTTGATAAATCCCTCAAGCTAACTCAGTCCACCCGTCAAGGTGATTTCTTCCTTCTTAGAATGAAGGCAATCCACTAATCAGGTAAAGTGTTACAACTGCACTTGAAACCTACAAGTGACTAACAATTACACTGACTTAGCTCACACTAAGATTCACTCTCTTAGTCTTCTCTAGGATCCGATCAACCTTGATCTCCTAAAGGTAACTAAACAAATTGTTTAAGAAAGAATGTTTACAAGAGATTTGCTTCTGAAAAGCTAATAGTAAACACAATGAATTCAGATGAAAGAATGCTTAGATGGTTTTCGAATATAGCTTGCGCGTGTGTAATTCTTCCAACCGCATCTTTCAAACTTCAGCCTCTATTTATACTCCAAGGATTAGGGTTTGAACGCTGCATGGAAATGCTACCGTTGGAGGGCAGTTCTGGAAATTCCAGCTTCTGCTGTGGCTGAGAACGTTAGGTAGGTCGTCAGGATAGTACATATGCTTTTGTACTTGGATAGTGACTTGACCTTTAAACCTAGGAGACTTCTGATCAGGGAAATGCTTCATGTTGGAACTTGTGAAGCCGGTTGATCAGAGTCAGAGGGAAAGCACAGATCCTCTGACCGTTGTATCTTCTGATTCTGAACTCAGAGGGAAGTACATGGTCTTCAGAGTTTCTTGCTTCTGGATATCAGAGTTTCCACTATTCAGCTTCTAGATCTTCAGAGTCTTCTACACCATCAGAACATCTGAACCTTCAGAGTTTCTTGGTTGTCAGAACTTCTGGATCTTCAGAACTTCTAGTGACTGAGTCCATATCAGAGCTTGTATAACTTCAGATCTTCTGAAGCATTTCTACTGTTCATAGTGAACATTGATGTTGCGAAAGCGTTGTTTGGGTCACTCTTTATGCACAGTGCTTCTGATTTGTGTGAGATTGAATTAAGGTCAGAGCCTATAAATAGCACACTCAGAAAAACACGTTAGAGTACCATAATTGTTCATACTTAAATGTTAACTTGTAATCATCAAAACATAGAGTTGTACTACTCGATCAAAACTTGATCTTACAACAGGGGATGCAGATTAGTATAACTTTGACACCAATTCTTAGCCACCAGAGTTGTATTGAAAGCCTTAAAATCATAGAGCCAAGGCCTCTGCCATTTTTAGGGAACATATAGACAATCTCATTTTAACCAATGTAGGCCACCTTTATTAGCAAAATAGGGCATTGGTTTGAGCCACAACTTTAATTAAAACGTCCCTCTTAGACCAAGTGCAATGGGTGTTGAGAATTTTTGTTGAGTTTTGTTTAGATGGTGCAATGGATGTTGAGTGATGTTGAGAGTGATGTGGAGGAGAGAGAAGCGTGATAAATGTTGAGGAAGCTCAACATTGTTGAGACCACTGCCGGATGCCACGTGTCAGCCTCTGGTTGGCCTCCCCTAGGCGCGTGGGCAACACGGCCAGACAAGGCGCGTGACGCGCCTGGGAGGAGAGAGGAAGAATCTTCTTTTTTCTGGTACCGCCACGTGTCAGCCTTCGATTGGCTCGCCGGATTTCTTTTATCCTTATCTTTTGAAATCAATTATTTCATCAAAAAAATATTTTCTGAAAAAAAAAATTATATCAAAATTCATGATTTTTTTTTTCTCTATAAATAGAGACTTGGTTCGTTTGATTTGGACACAGAAAAAAAAACCAAGTTTTTTCACTCTCTTATTATCTCTCTCACCATCTTACTATCTTTCTATTAGCTTTTCTTTTGAAATGGATCACAACAATCACCATTTCAACACCTAGAATTCATCTAACTACCCATCTAACAACCAAAATCTCAACAATTATCCAGATCCAAATCATTTTCCCAACCAACGTCATCAAAATCCCAACATTTATCAAGATCCAAATCAATATTGGTCTAACCAACGTCCTCAGCATCCCAACAATTATGAAGATCCAAATCAATTTTCCTACCCACGTCCTCAAAATCGCAACAATTATGAAGATCCAAATCAATTTTCCTACCCACGTCCTCAAAATCTCAACAATTATCAAGATTCAAATCAATTTTCCTATCCATGTCCTCAAAATCTCAACAATTTTGCAACAAATTCCAACCAGTCATCCTTTCATCCCTCTATGAGATATCCATCTCAAACATCCCCGTCTAGTGGTCATATGCCAATGGTGAATGAAAATTTTCCAAGTGTTGATGCATTTCCCGAATTTTCAACACAAATGACTCTTGGTGGCATGACAGCTGCTAATCAATTCACTCCAAATCAAGAGGATACAACTCCTAAGAGCAAGAAAACCCAGTCACCAGCATGGAACACTGCACAAAATTTGGTGCTAATTAGTGGGTGGATTAACTGTGGAACAAGTAGTGTTGTGGGGAAAAACCAGAGAGGAGAAACATTTTGGAGAGATATTGCTGAGTATTGTAATGAGCATTGCTCATTCGATCCTCCGCGTGATGGAAATGCATGCCGAAACCGTTGGAATTATATGAACAAAATACTGGGTAAATGGATTGGCGCTTATGATGCCGCTAAGCGTCAGCAAGCAAGCGGTTGGTCGGATAATGATGTTTTGGCAAAAGCGCGGGAATTATTCGCCTGTGGGAAGAATGTTCAATTTACTTTAATGGAAGAATGGATGCAACTCCGTGATCTGCCACGTTTTTGTAGTCAAGTAGGAGGAAATAGTGGCTCAGCAAGTAGTGGATCTAAGAGATCTCACGACAGTGATGCATGTGGCTCAACCTCTATAGGATCAATTCCTCGTGAAATCGGTAGGGAGGCAGCTAAAAGAAAGAATAAAAAGAAAAGTAGAGAAGCTCCCTTGGAGGAGGACAAAGGTTGGGGTTGGAATAAATTCGAAGGTATGAAGGAGAAAGAGCTTGTACGATTGGAGAAGATAGCATCGGTGCAAGCAGAGACTAACCAATTGATGAAAACCAATTTGTATCTAAAGCTAACTTCCGAAGAGAACCTCGATGACCATAAGAAAGAGCTGTTGAAGAAGTTGTCCCAAGAGCTATTTGGGAATTAATTTCAATCGAGTATTTGTCTGTATTCGGTCAAATTTGTCAGTGGTGTCAAGTCTGTAGGGTTTGCTTTAATAACTTGTCAGTGGTGTCGAGTCTGTAGTGTTTGCTTTAATAATTTGTCAGTGGTGTCGAGTCTGTCGTGTTTGCTTTAATAATTTGTCAGTGGTGTCAAGTCTGTAGTGCTTGGCTTTAATGTATGGGTTATTGTGTTTGAATATGTTCCACTCAATTCGAATCTTGTCCTTTTCCGATTATTAACTCTAGTTGATAACTTATTTCGAATCCACCAGTGGTGTCAAGTCTGTAGTGCTTGGCTTTAATGTATGGGTTATTGTGTTTGAATATGTTCCACTCAATTCGAATCTTGTCATTTTCCGATTATTAACTATAGTTGATAACTTATTTCGAATCCACCAGTGGTGTCAAGTCTGTAGTGCTTGGCTTTAATGTATGGGTTATTGTGTTTGAATATGTTTCACTCAATTCGAATCTTGTCCTTTTCCGATTATTAACTCTAGTTGATAACTTATTTCGAATCCACCAGTGGTGTCAAGTCTGTAGTGCTTGGCTTTAATGTATGGGTTATTGTGTTTGAATATGTTTCACTCAATTCGAATCTTGTCCTTTTCCGATTATTAACTCTAGTTGATAACTTATTTCGAATCCACCAGTGGTGTCAAGTCTGTAGTGCTTGGCTTTAATGTATGGGTTATTGTGTTTGAATATGTTCCACTCAATTCGAATCTTGTCCTTTTTTGATTATTAACTCTAGTTGATAACTTATTTCGAATCCACCAGTGGTGTCAAGTCTGTAGTGCTTGGCTTTAATGTATGGGTTATTGTGTTTGAATATGTTCCACTCAATTCGAATCTTGTCCTTTTCCGATTATTAACTATAGTTGATAACTTATTTCGAATCCACCAGTGGTGTCAAGTCTGTAATGCTTGGCTTTAATGTATGGGTTATTGTGTTTGAATATGTTCCACTCAATTCGATTCTTGTCCTTTTCCGATTATTAACTCTAGTTGATAACTTATTTCGAATCCACCAATGGTGTCAAGTCTGTAGTGCTTGACTTTAATGTATGGGTTATTGTGTTTGAATATGTTCCACTCAATTCGAATCTTGTCATTTTCCGATTATTAACTCTAGTTGATAACTTATTTCGAATCCACCAGTGGTGTCAAGTCTGAAGTGCTTGGCTTTAATGTATGGGTTATTGTGTTTGAATATTTTCCACTCAATTCGAATCTTGTCCTTTTCCGATTATTAACTCTAGTTGATAACTTATTTCGAATCCACCAGTGGTGTCTAGTCTGTAGTGCTTGGCTTTAATGTATGAGTTATTGTGTTTGAATATGTTCCACTCAATTCGAATCTTGTCCTTTTCCGATTATCAACTCTAGTTGATAACTTATTTCGAATCCACCAGTGTCCACCATTCAATGTACTTATATATATGGATTCATAGATCCATTGATGTACCAATATCCCAAATCTCTTCCAGTCTACTTCGAATTCTTGTGAAAATCACAAGAACCAATATCCCAAATCTCTTCCAATTTCAAAACAAATGGATCCTTTTGAAAATCCAGTTCCAAATCCTTTTGATATTGCAGCATACCTTCAAAATTCTGAACTTGAAGAAGCTTTTATACTCAACCATGTTAGGGAGCGTCGAAACAAAATATTGGAAGATAGGGCACCTCGTAGCAGAAAATATGTCAGTAGAGATCATGCAGCGGCAAACCGAAGGCTAATTGAGGACTACTTTGCCAATGAGCCTACATATGACGATACAATGTTTCGTCGTCGGTATCGGATGCAAAAACGTGTTTTCCTTCGAATCGTTGCGGACCTTTCAAGTAGTGATAACTACTTCACCCAGCGAGTTGATGCAGCCTATAAAGAAGGAATATCACCCTTGGCAAAATGTACAACAGCAATGCGAATGTTAGCATATGGTGTGGCAGCAGATGCAGTCGATGAGTACATCAAAATTGGAGGTACTACAACACTGGAGTGTTTACGTAGATTTTGTAAAGGAATCATACGATTGTATGAGCACGAGTATCTTAGAGCACCAACCGAAGATGACCTGCAAAAAATACTACATGTTAGTGAATGCGGGGGTTCCCAGGCATGATCGGGAGTATTGACTGCATGCACTGGGAGTGGAAAAATTGTCCTAAAGCATGGGAAGGTCAATTTACTAGAGGGGATAAGGGAACCACAACGGTTATTCTTGAAGCAGTTGCATCTCATGATCTATGGATCTGGCATGCATTTTTTGGATGTCCGGGAACGTTGAACGACATAAACGTTCTAGATCGGTCACCAGTGTTTGATGACGTGGAACAGGGAAAGGCTCCAAATGTGAATTTCTTTGTGAATCAACGTCCCTATAATATGGCATACTATCTAGCTGATGGTATCTACCCTTCTTATCCAACTTTCGTCAAATCGATTAGACTTTCTCAAAGTGAACCCGATAAGTTGTTTGCACAAGTTCAGGAGGGATGTCGGAAGGACATCGAACGTGCATTTGGAGTGCTTCAAGCTCGTTTTAAAATCATCCGTGAACCAGCTCGTTTGTGGGATATAGCTGATTTGGGTATCATTATGAGGTCATGCATCATATTACATAATATGATTGTTGAGGATGAACGAGATTCATATGCTCAAAGTTTGACCGATTTTGAGCAATCTAGGGAAGGTGGATCTAGTACACCGCAACCATACTCGACCGAGGTGTTACCCGCTTTTACAAATCATGTGCGTGCTAAATCCGAGTTGCGTGATTCGAACGTTCATCACGAACTGCAAGCAGATCTAGTGAAGCACATATGGACAAAGTTTGCAAATGCTTCGTGATGGAAGATGATTTGTATCGTACTAATTACGTCATTTGTGTGTTGTGTGTTTAGTTTGTTGTCTTGCATTTTAAGTTAAGAAAATAAAATAAATTATTGTGTGCTTAGTTTGTCGTCTTCCATTTTTAAGTTAAGGAAATAAAATAAATTATTGTCTATATTAAAAAAAAATTAATTCATTAAGTGTTTATTATTTAATTTAATTTAAAATAATAATTGTAATTTTATGTAAATAATAAAAACAAAAATATAAAATTAAATAAAAATATGAAATAAAAAAGTGGTGGGGTAGGGTGAGTGGTGGGGTAGGGTGTTGAGAGAGAAAACCATTGGAGTGGGTATTTATTGAGAGTGTGTTGAATTGGAGAGAGAAGATGATGTGAAGTGTTGGAAAGAGAAAAAGTGAGATTGAGAAGGGGTAAACAAAACATTTTTTATTGAACCATTGCTCATGGTCTTACACGAGAAAGGTATCTCGCTTTCCAACCTTTCAACTTTTTTCTACACACGCTACTTTAAAAAAAAATTCTAAGTTTTAAAGTTACCGGTAGGCGATAATGATTGGAAGATATTTGTCATAATAATTCACTACTTTTACGTTCAACAGTTATTTTAGCTCATTAAAAATAGTATGGGTACATTATGGCTACATGCTATCATAGATTTGTCAAGGTTGCCAACTTGATTAGAAACACACTCTAATAGTTGCGCCTCCTCCGCTGTTGTCAGTCCAAAAACTATGGAACGTTGGGAGTGAGGCTAGGAGCATCACTTTTTGTGATTGTGAAGAAAGAAGTGAAAGAGAGTACTGGATAAGATCAAAAGATTATATGTTTTGTTTTGATTTCAGTTTGCAAAACAGAGTTTGAGTCAATGTGGATTTTTAAAACAGAGTTTGGATAAATGTGAGTTTGTTGTAATATGATATATGTTTGAATATTTTTATTTTAAAAATAAGTTTGATAAATTAATATTGTTTGGATAATATTAATCTAAAGCACTTTCATATGTGTATAATTATTATAAAAGTTTAATATCAATGTACCAACCAACTTTCATCCAACTTTAAAGTGAGCATTGTGTCAAGTTGGCTGAATGCGGGTTGTGAGGCAAAAGTGGATTAAAGTGAAAGTAAGTTCAAATTATCCAAACAAGATGACACACTATTACATGCAAACCAAAAGCACATTGAAGAAATTAATAAAAGAGTGGATAAGAACATATCTTTATTTTTATCTGTGAGAAAATATCTTCGCTCTTTTTCTTACTATTTTTCTAGAAGTAAAAAAGTTAAAACCAATCTTAACTCTAAATAAATGAAATTAAGCGAATATTTTCTTTAAGTTTTACATCATTTTTGGATTTTCTCACTTTCTACAATTTTTAGAAATAATGTAAAAGTGAAAACTAGATAATGTTTAAATTTTCTCTTCTTTTTATTCTAGAAGAACTGGGCCGGACAAAAATAGCCTCTACAATTAGTATTACCGTGAATTAGTCATGTTGAAGTTTTAAAATATGTTTGCGATTCACAATTTTCGAGCTGAATATTCAATGATGTGTGGATATTTCTGGTTTAAGAAATGTTTGGGCTAATTTTGCATGCTGGCAAAATATGACGTCTTGCTCCTCTTGTCAGGCCCAACCCAATTCTTAGAATCAAGTTAAGATTCCTCTTGTACATATTTTAGGCGTGTTGACCAAATTAGGAGCTTAAGGTTTTCTCTCCTAGTTAAAAATCTTAAGACTAAAAGCTTTAGCAGCTTAGTTTTTTTGGAGCTAATTAATGCTACTTTTGATGTTGTTTGTCTAAGGCCCCGTTTGGAAGAGCTTATTTGAACTTATCTAATAGCATAAACGCTTGTGCAAGTGTTTGGAAGAGCTTATGCAAACAGTTTATGGCCTACCATAAGCTGTTTTGAGCTTATTTTCATAAGCTACTCATGATAGCTTATATAGCATATGAAAAAGAGTTTATATATAGCTTATTTTTAATTTATTTCAATAAATTTTTGAAAATAGCTTATGAATGAGCGCTTATGTCATAAGCGCGCGCTTAATTAAATTATTTTCCCAAACGGGGCCAAGAAATTCTCGGCCACTCTGTTTTGACTAATTATATTATTTCTCTTCCTCCTAATGTAATGTCGACACTTGGTATTCCCTACATCCTCTCTAAATTAACATGTGCTAACTAAAATATTTTTTCGCTTGCTCCTCCTCCTCTTACCCAAGACATTTGACTTTCCTTATCAGATTCACTGTTGTTTTCATAGCGTTTTCGTAGCCGGAGCTATAGCTTTGTAGTTGACCTTTAGGACTGCGGGTGCTGGAACTGCAACCCCGTCAACGGCGGAGCCTGAGCTTTCATTGAGCGCGCGATGCCTGTTGACGACGACGAGATCATGGTAGACGCTGAGGGTGCGGTGACTATTTTACAAGAGGAAGATGTTGCCTCTTTAATTGTTTTCTCCATTTGTAATGTGAATATTGAGGCTCACACCTGTTCTAATCGACCCGTTCACCCGATCTATCCGAATGACAAAATGGATGGGAACAGTTCAGAATATGTTGAAGTGGGTTTCTGTTGCTGAATAATAACATATGCAAAAAGTGGAAGTCGTCAGCAAACTGCAAATAACACTACAATTACCCCATTAATAGCAAAAAGCAGAGTAGGTGGGCAAAAGAGATTCTCGGCCACTTCGATTTAACTAATTATATACTATCTTCGTTCCTAATTATAATAACTAATACAGAAAATTGCGCTTATTAAGAAAATATTAAATGTGTCTAATTAGTGTATTGTTTTTCTAAAAATACATACAATCCTCCATATATATTTATCCTTTGTCATTTTCTCTCACTAATTAATGGTAGGTGGTAATTAAAACTTTGGAATTGAAAACACACGATTAATGTGAGGGGTATATATGGAAGAGTATAATACTCTTTGATAGATTATTGTTAAAGGTCTTATATTTAGGGACATGAAAAATTTAAAACTAGGTCTTATAATTGAAGGTATGAAAAACGATAGAAAGGGGGGGTTTTGAATAGCGTTTTCAGATAAAACTTTTCCCACTTGAGATTTTAACAAATCTCTCAAACAAAGAATGCAAAGTGCTTAGAATGAAGGCAATCCACTATTCAGAGTTTGTTACAACTGCACTAGCAACCTACTCGGTGACTAACAATACAATGAACTAGTAAACACTAAGATTCACTCTCTTAGTCTTCTCAAGGATCTGACCAACCTTGGTCCCTTAAGGAAAAACAAACTAATTGTTTGAATGTTTGGGTTTACAATGAAATGCTTCTCAAAAAGCTAAGGTAAACACAATAAGACCGGTTTGAAGAAAGATTGCTAAGAGAATAAAAATATTTCTTGAGCTTGAACAAAGTTTCTTAGGCGGCATCTTTCATCTTCAGCCTCTTTATATACTCCAAGGATTAGGGTTGTATCTGTTGCATGGATTGCTACCGTTGGAGGGCAAATCTGTAACTTCTAGATTCTGTTGTGGCTGAATATCTTAGGTAATGTCGTCAGGATAGTACAATTGCTTTTGTACTTGGACAGCGACGTGACCTTTATCCTAGTTGACTTCTGATCAGAGCGATGCTTCATGTTGGAACTTGTGAAGCTTGGTGATCAGAGTCAGAGGGAAGCTTGGATCCTCTGACCTTCGTAACTTCTGCTTCTAGACATCAGAGTAGAAAGTAATGGGTCTTCAGAGCCAGCTTACTCTTGGACTTCAGAGTCTTCACTTCTCAGCTTCTGGACCTTCAAGACTTCTGATCCTTCAGAGCTTCTGGGCCTTCAGAGCTTTTGGACCTTCAAAACTTCTGGTCTTCAGAACTTCAAGTGATCTGAATCCATATCAGAGCTTGTAAACTTCAGAACTTCTGAAGCATATACTACTGTTCAAAAGAACATAGTGAGTGCGAAAGCGTTGTATAGGTAACTCTTTGGGCGTAGTGCTTCTGATAAGTGTGAGTATTGACCAGAGTGAGAGCCTGTCACATAAACACTCAGAAAACAACGTTAGAGTACCATAATAGTTCATACACAATAGTTAACATGTAATCATCAAAACATGGAGTTGTACTACATGATCAAATCTTGATCTTACAATCTCCCCCTTTTTGATGATGACAAAACCAAGTATTTTGATGAACAATTCTTAAACAATAAACTGAATTCACTCAGAGTTTAGAGAGTAGAGATAAACTTATCCTGAGATGAATGATTTATGTTGCTCATTCTGAATCCAAGTCACAGCTTGATTCTGAGCTTAGCTCCCCCTGAATCTAAGACTTAATGAAAGCATTAGTAATATCTAGATTCTGAGCTAAATAATAAAAAAAGATCAGAGTGAGAGTTTATGACATAGATAATATGTGAATATCAGAGCGCATAAATATTCAGAGTCATGAGCAGGGTAAACGTAACAGAGTCAACCGATTGAGCATACGATCACTTCAGAAGAAGTGAAAATGTATTCCTTGTATGTGCCCAGTGACGAATCTTTGGTCATAAAGGTGGAACTCTTGAATTCTCCAAAAGAAAAAGAAATCACACTAACACAACTTACACATCAAAAACTAGGTTGTACTCCCCCTTTTTGTCATAAGCAAAAAGAATGGGGTGTGAAAAACTTAGCTTGAAGTACAAGGTACTCCCCCTTAGAGAAGGTCTAAGTTAAAAAGAAGGAGAAAATAAAAAATAAAAAAATAAAAAAATAAAAAAATAAAAGGATTAAAGAAAAAATAGTTAATTAATGAATGCATATGCAGAAAATTAAATGAGAGAGTGGAACGTTTACCACCGACCAAGGAGTTAAAGGTAAGCATCGGTTTCCAATGAATAGTCCTCGAGAAACTGCTTCAGCAATAACTTCTTGAAACTGAACTGAGCTTATAAATAACGGTTAAAGAATAACAGTCTTCACATCTCATCTGCGTCTGAAATCAACATTGCAATGACATCCTACATAGTTGTCATCGAAGAACTAAGGAAGAAGACCTTTGATGAAGATCTCTTCATCAATGTGCGGCATCCAGAGGATCCGAGTGTCTATAGTCTGACAAACCGACTATTTGGCATGGACCTAAGTCCAGAAATGGACAACATCCTCAGAGGTTTCCTCGCGTTTGTTGAGGAGCTTCAAGATCTTTTCCAGCGGGAGCTAGATAACTCTGCTAAGATAGAAGCGGTGGAGACTGCACTGGAGACTATGGCGGAGGGTCCTGAGAGGCAGGAAGTGCGCCAGAGCTTGGTCCAATTAGAGTATAGGCAACATCGTCTAGAGCTTGAGAAAGCAGCGATGCGTAGGCAGTGTAGACCTTTGAGGAAAAATCCTCCTTTTTGAATGTATGAATGCAAATGTATGATTGATTTTAATAAAAGAAGCTTGTTTGTTGATTAATGCATATGTGTAAAAACTAAGTAACAAAGAACAAGTAATTATGCAAGCACATAAGAAAGAAAAGAAAATAGTCTGATAAAAGGAACATAGTTAAAGATAAGAAACGATAAAAATAATAAAATAAAATAAGAAGAAAAGAGAGATCCTAAACTAAGGTTTAGTTGTCCTCTTCAGAATTTCTGCGCACATCTCTTGAAGACTCTGGAGAAGAGCTTCTTGAGAATCAAGTCTTCTTTCAATGAGGTCAAGTCTGGAGTCTGACTGAACTGGAGCAGACGGAGCAGCTTGATCAGAGTGAGGAGCTTGTGCAGAGGATGAGGCGATGTTTGTAACCTGAACAGGAGCGAGCACTTGAGCTTTAAGGGCTGCAACCTCAGCTTCTAGTCTTGCAGCTTGTTCTAGAGCATCAAGCCTAGCAGATTCACGTAGAGCTGCTTCAAGCCTTGCAGCAACTTCTGCTTCCTCTTTCTTCTTTCTTGTTTCTTCTATTTTAGTGTAGAGCTTTTCCCTTAAGCGTCTTTCATGTAGAGCTTGTCTTCTCCTGGTTCTGGTTTCAAATCTCTGTCTAGCAGCATTAATTCTGGCCTCTCTTTCTTCATTGTAGAGTAACATCATCTCATCAATCTGGTTATGCATCCAATTGCACAGACAACTCCCAATCTTCAGCAACCAAGTTGGGTTTCTCACTGTGGTCAGTCTGACCATACAGGTTGCAAATGCGTGTTGATGCTTGATCATGAAATAGGTGGAGGCAATCAAGCAGAGTGTCTGGTTTAGGGTAAGTGTAAGGGATGATGGACAGATTGGTTTCAGGTGAGGGAGGAGGATTACTGCTAGTGGCTTTAGAGGTACCTTGAGGAGAGCCAATATCCAGAGTCTTAGGAGCAGTGGTATTGGTCTCAGGGTTTTGGTTTGAAGTGTCAGTGTCAACATTTGGAAACTCAAAATCAGCAGATTTGACTGAAGAGAGATTTGAAAGGGACACTTTGGAGTGCTCCTTTTCATTCTGAGGAGGAGGAGAAGAAGGAGGAGAGGGAGGAGGAGGTGGTGGTGAGTTCAGAGGGACCGCATTGATTGGAAAATCAGGAGCAACCAAATGTTCTGGTCTAGGTTCAGGATTGCGGTTTGGACTAGGAACTTGGATAAAATGCTCAGGAATCTCTGAGATCCTTTCACTTTCAATTTGAAGGAATTGCGATTAGATTCAGATTTGTTGGATGGTGAGGAAATTTGAGTATTGGTAGAAAAAGAAACAGATGGAGCGGGAGAGAGATTTTCTTGATCAGAGTGATCAGGTGATTTTGGTTCAGAGTCTGGCTTTTCAGAGGTTTGTGTTTCAAAAGCTTGTGTTTCGGAGGTTGGTGAATTATATGGAAGTATAATATGTGAGGTTGGTTCAGAGGGTTTGGGATTTTGAAGCATTTGCCAGAGGGGTTCTTCCTCAATGGAAGGTTGAAAGAATGAAGGCCTAGGTGGTGAGATGTGAGTGGTTGTTTGAACAACAGGTGTGGATTCAGGAATAGGAGAAGGTAAAGCTAAGGTTGGAGTGGGGTCAGACACAGCATCAGATTCATCTTCATCAGTAAGAATAATGAACTTACTTGAATTTCTGACTGAAGATCTGGTAACTCTAGAAGTAATTGTTGCTCGAGTAGGTTCCAACTGAATAACCTTTGTAGCAATTCTGACCTTCTTTTTCTTCTTCTGAGGTGGTTGCTCATCATCATCACCATCAGAGTCATCCTTTGTTTCAGCAGTATCCTCTTGCTTCCTCTTGGTCTTCTTATTCTTGGGTGATTCAAAATCAGGAGCTTCTAGCAGAACTCTGAAGAATTCATCCACATCAATTTCAAAGCCTTGCCTCTTCAGATCATCAAGGTAGAACATGATTGCCTCTAGATCATCAGCCTTTGACCAGAGGGGGTAGTCTGTGAGAGAGACTCTTCTTTTCCTGACTTCATCTGTTGTGGCAGCAGATTCAGCTTCAACTTTCATATTTATCAGACCCATCTTCTTCATTGATGTAGGAGCGAAGGCATCTCCAACAGTAGTTGGGAGATCTTCATAGCATCCTGCTATGATAAGAGCTTCTATCAACTTGCTCTCAATGAAGATATCAGATAGTAGCCTTCCAAAAGGAATGTACTTAATTGAGGGCTTGGTTGAGGCTGCAGTTGTTCTCAACTTTCGGATGCAGTCCTTGAGATAGGTGAACAAGAAATAAGGAAGACAAATTTTCTTGTGAGCCTTAATGAAATACAACATCACCTTCTGATTGAAGTTGATATAGTCTGGAGAACTTCCCTTTGGTCTGGGATTGAAACACTTCAGTATAATCTTGTGCCAAAATCTCAAATCGGGATGAAGATCCTTTGTCTTGCAATCACCTTTACCTGGTTTCCAGGTAGAATACAGCGCCTTGTTGATTTTGTCTTTGGTTCCCTTTGTCTTGGGTTCGCTTGTCTGAAACCTGAAGCCATTGATTGTTTCTGCACCCAGAAGCAGAGCAATAGATCTCTCAGTGATGATGATCTTTTTGCCCAGCACATAAGAAACCACTTGAAGATCATCACAATCAGCATGTTTCCAGAATTCCTTCACCAATTTGTAGTAGACTGGACCGGTAAGTCTAGAGAAGTACCCTTCCCAGCCTTCAGCTTGCACTATAGGACGAAGATCAAACCCATTTGCAGCGATGTTGTTGAGGTCAAAACGCATCTCTGATAGAATCTGAAGTTCTTCTGGAGGAGAATTGCAGGTAACTGCACAACCTCTCTGAGCAATTGGAATAACATTCCCAGTTTCTTGATTCGCAGCTTGAGTAGACTCAGTGGATCTTGAAGGAGGAGCAGGACCAACTTGACCGGTTGGAAGACCCACTACTAAATTTGGAAACACTCTTCCATCAGCAGAATCAACCCTTTCTGATCTATCCATGGTGATGAAGGTTTGGGTAGAAAGAGGGATGAACGAAAGAGAGAAGAGATAATTAAAAAGGGAGTTTTAGGTTTTTGCAAATAAGAGAGAGACGCGAAAATCGAGAGTGGTGGAGAACGTGTGTGCGTAGTGGTTTTGAAAGTAACCATTGGTGGTTGTAAAGCAAAAGTAAAATTAACTGTTAGAAATTAAAGACATGATTATGAACAGTTAATACACAAAACACACGGTGGAGAATAAGCACATCTACACTCATTACAACAGATTGTTCGGAGGGGCACAAGGAACGAGGCATCAGAAAAGACTGACACACGTTTGCTGTCTTGTTTCAGAGTAAGCATCAATGGATACTTAGCATCTGACAAAGTTACCTTCTGAAGTAGACATCTTCTGATAAAGAAGCATCATTGTCAGAGGTTCTGATCCATCCTCATACTGGACAAAAGTCCATATTCAGATTTTTCAGTATGAAATTAAATCTATCCTCTGCTAAGGGCTTTGTAAAGATATCTGCCCATTGATGGTCAGTATCAACAAACTTCAGAAGAAGTACGCCCTTCTGAACATAATCTCTAATAAAATGACACTTTACCTCAATGTGCTTTGCCCTTGAATGTAAGATTGGATTCTTACTGAGTGACATAGCAGCAGTATTGTCGTAGTAAATTGGAATATTGCTCTCAAGGATTTGATAATCCTCTAGCTGATGTTTCATCCAGAGCATCTGAGTGCTGCAAATAGCTGCTGAGATATATTCTGCCTCTACAGTGGATAGTGCAATAGTTGACTGCCTCTTGCTTGCCCATGAGACTAAATTACTTCCCAGAAATTGACAATTTCCAGAAGTACTTTTCCTTTCAGTCCTATCTCCAACATAATCAGCATCACAGTAACCTGAAAGCTTATACCCTGATGTTTTCTTGTACATCAAGCCAAGGTTAGTGGTACCTTTCAGATATCTGAGAATTCTCTTAACAGCAGTTAAGTGAGTTTCTCTCGGATCTGATTGGAATCGAGCACATAAGTGTACACTAAACAGAATATCTGGTCTAGATGCAGTTAAGTATAGAAGTGAACCTATCATACCACGATAGAGCTTCTAGCACACTTTTCTACTAGCATCTTCTTTCTCCAGAATGCATGTAGGATGCATTGGAGTCTTAGCAATTGTAGATTCTGTCATATTGAACTTCTTCAGAAGTTCCTTTGTGTACTTGCTCTGATGGATGTAAGTTGCTTCTGGTTTTTGATCAACTTGTATTCCCCGAAAATACTTAAGTTCTCCCATCATACTCATTTCAAATTCAGCCTGCATCATCTCAGAAAATTCCTTGCAAAGAGATGGATTAGCAGATCCAAATACAATGTCATCAACATAAATTTGCACAATTAAGATATCATCTTTGTAAGTTTTGCAAAAGAGAGTTGTATCTACTTTACCCCTTACAAACTCATTTTCCAGAAGGAATGAGCTTAGTCTCTCATACCATGCTCTGGGAGCTTGCTTCAGACCATAGAGAGATTTCTTCAACTTGAAGACATAGTCAGGGTTCTTCTCATCTTCAAAACCAGGAGGTTGGTGCACATATACTTCTTCAGAAATATATCCATTTAGAAAAGCCCTTTTAACATCCATCTGATTAAGAATTATGTTGTGATTCACTGAGAATTAGATCAGCAGTCTGATAGCTTCCAATCTTGCTACTGGAGCAAACGTTTCAGTATAATCTATCCCTTCTTGCTAACTATAGCCTTGAGCAACTAGCCTTGCTTTGTTTCTGACTACTTTTCCTTTCTCATTGAGCTTGTTTCTGTAGACCCATTTGGTTCCAATGATGTGAACATCTTTGGGTTTCTGAACAAGATTCCAGACATCGTTCTTGGAGAATTGATTCAACTTTTCTTGCATAGCCAGGATCCAGTCCTTGTCTTGAAGAGCCTCATCAACAGACTTTGGCTCAATCAGAGACACCAATCCTTTCAGACTAAGTAGAGTCTCTTCAGAGGGTATGAATGCAGATCTGGTTCTGACTGGTTTATCTTTGTTCCCCATAATCAACTCTTTAGGATGTGAGGCAATGATTCTGCTCTTCTTCTGAAGCTGTGGATCAGAGGGACCAGCTTCCTCTGGATCATCTGCCTCTGGCTCAGCTTGCTCTGAAGCTTTTCCATTATCAGAAACAGTTATGCTCATATATGCAAACTTATCAGCTAGCTTTGACTTGTCAGAGTCAAGCTTATTATCAAATCTAACATGAATAGATTCCTCAATAGTTTTAGCATCAGTATTATAAATTCTAAAACCTTTAGAACGATCAGAGTAACCAAGTAATAGACATTTAGAAGATTTAGAATCAAATTTATGCAATCTATCCTTAGTATTCAGAACATAGCAAACACAACGAAAAGGATGGAAATAAGAAATGTTGGGCTTTATATTCTTCCACAATTCATAAGGAGTCTTATTCAGAATTGGTCTGATAGAGATTCTGTTCTGAATGTAACATGCTGTGTTTACTACCTCGGCCCAGAAGTGCTTTGCCATGTCAGTTTCTTGAAACATGGTTCTAGCCATCTCTTGAAGAGTTTTATTCTTCCTCTCAACAACACCATTTTGTTGAGGAGTTCTAGGACAAGAGAAATCATGTGATATCCCGTAGGAATCAAACAGACTCTAAAACTTGTCATTCTCAAACTCTCCACCATGATCACTTCTGACACGCACAATCCTGCAACCCTTCTCATTTTGCACTTGGGTAACAAAGGTAGAGAACACAGAGTGAGACTCATCCTTGCGGGATAAGAATTTTACCCATGTCCAATGGCTATAGTCGTCAACAATGACCATCTCATATCTCTTGCCACCTATAGACTCAGTTTTCACTGGTCCAAACAAGTCGATATGCAGAAGTTCCAACGGCTTTGAGGTGGAAACAACATTCTTTGCCTTAAACGGGACTTTTGTAAATTTGCCTTTCTGACATGCTTCACAAAGAGCGTCTGAAGAAAACTTCAGAGTGGGTAAGCCCCTGACAAGGTCAAGCTTACTCAGCTGAGAAATCTTTCTCATACTGGCATGCCCTGACCGTCTATGCCATACCCATTGCTCCTCATTAACAGAAATAGGGCAATTTACTTTCTGAGTTTCCAACTCAGATAATCTGATCTTATAAGTGTTGTTCCGCCTCTTGCTGTTAAACAGAACAGAGCCATCGATCTGACTTACAGCCCTGCAAGACTTTTGATTAAAAATAATATCATAACCATTGTTAGCTAATTGACTTATTGACAATAAGTTATGATTTAAACCACCGACCAACAGAACATTATCAATTCATGGACTATTATCAATATCAATAGTACCAGAACCAACAATTTTACCCTTCTCGTTGCCACCAAAGCCAACTTCGCCTCCACCCTTAAGTTTTAGCTCTTGGAACATACGCCTTTCTCCCGTCATGTGTCGCGAGCATCCACTGTCCAGATACCATGATTGGTGTTTCAGTGGAGCGATCATGGATATCTGTAACATAGATAATCTTATCCTTAGGTACCCACTTTCTGGATCCTTTCTTGTTGGTTACCTCAGAGGTTCTGATAACCTTGGATTTCTCAACATGATAATGTAAAGGAATTTGAGCATGATATTTAGACATAGAGAAGGTTCCCTTTTTGATAGGGGGGTCACCAACTTTATCAGGCAATGGTTCAGGCAATATAGTACCAGGGTACAAAATGTTCATACAAGGATTTTGCCTTAGGCATAGGAGGCTCATTTCTACTGGGTCTAGAATAACCAATGTCATACATTCCATTTCTGCTTACGCCATAGATCATTGAAGCCATTAAGCTTCTGTCTACGCTTTTAGCCAGGAATCTTTGAAAGGATTTTTCATATTTAGATTCATTCTTACTATCAGAGGCATCACAAGCAATAAATTCTTCTAACTTAACAATCTGATTTTTGAGCACAGAGTTAGAGTTTACTAAAGCATGATTACTTACTTTTAATTCAGAAATACTTTTCTCATGTTCAGTAGAAGTCTTAGAAACAACAGAGAAATCCTTTTTCAACTTTTTATGCTTAGTCAAGAGAGAGTTATATTTATCCATAATTTCAGACAAAGCATCTTTAAGTTCAGAGGTTGAGAAAGAAGCGAATACCTCATTTTCATCCTCAGAGTTTAGATCTTCCTCTGATGCAGATTCAGAGTTAGTTGCATATTTTGACTCTGCTTCTTTGTTCTTGACAATAGCCATGAGTCCTTCAACAACTTCTCCATCAGAGTAAACTTCTTCTGACTCTGAGTCATCAAAGGTCACCATCAGACCTTTCTTAGCTTTGAGATGCTTCTTGAGCTTTTTGTCCTTTTTCAGCTTTGGACAATCACTTTTGTAGTGCCCTGACTCTTTGCATTCGAAGCAAGTGACTTCCTTTGATGAAGACTTCTTCTGACCAGATGATGATCCATGCTTTCCTTTGGCCTCTGATGAGCCTCTGTACTTGCTCTGCCTGTGCTTCCAGAGGCGATTGAGCCTTCTGGAGATCAAGGTTATCTCATCTTCATCAGAATCTTCAGAGGTTTCTTCAGACTCTTCTGCAGCTGCTTGGAAAGCTTTAGCCTTTTCAGATTTGGATTTCAAGGCTATGGACTTCTTCCTGTGCTTCTGATGTTCAACACGATCTAACTCATGACAATTCAGCATGCTTATGAGTTCTTCCAGACTCAACTGTTCAATGTCTCTTGAAAACGTCAAAGAAGTTATCAAGGGCACCCAGCTTTCAGGAAGACCTCTAAGGATCCTCATAACATGATCAACAATGGTGTAGCTTTTGTTGAGGGGTCTTATTCCAGCAATAATCAACTAGAATCTGGAAAACATGTACTCAATGGATTCGTTAGGTTCCATTTGAAAGGATTCATACTGCCTGATTAGAGACAACGCCTTTGTCTCTTTCACCTTTTTGTTTCCTTCATGTGTCATCTTCAAGGAATCAAAGATGGACTTAGCATACTCACGATCTGTTATCTTCTGGTATTCTTCATAAGAGATAGCGTTGAGAAGAATAGTTCTTGCTTTGTGATGTAACGAGTACATCTTCTTCTGCTCAGCTGTCATGTGGTAATCAGAACTTGCGCTCTGATACCAATTGAAGGTATGAAAAAAGATAGAAAGGGGGGTTTGAATAGCGTTTTCAGATAAAACTTTTCCCACTTGAGATTTTAACAAATCTCTCAAACAAAAAATGCAAAGTGCTAAGATAAGAGTTGAGGAAAGCACACAAGGATTTTATCCTGGTTCACTTGATAAATCCCTCAAGCTAATCCAGTCCACCCGTTAAGGTGATTTCTTCCTTCTTAGAATGAAGGCAATCCACTATTCAGAGTTTGTTACAACTGCACTAGCAACCTGCTTAGTGACTACCAATACAATGAACTAGTAAACTCTAAGATTCACTCTCTTAGTCTTCTCAAGGATCTGACCAACCTTGGTCCCTTAAGGAAAAACAAACTAACTGTTTGAATGTTTGGATTTACAATGAAATGCTTCTCAGAAAGCTAAGGTAAACACAATAAGATCGGTTTGAAGAAAGATTGCTAAGAGAATAAAAATATTGCTTGAGCTTGAACAAAGTTTCTTAGGCGACATCTTTCATCTTCATCCTCTTTATATACTCCAAGGATTAGGGTTGTATCCGTTGCATGGATTGCTACTGTTGGAGGGCAAATCTGTAACTTCCAGATTCTACTGTGGCTGAATATATTAGGTAAGGTCGTCAGGATAGTAAAATTGCTTTTGCACTTGGACAGCGACGTGACCTTTATCCTAGTTGACTTCTGATCAGAGCGATGCTTCATGTTGGAACTTGTGAAGCTTGGTGATCAGAGTCAGAGGGAAGCTTGGATCCTCTGACCTTCGTAACTTCTGCTTCTGGACCTCAGAGTAGAAAGTACTTGGTCTTCAGAGCCAGCTTACTCTTGGACTTCAGAGTCTTCACTTCTCAGCTTCTGGACCTTCAGAACTTCTGATCCTTCAGAGCTTCGGGACCTTCAGAGCTTCTGGACCTTCAGAACTTCTGGTCTTCAGAACTTCAAGTGATCTGAATCCATATCAGAGCTTGTAAACTTCAGAACTTCTGAAGCATATACTACTGTTCAAAAGAACATAGTGAGTGCGAAAGTGTTGTATAGGTAACTCTTTGGGCATAGTGCTTCTGATAAGTGTGAGTATTGACCAGAGTCAGAGCCTGTCACATAAACACTCAGAAAACAACGGTAGAGTACCATAATTGTTCATACACAATAGTTAACATGTAATCATCAAAACATAGAGTTGTACTACATGATCAAATCTTGATCTTACAATAATTAGGAACGGAGGGAGTATTTCTCTACCTCCTAATTTAATGTCGACACTTGGTATTCCTGTAATCCTCTCTTATTAAACCTGTATTTGCTAAAATATTTTATCGGTTGCTCCTCCTCCTCTTACCCAAGACAATTGGTTTTCCTTATCAGATTCGTTGTTTGTTTTCATACCCACAACCCTGTCACCGGCGGAGCTTGCGCGTTCATTGAGCGTGCGATGCCCGTTGAAGAGAACGAGATCATGGTAGACGTTGACGGTGCGATGATTGTTGTACAAGAGGAAGATGTTACCTTTTTAATATTTTCTCCATTTGTAATGTGAATATTGGGGCTCACGCCCGTTCTAACCGGCCCGCTCACCCGATCTTTTTCGAATGTCAAAATGGACGGGTGTGATTCAAACTTCCTTTGCCTAAAGTTTTTACAATCATAGTGAGAATGTGTTCCGAGTTGCATTGTAGAGGGTCTAAAATTGGAACTTTCTATGCTTAGTTTGTTTGGAAACACTTTTTTGTATAAAACAATCATCATCATGGATAGGGTTGTTGTAATCAAGGTAGTCAGGATCGGGATCCTACGTAGGATCGAGAAGGGGATAAAAAATCGAAGATCGGAGGATCGAGATCTGGATCGTAAGATCCTACAAGAAACGTTAATATGTATTTAATAAAATATATTAAATACACATATACAAAAAGTCACATATAGACAAAAATTATTCATGATTAACCATAAGAAACACAAGCTACACCACCAAACAACAATGGAAAGATAAACAACACCTAACAAAAGTCACTGCTTAGAACACATTCTTAGCATAAGAGTAAGACATCCATAATAAGTTCATAACATAAGAGTATAAGACATCCAAAACAGATCATAACATAAGACTAATGGGTAAATTAGTGGGCCAAACCAGAAAAAGTTAAAGAAACTCCATTAAAATCTGATCCATTAAAAGTATGATCGGATCGAGATCTGACGATCCTACCTCAAAGATTTCGATCCTAATAAGATCCACTAGATTTACGATCCTGGTCACGATCCAGATCGTAGGATCTTACGATCCAGATCCTGACTACCTTGGTTGTAATACAAAATAATCCTATCTTCTTTGCCATGAAATCAAGGGCGTTTCTCCAGTACCCATTGAAAATATGATTGTATAGTACCTTTTGTTCAATTGTTTTTGGCTTAATTGCACTTTTGGTCCCCCAACTATGGCATTCCTGCGAAAATCGTCCCCAAACTTCAAAATTAGCAAAAGACAACCCTGAAGTTTACACCCGGTTGCAAAATTGGTTTTCTGTCCAAAACCTAACAGATTGCTGATGTGGTATTATTTAATAGTATTTTAATCAAAAAATATTAATAATTTAATTAAGAAATAGAATTTTTATTTTTGGGACTAGTGACGGAGATAATCCGTCACAATTCACAATTCAGTCACCAAATTTCTTCATCTTCCTCAACATTACAGTGAGCATTTTCATCAACCTCTTTCCCTAACATCATCAAAATACCATCATCACTGGAACCTTTCCCAAAATCATCATCAAAATACCCGTCATCATCACGCATATATACAAGATGAAATTGCCAGACCAAATAAAAAGAAATTAATACGTGTTTGTCATAAAAAAAAATTCTAAGTTATTTTTCCTGAATTCTATCATCAACCCAAAACCCAGAATGAAGAACCCAGAATCATCACCCCAAACAAATCACCCAAAACTTCATCCTTGCCACAACCCCCAAAACCCACTAGGGACGAGTTACGACCACAACGTGGTACCAAGGAGTGGTGGCGGCGGTAGAACCAGATCTGGCTGTTCCATCTTCCATTTTCAGAGAAACAGAACCCATCTTGGTTCTGCTATGGTGCACAAACACAGAGAGATGAGAATCAGTGGTACAACAAGAAGTCAACCATCACCTCTCGTGAGATACAGACCGTTGTGTGTTTGCTTCTCCCTGCGCGGATGAGGTCGCACGTGCGCGGGACGACGCGGTGGCAGTTGCGCGTCGCCGGTGCCACGCCGTGTCGGCCCTCCTTCCCATGCCATCCTCCAACCTCCGCGACGCCTGCGGCCCAGCACGCGGCGGGAAGTTCTCTTCGCCGCCGCAACTCCAACTGCGTGTTCTGGAGTTGTCCGTTGTCGAGAAGCTCGCCGGCGGCGGATGAGCCTCCGGTGTCAAAAGGCTGTGACGAAATTCACATCGAACCCAGTCAGCGCATCCATAGGTCTGCACAGCCAGCCACCAAGCTCATCCCTTTCCCCATGGCCGCAAGCTTCACCATCTCATCACCGTTATTTTGGTTCGCCGCACATATCTGGTTCAGGGAGGTGGCGGAGGGTGATACCCAGAGCAGAACCAAGATGGAGAACATGGGTTCGGTTTCTAATCATTAATATAGGGTGTAACTATGCATATAATTAATTTAGGGATGGGTTCTGGTGCAGGGAAAGGGCGAGATGGGTTCTGTTTCTTAATTTAGGGATTAAGAAGATGAATGATGGGATTTGAAATTCTGGAATTTGGGTTCTGAAAGAAGAAGTTGAAGATGAATTTAGGGTTAAGATGAAAGAAGAAGATTTAATTAACTGATTCACTAATCATTAATTAATAAATAGGTATTTTTGAATTTCTTAAAAATACTTTTGATTTTTTTTAAAAAGACCTGCTGTTATTTAATTAAAAAAATATTTTTTCAGTTAAAATTAATTTAGAAATGCCATGTCATCATTTTCAGTTAGATTTTGGACGGAAGTTGGATGGAAAACCAATTTTGCAACCGGGTGTAAACTTCAGGGTCGTTTTTTGCTAATTTTGAAGTTTGGAGACAATTTTCGCAGGAAGGCCATTGTTGGGGGACCAAAAAAGCAATTAAGCCATTTTTTTTTTCAAAAATGGAAATAGAAATATATATATATATATATATATATATATATATATATATATATATAAATGGAATAAGGCATGAATATACAACCCTTAAAAAGGGGGTAAAATACCATCCAAAAAGAGAGCAAAACCTAGGACAATACTAAAAACCGATTGCCCACCAAAACACCCACAATAAGCGATAAGACGCAAACCCTCAAAAACCTATAACTATCACCGAAAGAACCAAACAACATGGCACAACTTATAAGGCCCTTTTATTCAATTTTTACCATACAAATGACTAGTTTGTAAATTTTTAAAAATTATTATAGAGAAATCATGACGTAAAGGTATGGAACCCTTTACTTTTAAAGGGGTATCAAAGAAATTGCCCAAAATGAAAATATATTAATGGGATTTTCATGGAAAATATATGTTTTGGAAAAAAAATTGTTGTTGAGATTCTTACATGTTTATTGGGATTTTGATTTTTTTTTTATTACATGAAGACTAATCCTCAACAGAATGCTGGTCCTCTTGGCCCTGTTTGTCTTAATGGCCCAGCATGCACGTAAAAAGAAAAGGGAAAAGGGTTGTTAGCCCATAGAAAAAATATTCGTCCGCTAAAGATATTAGACACATTTTAGAATAAAATAAGCATGAAAATCATTAATTGAATTATTTTATTGACTTTCCAAAAGTTAGGAATTACTTTCCTGAAATTAATAGGACTTTATTTTAATTTCTTGATTGTTAGAACTTGATTTAATTTAATGTTTGTGTTGAATCTTTGATTTAATTTAAGTTTATGGAGCTATTTTGGTAGAACTTGGGTTGAGATCATAAGCTGGTTCTTTATTTTATTGGTCTGTTCATCTTTGACAAACCCATGAAATGAAGGAAGAGTTTATAAATTGGTAGATAAGGCTCTTTTTTTGGACAATAAAATTGGTAGATAAGTCTTTCTTCTTACTGGATACTTGAAGAAATAAAACACCATAAAATCTACAACATGTGCATTGATTTTTATATTTTGACTGGGATTTGTTATAACAGAAAAGAGAATTTTTTGAGCCATAATCAATGACAAAGGATACCAAAAACCAAGGAGGTGGTGGGTGGGGTAATGAAATCTATTGAAGTGGGAAATTAGACCTGGGGGTTTTGAGATTAAGGTGCATTTGGCTAAAGTGGAGAGGGACTATATGATTTGTTAAATGGATTTATGGGTTATGTTACAGGTTTAGGTTAGAGTGTTCTTGGTTATGATGATAGAGGAAGAAGAAGGGGATGAGAGTAGGATTGGGTGGAGGAGAAAATCAATGTAAGCATTTTGTTCCTACATTTTAATTAATTGATTGATGTGAGGACCAAAGTTAAGATGTATTTTAAAGAAAAAAAAACTGAGGACCAAAACTAGTAATTCAATATTTTATACGATAAAAAACATGTTTAACCCAATAATATTTAATCTATACGCTAAGATAAGTGGACATAAAAATGTGACACATTTGGATCCCCTCACGTGGGAGATTCACATGACATGTCCATGTGAGTGGATCTCAATAATTCCTAAATTTTAATTGAATCTGACCGTGGTTATTATTTCATAATTAATTTTCCCATTTTCAATTGTTGTTACTGCTATCGTGTGACAGATGAGAAAACCCAGTACAGCCTCACCTCCAAGAACGGTCTCATGACTCATGAGCTACCATGACGACGAGTGACCTTTGATCGACCTCTGCCTCAATCACCGACAAGCCTCCCCACCGTGAGCAACCCATCTTTTCGTGGCCACAAACCCCCTTCGACCTACACCGACAATGACGGGCATCGTTGCTGGTTCGTTGAGGGGCTCCGAATCCATTTTGATGCACAATTTCCCTCTGATTTCCCTTCACAAATCACATTTACGCATCGTTACATGTCTCTGTCACTTTGCTGCAGCGCCGCGATGCACTGTCGCATTTCATCGCATCGCCGCACCGCACCAGCACGACCTTATCTTGCTTGCTGTCAACAAAAATCAGAACAAATGTCCAAGGCCATCTGATCTTTCTCATCACCATAACATCATATTTTCCATCTTCAATACCCAACAGCTTAAGATATTTAGTCATCCTCAAGTGGTATTGTATAACTTTTAATTTTCTATGATCAATACTACACCAATTTAATATGATTTTGTGCTCTGTCATGTTTCGATTTTTTTCCCACTACCATGTTGGTTTTACAGGTCTTTTGTAACATGGCTGACAATGACCATAGACCATGGTTGATCAAACCTTTAAATATTGATAGATACGTGGCTTTAAAAATTCTAATAATTATGTTTTGAAATTTAATTAATGTTGAAGTTTATGTTTTGTTATTAAATTTGTGTTTGAATTTTCTATTTTCTTGTTTAGGATGTCAAGTGATTCAATTCCTGCACCAAATGCACCTCCCATGGATACAACATTGGATTGGCAGCCAAGAAAAGGCAAGACTTTTGATACTTTAGATGAGGCATGGAAATTTTGGAGTGAAAACTGACTTTAGTGTCTGAAAGCAATATTCTTACAAGAACAAAGATGGAAGAATATTGTCGATCAGATATGTATGTAGTAAAGAGAGTTTTTGTAAAGCAGATAAAAGAGACTATTCGACGATCAATCCTCGGCTTGAAACGAGAACTGGTTGTCCTGTTAGATTAGGACTCAAATACAACACAGAGATTTAGAAATATGAAATACATGATTTTGTGGGAGAGCATAACCATGTTGTACATCTTCCACAGACAGTCCACATGTTGGCATCTAATCGAAAATTGTTAGAAGTTCAAGCTCATGAGATTGATTTGGCCGAAGATTCAGGCATCAAGCAAAAAGCTACATTTGAACTAATGAGTAGGCACTAATTAAGTTGGACCAGAAAAACTTGGCTACACATGCTTGGACCAGAAAAACTATCTTTGTAGCAAGATATTGAGGAACATTGCATAAGGGGAGGCATGCAGCTGACTACAATACTTCCAACAAGAAACAATTGAAAATCCATCATTTCATCATTCAGTTCAATTATATGTTGATGAAAAAATAACAAATATATTTTGGGCTGATGCAAGAATGATAATGGATCATTTGTACTTTGGTGATGTGGTTACCCTTGACACTACATATAGTACAAATAATGCTTGTAGACCTTTAGCTATGTTTTCAGGATTTAACCACTTCAAGGGGGTGGTAGTTTTTGAAGTTGCACTTCTTTATGATGAGATTGTAGAATCCTTTGCGTGGTAGTCTAGAGAATTTTTTAAGGCACATAAGAATAAGAAGCCTCGAACTATTTTCACAGATCATGACCATGTAATGGCTAAAGCTTTACTTGAGGTAATACCTGAAACTTGTCATGGTTTATGTTGTTGGCATTTGATGCAAAATGGCATAAAACATCTTGGTAGTTTGATGAAGGAAGAGTCTAATTTTGTGAGAGACTTTAGCTCTTGCATGTCACAAATACTTAGATGCAGTTGATTTTCAAAGAGCATGGGATAAATTGTTGGATGATTATAATCTTCAAGAAAACAGGTGGTTAGCATCTTTGTACAAAATCAAGTAAAAATGAGCAAAGTGTTATATGAAAAATGCTTTTACCGCTGGCATGCGAAGCACACAATTTAGTGAAAGACTAAATGAATATTTGAAAGCTTGCTTGAAACCTGATTTGAATGTTATCCAATTTTTCAAACACTTTGAAAGGGTGGTTAGTGATAAGAGATATATTGAATTGCATTGGGAATTTGAGTGTAGAGAAAAAATACCAAAGTTGAAGATGAAAATCTCACCTTTATTGCAACAGGTTGCGCATATATATATTTTACCTCTCTTGGATTTATTTCAAAAAGAGTATGACAAATACTATGGAGCTTATATAAAGCAAAGAAATGAAGGTGAACTAGACCATGAATATATTGTGGGGATGTGTAGTTGGGATGAAGAGTCTAGAGTTTCATTTAGTTCTTCTTTTAGCACAATTTCTTGTAGTTGTATAAAATTTGAGACTTTCGACATTTTTTGTTGTCATGCAATCAAGGTTCTTGAAATGAAAGACATTAAATCAGTCCCTACTCAATATATTCTGAAACGGTGGACAAAGAGTGGATTTGTGAAAGATACACATGGGAGAAATGTTGAGGAAGATGGAAATCTTAATAGTACACAATAGTATAGCCAAATTTGTTCCAAATTGATGAGAATAGCCACATGAGCCTCTGATTGTAAAGAAGCATGCGCCATTACCGAGAAGGCCATAGATGACTTAGATAAGCAAGTTGTAGAAGTTTACAAAAAAAATGTTGGCCAAGAAAATAATAATACTAATTCTTCCCTCTTATTCCAAATGTAAACCATCCTTCCCTACAGGTCAAAGGCTTGAAAAGAAGAAATAACGTGAAGAACTATAAAAAAAACGTCGAGGTTGGATTGAGAACCAAGGCAAGAAGGAGAAAAATGTTCAACCAATCAATGCTTCACAAAATGAACAATTCAAGATAATATTATTTGCCATATAACTTTATTAAGCATTATTTTTTAATTTTTTGTCTCCTAAATAGTACTTATTTGTTTTACATTTTGTTATTTTTACTTTGCACAGGAAAATTATGTTCCTCGTGACATGCTTGGTGTTTCAAGTTCTCTTGAAAGTAATCATGGTTTTAATAGAGTTTTGTTGGGGAGTTATTTGATACTTTTTAGTCTTTACTATTTTAAGGTAAACTAACTTCTTTTTACTATTTACATTTTTTTCTATGTTGTTTGTATAATATAGGAGCATGTGGATCATTCTTTTCTGCAATCCACAAGCAATGTGTTCAATCAAATATCAATTCCTTCAAGTGATGCTTCAAATTTCATAAAGAACCAAGTTTTTTACTTTGATGCTTCAAATCTTCTGGACACATTTCAGCCTTTGGTCTTGAGTTCAGATATGGTGGGCTGTGAGAGGGGGGGATTTTGATGGGTGTTGTTTTGTGTAGTTTTTTATGTTGTATTTTGTTTCTAGTATAGGCCCCTGAAACTTCCTTGCGTTTCTGTACTGCTGAAACTAGTTAACCAACTAATTCTTAGCAGCTTAAACAAGTTAACCAACTAACTATACTAAGAGACATAGGAAATTTTTTTAAGAGAGAAAAAGGTATGTAAGTCAATATCAATGGGAATTCTCGGAGTTGTTAGTTATGTAACTTTGATGACCCTCCAAGGACATATTCTAGTTAAAGCTAGAATCTTAACAGTGGAAAAGTTATTAACCCAAAAAAATAATTAACAAGAGATTGGCCATGCCAAACCAGAATGCTCGAGCCAAAGCAGAATGGTAAACATATATAGTGAAGATCTAGAAAACAACCTGCACACTTCTGAAACTGAAGCAGTGACGTTAAGCTATTAACATATATTTCTAATTGATCAAAATGTTTTCTTTACTTTTATTTATAACTATAAGTGAATGATATGATTTCAATGGGTGATTTCACATTCATCTAAAATATGTATATCTACAAAAATAATACAATCAAAGCCAACTAGATAATTATGCAAAACATAATTACATGAATCTAATTGCCTAATTACATGAAACGAATATGTGCATACTCTATTCTATCACACCCCCGCAGTTGAAGCGGGAGGTTCGTTGACGCTGAGATTAGATCGAAAATCATCAAAGAGAACTCGAGGGAGACCTTTAGTGAAAATGTCTGCAATCTGGTGATGAGAAGGAACATGAAGGATGCGTGCCTGACCACGGGAAACCTTCTCTCGAACAAAGTGAATGTTCATCTCAATGTGTTTAGTGCGATGATGCTGGACAGGATTGTCGAATAAGTAGATGACACTAACATTATCACAGTAGGCCAAAGTAGCGTGAGAAAGAGAAAAGTGAAGCTCCAAAAGCAGGTTGCGTAGCCAACATAATTACAGGAATCTAATTGCCTAATTACAGGAAAGAAATATATGCATACCCTATCCTATCAATAACCCGTAGACCTTACCTTTTTCATTGTCAAACTATATGTTATTCTGAAACTAAGTTGGTCATTTTGTGTGGGCGAAGCATTAACGTGCGAGTGTATTAACCATTTAGTCTATATTGTTGGATATACAGTTCTAGATATGATAATGAAAGAACAGCTACATGTTGCCTAAGTATGTAAAGATTGCTACATGTTGCCTATAGTTCATTAACATGTTGCAACATCCTCCTTGAATGAAAACATTACATATATGTTACTTCTTATTGTCACTTGCTCCATACACATTGTGATTGGCTGACCTGATTGAATTTTGGCATTAAACAACAACCACAAGCAATCCATGTATTTGATTTATCGTAGCCAGGAAACTTGGATTTGGGCACGTACATGAAAGTAAATTAGCAATAAAAAAAACTCAAAGCCCCGACCGGTGAAAATTTGATGAGAACTAGATAAAAAAAAATTATCTTCATTGTGTGAGACTCATAATGCAAGTAGCAATTAACTGATGCAGGAGCTACAGGAAAAAAAATGAATAGTGAGCACATGAGATAAATGTGGCATTCAATGAAGTAATATGTCTATAAACCAACGACAAAGCTTCCAAAGAACTTCCAACTAATGGAATCACGACAACGGAGGAGATTTGTGAAGGGAAATCGTGCATCAAAATGGATTGGGAGCCCCACAACGAACCAACAACGATGCCTTTCGTCGTCGAAGGGGGTTTGTGGCTATAGAAAGATGGATCGCTCACGGTGGGGAGGCTTGCCGGTGATGGAGGCGGAGGTCGATCAGAGGTCACTCGTCGTCATTGTGGCTAATGAGTCATGATACCGTTCTTGGAGGTGAGGTTGTAGTGGGTTTTCTCATCTGTCACACGATAGTAGTAATAACAATAAAAAATGGGAAAATTAATTATGAAATAATAACCACCGTCAGATTCAATTAAAGTTAAGGAATTGATGAGATCTACTCACATGACCATGTCATGTGAATCTTCCACATGAGGGGATCCAAATCCAAATGTGACTAAGTACAAATTTTCTCAAAGACAATTTTTGTTTTGGTCAACAACAACAATCTAACTTTGTTTTTTTAACTCTTTGCAGTTGGATTGATGGAGGGAGTTGGAGCGAGATGGAAAGGAAGGGATGAAGGAAGGGATCATTTGTTTGGTTTATTAAAAAGTGGATGGAATCCAGTGGCACCCATTCCATTAGATACCACTCAACACCCTCCATTTTGCTCCCCCCAATTTGGGGGGAGGGGGGAGGGAGTGGAACCAAAAAATGCTTAACAATTAAAAGTATAAAATTACATATATATCCTCCCTAAATATCTTTTCCCGCGTTCTGTTTTCTCTTCTCGCTTTTTATGTGCACATTAGGTTTATTTGGCCCTCACTCACACGTTACAATCTGCTGCCTCCAATTTGCTACTGCACGTTGCCTTCTGCTACTATACAAGTTCCTTCCAATTTATGAATGGTAAGTTTTCTTCTTAACATGTCTCTGCACCTATTCAATTCTTGATTGTCTTTTTTATGTTATGTGTTTTTTTTTCTGCTGTTTTTTATATGTGTTTCTAGTTAATTTTACTGCGGGTCCATCAATTATTAGTTAAATTAGGAAAAGACTTATACACTGTGAAGTTTCATACTTTAATCAACTGATAATTATTTGGTATATTTTATAGACCTATACAACTGTGAAATTGAAATTGAGGATACACGTAGTTTAAGGAAATGATGATCTTATCAAAGACTTGTCTGGAAATTGTTTTCAATTTGTTCCCATTGGCAAATCCCTCTTGCCGATTGTGAAATCTAAGACAAAACGTATTGGATTACTTTTTAAAAAAACTTTACAAAGCTAATATATTGGTAGAAGAAGGAATGCTTTTACTTGACAATTTCATATGCATCATGTATCGTGTAACGTTCCCACTTTGTGTATGAACCTTTCCACCAATTTGGATATGCTAGTTAGGAGATGCTTCTTTGGTTTCCAATTGTTACAAACAGTTGGGAGAGATGAATAATAAACTTAATGTTCAGTATAAGGATCTTGGTGATGATTTTAGTGATGTTGCGTTCTTGAATGAGTCTCTTCAGTAATTATTTAATTGATTTTTCATAAGAAAATGACTTATTATTACTTATATTTTCATAGATGACAAATCAAGATATAACATCCAAACGGTGGCGGTTGCTTCAAATAATGATGATTCAAATGTCATGCCTTATAATTCTAATTTGTGCATTAAAAACCAAGACTAGAAGATCTCGGATACCTTCTAGAATCATAATACATAGAGATAGAGTAAGAGATGGAATAATTAGACAAATTGTTGGCAACGATCGATGTCGTTATATAATTCGTATGGGTCCTCAAGCTTTCATAAACTTGTGCACAATATTAAGAGAGCAAAGTGGACTTCAACATACGTGACGAGCGGCAATTGAAGAGCAAGTAGCAAAATGTATGTACATTGTAAGGCACAATGTCAGAAACCGTGTAATGTCCTTTTACTTTAGACGCTCTGGAGAAACTGTTAGTCGTCATTTTCATAGAGTGCTACAAGCTGTAATAGAGTTGGATGAGGTATATTTGAAACAGTCTGATGGAACACATGTTCCTCAAGAGATACTTGACAACCCTAGGTTCAACGCATATTTTAAGGTAAACATATATTTGCATGATATACTCTAATTTTTCATTAACAAGTAGATATCACACATGTTTAATCACATAAATGGATGTCAGGACTGTGTTGGAGCAATTTATTGCACACACATACATGTTAAAGTTCCAATAGAACAGGCCCCTAGGTATCGTGGAAGGAAATCCTACCCCAAACAAAATGTTTTTGTTGCATGCTCTTTTGACCTGAAATTTACATATGTCTTGCCTGGGTGGGAAGGAACAACATCAGACTCAAGAATAGTAAAAAGTGCATTAACCCGTGAATATGTTCTTAAAGTTCCACAAGGTAATGAGACACATAATAAATATTGTAGAAGTTTCTATACTGGTCAAACTAATCAAATCATTAACTATATTTTTTTGTACTTTTTAGGAAAATATTATCTTGTCGATGCTGGATTTCCTTTAAAGGCTTGTCTCATAACACCATATAGGGGAGAACAATACCACTTACAAGAATACTCTAGAAACCCACCACAGAATGCACGTGAATTATTTAATAATCGACATTCATCATTACGAATGGTCATTGAATGTGCATTTGGAGTATTGAAGAAGAGATTTCCAATCATACGACAAAGTGCAACTGAACCCACTTTTAGTATTACAACTCAAAAAAAAAATCATCCTTGCTTGTTGCATTTTACACAATTACTTGATGAGTGTAGATCCAAATGAGAATTTAATAGATGAGGTACAACGTGAGATTGCAAGTGGAAGTGGTTTTCAAGAGGGTCATGACGCTCATAGAGAAGATAATGATGATACAACTAGAGGAGAGTTAATTAGAGACAATGTTGCATAACATATGTGGCAAGATTACTAAAATCTTGCTTTAATTGGTTGTTAGTTTTTTTAGTTATGTATTTTGATATACTTTTGTTGGTTTCTAATTTTACATACTTTTATTTATAATGCTTGGATTGAAATTTTAAGTTTGAAATATGTACTATTTTGTTTTTGTGTTCATTATTTAGTTTGAAATATGTATTATTTTTTTAGATTATATGTGATTCATTTTTAATTAGTTCAGACATGGAAGACAATATAAAGATGGCAAAGAAACCTAAAGTTGGTGAAACAATGAGTTGGACAACGTCTATGAATGCGGTTTTGATTGATGCGTATTTGCATGAACAAACTTTGGGAAATAAAAATGACAATTCTATGACATCAACTGCAATAGACAACATTCTACAAGAACTACAGAACCACTTTCCAGACAAACCTATTTCTAAAGAAAAGATAAAAGATCACATGAAGCACCTAAAATGGAAGTTCAATCTTTGTTATGATATTTTTAAGAATAGTCTAAGTGGATTTGCATGAGATCCAACAACAAGCATGTGGATTTCTGAAGCTGATGTGTGGGATAAGCTTATTGAGGTATACTTAAAGTGCATATTTAAACTCATGGATAGTTTTTATTTTAGCTTACATATTGGTCATTTTTCAAGTAATACTTAGTTTAATTTTCTTTAATTGCTAGCTAATCCTAAAGCTGTTGAATGGAGACACAAGCCTAGTTTATTTTATAAAAAACTAGCTCAAAATTTTGGAAAAGATCGAGCAACTGGAGAGCATGTAGAAACAACAGCTGAAATTAGAGCAAGAAGAGCCACGAGTGGTGGGATCACCATAGAAGAAATTGACAACTTGGTATCCGCCAATGAAGCTACTATAGAGGGATTTGATGTAGATAAGGGAGTTCCTCTTCACCCCTCTCCTGTAAGGCCTTCTGCTACCCGTTCTCAAGATGTGAACTCTGCTAGGCCTAAGAAGCGTGCAAAAAAAGTTGTCGAGAATGATATAAGTGTGGGTGATCTTGGGAAATCCTTGCAAGAAATGATTGAGCTGTTTAAAGTGAACACGGTTGAGCTTAAATAGAAAGAAAATAACACTAGTGATGTGGATATTTGGGAACAATTAGTGGACATAGGCGTTGAACTGGCTTCCTTGCTTGATGTGTATGTGCACCTCATTAAACATCCTGATGATTTCAAAGCTTTTAATTGGGTTCCGCCTCATATGCGCAAGGAATTGCTTCATCGTCTTGTGCCAAACTATTCTCCTAGTTATTAGCCTATGAATCTTTATGTTTATAGTTAGTATGCAATTCTACTTTGTCCCATCTTTATTTTAATCATGTAGGATTTCATGTTTTTTTATTATGTGTTCACATTATATTTATAATAAGTTACTGTTGTTATATTATATGATGCTTTAAGAGCATATCATATTTGAGAAGTATAGGTACAGTAGCATGAATGCCATGATGACACTCTTGTAGTCAATTTATGTTATTAGCATCTCTTTTTGTGAAAATTGTCGTTCTTCATTTTGGAGTGTTCTTTGACAAGCTCGTAGGCTTGTAGCTATTGCTTCACTCATATGTGAACTTTTATTTTAGTTCTTATTTGCAGGAGTCATGACATAATTGGCTTATTTGCTGAAGTCAAATATTAGAGAGACTTTTGGAATGGAAGATTCAGAATGGGGTGTTTTGTTGTCATGCTGATATGTTGTGTAATCTTGGCCTCTTATGGGTGATTGGTGGGGGTGGGATGGTTTTAATGGGTCACGAATAGGGATTTCATAGTGTTTGGCTTTGTTCTAAGTACAGGTAGGGAACGAGTGGTTTGACAGTGGGTGAATGGTAGCTCACATGACAGAGTTTTGTTTCCATGATTGAATCTTTTCTAAATAAATCATTTTTTTGCTGTAAAAAAATAAATTGACTTGTTTAAACTTTCATTGTGGTAGCTTGGAGATGGAAGTAATGTCACTGTCATCACCGGTAATAGGAGCTTCAATGATGACCTTTATAATAAGGGTAATATTGAAAAGAAAATAATTAAAACCCATTCCATTCCGTGTACTATCCAAACAATAGAGTGGAAAAATTATTCCACTCCATCATAAAGTGTCCAAACAATGGTAAGGATTTTCATTCCGTTCCATCAAATTCCATTATGTTTCATTTCGTTCCGCTCCATTATGTACCGTCAATCCAAACGAAGCCTAAAGACAAAAACTACTGTACAACAAAGCCCAACTCTATTGACCAAGAAAATAATAGGAGCCCAACTCAATAGTTAAAGTAAACCTGGTGTGCTTGTAGTGATCCATCCAAAGTGAGAAAATGAATTAGATAAAAAGGATTACAAAGCGGTGGGGCGAAGGGGAGGTGGTGGTTGTGGAGGCTGGGTGGTAGGAGGAAGATGAAGAGGAGAAGTACTAAAAGTAATTAAAAAAAAAAGTTCAAAAGTGATGTAAAAAGTCAACGTGGATTGAACATATAAACAACATGACATCATTTATCCTCATTTGAATAAAAAAATTTGTCAATAACCAAAAGTCGTACACAAATTTATCAAGGACCTAAAACATATTTAACCGTAAATGAAACTCATTTCCTCAGTTAGTATAAAAACTAAATGAAAAGAGATAAGGGAAAGAGAAAGATCACTCAACTGCTTATAATATTAAAACAGCAAGAATTATAAGACATCATTAACAGATGTGTCTCCCTCTCCAATTTTGCCATTATTTTTATTCCAATCTCACTCCGTCAAATCACTCACTTGTCCCCTTTCCATTATTTTTTATTATTTTATTCCTTGTCAATCCATCTTCTCTCTCCCACTAACTCCTCTTCTTTGTTTTCTCTCTCCCACTATCCTTCACCATTAATCCGACCTGTTCTCCTATTTCATTCTCTCATTTCAGAAATTTCTTTTTTTGTAACCTTAGACAACCTTCCCATTAATATCATAAAACTCAAAACAACTTTTTCCTCCTTTCGAATTGAACTGCGGCTCTCAATGGATTTCTCTCTATCTCATTGTTTTGATTTTATACCTAGATGGTTTGTATCTATTTTCTTTCAATTTAACTTGTCCCCGTCATTACCCAATAATAGTCGCTATTGCCCAATTAGTTAAAATCTCTAATTCTATTTACGATTTCATAAAATCCATAATGGATTTCCCTCCATCCCATTGTTTTGATTTTATCTCATAATGTTTGTATCCATTTTCTTTCAATTTAATCTGCCCCCCACATTGTCCACATGTGTTCATTCCCACTAACAATCCCTATTGCCCAATTATTTAAAATCCCTAATTCTATTTACAATTTCATCAACCCTGATTAAATTCAAGGGTTTTAACATCTGAATAATTCTATATAGGTCTCTCATTAGTTCTCATCATTCTCATCTAATCATCAATCCTCTTGTTATCCCTGCTTCCCTTCCCTGATCCTTACTCTGCGATCTTTTGCCATGGCTTCCAAAGTGGATGATGTCTCAACGATTGACCCTTCCAAAGATACTTGGACTATTGTTGTGAAAGTTGTTCGACTGTGGATAAGCCCTAGCTTCTCGTGGTCGAAAATTCCTACCTCGATGGAGTTGGTTCTGATGGATGCAAAGCTCTGTTGTTTCCCATGTGTTTCTCCTTTATTCATTTCTTTTTTGGGCTATACGTTTTAATTGTTTGTTTATTCTTATGAAAGGTTGCTAAATTCATGCTTATGTAAGGAGGTCTTAGGTCTATAGGTTTCAGCCACAGTTTATTAAGGGTCGTGTGTACTAAATTTCATTCTTTGGAGTTTGTGAAAGCGGTGGTCAGTTCAGAACAACTTCCCATCCCTATAAGGTGAATTTCGAGTTACATACTTCTGTAAGGGTTATGGAAAACACATCCATAACCAACAGATCATACTCCTTCATGCCTTTGTCTGATATCATGTTCAAGGAACTAGACACCTGATATCTAATAGGTACTCCCTCCATTCCAAAATGTAGGTAGTTTTAGAATTTCTACTATATTCCGAAATGTAAGTTCTTTATAAATTCAAAGCATTTTTTCTCATATTTTTCCTTATATACCCTTAATAAAATTTTCTGCCACATTTTCCTAGTTGATTTTCTCTCTTTCTATTGTATTAATTGAGGCACAAGTCCCCCACTATTAGAAAATTCATATGTGTATAAAAATCCCACTAATTGAAGGCACAAGTCCCCCACTCTCCCACGGTATTTTGTTATAGAGAAGGACCTTGTACATTATATATCCACTGCTGTTAGTTTGCATGTTCATTTTAGATTTACACACTCTCTCATTATAAAATGGTTTTAGAGCACAAATATGGTATGAAGGTTAAAAAAAAGGAGGACGAAAACTCATTTGAAGAGAGGGTTGAAGACTCATTTGAAGAAATAAATTATGAAGAAAAGAAAGAAGAGGTGAAGAATGATTTTAGTGATGTTCCAGTTATTGAAAGGTCTTTTGAAGATAAGAAAACAATTGAGGATATGGTGAAGATTTTTATTCCTAAATTTTTTATGTAGGAGCTTTGTAGGAGCTCCTACATCAGTTTTACTAACAACCAGCAAGCAAGACTACACGTGAGGGGATGGTGCTGTTTTGGAGAAAATGGGTGAAATGAATCTATAATTTATCATTAGATTATGTATTAGAGTTGTTCCAATTCAACCTGCAAGTTTTTGGAGCTCGACCTGCAAGTCTTAAGATCAATTTTGTCATCAATTTAAGAGTTGTTCCAATAGATTTCGGCATTTTTTTAAGGTTCATATCTAGCATATTGTTGAAATATTGAAGGCCTTGTGTTAAAATAGACTGTGTTAATTTAAGATAAGAAAAGAAGAAATTTTAACTTGTAAATGCAATTACTTAACTTTTCCATATACCCAAGCAAATATGCTACTTAATTTTATAATTCACTTTCATAGATGGAACAATAATGGGAAAAAAACTACAATGGCATAATTGGAAACTTAGAATAAATTTAGCTTCAAAAATGGAGAACTTCTTGCACTAATGTAGGCTCACACTTGATTTGCACGGGAAGTTGCCATTTTCCTTCCAACATTATTTTGCCAATATGTGGAATCTTGTATCTGTGACATCCTTTTGCTTTCATGATTTCTACCATGCACAACTGTAATGTTAAAAATATACGGTTTGACTTCACATATGAAAAGGCTTCAAATGATCTCTCAACAGCACTAACAAGTTCATCGACATCTTTAGGTGACTCTTTGTATTGTAAAGATTGAATGGCACTGAAAAATCCAAGATCAAGAACATTCAAATCTGGAGAATTTGGCTGTTGACACATTAAACCAATATCAAATCCATCCTTTGCAGCAGCTTCACATAAGCTTTCATCATTCAAATCAATGTGTGTTCGTGCATTGTCTTGTTGAATGAATATTGGACGCCTTATATCATCTCTTGGTGATTTTCATTGATAGCATGCAATACTTTATCTATATAATATGATCTCACCACTTCTCTATTAACCGATGTCATCGATTTTGTCTCTAATGTTTCTGCTACTCGATTAGCACTTGTCCTTTTAGCATGCTCTTTTGTAACAAAAGGGAAAACACCAATTTTTTCACTAAAGATTTCATTTCCCTGTGCATCAAATCTCGGGCGAGCTTGAGCAACTAAAAACATGATTTTTGTGATAAATTTTTTGCTTTTGCAACTACGAATCGAATCGTCTTCACTTGCAGCAAATAGTAATTCTCAGTTTTCTTTGTCGAGTAAAACCCCTTCTCATCAATGTGAACTATAATGCATCCCCACAAAAGTTGGATCATGTGAAATGGTGGTATTATCAAGCATTGATATGCAAAACTTTAACCTTGCACTTTTATTTTCTTCTTTTAGCAAAGGCTTAACAGGATATGAGTGCTTTCGTATAGCTCCTTCCTTAAAATTCCTAAACAATGTAGTCTTGCTCACCGTCAAAGCATGAGATAAAGATGCAAGAGTGGTTCGTTGATGCAAAGGAATATCACGAATTTGAGCAAAATCAATCTGAATTATTTTCCGACCAGCATTTGACAACTTATGAGATACATCACCACAATCTTTTGCTCATTTCCAAATACGTTGAACAACGTATATAGGAATTGACAATTGTGATGCCACATCTTTTGTTGCCTCTTCAGTTAATTTTCCGTTAACACTCTTCTTCAATAGCATATCATACACAACTCTTCGTTGATCATTAGTCATACGTTTTCTCCTTAACATCCCACTGCTTTGTGCTTGTGGTACTTGAGTGTTAGAACCATTATCATCAATATGTTCTCCTAATAAAAGAAAATACATAAGTTTTGATAAACAAATGTCCAGATATAGTAAATACTCGTTATTACAAATGTCTAATTTTATAAAACTAAAACTATATCTATAAAGTATAAAAGGAAATGGTATAGACAAAGTGTTTACAATTGGAAACGTGTGTGCAGTCTCACTCACGGGTTGTATTTGAAGTATAAAAATAAATATTGTACTCAAGGCAAAAGCACCACTTCTATATGATGAGTATAGAACAAATTGAATTTAAAAAAAAAATTATATCACAGAATAAATTTTCCTTACCATAATTTGAGCTTGGCTTAGTTGACTCTTGTAATCCTAATTCCACTTGTATGTCACATTCTAGATCATTACTTTCATGTTGCTGCTAATCTTCTAAAAGTAATTCCTCCACTTGCACTTCATCTTCCAAAAGTTGCTCTGAAGCATCAACATTTAGATCTAGCATGTAAGATTTTCCTTCATTACATATGCTAGAATCTCTTAAATTAACATTCAAGTCAATTTTAACTGAAGACATTTCATGATTTTGTTGTTGGCATAAACAGAACATTTATAAGCAATTTTTAGAGGGAGTTCAAAACTCAAAAACTTAAGTTAAGTGGGAAAATTTAAAATTTTACTCCAACTTTTGGCAACTTTTGGAGGTTGTAAGTACAAAAAAAATTCATAGGCAAAAAAATCTTGCGGTGAAAGATTCATGGGTGATAAAATTTCAAGGCAAAATTGATGAAATTGCAACAATTACTCCCATTAATTCTGGCGGTGAAGCATTATATGAGATTATGGGTGAGCATACATTAGAATTGATACCATTAAGGCTTTAACAAAAACTGTTGGAATCTATATGCGTTCTCCATTAATTGTTGATTGGAAAGAGAAATTTACATTCAATATAAAATTATTATAGTGTGTGTCGGTTTGCATTTAATTTTGGAAAATTATAAAAAATAAAATGATAAATAGGATATTTCAGTCTAACATTTTATCAAATGATCACTCCTTAAACAATGTGCATCTTCTAAAACTACCTACGTTTTGGAACGGAGGGAGTAAAATTTAGTACTTCAAACGTTTGAATTTTAAACACATTTTTAGTGTGATTTGTCTGATTTCTGAAATATTTAATGCATTCAGATGTTATTGGCGTCAGGAGACATGACCAACGCTGTCATGGTTTCCAACTAAACATTGTTGTGCTTCTTTTCACGTATCCTTTCATCTTCCAGTGAAAAACTCCAAATTAATGGTGGTGGTTAGAAATTATTCCTACGTTTAATATTAAAAACGTTTTGAATCCCTACATGGTTTCGTATTTATCTTTTTGCTTGGGTAATAGTAACAGACTCCAATACAATCAATTTCTGAGACCTTAAATAATCTTCCTTTCTATCACAAGTAATCTTGGTATCCTAAAATCTTCTGGAAACTATATCTAGCGTGTTTTATGAGGTTTTCCAAAAAATTTCTAATCATTACCCTTTTTTACCCTCATTACTCTTCAAACTACTCCACTTTTTTCATTTACCCAAATCCTTTGCACGTGTGTGCCCCTGAGTTTGCATGTTAACCCAAAGAAACCCTACTATTTCTTATGTTTGTTTATCATTTGGATTTGTCTGCAGAAATCCCTTATCTTCTAGTCTTCCCCACTTCTTCCTTCCCTTCCAACTCAAGGTCCTCTATGGCTAATCCCCAAGATCATCCATTGTTATTCTACCAATATTACCTTCAAGTTCTCAGCCACGATTGTGAGGTAAGAAATTTGTTTTTTTTTCTTTCTATTTACTTCTTCTGGATCCTTAAACCCGGATCTGATCTTTCTTCAGTTCAGCTTGAACCGCAGTATTTTGTCCCTTTGTTAGAGATTTCAAAGGGCAGTTGAAGGAGAACTGGACTTTGATTGACGCTGGTGGAAACACACACGTGGTTAAGTTCAACATGAATGAAGATCACCCTAGGAGGACTCAGGGTTGGATGCAATTGCGGGAGTTTAACAATTTGAGATTAATGTGCACTTTTTGGCTCCACTTACTTGAAGATTCGATTTTCCACACCTTTATTACTGGCAAGGATATGAAATAAATTACTATTTCAGGTGCTCCTCCTCAAGTTGATGATCACGTGCATGATGATAATCTTGATTTTCATCTACTAGAACTCCCAAATTCAGGTACTATACATGACTTTGAAGGTGAACCCTCTAATTTCCCTCACCCTAAACGAGATCCAGCTCCAAAGGTTATTCCAATTCCTATTGTTCCTGATGTTGTCCATGAATTTCAAGTTATGGTAGTTGAGGGTGAAGATGAGGGTTTGGAAGATGTCACTATGCAGCCTGTTCAATTGGAGGGTATTCATGGTCAGGATTTTGATTATGAAAGTGTTTTTACCTGCACCCTTACCACTTACCATGAAACCCATAGTCAGCTTGTATCCAATGTTCATTCACCCTCATTACTGTTATTTTTTCATGTCTCTCTCAATTTATCTATTTGTTTGTGGTTAATTATTTTATTTATTATTTGATTTAAACTCAGCATGTTCCATCCTGGGTTGCTCATTATCTTAGAGAGGCTGGTGCGAATAGCTGGATTTTTGTTAGTGTAGTTCAAATGGAACTGGGCAAGAACTTGATATTTCTTTAGTGAAGATCTTAAACAAATGATTGACAAGAATAATGTGCTAGCAACATCTTTATGCGTGTTCGAGACTACTTGAATTCTAATGAAACAACACAACTATCTATCTGTTTTTTTAGGGTCAAGGGAAAAGATCCTAGAACGTATAACATGCCGATGAGGTTGCATCTTTGATTATAGGTGACATCAATAACATGTAGTTTGGAAGAGATGCCATGGTTAAAATGAACGATGGGTTTCTTACAAATATTCACAAAACTCATACTGCTTTCATCCATTTGTAGTACCCCCCCCCCCCCCTTCTATTTCCTTACTTAGAAGATGACTTTTGTGAAGATATATGTATTAGTGACCTCTTTAAGAACATGGGAAGCTACAAAAGGTTGAAAGTTTCGTTGTGGCAATTTATTTCCTTTCATCTTCAGGAGAGATATCAAGAGTTCAAAAATATTGTTTATGCTAAGTGGTTGTTCCAACGGTTTGTTGTTGGCACGTATACAATGATTGAAGCTAACAGATTGTCTTACATTCGGCACAATCAGAATTTGATTTGAGCAAATTATTAAATGGGGTAGCAGCAGCTTTTGATAATGGGGAGACAGGCCCATCTTCTGCTGAATTATCTTGTCCCCATCTTTTACTGGAGGTCGGTGCTACATGTTCAACAATTGCTAAGACGCAATGTCTATTTGCAAGAAAATTGGGTTCCCTGATCTTTTTATAACAACAACTTGCAGTTCTCAATAGGAAGAGATTTAAAGGTTTGTACGTCTTAGGAATCTTAAAGCATAAGATAGACTTGACATTGTCGTTCGAGTTTTCAAGATGAAGCTTGATAATTTAAGGAAATGGACAATATTTGGTGTTGTTGATGCATGTATATTATTTTTGCCCTTGTTGCGTTTTTTACTTTTAAATTTTTTTAATTAATTTTCAGGTTGACATAGATATTAATGTGATTTTTTATATTAATGTGGTTTTTTTATTTATTGGTTATCAAGTATGTACACAATAGAGTTTCAAAAACTATGACTGTCTCATGCCCACATTCTTTTGTGGTTGAAACCCCAACATAAATCGAATTCGGGAGATGATATTGACAAATTCTTATCAACTAAGCTTCCTAGTCCCCAATTATATCCAAAACTCTACAAGGCAGTTTCCTCCTTTATGATTCAGGGGCCATAAGGTATTATCGATCCTAATTCGGTTTGCATGGTTGAAGGTAAATGTTCTAAACATTTTCCAAAAAGATTACCATAAATGTATTACTGTGGAAAACGGGAATTACTGTTGTGAAAAAGGAGTTCCTGTTGATAATGGATTTGACGTTCCTTTTAATCTCCGACTCCTAATCCGATATCAAGGGTCATATTAATGTGGAGTACTGCAAGAAATCAAATGCAATCAAGTATTGTTTAAATATATCAACAAAGGTTCGGATAGAGTGAATGTTGAAATATCAAAGGATGGCAAAGGAATTGTAAACTCCCAAAATCAAGATGAAATCAAGTAGTACTATGATTGCAGGTTCTTAATTTCTTATTTATTCAATTATTAATATTTTTAACCATTATTAGATTTTAATGACATGTTGTATTAACTACGAAGCAGGTATTTAACTTCATGTGAGGTTGTGTGGAGGACTTTTAAATTTGATATTCATGACAGATGGTCTCCCTTATTGCGATTACCATTTCATATTCCTAATCAGCAATGTGTTCTCTTTAACAATAATGATGACTTGGAAGATGTAGTTGAAAAGAGCTCAATTAAGGATACTCAATTCTTAGCATGGATGAAAGCTAATAGGTTATATCCAGAAGGACGGAATTTGATTTATGTTGAATACTCATCTAAGTTTGAAAAATCATTCATATTTTGAACAAAGGGTATTCCTTGCCCCAACACTAGACAATGTAGAAGAAGTCAATAACTTCATGTTATCAATGACTCCTAGGAATGAGAGAGAGTATTTAAGCCATGATACTCCATGTAGATCTGATGAAGATTCTGAAATGGATGCAAAATAACTCACATCTGAATTCTTGAATGAAGTTAAGTGCTCTGAAATCCCAAATCACATGATTGTTTTAAAAGTTGGGGTTCCTATCATGCTCATTCGTAATTTAGATTAGTCAGGCGGATTGTGTAATGGCACTCGATTGACAGTAACTGCTTTGACTCAATACATTATTGTTGTGTCTGTTCTATTAGGAACAAAATCGGGGGGGGGGGGGCAGTTTATATCCCTAGAATGAGTTTAACTCCTTCTAATTCTTATCTTCCATTCAAATTTTAACAATGGCAGTTTCCTATAACTTTGTGCTTCGCCATGACTATAAATAAAAGTCAAGTTCAATCTTTATCTCATGTTGGTTTATATCTACTGAGACCTGTGTTCACACACGACCAGCTCTATATTGCTATATCAAAGGTTAAATCTAGAAAATGATTGAAGATTCTCATTATTGATGACAAAGGCGTAGTTTCAAATTGCACATGAAATGTTTTGTACGAAGAAGTTTTCAACAACATATGACTGGTTAGTTTGAATTTTTCTTTAATCGATAGTGATTTATAAATTTAATGCTATTGCTCTTATATAACATTCAAATTTGGGGTGCAGAGTGTTTATTATATAAAGATAATTGTTGTCGAAGTCATGAAATATCTTCTTATATAAGGTGAGATTTAACTTATCTGTTACAAATAAGAATTATGTTATTATATAAAATCTTTCCACTCCTTAACGCATTGTATTTATTTTTGCAGGTATCATATTGGATATTGGATTTACATTTATGTATCAATGTTGGCAAGAAAAATTATGTTGTACCCCATAATGTTTTTTTTATATTTTGGGCTGTTAATTTGATTTCTCTTTGGATTCTCAATGTTTTATTTGATATGTTAGAGAGATTTGGTTAAAATCATTGTTTCAATTGTATATAATTTTAATTTGCTCCTACCATATTCAGTTTTATTATTGGAATTGTTATAAATGTTGTTGTTTTTCCATTTATAAACAGTGCATTTTGTAATGTATTCAATACTATATCTTTCTTCACTGTCCAGCGCACAGTGCACAACTAAAAATTCTAATTTTATTTGAAATGGTGACAATGTCACGTCCAACTCTCCTCTACCACTCAATGCCCTCACCAGAGCTCTATTCTTTGGCGGTGACTAAAACCAAATAGTACACAATCATAATATAATAACCAAATAGTTTTCCAGCGAGAAATTAAAATGGAACAAACTAACCACATAGAGACTAATTTTGTCCTAAGAAAAACATTAAAACATTATACCATGAATCAGCAATGAGCTAGGCCCATCTTTCCTTCAAATCAACATTATATCATAATGAAACTAAGAAATTAATAAGATAATCCAAAACAAAAGAGCATTGGTTTATTCAACAAACCTTGTGTTAAAAAAAAAAACCGTTAAATCAACATTATATCATAATGAAACTAAAAAATTAATAAGATAATCTAAAACAAAAGAGCATTGGTTTATTCAACAAACCTTTAATAACAAGGACAACTTTACATTTAATTTGCTTCCCATTAGACATATATCTATGAACAATTGCCTGCAATCACAGTGGTCACCTTTGTGTCATTATAGCTAAATGTATGTTATATTTGGCACCATTGCCCATGAAATCTTCTTCAACCACTCGACATAACAGAAATTTTCCCAGCATTTTTTTTCTCCCTTCTTTTTCTTTAATTACCACATATGATTACATCTCATTTGCCATGATAATGATAGTAGTTAACAAATGCCAGAGCCAATTAAGATTTCTTTCTTCTTAACCAGCCCAAAGCATGACCCTTGATCATGAGAAATTCTCACATGAGCACAATGACTATAAACACAAATTACCATTAAAAGCATTTGAAAACATAAATTGCCAATTTTGGTCATTTAATCGAGTGTCTAATTTCATCCCAAGTGAGAGTGTTAAGTAAGTTAGCCCCTAAAAGAAAGAAATACTCACGTGATCTCCGATAGCGATCTTTATTTCTATCCAATGTCACGATGCGTTTTTCATTCTTGCAGCGACTAATTTATCCGACACTTAAAACTTTTATGGGACGAAATTGAACTTCACTCTTGTTAATAATAGTGATTGTGCTCAACCAAGAATTGGTCATAGATCAAACTCACTTTACTTGCAGCCACCAACACCAAACCCAAGCTTTCCACCACCAACATCATACACAACCTCAATGGTTTTCTGCTGCACATTCCCAAAGATGGTGACGTCACTGTCATCCCCATTTGGAGCAAACGCCAAACACACCTGCTTCAAACTCGCCACATACAGCGTCCCCGCCGCCGCGAGCTCCACCTTCACGTCGCCGCCAAACACGAAGTTCACCTTCGGAATCGACACCACCTCGTACCCGCTGAGGTCATAGCACGTGTCGAGGATCGACAGCGCGTCGGCCGCCGGGTACTTCGCCATGCCCTTCCGGAAAGCATCCCTGAGGACCGCATACGCCGTCGGCGGAAGCCGCGTGATGACGGTGCCGGAGTCGATGATGGCGCCGCCGGAGGAGAACGTGGAGGAGGAGATGGCGAGGTTTACGCCGGCGACGCTTATGCCGGTGATGTCAAGGCCGTAGAAGGAGGCGCCGCGGGAGATGGTGGAGAAGGGGGTGTACTTCACGTAGCGGGAGGCTACGGCGGCGGAACCGAAGGAGAGGTGGCCGACGGCGCTGGTGGTGGAGGGGAGGCAGTATGAGAATTTCTTTTGGTATTTTTGGGAGGTTTGTTGGACGAAGGAGATGGGGTGGCGGCCGAGGCCTAATAGGCCGGCGGCGCCGTTGAAGAGGCCCTGGTTGTTTTGGCCGCAGCCGAATAGGAAGTTGTCGACGACGTCGGTGGGCGTCACCGTCAGGCGCTCACGGCTGAAGAAGCCGACGGAGAAGGAGGAGTCGCCGTATTGGATGCCGTACACGCATGCCTTTGTGATTGTGGCACATGCCGGGTCATTTCCTGAATAAATTTAATTACAAGTTAAGAACATGAGAAAATTTAAAGGCAAACATCCATTGACTTAATGATAATTTCCATATTTTGATTTAAGTTGTTTAAATGAAATCCCAAATGAATGATGTTTGCCTTTAAAAAAAAATGATGTTTTTAACTAATGAAAAGGGAAAAATTGATGGGCTTTCATGAGAATTAAATGTATGAGTAGTTTTGATCATGACAATTCAAATTTAATTATGCATAGAATATAAAAGAGATAAAGTTTTTTATAAGGTGGAGAACCTTGTTGTGGTTCTTTTCTTTGGTCATAATCATATGGTATTGATAATTGACATCTGAAAATAGGAACATACGCGTAATGACCAAAGTCATTAAGCTAAGTTGTTGTTGGAAATAGTAATGACTTATTGATCATATAATCAAGTTGACTAATTAGCAAAGGAAAAAGTTTTTATTTTCTTAAGTGGGTCTACTAAAATATGATAAGAAATAAATACTTCGTTTACATTTTTGACACTTGTCTTTTAATTTAATTTCAAACTCCTTACTTTTTATCAACTTAAATAAAAACCCATTGGATTAATTTATTTCTAGCTGGTTGAAAAAGAAATTACTTTAAAGCTTGCTGAGAAAGTGCCATTGAATTAAAGAACTATGAAAAAAAAATAGTTACTAATAAGTACATTGGTGATCTAAATTTAAAGAGTCTTAATTTTAGGAAAATGTTAGTTGTATATACATATTTCCATGAAATCCAATCAACATATATATAGAACCACCACTAAACCATATGATTATTGGATGTATGTTGAAATGTGTATGTACACTTATAATCACTTTAATTTTACCTGTAGCAGAGGTGAGTTGAGTGCAGTCTGAAGAGGTACATGTGATATTGTAATATGAAGTAGATCTTTTAGGGTCAAAAATTGGATCTTGCTGCTTGTAGCAAGAACGAGCACAAGGTTGACACTGAGTCCAAGTGAGATCACTACCAGTGTCAAAGACCAGTGACAAGTCGCTTTTTGGTGTGCCAAGACCAACCACCACAAAGTAGTTCCCTGACCCAATTAGGCTACCAGACTTTACTGGTAGTGTAGCACCGCCAGATTGGCCAGAATATGATTCCTTCGCACTATTGTAATTCGTGGAGAGCTTGGAGTGAATGTAATTCACCCTTTTTTTATCTTGGCTCAGAATATCACTGTGTGTAGGAACATCTACTTTCACTTGGGAGCATGGTCCGTGTTTGTGTACCACTTCTAATGATGCTTTTCTTTTCGGACCTGAAGAATTAGATTCAGTGGTGTCAAATCATTTATGCTTCATCATGTTTGAAGTGAATAATAAGATTAACTTCAAGTTAATGTTGCATGTAAATTTGGAGAATGACATGTGTATTAAATTCAAAAGTAACTCATGAGTTAGATATATTATTCAAATAAAGGATATGTATATGTTGATTAAAAAAAAGTTATTTGTCCATTTACTATGACTAATTTTTTTGAAATTACTATGACTAATTAATAAGTGTGATTTTAGTTCTTAACAATTTTTTATTTTAGTAAATTCAGTTTTTTTTTCAAAAAAAAATTCAGTTTTTCAATTTTTCAAAATTATTACAAAATTTTCAATCCATTATTTTTACTTTTCCCAAAATCTCAAATATTCAGAAATTTTTTTCAGAAATTGAATAAGTTAAATCATTTTGAACATTTTTTTGGTGAATGGGAGAAAAAATCATTTTGAACATTTTTACTCAAAAGACAAAATATTTTATTTCCTTTGTACAAAAAAAAAACCAAAATATTAAATAGTTTACCGATAATAATAATAATAATAATAATCCTAAATTTTCATTTTTTTTACAACATTCTAGTAAATAATTTAAATTTTATTAAATTATATATTTTTTTCAAATTCTTTATATCTCCAATATATTTCTCAAAATATTTGAAAAATAAAAAATAAAAAAATTTAGATATACCTAAAAATTGGCACAACCCCCTCTCATTTTTGGGGGTTAATTCTAAAAGTAGAACTTGAAAACAATAGGAAACTATCAAATAATTAAAATTAGATAGTGTATAATTAAATCAATGAACCCGTATGGATATCTTAGACAAAATCTTATCATGAATTGGTTAACGAGCACTGTGTCAATTAGTGGGTGATGTTTATATCCCCCAAGAATTGTGTTCAATTATTAGTTAGGTACAAAAAAATAAAATATCATATGAAGACTCAAATATTATTTCTTTAATCAATCACGAGCACCGATATCTTGTGCACTATTATCAGACAGCTACATATTACCTAATTCTTTTTCAGGCTATACAATGTTCTCATATTTGGAGCTTGATCCCTCATATGATATACTACATTAACTTTTCTATGCGTACTCAATCTGTACTTTGTTATATATAGTATAGATTTTTAATTTAAATTAGATTCAAATAAGAGAAGTAATTGTATATAAGAAGCTAGTGGCCGGTTGTTGAATTATTTGGTGTTGGGACTTTAGGCTTTATAAATCATCTCTATTTTTTCTTCACTATATAGATTTATTTTTTATTATTCTCTATTATATTGGGTTGGAGTATCCTTTGTACTTCTTTTCAATATATATCATTACTTATAAAAAAAAAGACTCTTTTTTCTCAAGGATTTTTCCTAATAAGGTTTTAATGAGGCATTTTTATAAAGTCTTGTTTCAAAGGGGGTTGTGTTTATGTAAATTTGAGTTGTAATTTTCCATGTTGCTATTCTTCTTTTTCTTTGTATTGGGTTGAATTATCCATTGTGCTTCACTTCAATTTTTTTTTTTTGCTTATTAAAACAAATTATATATAAGAAGCAAAGATCAAACACCAATAAAATAGTTATATATCTCCACCATATTAAATAATTGACCAAACTTTTAGGTTTTATTTTGTATCTTTACGTCCATTGCACATGGACAAACTTGTCAAGTTAGGACACCACTTTTCATCTCAAGATTTTTTTGCTAAAATTTGTCAATTTCTTCAGCAGTTTTAAAACCTTAAAAGTTTGGAAGAAGAGATGTGAGGGTAACGTTTTACTTACAAGTGAAAAATTAGCCAATTGTTTTTAGGTTTTTAACTTGTAGTGGATTTTGGGTGCTTAGTAATTGTTTTTTGTTTTTGGAAAGACTACTAGCAGTAGTAGTAAAACAACGACAAAATGTCAATTAGTCGAACAGTATTGATTTCTAAAAAAAGATTAATTAAACGTACACAAATATTCAACGAGCTGAGTCTCTCATAGAGTCATAGTCACAGCAAAACTAGATAAGCAGTTTAACCATGATCACTGACCCGTGAGCCATGACATTTATGGTCATATAAGCCAAAGTTATTCACGGTCTAAGTGACCCCGTGACCAAAAAAATTATCCATGAGGAAGAAGAGAAGAACTTTGTTTTACATAACATTGTCAAATACATAATAAAATTGATTTGATCCGATTTTGATGTAAAAAAACACAAGAGCAAGGTTATTGTACAATTAAAATCCATCAATAAATGAAGACTTTTATTTTAGTGTACAACCTAAAAATGTTGATGCAACTAAATGAGGGATACCAGGGTAATTAATATTGGTCATTACAATTATAAACAATCAGAATTGGTTTGTTTAAATATATTTTTGACCATTCATTTACATGCTACGTAGAGCTAGGACTAATATAAAAAACAATTGAAATATATTGTTATCATTATTGTTATTATTAAATAATTATTTAAGAAATATGTGAGTGGTAGCCGGCATGGCCTGTCTTCCTTTATCCTTTTCCTATCTTTGATATGTGGTGGTGGGTTCCATGTGAATATTTTTCGTAGCAATCATATGAATCACTCGGGCAACACGCGGTAAATTAAAGCTTCGCGTAAACTATAAGCCACTCACTAATAGTACTAGTTTTTTTAGGTTATACTTGATTCTCCTCACAATCGTTAGTTATAAGATGTGATTATGTGAATAAGCATTTTTAACAAATATTTCTTCATATTTAAAAATCAAACTCTGGATTTGATACTTAAGAAATTTAATTATTTACCAATTGTACTAGAATTTGCTGGTAGGTTGTACTCAATTCTAATTGAGGGAAATGTGCAAAACCAAAAAACTTATTATTGATTGTCTTTGTTCAATGCTCATTTCCTATCTTTCTCAATCATGCAGGTATATGATTTTCATGAAGACATTAAAATTCAGAATAGCTATATATAGAGAATGTTTTATGTTCTAAATACCCCAAATGTAAATGTAAGAAGTTGTGTGCACTGTATATAAAGTAGCATGCATGTAAAATTACTCCTATGAAGCTTAATTTCATTAATTGGGAAGAGGGTAGAGAAATTGAGTTAATTACCTTCGGATGAAGAGCTGCAAGAAGATGATGGTAAGAGGGAGCTAAGGTGAACAAGATGCTCATGGTTTCTTTCTGTGTCCTCCCTTGTCGCTTGAATGGCAAAGCTCTTCTCTAAGGAAAAGAAGAAAAAGAGAAGAGCAAGAGAAGATAAGAGGAAATTAGAAGTCATTTGGAATGAGCCTCCTATGCCAATTTTCTGTTCTGACAATAGGCTATGCAACACACTTACTGGTGTCAGTGTGCTTGGGCTTTATAGGCCAATTCCCATTGATAGATTATCAATCCTTACACGCGTCACCCACTATATGACAAATAATCAATACTATTTCATTGAGCTTGGTTCTTCTGTCAACACAGCGCTACTATTGCTTAGCAAATTATACATAGACAAAAATTGACCAAGTTGAATAAAAAACAACCTACAACAGTAATTTTCTCATTTCATGATAAAACGAAGGCTTAATTCCACTTTGGGCCCCTGATGTTTCAGAAATGAGCTATCGGGGCCCCCCGTGTTTAAACGTAGCGGTCAGGCACCCCAACGTTTCAAAAACGTGCGATCCAGCCCCTTCTGTTAAGCTCCGTTAGTTGACCAAACGGAGACCCTTTCATTAATTGACGTGGATTTTCTCTCACTCTCTTCTCTCTCTCTCTCCCTCACGCGTTCACTCACTCATGCTCTCCCTCAACCTCTCGACTCTTTCTCTCTTCCTCTCCAAGACCCATTTTCTTCTTCTTCTGATTATTTTCCCTAAGGTTGCAGCACTACCAACACCTTCTTCTCCTCCTGATGACAACCACCACCGCCTGGTCACTCTCCTTCCAGAGGCTACACCATCACCACCGTTCCTGTCCTGATCTTTCTCTTCTTCTCCTTCCATGTGCAAACCACCCTGGCATCACCCAAGCTAGCCACCACCGCCAGCAGCCACGATGACGCCGCCACCTCCTTCAGTCCCGCGAGCATCATCATCACCAACATGATGAGAAACAACAGAGAAATAGAGGAGAAACCAAACCCTAATTTCACCCACCTTCAAATCCCGATCTCCAGCAAACCGCTTAGCTGTTGGAGAAACCACCACCACCACCGTACTCCTCTCACTGTCCGCAACAAAACCCCCCAAGAAATTTGTCGTTCCGCCGCCCTCCACCGCCAGCCGCCGCCGCCAACCACCGTCTTCTCCGGCTAGAACCTGCGTTGGATAGCTCTTTCTCTTCTCTGTTCGAATTGATGATCAATTCATGGTAAGGAATCAACCTTTCTTCCAATTTCTGATTTCCCCTTTTCAAACCCTAATTTTAGTCTTGTTCATCTCTCCTAAGTCCTTGCCTTGAATTGTGCCAGTGTTGTTCACCATTGATGGTCATCAGAGGAAGACAAAGCTGCGGTTAGAGAAAATCCACGTCAATTAATGAAAGGGCCTCCGTTTGGTCAACTAACGGAGCTTAACAGAAGGGGTTGGATCGCACGTTTTTGAAACGTTGGGGTGCCTGACCGCTACGTTTAAACACGGGGGGCCCCGATAGCTCATTTCTGAAACATCAGGGGCCCAAAGTGGAATTAAGCCTAAAACGAATGAAACCTACACTTACATTCCACACCGGCATCGCTCTCTTTAATGCTCTGTTTGTTGGTAGTCTTTTAGCAAGAAAGAAAGTTGGTAACTATGGAAATGAGTGGAAAATTGAATCTTGAGTTGTTTGTGAGAGACATGCAGGGTCGGCCCAACACTAAATGAAGTTTAAAGCAACTTCAAAATTAGGTATTTTTTTTGGGTCTTTTTGTCTTAAGCTTGGTTTTTTGAGGCCTTTTTTTTTTTACTTAGTAAAATAAAATTTGGGGCTTTTTTTTACTTGATAAAAAATAAAAATTTGGAAGCCTAAAGCGGTTGTTTTGGTGACTTTACCTTTGGGCCGGCCCTCGAGACATGAAAATGGAGAGAAGAAAAATTAACTTTTTTGTTTTATTAATTTATTTATAAATTGAAATTTACTAATTATATAATCCTTATTCTCCATTTTCCTTCCCTTCTCTCATCTTTTTCCAACAATCCAAACAACTCAAATATCATTTCATTTTCTGTTTATATTATTTCCTCTTATATTTCTTCCTATTATTTTTAAATATGTATCCAAACATAGCATAAATGTGTGATGGGATAAGACAATTTAAAAATTCAAGGAATTCAAAAATTTCCCTAAATATTCAAATTCCCTTGAGTAAAACTATTGGAATTTCTTCTATTATAAATATCTTTTTTTGATAATGTAATTGAATTTCCTTAATCTAATATTTATTTTAAAGTAATGAAAACGTTTATAACATATAAAATAAATTTACCTTTTAAAAATTAATTATTATTACAATAATCATAATATAAGACTTGACTTGAACAAGCTGGATCGACATAAACAGTCATGGTCGACCTAAATCAGCTCGACTGACCAAAACCAATTGGGATGACCTGAACAGGTCGGGCCAAGTCGACCTGAATTAGTTAGGTGGACTGGAATAGGTCGAGTCGAGTAGAACACTAAACTCAACCATAAACCTGAATCCCTAAATGCAAAACCCCAAATCGAACCTGAACCAATTGAGCCAGCTCGAACGTGATGGGCCGACCTAGAGGAGTCAGACTTACTTGAATTGTCCAAGTCGACTCGATCCCGTTCAGGTGGACCATACCCAAGTCGGACCACCCAAATGTAACAGTTGACCTAAACCATAAACCATAAGCTCTTAACCCTAAACACTAAATTCGACCTAGATGGATCATACCGATGAAAATGAGCCATGTCGAGCAGACTCGGGTAGGCTGTCCTTAATCGATCGAGCTGAACTAAATGAGTTGATTTGACTTGAACGGATCATGTCAACCTTAACGGGTCATTGTCGAGTCAGGTGCGTCGAGTCGAGCAGGTATGCGTCGAGTTAGTAGGAAAAATATGTGGGTCAGATATAGGGTTTATAGCCAATTTTAGAGTCCAGGTTGGGCTTATGGTTATTTTAGGGTACAGGGGATGAAGGTGAGTCGGCGTGAAGGTTCACTCATGTGGGTGCTGAGTCAAGACGGTCGGCGCCAATTTAGGCGTGTCATCGTCGAGTAAGACAAAAAAACGGGTGGGTCTGATTTAGGGTTGAGTGTTAGTTTTAGGGTTCAGGTAGAGTTTAGGGTTTTGAGCGGGTCGACATCGTGCCATCGTCTAGTCAGTCTGATCGGCGTCGGGTTGGCATTGGGTTTGGCAGGTTGTCACAAGTTCATGCGGGTCAAATTTAGGGATTGAAGTTTGAGGTCGACTCTAGAGTTCAAATCAGGTGTAGGGTCGATTTTAGGGTTTAGAGATGATTTTACGGTTCAAGGCATGTCTGGAGGGTCAGGTCAGTCTAGTCAACATTTGGTTAGTCGGGTGGAGTAGGTTGGCATCATTTCAGGCGGTTTAGATTTAGGGTTTATGGTTGACTTTATGGTGTAGCTAGGCCAAGTTTGAGTTTTAGGGTTTATAGTCAACTTTAAGGTAAAATATGTGTCGACGCCGAGTCTGGCGGGTCAAGTCTACATCGGGCCGGCGTCGAGTCGTTCAGGTCAAGTTTAGGGTTAAGGGTTTATGGTGGATTTTTAGTTTTTAGGTGGATCTGATCTATTCAAGTCGACCTGACTGGTTCAGGTCAGGTTCGGTAGGTCCAGCCCGACCCATTCAAGTTTGGTGTATGAATTAAGGCTTATGTTGATTTTAGGTTTTAGGCTGACCCGCATAGTTAAGGGTTGGCACAACTTGTTCAGGTTGGCCTCACACATTTAGGTCGGGTTTAGGGATATTTTAGGGTGTAGGTCAGGTTTCGACTTAAGGGTTTAGGAAGAAGGGGTTATGATTGATTTTAGGGTTAAGGTATGCCTAGGTTGCCCCAGCCTGTTTAGGTCGATCCAACTAGTTCAGGATTGACCTGACCCGTTCAGGTCAGCTCGATAGGTTCAGATCTGGTTAAAATATGTTTAAATATATTTTTAGTCCTTGATTTTTAAAGATAATGACATTAAAATTATTTGTAATCAATTCCTTAAATTTTTTCAATCAAATTAAGGACTAAAGTCATTTTAGTGCTATAATACACCTGGGTGAGAGGTGTAGAGCTTTAATTGTAACTAAGGCTATGTTTGACATGCCTAGCTGATAAGCTATCTGAAAGCTAAAAGCTTATAAGCTAGCTGGAAGCTGAAAGCTTATAAGCTAGCTGGAATGTGAAAGCTTATAAGCTAGGTGGAAGCTAAAAGCTGATAGTTGAAAAACTACATGATTGTAAAAAAGTGTTTGGTAAAACTAGCTATTAAACAACCTGAAACTATAAAATGACATAAAATGTCATACTTGTATAATCTTTTTTGCATTCAACATTACTTTATTTACACATCAATGCATATATGATATTAAAATAATTATCACTTTAAATACTTTACTTCAGTTTAAATTATTTATCATCTAAGAAATATAATATTAATTTTTAGTTTATTTTCGTTTTTACATTTTTATTAATTTAAATAGCAGGAAAAAAAATTAATTCATAAAGTAAGTTTATATTTGTCTAAATCAACAAAATATTTTTTTATAATTTTATATTAACAATTGAATAATAATTATTTCAAAATAAAAATAATTACAGTTTAGTTTTTTTATAAATATAGAAAGGGTAATGGTAGAATTTCATTAAAACGATAAGGATAAAAATGATAATAAATACAATAAGCTTTATGCTGTAAGTTACCTCGGGTAGCTTATTAAAAAAACTTTTACTGAAATAAACTCATTTACTAAACACTTTTAAAGAGTTTTTAAGCTAGTCAATAAGCTTTAAACTAGCTGGAATGACATGTAAAACATAGCATAAATTTAAATATAAAATAATCAGCATTAGAATGATAATCGTATACATGCTAGTTTAGAAGGGAAATAAAAGTCCTCCAAAATTTTAGGCTTAAATAAGTTTTTGGTCCCTAACCTTTACAAAATGCTTGGTTTTCGTCCCTCGCCGGAGCAAAGGTGGGTTTTAGTCCCTAACCTTTGCCAATATATTTGGTTTTGGTCCCTCCGGAGATCTGGGTCAACGCCGGAGCTCCGGTGGCCCATGTGACATTGCCACGTGGGATTAATGAGCTGATGTGGAATTTGTTTTTCTTTTAAGTTAAAAAAACCTAATTAATTAAAAAAAATTGTTTAAAATTCTAAAGAAAAGCTTAATTTATTTAATTTTAATCCCTAATCAAATCTTTAGTCCTAAATATTTTAACTCTAATCCTTCTGCAATAGGGGTGGGAATAGGCCAGGCCGTTCGTAGGGGCCTATGGCCTAGCCTACCACAGGCCCAGGCCAGGCCAGACCAAAATGGTAAATAGGCAAGGCTTAGGCTTTTTGAAAAGCCTATTTAGTTAAAAAGGTCAGGCTCAGGCCATTCAACAAGCCTTGTAAAGAATTGCTTTAGAACCAGAACACTGAAGAGCAAAGTGAAAAAAGGAAAATTCTATGGTACCCATAATTTTTTTTGGGTGTGATACCCACATTATGTTATTTAATAGATTATTACTATGTTTTTCAACGTAAATTTTACATTTTCAAATTTTATTTTACTTTTCAATTAACTTCATTCAATAAAATTTATTTTTTAATGAAAAATAGATGAGTAGTGAAGACGAACGAAGGTGGTGACGATGCGCGTCAATTGACCATATTTGACGGAAGAACAAAAGTTAACAAAACACAACAAAGAAATTTTACGTCTCTAACAATGGAATACTACATTACTATAATATAATAAAATCAAACTTTCAACGGATATATAAGTTTTTACTACTCATTTAACTCATTTTGGGTACCACGCCTTGAATTGACTCAAGGTACCACAGCAAGCACAAAAAAAAAACTAAAAACAATGCTCCAGTAGAAGAAACGACTAGGAAACTTAAAGGGCAATTACGAGAAATCGAAAAGCATCAAACTTTGAAAATCACATGACAAAGCAACGAATGGTGGCAGCTGAAACAGTAAACCCCATATGAAAAAACAAAAGATCTCAACATGAACGATTGGAAAAATTCACAGTTGTTCATCACATAGAACTATTTGCTTTTCTGTTTTCACACCAGAAAATAAAGGGGGAGAAAAAGAGTAGAAAGTAGAAACAAATTCCACCGACAATGAAAGAGGAAAAAATCAACTCACGAACCGTTTCAATCAGATCTAACCCTCTTCAATTTCACTCCAAAACACAAACCCAGAAAAGTGACATTAAAGAGGTTTTCGTTTTGTTCTTCTCACATAGAACCCATAATCGCAAACCCAGAAAAGTGAAAAAAGAACAAAGAACAGGACAAGGAACAGAGCAAAACAGAGTTGCTCGAATAAATTAACTTAAGGACATAAACCAGAAATTTTTGGGTTATGGAGAAAGAAAAAGAGGGAAGCCTCCCCTGAAAAATACACGCCTCCTCCGCTAGAAAGTCACCACCTTTCTCACTAAAGCCACCTTGTTCCACCATCATGGTCATCGAGCTTCACCAAAAACCTAGAAAATCGGAAGCAAAAGCATGTCCAACGGAGCACCCAGGTACATTCCTAAAGTTGTGAGAGACACAGATCTGGATCAGAATGAAAAGATGAAGGAGGAAGCCAGTGAAGATTTGGATTAAATTTAGGTTTGTGATGACGAAGCCAGTGAAGATGTAGATGTGAGAACTGAGAAGGGTGAGAAGATGTTGATGTGAGGATGAAGGTCGTGTGAAGCTGATGAGATTACTAGATTAGGGTTTTTTTTATTTACTGAATTAATTTTATTTATTTACTTAATTAATTATGTTTTTTTTATTAATTTAAATGGAAATGAAAAAAAACAAATTCCACGTCAGCTCATTAACCCAAGTCACGTGGGCCACCGGAGCTCCAGCGTTGACCCAGATCTCCGGAGGGACCAAAACCAAACATTTTGGCAAAGGTTAGGGGCTAAAACCTACCTTTACTCCGGCGAGGGACGAAAACCAAACATTTTGTAAAGGTTAGGGACCAAAAACTTATTTAAGCCAAAATTTTAACCCTTAAAACCATTCAATGCACCATCTCCTGATATACGCCGCCTGCGAATAAATACGAAATGACATAGTTCAATAGAAATAATCTTATAAAATGGGTTAGTGATCTATTATTGAAAGTAATACATGACAATAGAAGTACGAATTATAAAATTCATATGTAGGGTATTTGTTGTCCATTTTTTTAACTATCGGTTTCTAATATAGAATTCTAGATGACTTGTCCTACGAAGAATGCACTATATCCTGAATCTAAGTGCTGCATTTGTGAGCTAGTCCTCTTATCTATCTACCTCCACAAGAATTAATGGAGAAATATTCACAAAATCATAGCCGCCAAGTTAGGTCTTTGATCATTTAAAAAAAAAAAGGGCCGGTCTTTGATTTCTTCAAATTATTAATTATTGTTAAAAATTTGGAAAGCATATTATTTGATTAATTCTTAGTCTTCCACTTACCCACTTTAAAGAACCTTTAGGCTTTAACAAAGTCAATAACTAAAATCTCCCCTCTTCTTTCACAATGGATCTATTATCTATATGTAGTTATGTCCGCTATTTGAATCGAGATTGAGGTCCAGTTGAAGAGTGAAATTAGAAAAACCGATGCGGAAGTAAAGATGTTGTATTGGAAACAAAGTTAAAAGTATTAGTAACGAAAATGAAAATATTTAGTATATTAAAGACGTACAAAATTATTATTATTTTGGTTTCTCTAGGTATCTCCACAGTGGGCAGTCATGAGACTAATCTTTTGACAGTGGCGAATTCAAGACCCGGAGGCAGGGGTTTAAATTTTTCAAATTAACACATCGGTAAAAATATAATTAAAAACAACTCTAATATGTTTATACATCTGAAATTATACAAGTCATACTTGTCCTCTACGTGATTTCATATTCTGAAATCGTTGAACAACTTACACTAACACTAGCGATCTTACATAAAACTAGCAGTCAAATAAGTAAAAACAGAGGCAAAAGTATCTGTCACTTGAAAAATTGTATCTGCAAATATTTATGTATATATACACATGCATATGTATGTATGGTTTATTAATTAATATATATCATTTTAGTATCACTTTTGACATTCAATAGTTATTTCTTAGACTTCTACGGACTGCAATTGAACTTCTATTTTGCTATACTGAATTTATGCTTCTTCATTCTGTTTATGTTACTGGTTGCCTATAAATGAAAGAGGGTGAGCGGCTAAGTGCGCGTATTTGAGAGAGAGAGAGAGAGAGTGAGAGGAGTAAGTGAGTGTAAGTCTTTGGTGCAAATAGGTGCAAAACTTGATCTACTAGTGTAATTTAAAATTTTCAGGGGTTCAAAAAAAATATTATACAGGAGGAGTATAAGTGCAAAAAAAAATTGTTCAAGGGGTTCAGATGAACCCCCATCTGAACCCCCTCCCCTCATATTGATGTGCGTCCGCCACTGTTTTTCGAGCTCTGAAATTACACTAATGAAGTTTACATTTCCCAACAAATACTTCTAACATTAAAATTATTTAATACTGACATTGAAGAAAAAAAAATAATAGTATATAAACTGTTTCTAGGAATCTCGTTGCAAAGACACACTCAACAAAAAGATTTTAGTTATACCTAATAATGAAAAGGAGAAAATTCTAATCAATGAAAGAGATATCTCACTCGACACCCCTGATTCTATCAACCCCTGCAATCTATAGCCACTCAAGTTTTTGGATAATATCACATTAATAAGATTATAAATAAGTGTAAATGAATTTTATGATATGTATGTCAGTATGTGTACATGAAGTTTCATTTTGTGTGAGTATTCAGATTTAGAAAGAGGAACGATCGAGCACCCTTTTTAAAATTCAATGGTTGATTACAATTTTTAGTTTATTAAAAATAAGTTCAGAATCATAATAATTCTTATAGGACGGCATGACTTAACATATCAAAAACTTACTGGTTACTAAGACGGGGTGGGTTGAAAGTTTTAGCCCATATATAGGTGGGCGGGTCCAAATAAAATAAAATAAAAAATAATTAATAAATAAATAAAAATAGCTCTACATTTTTATACTAATGTATAGAGAGTAGAGACATCCAATTTGTCCAAATTCAGTATATCAAAAGAGAATAATAACTAAGAGACAGCCATTAATTTTGTTTCAAGTTGTAACTAATCTTCAAAGTTCCCATGAAGCCTAAAAAGTTTCTTGGAACTTGGGTGGTCATGTTGTCATTTTCTACTCAAAAATGTGACCGGCCAGCAACTAGCAAAGCATGCCCTTCTGATGAACCCATCGGCAGAGATGGTGGTGGGCTGGTGGACCTCACAACCTTCCATTCACACAGACTTGTGCTTGGAATCTTCCTGGCTTGTGGACCACAGTTAGTTACTGGTTTTTTGGTTAATTGGTGCCAATTAGCCAGAATCTCTTTTCAAATCAGTTATGATGCATAGACATCTAAATAATATAGAGATCCCAAATATCAGACCGAACAAGGGTAAAGACACCCAAACAAGAGTTTTAGACCCCCAATTTTTTTTTATACTAAGTAAAAAAGGCTCCCAAAATTAAAATAATAAAATCTTATCTTAAATTAACCATGTCTCAACAAAGATTAAATGGACTACCTTTATTATCAATTGAAAAAGACATGTTAAATCAAATTGATTATGGTAATTTAATAAATGATTTTGCATATGAAAAACTCGAAAAATAAATTATAAATTATAAATTATTTTTACGTGAAAAGTTTTTAAAAAGTCTCACTTTAAAATTCATTATAAACCTTATTTAGTGTTGGGTCTGCCCTGCCAAATACATCTCATTTTTCTTTTTATTTCTCTATTCGTATCATATAACATCATATATCATACTTATTATTACTTGTCTTCGTTACTCTTCTTTTCTCACTTTGGGTGTTTATGTTTGTCATGGATGTATATTTAATACTTTTCCTATAATAATATGATTGTGATTTTGTTGGGTAGGACACAAAACACTTTGTTGGAGTAGTGGAAGAAAGCTGGATATTTACCTTTCTAATGGGTCCATTGCCATGTTTTCTTAATTACCCTGATAACAACAATTTTTGCATCCCTATTGCCAGCTGTGACTCAAAATCTGAATAGAAGCTGGTGTGGACTCATGTCTAATTAATAGCTCAAACTAATCAGGAATCAAATGCTCATAACAAGCTTTGATTGGACTTTGAATGAGATGAAAGCAACAAATTGCTTCTGAGAACCGGCACAGCTTTGATTGTGGCGTGATGATATGCCTGATTTGAATATAAACACTACACCCTCCGATCACTATTATAAGCAAAAATTAGTATTTTAGATTAATTCAATAAATGATGTATGTAGTCATTAAAATGATCACATACATCATTTATTGATTGAACCTACAAAACTAACTTTTACTTATAATAGTGACCGGAGGGTGTAAGATTTTTGATTGAAGAAAAATTCCTACCTGTAAAAATTCCACATGCTACAGCAATGACTTCATGTACTTAATAAGCTAAACATAGGGGGAGGAAAACAAAATAAGAATCCAATTTTATGATCATTGTCCAAAACAAATGTGGTATATATAACAATCATTGTGTTTATTGGCTACCAGTATTTGAAGCTGATTGATCACTCTAAGGAAAAGAACCGTGTTTAAATCAAATTACAGATGTTTAAAGATCACAATATCATATTCCTTATATGTTTTTGGTTTTGGGCTGGGAATATAAATATAGTGCTGAACCAACAATACATGAATGTAACACCTTAATTACAAGCGTGATCCTCTTGTTTTGTGAGTAGTATTAATACATTAACAGGACGGCATCATAAAATAGTTTACATATAATGATGAATGTCTGGACAACAGTTGGCATTACTTAGCTCACAATTCACAACAAAAAGTGATTAGACACAAAAAGGGAAATACTATTTCTTCCGATGTAGCAAAAAAAAAAAGAGAAATATTACCTTCCCACCTAATTCAAAGATAACAAGAGAAGAGATAGAGATATAAACAAAATATGATGGAAATGAGATCGAAGATAAAATTAAGTGTGAAAGAATCGAAGCTCACAACAAATAAAATTGAGAGTAGAAAGTGACAGGAATCTTGTTTGAAAGTTTCTTTGCCTGCATTAATTGTAGCATCATATCGTCCAAGACAAGAAAGCTGCTGTCATTGCAAAATGCAAGTATGCAACCCATCCCCAATAATTAGTTCTCTTGATTATTGTTTCATGAATCCTGAGTGTTTCTAGAACTTAAAGTTCCCGGTTCACATTTATGAAAAAGGAAAAAAAAAAACATTTTAATGAAAAAGTGTGAACATTTTCTCAAGCTAAAAATAATTAATTTAGAGTGTCTAGTGAAATTAACCCTTTTCTTTGGGTAAAGGAATTTAATTCCGTTTATATTTCAGTCGCTATTCATAAACAACGACACATTTAAGTTGTGGCAAGTTTTTACTGCCACAATTTCTTATGGGTGTCGCACAAATGAATGACACAAATGACATTCATTTGTATGTCCATGCATCATTTTCCTTTATTTTTTTATTTTTTTATTTTTTTAGGGAGAGCAGGTATAGGGTTGGGAGTGGGATTTGGGAGATACAAGGACTTTGCCCCTAGTCATTTCAATGCATGTCCCTGATTCTTGAATGCGCAATGGACTAATTTAATTCCTCCTTAATTTAAGGGTGAGCACACCTCACTTCTGTTAGTTTTTTATTTTATTTTTATATTGGTCAAGAACACACCTCAATTTAAAACTGTTATTTTATTTGTTCCAATCACTAGTCTTTTATTTTTTGTCAACAATCACTTGACCCTTATCTTGCACGTCTCTAAACCCATGTGAAGATTCCTTGTAGGCCCATATAAGGGTTCTTCCAATAAAACCTTACAACATATAGTACAAGATAACCATGTCTGGAACATGGTTGTCCACAGGTCATATCAATTATCAAGGTTTCTTGTCTTGCAGGTTGGTCACCACTCATCAGTGTCTATAGCCAAAGCCTTTTATCACAAAGGAACATGACTTATTCAACTAAAGGTGTTGATATTTAGTCTGCAGTACAGCCAAAACCATCATCTAAAAGGAGAAATGTCAATAATCTCTTCCTTTTCACACATTGTAATTGATCAGTGTTGTAAAAAAGCCTATACACTTACTTCCCAAAGGCCAAATCCATCATTTTTTTTCAAAATATATAAACCTTTATAGTTACAGAATAAGCCAAACCATAAAGGGTAGGTTGATGAGTATGTCAAATGAAAAGTGAGAAATCAGATTCCAACCAACTCCTTAACCTTGTAAAGGAGGTAAGTGACAAATCAAAGACTAAAGAACAGTGCAAAGTGCAAACCAACCAACCAGTAAAAAAGCAAACATGATAGAATATAACATGTAGAAGGCTACATACTACAGTGCAATCTCCTAATATCTTAGCTGAGTTAAACCCAGTAAATTTCCTTTCCTTTTTTTCTTCTTTTAAAGTATCAGCATTACAATAAATTGAAGGCATTATATTATGCTACTACAGACAGAACCGAGTCCTAAGTCCTTACTAAAACTTAAGCCATCTCTTCTCTTTTTCTTTGCCAACAACTGTATTTGAGGCTGAGGCATGAACTGATTCAGCCTCTGCCAAAGCCTTGCGGGTTTCAACTAATTTTCTCATAGCAGCCTCATAAACAGCCTTCTCCTTTTTGTTAGCATTCACCATTTGTTCAAGCTTTGCAACCCTCATCTTCAAACCCTTCACCTCATCCTCATAAGCAACCAACACCTTCCTATCCACCTTTTTAACTTCCCCTGAATCTTTACTTTGCTGCTTCTTCATTGATCCACCATTGGAAGCTTCACCATGCATTGCCAGTTGATTGTTTATTAGTGTGAAGACATCTGGTGCTGATTCTTCTTCCTCTTTCGCTGTGCGATTCGCTTCTGCGAATTTCTTTTCACGTTTTCTCTTACCACCTCGGCTCCGTTTCTTACCTTGCTTCTCATTATTCTCTTCCCCTTTACGAGAATCAAGTGCATGATCTAAGGATTGCTTTGGTGGCAGAACCTTCACAGGTATCGGATCAAGCATTCCCTGACCAGTTACACCTAAACCCATTCCTTCTCGGAAACCCATATTAGCCATCATTTTGGAAGCTATGCCTCTAGTGTGGTTCTCCCACTTAGCAAACAAAGCAGTGTCGGTTTGAATACCTTTCTGTAAGTTGGTACTCTCTAGAAATCCTAAACCTTGTGATTCCTCTTCATCGTAGTCACTGGACTCGGATTGTTCTAAGCTGGAATCACTCTCTAAGTCGCTTACTTCTGCATACTCAGATAATACTATTTCTTCTGCACAAAGCTTCATAGAACTTCCACTGTCTCTGAAAACAACTTGTCCAACTCCAGCTTTTTCATCCCAGAGCTCAAGCTCAGCTTCTCTCCAAATGCCTGTTTTTGCATCTGAGAGTGCCCATATACTTGATCCCACAAGGGATGGCTTCCAGATTGTTGGGACATATCTCTTGAGGGAGGACAGTTGAACATCAACTCCTGTAATGTAGATAGTAGATAGGTATTATATACTAAATAAAATAAGCGAGCATTGAAATGGGAGAAAAAACACAAGTAGATTATGTAAAGGAGTAATCACATATAATTGGAAATAGGCAAGTGATATATTGAGGTCACATACTAAACCATCCAAACCGACAGTTCAAATCAGCTTGGAAAAAGAGGGATTATAAGGCTTCTAACCCTTTATAGTTTATACTCTAAATAGAAATGTCCAAAGAAAAAATCAAGTGGATTAGTAGTACTAAGTCTGCAAGTTTTTACTGCTTATTTTCTCGGACTGCTCCCCCATTGTTCTTGTTTGCCATAAACATTAGAAGTGATTCTGATCACACAATAGAACTAAGTGGGCTTTTGGTATTGTGTTACCACACCACATTGAGGTCAGAAAACCCGTCAAAGTGGACATTCCCCATTATAGCTTCTACTGGATGTGCTTTGGAGTGTGTGCAAAACTCATTTCCAAACACCCTATAACCGTGTGAGAAACTTAGTAAAGTATCTGGAAGTGATTCTGAAGTTGGGATAAATTTCACCCAAGAAGAACGATTATCATTTCATAAAAATTTTAAAAGAAAAATGTCAAATAAAAGCCCAGGAAGAATCAAAACGAAATGTAGATGTAGATAGGAATTATTATACCAGCTTCCCCAGGGTGAAAAAAAACACCAGCCACCTACATATTTTCTGATACCAAATAAAGTTTATATCTTCTAATGGAAAAATATCATAATGTATAAATCACCCCCTTAATAAGTTGATAATTGATATCTTAAGTCATATCTAATAATCAGGTGATTAATCTTGGATCCCCAACCTAGAGTATATTCAAATGAACTAGCTTCCAAAATCTGAACAAAGACATGATTCAACAAATTCTTTATCAAGGAAAGAGGGTTCCAAATGTTCATCAGATTTCTGCACTTGAAAATGCAAGTGTCACTAGAGTTTAGAGAAAAAGTTAATTACAATGGGGTCCAAGTGATTTCACCTCTATCCAACTCTGTTCAATTTGCTCAATAACAGTGGCTTACCATGCGATTGGCGACAGTTAGCACCAAATCGACATCGATGTTGTAAAAAGAACTTGCACATCTGCACTTCGGTGTTTTAGCATTAGTACAATGAGATGAAAAGCAATTGATTTTATAGCATAATCTGGAACCCAAATTTTGAGGGATAACAAAGCTAAGAAAACTTCTTAAAATAAGTGGAAGTTCCACTCCATTTCACTCACTACAAAGACATGTGATGTTCAATAAGAATGATATTTCTTGAGTTTCATCATATATGGCGATTAATGGCTGTTGAGGTTATTGTGAAATCCCTGAAGAACTATGATCAAAATGGTGAGAAAGGAAGAAGAAAGAGACATACAAAGGAGAAATAGAAAATTTATATGCCACATTGAAGGGCGTTTTAAGTTCCACTTTTTACTGCTTAGGAAATTTTATTGGTGTAAATGTAATTGGAACCTTTAAAAAACAACTTAATTTTTAATTATTGCATGTAATTTGTTTCAAGTTATTATTAATTTAAGAACTGAATGCATTTAAAAAGGGTTTGTATTGATTATGCAATATATAATGATATGTAAACACAATACTCATGATAAAAGTTGCAAATAATTCAATTAAAATAATCTGTTCTTGTATCTTGTAATCCAGACACAAGAAAAAGTTGAAAGCCGAAAATAACATAAAAAGCGTGTTCATGAGCTGTGTCAGGACTACAAATCTATATTAACACGACACTCATATGAACAATGTGTTGAATGGGTTGCTAAGGAACAGATTTAAAGTGTGAAAGGAAGAATATGGACTTTAGTAACATCAAATAGAGAAGAAGTGTTCAGATAACTGCACAATTGTAATATATTTCAAATGAATCCTAGAAACATACTTCTATTTTTTTGGATAAGAGAAGTTGAATAAGAATTAGAGAGAGAAAACAATACAAAAATAAAGAGTATAAGGAATCCTCAGAAAATGGGGAAAAACAAAAACAAATACAAGAGCTTAAGCTATCATGAACCAACGATTCGGTTAAGGAGTTTGGTGGAAAACACATGAATGAATTTTTTTTTATATCTCTAACAAGGACTAACACTTGAAACATTCCTCTTAAAACGATAACAACATGTAGCTAATAATATATTTATTTATTTTGAGGGGGGAGCGGTAGGGTGAGGGTCATGGGGGTATGGAGACAGCATATCTAGCATTATCCTTTGGCATTCTTTTTTATTTCTAAATAAAACCAAGGAAAATTACAAATATAGCACAATACCTATCATATGCCTGTGTTGCCTATTTTCCTTTATGTGAATGAACTGTTGTTATTTCAAATTTCTGTATTTTCTAATTAGTTACAGTAGAGGAAAACTAAGGGGAGGAAAAGTGTATTGAAAATGTAGATAGAATACCATAATATACTTTTTGTCACCAAAGTAAAAAATAAAATGGCCACACTTGACCCAAATGATAATCTTACATACCAGCATATTCTCAGATGTAGGAGTAAGGAACGAAATCTTTGCTACTGAATTATCCAATTGCACCACTTGACCATTGTACCAACGCCCATCTTTGTGACGGAATCTACATTTAGATCCAATAGAATAGCTTTTTTCCTCCAGGGGCTCTGGTTCTACATCTGTGGGATCAAGGGGCTCCACTTTCTCTTCTTCAGTAAACATATTAGTGTTATGCAGCACAGAATCTACTTCCTGTAATAATCTTGCACGTTTTAGATGAAGAAGCCCTTCCTCTGCATCTTTAATTGCCTGAACAAGCTCTTCATGAACCTGCAATATCAAAAATAAAGAGATTTAAATCACAAAATTAGCCTCAGATATTTTAGATTGGCTATCATGATCAAGAACAACAACAACAATAAGCCGTTTCCCACTAGGTGAGGTTGGCACATGGATGAAACACTGCCATAATATTCCATCATGTATATGCTGTTAGTCATAATCGCACTCCATCTCATAGAGTCAACAAAATTCTACATTATGAGGCACTAAAGATATGCCTAGCCGAAACCAGAAAGATGCCCCCAAGGCACCAATGGCATGCACCTCGCTGAAGACCGAGGCCTGGTTACAGTTCGTTTCATCATGGAAAACTATACCAAACCAAATTGGAAAAACAAGTCAATCAAACCGAACTGATTATGAGTCACCCGAATTGAACCGCATTGGTTATGGTTCAGTGAACCAGTTCTTATTTTAAGAATCAGCTTTTATTATGTGATTTTAGTTTTGAACCGGTTTAGATTTTATAGTGTTGCAAGATGAACACGGTTGTTTTGAATCTATGCTAATACAGCAGCAAATGCAGAAATCTCACGTTTCAAGACATTTTTGTTTTGAATCCATGCAACAGTTTGGAACATGGTATTGAACCCACTCTTATTCTCTTAACGCATGAACATCTGTGAGGACATCAGAACTCTCAAATCAAACCCTCCACACATATCCCACATGTAAGACCGAGACTTTAGTTGACCGTTTGAACAGCCTATTGAGCATCATTGGAGCTACAAACGTGAGTCTAAAAGTAGCATTTGGTAGATAAGTCAGAGTGGGGCAGAACATAACACATGGTTTGTATTTTGGTTGGTACATATTGAAACTAAAACAGAACGGTGAATAAGGTTAAAAATAAGTATATTTTGATTCAGCGAAAAAGGTGGAATGAAATAAAACTTGGTTCCATTCCTCTCCGTGCCAAATGATACTTTCTACAAACTAGAGACTATCTGCCTTAATTGAGCTACATATGACCAAAAATAGCAGACATTACACAGCACAGCAATCAAACTCAAACTTACACACATGCATAGCCATAAAACATCCAATGAACTACTCAAATGGATTATCCAAGTAACATCCATACAGATTTAAAAATGCAGAAACTCATAAAGCACCCTAAGAATCTCCAATTGTTCACCTCCAATTGTTCACAACCCAAAACCCCTAAGTCCTCATATATTGTCAATTTTTAACAAAACTAAGTCATCGATTGTGAAAAGAAAAAAGAATACCGCAACGAGCTCGGAGTTGGTAGGATCAGAGAGAAGAGCTTCATCGATTGCAGAGAGGGAATCCCTTTGCTCCTGCAATTGAAGCTCCAATTGCTCCTCCAGAAGAACCCTCTCTTCTGAGCTACCCATTGCTATTTGCTATTTGCTATTGCCACCACCCAACCCAACCCTAACTATTCATATCGCAGGTTTTCCTTCTTCCCCTTGTCACCTTCTTTCCATCTTCTCCATTTCTATTTTATTAACATTTATAGTACAAACCTAACAAAATCACAAATTGATTAATACGACAAAATTATTATTTTGCATTTTAATTTTGATGGAAATTTGTATCATTGTGCCCTTTTTTTATTGACAGCTGCATCATTGTGCCCTTAATACTATGAGTAAAAATAAAATATAATGTAGTTTGTTTAACTATTTTAAGCAAAAATATAAAATTAGAAGAAATGGCACTTTGCTTGTTAAGTGAAAGCAGAAAATAAAATAGATTTTTTCAAGAAGTTTTTATTTCATTTTTCGCTTTGCATTATTTATCATCAAAAAAGCATGATAAAAGTGATGTTTCCACCTATTTAATAAAGTGTTAACCAAAAACCTCATGTTAGCCTTATTGTTGAGTGGGACAACTAACTTGTCTCAAAATTATAGATGTGAAATTATTTGATTACACACTCAACCATTTTCAAATCAATAGTTATACTTGCATTTATCGACTAAAATGTCTCATTTTACATGAGTTAAATTTACCCACTCAAATATCTACCGCACCAGCTTTTATTAAAATTAATAGGCTTAAAAGCACATTTAGTCCCTCACGATTGAGCTTCGTGCAAAATGAGTCCCTAAACTTTAAAAATAGCATTCTTGATCCCCAGCGTTATACTCTGTTAATAGTATTGGTCCCTTACCCCTTTTCCGTTAGAAAATTAACGGTTTGTGCCTACATGGAATTTTTTATTAATATTTAAACTGACAAAATTAATTAAAATAAAAAAAATTTGAATCTTCATCTCCTTCCTCCTTCATTTTCATCATCTTCTCCATCATTGAAAACATAAAATCCAGAAAAAAGAATTCATCAACACAACCCCTTCTTCTATTTAATTTACCAAAAACCTTAAAATCAATGCTCAGAAACTCATGCTGAGAACCAAATCTAGGGTTTCCTCATCCCAAATCACAACCCCCAATTTGTGAAACTCATGCTCAGAACAATGAGACAGAAGACGCAAGAAAGACAAGGAAACAAAACAGCAAAAAAGAAAGGAAAAAAAACTGGCAATAAACCAGATGAAGGGCAACACAAACTCCCAAACTCTCCCTCTAACAAGAGAGATGATGCCAAGTGAGTTTGTCACCAAAAGCCATAACAGCAATTCATCGTCATGGAGCTCAAAACAAGACAGCAAGCATCCAAACCCTATCAGAAAACAAATCAGCAGAAACAGGAATACTAAAATTGAGAACCCAGATCAAACCCTCCACACCAAACCCACCATCACTAGATCTGGAGAACCCAGATCTGGAAAGAAAACTCGAAAATAAACACCATTAATGAGAAAGAAGGAGAACCCGATGGCTGGCCGAGGTAGAACGCGCGATGGCTGCAGAATTTCTTGCCGTGAAGCTCGAGAGCAGTGGGTTGGTGGGGTTTGTCTGCTGGTTCGGCTAAGGTGATTTGAGGATGGTGAAGATGAAGAACATTTAACCTATGAAGATGAAGAAGCCAGATGAGGATTTGAGAAAGAAAAAAAATTGAACGTGATTTGAGAATTTTAATTGGGAGATTTTTACTAATTGAAAAAAATATTAATTGAGATTTTTAAAAAAATTGAAGAGTCAGCACTCAACATGTGCAACTCTCTCTCCTAATGTCCTACTTCTCTCTCCTGTTAACTTTCTTCTCTCTCCTCCAAGTCATTAAAAAAACTCCACCAAAGCAAAAACCGTTTAAAATCTAACAGAAGGACTAAGTGTAGTAACAGGAGATAACGTGAGGGACTAATAATGCTAAAAAAATAGTTTAGGGACTCATTTTGCACGAAGCTCAATCGTGGGGGACCAAATGTGCTTTTAAGCCAAATTAATAATTATACTTTATAATTGAATAATATAATTTCAAACAGTGAAAGAACTGTCTACACTACCGAGTATTACTTTCGTTCCTTATTAATTGCCATTTTTATATATAAAGTTTAATCATACGGTTAATTAGCATAACTCATTATTGTTTTAATATTGCTCTTCTAAACAAAGACTTTTTTTTGGTTGGCGACTTTAACGACACGGTGGCCTCAACTGAGCAACGTGGTGACATTTTCTCTCATGTTCGAGCAAGAGCTTTTTTGGATAACATAAACTCTTGCGATTTGATTGACTTGGGTGCTACAGGTCTGGCTTTCACTTGGTTTCGCAACTGCCAAGGTCGCCTCCCTGTGCACAAGCGTCTGGACCGTGCTCTGTCCTCTCTGAGTTGGCGAGTAGGGTTTTTGGAAGGAGGTGTTGAGGTTCTCCCTAGACTGCACTCTGGTCATAGCCCGTTGTTACTCCGGTGTGGGAAGAAAGTAGAGAACTTGGGTGGCAGGCCGTTCCGGTTTGAAGCTGCTTGGGTTAACCATCATTTGTATAAGGATGTTGTTCAGGAGGCTTGGCATCATGGTGGGCCTTGTATTTTAACAACCCTGGATGAGGTCAGAAGGGACTCTATAGAATTTAATAAGAAGGTTTTTGGTAATATATTTCGTAGGAAAAAACATGTCGAGAATTGTTTGGCCTCCATTCAGAGGAAGCTTGAGACGATTGATTCTGTTGCCCTCTTGCTCCAACTTGATAAGCTGAAAAAGGAGCACCATGATATCCTTGCTCAAGAGGAGATGTTGTGGTTCCAGAAGTCCAGGGAAAAGTGGGTCAAGTATGGTGACAGGAATACTGCTTTTTTCCATGCTCAGACTATTATTCGTAGGCGGAGGAATCGCATTTTGGGTCTTAATTTGCCTAATGGGAATTGGTGTGAGGAACCTGAGACCCTCCAGTTGGGTGCCATTGAGTATTTCAAGTCTTTATTTGCTGAGACAGTTGTAGTTGACTCATCTGGATTGCCTACCACGGGTCTTCCTACTATTCCTGCTCACTTCATGGTAGGCCTTGAGCGCGACGTCACTAAGGATGAGGTGTTCTCAGCTCTCCAACACATGGGGTCTTTCAAAGCTCCTGGACCTGATGGCTTCCATGCTTATTTTTACAAGACTTATTGGGATGTGGTGGGCGACAAAGTTTTCCAGTGTGTTAGGGATGCTTTTGTAACTCAACAGTTTGATCCAGCCCTAGGGGAGACTTTAATTGCCCTCATTCCAAAAGTAGATAACCCTCTCTCTTTCAAGGATTTCAGGCCTATCAATTTGTGTAATGTTGTGTACAAGTTGATTACCAAAATCCTTGTTAACAGAATCAGGCCTCTCTTGAATGATATTATTAGCCCCATGCAGAGCAGTTTTATTCCAGGAAGAAATACTAGTGATAATGCCATAGCCCTTCAAGAGATTGTGTATCATCAGTGGAAAGCCAAGAGAAAAAAGGGTAATCTTGTCTTCAAGCTTGACCTTGAGAAAGCGTATGATCGTGTGGATTGGGTGTTTTTGAAGGAAACTTTGGTGGCTTTTGGCTTTCCCACATCCTACATTCGTTTGATTATGTTTTGTGTGTCAGTCTCACACCTTTCTATTTTGTGGAATGGCGAGAGGTTGCAATCTTTTCCGGCTAAGCGTGGCCTGAGGCAAGGAGATCCCCTTTCCCCGTACCTGTTTGTTTTGTGTATGGAGCGATTCAGTTCAGCTATTGCTACTGCTGTCTTAGAGGGAAGGTGGGACCCCATATGTACTGTTAGGAATGGCCCTGGTTTGTCTCATCTGTTTTTTGCAGATGATGTGCTCCTCTTTACTAAAGCCAAGAAGGACCAAGTCCGGCTGCTAAAAGAAATTCTTGATAATTTTTGTAAAGCCTCTGGTTTGAAGGTGAATGAGGCTAAATCTAAAATTCTAGGCTATGATGGGATGACAAATCATGACAAGAATAGTATCGCTGGCATCACAACGGATATTGGCAGGTATTTGGGTTTCCCTATTTTCCAGAAAAGGATCACAAAGCATGATTTTAATTTCATTTTTGACCGTATCAACTCTCGCTTGGCGGATTGGAAGTGCAAGCTCCTTAACAGAGCTGGTAGAATCACCCTTGCCCAGTCAGTTCTCACCGCCATGCCTGCTTATTGCATGAGTCAGGTCTGGTTTCCGCAAGGCGTCTGTGACAAGTTGGATGCTACTGTGAGAAATTTTATTTGGAAAAATCGGGATGGAAGGGGCATCCATCTGGTTGGTTGGGACCGTATAGCCCTTCTGAAATCTATTGGAGGTTTGGGTTTGCGTAAAGCCAGGGACCATAATGTTGCACTGTTGGGGAAGCATGTTTGGGAAATCCTTTCTGATGTTAATAAACCTTGGGTGCGTCTTCTTAAATTTAATTATTTTCCTACTGGGTCGTTTATGGACGTTGATGTGAATCAAGGATCTCCGGTTTTCAAGGCTTTTGGGAGAGCTAGAAACGTTTTGGGGCAGGGGTTTGCTTTCCAAATAGGTAATGGTATGTCTTCCTTTTGGAATGCAACGTGGTGCAATGGCCAACCCCTTTGCCAGCAAGTTGATTTTGTGCATTATTATGATGTGGACAAGAAACTTCAGGATATTTGGGATGGGAATGTTTGGAGATTGGATCTTTTGTGGACTTTGTTACCTGGGAACTTGGCTCAATTAATTTGCGCTAATGAACCTCGTCTGAATCCTCATGTTGAGGACAGTATTAGATGGACTGGGAATGTGAATGGTGAGTATAGTACTAAGTCAGGGTATGATTGGATCATTCATCAGAGAATTGCTGGAATGGGAGATGTGCTAGGTCCTAACCCTCACTGGCGGTGGATATGGCGTTTGAAGATACCTTTAAAGTGTGTAGTCCTCGTGTGGCTTGCAGCTCATGATGCTCTCCCAACAAACGAGTGCAGATACAAGCGTGGTATGACCCCTTCCGCAACATGTGGGCTATGCAATGAAGAAGAAGAAACGGTGCTTCACTGTCTTAGGGAGTGTAGATTTGCCATGGCTGTGTGGTTGCGACTGGGTTACCCTCCATCTAGTCCTACCTTTCTTTTGCAGGATCAGCGTGCGTGGCTCAAGGAAATTCTGGGTGATTCTGATCCGATTGCGGCAGCAGCGATTTGGTGGATTTGGATAGCCAGGTGCACCTACTGTTTGGAAAATGTGATGCTAAACTCTGTTTTGGTCATGTCTAATATTGCAGGGATGGTTACTGAGCTCCAGTCTTATTCTCGTAGTGCTACTGCAAGCTTCCCCTCTCCCCCCAGACTTGTGCGTTGGCTGCCTCGTAGCCAGAGTAGCTTGGTGGTGAATGTAGATGGTAGTGTTCGTGGTGATCCTAAGCGCGGTGGTTTCGGTGGTTGCTTTAGGAGTGGTCATGGCCAGTGGTTTGGTGGTTTCTATGGGTTTAAAGATGATTCTCAAATTTTGCACCTAGAGCTGCTTGCCATTTATCATGGTTTAACAATTGCTTGGGGTCGCGGTGCCCGGGATGTGGAGTGCCAATCGGACTCCCAAGAAGTTGTTACTCCTGTGAACTCTACTCCTCCGTCGAGACATTTGTATGCGTCTCTTATTTGGGATATCAAAGATCTTCTTAATCGTGATTGGCGTGTGGAAGTGATTCATACTCTGAGGGAGGGGAATGCTTGTGCTGACTTACTTGCCAAGTATAGAGCATCTCAGGACAGTAGCTTAGTGGCTCTTGATAACCCCTTAGATGGGATGAGTTTATTATTGTTAGCTGATTTTATGGGCGTCTCATCCGTGAGACCGTAGTTCGGGGCTCTCCTGCTTTCTTTTTCTTTCTTTTTGAACTGTACCAAAAAAAATGTTGGACAACGTTCGAGTACATTTTACAATTTACAGCTACCTCTTCCCCGAAGTGAATCATCCCTCATCCCTGCACCATCATGCTCTTAGCTATTCACGCCACTGCGCACCACTACGATTGAATGAAAAAAACACCAAACTTCAATCTTTGTTTGTTTTCCTTTTTTTTTTTTTTGTTTGAAAGTATGAAAGTGAGTTTTTATTTAACTGTAGGGTTATCTGGGCCACCTTTTTTGGGCCCAATACCTGCACAGCCTTAAACAAATTCATTTTTCAATATTTTGAGACACAAGCTTCTTCTTTGTTTATAGCCTAGGGGTGCCTGACAAAACAAAAATGTACTTTTTTATTTGTAACAAGCTTCATAATACTTTGTGGTACAGGTTTCAGTTCACGGCCCATTATGTTTCTTTTAACAAATAATGTAAATGGAGCCCATAACACAATCAGTATTATATTTACCATTTTTGTGACCACAATCTTCTCACCACTCACCAGCAACAGCATCAGCTCCTACCTTCACATTTTAACTCTCATTTGTCCTTAGTTACCCGCCCCAAGTTTGGTATTTATTACACAAACAGAAATTAGATGAACCTACAAAGTGGTCCAACCATAACACTACCTATTCACAATTTAAGATTGCCAACCCTAATCTCAATCCAATTTAAGATGCACAAAGTCCTTAGAAATCTGAATCTAAAGCATGATCATAATCTGAAGCAATCTATATTTATGCATCCAAAAATCACAACCCCCTCTCATTTTTTGGGGTTAAACAACTCCAAAGAAAGTCTCTTTTTAGGTTTGCAATGAATTTGACTATACCATCACCGGACTTCTTAATTCACATGTCAAATCAATTTCTTAATGTATTAGGTAATTACAATTTAAAAGTTTCATTAAATCAATTATCACTTCATTTGTATGCTAAAGTGGGTTTGAGCAACCACCCTATCTACAAGCATCAGTGGCCATACAACCACAAAGCATTAGACAGAGGAATATGATGGGCATCATACAACTATCCCCTCTTCCTTCTATATTTCCTGATAAGAACAGAAAAACAAGTTGACAAAGAAAATATTATACTAAACAAATTTTACAAGTGGAGCAAGTATAAACAACACATCATTATTTATCAAATTTTTCCAGAAAAATGTTCACTTGACATCTCATCTTTCACCTTTCACCACTAGTGAAATATGGAAAAGAGAAAAATAACTGATGTGATAGAAATAAAATAAAGAAATAAAAATGAAAACATAATAAAAATGATATGTAAGAGAAAAAAAAACTACAGTGATTACCAGCACTAAAGTCATTCCTTCATTTTACACCCTTCTTAAAAAAAACTGTCACAAATTAATTATCAATTTCATATGAATTCCGGAAGTATCTCCACATGATCATGTGAATGCGTGTCAAAAGAGGATGAGGACTAAGATTAAGGACAAAAAGATATTTCAAACACACTAATTACATGGAAATTTATAAGAAAAAAATATTATGCTGAATATTGGTGTCACATTCAGGGACGAAATTAAAATTTTCCTCTGTGAAGATGTTGCGTACGAGTAACAAAGTGCTAGTAAGAAGAGACAAGTGCCAAATTCCACAAGCAACAGCTCGTGAAGCCTACCTTGAAAGTTCCATTACATGTAGTTTGGAAAACAGACAAGAAAATTTTCAATGCTTCAAAACCCTTGTGCTTTTTTTTATTAGGCTTATTAGCACTTTTGGTCCCCCACGTTTTAAAAATGTGTAAAAAGAGTCCCCACGTTTAAAAATAGCATAATGGTACCTCAACGTTAATCTCCGTTAGCAATTTTGGTCCCTCAGCTGATTTCCGTTAAAAATTTAACGTTTTTGTTTGAGTTGGCGTTTTTTTTTATGATGTGGCATTCCAGTTAGAAGATAAAAATGAAAAAACATTAATTAATAATTAAAAATAAGAAATTATTAATTAAAAAACCCATAAACATTTAATTGTTCATCTTCATCTTCATCTTTTTTTAAGCTGAAATGCAGTCTCTTCCAAATGCATTCTGGGCATAGAGATCAAAACCCACTTTAGATGCATCAAATGCATTCTCTTCCAAAGATTCACTTCCCAAATTCATGACCAATTTCAACCCTTTATGCTAAATCTGGGTATAGAGATCAAAACCCACTTTAGATGCATGAAAAAAGAATTTCTTGGATCCCACAAGGTAAAAAGAACATTCAATTTGATGAACCCCAAACCCAGTAAATAACAAACACCAATTTCTCCATTGTGTGTTTCTCCACTCACTCTGCAGCAACCAATTTTCACACGCACAGAGAGACAGCAACAACAACCACTTTAGCCATGACCCATCACAAAAACCACACTCCTTCTCCCCACAGCCACCCGTGACGGAACCGCCGCCGTCAACTCCACCTGCATGCCGCGTGAATAGAGGGGGGAGAAGGGGATTTGTGGAGGATTCGCGTTTTCGGCGCCCTTTGTTGTTTCCCAGATCCAAAAATTTACACTTTCTTGCTGAAATTTCTCAGATCCATAAATATCAAGTTTTGGTTTCAGTTGTGGTGAGTGGGTATGCACATGGGGTACTGCAATGGCAAAGATTTGTTGGGTTTGAAGATTCTTGGCCCCATTCTTCTGCCTTTCATCTTTGATTTGCTGGGTTTGAATTTTTTTGGTGATTTTGAACTAAGGCCCTCCTCGATTACTCCCTTTTAAGCAACGACCTCCCTCCATCTACCCCTTTTCTTGCCCATTGGAAACGCCACCGGCACCCCCTGGGGCTCCGTCGCCGCACCCTTCCACCGCGTCTCTTCTTCATCCCCCTGTTCTGTTCTTTCTGCAACTCTTCTTCCTGGTTGCATGAATTGATTTTAAGAGTTAATTAGGGATTTAAGAGTTAATTTAGTTAATTAAGGATTTAAGAGTTTTTTGCAGTGTTTGCATTTTAATAAAATGATTTTATTTTATTTTAATTTTTTATTGTATATGTGGAATTTATAAATAGCCATTTCTAAAACTCATCTCTCCTATTCAGGTTCCACGTCATTTAAAAAAAAATCCACATCAGCCAAAAACTAACGTTTTTGGACGGAAATCAGCTGAGGGACCAAAACTGCTAACGGAGATTAACGTCGGGGTACCATTATGCTATTTTTAAACGTGGGAGACTATTTTTACACATTTTTGAAACGTGGGGGACCAAAAGTGCTAATAAGCCTTTTTATTATTATTTGAACCATATTGATGCTGATACAGAGTCAATCATGTTCGAGCCAAATAGGATCCGAGCCAAATAGGATCATAGACAGCAAAGTTTTTCCTACCAAATATTCTGCATTTACATTGACTCAAACCTGAGAATTCAAAAAATCCATGAGCTACTTTGGATTCAGATGGATTTATTCTTTACTTTCACTAAAATTTACAGGATACTAGAAATAATACCCGTGCGTTGCACGGGTTTATGTACACTATTTTTTTTTAATATAGTATAAAAATTATTACAGTGTAATTAAATTTCTTTTGTATTAGTATTAAATTAATTTTAAAAACTTTGGTTGTAATATATTTTATTGATTTGTGTTCTCTGTTTTTAGGTTTATAATTGTGGTTTCAACTACAGAGGTGTTGATTTATCATATATCCGGTTGTAAACATTGATACTCAATTATTGTCCCCATATGTTATTCTATTTTTCAAGTAATAAGGTTTTAGCTTAATTGCACTTTTGGTCCCCCAACTTTGGCCTTCCTGCGAAAATCATCTCCAAACTTTAAAATTAGCAAAAAACGTCCCTAACATTTACACCCGGTTGCAAAATTGGTTTTCCGTCCAATTCCATCCAATATTTAACGGAATATTCCTCAAAAAATTAATTAAAAAATTTAGTATCTGAAACATTCATCATCTTCATATTAAAAACCCAGAAATTCAAAAACTCAAACTCAAATTCACAATCTTCCCAACAACAAACCCATATTAAATTCAACCACAAAAATTTCCAGAAATAAAAGCCAATACTCATTTTCCCTCACCCAAATACAAAAATTCAAAAATATTGTTCAGAGGTGGGGTTTTGACATGCACCAAAGAAGAGGAGGTGGGGTTTTGACCTGGAATTTTGACCCACCTGCATTGAACCCAAATCTGAATCTGCCATAGACCACCCCGCCGCTCCTCGTCGTCACCGAAGCACCACCGCCGCTCCTCTTTGAATACTCCATCTCCATCTCTCTACCTCCCTCGATCCTACTCTCTTTCTTTGCCTGTTTTTGTTTGGTTTAGAGTAGAGATGAAGAAGGCATAGGAGTAGATACGCGACGGCGGTGGTCGGTGACTGAAGAGCTTCAACAGAGGTGGTGATGGCGCGACGCTTCGTAGACTGGAGATCCACGTAAAGGAGGCGCTGCGAACCCAGAGGTGGTGGTGGCGGCGCGTTTGGTGGTGATACTGCCAGATCTTGATTTTGAAGAAGAGGAGGAAGTGGTGGCAAATGGCTCTAGCAAAAGAAGGAAGTGGTTTCGAAGAAGAAGGTGGTGGTGGTGCTCGATCTAGATTCCCACATATCTGACCTCAAATCCTAAAAATGCACTCTGATTTCTTTGAGTGAAAGGAGAATGGAAAGGATTTGCTTTTTTATGTAAGGTGTTTGATGGTTTTTTTTTATGTAAGGTGTTTGATGGTGACTGGGTTTGAAGAGATTGATTTTTTTTTTCTGGAATTTTTTCAGCTTTATGTTGAAGATGGTGATGAAGATGTTTGAAGAAGATGAACATTCATCAATTTTTAGGTTTTTGTTTTATTTTCTTATTTTTTTTATTTTTATCCTAGAATTCGTTAAATATTGGATGGAATTGGACGGAAAACCAATTTTGCAACTGAGTGTAAACGTTAGGGACTTTTTTGCTAATTTTAAAGTTTGGGGACGATTTTCGCAAGAATGCTATAGTTGGGGGACCAAAAGTGCAATTATGCCTAAGGTTTTAATATAAGTTATAATAACATTTTTTTTATACTTTTTATCCACAATAAAATAATTTTAACTTTTTTTTGAACTTGAAATAATTTTAACTTAAAAATTATAATAAGTTATAATTTTAGTATCGTAAAATATTATTTAGTAAATTTAAATTTATTCAACTTTTGTTATAATTATTTTTCTCTGTTATGCTTCCTCAAGTTATTTTTACTTCTATATAATAGATCAAAAATCATATTAATTATTTTTTTTCAAATAATATACACATTCGATATAGTAATAATAATATCTTATAGAGACATTTTTTAAAAAAAATTTCAACTATTTTTTCGATATTAATTATTAATAAATAATTTTTTATAAGTAATAAATAGTAATAAGTTTTATTTTTTATTTTTTTAAAATTTCTCAACTTATGATTAATAACTAATAAGATTTATAATTATTATTAACAATAATGTAAAGAGTATAAACAAATTATTATTAACAATCTAATATTATCATTAATGTAAGGTAGTCAATTTCAATTATTATTATTTTTGAAAAATTCACCTCAAGTTGTAATGAATAATTAAAATTTAAATAATTTAAATATTTCATTTTAAATAAGAGAAATTGAAAAGTTTTAAATTTTAATATTTACTTTTAAATATGAGAAATTGAAAAGTTTAACAATTAATAATTAATATAATGAATAATTTTGATGTATTTTTTATTTATTTTTCAATTTTTTTATTTAATGTTTTTCATTCAAAATAAATTTACTATTTTTTATGTGTTTAATGTTATTTTTTCAAGTCTGCTTTACATATGTATATATATATATATATAGAAATTTTTATTTTAAAAGTATTTTATCTAAATTAATTATTAATAAATATGATTTTGTTTTTAATTTTGATTTTTTAAATTTGTTAAATGCAATGCTCAAGTCAATTTTAAGTCTATGAATGTTGTTATTTAATATAAGTAGTTGAATAGTTTTTTATAATACAAATTTTTTCAGTTTTTAATTTATTAAATTATATATTTTTTAATGTATTTAATATAAAAGTATGTGAGCTTTTATAATTTAATGCATTTATTGCATGCAAAAAGCACAAGTGTGCTTTACATATATATATATATAGATTTCAAGTTAAGGGAAAAAAGACCCAAGAAAAAGAGAAAGCATCCACCTATCAAATCATTCACCGCCCAGCACATCTAAATTACCAACCCTGCCAAACACTTTGAGTGCCATAGAAGGCAAAATGATTGTTCTTTTTCTTTAGCATTTTCTCTCAAAATAAGAAAAAGAAAGAAGAAATTATCACTGTCTACATCTCTCACCTAACTAAGTTACTTCCCAAGCTAAGGAGAACAAGAGAATAAGGAGGAAAAACTAGGGTTATGACAAAACCAATATGAAAAGTACCCAAAAAATAAAAGCATTGTTTCCCTCACTAATCCTCATCCAGCCTATTCATAACTGTCAACTACTCAATTTACATTCACACAATCACAACATAACAAGATTGAAATCAGCATAAGCAAAAGAAGCTAAACTACAGGTAGAAGCTAGTTTATATTCTAAAAGTGATGAATCATAGTTGAACAATGATCACAACTAAGCCTAACTTTGTTCTTAACTCCTGTTATAGATACCAAGAGATACAGAGAAAGATCTGTGTCAGTGAAGTGGGTATTGCACACCCACATTAGAAAACACCATTCCATAGATCCTTGTAACAAACTGATGATTATACCTTCTACTTTTTATCTCAGCACCAATTCAATAATAAGAAAAGAAAAATGATGAGCAATAACACTGTTTTTGATACACCATGTCAGTGATGGTGGAAGATTTACTCACAGAAACTAAGATCATATTACAATAATCTTATAACTGATCATCAATCATAATTTTCAATTTCATTTTCATTTTTTCCGCATAATAAAAAAAGGGAAAAAAGAAAGAAAAAAAAAATCAAAGTTGCACAAATTGAAGAAGAAAAAATTTCATGATTTCTTCCACGAACCAATACATCTTCATCGTCCATCAGAGACAGAGAGCGGTGCAGTGCAGATCATCACCAGCATCCTCCGCCGGCGGCGCGTTGAGATCAAACGGCAGCGGCTGGCGGCGAATCGGCAGCAAGGATGAAGAAGCGACGTTGTCTCCATTGCCGTCGTCAACCACCGATGACGAGGAATCGCAGTCGCTGCGGCAGTCTTCAGGAACAACGGGCGGGGACCGAGGGTACCTCCGGGCGGCTGCAACCGGCGGAGCCGGAGGTCTGACAGGGCGGGGACCGCTGAAGGACTCGACGGTGCTGCTCATGCCACTGGAGGTAGGCCTCTGATGATCGTGAAACACGTTGCCGGCACCGGCACCAGCACCGGCGGCAGGGTAGAACCGGTGATCGGCGAACGGATCGGCGGCGGCGTTGTCGTGCTGGTGGTAAAACGGTGTCGAGAGGGGAAAATTCGTCTTGGCTTTCGGTCCCCGGAGGTTTCTGGCGGCGGTGTCATACGCACGCGCCGCGTCCTCTGCGGTGTCGAACGTTCCGAGCCACACCCTGGCTTTCTTCATAGGGTCTCTGATCTCGGCGGCGAACCGGCCCCATGGTCTCTTTCTGACGCCCCGGTATCTCGGCTCTTGGAAAAAAACCGGCCGCGGACCGGGTCCGTCGAGCTCGACCGCGCCGGCGCCGGCGGCGGCTCCACCCTTACCCATCTTCAAAGGCCGAATCTTTTCTAAATTCTAAGACGACCCAGAAGATCGAAATCGGAGAAGGAGGAGGAGAAAGCCGTGAAAATTGATGGAACAAAAAGGGATACAAGCCTTTGACCTGTTGATTTTGGGGGGTTTGTGATTACAAAAGGGTTGATGAATTTGAGAGGGAGGAAAAGGGTGATGGGTTTTTCATGGTTTGGAGATTAAAGAGATGAAGGTGATGATATGATTATGAAGATGGTGGTGAGACTGAGAATGAGAAGGAGAGGGGAAAGAGGGAGAGAGAGAGGGAGAAAAAGGTGAATGTGTGGTAGGGAGGAAGAGGGTTTGTGGTTGAAGGAAGGTACCATAACAACAACAACAACAAAACACACCACCCAACACCTTCTCTTGATCTTTGATCTTCTTCTACCACTACTACTACACAAAATATATTAATAAGATTGAAAATGGACCTCTAGAATGTAGTTTTCTTTCTTACCTTTGTTGGGTTTCTCTACCTGAGGCTGAAATGGCCTTCCATTCCTCATTTTTTTTTCATTATTTTTTATATTTTCCTTTTTTTTAATACTTCCCTTTCTTGTAACTTGATTTCTCTTCTAATTAAAAAAAAACTAAAAACTTGATTTCTCTTCCTCTTCTTTTGTAAAAATGTGTTCACACGAAAACAATATTAGGACATGTTCGGTTCGGTGGTCAGGACATGATAGGATATGACAGGATAGTAATTCTATCATGTTGTTATTTGTTGTTTGTTGTGTCAGAATGATAGAATAACACTATTATGTCTCATATCCTATCTTATCTATCATGTGTAAAGGGCTCGTTTGGTGGTTAGGATATGAAAAGAGCAGGATATGATAAATGATTGAATAATGACAAGATATGATAAGAGCAGGATAGACTCTTATCATATCTTGTGTTTGAGGTAGACATGATATTGATAGGATATGATAGAAAGAATGAAAATGTATCAAATTTTCATTTGAAATAAAAAAAATCATAATATTCATTAGCTGATATCCTATCCTGTCAGGATAATTTCTATCATAAGTTCTCCCTCATGATAACTTTTACACATGATAGACAGGATATGATAAGGGAGATGATAGTGTTATCATATCATGCTGGCACAACAAACAACATATTACAACATGATATGATTACTGTTATCATATCTTGTATGTTTAATTGCTTATCATTTGCACAAAATGGGCCTAAAAGTTATCCTGAGGGAGGAGTTAGGAAAAACCTTATCTTAACAGGATATGATACTAGTTATATATTTTCTTTCAATATCCTAACTCCAAATTAATTAATTTTAATATTATATAATTTATAATAATATTAATTAATACATATAAAAACATTAGTTTAACTAGAATAAATAAAATTATTATTCACAAATAGTAAAATAGACTACTCACTTACGAATCTTGATTTATTAATAGTAATAGACTTCCATTATTATTTAAAAATTATTTATCTACTTATATAATAATTTAAATATAAAGTACTTTTGAGTTCAAAAAAATATAAAGTACTTTTGATATAATAATATTTTTAATTTAGTTAATTTTTATTGTTTATCACGTGTCACAACTAAGTGAAAACCAATTTGTTACAAATATTAATTTTTTTAATAAGTAATAAACAAATTTTATGTTTTCATCTCATAATATTTAAAATTATTTATCTACTTATGTAATAATTTATAATTTAAATACAAATTACTTTTGAAATAATAATATTCTTAATTTATTTAACTTTTATTGTTAATTATCACGTGTCATAACTAAGTGAAAACCAATTGGTTAATTGCATAATTTTATTTAAAATATAGGTTATCATTAAAACAATAGAATAGGCTAATTAATAAAATTTAAATTAATTTTAGTTATTTTAAAATATAGGTTCATTCATGAAAATGTAAAAAAATTAAATTTAATAGAATGATCGATTTTTAAATGTATTTTTTATTCAAATATAAATTTGATACATTTTTTCTGATCATATCTTGTCCTTATCATGTGATATGCTCTTATCATACCATGTTGTTATCATGTTCACATATCCTATCTTATCATATCATATCTTGTCCTGACCACCAAACGAGCCCTTAGATTTGTAAGAAACAGGAAGAAAAATAGAAAAAATAGAAATAAGTAAAGATATGATGAATAATGTGATATGTTTTTTGTGGTACATGAATAGTATGATATATCTATCTATCTATCTATCTATCTATCTATCTATCTATCTATCTATCTATCTATCTATCTATCTATCTATCTATCTATCTATCTATACTATATATAAAAGCAGAGTTTCTGCAGCCTTGAGGGCAAACTGGTCATTCAATAATTCATTGCACTACAACCTAATTTTCAGGACGGGTATTTTACTAAAAATCCACATAATTTTTCAAAGATTCAATCCTAGTCGTTGATAACTTTGTGGCAACTCTTCAGCTTCAGGAGAAAAGTCAATTTCATAGTAATCTCATTGTCTTTTGGCATTCCAAAATGAATTCACTAAGCTCAATTTTTTAGAACCTTTGAAGAGACCTTCAATCTTCTTCAGTTTTTTAGACCTTCAATCTTCTTTAACCCTTAAACCACGAGTATAAATACCCATTTGCTCCATACTATTTTTTGTGGTTTTCTTACCTTTATTTTGCTTCTTATCTGGTTTAAAGTAGATCAATCATTGACCCTTCAAGCTTGATCAAGCTTCCAAATGGTGAATGTTCTTCCATGTATTTTTTGCTTTTCCCTTCTATTTTATCATTTTTTTTATGTTTTCTCATTTTTTTTTAAAGTGAGTGGGTCTACAAAGGCTTGAGCTTCTAATTTCGAATATTATCGTTTAGTTTTTCTGAATTTCAGGTTCTAATTGTGCGAGTGGAGAAGAGGACAAATGAGTGTGTTATGAGGAAACAAGCAAAGCAAGACAATTGTGTAAAGAAATAACTAATATGTTTCTATTTTTTCCTTTAAAATGTAGTTTTCCTTAAACATTCATGCTTGAATTTACAAATTGCTATTTTGTTGGGAAATGACTCAACTTACTCCTTTTTTGGCATTTTGTTGGACGAGGACTCAACTTGCACCATTTTTTGCATGGGTTTGAAACACAAAATTAAGAATTTGTGTTTGCAATTTGGTTTAAATAACCAAGATGAATGATTCTTGCTTCCATAGTTGAACAACTTGGAAGGCAAACTGTATTGACTAGGAAAATGCACTCTTGAAGGGTAGTTGTTGCAACAATAATGATATGTGTGATGAGGATGATCAAGCTTCCAAATCATGATTGTTATCTTTACCTGATGTTGTATATATTCCGACTTTACTCTTCTTATACTTTTTTTATCCTTAAAAATTAATATCATTTTGTCCCATCCATATATTATTATATATTTGACAAGAGTTTGAGTTAAATATTTCAAATGATTTCTTCTATTGGTACCAGAAAAGAAGGAAGGATATCCAACTTTAATAGAGACACATACAACTTTAATGAAAGAGACAACGGTTAAAGAACCCAAACTTGCTCATCAAGGTTTTGTAAGTTCCTTGAAATCATTATGTTCTTGCATCGACTTAAATTACTCCAAACCAATGTTAAATCTAGAAAATTTACTTAAATTTGATAGAAGAATGTTCAAGTTTATTGGTACATTACTTATTTTTATTTATATTATTAGTAAATTGTAATAATAAAAGTTTGTGCATAATAATATCTATTTATTAACATAATAAAAATTTAAGACTAAAATTGATAACATAATGAGTTGAAGAATATTATAGAGATGTTGATGGAAACTTTTATATGTTAATAGTACAAAAAATAATAGTAGGCCAAGACATATAAATATAAATAATACTTTTCATATCTTATAACTAATTGATAAATCTTAGTGTCATGTAATTTGAAACAATATCATTTACATGGAATTGGGTGAAACTTACAATTGGATAGTAAAGAGGTATATGTTATAAACTTGAAGTTCATTCAATAAATTTTTAGCAGTTATAAAATGCGAATTCCTTAAGTTTCATTCTATATTAGCAATTATAATAATTAATGTCATGAATAAATATTATTTATGACACTCACACACTTTGTTTACTGTAGTGTTAAGGTTGAATAAATGAGATATGCGAAAGTGTTGGAAAAATTAAAATTATAAGAGTAATATATGAAACTTGATTAAAAATAATTTAAATTAATAATTTAAAAAATAATAATAGAATGAGTTACTATTTAAGGAAGAAATATCATATATATAAATATGAATTAGACTTAGGTAAATGTTCAAATTGAAATAAATACAAATATTTGATTTTAAAAAGAAAACTTTGAATTTTAATTTTAACTATCCAATATTGAAATTTTAAACTAAAACCAATATATGTTAAATCTAAATTGAAAGAGAAAAATATTTAAACATCATTTACTCATAAAGCTAATGTTCATTAAAAACATAACGGTTACAAAATTAATTAAATTGAAATTGAAAGAAATCATTTAAATACAATTTAATCTATTTTTATTTTGACTTAGTAATTGATGAATAATTGAGGTTGTTATAATAATATTTGAGTGTTATTAATCCTTTAATCTTCCACTAATGCCAAGTGATAAAATTTCCATGCAATTTTTTATTATCTTTATAATAAACTTATACTAATTTGTTTTTCATTTTCTCTATAGATTGTAATTATAATTTCTTCTGGGAGATGCGTAAAAAGGAGATATTTACATGACCTTTTGCATGACTTCCTACACTATATTATTTGGTGTATTATTGTTTTGTACTAAAACATTATGGATGGCTAGAAGTTTTATGTCGTTTTTTATTTTCACCCTCCTCAAAGGGGATCCAAAAACAAAACCAGCCAAAAAATACTCTTTAAGATTCTGCAGACCCAACCAAAACCCAACCAGACAGTCAAAAAAATCTAGCAAAACGAGATTTCCTAATGACTAATACTTGCTAGGTTACTTCTCATACAACAACAGCATTGCATGCTCACATTGTAGTTTATTATTAATCTTTATCTTTTTTTTATTTTACATGTTATTGGGCATTTAGTTCAAAAAAGGTGGATTAATAGAAGGTGAAAATGATGGGAAGACAAATAGGCATATAGATGTTGCAATACACGATTCGACGTGAGTCTTTTTCATACATTGATTGATTATATTAAATTTTTTAGACTCTCCTAAATCATTAGGTTTACTTTATTAAAATTAGAATGAAAATTGCGGAGGCAATCAACTGGTGTGTACACTTTGAGGCTTATACGCAGATCAGATGGTGGCGTACTTAAGCCAAGAAAATAACAAAGAAATTTTAGTTGTGATAGTTCATCTTTGTAAGATCAAAAACTTGGGATGCTGATGATGAAGTTCGAGATTGGGTACACAGTTGAAAGAAACCATGTTTGATGGAAGACTAGGAATTGAGCGTTAAGTAGCTTACGTGAAAGTTATGAAGGCCTTGCAACTGAGAGCAATTCAAGGTGCAATAATGAAAATACCAAATATACAAATTATTTTGGGATTTAGTCAGTCAAGAGCGTCAATTTGTTCTAGGTAAACTCTTCTTTTCTATGTGATATTCATATACATACTCTGTAGTAAAGTTATTTGGATATCCAAGTAAAAATCTTTTCTTGGCTTAAAAAAACGCAAAACAAATCCGCCAGAACTCCAAGATGCATAAACTCCCAAGAACATCCACTAAACTCATCGGCTTCAGGCATAACAGCACCGGTGTGAAGCAGATTCAACAATTCTTATATTTAAAATAAATTTTATTCTTTTAATTCATGATTCTTCTTTTAGTAAATCTATAAAAATAACTGAGAATATGAAAAAAATACACATTATAAACAAAAATGAATATCTCAGTGTATTTCACGGGTCACAATACTTGGACTTGAATTAAAACTTCTCGAGTCAAAATCTGTTTATATTTTCCAATTTTTTTTCTTCTGTTTTTGTGCTCAATCAACAATTACTCTATATGAAAATTATTGTTACCTCAAAAAAAAATTAAAAATACTTTCTTTTTGGGTAAGACGTCTTTCTTTTAAGGAAATCATGTTCGACTCGAGAACATCCATATCCCTGTGAGGTTATATCTCTTAGGGGAAAGTTTCTTTCATTCCAAATCAACACACACTTTGTTTCTCACTAACACTTGCTAAACTGGTACTACCTTTCTTTCCACCGCCATTAAAACCCCCCATTGGTTGCTTCCCACATCAGATTCACTCACAGCAAAATGAAGCTTTGTTTCTTCTTCTTCTTGTGGGTATCACTATCAGCTTCCTTCACATTCTTCACCTTTGCCTTGGCTAGCAACGTTTCCTACGATGGTCGCTCCCTCATCATTGATGACCAACGCAAGCTTCTTATCTCCGCTTCCATTCATTACCCACGAAGTGTTCCCGCGGTGAGACTCCATTATCAACTTCTAACTTGTAAAGTCCGCACCTTTGCTTTTCATTCCTCATAAAAATCCATTTTTTATGTTATTTTCAAGTTTTCAATCAAAACTTGTGGGATTTGTGGGTCTTTCTGTAATGATCCTTGATTGAATTTATTTATTTTTGCTATAAAGAAAGGCTATTGAAGAGATTGCTTTTGGGATTGACTTTGTTTGAGAATTGATGATTTCTAGATTTTTTTCAGAATTCATGAAGAAGATGATGAAGGTCATGAGAGGAGGTCATGAGAGGAGGAGATGAACATGATTAATTTTTGGGTTATTTTCAGTCACCGTTCAATTTTTAACGGAAATTGGACGGAGGACTAACGTTGCACACATGAGTTAACGTGGGGGACCATCCACGTAATTAAATTTAGTGGGGGACCAAAATCGTGAATTTGATAAATGTGGGGGACTAAAGTTGCAATTAAGCCAAGAATTTAAGGGCTTGTTTGGTGGACAAGACAAGATAGGATATGACAGGATAGTAATCATATCCTGTTGTTATCTGTTGTTTGTTGCGTCAGCAGGATAGGATAACACTATCATGTCTCCTATCCTATCCTGTCCATCATGTGTAAAAGTTATCCTGAGAGGGGAGTTAGGATAGAACAGGATAGGATACCAGTTATATATTTTCTTTCGGTATCCTAACTCCAAATTAATTTATTTTAATATTATATAATTTATAATTTATAATTTATAATAATAATTAATAAATTTAAAAATATTAATGTACCTAAAATAAAAAATGAATAAAATTATTATTCGTAAATAGTAAAATAGACTACTCACTTACAAATATTGATTTACTAATAGTAATAGACTAATTTAATATTTTCATCTCCTATTATTTAAAAATTATTTATCTACTTATATAATAATTTAAATATAAATTAATTTTGAAATAATAATATTTTTAATTTAGTTAATTTTTCTAATTTATCACATGTCACAATTAAGTGAAAACTAATTGGTTAGAAATATTTATTTTTTAATAGTAATAGACTAATTTTCTATTTTCATCTCCTATTATTTAAAATTATTTATCTACTTATATAATAGTTTACAATTTAAATATAAAGTACTTTTAAAATAATAATATTCTTAATTTAGTTAACTTTTATTGTTAATTATCACGTGTCACAAATAAGTGAAACACAATTGGTTAATTGCATAATTTTATTTAAAATATAAGCTATCTTTTTTTAAAACAAAATATAGGCTATCTTCAAAATAATAAAATAGGCTAATTAATAAAATTTAAATTAATTTTACTTATTTTAAAATATAGACTAATTCATAAAAATATATAAAAAATTAAATTTAATAGAATGATCAATTTTTAAATGTATTTTTTATTCAAATATAAATTTAATTAATTTTCCTTATCATATCTTGTCCTTATCATGTGCACCTCAAACACAGGATAGGATAAGAGTCTATCCTGCTCTTATCATATCATGTTGCTATTCTGTTGACATATCATATCTTATCATATCCTATCCTTACCACTAAACAGACCCTAATAAAGTCTGAATCCTTTATCAGTTTCGAAAATGCTTTTGAAGGATTAAGACTCAAGTAATTAAGTTTTTCAAAGAGCAAGAATTTTCCCAATAAAAACAGATTATTCCACAATGATTAATGACAGTAATGATCAATTGTCTCTAATGTTGCTAAATTAGCTAGCTAGCATTAGCTGTGAAATGAAAGCATCGAGTAAAACATTTTTTCCCAAAAGAGAATGCTCAAACAATGGCTTGAAATAAAACTTTGAATTAGAACGAGCCCCAATGATTGATTTTACTATTTAATTTACACAGACACGTGGTAACATGTGATTTCTTCTTCTAATCATCGAAAAAAATATGTGATTTCTTCTTCTTGTTTTTATTTAATTCTCAACCCTATTTCACTCTAACTTGGGTGATTGGAATGAGTAAAATTTCCACAAACACTCGTTATACATGACTCATCCAATGTAATTAATTACTAGATTATTTCTGAAAACAATTGTATGGCGTGGGAAGATTAATTACTTGTATTATTTGCAGCTAGCTGTGGATTGTAGTAATTTGTTGTTTTGTTTCATTGAGACAAACAGAACGTGTTGATAGAGATAATAAAGAGGTGCAATGAAGATGAAGATTTGAATTGCTCGCATTTCCAAAATGACCATGAACCAGTGGACAACCCTCACATGACAAATAAAAATTAAAATAAAATAAAATAAGATAAGCCAAAGAGAGGGATCTAATTGTCATTTCAACCCATTCGGCCAGGGCATCTAGTCTCTAGAACCAAGTAATGCTGCTGCTAAAGCAGGTTGACCGTTGACCACAGCAAAAAGTGGGCCCACCAGACACGTCTCTCTTTCCTCGGGGACCCCACCATGGTGGGACACGTCATGATTCAAACCGGGTTGGGTTGAGTGGAGAACCCGGTTCGGACAAAGAGCAGGATCTGGGTGGAGGGTCTCGTCTGTCTGAACGCCACAGAACTCGTGAGTTGAGCCCACGCTTTTCTTTTTCTTTCTCTCTTCTGCTTGTTTTCGGGGAGAGGTTATTATATTACTCCCTCTGTTCCTATATATAAGTCACAAATAACTAATTCTCTTAGATTAAGAAAAGTTGTTACTAGTAATAAATTTGTCAAGAAAATGATTAACTTTCCTAGATTACCCTTATTTATTTTCCTATTATTTTCTCTCTCCAAGTTAATATTCCAAAAGTTCATCATCTCTTTCATATTAAATATGAGGGTGAATATGGAAAAAAAGTATTTAATGCTTCCTAAATATTAGAAAGTGACTTATATTTATAAAAATTTTTTTTTCAAAAAATGTGACTTATAATAAGAAACAGAGGGAGTACTTTTTTATGTTCAAATTTGGAGGATAAAAAATAAGAGAAATTGAAAAGGAACAAATTTGTTGTAGGTGCTATTGGCTGGTCGTGGTGGTGCATTGAATTGGTATGCGTGGTGGATAGTGGGGTCACTTTGATTGATAGAGAAGGGTTTAAGAATAGGAGGATGATCATGAAGAGAAGTGAGGGTGCATTTACTATGGATACATGTATCGGATTACCAATAATGTTATCTTAACCAACCATTTTCATCTCCACCTCATATAAAGAAGAAGAAAAAAAGAAAGTAAGGAGTGAAATGATTTGTGATGTGACAGAAAATGCAGAGAGAGATAGGAAGAAAAATGTGTGAAAATAAAATAGAAAAGAAAGTGAGGTGTGTATATATCATTGCTCATCGGATTACTATGGAGATCATAGTCTTTTAAAAAAATGGATTAAGTAGTTTGATCTCGTGTTGTCATAAGAGTATTTTGTTATGATACATTAGATCTTTTTATATTTTCTTAGTCGTTTTTTTAATACGTAAATCACATATTTAAGTTTTTTTTTCTCATCATATTTTTTTTTAAGTTTTTTCTAATCATAGATACATTCTAATTCCTTTTTTTTAATAGAATTATATACTATTAAATATTTTAAGCAGCAATATATTATTTTTTTAATATATTATTAATGAAAGGTATTTACTATTATAAAATAACACATTATAAGATAGAAAAGTGTCGGGGTGAATTGGACTCAACCCACTATTGACCCGCATAAAGTGAGATAAATTGGACCGGACAACTTTTATTATGTGGGTTGAATATCCTAACTCAACTCATAATTAGGCGGGTTGAGGATTAGTAGCTAGGGTGGCCCAACAAAAACAAATCGGTTGCAAACCTTGTTATGAAATGTAACATATGCTTAATTATCAAATGCAAACAATCAAGATTCAAGATTGATGGTTTATTACTTCCAAATTTTGATGTTTATGATTTTAGTTTTGTGTGTAGAACTGGCAATGGTGCCGCTGTTGATGCTTTGGCACGTTTTGCTTTTCATTTTAGTTGTATGGTTTGAATTAAGGAGGCTCCGTTGGAAATTACTAAGATGATGTTCTTGCATCTATGTCTTTTTTTTTTGAGTAAATTTATGTCTTCTTCTTAATTGAATGAAACCGAGTTTAAAAAATGATGAGATGAAATTAAAAAAAAAAATAATGATGGGATGAAAAACATAAGACACAAAACCAACTTTTTATATTTTAATTAACTTGACCTCTATATTGTTTTTACACGTAAAACCAACACATCTTCACATCTCCAAAGTCAAAACGGATGTCAATTTAAATTAATTACACTAAATTATAATTTAGCACTTATGTGTCTTGAACCTCCAAAGTCTAAACTATGATATGCTTGGAAAATGAGTGGAACATAATTTAGATATTTTAATTTTTATAATACTCATAATTTCTTAATATCTGGTTCAATGGTTGGCATGACCTAACCCCATTAGGTCATTTGATTAGCGGTTTAGGCAAAACGGGCCAAAATGGGTTATTATGTTGAAATTCTTAACCCAACCTATGAAAAAGAATAAGTCAAATGGGGATAATGAATCATGACCCGTTTGGAAGAAATTATTTGAGGTTATCTAATAGCATAAGCTCTTATACCAATGTTTGGAAGAGCTTATGCAAACAGCTTATGACATGTCATAAGCTGTTTTGAGCTTATTTTCATAAGCTATTCATAATAGCTTATGAAAAAGAGTTTATGCTTATATATAGTTTATTTTCAATTTATTTCAATAAAAAACTTAAAATAACTTATGACCATAAACGCTTAATTAAGTTGTGTTTCCAAACGATGCATAAGTCCATTTTATCACCCATAAGTAAATATTGATTTTGGCCTCATAATTAATTAACCTTCGCAAAGCTGGTCAAATGCAATGTTTACCGCTAAATTAAAAAATAAGAGAAGATCCTCATTTCTTAAAATCAGTCTCTCCAAATATTATATATTTTCTAGATGGAGGGAAAAACCACAAATGTAACAACTTGGCTTATAAATATATGGTCACCAATCACACTTGCGTATATATGTGATGCTTGAGCCTTGAGGGATGAGAAGAAGATTGAAGAAGAAATTGTTTTGATTTGATGTTGGGAAGCGCGCATGGCATGGAGCTTATTGGCTTTTCCCGTCAATATCAATTATCAAGTGGCATAGCGCGGGAAATGGATCCATATCCACATTCCTTCCCCGCGCAATCTTCATACGCACATTCAATGCCTTCCTTCCTTCCTTATCCTTCCCACTCCCACCTTACCTTTTTATTATTCCATCCATACACTGCTGCCAGTGCCACTATACTATATCATCATATCTCCCTCCATATACTCTTTCCAAGTTCCAACCAATCATCTTTTACATTATAAATCTTATTTACATATCTCATTTTTAAAAATTTGGATAAGTTAATTAATATAAATGTCTGAGGTGTTAAAGTACGAGAAAAAACCTCTTCCTTTGTAAAAAAAAGTATGAAAAAAACTTGAGTTTTGAGTTAATTAACAAAATAAATAAATAAAAAGTACGACCAATAAGTTTATTGTTCTTAATTAATATTTACCTTACAATTTTTTTAATCTATCTTTTCAATTAATTCTTAAAAATTATTTCATTTCACAAGGTGTTAACCTATTCGAGAAACAATGACAATTTCTCTCAACAAATGATGTTTCATAGTTTGATCTTGTGACCTTACACTTGCAGAAATCTAACTTATTTACCACTAAACTAAAACGTTGTTGTTCAACTTGGTTAAACACTCTAATATTAGTTTCGAGCCTAGTTGCCTTAAAAAAGTAAATTCTAACTAAAATTAAATTAAATAAAAAAACTTATTTGTATATGAAAGTCAAAGTTTTGAATTGAGTTGCCTTACGAGTGGCTTTTCTAAATCTCTCCACGACATGATGTTGTTTGATCATCCCCTTATGAAATTCATGTGCATGCGGTCCTTATTAATTGCTAACATTAGAGATTTGTTGGCTAGGCATTGGGAGCCCAGATTGTGTGTACAAACTTTTTTACTAAGGTCGGAGCTCGTCAAGACAATGGCTTTGTTCTTATTCAGGATCCTCCGGCTGATATGGTCCATTTACTCTTGACGGATACATTATGGACTACTTTTCCCAGGCGTAGTCGCCTCAACGTCTTTTTTATTTTGCTTTTGTTTTTTTGCTTTCTTTTACCTATGGTACCAAAAAAACTAATTAAGTTGGGTTGGACTTAACTTCTAGGGCCAAATCCATTCAACTGAATGTCAAAACTAAAGTCTCAAACATGTTGGCACAATGTTACATATGACTTGGTTAATTGATAAAAAATCAGTCCAACTGATAAAAAGATTTCTATTCACTTTAGGTCTGAAAATGAATGTTATTGTCTGTTTGGGCTTTTTACTTAAGAAGGAAGACATGGGAAAGGACATCATTCTAATAGAAATAGATATTGACAAAAAAAAAAAGAAATAGATCAAGTAAAAATCCTCTTATATTCCATCATGTTGAATTATTCTGTTAATTTCTTTATTTGCAACTATGTAGTTCCAATTTATTTGAAGTGAGTGAGTCTCTTTAGACGGTAAATAAGTCATCATAATCATTGATTGTATTAGGTTGATTATTGATTTTTTAAAGTAGATAATACTATTAGTTATTGTAATGATTTACTTTATCTCTAAAGTAACTCTCTCACTTTATAGGAGCTCATGTCTACTTACAATGTTTGCAATGATAATGATGAATACCCAAACATAATTTTTATTATTTGAAGGAATTTCTTAAATCTCAATTTCTATGCTATGAGATTTCTATTTAAGAAAGGAAGAAGACATGGAGGGAATGAACTTCACTCTAATTGAAGCAGATCAAGGCTCTTATGTTAAAATTCTCTCATACTTTCTTCACGAGTATGCAATGTACAACTCCTTACTCTCTTTAGAGAATAAAATAAGTCACTAATTACAACCATTGATTGCATTGATTTATTGACTTTTAGAAGTAGACGGTCATTATTGATGATTGTGAGCATAACTTACTTTACTCCTAAAGTGACTCTCTATCAGTTTAGAAGAGAAAAAATGAGATCGAGACATTTTTATAACTATAACTATTAGAGCATCTCCAATGCTAGTTCTTAGAGGTGAATTCTTAAGCATTATTCATGTGAGTCCGTACCGCTACATATGCTTAAGTAACTCTTAAGCAACTTTTGCATATTTCGCTCCAAATCATAAGTTCTTTACTTTGAGTTCTTAGCAATTCATTTGGTTCCACCACACCACATTATTTATACTTTTTATTTTCATAAAACAATAAAACAAAACTCATAAAGTAATAAACCAATTTGGATGAGAGAGAAAAAATATTTTTTTATACTAAGAACTCATAAAATAAAGTTGCTTAGAGCATCTCCAATGCTAATTCTTAATTCTTAGTTCTTAGCACTATTCATGTGGGCCCGTACTGCCACATGTACTTAAGCAACTCTCAAGCAATTTTGCTCCAACCATGAGTTCTTAGTTCTTAGCACTATTCATTTGGTCTCACCAACCACATTATTTATATTTTTTATTTTCATAAAGTAATAAAACAAACTCATAAAGTAATAAAGTAATTTGGATGAGAGAGAAAAAATAATTTTTAATGCTAAGAACTTAAAAAGCAAAACTCTTTATATAAGAATTAAGAACTCCACATCATCCCCTCCAATGGTTAAGAACCCAGTTCTTAGTTCTTAGCTCTAAAATAAGAACTAAAAACCTTGCATTGTAGATGCTCTTATATAAGAACTAGTTCTTATTTTTAAGAACTAAAATGCTAGGTTCTTATTTCTTAGAATTATTCATGTGAGCCCGTACTGCCACATGTGCTTAAGCAACTCTTTGCAGATTTTGCTCAAATCATGGGTTCTTAGTTTTAGCAATATTCATTTGGTCTCACAATACCATTATATTAATATTTTTTATTTTCATATAATTTTGATTTAAATTTAAATGCTAATTCAATACTTGAATTAAATATTAGTTGATGAATGAGAGAGAAAAAAAATTAACTTTAAATGCTAAGAACTCGAAAAGTAAAAACTTCTTATATAAGAATTAGTTCTAACTTTTAAGAACTAAGAACTCAATGTCAACTCCTTTCAATGGTTAAGAACACAGTTCTTAGTTCTCAGCTCAAAAATAAGAACTAATTAAGAATTTTGCATTGAAGATGCTCTAAGCTTAAGAACTCAAATCTAAGTACTAACATTGAAGATGCTCTTACACCTCTATTGTTTATCACTTACCTAGAAAGAAGGTAAATAAAGAGGCAAAGGTCAGAAAGATAATGACGAAAGGGGTACTTTGATGTGCATGCAGGTTATGCTCCTTGCTTAGCTCTGCTGACAGGAACCAATTTTTCTCATATGAATTTACAATCCAATATCTTTTGCTTTTCCACCATCCACCAAGCTGAAATTGAACTACAGAAAAAGCGTGGATCCAAATTAAAAAAGAACAAATTTTGCAAGAAAAGAGAATTAAAGAGAAAAGAATATGGTATACTTATATATAGTCCAAATAGAAATCGCTCTGCGAGAATCAGCAAATAACTAGCCAGTTGTTACCATGAGTATGAGATGAGAGTAAAAGGCTGATTTTGGTCAAAGAGATTGTGGAGGGGGGCATTCAAAATATCAGCTTTCTATTGACCAAAAAAAAAATATCAGCTTTCTACAGAATATATTTGAATTTGAACTAGATTCTACATTCTAGGCCCAAACTCAGTCCATGTTTAAATATTCCTTGGCTCTCCTAATTTAAATAATATTAAGTATTAACATGCAATTTAATACAAATAGTGAACGATGCTTGGCGCTCTTCTCCTACCGGGGACGGAGAGATTCTGGTTTCGCTCACTTAGAAACGGTGATTAATGATTGTCACTTATTAGTCGCACATTTTGATGTCTTTAATTTTATGTTTGTGCGTAGAACTAGCAACTGTGTTGCTAACGCTATTGTTAAGTTAGCTTTTCGTTTGGGTTGTTTGGTTTGGATTGAAGAGGCTCATTTGGAGATTTCCTCTCTCATCCAGAACGATGGTGTTGTTTCTGTGGCTTCTTCTTAATTGAATGAATTCCAATTTCAAAAAACAAAATACAAATAGTGAACGAGACTTTTTTATTTATTGAAATGGAGGTTTGTTTACATTATACTTAACTGCGGTTATCCAAACAAATATAATGCTCATGCAACTTTCATTTGTTTTTTTATCAATGATTTCATGGGGTTGTCTAAATCAACCAAAGTAAATATGAGGTGGTGGCGTTGTTCGAAACTCACTTAGATGGGTCGTGGGTTTCTGTAATAATTTGGGCACCTCCAGCCTATTATGGCAAAGTTGCAGGTTATTGCTTCGGTGGTCCAGTTGGTCATTGGGCACCTCTAGCCTATTGCTTTCACACACTTGTTAGCTAAGATGTAGAAAGAAGAGTGATAGATAGAAAAAAAAGTAACAAAAAGAAAGTATGAAGTGTAATAGATGAAAAGATGATGGATATAAAAATAAAAATAGGTTGAAATAAGGTGTATAAAAGATGATGTGTGTTAGTGTTATGTTGTATAATTAAAATTGTGTTTGACCCAACTTATCCTAAAATTAACTTAAACGTAAAGAAATTAGTTGGGTCAAACACTACCTTAGACTAATATTAATGCTTCACTCATAAATTTTATAACCCTCAATTCGGTTGCAGTGACATGGGTAAGTAGAAGGTGCGTTAGACAAGACATATTGGTTGAATTAGGATGGTAGATAGATTAGAACGAACTGCATAAGTTCAAAACAAAATATAAAAATGTGATATCCTGTCCTTGCTTTAAATAAAACATCACATATTATAGAATGAAATTATACATCAATTAGCGTTTGTGAATTAGATAATGATATAGTGATAAATATCATTGATGGACTATGGGGATATATAATTTACTAAAGCAAAAGTAAATAGAGATAGACAGGGAAATTGAAATTGCATATTTATAGCAGTTTTGTTAATACATCACTGTCAAGATATAACTGAAGGCATGAAAAACGGTAGAAAGGGGGGGGTTTGAATAACGTTTTCAGTACAAAACTTCCACCTTAAAGATTTTGACAAATCTTTCGAGAACTTAAGTGCTAAAGATAAGAGATAGAGAAGCACACAAGGATTTTATCCTGGTTCACTTGATAAATCACTCAAGCTACTCCAGTCCACCCGTTAAGGTGATTTCTTCCTTCTTAGAATGAAGGCAATCCACTAATCAGGTAAGAGTTACAACTGCACTTGAAACCTACAAGTGACTAACAATTACACTGACTTAGCTCACACTAAGATTCACTCTCTTAGTCTTCTCTAGGATCCGATCAACCTTGATCTCCTAAAGGAACTAAACAAACTGTTTATCAAAGAAATGTTTACAAGAGATTTGCTTCTAAAAAGCTAATAGTAAACTCAATGAATTTCAGATGAAAGAAAGCTTAGAATATTTTGAATATGTCTTGCGCGTATGTGTTACTTCTTCTCTTCTCCGCTTCTTTCAATCTTCAGCCTCTATATATACTCCAAGCATTAGGGTTGAGCGTTGCATGGGAAATGCTACCGTTGGAGGGCAGTTCTGGAAAATCCAGCTTCTGCTGTGGCTGAGAACGTTAGGTAGGTCGTCAGGAAGGTACACTTGTTTTTGTACTTGGATAGCGACTTGACCTTTTAACCTAGGAGACTTCTGATCAGAGGAATGCTTCGTATTGGAACTTGTGAAGCCGGTTGATCAGAGTCGGAGGGAAAGCACAGATCCTCTGACCATTGTATCTTCTGATTCTGAACTCAGAGGGAAGAACATGGCCTTCAGAGTTTCTTGCTTCTGGACTTCAGAGTTTCCACTAATCAGCTTCTGGATCTTTAGAGTCTTCTACACCATCAGAACATCTGAACCTTCAGTGTTTCTTGGTTATCAGAACTTCTGGATCTTCAGAGCTTCTAGCGACTGAGTCCACATCAGAGTTTGTATAGCTTCAGAACTTCTGAAGCTTTTCCACTGTTCATACTGAACATGGTGAATGCGAAAGCGTTGCTTGGGTTACTCTTTATACACAGTGCTTCTGATTTGTGTGAGATTGAGTTGAGGTCAGAGCCTGTAAATAGCACACTCAGAAAAACACGTTAGAGTACCACAATTGTTCATATCAAAAGGTTAACTTGTAATCATCAAAACATAGAGTTGTACTACTCGATCAAAACTTGATCTTACAATCTCCCCCTTTTTGATGATGACAAAACTAGGATTTTTGATGAACAATTCTTAAACATTAAACTGAATTCACTCAGAGTTTAGAGATATAGAATAAGACTTATCCTGATGTGAATAGTTTATCTTGCTCATTCTGAATTCAAGTCACTTCTTGATTCTGAGCTTAGCTCCCCCTGAATCTAATACTTGATGAAAACGTTAGTAAAGTCTAGATTCTGAGCTAAATGATGTAAGAGTTCAGAATGAAAAACTTATGACATAGATGAAAAACGAATAATCAGAGCGCATAAGTGATCAGAGTCATGGACAAGGTATCAGAGTCTTGGGTATCAGAGTCAACTTAGAATCACTTCAGAAGAAGTGAAATGTATTCCTTGTATTTGCCCAGTGACACATCTATGGTCATGAAGGTGGAACTCTTAAAATCTCCAAAAGAAAAATAAATCACACTAACACATCTTACACATCAAAAACTGGGTGTACTCCCCCTTTTTGTCATAAGCAAAAAGCTTGGGGTGTGAAAAACTTAGCTTGAAGTACAAGGTACTCCCCCTTAGAGAAGGTCTAAGTTTAAAATAAAGTGAAAACGATGCAAGAATCAGAGTTAGGCGAAATAAATAAAAGAGTTAATGCAAGGGATGAACGTTTACCACCGGTCAAGTGAGTAAATAGAAGGGTCAGTTACCAAGAACTTAACCTCGAGAAACTGTAGGAGCATTAACTTGCAGAGAGAAAGTGAAGCCTATATAAAGCGTTGGAGAGAAAGGTAAGCTTCACACCTCGAATAATTTTCAGTAAAAAAAATGGCATCATACAGCGTAGCACTAGAAGAGCTGAGGAAGAAGGCCTTTGAAGAGGACTTGTTCCTTAACATCAGGCATCCAGAGGGTACAGCGACCATCTTGGAGCTAACACGGACACTGCTGGAAGAGGACCTGCGTCCAGAGTTGGAGAGAGACCTGAAGGAATTTCTTGCCTTTGTGGAGGAGGTGCAAGAACTCAGCCGGCTTGAACTCAAGCTGCTGGAAGAGAAAGAGTGTTTGGAAGAGAAGCTCAAGACTTCAGAAGAGATTCTGGAGAGGGATGAGCTAAAGAACAGGCTCAGCAACATCCAGCATGTACTGGAGCGTCTGGAGAAGGATAGGTCAGAGCAGCGCCAGGAGTGCAGAAGAATGAGGAGAGATCCTCCATTCTAGACTTTTTAGGGAAGTAATGTATGATGTAAACACAAAAAGATTATGAATAAAACGAGTTTAGCAAACATATGAGACACAAGTATATAGATATGCATATATAATCACAAACGAATAAAATAGAATAAGTAAATAAAAAAGAAACAGAGTTTAACAAAAGGAAAACAAAGTTAACGAAAAAGAAGAAAAATAAGAGATCCTAAAACTAAGGTTTGTCAGTGCGTCGCAGAAGTTCCATCATCATGTGCTTCATCTCAATCAGCATGGATTCATGAGTGTCAAGACGTTGTTCCATGATGTCGAGTCTGGATGAGCTTGTCTGAGTAGAACTGGAAGGAACATTCTGAGCAGCTTGAGGATCTGGAATGGAAGCAGAAGCAGCAGGAGTAAACACAACTAGTGCAAGTGCTTGGCATTTAAGAGCTTCAGCCTCAGCTTCAAGTCGCTCTGCCTCAAGTCTGGCTTGTTCAGCTTGAGCTGCTGCAAGACGTGCAGCTTCTTCTGCTTGTTCTTTCTTTCTCTTGGCTTCTTCAATAGCTTCAAGAAGCTTATTTCTCTGTTCTAGTTCATGAAGAGCCACCCTTCTAGCAAACATTTGCTTTGCAGCCTCAATGCTCTGACTTCCCTCTGCATGCAGGAGCTGCATCATAATTGGAACTTGAGCCACTAGCCAAGTGCTCAGATTGTTCCACTCATCAGCCACACTTTCAGCGTTCTCACTGAGGTCAGTCTGACCGTGCACATTGCGGAGCCTCAAGGAGGCTTCATGATAGAAAATATTGATGCACTCAGAGAGAGATGTGGGTTGAAGGTGAGTATAGGGAATTATGGAGAGGTTGGTTTCAGGAGAGGCTGGGTGATTGCTGCTATGAGCTTCAGAGACACCTTGTGGAGAACCAATGTTAATCATGGGAGCATTGGGTTCAGAGGTTCCAAGGTGGGGGTCTGAAGTTTCAACCAGAGGATGAGGTGATCTAACCGAGGATTGGTTAGACACTGAATGTTCGGGTTCAGGTTCTGGTTGAATAGGCTCTTGTTGGTCAGGGACATGGTGAGCTTGTTGAACCAAGGGGTCTGCCTCTTGTAAAGGATTAGCCAAGATAGGTTCATCTGGGTCTACTAGACGTTCAGGTCTAGGGCCAGGATATCTCCTAGGGCTTGGACAAGTTAGGTAATATTCTTCCAAGGCAGACACCTTTTCTTTTCTAACCTCCATGAATTTTCTAATGGATTCAGAGTTATTGGAGGGAGAAGAATCAGCAACATTGATTGGGAAGGATACAGGTGTAAAGGCTGTTGATGAGTCTGTATCCGTGGTTCTGGCAGCAGGACGTTCTGATGCTATGGGAGCAGAGTGATCAGACGTTCTGGGTTGTGGTTCTGTTTGGTTTGGCTCGGGTTGGTCATGGATGATTGGTTCAGAAAGTAATGGGTCGTACGGAATGGTGAGGAGAGAGGTTGGTTCTTCTGACCTAGAGGGTTGATTCTGAAGCAAATTCCAGAGAGGTGCTTCAGTAGGAGAAGGTTGAAAGAAGGAAGATCTTGGGGAATGTGGTGGAGTGGTGGTTTGTTCGGCTGGCTGGGATTCAGGAATAGGAGTGAGGGGATTTGAGGAGTGTTTGAGCATAGCAGAAATAGGGAGTGCATCAAATAAATTCAAATCATCATCAGAAGCAAGTGCAGGCTTACTTGAATGTGCTGATGATCTAGTCACTCTGACAGGAGGTTCAGTCCTTCTGACCACTTCAGCAGCTGGTTCCACCCGAGTAGGCTTCACCACGATTCTGACTTTCTTCTTCTTCTTCTTTGGAGGACCATCCTCACTATCACTATCATCACCATCATCAGGCTTTCTCTTCGTCTTCTTGACCAGAGGGACATCAGATTCCTCAGAAGATTCGTCCAGAACCATCTTCCTCTGAGCTTTCCTCTTGGGAGGAGAAGGAAACTCTGGAGCTGGTGGCAGTCTGCTGACGAAATCATCAAGGTCAATTTCGAAACCTTGAGCCCTGAGGTCTTCAACATAGCATCTGATGGCGTCAGGATTGTCCGCTTGTGTCCACAGAGGGTAGTCATTCAGAGGCATTCTTCTTCCTCTGATTTCAGAAGATGTGTCTTCATGAGCAGGAGCAATCTTCTTCTGGACCAAACCCATCTTCTTCAGGGAGTTTGCAGTGAAGACATCACTGACAATTGTGCTTAGATCCTCTACACATCCAGCATTGATCAAATCTTGCACCAAGTTGCTTTCAATGAGAAAGTCTGAGAGCAGCCTCCCAAAAGGGATATATTTGATTGCAGACTTGATGGAGGCGGTGGTGCGAGACTTCCGGATGCATTCCTTCAAGTAGGAGAACAGGAAGTAGGGAAGGCAGATCTTCTTCTGATCTTGGATGAAGAACAACATCACCTTCTGGTTGAAGTTGATGTAGTCTGGAGAACTGCCCTTCGGTCTCTGGTTTATGCAGTGAAGCAGGATCTTGTGCCAAATTCTGAGTTTGGGATGAAGGTCCATCACCTTGTAACTCGTCTTGCCCGGTTTGAAAGTGGTGTACAGGGCCTGGTTGATTTTGTCCTTGGTGCTAGGTTTCAGCTTCGATTCCGTGAGTTGGAAACGAAACCCATAAGCAGTATCTGCACCCAGCAAGTGCACGAATGACTTCTCAGTGATGGTGATCTTTCTTCCAAGAATATGAGAGACCACCTGAGTATCATCGCAGTCGGCGTGCTTCCAAAATTCCTTTACCAGTTTCTCATACACTGGTCCTCGAAGTCTGTTGAAGTAATTTCCCCAACCTTGAGCTTGGACTTCAGGACGAAGATCATACCCATTTGTAGCCAGATTGTCGAGGTTGAATCTCCATTCTGCCAGGACTTGGAGTTCCTCAGGAGCAAATACGCAGTGAACGGCACAGCCCCGTTCTGCAATTGGAACAATCTGCTCTTGCGCTTGAACTTGTTCTTGTGCCGGGTTCTCAGAGCCCCTTTGACCCGTTGCTAGACCAACTACCATGTGAGGGAACTGAGGTGCATCTGCATTAGATCTTCTGGTTTGTCTCACCATTTTGAAGAGGTTGAAGGTTTGAGGTAGAAGATGAAGGTAAAAAATGAAGAGAGATCGAGAGAGAAATCGAGAAAAAGCGGTTTTGAAAAGCAGAGAGTAAAAACCGGAAGTGAGAGAGAACGTGTGTGTATAGTGGGTTTTATCAAATAACCGTTGTTGATTCAAAAAGCACTTTAAGATCAACGGCTGAAAATTAAAGATAGATAGTAACAGTAAAATACACAAATCACACACAAGAGATAAGCATATCTACACGCAATCATAACAGACTGTCACACGGGCACAAGGAACTATGCATCAGAAATACTGACACACGTGTTGTTGTCTCAGCTTCAGAGTCAGTACCAGTGGGTACACACACTCTGATTGAGTTACCTTCTGGACTAGACATCTTCTGATCAAGAAGTATCATAGTCAGAGGTTCTGATCCATCTTCACTCTGGACAAAAGTCCATGTTTAGATTTTTCAGAATAAAATTAAATCTATCCTCTGCTAAGGGCTTTGTAAAGATATCTGCCCATTGATGGTCAGTATCAACAAACTTCAGAAGAAGTACACCCTTCTGTACGTAATCTCTAATAAAGTGATACTTTACCTCAATGTGCTTTGCCCTTGAATGCAAGATAGGATTCTTACTCAATGAGATTGCAGCAGTGTTATCACAATAGATTGGGATATTGCTCTCAAGGATCTGATAATCCTCCAGCTGATGTTTCATCCAGAGCATCTGAGTGCTGCATATTGCTGCTGAGATATATTCTGCTTCTGCAGTTGATAGTGCAATGGTTGATTGCCTCTTGCTTGCCCATGAGACTAAATTGCTTCCCAGAAATTGACAATTTCCGGAAGTACTTTTTCTCTCTGTTCTATCTCCAGCATAATCAGCATCACAATAACCTGAAAGCTTATACTCTGATGTTTTCTTATACATCAAGCCAAGGTTAGTGGTGCCTTTCAGATACCTTAGGATCCTCTTAACAGCAGTTAAGTGGGTTTCCCTTGGATCTGATTGGAAGCGAGCACATAAGTGAACACTAAATAATATGTCTGGCCTAGATGCAGTTAAGTATAGAAGTGAACCTATCATGCCACGATAGAGCTTCTGACATACTTTACCACTTATATCTTCTTTCTCCAGAATGCATGTTGGATGCATTGGAGTCTTGGCCACTGTAGATTCCAGCATATTGAACTTCTTCAGAAGTTCTTTAGTGTACTTGCTCTGATGGATATATGTTCCTTCTGGTGTTTGATCAACTTGTATTCCCAGAAAGTACTTTAATTCTCCCATCATACTCATCTCAAATTCAGCCTGCATCATCTCAGAAAATTCTTTGCATAGAGATTGATTAGCAGAACCAAATATAATATCATCAACATAAATTTGCACAATTAAGATATCATCTTTATAAGTCTTGCAAAAAAGAGTTGTATCTACTTTACCCCTTACAAACTCATTCTCCAGAAGGAATGAGCTAAGTCTCTCATACCATGCTCTGGGAGCTTGCTTCAGACCGTAGAGTGATTTCTTCAATTTGAACACATGGTCTGGTTTCTTTTCATCTTCAAAACCTGGGGGTTGATGAACATAGACTTCCTCTGAGATATAACCATTTAGGAAGGCACTCTTTACGTCCATCTGATGTAGAACAATGTTGTGATTTACTGAGAAAGAGATCAACAGTCTGATTGCTTCCAGTCTTGCTACTGGAGCAAATGTTTCAGTGTAGTCTATTCCTTCCTGCTGGCTGTAGCCTTGAGCAACTAGCCTTGCCTTGTTTGTGACTACATCTCCTTTCTCATTCAGCTTGTTTCTGAATACCCATTTCGTTCCAATAACATGGACACTCTCAGGCTTCTTCACTAAGCTCCAAACATCGTTCTTGGAAAATTGATTCAATTCTTCTTCCATGGCCAGAATCCAATCCTTGTCCTGAAGAGCTTCATCTATGGACTTGGGTTCAATTAAGGACACCAATCCTTTCAGACTCAGCAAGGTCTCTTCAGAAGGTCTGAAGGCAGATCTGGTTCTGACTGGTTCGTCTTTGTTGCCTAGAATCAATTCCTTAGGGTGAGCTGCAGTGATTCTGCTCTTCTTCAGAGTTTGTGAGTTAGAGGGACCAGCTTCTTCCTCTGGTTCATCTTCCTCTGGCTCAACTTCCTCTGGAGCTTTGCCTTTGTCAGAAACATTAATGCTTAAATCTGCAAACTTTTCAACTAGCTTTGACTGGTCAGAGTCAAGCTTATCATCAAATCTAACATGAATAGATTCTTCAATAGTCTTAGCATCAGTATTATAAAATCTAAAACCTTTAGATCTATCAGAATAACCAAGTAATAGACACTTAGAAGACTTAGCATCAAATTTATGCAATCTATCCTTAGTATTGAGAACATAACAAACACAGCCAAAAGGATGAAAATAAGAAATGTTGGGTTTTATGTTCTTCCACAATTCATAAGGAGTCTTATTCAGAATTGGTCTCACAGAGATTCTGTTCTGAATGTAACATGCTGTATTTACTGCCTCTGCCCAAAAATGCTTAGCCATGCCAGTTTCTTGGAGCATGGTTCTAGCCATCTCCTGAAGAGTTCTGTTCTTCCTCTCAACAACACCATTTTGTTGAGGAGTTCTGGGACAAGAGAAATCATGTGCAATTCCATAGGAATCAAACAGACTCTCAAACTTGTCATTCTCAAACTCTCCACCATGGTCACTTCTGACACGTACAATCCTACAAGCCTTCTCGTTTTGCACTTGAGCAATGAAGGTAGAGAACACAGCATGAGACTCATCCTTGCGGGTTAGAAACTTTACCCATGTCCAGCGGCTATAGTCATCAACGATAACCATCCCATATCTCTTGCCACCTATAGACTCAGTTTTCACTGGTCCAAAAAGGTCGATATGCAGAAGTTCCAACGGCCTTGAGGTTGAGACAACATTCTTTGCCTTGAAAGGGACTTTTGTGAATTTGCCTTTCTGACATGCTTCACAAAGAGCGTCTGAAGCGAACTTCAGATTGGGTAAGCCCCTGACAAGGTTTAGCTTGCTCAGCTGAGAAATCTTTCTCATACTGGCATGCCCTAACCGTCTATGCCATACCCACTGCTCTTCATTAACAGACATAAGGCACTTCACATTCTGAGCCTCCAACTCAGATAATCTGATCTTATAGATGTTGTTCTTCCTCTTGCTGTTAAATAGAACAGAGCCATCGATCTGACTTACAGCCCGGCAGGACTTTTGATTGAATATAACATCATAACCCTTGTCAGCTAATTGACTTATAGACAATAAGTTATGTGTTAAGCCGTCTACCAATAAAACATTATCAATGCATGGGCTACTATCTACACAAATAGTACCAGTACCAACAATTTTACCCTTTTCATTTCCTCCGAAGCCAACTTCGCCTCCAGGCTTAAGTTTCAGCTCTCGGAACATACGCTTTTCTCCCGTCATGTGACGCGAGCATCCACTGTCCAGATACCATGATTGGTGTTTCAGTGGAGCTATCAAGGATATCTGCAACATAGATAATCTTGTCCTTAGGTACCCACTTTCTGGGTCCTCTTTTGTTAGTTACCCCAGAGGTTATGATCACCTTGGGTGTCTCAACATAATATTTTAAAGGAATATTTGCATGATATTTAGTCATAGAGAAAGATCCTTTTTTAAGAGGATGTTTAGCAACTTTAGCAGGTACAGGATCAGGCAATATGGTTCCAGAGGGAACAAAGCATTCATACAAGGATTTAGCTTTAGACACAAAAGGCTCATTTCTAATTGGTTTAGAATAGCCAATGCCATGCATTCCATTTCTGCTTACGCCATAGATCATTGAAGCCATTAAGCTTCTATCCACGCTTTTAGCTAGGAATCTTTGAAAAGACTTTTCATACTTAGATTCATTTCTACAATCAGAGGCATCACAGGCAACAATTTCTTCTAACTTAGCAATCTGGTTCTTAAGCACAGAGTTAGAATTTACCAAAGCATGATTTTCATTTTTCAAATCAGAAATAATTTTCTCATGTTCAGAAGGAGTCTTGGAGACAGCAGATAAGTTCTTTTTCAACTTTTTATGCTTAGACAATAAGGAGTTATACTTATCCATGATATCAGACAAAGCATGTTTCAGTTCAGAGGTAGAGAAAGAAGCAAATACCTCATTTTCATCGTCTGAGTTAGGATCTCCTTCTGATTCTGAGTCAGAGTCAACAGCTTCCTTTGACTCTGCTCCTTTGTCTTTGACAATGGCCATGAGTCCTTGGACTTCACCATCAGAGTCAACATCCTCTGACTCTGATTCATCGAATGTCACCATCAGACTCTTCTTGGTCTTGAAGTGCTTCTTTGGCTTCTTGTCTTTCTTCAACTTTGGACAATTACTTTTGTAGTGCCCAGATTCTTTGCACTCAAAACATGTGACTTCCTTGATTGAATACTTCTTCTGGCCTGAGGACTCATACTTTCCTTTTGCCTTTCCAGAGCCTTTGAACTTGCTCTGCCTGTGCTTCCAGATGCGGTTGAGTCTCTTGGAGATCAGAGTCAGCTCATCTTCATCAGAATCTTCTGATGCTTCTTCAGATTCTTCTTCTTCAGCTTGAAGAGCCTTTGACTTCTCAACCTTAGCCTTTTCAGATTTGGATTTCAAGGCTATGGACTTTTTCCTCAGATCTTGCATCTCTGTGCGCTTCAGCTCATGGCATTTCAAAATGCTGATGAGTTCTTCTAAACTCATATTCTCAACGTCTCTCGTGAGCTCTATTGAAGTCACCAAGGGCATCCAACTTTCAGGAAGACACCTGATGACCCTTATGACATGATCTTTTGTTGTGTAGCTCTTGTTGAGAGGTCGTATGCCAGCTACAAGCAATTGAAATCTGGAGAACATTTCTTCAATGGACTCATTTGGCTCCATGATGAAGGATTCATACTTTTGGATCAAAGACAATGCCTTTGATTCTTTGACTTTCTTGTTTCCTTCATGAGACATCTTCAGAGATTCAAAAATGCCTTTAGCAAACTCACGATCTGTAATCTTCTGGTACTCTTCATAGGAAATAGCACTTAGAAGAATTGCTCTTGCTTTGTGATGTTGTGAGTACAGCTTCTTTTGATCTGCAGTCATCTCTGACCTTGGGATCTTCTTGCCATCTGCATCAACTGGACGCTCGTAGCCATCCACAATAATATCCCAGAGATCTGCATCGAAACCCAGAAAGAAACTTTCCAGTCTATCTTTCCAATATTCGAACCTTTGACCGTCGAACATAGGAGGCTTTGCATTGTAACCATCTCTTTGAGTTTCACTGGTGGTGGCAGCCATTGTTTTTCACACCGGCCCGGATCACTGAACACTGTTAGGTGTGGTAATCAGAACTTGCGCTCTGATACCAATTGAAGGTATGAAAAACGGTAGAAAGGGGGGGTTTGAATAACGTTTTCAGTACAAAACTTCCACCTTAAAGATTTTGACAAATCTTTCGAGAACTTAAGTGCTAAAGATAAGAGATAGAGAAGCACACAAGGATTTTATCCTGGTTCACTTGATAAATCACTCAAGCTACTCCAGTCCACCCGTTAAGGTGATTTCTTCCTTCTTAGAATGAAGGCAATCCACTAATCAGGTAAGAGTTACAACTGCACTTGAAACCTACAAGTGACTAACAATTACACTGACTTAGCTCACACTAAGATTCACTCTCTTAGTCTTCTCTAGGATCCGATCAACCTTGATCTCCTAAAGGAACTAAACAAACTGTTTATCAAAGAAATGTTTACAAGAGATTTGCTTCTAAAAAGCTAATAGTAAACTCAATGAATTTCAGATGAAAGAAAGCTTAGAATATTTTGAATATGTCTTGCGCGTATGTGTTACTTCTTCTCTTCTCCGCTTCTTTCAATCTTCAGCCTCTATATATACTCCAAGGATTAAGGTTGAGCGTTGCATGGGAAATGCTACCGTTGGAGGGCAGTTCTGGAAAATCCAGCTTCTGCTGTGGCTGAGAACGTTAGGTAGGTCGTCAGGAAGGTACACTTGCTTTTGTACTTGGATAGCGACTTGACCTTTTAACCTAGGAGACTTCTGATCAGAGGAATGCTTCGTATTGGAACTTGTGAAGCCGGTTGATCAGAGTCGGAGGGAAAGCACAGATCCTCTGACCATTGTATCTTCTGATTCTGAACTCAGAGGGAAGAACATGGCCTTCAGAGTTTCTTGCTTCTGGACTTCAGAGTTTCCACTAATCAGCTTCTGGATCTTTAGAGTCTTCTACACCATCAGAACATCTGAACCTTCAGTGTTTCTTGGTTATCAGAACTTCTGGATCTTCAGAGCTTCTAGCGACTGAGTCCACATCAGAGTTTGTATAGCTTCAGAACTTCTGAAGCTTTTCCACTGTTCATACTGAACATGGTGAATGCGAAAGCGTTGCTTGGGTTACTCTTTATACACAGTGCTTCTGATTTGTGTGAGATTGAGTTGAGGTCAGAGCCTGTAAATAGCACACTCAGAAAAACACGTTAGAGTACCACAATTGTTCATATCAAAAGGTTAACTTGTAATCATCAAAACATAGAGTTGTACTACTCGATCAAAACTTGATCTTACAATAACACCAACAAACCGCAAACTTCTAATGAAAATGATAAAGGATGCATCCATAATCCAACACTAAATTGGAGTGTGTAACTCTGCTACAAGCACAATGACAACTTCCAATTCATACATCAAAAAACCCTAATTATAGTAGATAATAGAAGTAGAAATACAAATATCACATAGGTAACCATAATAAAAACAGAAAAAATGTGGAGGCTCTTGTTTATAAGACAACCTTCATCGTGCAATCCAGTGCAGGCTTGACAGTGCCTGCAGCTTCCTCTATTAAGTCATGGTAAACCTCATGCTACAATGTCATCATCCGAGATAAGAATGATCTCGGAATCATGACCCACTTTAATCTCATCAACATGAAAATCATCCTCATGGATAACTTCAGACTTTAGAGGTTTATTCACATCAAGAACATCAGTAGTTAGCTGAACAATTTCAGCACGCTTAATGGGTACAACTTCAACAGTAACCTGAGGCATATCTTCCTCCAAATTGATCACATGATTGATGTCATTCGCCTTGCCAACATATTCACAATCCAATTTGTTGTTATTCTCCTCATAAGACAGCACTTCTGATTTCATAACCACTCCTCCAACAGCCATGCCACCAAAATTGCAGACATTGATTGAGTTTCCTCCACCAGCAGCTACATATATCATGCTTGTGATCTGCTTCATGGCAGATTTAGTATCTTGATGAATAGGGCCTTCATCTACATCCATTCCAGTAGAGATAACATCAGATTGCATCTCAACCTCGCCACCATTAGTTTTAATAGAAGGGAGAACTTCTTCTTCTTCATCTGATTTGAAATCAGCCAACAACTTCCTTCGTAGGTAACAACTAGTTCTCAGTGGTAATTCCCTTCCACCTAGAGCAGAAGATTCAGCATTCGGGTACACACTTTTATCCTTAGCCTTTGCAACATCTTCAAATTTGGTGAATGATGCTAAAAATAGCTCATGTAGTAAATGAACCATAAATGTAATTAGTGTGAGTTGCATGTGCCAACTACAAAAGCCACCTACTTACTTAAGTATAATACAACAATAAGAATAGAAATTTGAATTGAGAACTTGTTTTCATTATTGATGAGGTTGGAATTATTGATGAGGAAGGAATTCAACCTTATTGGATGTGACAACAACATCATGTTCATGAAACATTGCAATTATGTCTACATCAGTGCAAATGTTCATGACCTCAAAGCAATCATCCCTCTCAAACGTAACACCAACTTTGTTACAAACTTTGAACAACATCTCCTTGCCCGCAAGATGTTCTTCAATTTCATATGGGACCTCACCGGGAGGGATCACTTTTTTCTCCAGCTATTATGGATCGAATACTAATGTGAGAACAAAATCTTAAAGCTTGCTTAATCTCTTATGTACTTAGATAATATGATATGGAACCAGAATCAATTAAATAACCTTACTACAATAGAGTTGAGTAGCTCTTCACATAAGAACCTAGTTAGTTGTTCCGCATGAAGATCGCGTATAACAAATACAACGCTATCGATCCCATCGAAAACCTCAAGTTTGAGTCTGAACCTATGTATAGTGAAAAGTAAAATAATAACCATTGTTGTTATCACTTGCCACTGCTGATATTTAATCTCTTTGTGTACTAAAGACATAAATAACAACACAATGCATTTAAATATGAAGAGAGTTGGCATATCAAACCGATTAATCAGTTGCTCAATTGATCGTCCGCATTTGGTGCATTCATACTTATCACCATTGACCCTAAGTTCAGTATAGCAGCGACATGATGGATAAGACCAATATCCATCCCGAAGTCCTCCAACACCCTGCTCAAGAATACAACAATTTCAGATTAAATGATTCTTCAATTAATGAACTCACAATTACTTCAAAAATCTGGAATTGTATAAAACTACCCGTTTTGTGTCAAGGAGTTGCATGATTGTTTTCTTAGGATCATTGACAAGCATGTCATGTCTTATATTGACAGGTTGGTTAGGCCGGATATACCCTACAAGCTCATGGTAGTTAATTCCAAACCTCCGCATCCTACAATTAGAAATAGCTAACTTATATTTCAGGTGCTGATATTATTCAAAGTTCTAATTGTACCAGCCAATAAAGGTCACGACAACTTACCTAAAGAAATTGTAATAAAAAATGACCTTTCGGTTAAGGAAGCTACTTCCTTCATGTTTGGGTCGATGAGAAGCTTAGATGCAATAGGGATACTCTGGATAAGGATGTTGTCTACAAAAAAAAGTAATAATAATTAGAGAGACAAAGTCAAATATAATGAGCTGATATAATGACACTTAGAAAATTAAAATACAAAATGGAAAGAGTACTAACCTCTAAAGCTCCTCACTTTCACAAAATGTAAAACAATCACATGTTTTCTAGTCCAGTTTGAAGCAAGATATTCAACAAGTGTGTCAACAATGTTTCAAACCAAAAAGCATCCAATCATTCCCCTGTAAATTAAACCAAATACCAGATGAAATTATGACAAAAAAAATATATAAAAAGGACAAATGGAATGCAATCAGTTCAGAAAAATAATTATGATAATTCATAATATAATAAGGATTATAGGATAATGATGTAAATGTGTTGCATGAATGAATTAAAGAAACATATGTAGACTATAGAGTAAAGTATCAAGATATGCAGACATGCATAAGTACAACATATATAAATAAATACACATGAAAAAAGAAATGAATGGAGTATTGGGTGAGAAACCACAGTACCATGAATCCTGGAGTTGAATGATTAACATCTTGATTATTGTGCCATCAGGAATGAAGAGATTTACATTTGAGACATCATAGACAACTCCAACACATTCTGCAACATAAGTGCTGAAAAATATAAGTTCCTTTATGACCATGAATATGATGTTTGGAAGACAATAACAACTTACCAATAAAGTGATTAATAGTATCCCTTTGAGCAGCAATGAAGGGGGTATTGACAAAGGATCAACCATGTCGGCGGGTGCATACATAAAATGATTGAACAATTTGGGTGCAAGTGTGGAAGATTATTAGCTTGAAATCATGGGTGGTGAAATGAATGGAATTGTTACCAACAACCCTGAAATTGGTGAACATATAAACCTTCCCAGCTTGAATTTAGGTGCAAGTGTGGAAGATTAGCTTGAAATCATGGGTGGTGAAACGAATGGAATTGTTAGAAACAACCCTGAAATTGGTGAACCTATAAACCTTCCCAGCTTGAATGCCGCAGGTCAATAGATGTTTCATACAAGTAGATGCTTGAATCTTAGTCCTTTGTAGCAATATGTTTAAAATAATCAATTAAAGGCATTCATGACCATTGTACAATATAAGAAAAAAGTGATATGTGACATTGTTTTGTGATTGCTATTTGAAATGAAAAGAGTCAAAGTTTTCACAATTACCATTCTATCAATTAAGACCATGTCTAGATAAAATGGAGCTGAGTTGTTAGCCTCAAATGCAATCCTCCATATTGAAGTCACCCTTGTAAGATCAAGTTTTGATCTAGTAGTACAACTCTATGTTTTGATGATTACAAGTTAACCTTTTGATATGAACAATTGTGGTACTCTAACGTGTTTTTCTGAGTGTGCTATTTACAGGCTCTGATCTTGATTCAGTCTCACACAAATCAGAAGCATTGTGCATAAAGAGTGACCCAAGCAACGCTTTCGCAACATCTATGTTCACTATGAACAGTAGAAACGCTTCAGAAGATATGAAGTTATACAAGCTCTGATACAGACTCAGCCACTAGAAGTTCTGAAGATCCAGAAGTTCTGACAACCAAGAAACTCTGAAGGTTCAGATGTTCTGATGGTGTAGAAGACTCTGAAGATCCAGAAGCTGAACAGTGGAAACTCTGATGTCCAGAAGCAAGAAACTCTGAAGACCATGTACTTCCCTCTGAGTTCAGAATCAGAAGATACAACGGTCAGAGGATCTGTGCTTTCCCTCTGACTCTGATCAACCGGCTTCACAAGTTCCAACATGAAGCATTCCCCTGATCAGAAGTCTCCTAGGTTTAAAGGTCAAGTCGCTATCCAAGTACAAAAGCGAATGTACTTTCCTAACGACCTACCTAACGTTCTCAGCCACAGCAGAAGCTGGAATTTCCAGAACTGCCCTCCAACGGTAGCATTTCCATGCAACGTTCAACCCTAATCCTTGGAGTATAAATAGTGACTGAAGATTGAAAGAAGCGGCTAGAAGCATTCACATACGCGCAAGAAATATTCAAATTCTTCTAAGCTTTCTTTCATCCTGAATTTCATTGTGTTTACTATAAGCTTTTTAGAAGCACTTTCTTTGTAAACAAGAACTTCATATACAGTTGTATAGTTTTCCTTTAGGAGATCAAGGTTGATCGGATCCTAGAGAAGACTAAGAGAGTGAATCTTAGTGTGAGCTAAGTCAGTGTATTGTTAGTCACTTGTAGGTTTCAAGTGCAGTTGTAACACATACCTGATTAGTGGATTGCCTTCATTCTAAGAAGGAAGAAATCACCTTAACGGGTGGACTGGAGTAGCTTGAGTGATTTATCAAGTGAACCAGGATAAAATCCTTGTGTGCTTTTCTATCTCTCGTCTTTAGCACTTTGTTCTCGAAAAGATTTGTTAAAATCTTCAAGGTGGAAGTTTTATCTTGAAAACGTTATTCAAACCCCCCCTTTCTACCGTTTTTCATACCTTCAATTGGTATTAGAGCGCAAGTTCTGATTACCACACCTAACAGTGTTCAGTGATCCGGGCCGGTGTGAAAAACAATGGCTACCACCAGTGAAACACAGAAAGATGGATACAACGCAAAGCCTCCTATGTTCGACGGTCAAAGGTTCGAGTATTGGAAAGATAGACTCGAAAGTTTCTTTCTGGGTTTTGATGCAGATCTCTGGGATATTATTGTGGATTGCTATGAGCGTCCAGTCGATGCAGATGGCAAGAAGATTCCAAGGTCAGAGATGACTGCAGATCAAAAGAAGCTGTACTCACAACATCACAAAGCAAGAGCAATTCTTCTAAGCACTATTTCTTATGAAGAGTACCAGAAGATTACAGATCGTGAGTTTGCAAAAGACATTTTTGAATCTCTGAAGATGTCTCATGAAGGAAACAAGAAAGTTAAAGAATCAAAGGCATTGTCTTTGATCCAAAAGTATGAATCCTTCATCATGGAGCCAAATGAGACCATTGAAGAAATGTTCTCCAGATTTCAGTTGCTTGTAGCTGGAATACGACCTCTCAACAAAAGCTACACAACAAAAGATCATGTCATAAGGGTCATCAGGTGTCTTCCTGAAAGCTGGATGCCTTTAGTGACATCAATTGAGCTCACAAGAGATGTTGAGCATATGAGTTTAGAAGAACTCATTATCATTCTGAAATGCCACGAGCTGAAGCGTTCTGAGATGCAAGATCTGAGGAAAAAGTCTATAGCCTTGAAATCCAAATCTGAAAAGGCTAAGACTGAGAAGTCAAAGGCTCTGCAAGCTGAAGCAGAAGAATCTGAAGAAACATTAGAAGATTCTGATGAAGATGAGCTGACTCTGATCTCCAAGAGACTCAACCGCATCTGGAAGCACAGGCAGAGCAAGTACAAAGGCTCTGGAAAGGCAAAAGGAAAGTCTGAATCCTCAGGCCAGAAGAAGTCATCAATTAAGGAAGTCACATGCTTTGAGTGCAAATAATCAGGGCACTACAAAAGTGACTGTCCAAAGTTGAAGAAGGACAAGAAGCCAAAGAAGCACTTCAAGACAAAGAAGAGTCTGATGGTGACATTTGATGAATCAGAGTCAGAGGATGTTGACTCTGATGGTGAAGTCCAAGGACTCATGGCTATTGTCAAAGACAAAGGAGCAGAGTCAAAGGAAGCTGTTGACTCTGACTCAGAATCAGAAGGAGATCCTAACTCAGACGATGAAAATGAGGTATTCTCTTCTTTCTCTACCTCTGAACTGAAACATGCCTTGTCTGATATCATGGATAAGTATAACTCTTTATTGTCTAAGCATAAGAAGCTGAAAAAGAACTTATCTGCTGTTTCCAAGACTCCTTCTGAACATGAGAAAATTATTTCTGATTTGAAAAATGATAATCATGCTTTGATCAATTCTAACTCTGTGCTTAAGAACCAGATCGCTAAGTTAGAAGAAATAGTTGCTTGTGATGCCTCTGATAGTAGAAATGAATCTAAGTATGAAAAGTCTTTTCAAAGATTCCTGGCTAAGAGCGTAGATAGAAGCTTAATGGCTTCAATGATCTATGGCGTAAGCAGAAATGGAATGCATGACATTGGCTATTCTAAACCAATTAGAAATGAGCCCTCTGTGTCTAAAGCTAAATCTTTGTATGAATGCTTTGTTCCCTCTGGTACCATATTGCCTGACCCTTTACCTGCTAAAGTTGTTAAAACCCCTCTTAAAAAGGGATCTTTCTCCATGTCTAAATATCATGCAAAAATTCCTTTACATTATCATGTTGAGAAACCCAAGGTGATCAGAACCTCTGGGGTAACTAACAAGAGAGGACCCAGAAAGTGGGTACCTAAGGACAAGATTATCTATGTTGCAGATATTCTTGATAGCTCCACTGAAACACCAATCATGGTATCTGGACAGTGGATGCTCGCGTCACATGACGGGAGAAAGGCGTATGTTCCAAGAGCTAAAACTTAAGCCTGGAGGCGAAGTTGGCTTTGGAGGAAATGAAAAGGTCCTTGAGAAATTTGCAGATTTAAGTATAAATGTTTCTGACAAAGGCAAAGCTCCAGAGGAAGCTGAGCCAGAGGAAGATGAACCAGAAGAAGAAGCTGGTCCCTCTGATTCACAAACTCTGAAGAAGAGCAGAATCACTGCAGCTCACCCTAAGGAATTGATTCTGGGCAACAAAGATGAACCAGTCAGAACCAGATCAGCCTTCAGACCCTCTGAAGAGTCTCTGCTCAGTCTGAAAGGATTGGTGTCCTTAATTGAACCCAAGTCCATAGATGAAGCTCTTCAGGACAAGGATTGGATTCTGGCCATGGAAGAAGAATTGAATCAATTATCCAAGAACGATGTTTGGAGCTTAGTGAAGAAGCCGGAGAGTGTCCATGTAATTGGAACAAAATGGGTGTTCAGAAACAAGCTGAATGAGAAAGGAGATGTAGTCAGAAACAAGGCAAGGCTAGTTGCACAAGGCTACAGCCAGCAGGAAGGAATAGACTACACAGAAACGTTTGCTCCTGTAGCAAGACTAGAAGCAATCAGATTGTTGATCTCCTTCTCAGTGAATCACAACATAGTTCTTCATCAGATGGATGTGAAGAGTGCCTTCCTAAATGATTATATTTTAGAGGAAGTCTATGTTCATCAACCCCCAGGTTTTGAAGATGAAAAGAAACCAGACCATGTGTTCAAATTGAAGAAATCACTCTATGGTCTGAAGCAAGCTTCCAGAGCATGGTATGAGAGACTCAGCTCATTCCTTCTGGAGAATAAGTTTGTAAGGGGTAAAGTAGATACAACTCTCTTTTGAAAAACTTATAAAGATGATATCTTAATTGTGCAAATCTATGTTGATGATATTATATTTGGTTATGCTAATCAATCTCTATGCAAAGAATTTTCTGAGATGATGTAGGCTGAATTTGAGATGAGTATGATGGGAGAACTAAAGTACTTTATGGGAATACAAGTTGATCAAACACCAGAAGGAACATATATCCATCAGAGCAAGTACACTAAAGAACTTCTGAAGAAGTTCAACATGCTGGAATCTACAGTGGCCAAGACTTCAATGCATCCTACATGCATTCTGGAGAAAGAAGATGCAAGTGGTAAAGTTTGTCAGAAGCTTTATCGTGGTATGATAGGATCTCTTCTATATTTAACTGCATCTAGGCCAGATATATTATTTAGTGTTCACTTATGTGCTCGTTTCCAATCAGATCCACGGGAAACCCACTTAACTGCTGTTAAGAGGATCCTAAGGTATCTGAAAGGCACCACTAACCTTGGCTTGATGTATAAGAAAACATCAGAGTATAAGCTTTCAGGTTATTGTGATGCTGATTATGCTGGAGATAGAACAGAGAGAAAAAGTACTTCTGGAAATTGTCAATTTCTGGGAAGTAATCTAGTCTCATGGGCAAGCAAGAGGCAATCAACCATTGCACTATCCACTGCAGAGGCAGAATATATCTCAGCAGCAATATGCAGCACCCAGATGCTCTGGATGAAACATCAGCTGGAGGACTATCAGATCTTTGAGAGCAATATCCCAATCTATTGTGATAACACTGCTGCAATTTCATTGAGTAAGAATCCTATCTTACATTCAAGGGCAAAGCACATTGAGGTAAAGTATCACTTTATTAGAGATTATGTACAGAAGGGCGTACTTCTTCTGAAGTTTGTTGATACTGACCATCAATGGGCAGATATCTTTACAAAGCCCTTAGCAGAGGATATATTTAATTTTATTCTGAAAAATCTGAATATGGACTTTTGTCCAGAGTGAAGATGGATCAGAACCTCTGACTATGATACTTCTTGATCAGAAGATGTCTAGTCCAGAAGGTAACTCCATCAGAGTGTATGTACCCATTGGTGCTGACTCTGAAGCTGAGACATTAACACGTGTATCAGTATCTCTGATGCATAGTTCCTTGTGCCCGTGTGACAGTCTGTCATAATGTGTGTAGATGTGCTTCTCTCCTGTGTGTGATACGTGTATTTACTGTTACTATGATGTCTTTAATTTTTAACCGTTGATTTTAATTTGCTTTTTGAATCAACAACGGTTATTTGTCAAAACCCACTATACACACACGATCTCCTACACTTTCGGTTTTTACTCTCTTTCTTCTGCATTTTCAAAAAACCGCTTACCCACGATCTCTCTCTCGCTCTCTATTCATCTTTCAACTTCATCTTCTACCCCAAAACCTTCAACCGCTCCAACAATGGTGAGACAAACTAGAAACGAAGCTGCCGAAGCAACCAGGTTCTCTCACATGGTAGTGGGTCAAGCTACAGACCAATTGGGTCCTGAAGCTCCTGCTCAAGGTCAAGGTCAAGAGCAAGTAATTCCGATTGCAGAACGGGGCTGTGCCGTTCATTGTGTTTACGCTCCTGAAGAACTTCAAGTACTGGCAGAATGGAGATTCGACCTCGACAATCTTGCTGCAAATGGGTATGATCTTCGTCCTGAAGTCCGTGTTCAAGGCTGGGAAAATTACTTCAACAGGCTTCGAGGACCGGTGTACGACAAATTGGTCAAGGAATTATGGAAGCACGCTGACTGCGATGACACTCAGGTGGTCTCCCACATTGCTGGTAGGAGGATCATAATTACTGAGAAGTCTTTCGTGAATCTGCTGGGTGCAGAGACTGCACATGGGTATCGATTCCAACTCACTGAGTCGAAGCTGAAACCCAAAACGAAGGATGAGACCAACAAGGCCCTGTACACCACATACAAACCGGGCAAGACTGATTACAAGGTGGTGGATCTTCATCCCAAGCTCAGAATCTGGCACAAGATTCTGCTGCACTGTATCAACCAGAGGCCAAAGGGCAGTTCCCCAGATTACATCAACTTCAGCCAGAAGGCGATGTTGTTCTTCATCCAAGACAAGACGAAGATCTGTCTCCCTTTCTTCCTGTTCTCATACCTGAAGGAATGTATCAGGAAATCAAGAACAATTGCCTCCATCAAGTCAGCAATCAAGTATATCCCTTTTGGGAGATTGTTCTCCGATCTCTTCATTGAGAGCAACCTTGTGCAAGATCTGGTCAATGCGGGATGCGTAGAGGACTTGACCACCATTGTCAGTGATGTCTTCACTGCCAATTCTCTGAAGAAGATGGGTTTAGTCCAGAAGAAAATTGCCCCATCTCTGCTATGCTCAAACGATCCACAAACCCACTCACTCCCATTCCTGAATCCCAACCAGCTGCACAAACCACCTCTCAACCTAATTCACCCCGGTCTTCATTTTTCCAACCTTCTCCAAACGAAGCACCTCTCTGGAATATGCTTCAGAACCAACCTACCGGACCCTCTGATCCAACCTCACCTATTACCATTCAATACAATCCAGAATCTGAACCTCTTACTCTTGAACCTGAACTCACAATTCCTGTTCAAGCTTTACAAAGAACATCAGTTATCCCCATAATCTCTTTCATCAAATGCAAGATGAGTATAAACTCAAATGAGGTCAAGCTACAATGAGCACTATCAGCATCACCACATTGAGAATAATTTTTTTCAAGAACAGAATAAGTTGCACCATAAATTTTTATCAAACTAAAAATGGAAGAGAAATGAGAACTCCAACGAGTATCACAAGCTCGTTTCAAAGTACCAACTTGATTTGCCCCTTTACCAGTTTCAAGCTCATCAAACTCTAACAAATGTGCAATTTCATCTAACACAACAGCTTGCAACTCATCATGGCGCTTACTAGAAGAGCAAACAATATTGACAATGAAAGTCAATTTTGAAAAAATTGATGAATTGAAATAGCTTTCTCTTGATGCAGAAACCAAGGCAAGTTGTAATCGATGAGCAAAACAATGAACATAATATGCATAAGGGCAATCATTCTAAAATAATGCTTGAAGTCCATTGCATTCTCCTCTCATATTACTACCACCAGCATAACCTTGACCACGAATGTTGGTAACATTAAGATCATGCAGAGAAAGTATAGCACATAATTCTTCCTTAAGAGTTAATGATGTAGTGTCTTTCACATGCAAAATATCAAAAAACCTCTCTTGTATGAAACCATTTCTATCAACAAATCTAAAAACAAGCGCCATTTGTTCCTTTTTTGATTCATCACGAGTTTCATCAACAATTATGCAAAATTTGGAATCCCCAATTTCCACACGGATATGGTTTTTCACTTTACTAGCAAGAATATGCAAGATCTCCTTTTGAATTTTTGGTGAAATATATTTGGAACTATATGGAGAATTTTCCAACACAACTTTTACAACTTCATCATTGAGTAGATAATGCAATGGTAGCATCATAGCCTGCTCGGTGCTGCAGACCCTGAATCCTTTGTGTAGCCTGCATCTGTGACATGCGTGTATCCATCTTTCGAAGTAAAGCTTTGTCCTCAGCTTGTTGTACTTGCATATCTGCTAACTGTGCTTGCAATTTCTGGATTTGGGCCACAAGAAGCTCCATTTGTGAAGGTGGATACTCCTGGGAAGGTGGTGGCTGGTTCTGTTGTTCCTTTTGTTTCTTCTCTTGCAGCTTTTTCAGTATTACATCCAATTTGTTCTCTTTGCAATTTCGTGCAATGTAAGCTTTATAAATTTTTGTTGGCAATGTATCATGCCCAAGCGAGATAGGAACCTTACAAAACCTGCAAAAATCAGTGATAAAAGATGGTAATGTCATGGGTGTGGCATTCTTTTGGACACATTCAACGATAACATCTGAGACAACTGCAACAATGTCTACTGTGAAGCCCTTGTAGATGGAATAGAGCAACTTGCATTTGTTGAGTGGCAAGTTAGAGACATGAGATGATGACCAAATGATGTGAAGGATGAGTGTAGTCCATTGAGCTTTTTGAGTCATATGAAGTTTAAGAATTGGCACAACTCTTGTTTGATCAAAGTTCTCCTCTTAGTCCACAAGGCCTTTAACACAAAACAACCTTCTCATTTCCTCTTCACAGTACCCTTCTAAATCGGACAACTTGTCTAGAGTTATCAACTTGTGAAACCTGCTCCTCTCAGTTGGATATGTTGGGTCCCATGGCTTCCCTAGATATTCATTGATTTTATCTCGGCCATAACAGACTCGAACATTATTCACGCATGTGATTCTTTGTTTTTGAGCTTCCTTTGAGTAGAAGGCATTGGCATAGAATTGTCTGACTATAATGGAATTGAAGTTCATGTTTGGTTTGGCTAGGTTCATCCAGTTTTTTTTGCAATTGTGCTCATGAAATCCGAATGCTAACCTTTATTCAACTCAACTCGCCATTCAGGAAAGAACTTGGTTAGTTTCTTGTATATTTTTGCAGTGGCAACAGATTTGAAACGAAGACCTGACTCAATGTCTTATTCAAATTCCTCCATTTCTTGGTCCATTTCTTGCTCCTCCAGTTCATCCTCAAAATCTGATTTTGATTCAGGTGTCCTTGAACGTGAAGCAACCTAGGCCATCTTTGCTAAGTCTTTCCCTTTCCTAGCCTTGGAAATAATTAGTTAGCAATATAACTCAGAGATAAAGAGCCTATAATTTATTTCCAAATTACTTCTCATGCTCATCTATATGTACTACACACTAAAATGACACAAATAATAAATAAGGGAACAAAACAATATTTACATTTCCCTTGCTGTCCATAAATAATGCCATAAGAGCTTAATTCATTTCATCACTCTAAACATCCAACTTTTAAACAAAAGAGTCATAAACTTTGAGTTTCAACCATATCCAAATCATTTTGTTCATTTTTCTTCTTTCAAACATTTTAATAAACGCCTTGTAAGCACAAACTTTGGATATGATCTCTTCTTTAAGATTTACTTGCTTAAGATGGCCATAAACCAAAACAAATTAATTCACCAATGCTCTTTACAAGAATAAGCATGTAATCCATCATATCACAGTAGTATCCAAACTATAATCACCCAAGAACATGTATCAAACTTAAAGTTCAAGAACCCCAATTTAGAAATTTAGGGTTCAGACCCAACATGCAACAATGACCTTCAAATCAAGAGGTACCATGGAATTAATCATTAAGCATGAAAACCCAATTAATAATAACTCAAGAACAAGTAAAATTTTGAGAACTGTTGAAATTCTAACCTAGGGCTCGAGTAGCATGAAGAAAGAGGAGAAAAAGAAACTTACATGGTAAAGGAGAGATGAAAACGCAATTGGATGGAGAAGAAGAATAAGTTGGTGTAAGTAGTTCCTTGAGTGAGAGAGTAGAAAAAACTTGAAAGAAGGAGGAGGAGAAGAAGAAGACAAGTTACGTGAATTAGAAAAGAAGGATAAAGTTACATTGAGTGGGTTTTATACATTTGAGAGAAAAGAAAAGAAAAAGGTGTGTGTATGTGTTCTCAACGTGATTATATTTTTAATTTTCCAATTCTTTTTTTTACTAGATAGGGCACTCAGCTCCCTGAACTACACGCTCAGCTCCTCATGCTCAGTAAAATCAGGTTCTGGCGCTGAGCACCCCTTTGAGGACCGTTGGGCCTCCATGTCCGCGGAATTCTTTGACAGCATTCTATTTACAAAAATTTCTCATTCAATTTGACTTTTAAGCACCCTGTACTCATCTCAACTTCACAAAATCCTTTACACACACCTTATAACTTGTTCACATGCATTCCAATCATCATTTCATTTCAATCTTCAAAATCAAGACATTAAATTGATAATTTTGATCATGAACTCACTCTCTAAAATCACAAGTGAACATATCAAATTTTAATTTCTTCACTGTCAGAGCTTGTCCATGGCTTCAATCACCTTCATATACCATTTTAAACATGTCCAAGAATTAAAATCCAACACTCAAGCACAATTTATAAATGATCACAATCCAAGACTCCAAAGACAATTTTCATGCATTCTCACAATTCAATAGGCTAAAATTTGATATTCTCAATTCTAAGACATGCCAATTGGTCATACACATCTAAATGTCATATGAAACTTTTGCAAAGCTTAAAGTTGACCATTCACAAACATTTAGCACAAAAGTCACTTTGAGGTTGCATTTAAGAGCAAAACTTTATTATTTCACAACACAACATGTCAATTCTTGTCATTACCATCCTCCTCTCAAGTTAGGCTTCAAGAGAATCCACAAATACCATTCAAAACTTGTTAAGAACTTTAACACACTCATTTATACACAAATTCTCCAAATCACTTATTGAGTTCCAACAAGTGCTAAATTATGAATTGGAGATCAAATTGAGTTCAAAACTCACCCAATGCAACTTGAAACTATTTTAACACATATTAATACTAAAACACAAGATTGAGCTTGTCTAAAGGATTGGAAGTCACTTTTCACTATTTATGCATAAAAGGGCTGTGATAGACTAGTTTTTCACTCGGAATTCACAACCGCAAAACCCAATTTTTGCGAAACCCACAATTCATGCAAACTAATCACTCATATTCATAACATAACCTTGTTTGGACCTGATGCAACACTCAAATGCATATTTTTCACAGAATTTTTGCAAAGTCCAAATTTCACTCAAGTTCTCAAGCAAAACACAAGCCATGACCTTATTTTTTCAAATTCATGAAACCATTGACTCCTAAGCCTTTAGACACGCTCAATATGGTAGTCAAAAAATGTGAAACACGTAAAAATACACATTTAGCTCAAACTTCACAAAATTGCCATGTCACTTACTAAAACTAGTTAAAAGCTGAAAAATCTAATCGATCACTGGGTTGTCTCCCAGGAAGCGCTTGTCTAACGTCGTTAGCTTGACGCAAAAGAGTTATCAAGGTGCCCACAAATGAGAAAGGAAATACATTCCCTTCATTTTATTTGGCATCTTCATTTTTTTTACCCTAATTTTCTTCAATTTCGTACCGCTCCACCGTAAGTCACTTTCAATTCTTGTAATCACTTCAAAATCAAATATGAATTGGTTATTATATGCAAATACGTGAAATGATTTCTTTTGCAATTTTTCCCTGAAAGCACTAAAAGAATTAGGTGAAGTGTCATATTTATCCAACATATCACCAAACACAAAAGCAACATGTTCAACACAAGAATCCATACCGGTATTTTGGTGATTAGCAGAAATTTTAGAGTTTACCTCATCCTCTGCTTTTTCCTCATTTTCTTTTCCACTAACCTCACTTTGCTCTATTTTCTCACCATCAACCTCTTCATCATTGGCTTCTAATTTACTTTGTTGTTGCTCAGTCAACTTCTCCATTTGAATCTCCAAGTTCTTAATAGAAGCCTCAGTATTCTTTTGATTTATCATTGATACTTGTGTGAACTGAATCAAGGTATCTTCCAACTTAGCAATTCTATCTTATTATGGTAGTTGATATGGTTGGTGTGATGGTGGTGGCCAAACGAAAGGTTTTGGTTTTGGCCTCCATATGTAATCCATCTGTTCTTCCCGTGAAGCACACATCCAGTAGGATGAGTTCCAAAACACAATTCTCATCTCATTCCCTTTTGATTGGAGGATGATTCTTGCATTTCCACGATTTGCTTGAGAAGATTGGCCAACTGCTTTGTCATCTCCTCCAGTTTTTGTTGCAAGAGCATATTTTGTGTCAAGATGTGATAATAACAAGACAAATAGAAAGTAAAAGGAAAAGAAAAACTATATACAATATTCACAATCACTAAATATAATAAAGCTAAACCAATGCAAATGTATTGACACAATTCCTCGGCAACAACGCCATTTTGTTGAAAAGGTTTTTACCACTCTACTCTTGAATCCTTTTCAAGATTCAAGTGTAGTATAGCAAATAGTTATATCGTATCAATAGGGAATTGGAAATACAACGTTGTTCTTTAGCAAAATCTCTTAAGCAATAGATTCACAATTTTTGTTTAGAGATTGTTCTTAACTAGCAACTAATAGCACATGTAAAAGCGAATAAGCGAGAGTTTAAACGGATTGAAAACAATTAGGGAAAACTGTTGGAATTGGAATTCACCGATTGACTTTACGCACTCTAAGACTTCACACATAAATCTTGTCCTATGATTGGTTCCATCACAACATATCTTATCTTACTACACGGTCTCCTTATGCAAAGATTATCATCTTACTAAGTTACCCCTCAATCTCTTGATTAATTAACAAAGCAAGAAGGATTAAGCATATATGTTAGTTTGACTAATGATCCAATCCTATCTCTAGTCCTTAGATTCATTAGATGATATTTACCTAGATCAGATTCAATTAGCTAGTTCTCACTAAACTCATCAAATCCATTTTCATGTCTTAGATGATCAAGACAAAACAAGCATTAAGAACAAAGTAAAATCATTGAAACTATCCATAGAAACAAAGATATATATATATATATATATATATATATATATATATATATATATATATATATATCAAAGTGAGTGCATCAAAGGAAAAAGGCTACAACCAATCCCAACAAAAAGAGCTTAGCTATCCATTTTCATGGATGCTCAAAAGCTTACAACGAAAAACGATGAAGGAGATGATAATCGGCGGCGGTGCGACGTCCTCGGCGTGTCTCCAGCTCAACTGACGATAAACCGGCCTCAAAACTTCTTCCTTTTCTCCTTAGAATGAGCTCTAGTCGTTCTCTTATCTTTCTCTCTGTCTCAATCTGATTTTCTAACTCCGCTTTCTTTTCTTTCAGCTGAAACCGCCCTATATATAGTGTTTTTACGAATAGGGCGCTCATCCCCCTAAAATGGGCGCTCAGCCCCCAGTTACTTCAGACCTGGGTTTCCTCTTCTGTGCATGGGGCGCTCAGCCCCTCCTTTTGGGCACTCAACCTTGGGTGGTCAGTGAATTCAGCTTTGAGGGCTCCGCCCCTCAAGTTGGGTGCTCAGCCCTGAGTAGTCAGGGTTATGAGCTTTGAGGGCTGAGCGGAAAAATGAATAGGCTGAGCCGGGAAACTAAGGATATTCCAAAAAATCCACATTCATTCTAGATCTTCACCCTGCAATTAGATTTGAACTAAAATATACATTAAAATCAATCTAAGTTTTTTTTTGACAAGTTTATAAGTTCTAAACATGAAGAGAGTTAATCTACAAGCTTTTTTCAAATAATTCTACAAGATAAGTGCCTAAAACACACTAGCAAACATGGTAAAATTGGCACTTATCAATAATGCAATTGTTTAGAAAAATTATGCAAATCAAATAATCTCAGCCCATAGGATAATATGTCATGTAAACTGTCAAAATTCCTTTAACTCATCCATCACGAAAGGAAGCAGTCTCCTCTGTATCCGAGTTCGAAATAACATTGGTAGCATTCATTACATTTTGAATTACAACATCACCTATAAAACAAATATGAACAGATTATTCCTACATCAAAAACATGCTTATAGTGGACAATCTCGATTTGGATTACAAAGCATTCACTTATTTAGCTCACCCATGAATGTCTTGATCTTGACAAATTGAACAATCACAACCGTCATGCGATAACCGTCTGAAGAAAGGAAGCCTTTGACAACATCAACATAGTTGCCAAATAAAGCACACTGATTTTTTCCCCTATCACAGCAAATTGAAAACAAAATAACTCAACCGACCCATATGAAATAGATTAAAATAAATTTAAAATTATTTTAATTTTACTGAAAACAGATGCAGTGAGTCCAATGGATGGTAAATAAATCTTACCTATCATCAGTCAACTCAAGTTCAATCATTCTAGTAACATAGCCGCCCTTACTGTACTGTTTTTCCTTGGAGACATTAGTTACCAGCCCAATCATGTCTACAAATTCAGGGAGTAAGAAGAATTTATAACAAAAAATTTACGGGCAAATTAATATATGGATTTGAAGTCAAGTGCATGAGCCTCAACTCAATTTGTATATATAGGAAATAAGAAATTTAGAAAATAAAGTAATACAATACCAATCAGATAGTTATAATCACCGCCAATGGATCTGATTTCTTCCGAATTCTTGATGGTGAAGATGCTCATTGGAATCAACGACGCTTCTTCAAGAACAACCTTCGTTCTTTCCACAAAATTTATATTGAACTCATTGTTAGAAGCCATGAAAAAGCCACTATTGGTTGCAACTGCAAAATGCGAGATTCGGTATACTTTCCCTTCAGTTAGATCCTTCTTAAATTTGGTTATTAGATTATTTTTGGCACTGAATTCAATCTTATCTCCCTACAAAAAAGTCAGGGGAACCGATCAGATGAATACAATCAGCTGAATAGATGATAAAACTAAACCTACTCTTTACACATATTAAACCTTCTGATGCAGTTGAAAAATACTCAAGTTCATAAAAAAGGAAAAAAAAAAAGAGAGATGACAATATAGGCATTAATAACTTGATAGAGTGGTCCACAACCTAAGCATCAATAAGAAAAATGTGAAGAGAATAAGGCTTCATAGGTTGATTCACCGGGCAACTTTCCCACATACGAATGATCTTAACCCTAATTGTCGAATTACTTATACCAGAACGCAAGCTACTTATTTGGTTCAAACGCCCATGCATCTCAAAATTGAAATAACAGGTTTAACAAGATTAAGATCTATTAAGGTAAGGGAAATTGTATATGAGAAATCAGCAAGGACACAAAGACTGGCATGCAAACATACTCACTACATGGGTAAATTTACAGGAGGCGAAAGTTGCTTACAGGTGAAAGGGGGAGCCTTCAAAATGCACAGAGGTTGGAACCAATCTGTAAATAAAACGAAACAGCTGGATCTGGCATCATGAGGTCAGATGATGACCACCGAGCATCCCACAAAATTGTAGTCTGGAGGTTATATGATGCCCTTTCTTCGAGACTCCTGCAGAAGAAGCCAAGCAAAACACGTCACTCTACACCACTGACGTATACATTAGGACTACCATGGCCACTGAACACAACTGTGAGGGTATGCGGGCGAAGGTGATGACGAAGAGGAAGAAGCAACGGAGAAAGACGTTAAGCTATAAGGGTGATGATGTTTTTTAATTTGGGCCAAAACTTGAATATGACATATGGCATCAGACAAAAGCCCATCATCTTTGAAAGGTTAGGAGTAGTTACCCCCAAAAAATACCCTGCAAACGGTAGTTGGTGATTTGGAAATAGAGGGTAGAAAATGAGAAAATGTACATGAAAGAAAACTTTATGCCGATCCCATAAAACGAGAACAAGGTCCAAAAGATTCCGTGCCCATATTCATTTGCTATATGATGTGACATAAATAATTTATAAAAAGTTATATAAAAATAAGGGTTAATGGCCAAATTAGTCTCTTAGTTTGTAAGTAAGTTTGATTTGGTCCCTCTAAGAAAAAATGACGTTTAGTGGCGGTCATTTTGATGATTAAAACCGCCAGTAAACTTCATTTTTTCTTAGAGTGACTAAAATCAAACTCGCTTAGAAATTTAATAACTAATTTGACTATTAACTCTAAAAATAATATATTAATCATATTTCATACTTAATTTTTTTTCTTTCATTTTCCTTTTCACTTTATCTCCAACCAAACAATTTAAAAAATCAACTCAATTTCTATTCTTCTTTCTTTTCCCTTTCCTTCTTTCTACTTTCTTTCTACCCACTTTTCATTTCCAACCAAACACAATATAGAGGTTCATGATAATATTCATGATCTAATTATGAAATATTTTACACACTTATCACAAAATTAAATAATAAAAATATAAATGGTATAATAAAAAATAAAACTACAATTTCATTAAAAATAATGTTACTTTTTAATTTACAATTAAAAAACCGCTAAAAATAGTTAGTGTAAAACCTTAATGTAACGAATAAATAATAATTATTATCTTTTTTTTGAATAAATAATAATTATCTATCTAATTGGATTAGATTGTTGATCAAAATAATTCCAGTTCAGAGCACATTTACATATTTACCAAAACAATCTATATATCAAAAAATTCAGATTTTGAAAATGTTTGGTTTGGGCCTGGGCCCAAGACAAAGCCTGTATTACATTGTATGCAACATCCAGAAAATCTGGACCGTCCATTTCCCAATCCTATAAAAGACCCTTCACGGCGCCATGACCACGCACATAGCATAATTTTTGTCGGCGGTGACAGAAGCAGAAGTGTTGATTTTGTGCTCCGTCGCATCGCATCGCAGTGTTCGAAGATGTCATCCGGCGGCGGCGTTACCAACAACGAGGAAGACAAGAAGCCCACCGATCAGGGCGGCGCACACATCAATCTCAAGGTCAAGGGCCAGGTTCGTTGTTTCTTCCCCTTCAATTTCTAGGGTTTATGCCTTCGATTTGTTCCCTTAGGGCTAGTTTTTGTTCGATCATGTTTTTTTGGGATGCCTTTGATCATCGATTCGTTACACTGATCACTTGATTTGTAGAATTTTGTGTCCTTGGGGTTTATGATTGTGAGCTTGCATGAGGGGTTTCCTTGTTTATTTTTTGTTGAACTTTTTGGGGATTTGATTGTGTTTATCGCTTTTTTAAAATTGAAGATTTTACTTAACAGTTTCCTTTTTTGTTTTTTAGAAAAGGAATAAAATTGCTTAACATCAATTATTTTGTTGGTTATTGTTTTCATCTGGGAATTTGATTTTATAATAGGGGTTGACTCTTTATTGTGTGATTATGGTTTTTAGAATTAGTGCTCTGCAGAATTTTTACTCATAATCGTCAGGAGTTTTATTAGATGATTTTATCTTCCATGAGTAACTTAAATAAGTTGCTGATGTGTTGCTTTGAAGTTCCTGTTATCTTATATTTTGATTCTTTGGATTGAATTTTTTTTTTATAGTTTATATTCGAGTGTTTATACAATATAAATGAGTTTGATGTCTTCCGGATGGGTGGACTAGTTTAGGTAAGAAGCTTCAGAGTGCAAAATTAGTGTTGCTTTCTGTGTTATGTTTGATGGGATGTTTGTGACAATTTCTAGTTCGTTCTTTGGCCTGGCAGAGTCAGGTATCCAAGATATTGTTGTATTCTCTGGAATGTTAATATATGTTTTGACGGAAGGAGATGAGCTTTTTCGTCTTGTAAAAGAGAAATACTATGTTTATCTGGCTTCTATGTGTATTTAAGTTTGTAATATATATTACCACCAAACACATAGACCAACTAGCACGAGGATGTTCTAACTTAGAAGATACATGTGGCTCAAACAAAAAAAGTTAGTAATATATATTCAAGTCTCAAACGCTACTCAAGGAACTATTTTTTGGTAGTTGATTTCCATTAAGATGCTCATCTCTTTTCCCGTGGTTGAGACATTCTCAAATCTCAAATTCTACCGATGATTCTCTTGTCTTAAAGTAATGTATTTTGTAAGTTTTTGTTGTCAATTTTAACAGCTTTGGGTTTGCCTTTAGATGAATTATGGTTCCATTATCATTCAGTGGTCATACCATACTTTTTAAAATGAACTGAATTTTCTGGCCAGACTTTTTACTTTGTAGGCTGGAGGCCATTGAAAGTGTTGTTTACAGATTTTCTCAAATGGAAATTAAGTACTCTAAATTGTTTAAAGGGTTATAATTTGACATATAGTTAGTCTTGGTTACCAGCATAAAATTGGATCATGTATGCTAATTTATCATTTGGCTGTTGTAGGATGGGAATGAAGTTTTCTTCAGGATCAAGAGAAGCACGCAACTGAAAAAGCTAATGAACGCATACTGTGACCGGCAGTCTGTGGATTTTAACTCAATAGCTTTTCTGTTTGATGGGCGTCGCCTTCGAGCAGAGCAGACTCCAGATGAGGTATCTTTACTTACTGTGTATCATTTCATCACGTGTTATTGGTTCTGATAGTGATAATTGCTGACTCCATTCTTGGTTTATGACTTTGCTGCAGCTTGAAATGGAGGATGGGGATGAGATAGATGCGATGCTTCATCAGACAGGTGGTGCTGTTGTCTGAGGGATGTGTGATGAGGTTTCTACCGCGTTATAAGTAGAATGAGTTTAGCATAGGGCTAGTAGGCTAATGCATATGATGCATCTTCTGTTTTCTGCTATTATGCTATACAATCGCTGCTGGCTTGCAGCTGTACTTTGTAAGTGCTGTGCTTTGTTAATATGATGATAATGGATGGATCACAATTTCTACTTGTGACAAACTCTAATAATGTATTGGATGTTTAACCCATGTCCTCCTTAAATTAGAACTGGCATATGATTTTAAATTTTGTGATTCCCAAATTAGGAGTCTGATAATGTTGTCAGGGCACCTTTGATTGTAAAAGAGTAAAGAGGTAATATTATCCTTGAAAGTTCAGGTTGCACACGAGATTTGGTCTCTCTCGAAGACAATGGTTTAAACAATAAAAGTGCAGTAGTCTGTTACATTCTTCACCGAGCTCACATCTGAGTGAGACATAACAGAAATGTTTATGTTGCACGTTAAGTGATGACACTTTAAGTGACACATGAACACTCCATTAAGTATCCTACATGGGAATTTAACACTATTATCTAGTCTTTTGCCCTTCATTTTAGTGTTCATGTAGATTTCACTCTCCCCCACCAACCCCCAGCATCCCTCTCCTCCCTCCCTCCCCCCACCTTTACCCCTCCCCCCTTTCCATCCTAACAGTTGATCATTGGTCTCCCACTCTTTACATGCGGGGTTGTCTTTCTTGGTTGTGCCTTTAGTGATGAGTTTGTCAAGACAGTTTTTAGTGCAGAGAATGAATTAACACAGATAACAAAATAAATGACTTATTTCATAAACTTAGATTCAGAACAAAAGTGTAACCATAGCAAGGATTTGGGACATAAACATCATGAAAACCAGTGCCTACTAAGTACTAACTATGTAAGTTGACGTAGTGCTACCTTTAGCTTATTAAACCATATATGAGCCTAGTTCAGGCATCTTATAAACAATCGAAAAGCTTAACAGGGTATACAAAATCTAATTGTCAAAGCTTGTACCAACCCTGCTCAACCAAAAGCAACTGCCACTAACTTTAAAAACACTCCATAAATTGAAACTAACTAAATAACATGCGGGTTGTAATTTTACAAAAGCTACTCCCAATATCAGATGAAAGAAAATAAACCGAAGAAGAGAACTCACGCTTGAAAACTGAACATAAAATGAAAATAGAAGTTAATATAACAGTTATTTTGCTGTGTAAGTCGTAAAGGTTTAGTAATGGTTTAGTAATTCCTGCAAGAAAAACCAGGGCAGGGGAGCTCAAATTAGCATGATCTGAAGTTTATTCAATAAATTTATATATATATAACATGACGGGAATGCAAATAATCCATCCACTAACCATTCTTTCGCATGACAGGTTACAAAATATGTAATTGGAGAACACCTTATCATCTTTTTATGAGCATTTCTTGCTTCAAATATAGCAAACCACTAGCAAAATTTCAAAAATAAATTCAATAAGCACCAAGGGACAGTCATTTTGAGTAGGACATTAAAACAGATACTAAGAAAATAGAGAAGACAAGTTTAAAGAAGACCGTACTGATGTTTTTAACAGTAAATGGTAAGATCCAACCACCTTGCCTACCATTACAATTATAAATAAATCATAGTTCCCACTCATTATTCAGATTCAAATTGCAAATCTGATGAATTTCCTACTGCGATGATATATTCATGACATATCTGTTGGGATTTGATTAACGGAAGGAAACTAACTAAGAGAGAGAGAGAGAGTTAATGCTGAGAGAGAGAAGAGTCAAAAGTGGGGTAAAAATCTTTATTGCTTTCTGTGTGTTACAAGCAGGCACTAATTACTCTTTATATAGTCAACACTATATTACAACTTTAATGCTAATGATTAATGACTTAATCACACATCACAAAGGCTAACCCTAAAAGCCTATTTTGTATTACTTCCTAACACCCCCCATAATGCAAAATAGCTAACCGTTCAAGCAGTAAAAAAACAGCATGAAACATGCTTAAAAAAACCCGCCATCACTATCCACTACTTCACCATCTTAGCTATAAGATTTCTCACTGAATGGAAGTAACACCAATCAGCTTCCTTAGCTCCTTAAACCTGTCAGCTCTCAGAGGTTTGGTCATGATATCAGCCAGTTGAAGTTCTGTTCTGCAATGCTTGATCTTGATCTTCCCTTTTGAGACTTGATCTCTAAGAAAATGAAAATTGGTCTCTATATGTTTACTGCGACCATGTGCTACAGGATTCTTAGAGAGGTCAATTGCAGACCTGTTGTCCACAAGTAAGTCCACATAGTCACCAACATCAATCTTCAGCTCCAACAACACAGTATGAAGCCAAAGTGCTTGGCAGGCAACAGTACAAGCAGAGATATATTCTGCTTCACAAGTTGAGAGAGCCACTACTGATTGTTTCTTTGAACTCCATGAAATAGGAGCTCCAACAAACTCAAATAAGTAGCCCATGGTACTCTTCCTATCCACCAAATCACCACACCAATCTGAGTATACTATGTGAAGTATATCCTTTGCTCTGGAATAGGTATGATTGCTGAAAGCATTCCTTGGTTGCTAGTCATGCTAGGAACATACCAGACTTCAACTAACAACACTTGTTGACCCTTTTTATCACTGAACATTATATCACCCATACCCTTAGCATTCAACATTCTACCATCAGCAAATCTAACACTACTTTTCTTATTCTCATCAAAATTTATCAACCAATCTCTATAACCAGTCATGTGATTTGAGCGACCAGAATCTAAACACCATCTATCATCACCATCTAGCACATTACTAGTTACCATCATCAACAAAAGTGGTGTTTCATTAGAGTTTACCTCATGGTCTTCCCTGGCAAGATTTGCTTCAGCTTACTTCTTGTCACTCTTGTCACTGGAACCAGGTGGAGCTTTACATTCAGAGGAAAAGTGACCAATCTTTCCACAGTTGAAGCACTTGATCATCTTCCTATCAAACTTTCTTCTACCCCCTCGCCAATTGCTTGAACCTCCCATTGAATCATCACCATTGTTATCAGACTTGTCCTGATCCTGTGACTGATTCTTGGAATTGCCACCTTTGTCATCACTTCTGGAATCCTTTCCTTTTCCTCGACCACCCTTTTTTTATTTTTTATTTTGGTCGAAGGTTCATAATTCATTCAATAAAGAGTTGCCTGAAGGCACTTACAACAGATGTTTATACATCGAATGAAAGGAATTGGGCCTTAGCCCAAAACAACTTACAAGATAGTTCAATAACAATTAAGTCCATGACTACTTAGTATATCTAAACAACGTTAGAACTAAGTGAGATTTCAGTAAAACTACTTGCAAAACACACCAAAGGAAAGAGGCCCAAAACACAAGCCCAACAGGACATGGATCAGCCAAACCTAAACCTTTGGGTTCTCCAAACCCTAGCCAACTTCAGGAACTGGGCGGCAGAACGATGGCGAGGGGAACGACGGCGGCTCCAAAACAAAGCTTCAAGGACTTGGTCAGCTGCATACAAAGGCGAAAAAAAAATCTTGCAAATAAGAAACGCTTCTTCTTAACCTTGGCGGCTCTGCCGTCTGCAGAATCACAAATCTGCTTCAAGGTTTTCAACAACAGAGGTGCAAAAGCACCATGGCAGAAGCAGGGGAGAAAGCTGAGACTTGTATCCACCTCTTGAGTAATATCCTCCTTTCTTGGAGGTTTGAGCCTGTAACGCTTGGTCTTGAGGCTTGTCTGTGGATCTCTCCATGAGCCTTTGCTCATGTGCTTCTAGAGAACCTTGAAGGTCCTCTATTTTCAGAGTGTCAAGCTTCCTCGATTCCTCTATGGCAACCACGATATGATCAAACTTCGGGGTTAGAGTTCTTAGAATCTTTTCTACAATTGTTTGGTCGGTGATCGTTTCTCCATTCTGTTTCATAGCATTTGTATGCGTAATCACCCGATTGAAGAACTGAGGAATCTTCTCATTCGTATCCATCTGCATCAATTCGAATTGTCTCCGCATCGTTTGCAACCGAACCTTCTTCAATTGCTCATCCCCTTCGTTGCAAGTTTCAAGAATCGTCCATGCTTCCTTTGAAGATTTCGCAGAAGAGATCTTCTCGAAGTGGGCTTCATCAACACCTTGATGAAGAAGACATAGTGCTTTGAAATACTTTTGCTTGTTCTCCTTGTGAGCTGCAGTTTGAGCCTCTGTGGGTGCTTCTCCAAGAACAGGAAACCCAGACTCAACAATCTCCAATACTTCTTGAAAACTCATGATCGCTTTCATCTGAACACTCCAGCGATTCCAATTCTTCCCATTGAGGACTGGAAGATTCGTAGGGATGCCGGTGTTCGTCGTAGTCATCTTGTGGCTACAATTCCAGATTCTAGGTCGCTGGCGTGATGAAGAGGCGAAACGAAGAAGATGGAGAGGTTCGCCGGAACCGTTGCTCAAGGTGGTGCGTCGTCGCTCACGGGCCAAGAATCTTCAAGCTCTGAATACCAGTTTGTTGGGATTTGATTAACGGAAGGAAACTAACTAAGAGAGAGAGAGAGAGAGTTAATGCTGAGAGAGAGAAGAGTCAAAAGTGGAGTAAAAATCTTTATTGTTTTCTGTGTGTGTTACAAGCACTAATTACTCTTTATATAGTCAACACTATATTACAACTTTAATGCTAATGATTAATGACTTAATCACACATCACAAAGGCTAACCCTAAAAGTCTATTTTGTATTACTTCCTAACAATATCTTTGGAAACATAAATGGACTGGGCGGGACATAAAGGATGATTATGCCCGCCCAAAATGAACAATCAACCGACCGAAGACAGCCATGGCGGGAACAATGACACAACGAGCATCTTTGCCCTTCCTTAGGTGGACCCACGAGCCAGCTGGAAGATTCCTTTGGATTTGTCTTATATGTATAGGGATTTGGGCCCTGATTGTCAGGCCCAAATATAGGAAAAGTCCATGTCATGACCACACCCTCTATAAAAGGGGAAGTCATCAGCTTGTACGAGACAACTTTTCAACATTAATGAGAATTTACCTTTTATGACATCTTACCATTTTTAGTGCTCTGCTAGGGTTAGCTTTATTACTTCTTCTTACGTAAGCTGCTCTAGTACAGAACATTGGCGTCGTCTGTGGCTCTGACCTAGATCTTCCAGTGCCGTAGAAGGTAGAAGTTACGAGCCATGGAGACTCGTTCATGCGGCGTGGGCCGCCGTGATCATCGCCGGCGCGGTGGTGGTCGTCACGGCGGCCGCGGCGGCGGACGGGACAACAATCGTCCTATACTGCACGAGTAAGAACAGGAGGCTTCCTCGGAGGGGGTCCACTCAGTGTCGCCGTCGCCAGCGTCGCTGGTGAACGCAGCTCCAAGAAGACCTTCAGATTTGATAGCTAAATCAAATCCAGGCGTTAGGCGGCGATCAACGCCGCCTGACTATGTGAACTTAGAAGACCTCAAAACCAGTGCTCCACGGAGAACGCAGGAGGCAGTGACGGGTATCACGCCTGCGGCTCTGCAACAAATGTTAGATACTTTGCAGAAGGTGCAATCCCAAAATGAACAGTTACAAGCCCAAGTCGAGTATCTAACTCAGAGGCAGGATTTTAAGCAAGGACAACGTCTTGAGGCAGAGGACGTAGTAGAATTTCAACCTTTCGTTCCAGCCATCACCAAGGTAGACATACCAAAGCATCTACAAACAATGGCATTAGACGCCTTTTCAGGCGACTCTGATCCCATGGAACATCTGAGATATTTTAACACCAAAATGGTAATTGGTGGGGCAACAGATGCGGTGAAGTGCAGATTATTGCCTTCCACATTCAAAGGAATGGCGATGCAGTGGTTCATCAGACAACCGCCTTTCTCCATTGACAATTTTACCGATCTGTCTACCAAGTTCCTGACTCAATTCTCCGCCAACAAAACTACAAAAGCAACAATGTTTGATCTAATCAGCATACATCGGCAGCCAGGGGAGAAGTTGAAAACCTACATGGCACGCTTCAGTAAGATGGCGGTTCAGTTGGAGGAGGATAACCCGGATGTATGCTTGGCGTCTTTTAAAAATGGCCTTAGGGCGGGAGATCTGAATCGGGACTTAACGAGGCGACCAGCGAGGGACATGATGGATCTTCGCGTTCAGGAATTCATCCTAATTGAACAAGATGATTAGAAAAAACAAGAGAGGGAGGAGGGGCGCAAGCAGGTCCAATCTGGCGGTGTTCCACAGGAAAAACTCAAGGCGGGGAAGGAAACCAGGGTAGCACAAACTCCGCGTATACCAAGACCGGGACCATATCAAAACTCCAAACCCGGATTTCAAAATACATGGCACAGAAATTCCCAAGGTCCCACTGCAGCCTCAACTGGTCAGCATGGTGCCTCGCCAGCTCCAGTTCCACTTATTAAGTTGAATGCTCCCTTAAGTACCATTTTAAAAGCAGTTGGGCAGACAAATGTTGTGCAATATCCACCGCCTCCACGGCGGCCGCCAGCTAATGTGGATACAAATAGATGGTGCGAGTACCACAAAGCGTTGGGGCATACCACGAATAATTGTTGGAACTTGAGGCGGGAAATTGATCGCCTGATCAAGGCTGGACATTTAGCAAATTTTGTAAAAGACGCAACAACACCAGAGGCCGCTAAGATAACACAAGGGGACAAAGGCAAATGAAAGGAGATAATTGAAGAGTTGGGCGATCCTGTTGGGGAATGCTCATCCATTGCAGGAGGATTTGGAGGGGGTGCAATTTCAAGCAAGGCTAGAAAGCGTTATGTGGCGGCAGTACACTCAGTACATGAGGCGTACGAAGGCGAGTGTTCGGTGAACCACTCTCCTATTATATTTACCCCTCAGGATTTTGCGCATGTTATTCCCCATGACAACGACTCAATTGTAGTAACAATCAGGGTTAACAATTACATGACGAAAAAAATGTTTTTAGACCAGGGATCTTCGGTGGACATCATTTATGGAGATGCCTTTGATCGCTTGGGGTTAAAGGAATCAGACTTGAAGCCATATAAAGGAACCTTGGTGGGATTTACTGGGGACCGTGTCAATGTGCGGGGATACGTGGAAATACCAACTGCCTTTGGAGAAGGAGAGTTCGTTAAGAAATTTCAAGTGAAGTACTTAGTCTTGGCGTGTAGAGCCAATTACAATGTACTCTTGGGGAGAGACACCCTCAACAAGTTATGTGCGGTCATTTCAACTGCTCACTTAACTGTCAAATATCCAGCCTGCAATGGGAAGGTCGGGATACTGCGTGTAGATCAGAACGCAGCAAGAGAGTGTTATCTAAGAAGTGTGGCGCTCTATGGGCGAAAGGCCGCCAAGGAAAACCATCGAATTACAGAAATCTTTCCACAAGAGGGATTTAGTTTAGACCCAAGAGACGATGCTGATGATTTTCGCCCACAACCTCTGGAAGAAACCAAGCAGGTGCAAGTCAAGGATAAGTTTTTAAAGATTGGTAGTAGTTTAACGAAGGAGCAAGAGAAAAGATTGATCACCCTTTTAGGTGATAATTTGGACCTCTTTGCATGGACCATCAATGATGTACCAGGGATTGACCCCAATGTGATCACCCATAAACTGGCCATACGATCAGGGGCGACACTAGTTACCCAGCCAAGGCGACGAATGAGTGATGAAAAGAATAAGGCCGTGCAACTAGAGACTGAGAAACTAATCAAGGCTCGATTCATCCGTGAGGTGCAGTACCCAACTTGGCTCGCCAATGTTGTGATGGTCAAAAAGGCCAATGGGAAATGGCGAATGTGCACGGACTACACAAGCTTGAACAAAGTGTGTCCCAAAGATTCGTATCCACTTCCTAATGTTGATAAGCTTGTGGATGGAGCTTCCGGAAATGAACTTTTAAGTCTCATGGATGCTTACTCAGGCTACAATCAGATTATGATGCATCCTTCTGACGAGGAAAGTACAGCGTTCATGACCAATCAGGCGAACTATTGTTACAAGACAATGTCTTTTGGTTTGAAGAACGCAGGAGCTACGTACCAACGGCTCATGGATAAAAAATTTTCCAGACAAGTAGGCAGGAATATGGAAGTATATGTGGATGACATGATCGTGAAGTCGGCCAGGGCTGGTGACCACGACGATGGTCTAAAGGAAGTGTTTGCTCAATTAAGAACATATAGAATGAAGTTAAATCCCGAGAAGTGTTCTTTTGGGATTCAGGGGGAAAATTCCTAGGTTTCATGTTAACATCAAGGGGAATAAAAGTGAATCCTGATAAGGGGATGGCGATCTTGGAAATGAAAAGCCCAACAAGTGTAAAGGAGGTTCCGCGCTTAACAGGACGGATGGCCGCCTTGTCACGTTTTTTGCCAATGGCGGGTGACAAAGCGGCCCCATTCTTCACCTGTTTAAAAAAGAATACGAAGTTTCAATGGACTGAGGCATGCGAACAAGCTTTTACCAAGTTAAAAGAAACATTAGCAACGCTACAAGTACTCTCCAAGCCAACGTCAAGCGTTCCTTTGATACTCTACTTAGCAGTTACTGACAAGGCGGTGAGTACGGTGTTGCTCCAGGAAGAAGGAAATAAGCAGAAGGTTATATATTTTGTGAGCCATACTTTGCAGGGGGCGGAATTGTGGTACCAAAAAATTGAAAAGGCGGCTTTGGCAATTCTGAAAACAGCAAGGCGCCTCAGGCCTTATTTTCAAAGTTTCCAAGTCAAGGTTAAAACCGATGTTCCCTTAAGGCAGGTACTCCAGAAGCCTGATTTATCAGGGCGATTGGTCAGCTGGTCAGTTGAGTTATCAGAATATGATATACAATATGAGCTAAGGGGCCAAGTTACAATCCAAAGTTTGATCGACTTCGTGGCGGAATTAACACCCACGGAAGGCGAGAAAACGCAAGGAGAATGGGTCCTATCGGTGGATGGATCCTCCAATGACACTGGAAGTGGGGCTGGGATAACTATTGAAAGTACAGATAAAACGATCATCGAACAATCTATGAAATTCGAGTTCAAGGCGAGCAACAATCAATCCGAATATGAGGCTTTGATCGCCGGCTTAAGGCTAGCCATTGAGTTAGGCGTCCAGAAGTTATTCATCAAAGGAGATTCACAGTTGGTGGTTAAACAGGTGAAAGGCGAGTATCAAGTGAAAGATCCGCAACTCTCTAAATACTTGGAAGTGGTGCGCAGATTAATGATGGAGATAAAAAATGTTAGGATAGAACATGTTCCGAGAAGTCAAAATGAGAGGGCTGATGTGCTAGCAAAATTGGCGAGTACCGGGCGATTGGGCAACTATCAAACAGTCATTCAAGAAACCTTGCCTCGCCCAAGCATTGATTTGGTAGAAATAAAGTTAAAAGCAGTAAAGTCGGTGATTGAAGGCGAACCTTCCTGGATGGAGCCAATCAAGATCTTCCTAGAGAACCCTCCAAAGGATGATGATCTGAACACGAGGGCAAAACACAGGGAGGCCATATTTTACACACTGGTGGATGGTGAGTTGTATCGGCGGGGAATTATGTCTCCTATGCTCAAATGTGTTGATTCTAAGGATGCCCCAGGAATAATGGCGGAAGTTCACGAAGGAGTGTGCTCTAGTCATATCGGTGGGCGATCTTTGGCAATAAAGGTTTTAAGAGCAGGATTTTATTGGCCGACAATGAAGAAGGATTGTCTGGAATATGTTAAGAAATGTGAAAAATGTCAAGTCTTTTCTGACCTACATAAGGCTCCACCGGAAGAATTAACAACCATGATGGCGCCTTGGCCATTCGCTATGTGGGGGACTGACATTTTAGGACCATTCCCAGTAGCGAAGGCACAAATGAAGTATATCATCGTGGCGGTTGATTACTTCACCAAATGGATAGAAGCTGAAGCAGTGGCGACTATCACAGCCGCCAAGGTCAGGAATTTTCTGTGGCGAAGGATTGTTTGCAGGTTTGGGGTTCCCATGACGTTGGTAATGGACAATGGAACCCAATTTACAAGTAATGTTACCCGGGAATTTTGCGCGGAAATGGGAATTGAAATGTGATTTGCCTCGGTAGAACATCCACAAACCAATGGACAGGCTGAGTCAGCTAACAAGGTTATTTTGAAAGGCTTAAAGAAGAAGCTGGATGAAGCGAAAGGACTTTGGGCGGAAGAATTACCAGGCGTCCTATGGGCATACAACACCACTGAACAGTCAAGCACGAGGGAAACCCCATATCGTTTAACTTATGGAACTGGTGCCATGCTCCCTGTGGAGATTGCCAACCAAAGCTGGCGAGTGGCTCGGTTTAATGAGTATGACAATGGGGAAAATCTGATAGCAAATCTAGTCATGTTGCCTGAGGAACAACGGGAGACGCACATAAGGAATGAGGCGGGAAAAGTGAAGGTTGCACGAAAGTTTTCAACAAAAGTGGTGCCAAGAACGATGAGGGTAGGAGACTTAGTGCTCCGAAAAAATACCATACCTGACAAACACAACAAACTGTCGCCCAACTGGGGCGGGCCCTACAGAATTATAGGCGACGTGGGAGGAGGAGCTTATAAATTGGAACAACTTAACGGTCAAAAGGTTCCACGAGCATGGAACGCCTCACATCTAAAGCAGTATTTTAGTTAAAAGAAACAACAAAGGTGAATGAAGCCGCACTCTTTTTCCCTTTCTTTTGGAGAGGTTTTTAATGAGGCGACATATGTAAGAATGAAGGGACAATTGTTCCCATGTATGAAAAAGTAATGAAAAGATCATTTCAACAGAATTGCTTATTTTTTGATTTATATTACGAGTTTATGCGGTGCAAATCGTACCAAGGTATACAATACCGCGAATAAACCTTTCGGAATAAGAAAGTATCGCCATCAAATGTTAAAAGCCTTGGCAATTCTAGTGGCCACTAGAAACCAAGCCTCGTCGAAAAATCGGCTAAGGTATATGAAGCCAAATAAAAAGAAAATTTAGTAAACAACAGTTTAAAGGTAACAACGATTGAACTTAAACAAATTGTATTGAAAAGGAGAAAAGGGGCGAAGCCCATACATGACTTGAAACAACAATGAACAAAAGAGCAAAAGGGCAAAGCCCAAAGGTAAAATTTTGACTTAACAAAATAAAAACAATCTAAATTCTAGCCAGGTTCTCATTGTTGGCGTTGTTGTCCTGGCTTGCAACAACTTGAGGGTCTTCCTTCCCTTGACCCTCATTCTTGTTCTGGTCATTCCCAACTTCGCCATTCCCTTCCTCGGGCTCACTATCAGAATCAAACTGAGGAAGAAGGTCGAGGCCAATGTCATCATCGCCAACCACTTGACCATCCTTGATCTCCTTCAGATACCCGATGTGGGAAAGATCAAAGCTCAGTTCAACAACACTTATTTGCTCTTTGGCCGCCAGAAAGCCTTGAGCAAATTGGAGGGAGACACGCCCTAAATTGGAAGCATTCAGGCGTTCATACTTCTTCTCCAGCTTTTGGCACTTAGCCTGAACAACAGTGTGTTTGTCATTAATGGCTTCTTTCAGGGACTTGGTCTTCTGAAGGAGCAGGTTAGAAGCAGCCAAGTCATCAGTTAACTTAGCACATTTTTCTTCAGCAGACTTCAAGTGCTTGTTGGCTATCTCAGCATCGACCTTGGCTCGCTCATAGGCAGTCTTATAATCAGCCGCCTTCTTCTCAAAACGATTCTTGGCCGATATCAATTCCTTCACACACTGAGCCATTCCCGCCACAGTGCTGGCGGCAGAAAGTGCATGGAAGATGGCCTGGGAAGCAATGTTGGGGGGGCCTTGACCGAAAATATCTTTGTGAATCCGGTTGTCAAAAGTTCGGGTCATGAAGTCCAACCCGTTGAAGTGAGGATCAGATAAGCTCAGCAAAGGGGGAGGAGCCTCGCCACCAATGGCTGAGCTAGTGCCAGCATGGCTAAATGGAGTTGGTGGACGGTTGATCAGCATACTTGAATCCTGGTGGGGTGGCGGGACATTGTCATGTCCCTTCTTTTTTTTCCGCGGGTTGACTCTTGGAAGCCAAACCGGTTGGATTGAGAGTTGGCTGGTGAAGAGGTTTACCACCAGCAGCGCCTGAAGTTCCTTGGCGCTTAGGGTCCCTGACGTTATCAGAGCCCGAAGCACTTTCATTCTTCTTCTTTTGTTCAGTCTCGGCGGCCCTTTTCTTCGCCGCCGCAGCAGACTGGGCGAGGTATTCCTTCATCTTCAATGGGTTAGCGTCGACCTTGCTTTTTCCCATTGTAGCTACATGGAAAGTATCAGTTAGACAAGACACATGAACAAAAAGAAAAACAAGTTATGTGCAAAGATTATAAACTTACTAAAAAATTGATCTAAAGTGCCGGATTTCGACGCCTCAATCAAGTCATGACCAGAGATTACTGGTAGTGTGCGAAGATAATCGGCGATACCTTGCTCAGAATCATCCAAGGCGTCATATGAAACGGATATTTTTCGGCGAGGGTTTTTTGTCCAGTAAAAGGGGAAGAGAGGATTATTGTCGGAATCTCGGAACAAATTCTTTATTTCGGGCGACTCCATAACTTTGAAGTATTTTTTCTGCCATACTTTGTAATGGCTTTTAAGGGCGATGAATCGGCTCATGTTCTTGCGGGCTAAAAGGGGAACCCACTTAACAGATGTAGGCTTAGTGGTGACTGACTTATAGAAAAGGAAAAACAAGGGGTAGGTAGGAGTGAAACTCAAATGTTCGCAAAGAATTTCAAAGCAGCGGATAAAACCCCAGGCGTTGGGTTGGAGTTGACAAGGCGCCACGTTCAGAAAGGAAAGAACGTGACATATAAAAGGCGAGAATGGAAGTTTGATATTCAAGTCTAAGAAAAAATAACCATAAACAAAAAAGAAATCGGGTGATTCATCGGATGGCTCTTTGCGCAACAGAACACAGTCACCCTCGCCACATGGAAGAACATTCAACTGAAGATCTTCATTATTAGAGGTGGCGGGATTTATCTTCGTGAACCCTTGGGCAGATATTCGAAGCGAGTTAATGATCCCAATACTGCCCCAGATGGAAAGCCAAATACACTTATCTTCAACCAAATGTGCGTTTGAACGCCATTCGGGTGAAGACAAATCTCCATTAGAAGAGAGAATAGAATCTACAGAGCCGGCGGGACCGGAATCCTCGTGAGTAGAAGGCGAGGAGTGAATTTCAATAACAGTGGGGGCAGAAACTTCCCCCTCCGTAGAGGGTGAAGAAAGTTCCAAGGAAGAAATACTAATATTTTGCAATGACATACTGGGTAATTTCATAAAAAGAAAAAAGAAGAAGATGAACATGTTCAAAAAGAAAAAAGAGAAAGACGAACAGTTTCAAGAAAGAGAAAGGACTCACCGGAGGAAGAAGTGGAGGAGTGAGTAAGGAGGATGTCGGCTATGGGAGAGCACCGCGCAATGACGACGGCCGGAGTGACGGAGGTTTGCCGGAGTTCAAAGAGGAGAAAGTGAGAATTGCAGAGAAAGTTTCAGGAAAAGAGTTTCAGAAAAGTGAAAAAGTAAAAGGTAAAAAGGGTTTTTATAGAGGGAAAAGGAGGAGAGAGAATGAGTGGGGGAAGATCGTGAAGAGTCGTGGGATTTGAAATTTGAAAAGGTATGAACTGAAAAGATGTAACTCCTCGAGACGCACAACCGCATTCATGGCAAATGATGACGAAATCCCGGAAAACAAGGATTACGTGCGTCAGTTGAAAAGACGTGATTGACGGTTATGACAGTGGCGATATATCTACGAAAATGGAAATGAAGATGGCGAAACATAAAAGTGGCGCCATATCAACGAACAACGAAATGGCGATGAATGAATAAACAATAAAGGCGGGCGACGAAGTAGCATATTAAAGACATTTCGACTCAAGTTACCCAAGCCTCATGTCTTGGGGGCATGTGGACTGGGCGGGACATAAAGGATGATTATGCCCGCCCAAAATGAACAATCAACCGACCGAAGACAGCCATGGCGGGAACAATGACACAACGAGCATCTTTGTCCTTCCTTAGGTGGACCCACGAGCCAGCTGGAAGATTCCTTTGGATTTGTCTTATATGTATAGGGATTTGGGCCCTGATTGTCAGGCCCAAATATAGGAAAAGTCCATGTCATGACCACACCCTCTATAAAAGGGGAAGTCATCAGCTTGTACGAGACAACTTTTCAACATTAATGAGAATTTACCTTTTATGACATCTTACCATTTTTAATGCTCTGCTAGGGTTAGCTTTATTACTTCTTCTTACGTAAGCTGCTCTAGTACAGAACAATAAATAAAACAATTTAAGAGATAAACACATCCAGTGTGTAAATTTTAAACAAGCTGGCAAAAAGATAAGCTCTTAGCTCAAATTCCTTAAGTTCTAAAATTAGGTGATTGTTTCTCCAAATGCAGCCAAAATAGAGAGATTGGAGGAAGACTGTCTGAGTTAAAAGAAAGCACGATATCTTCTAAAATCATTTGATTTTGGCTTAATTGCACATTTGATCCCCAACTTTGTCCTTCCTGTGAAAATCGTCCCCCAACTACGAAATTAGCAAAAACCGTCCTTTTGGGGGACGACTTTCGCAGAAAGATAACGGTGGGGTGTAAATTTCCAGGACGGTTTTTGCTAATTTCATAGTTGGGGGACGATTTTCGCAGGAAGGGCAAAGTTGGGGGACCAAATGTTCAATTAAGCCTTTGATTTTTAAACCTAAGCTTTGTGAAACCTAAACTTGAAAACTGAAAGTGAAATGCACAACGCTTATATTATCAATCACTTTAGTTAAGCTAAGCATTTTTGTAAGCATGGAACACTTGCTTAATTCATATGACCCACCACAACAAGCATTGACCTTATGCAACACCTGCTTCTTGGCACCATCCTTCTCCTCCTCCTCCAGCTCACTCCCCTGACCCGGTTTTCGATCCTGATAGTGCCCTTCACCCCATTTCAAGACATAGCCACCGAATTTCAAGCCAGCAACCTGCCACCAAATGGCATAATTACACTGGAAACCTCAACAATGTAACAGCTTCAGCACCCATCACAGGTTCCAACTTAGCCTAGTCTTCTTTGTTCTCACAAAAGCAAAACCTCTCAGCCTTCATCTTTCTGCACCTTACCCACCATGAATATCACATAAATCTCTTCAAATTTGAAAACTTCGACTTGATCCCTAAATTTCTTGAACTATTCATCAACAAAACAAACCTTAAAACGTTCAGAAATAAGCTAACAAGCAGAAATTTGGAAACACTTAAATAGTGAGATAAACTCTTTTTGATTTTTTTGATAATAAATTCTTTTTTTTCTACCGCATTATCAATCGAACGCATAATAATTAAAAAATAAATAAATAGAAAACATTGAATATTTTATTCTTTCTTGCAAAATTGAACTAACAAAGGCAAAATACATGAATATTATTCTAATCAATCTTTATTCATTGATCACATTGACATTGTTACCGCTATGAACATCACAAATTCACAATACACCCCACGAACCCCAAGAAAACAATGTAAAAAAGAAGTAATGACACTGACACAAGAATAGACTCAAACTCTCATAGGAGAGTCACATCAATCATGTAACAAGACACACAGTAAAGAATATACACTCATGACTTAAACAAATTAAAGAAAAAAGACTCAGCAATGAAACACATGAAAGGACTTAGACTTAACACCCTAACCTGATGAATATACACTCATGACTTAGACAAATTCAAGAAAAAAGACTACAGTGAAACGCATGAAAGGACTTAGACTCAACACCCTAACCCGAGGAATATACACTCACGATTTAGACTAATTCAAGAAAAAAGACTCAACAATGAAACACATGAAAGGAATTAGACTCAACACCATAACCCGAGGATGGAGAACCTTCATCTCCACCCACCTTCTTCTTCTCCTCCTTCTTTACCTTGTGGAAGGTTTCATTATGATCCCGTAACTCCATGTAAGTAGAGAACCATCTTGCACGATTGTTGCATGTCGTGCATTTATATATGAGGTTCTGTTTGCTCCTTGGAGGGTTGACTCTCCTTACGAGTCTTCCTCTCCTTGGCCATCATCTTCTTGTTTTTGTGTGTCATTATGAGAAATTGATGGCTGAGGAGAATCAATGGAATTTCGGTTTTGTTTGAGTTGGATTTTGTGAGATAGTATATGGTTCAGTCTGTGAGGAACATTGGGTTGATAACAATATATACATTACTATGGGTGCATATTTCACCCAATTTTTTTAGGCTTAAATAAGATTTTGGTCCTTGAAATTGTAAAGTGAATCAAATTGGGTCTCTAAAAAATTTTCGCAACAAATTGAATCCCTTGAATTTTGTTTAATCAAATTAAGTATTTTTTGACATATCTTTGGCAACATAAATAAAACCATTTAAGAGCTAAACACATCCAGTGTATAAATTTTAAACAAGCTGGCAAAAAGATAAGCTTTTAGTTCAAATTCCTTAAGTTCTAAAATTAGGTGATTGTTTCTCCAAATGCAGCCAAAATAGAATTAATTCAGACTCATTCCTGGCATTGAATTAAGGCAAAGGTGTGAGGCTTTCACAACTCATTATTTGAATGGGGGAGGAATCCAATGGCGTGTCTCAAGTTTTGTAACTTTGTCTGAAAGCTTGTGGGGTGGGTGTTGTGATTTTATTGAATTTTGTCATGTTTGTGGTATAGTTTTGTGGCCTTGGTTTCATCCGTTTGTTGTGTTGTAAAGGTGGCTTTTGACCATGTTATTTGTATTATTTATTATTTTTTATTCCTCTTTGTATTTGGGTTTGACACCCCTTGTGCTAAGGTTGAATACAATCCATTGACTTATAAAAAAAATTCTAACAACAAAACAAACACAAACATATGCGAAGTAAAGAACAGGCGCCTCGTGCTTGGTAATGTCAGTACCCCGCCGAGACTGTCTACATGCATCAGCCATTGGGTTTCCGCGTCTCTCAGCACCCGGAGTACGTCTGTCGTCTAAAGAAGTCTCTTTATGGTCTGAAACAGGCGCCTCGTGCTTGGTATCAGCGGTTTGCTGACTATGTTTCCTCTATTGGCTTCCAACACATCAGTTCAGATCATTCCCTTTTTATCTTCCGGCGGGGTACTGACATTGCCTATATTCTACTATATGTTGATGACATCATCCTCGTTGCTTCATCTCATGATCTCCGCAAATCCTTTATGGCACTTCTTGCATCTGAATTTGATATGAAGGATCTGGGTCCTCTGAGTTATTTCCTTGGCATCGCTGTCACTCGGCATGTCGGTGGCCTTTTCCTCAGTTAGAGCACTTATGCTAATGAGATCATTGCTCGCGTCGGCATGGTGTCGTGCAACCATTTTGCTACACCGGTTGACACCAAGCAGAAGCTCGGTTCTTCTTCTAGGACTCCTTGTGAGGATGCCACTTTGTATCAGAGTCTTGCTTGTGCCTTACAGTACCTCACCTTCACTCGTCTTGACATTTCCTATGTTGTTCAGCAGGTGTGCTTACACATACATGCTCCCCACACCGGGCATATGCTTCTCTCAAGCGTGTCTTACGCTATGTTCGTGGCACTCTGACTTACGCTCTTCACTTGTATTCCTCCCCTATTGAGAAAACTGTTTCTTATACGGATGCTGACTGGGGGGATGTCCTGACACCAGACGCTCTACTTCTGGCTACTGTTTTTTCCTCGGTGACAATCTTATTTCTTGGTCATCTAAGCGGCAACCCAACCTATCTCGCTCTAGTGCTGAAGCTGAATACCGGGGTGTTGCTAATGTTGTCTCCGAGTCCTATTGGATCCGCAATTTACTTATGGAGCTTCACTTTCCTCGCTCTCAGGCAACATTCGTCCACTGTGACAATGTTAGTGTCATCTACCTCTCTGGAAATCGAGTGCACCATCAGCGTACCAAACATATAGAGATGGATATCCACTTTGTTCAGAAAAAGGTCGCGCGTGGCCAGGCTCGCATCCTTCATGTTCCTTCCCGTCATCAGTTTGCGGACATTTTTACCAAGGGCCTTCCTCGGGTCCTCTTTGATGATTTTCGTTCCAGTCTCAGCGTCAATGAACTCCCCGCTTCGACTGCAGGAGTATGATAGAATAGAATAATAGGAATAATTTATTTATTCTCTTTACTGTAATTACGCGTGTAATTAAGTTTAGTCATTATTATTTAGTCAACTGTATTTTATATAAATAACATGTCTATTATCAATAATGAGTACATAATTAATTTCCTTCACATACTTTAGTGTTTGATAACACCCGAAAAATTAGTCTCTCACCTATCAGGATTGGTAATTGAGAAAAAAATTCCATTTAACAGGATTTGTTCACATAATGTGTTTGTTTGGTTTTGTGTTGGCGAACCTTTAAATCAATTTAAATGGGGTAAAATCAATTGGGAGTCATTTTATTCAATTAGATTCAAGCTCAATTTAAATGGGGTAAAATCAATTGGGAGTCATTTTATTCAATTAGATTCAAGCCCAAAATCAATTTTACTGAAAGCCAGAGATAGTGGCTTTTGGCTTTTGTCTTGGACCTAATAATTTTCATGTTTTACAAATGAATTTCACATCACTCTACAAAATCCACTTTTCTGATAAATCAGGCCACATTTGGAAAAACAGCTTAATTAAGCGCTTATGATCATAAGCGCTTATTCATAAGCTTTTTTATAATGTTTATTGAAAGAAATTGATAATAAGCTATATATAAGCATAAGCTCTTTTTCATAAGCTATTCTGAATAGCTTATGAAAATAAGCTCATAACAGCTTATGGTAGGTCATAAGCAGTTTGCATAAGCTCTCCCAAACACTGGCATAAGCGCTTATGCTATTAGATAAGCTCAAATAAGCTCTTTCAAACGGGGCCCGAATCAATTTTATCATAATCAATTTTAGGCAAGTGGTTCACTCGAAGAAGCTGCTTTGATTTATAAGACGAGTATTTAAAACATTTCTTGACCACTCAATCCGGCCGACACTGGTTGATCCCAATAACACAAACACAAAAAGAAAAAGTTAACTGCATTAAGGCAAGAACTCGGTTGATGTATTTGGTCGCTTAATTTAGACATGAGTGACATACAACATAACATACGCAACCAAACAAGCAAACGATAATCTAAGAGACAAAGTCAAACCTTCCACCATAGTGTCCTTTTCTTTTATAAAATAGGAGTAGTAAAAATAATTGCACCAAACACATAAATAAATGGTTAACGAATCAAGAAGTACTTAAATCTTCACTCCAATAACACAAAGAGACATGTATTTACTAAAACAACATTTAGTGTGTGCCTGACAGAAATACAAAGATGACCTCTATCAATCAACCAAACAATGGAGTCTAGCCTTCCAAATCCAGAATTTCAATTAAATGCATATTCATGACTCATGAGTTCCCATCCCATTAAATTACGATACTTTTTAAGATACAATAGCTGACATGATTTTAACTAAATATAGACTCAATTCAAAGTTTCTCAATTGTTTGGTCTCTTTCTGCTGCAAAACAAAACACAAGACATGTCCCTTATTCTGGCTGCATACACTCAGAAGGTTCCTAATCAACCTTTTTGTGGTAATCAGAGCCAGGTTCATGCTCTTTGTTCCTGTTCTTAGCTGATTCAACCTTTGAGTCACCCAAAATAGCCTCTTCAGCTCCATCAACAGCCTTTTCCACAGTCTGACTTGCCACCCCTTGTTGGCTTTCCTTGGCCTTCTCCTCTGCAACTCTCAGGAATTCTTCAGCAGTGGAAGGTGCCCTCTCTTCCATCAAACGCCCATTTTTCCCCTTGTTTTCTTGCCCGTAATTCTGATAATATTATGCATGTTCACAGTTCATTCATTGATGATGAATTCAATAACAAATTGTAAAGTTTCAAATTTTATGAATCATGACACAAAATTTGAACAATTTGATTACTTTTGTTGCAAACCCATCTGAGAGGAGATTGCATTCTTAAATCCAACAACGAAAAATCTGTACTTTCAAAGTGGGGTTTTAGATCCACTTCACTAGCCCTTAAATTTCCACTTCCAACAACAGGATCACAGAAAATTTTCCAATTAAATCAAAATTTGAACCAGGATAAACCTAAAACAATCAAATTCCCACATTTGCTTTCTCCAAATAAATTTTCCTACTGGGATCATTTTTATACAAGAAAAAACTTTCACAGCAATTACCTTATACAAAATTAGAAACTCCACAACAAATAAGCAAATAGTCATACATTTTTTGGCACAAAATTTAGAGAAAATAAAAACATCATAAAAAAATATAAAAGACCATTAATGATAGGTGAAGGGTACCTTGATAGGGTTGTAAAAAAATGGCCTAGAGGGCTTGACCAAGGAAGATCTTGAGGAGGCATGAAGAAGGGTTAGGAATTTGGGACCAGCCATAGTATTAAGTGGTTCAGTGCCTCTGAAAAGGCAAAGGCAAAATGTTAGTTTGAGAAGGATGAGGCTATAACTATGGAATCACTGCATTTGGGAGAGTGGGGACGTGTCACCAGGTGGAAGGTAGTTATAGGCACGTGGTTTCCTTGACCGGCTACACGTCATTCAACCCTAAGACAAACTTGCACACGGCCGATTAGACTTATCTTCAAACTTCTATCATTGATTGATTAACATCTTGTGAGTTTAGATAAATTAGGAGAGGGTCTCATATCTTTAATGAGATCAAGTGAATTTAACTGCTGAAAAGAAATTATTAAAATGAGTGTTGCTACATTAATGATCAATCGTGATGGTTGGACTTTAGATAAACATAAATGTGAAATATTTAGTTAAGAGGATATGGATGATGATTTTTTCATGTAGATACTTCACCTAAAAATTTAAAATAACTCAAGTGGTAGGAGCTTGGAGACATATGGGTTGGGAATGGAGAGGTTCAGGGTTCAATTCATGACGGGTGTAATTTATCTTTCCGATATACCAAGAAAAAAAAATCCATCACACTAATGTAAATTATCAATAAACTAGTGTTTTTTACCCGCGCTTTGCACGGGAAATATGTCTATTGTATTTGATACATTAATTAATACTTTGATTATTAAAAATATATTAAACAACAAATGAAATAGAAAAGTCAGAATTGATGAGTAAAGTGGACATAAAGACTTCTCTTCTAAGCCCGATTGAGACCAAGAGTAACTCGCACATTCTTCGTAAATATGAAGACGATAACACAAATCATAGATATAAGGAATTATTAACATATTAATCTTAAAAAAAATTAATGTGATAGTAGCACAAATCAGGATTGTGTAAGATATATCATAAAGTATAATATTATTGTGTTTATTTCAACTAAGTAGGGATGACAATGGGTAGGTACTATAGTACCATCTCCATACCCGCGTTTTTAAAAATTACATGTACCCGTCTCCATACTCACGTGGGTAGCAACTCGAAGCTGAGACCTTTAGACAATTCAATGTCATTACAGGAAGCTATCCATCTTTGCCAAAATCTAAATCTATGAATGACAATGGGTCTCAAAATCATAGGGTATCCGCAAACAATACCCACTATGGGTAGGGTAAAAAACTGCTAAATGGGTATGAGGTTGAGTATAGATAATTACCCCCAAAAAATAGAGGGTATGGGTGCGGGTATGGGCACTATAGTACCCAACCGGCCTATATCCGCACACACATGTTATTATTATTATTATTATTATTATTATTATTATTATTATATTATTATTATTATTATTATTATTATTATTTGGGAATATATTAACAAATTAACTTAAGCTATAGCTTTCAAACTCACTCTTTTTTAAAAAAAGTTTGGGATATATTAATTAATACTCTAAAAATAAATAATAAATAAATTAAGATAAAATCAAGAAATAAACCACCTAAATCCTAATCAAATCTAAAATTTAAAAATGTATTTTTTTACTCTAAAAATAAATCAAAAATAAATTAAGATAAAATCAAGAAATAAACAACATAAATCCTAATCAAATATAAAATTTTAAAATGTATTTTTTTATGAGAATTAATCTGAGAATGACACATGTTATTTTTTTTCCAATTAGTGCATATTCTGCACCCTAGGAGATTTTCTTTTCCTCAATCCTTTTACTTTTGATTAAGAAGAGAAAAGCAGGAATCCTTGAAGCATATGACATCTTACAATTAGTTGAAGAACAAAATCAATTCATGAAGAAGATTGAAACAAAAACTCAAAATGAAGTCTTGAAGAACAAAATACCCTCCTTCACCAATTTGAAAGGACTGTGGTGAAAGAATTGTATTTAGTGTATTTGTGAATCTTGGGGTGGAACCCTTGTGAAACAAAAAATCAAAGGAACATTTCAGTCAAGAGAAACAAAAAATGGTGTATTGCCCCATATGTGCGCACCCCAGCAAATTATCTATATATGTGAGAAAAAAACAAAATAATTCTCCCACCCAAAATAATTGTGGTTACTTCACCAATAAACTTATACTAACAATCGATTTAAATTGAACTTAAGGAAATATATAGAGCAAAGTAAGATAAGTCACCCAATTGGCATAATAAAACATGAGTATATGCAAAACTAATAAGTTTGAGGAAAACATGAACCAACCTTAATTAAGAATGGGCTAAACATACTCATGAAGATTAAATGTGAGCTCTTCATATGCTTTCATCAATTTGACTGACATGTGCATCATTAAAAAAAAAATTAGTAAGTTGTGCATCATTCACATACAGTGCAAATAGTATGCTTATACACACAGGTCAAACATGATGAATAAAAACGTGCAAAATTTGAGAAATGAATATAAATTCAGGTTATCCTAAGTTTCGTAAATTTCTATAAGTTATACCAAAATCTGGTTTAGAATGGCTTCACACGCATGAATTTCTACAAACTATACTAAAATCTAGTTTTAAAAAATACAAAAGCTGAAGAAGAACAATAAAAAAAAACATTACATCAGAATCAAAACATTACGTCTTCAACAATGATTCGTTAAAGGGTCTATGCAAAAATTTGTAAACTTTTGGATCAAAACACACAAAATATGTGAAATTTAAGAATCCATGATTGAATTACGAACAAAGGATAAACTGAAATGACACAAACAATCAATCACAACATGATAAACTCTTCTTCACGTAACATCATCTTACGACATACCTCTATCCTGATCGCGACACGTGGCAGAGGTAGAAATAGCAGCTATCAAATCTCTGCGTGTCCATGGTAGCTTTGTGGACCCTCAGCACCAAATCAACTCCCTTTTCTTAGAATTAGCATTAAATAAATAATAAGATAAATTAAGATAAAATCAAGAAATAAACAGCATAAATCTTAATCAAATCTAAACTTTAAAAAAGTACTAAATAAAGATAGATAAAAACTACCAAAATCTAGCAAATCACAATAAAAAACTCATAAAATCCTGAATTAAATAAAAATATGAAAATTCAATAAAAATACCATAAAAATTCATTTATACTCTAAATGTAACTCAAAAATAAAATAAAATATTTCATGAAATTAAAATTAAATAAATAATAAATAAGGATAGATAAAAACTATCAAAATCTAGCAAATCACAATAAAAACTCATAAAATCCTGCATTAATTAAAAATCCGAAAATTCAATAAAAATTAATTATTATACTCTATAAATAAATGTAAAATAAAGTAAAATATTTCCTGGAAGTAAAATTAAATAAATAATAAGATAAAATTAAGAAATAAACAACCTAAATTCTAATCAAATCTAAAATTTAAAAAAGTACTAAATAAAGATAGATAAAAACTACCAAGTCTAGCAAATCACAATAAAAACTCATAAAATCCTGAATTAATTAAAAATCCGAAAATTTAATGAATATACTCTAAAAGTAAATCTAAAATAAAATAAAGTATTTTCTGGATTAAAAATAAATAATAAGATAAATTAAAATAAAATTAAGAAATAAACAACCTAAATCTTAATCAAATCTAATATTAAAAATGATATTAAATAAAGATAGATAAAAACTAACAAAATATAGCAAATCACAATAAACACTCATAAAATCCCGAATTAATAAAAAATTCGAAAATTAAATAAAAATTAATCAATATATTCTTAAAATAAATTAAAAGACCAAATCTTATCTTTTAAAATAATATCAATCAATTATTTTAGAATATATAAAATTAAAACATATATCAATAGAAAATTATATCTTCTAAAATAATATCAATTAATTAGGTTAGAATATATAAAATTAAAACATATATCAATTGAAAATTATATCTTCTAACAAATTGACACGTGGAATAATTTTTATGAGAATTAATCTGGTGCTGACACGTCACTAAGAATTAATCTGGTGCTGACACGTCACTATAGAAGTTCTTCTTTTCTAATATATATTGATTGATATTAATTAGTGTGTGTATTATATTTTTACGAGGAAATCAATAGGTGATTTGTTCATGCTGACGGAACTTCTTAAGTTCATAGATGTAAAGAACAATATGTTATGAGAGCTTGTTCCATTATAATGTGAATGTTTAGGGTTTAGGATATATGGATTTTGAAAATATTTGTCTTTTATTGTGTTTATCCGTTTAGACTAGGAAAAAAATGAGTTTATGCACGAAACTGTGTATAAAAATTTATAAGGTCATCCAAGTAAAATCCATATGTATGCCTTTTTTGTTTGAGATAGATGCCCTCTTTCTTTCAGAGGCAATCCTGTTTGAGCCGGAAACATCCACATAATGGTGAAGCTAATTCTCTCAGCAGGGTTTTTTCCATCAACAAGACTCAAACCCGAAACCTTGCTTAAGGGAAATCAAGAACGTACCACTTGAATCTCAAAAGAATGTACCACTTGAACCAATCACCCGTTGGTATATCATGTCATACCTAAATTTGAAGTAAAAAATATTTAAAATAAAAATGGAGAGATTTTACATGGATGCATGTGTAAAATTGTTTACACATGCTCTATTTTAAATCCAATATATATATATAAATAATTTGTTAGCATTCATTACTTATTAATTGTCCAAAAAGAGAAGAAACACATATATTTAAAAATGCAATTGATATTGTTAGCTTTTATAAAAGTATTATTTTTCTTTTTCTATTTTACCCTTTAAAAATGTATCTCACATTTATTCTTATAACAATAACATTATTTGGAAAAAACATAAATTGTTTTTGGGAATTGTAAGTAGACAAATAAAAAAAATTATAAGGATTAAAGATAAAAAACATTTTCACTAAAAAATTGAATTAAAATTTGGCGAGCCAATATTCAAATTTTATTCTCCCAATTACTCATATTTTGAATTCGCACGTATTTAAAGGGTAAAAATTCAGTTCAGTTCAGTATTTGATCTCTGGATGATGCGTATGAAGAACCATTTGTTGGAAGAGATTTACTCACTTAATGTGATCTTTGAGTCTCGAAGGAGTCTCATGGCAGGCTTTGACAATAACTGGAGAAAAAAAGGTAAAAATCTACTTATTTAATTTCGTAATATTCATTAAATTTAATTAGTCATTCTAAGAGCATCTCCAATGCAAGGTTCTTAGTTCTTATTTCTTAGTTAAGAACTAAGAACTGAGTTCTTAACCATTGGAGGGAGCTGACACGGAGTTCTTAGTTCTTAAAAATAAGAACTAGTTCTTATATAATAAGTTTTACTTCTTGAGTTTTTAGTATTAAAAGTTAATTCTTTCTCTCTCATTCATCAACTAATATTTAAATTTTTTTTTTGTCCTTTGGCCACCCGTCTCCACGGGGGAAAGGGGCCCCACGTGACTAATCTGGCTCGGGATACGATAGTGATGTCCCTGGTCACAAATGTATTATTTTTTACCTCAGAGGGGATCGAACCCGAGCCAGAAACCTAAGCAAAATCCCTTAAGAAAATGCACATTCACCACTTGTGGTTATATTTAGTTTAATTGAATTAACATTTAAATTTAAATCAAAATTATATTGAAATAAAAAATATTAATATAATGGTATTGTGAGACTAAATGAATAGTGCTAAGAACTAATAACTCATGGTTAGAGTAAAATCTGCAAAGAGTTACTTAAGCACATGTGATAGTACGAGTCAACATAAATAGTGCTAAGAACTAAGAACCTTGCATTAGAGATGCTATAGTTAATTTGAGCATTGAAGGAATACTTTTTTCGATGGTATCGCTACTTTCTCATCAGCTTCCTCTTGGGATGATAGAAAGAAAGACAAAGGAGTGAAAAGAAAAGTAAAATTCGGTGGACTCACCATATAAAATTACAAGCATTTTTTATTAAAGTAAAATAAAAAAGTGAAGTATCAATTCCTTGTTTATGAATGATACTATGATAGTATGATACAGAGCAAATGGACCATATTTGTATTCGCAAATGGACCATATTTGTATTCTTTCTTTTATTTTTTTTTATCATATTTATTCGCTTTCATTTTCTATTTCATTGTCATCCAATTCGGTTATTTATTATCGTACCAAAAATATCAATAATTTCCAAGCTAGCTTTCCTCTCTTTCTATAGCATCCGGATCTTTCCTTCGTTGAAACTTTATATCTATCACACTCTCTCCATATAAAGAATGCGATAGACACAATATTTCACCTAACATTTTCAATTCACTTGAGAGCATCTCAATCCCCTTCTAACACAAACTTGAATACCACTGTTGACAAAAAAAAAAAAACTTGAATACCACTAGGCTTTGGTGGGTATAACAGAGGAAAAGAAAAAGTGATTATTTTTTGTATTATCCAATAAAAAAGGAAAATACAAGCAAATAAATATCACATTATTTTATCTATTTTATTAAATTAAAGGTTATCAAAAAATTATTTTATAACCTTTAATTTAATAAAATTTATAAAATGCTAAAGTGTGAAATATGATTGATACATTTTATTTTGAAAGTAAATATATTGGATAAATTAGTCAAGTGAAAATGAATTTCATCATCGTAGGTCCAAAAAAATGATAAAAAAAAAATCACCCTTGAGCTGATACCAATATGAGATTCTTCATTTTATGGGTTTGCAAAGAAGGAAAAAAAAAACTAAGATGCTAAGCATGCACAATTAATGAATCAAGATCGATAAACAATTGTAAACCACAATAGATGCGGTACAAAATGCGAAATTCATATTAATTACAGGGGATGAAGCAGAAAGACCAATGCCTCTTTCTGCAGTATAAAGCTTCAAACTTTATCAGGATTTCTTCCATACTTATATTGAAGTCTATCATTGTTTTAAATGCCTGCAGAATTAAAAGAACAAAAATTAAGCAACCACTTTCAACAGCTTCTCATGCAAAACATTTCAGGGTACAACCAATTTCACTCAAGTTTACCTGCGGAAGCAGCAGAGGATAAGATTGGATAGGCATATTAATGATAGGTCCATAGAATTAAATTCAACAAATCACTTTGAATCACTTTCAGAAATAATGCGGATATTGCAGGAGTGGCAATGTAGAGGGAGAAATCCACTTTATGAACACCTATGCAATTTTGTTGTCATGTAGACCAGCATGAATGCATTACCTACAATGTCAGCAATAAAGTTGAGTTGTAACACCACTACACCAGCAAATCCACTTGAGCCCGTTCGATTTACTGTTAGAAAGTATGAAAACGGAAAAATAACACGTCCCGAGCCACTTTTTGTTTAAGTAGCAAGTGCCTCGGGATGTGTTATTTTCCTATTTGCGTACTTTCTATTGGTAAACCAAACACACTGACAGCCTGAGGCAAAATGTAATAACTTCAGATGTCAAATGAGAAACAACTGACATTAGCAACAAGTGCTATTATACCTGGCAATCATCTTGTAAGAAAACAAAAAGAAGATAGCTGTTGAAAGACTATACAGCACAACAAAGCACTAACACCCCTCTGGTTATTGCTTGATTCCAATCACCAAGAGCTTCACGGTCTGAAACCTCTAAGTTTAACACAGAATATTCTTTCAAACACTGAAGTCCGAACTGCTACTGTTTTATCTATTCTCCTTTAATCATACAGATGAACCACCAACTATTAATTTCATTTTAATATCTGATTCATGCTCCGCTGCAAAAGCTAAAGTTGATGACAGTGCCTTTTTACTTGACCTTGATGCAAGTTTATGATACCCGGATACAAGGCATTCTGAAGAATTATTAGATACCTTCTTTCCCTCTTGAACTGATTTACTACGGCTGTTATCCTTTGCAGAATCATCTTTTGAAGCTTTCCCTGGAAACTTGGATTTCATTTCTTCTGCCACAGATAGAACTTTGTTTAAAATCTCATTTGAGGACAGATCAGTTTGTGGTACATTTTTGGTTCCATCACTAACTTTGCCAGAGCCATCCTTATCTATAGACGGACTTGCTTGGTAGGGCAAACCAAAATTGAAAACCTGAGGCAACTTGATACCATTTTCACGATTTACATGGAAGCTCATGGAACTTTTAAAACTGCAGACAGGACCTTTGCCAAATGAAAGAAAATTAATTCCCTTAGGTGCCACAGCAGGCAATTTCTTAGAAATTTCCACTATGCTTTGAGTAGTGCTAGTGCCAGATGCACTTCGATCTGCAAGGGTCCCATGTTGAACAAGACTTTCCGTGTTTGGTGTCAACATGCCTTGTTTCAGTGTGCTAGGGCTGGGTGATAATTTTGCAGCATTGATGAACCTAATTCCTTTTGGTGCTGGGGTAGGCTGTTTCTGTGACGTATCTGCCACCATATGATGGACTGGATTGATGAGAGAATTGATTCTTTTCAAGTGGTTTTGCTGGATAGACTTAAACCCGTGATTGTTAAGCAGAGATGCCGGCTGTGGTTTGCAAACATTTGAAGGTGTAGGTATATCTTGGTTGGTAGGTACCTGAATCAGGAAAGCCCAGTTTAACCTAAGTGAGTAATTAGACAATATAGATACATGGATATAAACATTAGGGTTGATACTGATTTTGTACTAGGTTCAGTGAAACAAAGTCATTTACAACTAGTTGATGGCATACCTGGTGTGAAAACATACAAGTATCACCTCTCGAACAAGAGCCGCTGGAAACAAAATTGTTACAAGGATACTTGGAGAGCTCATGATCATATGGGCAATCATCTCCTTTCATGCAAGAGTGACGAGCAAAGTGATGACATGCCTGCAATTTCAAAATCAATACAAGGTTCAGTAAATTTCTATTGGTTCTTGTTACAACCTGCTATACAAATAATAGGGAGTAAATTTTTAAAATGAAAGATACCTTGGATTTTGTCTTCGGGACCGTATCATGTGAAAAATGGCATTTGTCGCCCTACAAAATTTATTTTGGATGAGACAAGAGAAAAGGAAGTAACAATGATATGATATTTTTGATTTTTGGATACTATATATATATTTAACTCACAAATTGCAAAAATGCATTGGTCTTACAATGATGACTTGGATGGGCTACTTTTCACACAACCACACAAAAAAGGTTTCAGGTAATCTAACTTTAGAATGAAGAACTGATTCTTAATCGAACTTTCAGATGAATTTTTCTTGCATTACAATCATATATCAACCTCTGGATTTCACTATCATGTTTTTTCGAAGAGATGAGTTGTACAATCAATCCACATATAAATGATCTTTATGTAGGTTCTAAGCTAGAATAAACTAATATATCAGTTACCTTCTTAAATTGCATAGTTTAATGAAGCATCAACACCAGAATAACCATTTGTCTTTGAGCATTGTGTAAAGATCCAATGTAAAATAATCACAAAATTTAAAATACAATCAGAATAAAGATGACATGTTCCATATATGTATAACGTGAAAAATATTTTATGGTTTAATATGATTGAGCTATATGACAACCTCATTGCACCTTCCGTTGAGATAATGGCGGCAATATGAGATAGCTTTCTCTTTCTGTACTGGAAGCAACTTCAACCTTTTCACACCTAGTTCTCTGTTCTTTTTTGCTTGCCTCTTTCTCTACAAAATGAAGTTTATGAAATAAAGAAATCACTGAGTTATTCTTTGCAAATAGAAAATCAATAATAAAATAAAATGATGTTGAAATAACTTCATAGTAGATCGAATAAACTAGCTTCAAGATCCATATTACAAGCTTAGAATCATAAATCATAATACATAGTCAAGAGAGAACTGCAACATCAGACGAATACCTTTTTTCTAACTTTCTTCTCCTTGGAACTAGGACCGCGTTTTTTATTCGTACTAGCATCACTCAGCTGCTGCAGATGATTGACAATTAACCAAAGAAAAATCAACACACTAGTCTTACAATCATTATATAGTTGGCCCCCACTATGGGGTGGAACTCTACATACCATGCCCAAAGATACGGTCAACCATAAGATAATTATCAACATAACCCATATGTTTAATCATTTTTCACTAAAAGAACTCATATAGGGCAGTATAAATGGGAATTGAAAACCATATGAAAACTTGTACACAAAATAAGCAGTCACATGTTGAAAACAAATGAACTGATGGATTATTCTTTACAAATAACAGATAAATAATTAACTAATCTTGAAATCACCTCAAAAAATGTTGAATTAACTAGCTTGAGAATTCATATCACAACTGAAGAACAATAACATAACATCAAGAAAGAAAATTTCATACAAATACCATAAGAAAGTACCTTCTCTTTATCTTTCTTCTCCTCATCAGCACCAGGGCCACACTTCTCCTTACTATCGGGACCAGGCATCTGCTGGAGGTGGTCAATAATTAATCAAAGAAAAATCAACATCACTAATCTTAAAATCATAAGTAGTTGGTCCATTTTATGATACTTTACACATATGATGCCCAAAGGTTGACCATAAAACAATTCTTAACATGATTCCGATCTTTCATTAATTTTCCAAGAAACTCAAATAGGGCAAATAAATGGAACAGAAAACCAGATAATGACTTATCTACAAAATAAAGTTTGTAAAACAGAGAAACCAGGTTCATTGAAAACATATAGATTTCTGGAATAATCTTAACAAATAAAAGATATATAAATAATGACTTCAAAGCATGTTGAACAAACTAGCTTCAAAATCCATATCAAAAGTTAAGAACACACACTTCAAGAAAAAAAGTTACAACATCAGATGAATACCTTCTTTTTATCTTTCTTCTCTTCAGAATCAGAACTACCTTCTCTCTTTCTACTAGCACCGACTATCTGTTACAGATGATCAATAATCAACCGAAGACAAATCAACATACTATTCAATAGTTGGTTCACATTAGGGCACTCTACTTTGGATGCCAAAAGATAAGGTTGACAATAAAATAATTCTTCACAAATTTAGATCTTTAACTTCTTTTACTCAAGTAGGTCAAAAAAATTGGCAAAATAAGAGGGAGCCAAAAACCACATAAAGACTACCAGGTATAGGTCAAACACAAATGAGAACGCACTTATTTTTATTGTTTCGGAGGAGGATGGAAGACTGTAAAATATCACAACCTAAGCCTAAAGTAACTTAAAATGTACCTAAAAATAACAAAAGGAAGAACTGTAATGGAATCAAAGTCTTCCATTCATCATTGGTGGTGCATAGTAAAAAAATTTGAAAATGACTAACATAAAAAAGATAAAATCATATCATTACTTCCTTAACCAGGAGAAGATGAAAAACGTTTTTTGAATATTTTGCTACAACGTTTAGGTGGAAATCATACCTTCACTGCAGATGAGTTCCCATGTTCTTTGGCAGTGGTTTCTTGACTTTCTTCCAAGAAACCTTTGAGAAAGACTTTATTTTGAGTTAAATCAGTCGGCATGTCAGCAGAAGAAATATCAAATGAATTGCCATCCATTTCAAAGTCTCCTGAAATTTCTCCCTCTTCCATATCTCCATTTTCAATCAGAATATTGGAAGGACTTGTGGCATTTTTCATACTCATTAATCTTTCTAATGTCTCTCCTTCATTCTGCATTTCTTGTTCCCCATAAATTTCTCCCTGTTCTACATTTCCCTTTTCAATAAGAACATTGGAAGAGTTTGTCACATTGTTCACACTAGTTAATACATCTAATTTCTCTCCTTCATTCTGCACTTCGTGTTTACCCTCCAAAATAGTAGAATCCATTAATCCACCATCTTCACTGATATTCAGTTCTTCGTTGTTCATATCTAGATCTAAAGAAATGTGTGTTGCTTCAGCAACCTCTAGACCATCATGTTCTTCCTTCTCAAACTGACCACCCTCTTCAGTACTGGGGAGAGAGTTCACTACAGCACAAACTGATTCCACCAATTCTGTTTCCTGTTGTTGACTTCCATTATTGAAACGTGATGTACTAATTGGCGAGGCTTGTACAACTGTTGATGCAGGTGCATGAAAAATCAAAGGTGGATGAAAGCCTTCTGAGGTAAGTTGATTATTATCACCTGATACTTGCAACTTACTTGCATTTCCAGATGTGTCCACATCAGGATGTAGAAATTCAACATGCTCTACTTGGTAATCCATCAGCTCAACTTCATTGCTATCATTCTGTTTCTCACCTAACCCCGAGTTCAAGGGGATTAAACCAATATCCTGAACAAGATCATCAATGCCATTCACAACCATCTCCAACTCAGCCATTACCTTCTGTTCGTCATTAAAATCATTTGCTTGTGTGGAAGTTTCCTCCATTCCCAACAGAAGTTCTATATCATCTAGGACCATCTCATTAGCACTAAAATCCTTTCCCCTATCTCCATTCCCTTCAATGTTCTCATGAACCTCCAATATTTCCTTCTGGGATACAGAAGCCTTGGGATCCGTTAAATCAGAAGCAACAAATTCAGCGCACTCACGCTCCCTTTCCTCGTTTTCTTGCCCCATTCTACCGTCGCCATTCTCTTAAAACAGGAACAAAAATATATAAATTTTTCTTTTAAGTGGCAAACAAATGAGAAGTGCACAAGTAAATTAAAACTAACAGCAAATTGATCCATAACCACAACCTAATCATAAACTTCAATTCCAAATCCAATAACTTTGTTGCAAAACAAGGGGGTGCCTTTTTATTTCAATTTACCAATAATTCAGATTAACTGGACTAATACAACAGATAAACAAATAATATGAAAAATGGGCAATAAAATTCAAAACAAACATCAAGTTAATCCATAGACATAACCATAACCAAAGCTTAAACTTGAACTTCCAATCCAAAACAGTATAATAAAAATAGCACAAGAAAAAAGACGTACCAGGAGTATTGAGGGAGCTAGTAGGGGCGGTGGAAGCAGCAGAAAGGTGGGAGAGAATGTGATGGAGGGTGTGCACAGTTTGGCTGCGTAAGTGTGATCGACGGTAAGGAGGGAAAGGCATTCGGAACTGGGAGGAGGATTTTGAGGTACCCAATTCAGCGTCCTCCATTGAAACCAAGAAAAGTTTTCAACTTTGCCAACCTCTCATCGTGGGGTTTTTGCAAAACCTCAGTCCCGAAGGTGTCGACACGGAGAGAAAGAAGGTGGTGGTGTCGTCGTGAGTGAACACTGAACAGAGACACCCAACTGTTGATGCCACCGGGTGGCGGCGCCGTCGACGGTGGAAGGATGGTGGTGGTGGTTGCTGATTTGTTTTGTGTTGAATCGATTTCGCCTCACCACACCTTTAGCTTGTTTTCGAATACTATCCATGGAAATCAAAGTTAGTCATAGAGGCGAAAATTGAAATCGGCTGGTTTTCACGTGGGGGTTTAACCTTTCAAAGAAAGATTTTAACTTTAAGATATTATTAAAAATTTAGTATTTTTTTTTTTAATGATGTCGGGGTCTTAAAGGTAGGGGTGCACATGAGTTTGGTTGGATGAATTTTGGTCAAAATAAAATCCGAACCGATCAAAATTGTATGGGTTGGGTTGGGTTAGATTTCACGAATTTCTTCTTCGGACCCGATCCGAACCAACCCGACGAAGTTCGGATTAGGTTGGATGGATTGATGGGTTACTATATTAAAATAATAATATATCTGAAATATTAAAAAATCTAGCATGAAATAATACCACATAAATGACATATAGCCAAATATCATGAAAACATAAAACTTCATTACCAAATGACATGAAACAATCTAACATAAATAGTACCTAAAAAGTGAAAAACAACACTAAATGTCATGGCATGACACTTAAAATTTAGATATCTCCAAAATGTCAAATAACTATATATAAACATGTAACAAATAACTACGAACAAATACTCTAAGTTCAAATATGACAAATAACTACAAATACTTAAGTCTCAAAGTTTCAAAAGCCATCACTCCGACACTAGCACTCCAAGTATGAGTAAAATTATAAAAAAATATTATTATATGTATGGATTCTGGATTGGGTTGGATGGATTTGAACTGAATCCGAAATCCGATCCGAACTTGGTTGAATTGTAGTAAAATCCATCTGATTAACCCGATTGTCTGATCCAACCCGCATTTTTTCTATTGGATCGGATTGTGTTGGACGGGTTCATTGTATCTACCCGACCCATGTTCACCCCTATTTAAAGGTGTCTCTAGTCATGAAAGAGTCTTATCTCATTAGAAGTGTTTGAACCATGTTGAGTTGTGTTTGAGCCGTAAAAGAACAAATTTTTATTTGGACACCTATGAGTGTCGGACATGTATCGTAGGGTGTGAGTTGTTGGTACAATGTTGGTTTCACACCGGTGTCTGTCACCGGGAGACTTCGGTGCTCACAGATATCAGTGCAAATAGAGAGATTTTGTATTGCAATAAGGGATGAGGGTGAATGAAGACTCCGACAATGACAAGGATGTCGCTAATGTCAAAGGAGTAAGGTTTGTTGGGGAGAGTCACGGCGAGTACCCATGAGTCAAGGCCTAGGGGAGACACCAAGGAGATCTTGGACACCACATCTTAACCCAAAACCTTAAGACATTAGGTTTATGAGTCACATCTCCTTATAAACTCTCCATCTTGCCTTGACTTCTCTGATGTGAGACTTGACTCTAACACTTGATTCCAACAATCTCCCCCTCAAGTGTGAGTCCCTCAACCACATCAACCATGATCCTCCCGTCTACGGAAGCTATCCACCCTTGCACCACCGTTCGCTGCCAACAGAACTCGCTGCCTAGCCACACTGCTAGGAAGACTTTCGACACAATGAGCCGTCATGGTCCCACGAACCATCGGCTCTGATACCACTTGTTGGGAGAGTCACGGCGAGGACCCATGGGCCAAGGCCGAGAGGAGACACCAAGGAGATCTTGGACACCACATCTTAATCCAAAATCTTAAGGCATTAGGTTTATGGGTCACATCTCCTTATAAACTCTCCCTCTTTCCTTGACTTCTCAGATGTGGGACTTGACTCTAACACTTGATTCCAACAAGGTCAAATCTCTAAGGTCAACATTGTGTGTGTGTGTGTGTGTGTGTGTGTGTGTGAGAGAGAGAGAGAGAGAGAGACGGAGAGGGAGGGAGGGAGGGAGAGAGAGAGAGAGAGTGAGTGAACACTGGATATAGACCTTGTCAAGAGAGAAAGCTTGAAGAGACTATTAAAAGGTTGCTGTATAAGTTAGTAGAAAATAAGTGGGTGTTGTTAAGGTGTAAGTGCATTATAGGACTTACACCATACAAGAGCACATTTGACCTGTTATAACAGGCAAGGTTACCTGCTGAGAGAAAAAAAACATTTGATTACAAAAATACCCTCCTCCAAACACAGATCTCCTTCCCACTATCCTCATTTAAACCCAGATCTCATTCACCTGTAAGCTAGATCTTGGAGTGGAGATAGTTAGATACTCAACCCCCTCACTCCCACTACCACCACCACACGTAACTTCCACCACTGTTGTGAATCTCACACACCATTCACCAAACCAATTTATCAACAATACATGTTTGGTCTCAGTCTCAAACCAAAATCCTCCACCACCACTGATTCCAATACTAGAATGAGTATGCTACTACTACTAGTCTTGTTCCCTCAAGACAAATCCACCACCATCAACAAATTGACCTTTCTTTCACTATCAAAATCCCTTCTCTCCAAAACACAATCCTGCACTACCCACCTTCTTCCTCCTCTACTCCACGACGGCGCTACTCTCTTCTCCTAGAAAAGATATCCTCCATGACCCTGGCTGGTGGCGACGAGCTTTCTACGAGCGACACAGTGGTTCGGCGGTGGTGGTGGCGAGATCGATGATGGCTTACCTCTGATGCTCCAACACCTCTCTCTCTCTTTCTCTCTCTCTCTCTCTCTCTCGCATTCTGTATCTGCATCTTGTGTTGCAGAGGGAGGATGAAGGAAGTTGCAGATGGGCTTTTGTGTCATTTAATTATTAAATTTTAAATATAATTGTTCCGTACCAAGGCCTACTTTAGGGAATATTTGAATATTCTAGTAAACCCTAGCAGAGCATTAAAGGATACATGATGTAAAATAAGAATGTTCTTTTATTAATGATAAAAAATGTGTCTAATACAATGAGGGACCCCCTTTTATAGTGGGTGTTGTCCTTATCTAGAAGTTTATAGGATTGGGCCTAAAAAACGAGGCCCAACTCCCAATGCAAATAAGACAAGATAGGCACAAGTCCACGTATCGGGCGAGCGTCTATTCGCTGCCCTGATGGTCACCCTGCCCTATCTGGAGCCTTAACTGTTCCTCTGTCTAACGCTTGGGCGGGCATAGGCTTGTGCGAAGCCCGCCCAGCCCACAAGCCCACAAGATATGAGGCTTGAGGTTTAGAGAGCTGAAATGTCTTCCAAGTTAAGATGAATTCATTGGCTTCGAAGTCTCTAGGCGCTCGCCTAGCCCACAATCCCACAAGACATGAGGCTTGAGGTTTGGGAGCGAATATGTCTTCTGATGCTGACTTAAGATGATATTTTCCTGATTTCGAAGTCTCTAGGCGCTTGCCTAGCTTTAAATTTCACTGTGCTCCCCTTATACGTTGCCTACCTCGCCTACGTGATCAAAATTTGAAACAGCCTGGGAATGTAGAAAGTCAAGCGGCAAGCTCATCGCCGCCATCAATCAAACGTCACTTTTTGCTTACTGACACATGCTTCACGGATTTCAAAAAGTTGCCATCATTGGCATTCAAAGCAGCTGTCTTTTCACGCGCTCTTTGAGGGATTGCCTCATTTGGTGAAAGCCCTAGGGTTTGGGGGTGTCGTTTCGCACTTCCCCACTCATTCTCTTTCTTCCAACCCACGCGTCACCCCATGAAACCCACTCTATCTCTCTCTTTTCTCTTGCCTATAAAAGCTTCCCTCTCTTTCATCATTTGAACTTTTCCTCCACTGCCAAAAACCCTACCGCTGCATCTTCGGTGACTACCCAAGCCTCTTCTCTCTTTCCTTCCAGCATCTCCTTTTCTTCGATCATCCGCCATTGCTCGGTGCTTACCCTACTCCTCACACTACTCCGGTCAGCCCTCAAGTCCTCCGTTCACTGGTCAGTTTTTCTTCTCTCTTTATCTTCTGTAAGTTCATCTTCCCTCGTTTAAGCAATTCATGAAATTATCCAGAATGTCCACTAAGGACGAGAGTATTTCGAGTTTTTAATTTTCCTCTCCTTCTCTAGACAACGACACTTCATCTACCCAAGGCGTCGTTGTTATTTCTTCCTCTTCCGAGTCACTCTCTGGTCCAAGCCCGGCTTCGAGTCAAACTTGTTCCATCACTTCCCGTATTTCCAATAACACTCATCCTCCGTCGCCGGACTGGCCTACTCACGACGAGTGGGTAGATGAAAAATGTCTTCTCCACTCCATTTGGGCAAGCGTTGAAGCTTTAAGTAATCATCGCCTTAACGCCCAAGGGTTCACCAAATTGAACGCTGATACTGACCATAATGATGACCTTTTACTAAACGTTGCGACGACGAAGATTTTATTACTCTTCGAAAATCCGAATCGGACGGGTCGCCTGACTTCTTTTATGTTCATGACATCCTTTTCATTGACATCTTCATGAAACTTCCCTTCTCTCCATTTATTTGCGACGTTCTCACCTTCTTGAATGTGGCGTGTAACACCCCGATTTCCAGGTGTCACTTTAGTAACTCAAAAATAAACCTTAAGAGGAAAATATGTATTTTTTTTTTCGTTTGATTCTTTTTCCTCTTTTTAATAAAGATATAGAAAATAAAGACATAACCCAGCAAACTAAAACTAACCGATGTACATCATATAAACAGGTACAGCCTCAGCTGCACTCCAGCGTCACGCGCACTCGCAGTGACTCCCAAGTAGTGTGCCCGTAGGCAAATATGTACAGATCCAGAAACGTGAGTGAAAAAGTTATAAATACAATCCTCCACGAGAAAGTCGGCCTCAAAATGGCCTAAGCAAAGACCCCTATGGTCCGACTGACTCTCTGTGATCCTCCAGCAAGAGAACCACACAAAAGCCATGCGTCAGAAACCTACCCTGTCCCAAAACAAACGAATCAGAGCTCTACACAAAATATGACGCTTGCCTAAACCTACCCTCCCAGTACCGCTCAAAGCTCCTCCTCCTCCTTGTCGCTCGGCGAGTAGCTGTCAACGTCGGTGTTGGAGTCAGAGTCCACCGTGATCATCTCAGTATCCAAGTCCACGACCTCCTTCCTAACTAAAATGCGAACAAACCTAGTCGAGCTCATCTCAACATCTACCTCCTCAGAAAGGACATCCTCCTCCACCATACGAACCAGGGGTTCCACACGGTAGCCGCGTGATGGAGTAAACGGAAAACGACGAGAGGCAGATGGAACAACAGGCTCCCTCTTCGGCTCCACGAGCCTCGAGGACGACGCAGCGTCGGTAGGATCGACAACAGTAGCAGGAAGTGGCGCGACATGTGCGTCAATACCAGCCTCGATCTCGGATGGGTCCTCCTCGTCCGATGAAGATGAAGGTGGTGCAGGTGGTCCTCGACCAGTGCCCGGTCCACAACGAACTGAAGGCGGCAAGTTGAAGCTCAGCTCCATGCGTCATAGAACTCCCCTCGTCAGACGTCCACGCTCGTCAGTACGGACCTCCATGACCCTTCCCCGGTACGTCGCCCGATGATCCACAGGATCGATCACCCAAGCAGTGGGGGTATGTCGGTCACCCAGCTCAAACCTGATCCCCCCCGAGGGAGAGACCATCGAAAACCAATCCGCCATCGCCATCTGGCAGTAGGACGACCGCCCAAACACAAACATGAAACCAAAGCCAAGGCGCTAGGGTCAACTCACGGAATAGAGTAGATATACAAACAACATGTGATTGGGGGATATATATATATATATGTTATTATATATATAAATATATTCCTAGCATGTTATCGGCTCTAACAATAATTCGATAATGCAAACAACATACAATTCCAGTCAGGGTGAATGTATGCGTGAAATGCAGTTCAATATGATTCGGATAGTTGTTTGGGATGGGCACCAACGAGTCTGCCCTACACCGGCCTAGTGTCGACAACTCTGCTCGGGTGTCGCTTACAACCCATGCATAGTCAGATCAGTCCCAACCACCCTAGGTCGTACCACTCTGCCCGCTATGCCGAAGATACACCCAAGTGTTCTTCGATGAAGGCCGTCCCAACCTTCGTGAAGCCGTCCCAACTTCACCGAGGCCCAATCTTTCGATCGTACCAACCTCGAATGTATGCATGATGCAATATGGTTAGCCAAACAACGAATCGTCCTCGCACGTACATGTTTAACTAAGAGAAGATCCCAATGTAAAAACCCAAGTGTTTAAGGTCGACCAAGACGACATAAACCCCAACGGAAGAGTACTAGAGTACTCGGTGGCCTTCTCTCGTCACCGTGGATCGCCTCCGTGGCTTCCACCAATTCCCAAATAGCTACAAGACTTGTCGACATTTCCCCGTCTTTCGCAATCATAATCCATTCAAGTTCCCTACGGTTTATTCGTTAATGAAAACGTTTCAAATTGAATTAGTCAGGTTATGAGTTTAATTCTTGAAGACTAAGTTCTCTAGGGTCTCTAGTTTTAAGATTCTATTCATTCTAAGTTTGCCAAAATCCCACCAATTGTAACCCCGGGGAAAGTCTAAGTATACAAACGATGGATAGGTCTCAAACCTCGGGTTTGGACTTGCCTAGGGTTGTTCATCCAACCCGAAAGATTAAAAGGAATCAGTTCAGTGATTCTTCGCTCCGAAATCGCGTCAAGGCGCACAATTTAATACAACATCAATATCATAAGTTATGAAAACAGCATAGCAATAATTCATCATCATATTCAATATCAAAGCAATGTACAAGTCGAATTTATCGACGCCTATCATGCATATTAGCTAATAGGTAAGTTGCCCTAACCTCGAGTTGCTCCAGCCTCGTGGTATAGGTTTTCCTCACAGTAAAGCTCCGTAGTACCCAAAGTTCCTTCAACTGAACCTTGGAGAAAACAAAGCAGAAATCAAAACAAAATCGATTAGCTCGATCACAACACAGCTAATTAACGATAGACAAAGCGTTTGAAGCTTCAGAGTACAGTAATCGAGCACAAGAGGACGAGTTATCGAAAAAACGAAATCCTCCCCCCCTCAAACATGCTCTCGGCCATAATGGGAAAAGGGTTCCGGCGCTTTTTCTTCGATCTAATTTAATTCCTAGGTAGTTTTAGGGTAAAACTAGGGTAAAGAAACTGTCGGAAAAATTTTAGAACGACCGGGTCGAAATACGACTAGTTAAAGGCATTTTGGTCCAAAATTAAAGCTCAAAAACTCAAAGTTAAAACTTTGGAAAACAAATTTGATGGGGTTGTTCCCAAAGACATTTGTAACAACTAATCCTAAAGGCACTAAGTCGGATTGTGGCTTTTTGACAATAAAGTTTCAATATGTGCGCAAAAGGGTTTTTATACAGTTTTTCAGATCCTCGGCGACTCGATCGAAATCGGCGCACAACGGAAAGTGTTCTAGGTTGTTGGGTAAGTATAGAAGGTAGTTCAAAAGAAAAATCGGGAAAATCGAACAGTTTTACGAAAAGCTCGAAACTTTGAGCTCAGAAAGAGATAAAGAAACTCGACGAAAAGAATGATCAAAGGTAAGAATCAAGTAAGTTACCTCTGTGCCGTGAAATAGAGACAAACAGCTCGAAGATCGGTCAGGAAACGACGAAGTTCTTCTCCTCTCCTTTCTCCTCCAAACCCGCGGCCTCAAGGTGGTGAATGGGTAAGTTTTGTGATTTTTTTACTATTTATAGGAGAGTGAAATCGCGGGAAAATGAATATTTCGCGATTCCGATTTTTGTAGCACGTTCATCGGTGAATTCTAAGCGAGATTCTGGCGATAGAATTCTAGAACTCAAAACAGGTTTCTTGAATTTGAGAAAAACGATCCAAAAGCGGTGTAAGTTAAATTGCCCCGAAAAACTACTTTTTGCTGTGAAAGTCAGATGACAAAACTTCGTTCTGAAGAAAGATTGGAAACGTCGAAAGAAATCTGGCAACGCGGATGGAAACTTCGTTAAAAGCTCCGAATAGAAAAAGTCTTCATTCAACGTTTGAATTTAGAGTTTTTAAAGAAAAGAATTTAGCGTCGTCGGACTTCCGTGAAACGAATCCTATCGTGCGTACAGTCCAGAGTTCCGAAATGAAACACTGGTCGAAGGAAAAATAAAGAGAACTTCTTATTTTTCCAAGGATTTAGAATTTCGCTTAAACATTGCTTTAAGAGCGGAATTAGCCTATTTTGGACACTCTCGCCATAAGGCGGGTGTGCAGACGACTCGCGCTAACTCCTAAAACGACTATGATACTATCCTCAAGCAATTCCTGAACTTTCTTCTTCATTAAACTTTCCCAAACAGCAAACTCCTGTCACGCTTACATCGGTCCTACGCGTGAGTCGGAAATTAAACATTAAATCCAGTTATGCAAATCCGGGTATTACATGGCGCCCTCTCAACTCCTTCCGAATGCTTGGGGCTTCATTCGATGCTTCGAACTTTTGTGTGAACATCTTAGTGTGACGCCACTTTTGCTTCGAACTTTTTTTTTTTATAAAACTTGCACTAGTAAACCACCCTTGATTTCTTCCATTCCACTATCTGCTCGCCACAATATGGCCCTCTTCCGACCTTTAAAGAGAAACTTCAAGCATTGGTATCGGAAATTTTTCAAAGTTGTTCATTCCCCCGAAATAAAAATCCTCTTCCCTGATTCCGAAGGACGCCCACTATTTCCTTTTTACTGGACCAAAAACCCCCGCTGTAACATCACCGTTGTACTTGAAGCCTTGACCACAGCAGAACATCGGGTTGCATTGTATTTGCTATCTTTTCCCGTATTCTCTGGCACCGATTTGCTACTGGCCGCCAGGGATGGGAAAATAACTCAATATTTTAGCAAGTGTGTTCTCATTGTCCTTATTTAATCTTCGTTCGCCAATCATATACTGATCATCTCCTCTTTTTTGTGTTAGCTAAAATGGGCAAAGGAAAATTTGATGTGGCTATTGACAACATGGCAGTCTTCATTGCTCAACAGGTCGAACATGTCAAATGCAAAAGAAAGAAGAACAACAAAGAAACTCACACTGATGATCAGGGGGCGCTCGCCAATGAGGAGCGCGACTCAGGTCATCCTCTGCTAGGGAGAAGTGTGACCCCAAGCAGCCTACCATTGTCGGCTCCATTTCTAAGTCCAAACCTCCTCCAAAGGACAAGAAAGGTGGCAACACTCTTCCTACACCTAAGCCTCAGACTCAGGGTGCCTTTGCCAATCTTGTCCAGGCGGCGAGTCCCAATCCACAAGCCGCTGAACACTTTGTTCCTGAAGGTTCTTCTGGTTCACGCTATAGCGTGGATGACCCAAACTTCAATGGGTTGGTTTTTATGGCGAACAACTTTGACAACCAGCTTCCAAGCGATGTTGCTTCTCAAGGTGTTGAAAATGTCGCCACTTTGATGATCAACCAGACTCTTTCAGCCGCCTGTTCTGCGGCAGGCTTATTGTAGTCCTTCCGAAAAGCTGAACTAACAAAGGTTTGCCTGCTCAAGAAAATTCATGAGATTAAGAGTGTCATCTCCCAACTGTGGTCGGATGTTGAGACCATTGCTAAGCGGGCGGAGGTTGCTCAGAAGCAATCAGACGACAAGTTGGCCGGCGTCACCAAGCAACTCTTCGACGCCGAAATGTTGCTGACCACGGAGAAATCCTTGCGGGCAACTATTGACAACAAACTCAAGGAATCAGAAAAGAAATGTAAGCAGCTGGGGCAGAGCAGGAAGAGATGAAGGGGTTGGTACTTGACAAAAGCTTTGCCCAATTTGTGGTTGGCTTTATGCAGGCCAAGGAGCAACTTAAAATAGTTGACCCTTCTTTTGGTGTTTCGCGCATCGGCTTCATAAAGAATATTGTGAACGGCCAAGTTGAGGGTCCCGATGATCTAGACCCCAAATACTTACCATTTCTTGACAGCAATGACACCGGTGGCGAGGATGGGAATGAGAAGGGGAACAAGGATTCCGAGACGGAGCAGCCCCAAGTTTAACTCCCCCCCCCCCTCGTTTTTTCATAAGTGTTGTACTGGGCTTTGCCCTCTCTTTTTATCTTGCTTTAGTATTGTAATGGGCCTCGCCCTCGTCTTTTGAATGAATTTGAATTTGCGACACTTGTGTTTTTGCTCATTTGTTCCTTTCTTTCTCTTTTATTATTATAACCCGCCTCGCCCATTATCGTTTTAAATTCAATATAATATGCCTTGCCTTTTTTTTATCTTTTACTGGACTTTCCTTGCATATACTTGTTTTGTTTCTTTTTATTTATTCACCAAGTCTTGGCTCGCCATGGGGCGGCTTTGCGTATGGTTGGCTCGAGGTTAAACTCGAGGCTTAGGCACATTTTACTGGCCTTAGTCTTCTTACATACGGGGCTTGGTTTCTAGTGACCACTAGAATTGCAAGGCTGTGTATGCTCAGTGTCGTCGATGCTTTCTTATTGCGAACGTCTTACACGTGGTAGCTTGTACCTTAGGCAATTTGTGCCCATTTTATTTTCTTTATAGCGCTTATGAGTTAGATCTCGCCACTTGTGACAAACATCAAACTTTAAAACAAATTTTTCATTAAGTTTGGGAGTCATTCGTCCCTTACATGGGAGCTCATTCCCTTCATTTACATAAGTCGCCTCATTAAAAACCTTTTTAAAGGAAAAAAGAGTACGACTTTCTTTTTCATAACTGTAATATTGCCTCAAAGTGGAGGCATTTGATGTGCGACGAATTTGCCCGCCATCTAACTGTTCCAATTTGTATGCTCTGACACCTACCTCACCAATTACTTGGAAGGGACCCTCCCAATTCTGTACCAAGGCCTACTTTAGGGAATATTGGAATATTCTAGTAAACCCTAGTAGAACATAAAAAGATAAATGATGTAAAATAAGAATATTCTTTCATTAATGATCAAAAGAGTGTCTAGTACAATGAGAGACCCCCTTTTATAGTGGGCGTTGTCCTTATCTAAAAGTTTCTGGGATTGGGCCTCACAAACGAGGCCCAACTCTCAATGCAAATAAGACAAGATAGGCACAGGTCCACATATCCGGCGAGCGTCTATTTGCTGTCCTGATGGTCGCCCTGCCCTATCTGGAGCCTTAACTGTTCCTCTATCTAACGCTTGGACGGACATAAACTTGTGAGAATCGCACCCAGCCCAATAATCAAAATATATTTTACTAGATAATCTAGTTTCCCTTTACCCTTAGTGACACGTGTTGTGATGGTATTGACCCTCATAGGTATGGCCCCGGTGCAATACCTAATACTCCGCCGAACTTAATTACTTATAAGGGAATCGTATTAACCATTAGGTTTATAAGAGATCACTTTGACTTTTTAGATGTATATCTGCTTTAGAACTTCTAAGGTTGCATTTATGTTTTAAGCTAGTACGTGTTACATAATCAAAATATAATGCCAACATATTATATCTTATAGCACATATTAAGTGTTTTCTTTTATAAACAAAGTTTTTAAACTCTAACTTGAAGAGATTTTAATAACCACATGCAATTCAGACTCCTCCTTTTCATACTTGCTTTGTTATTTCAAGTACACTATATTCTCAAGAACGTACTATTTGAAAATTCTTTTGCTCAATTTCTAAATTGCAGATGTTTATTCATAGTTCAAATAATAAAATGGATCAATATATGATCCATCTAATGCATAGCAATGTTGGAAATTTTCAATAACTACCCTAGGAAAATGATCATTTACTCATTCCAATGCAAGTGACACTAATAATTAAAATTAGTCTTATGTATTATTGCACGGCTGGATCCCTACTTGTACCACAATTATTTGAATGCGAATTGCCAATGATGGATGTTATGGCAGCCACAAGAGTTGCTGTGAATTTTGGGTCTGCAGTGATAGCAACAGCAGCTGCATTAACCGTGTCTGCCAATGATGAAGATGTCTCTATTCCCTGCAAATGATGAAGTTTATGTCCAAAAGTGTTTGGAGCTGACATAAACTTCTGAGCCAAAAGTGGGGGAAGGAGATTGAGTTGGCTCTGTAGTGACCCTTGTAGCTGTGAGGAGCTGGTAGAACTTTGAGTGAGATCCAATGTGATAGTAGGAAATGGAGCTGAAGCAGAGAGGGTTGCCACGTTTTGTGAGCAAGAAAGTGATGCACTTTCTAGTATGGTTGGGTTTATTATGCCATCTGCACTTGGCATTGCTCCTGAAAGAAGCATTGATGCAGCTGCAGATGTGGTTGATGCCATTGCCTTGGCAGTGGGAGGGAGTTGATGGTTATGTTGCCCTTCATATGTTGTGACTAACACACTTCGATCTTCAGCACACCTTTGTACCTATAAAGAAACATGAATGAAGTCAAGAAGTTAGTGCAACTTCATGTTAGGGATGAAACTCATTCTTAATTTGTCATTGACCTTAGAGTCAAGTGGCAAAAAAATTCTTTTCTAAGAACTATATGAATAATGTATATCTCTGTGGCTTTATCTACCACAGACTAAGAAAAATATGGTTAATTTACAAGTTTTTATTTTAGAAAGAAGAAATATATTTAATATAAGATGATGAAATATGCAGGATACACAACCCTCCTTAAAGGGATCAAGAAATTGGTCTAATCAGAGAATAAACAACCTCAAAGCTTAAAAAGGACTATCCAGAGAAACAGAAAAACACCAACACAAAACCCCTCAGAACAACCAAAAGAGTCCCTGAAAAGTAGCTCAGAACAACCAAAATAAACCTAGAAAAGACCACTAAAGAACCAAAAAGACCAACACCCGAAAGCTCCGCTAAGGATCTCCATAAAGTCTTGAATGATTAGCAACGAGATGGTCAGTTAAGCTCTGGATCGCTTCCTCTTCAAAACCAACGGGGACAACTCATACTTAAAAGAACTTTTTTTGCAAATTAGGTTTAGTACATAAAGAAGCATATCATAAATAATATGTACTGAACGTTAGTTGTAAACACATGGTCTTATGATTAAAAATTAGCATTATTCATGATTAATTGGGTTCGGACGAAAGCAACTCCTTAATTCTGATTTAGATCGAAATGTCACCTTCGTGGAAAGAACTTCCATATTTTAATTCATTATGTCATTTGAGAATAACATTTGCAGTATGAATAAATGTTCTTTGGTCCACATTCAAACGGGATGAAAGTCTCCAAACTTTATCCTATTATGGGTATGTATCGATAACATTTTCTCCTATAAATGTTAGCAACACTTACTTTAACACGTCATTTCTAACTCTCTTTCATTGTATGTTGAAATACATGTGGGATCCACTAAAAAAGCGAGTCTCACTTTCAATTTAGAATTCACATAAATTTCAAAGATCAATGAGAGAATATTGTTGAAAAAATAGTGTTGTCAGCACTCCTCTTCCTTCCTAAAATTATTAAGTACATGTTTGGATAAGTTGTTAATTAGTTAGTCACTCAAAATCAATTCTCTTGTTTAGAAGTTACAAGAAGAACTTCCTTCCTACTATTAGACATATGATAATTTACCTAACAACTTAAACTTTTGAGATAATTAATGGTTGATAATTAACTACATGCACCTAAAAGTTAAAAAGTAATATGCAATCTATATATTGCTTTAGACAAGCTATTAATTATTCTCACCTGATTAATCACTATCCATTATCCAAGAAAGCAATTTTTCATAAAAGGTGTAGAAAGTATACTTGTTTACGAACTGGACAAGCAGTCCCCATTGTGCAACGATAATAAGCTCGAGGACAAGGATTCCCTTTTGCCATCTTCTGCCCATACTTTCTCCATTGACATCCATCTGGAATCTGTCATACAAAGTTTGTTATATATGCAAATATCATGCAGAATTTTATTTACTTAATTGCAAATTAAACTTGTAGTTCATTTTACACTAACCATTGATGATTCTGATCTTGCTCGAACAGATACGCGAGCTTTCTTGATCATTGACACGGTTTCGGATGTTTGATCAACATCCCTTGCAGAACTCAATTTCTTGATTTCATTTGTGTCCAACTGAACAATATCTCCACTTGTGCCAGCAATCTTCTGAGAAGGCTCATGTTCCTTTTCAGCAAAACCAACAATGTCCAAAAATGGCCTTGGAATCACACCATCTCTCTTACCCTTCTACACAAAACCAAATTATTTTTCAGCTTATATAACTATATAAAACCATGAGAAACTCTAAAATTAATTAGAATCTATATAGATCATATGGGATTATTTCTTTGATTTTCCATAAAAATTTTTCATCAAAACTATTACCTCATCATTTGTCTGCTGTTTCTGCATCAGCTTCATAATATGCTTGTATAGGGCACTGTAGTCATTGTTGACCTGATCAACCAGCTCTCTCAAGCGTTGATTTTCAGCATTCAAGTGGTGCAATTCAGCTAGCAATGCTTCATACTATACCCAAAACAAGGAAAAACATGTTCTCATACAAATATGTATCAAGACAATAATGATTTGCCGATACTCATACAATGTGACACACAGCAAACACCTAAAAAAATTATATTTGAGAGGTACTAATTAATTTTTGAAATATATGTTTTAAATTAAATTTGGTAAATAAGCTCATAAATGTATTTCTTTGCATTGGGTGTCTGCTTGGTGTCGCACTGATTATAAGATTGCTCAATTAAAAGTATACAAGAACATATATCAAGATAATTAAGTATACCTCATTTCTCTTATCATCCTTGGCCTCCAATGCCTCATCTTCCACAGTTAGTCTGTTGCTTGGGGAAATCTTTGTGAGGAGATCTAAACTAGTCTACAAATTACAACACAGAGAAGAAAAAAAATAAGATTTATGTCTGAAGATAAATTACAAAATAAAGATTATAAGTCTTAGAGTTTGCTTTGCCTACATCAACATGAAGCTCCATTTGGTGCACCATTTGATCACTAATAACTGGACTTGACTTCTTTTCTGCAAAGAAATCCATCTCATCCATGATTAGTCGTTTACCATTAAACGACATGACTTGAGAAGAATGTGCAACTGCATCATCAACATTGGAGGTGACTTGATCCATTATTAGTTATATAATAATAACTTCGAGCTTTTCTTTGTACTCTTTAGAAGAAGTGAGTCTTCTATGTATGGGTGTGGGGTTTGGCTATGGAATAAGAAGAAACTTGGTTTAATGGGGACATAGAAAGTGGTTGGATAAGTATCAAAGAAGAGTCATGATCTAGTTCATGCCCACAAATTTCTTAGAGAGAGAAAGAGAGAGGGTGTGGATTCTGTCTAGGTTGAAGTCAGAGGATAGAGAGATGCAATAGACGCGGCAACAAAAATGGTTTGGACTAAGACCAAATATTATGTGTGATCAGAAGAAGGAAGTTGAATATTAAATTACATAAGGATTTCATAGCTGAGGTAAGATGGTGCGTAATAGTGGCTATGTGGCAGTTTTCCATAGGGCTGCAAAGAGAGAATCACGAGTTAGAAGGGCAGGTGTCAATTTGACACAGTCCATACAGTAATTAATTAAGAACTAATGTTTTTTTATAAGCAAAAGGTTTTCAGTTAAGAGCTATTATATTGTAGCTTAGAGATAGAAAGAGAAAGAAGTCTAAATTATAATCAGTTGCACACAAATGAACACACAAGATTAATGGGCGGTTGTTTTTACATGATAATTCCTCTAAATATAAGGTTTCTTGATGTGAATGTTGTTGGCACAAAGGGTTGCTTCATATTAGATTTGATTGTATAAGGTGAGATAAGATAAGGTTTGATAAAAATTTAATATATACTATACTGTGTTTGGTGATATACGATCTAACTTATTAGATCATTTAAATCGATAAAAATTTATATTTGGTGGATAGTAGTGATAGTGTTGGTAGAGGTGGACGTGGTGGCGGTAGCGGTGGAAGGTGGTAGTTGTGGTGGTGGTAATAGTGGCAGTGGCAATGGCAATGGTGATAGTAGAGTGGTTGAGGAGATTGTGAGGAGTGATGGAGTTAGTTGTGGCAGTAGTGGTGGCAATGACAGTATTGTAGGGTGGTGATGGCACGTAACAAAGGTGGCAGTGGTAGCGGTAGTAGTGGCGGAAGTAGCAGTGGTTGGTGGCGGTAGAGTGACTGTAGTGGCAATGGCGATGGTGGAAGTGCTGGTCTATGCACTAGTACTTTAATATTTAATATTTAAATATTACAGTATAGATATGTAAGAGATACTTATAGGGAATCGTATCAAGTGAGAACAATGTTTAGCATTAAATCGTGACAGAATGATTTTACATCAGTGGTCAAGATTAAAACATAAAGTCACATGGCTTTTTCAAAAAGTCACATGATCATTTATTTGCATTTAATCTTAACCACTCATGATTTAATGCTCTCATCTCTCACAATAAACATTGCTCTCACTTGACATGCTCCCTACTTATAGAGTGACACACATAGAATTAGTCCACTATAATATGTTGTCTTAATGGACCAAATCATTATTAGATGGACTGTTATTGGGTCAGCCCATTGGATGAGCCCAAGCAAGCTCCAATAAGGATTAGGTTAGCCTCCTTATAGGAGCTTATAAATAGAGCATAAGATGCTCAAACCCTTGACATCATTTCGCACACTCTTGTCTCTGCTAGTACAAGGAGCCACAAGTGATTCTTAGTGGGACAATTTGCGTAGACTGTTGTAGAGACGAGGCTACATCTGCTTCATTCGGTCAGATCGTCAAGAGGTAATTATTCATATCTCATGTTTGTTTCCTTTTAACTTTGAACTTTTATGTATGGTCTTGCAAGACATCTCATACAGGAAATTCAAATTTCACGGCGATAATCAACTGCATGATTCCTTTTAGGAAGGTGGTGGAGGCAGTGGTTAGGGTGGTGGTGGTGACAGTAATGGTTGTGGCGACGACTTTTAGGGAAATGGTAGCGGTGGCGATGGCTAAGAGTGGTGGGTGGTGGTGATGAAGGCAGTGGAGTTGGTGGAGTCGATAGTGGAGGTGGTGGCACCGATGGCGGAAATGGGGGTGGTGGAAGTGGCGTTGGCAATGGCGATCGATGACGGTGCCAGCGACGTTAGTGGCAGTAGTGAAAGGTAGTGGTGGTGGCCGGTTGTGGTAGTGATTAAATAATTTCAATGCAAGTAGCTTATACGGCACAATCTTATCAGGTATTGTCCATCATCTATATGTTAGATTAAATAATTCATCATTTTAATGTATAAGAGCGGATTGATAAATACGTGTATACAATACAATGTTAGCACCAAACAATTGATAAACTTCCAATGCGTTATATAAACTTATATTATCATATCTAAGATGACGTATCAAACGAGTCCTGAGTTTAATTTGATGATGTTGGAGTCGAAATTTAACCCAAAATTTCTTAAGACAATAGAAAATACAACCCTTCAACATATATGTTAGCTTGTACTCAAACAAAACATTAAAGGCGGTTAGTGTGAGTTTGTGCTCCATTATTCGTACTTGAGTCTTAATGGTTCATATTTTTTAATTTTAGTCGACAGATTTTTTTAGTGAGGCCACCTTTTCTGTTAGTTATTTTTTTTTCAAATTTTTATTAAATCTTGAGCATTTGAGTTAAGTGAACTCTAATACCACTGCTTATAGGAAGTGTTGGTCCAAAAGATTGCATTGGATTCTCCCGTTTTAATATAAATGTCCACTATTTTCATTTGCCTTACATTCTACTTTAGCCCCTCAAACCCCCACTTTCTAATAGTCCCTCCGTTTCATAATAATTATCCATTTAGAGAGAAAAAGTTTGTTTCATAATAACTGTCAACTTAGAATTTTAATGTAGCATTAATTGCAACTTTCAATATTGTAAATTTTGTCTCAAATCCCTCACCATGAAACTTCTTTCATATATAGTATTTTCAACGAGTGTTCTTGTCTGATATGAGACACTTGAAAACTAATTAAAAAATGTTCATACTAATGAATAGTTGAACGACACTTGAAAACTAATTAAAAAGTGTTCATACTAATGAATAGTTGAACGTAATTTATTGAAATTTCACTAACATTTATAGAGTTTGTAAATTTCAAACAAATCTTTTTGTTCAGTCTCTCTACAACTACCTCCCAACCACCTTTTGCTTTTGGCCACAAAAGCTATAAAAAAAAAAAGTTCAATGCAAAAGTCCTTTTGTTCTCCATTGAGATGTACCAAAAAAAAACACTCCTCAGCTACCTCCCACACCTGATACTTTTGTTATGCTATAGTTTTCTTTTAAATCAAATACTACCATTTACGTTAAATAAGAACAGAACATTTTTTTCTGGGTAAATTAGTAGTGACAAAACACAAGAGCATTGATATTTGTATCTCTTTTTAACTATGCAACAACTCAATTATTAGGAGATAATGGTTAGGTGAAGTAACCAGACACTTAATATTTATTTTTCCATGGTAAGGATCTTAGTGATTTGTATTTTGTGCTAATCACCATCTCTTATACGAGTCTCAATTATTTCTTTGGTATGTGTTTTTTTTTGTTTTAGGGTACTAATCTCTGCTCAACATTTCCATGGATTAAGAAAAGTTTATTGAATGACAACAATCAAGGTACGTGGTGATTCTAAATGCAGTTTTTGTTTGTGAATATGTTGACTTTGTAGTTGCAAACCCATCCCTCCTTTTTCTACGCCATAGTATAATAAGATGTGTGGAACATGCTAAAAACAGGGTTACACTAGAAAACATAGGATGAAATTTTCAATATTAAACAATAGTACTCTGCAAGGACTTTGGCCGAGTTCCCATGTCTCAAGGTTAAGAGGGATCGTTGGTCATTGGTCAACTACAATGACGGCCATGTTTTCCTTCTTCTCTAAGTATAAAGAAGACGGCTTTTATTTCTTGTTTAAATTTATAAAAATGTCAACAAATTATTGAGCAAATAAATAATACTTCTGAAAAATTGGTTCGACCAATTAATTTATAAAATATTAACTACATTGAAAAATTTAGATTGAAGTTGAACTTTTGACCACCGCACGAGTTCTTTAGTAGGAGAGTTTTATATATTCACGTTTCATTTTTTTTAGCAGTGATTAATTTTTTACTGCGAATTCATAAGTGTTCGTAATAAATGATAAACGGTAAATATGCGCTCAATTTTCATAGACGAGTATCGAACTCCGACTTCTACCACTTAAAAAACAATTTGGTCTTTTACATTCAATCTTATGTGAGAAAATGATAATAAATTACGACCGTTAGATCTATTAATCAACGATCAAAATTAAGAGAATTTAATGGTCATGTGATTGTCACATGATCACTTAAATATGTCATGTGATTTTTTTAAAAAGTCACATGACTTCATGTTTTAAGTAATCTTATAAAACGTTGACGGTTAGATATAACAGTCGTGATCTATTCTCATTTTCTCACATAAGATTACATTTTTTATATGATACATCCGCATCTCCGTATCTCAATTAAATAAGTCGACTGTTATGAAGAATCAATTTGCATCTTTTACATTTCAAAGTAAAAATGTGTGTATTTTTAAGCAAAAGCTATTTTAACTTAAAGTAAGCGAATAACCTTTAGCATGCATGAGATACTTTTTAGACTACTATGGATGCCAAAATCCAAATAAAAATTGCTAATCCAAACTCCAAAGTTTCATCTTCAGAATATACAAATGTTTTTGACAAGGTGTGGTACATATATAATTAATATACGCATGTTTTATTTCTTTTATAGGAAATTCATTAGAGAACAAATGGAATAAAAACACGAGTCACTACATCATGCTGAAATAAAGAGATGACATACGGCGGAACCTCCTCAACCTAAACTAAATTTGGGAAAGGCTAAAGTGTTTTTCTAAGTAATGCGCAAAATATTTCACAAAACCACAAATACATGAAAACTCAAAAATATAAAGAGGAAACTAAGAATTTATTTGATTACAGTTTTTGAAAACTGTTTATTATTTTTAAAAATTGAAAAATTGGATAACATGTTTGTTTTCAAAAACTTTTTTCGATAACAATTTTCAATTTCAGTTTTTAAACCAAAATACCAAAACAACTAAAATGTGTTTTCTGTTTTAGTTTTTAGTTTTCAAAAAACAATTTTAATGTTGGAAAGCATACCAATTCAAATGGTTTTTTCTAGAAAACAATTTCTAAAATAAATTTTTAAATACAGTTTTGGCAGGGGTTTGGTTGTTGCTTGATTTTCTGGGTTGTAGGTGTTTGGGTCTTTGGATGGGTTTTGGTGGGTGTTTGCTGATTTTTTTAGAGGTTTCTGGGAAGGTATTTATTGTGATGGTTGGTTTTTGTCAACCTTTTGGTTGGTCAGGTTACTGCGCATGTTGTTGAGAGGAGTTGTTTCTCAACATTCTCTGTTATTATTTATACTATTTCTCTTTTCTAAAAAAAGAACTGCAATCAAATAGACCCTAAGTCTCTGTAATCAGACAATCAGAAATAACAAAAGCAAAGTAAGAGCCACCCCCACTAATTTTTTTTTCTTTCTCACAATAATTCAAAAGGGTAGTCATAGACACGAAAAATATTACCTAAACTTTGCGCAACAGTTTTTGATGGACTCATGTTCCGACATTATCTATAACTTATTATGTGGAAAGGACAATGTTGTTACTTTGTTGTCTTGCATTTTGTCAAAAACAACTGGTTGTCGAAGCCGATGCTGTGGCATCTGACTGTGTTGCTAGGACATAAGTCCTCTGCTTGGAACGTTAGTGTGGGCCCTTGAAGTTGTTATGCAGATTAGTTTTTAAGTTACTTAGGATTCACGTAGCTGTTTCATAAGGGTTTTAAGTGTGGGTTGTTATTTGTTCAAACAGTCTTTGATAAAAGATTTGTTTCTATCTTTATTTGTGCAAAACGCAACAAGATCTTTGGAGATTGCGTTTTGTTTGAATTGTTGTTGCAATATGTTTCTTCAGCCTATGCTAACCCTAGCATCTATGCTGATGCTGTTGAAGGATATAAAATGATGAAGACCTAAAACAAGAAGACTACCGAAGCTAATAGAGAGTTGTTTTAGGATTGTTCATTGTTCTTTGTCCTTGTTACTTGTGATTAAACTTTGCTCACTAATTCTAGCTATAAAGCAGAGTTGTGTTCTGTGTTGTTCGATTCTTCAAACTATGATTGTTGATTGTTTGTTACCAATCATTGTGGCAGTGATTGAGAGAAAGTGAGAGGGACTCTCATACTTAGGAAGTGAACTATGAATTGTGGTGTTCATGAGTGTCTGTAATTCCTGAATCTTGAGATAGTGGATTTCCTTTCTTTGGGTGAAAATCCTCTAGACGTAGGTGAAGTTTCACCGAGTTGGGTTAACAATTGTTGTGTCTTGTTTACTTGTGTTTTTAGTTTCTGTTGTTATTATTAGTCGATTGTCGAACCTATTGTCCCAGCATCGCGTAGGACATCAGTTCTAAGGGAACTTGAATTTCAGACAACAATTATCACGTAATAATTGTTCCCTATTATTAGATTTGAACACTTATTTAGTGTTGTAAAATAAAACATGTTGCCTAAAATGAACTTTATATGGCAACAGTCACAAACTGATTTCTGGTGCATTTTTAGGCAACACTTTTTGTGTGTTGTTTAAACCGGTGTTACCAAAAGCAAAACATGTTGTAGTTCCCTCATAGAGCTTCTATGTGCATCAAAGAGATTCAAACAATCTGTCTCAAAACATATACACACGAAAACAAAGATCTGAAGCCATGGAAAGGGCTCACCTAAAAGTCATCGCTTCTGCAAGTAAAAGAGATAGAACATCCAATGGATATGCAGAATTGGCAACCAAAATCTCCCCATGATGATTTGTGTAGAGATGTTGATAAGTACGTGTGTGCATGAATAGTACATATCTACCACCCGCTCCGCGAATAAAAGCTCACACTCATACCTGCATCATACCCATATTGTTATCCATTAAATGGATTCTTAACGGGTTCTATGATAACCATAGGTATCCTTGGGTACTAATCAATATACAATCGTGAGTATTTATTAAAAAAACTTAAGTAAAAGTAAACTTAAGATAGATAAGTTATTTTAATAACAATGCTATAATCTTAAGTTTAAATATAGACATGCAAAAAATTCTCATTATTTAACTTATATACACATCTATTTAATTATTATTGACTTAAATATACACAAGATTAACAAAATTTCTTATATATATTTAGGGGCATATTGGACATGGGTATCCATGGGGGCAAATATATCGATATCCGTACCGCTCCATTGATAAATGGATAGAGAAAATATTCATTAATAGGTATATAGGTAAGTGTGTGTGCGGGTAATTTTACCACCACGATCGAGTTTTTATCTGTATATATATGTGGATATGGATAATTTTGACATAATCAAGGGAAACAAAACCAACCCCACAACCTACTGAACAACGTATGCATCAAAATTTACTTTGATTATGTCCGTTGTAGGTTGTTGCCACATCGAGGGGAACTCACAGTGTTGCACCTGGCCAGCCAGTTGGAGCATCGAGCTTAAGGAATAGGCACGGTCCAAAATATGCTCACAAGAAGGTCGAACAACATTAAAGACTAGATTTTTATGGACCTCCTAAATATAGAAGAGCATTGTCAAATAAAGAGTCATGGTAAAAATATCTAAATGTTACCTCGCGGTTATCTCAGACTTCGGGTTCACAGATTATCTCTAAGTTTTAGAGATATTGATGAGGCTGCATAGGGAGAATGATGCACTTAAGGAGAAGAAGTCGCATGAGAAGGTTCAGATGCTGGAAGAAATTAAGGCTCTACAGAATAGGCTGATGCAAGAAACGACTTTCAAAATTTTAAGTCGGCCGGAAAAAAGTTCAAAAAATATATTTTCGAGTATAATTTTAGACCTTGAGAATTTGAAGTTTCAAAGTTGAGTTTTTTTTTCTTACATCTAGAACTTAAACTTTTAAAACTAGCAATTTTACGCCTTCTCTCTAAAATCTTCTCTCTAAAACCATTCTCTCTCGCGAGCTCTTCCTTGGGTGGCCGTCGCGCCGCCCTTTGCACGGCGGCCACCCCCTTCTCTGTCTCCTTTTCTTGGCCTTTGCTCCTTCCTCTTCCTCTTCGTTGTGTCATCTTTCCGTTATGCTTTTGGAGATCTGTGGGTTTCGTCGTTCTTCACCCAAATCCGGATCCAGCCACGATGGGTGGGGAACCAGAGGTTCTCTCTCCCTCCCTCTTCGACGGGCTCTTCCTCTCCTTTATTTTCGTGTGTCGTGCTTGGTTTTGCAGTTTTTTGGAGCTGTCTTGGGGGCTTTCTCCCTGTTGTATTAGTGGTATTTTTGTATGGCTTCTGCGGTATTGGAGGGAGTTCTGGCCGCGTGGTAGGATGCTTCCTGGAGACCCGTCGTGGCTGCGAATTTGAAGGTGATTTGGAGTTCCAGCGATGCCGTGACCAGTAGCTGCTAGTTTCTGTTTGTTTCTATTTTCCTTGTTTTGGTCCTTGGTCTCAACTCTACAGTGTTTGTGGGGGGCTTTGTGGGGTTTAGGTTGTTGTTCGGTTTGCTCGACTGACTGGGTCTTTGCTCTGTAGGTGTCGTGCGGCTTGATAGGATCCCTTGTCGGCCGATCCTATCGCTGTTTTCCGACTTCAGTGGAGACTTGTCTAATAGGGTTGCTGGTAGGGGTTTTGTTGGTGGCGTGTTTTTGAGTTCTTATTAAGCTATGTTACTGAACCCTTGTTGTGAAGGGTTATTTCACAATTTTATTATATATATTTGTCTTTCATTTTCGAATTTTTTTTAAAAACTAGCTTTGTTTCTTGTCAAACATTTTATTTTGGTCGATTTTTTCTTATCAACATGATATTTCCTATTTTTGGTAGAACATGATATATTTTTAAAAAAAGCGTTTTTTGTTAAACATGGATTCAACCCAATAAATAAAGAAACACGGGCTACAAACCAAAACACAGGCCCAGATCAGCAAAATAATGCAGTACCTTCTACTTGATACACGTGAGATCAACATGGCACGCTTACTGACAAAAAATAATAAAATATTCATTTGTTTTTCATTTGTTTTGAGAATTATAAAAAACAATCTATTTTTTCTGTCTTAATGGGCTAGTCGAAAAGATTTTGACAAATTTTAGGTCTTTTGGGCCACTAATCTTAGCATGGATGGTGGGCCAATATTTTTTACGAGTTTGATCTGTGCCACTAAATTTTGGGATTACCTTTTGATACCTAAAATTACTATCTCCAAATTTTAGCACTTTGTTTGGTAGAGAAGAAAGGGTAGATGAGAGAGAAGATGAGTAGAGAAAAATATGTAAGGAATGAAGTAGATTTGTAGCTTATTTAGAATGAAAAAAATAGAAGAGAGATAGAAGAAAAAGAATGAGGTGGCGAAGAGGGAGAAAATTATTTTTTGATTTGAAGCATTACTGGAGGTCAAAAAGCGCTTTATACCTTGGTCAAGACCTCTTTTGAATGTTTAGTTCGAGAAGAAAAAAAATCCATTTGGGGAACTTGAAAATCCGAAAGTGTAATTTACAAGATTTTTTTTTATACTTTCGAAAGTTTAAATATCTGAAATGTAAATTCACAAGAAACATTTTTTAGACATTTAAGTTCAGAAACTAATTTTTGTTTTATTTCCGAAATTTCAATTTTAGGAAGTGTACATTTTTTTTGTTTCTACAATTCAAGTGTCGGAAGTATGAGTTACTAGAAAAGTGGTGGGGGCCTCTATCCCATCTTCTATTTGCAGACGATGTGGTCCTCTTCGCGGAAGCCTCTGTGGACCAAGCAATCCTTATTGATGAAATCTTGCATAATTTCTGTGAAGCTTCTAGCCAAAAAGTTAGTCCTCCTAAATCAAGAGTGTTCTTCTCCAAGAACGTGCATGATGGGAAGGCTGACCAAATTGTCCATGCTCTTGGGATCCAAAAAACTACCAACCTAGGAATGTACCTAGGTGTGCCTCTTCTCCATTCTAGAATATCTAAGGAAAATTTTAATTTTCTCATTGACAAAGTCCGAAAGAAATTATCGGGGTGGAAAGTCTCTACTCTTTCTTTTGCAGGAAGAGTCTCTCTTACTCAGAGTTGCCTTTTGAGTCTCCCTGTTTATGTCATGCAAACCACTCCAATTCCAATTGGTGTTTGCCAGGAGATTGAAAGGCTTTGCAGAAACTTTATTTGGGGCTCTACGGCTGATCGTCGCAGATGCCATCTTATAAGCTGAGATACTATTTGCTCTCCAAAAGACCAAGGTGGGCTAGGTTTCCGCGACCTCCGAACCATCAATCAGGCCTACATGGCGAAATTAGCTTGGAATATTCTAGCTGATAAAGATTCCCTCTGGACCCAGGTGCTTAAATGCTAAATACAAATTCAATCTTGGTCTTCGGGCTCCTCCCCTGCCTAAACCCCCCGATTCCCCTACTTGGAAAGGGATTTGCAAAGCCTGGCCCATTATGGAGCAAGGAGTTAAATTGGATCCCGAATATGGGCCCGATCACCTCTTTTATGCTTGATGTCCATTCTGAGGCCTGGAACGCTGACCTTCAGGTGGCTGCGTTTCTGGAAAATGGTGACTGGAATTGGAACTCTCTCTCTCAACTTCTCCCTGATGATGTCTGCCGCAGGATTCGTGCACTCAATCCACCTCACCTTGAGAGGGGTGAAGACGAGCCTTTTTGGGGCCTCAGTCCAGATGGTGCTTTCTCTTTAAACTCTGTCTCCTTGATTCTCCTCCCTCCCCCTCCTGTGAGTTATGAGAAGACTTTTGAACATGTCCGGAATTTTAGAGGCCCCCCCCAGAGCCCAGGCGGTGCTGTGGAAAACTGCCAATGGTCGTTTATTGACGAATAAGGAAAGGGTCAAAAGGAATATGACAGATGGCAGCACCTGTCCTCGCTGCTTGGAAGCAGAGGAATCGGTAATGCATGCCATTAGAGATTGCGAATGTGTGAAGCAGGTCTGGAACGTCTTTATTGAGGATGAAAACTGGAGTAGATTTTTTAGCCAAGGTCTATCAGATTGGCTTGAGTTCAATCTGGGTAGTGACTATATCCACAACAGAGGCATAAGCTGGCCTATTCCGTTTGGTATCATTATTTGGCAGATTTGGAAAGATTGTTGCGAACTGGTCTTCAATAACCAAACGTCTATGCCTGACTCCCTTGTCATCATAGCTCTTAGCTTGGCTTCCCAAGTAGCTCAATCCCTGTCCCTCCCCGACAGAAGCATCCCTCATCCTAGAAAGGAGAAATTGATTGGTTGGAGAGCCCCACCCCACAGATTTATCAAATTGAACTCTGATGGCTCTGTCTTCCAAGCAAATTTCAGAGCGGCTTGTGGTGGATTAGTTCGTGACTCCTCTGGCAAAGTGTTAGCTGGCTTCTACTCCCCTCTTGGTCTCTGTTCCTCGGTTCGTGCTGAGTTATGGGGTGTTTTGAAAGGACTTAGAGTGGCCCAAACTCTTGCTCCTGTACCCCTTCTTGTGGAAATGGACTCCAAGGCAGCTTATGACTTGATCACAGTCAGATGCCCTCGTGCCCACCCTTGCGCTGATCTCATTAAGGACATCCAATTCTTAGCCTCCCTAAATAGGAATGTTCATTTCAGATTCATCTATAGAGAAGCCAACCGTTGCGCTGACCACTTAGCTCGGATGGGCCACAATCTAATAGGAGAAGAATTTGATAAGGATCATGTTCCTCTTTCTCTTTTTCCTTTCTTGAGGGATGATGTTATTGGGGAGTCCTTCCCCCGTTTGGTTCATTAGTCTGTTCTGGTTGTTTCTGGGCTTTGCCCCCTTATTTATCAAAAAAAAAAGTGGTGGGGGCCACCAGAATACCTCCCTTCCTCTTCTCACCCCTAAATAAGGTGATACCTCTTCTCTCTTCTCTAACTCTCTTCACTCTCTTTCTCTCTTAATATTTTTGTTATGCTTCATTAATTTTAACTTTCAGATTCTGAATAACCAAGTGGGTTGGTGTAGCGGTTCAGTACTTCATCCTTTAAGCAAGTGGTTGGGGGTTCGAATCCCAACTCTTGCGAATAAAAAAACTCCTTGGCCAGCCCACTACTGCTTAGTGCGCTGATCGTGGGGCGAGGGATTAGTCTCACGGCTGTCGGCTGTTGGGATACCTTGGTCAAGACCAACAAAACATTCAGATTCTGAATGTTTAGTTCGAGAAGAAAAAAAATCCATTTGGGGAACTTGAAAATCCGAAAGTGTAATTTACAATAATTTTTTTTTATACTTTTGAAAGTTTAAATATCTGAAATGTAAATTCACAAGAAACTTTTTTTAGACATTTAAGTTCAGAAACTAGTTTTTGTTTTATTTCCGAAATTTCAATTTTAGGAAGTGTACATTTTTTTTTTGTTTCTACAATTCAAGTGTCGGAAGTATGAGTTACTAGAAAAGTTAAACTTTGAGAAGTTCAAATCCGATTGTTCTGAAATCCAATTTTTTTACATTTGGAATTGCTATTCAGAAGAAAATTATTTTAAACTTCCAGAAGTTCAAAATCTACAAGCTATTCTTTTTTTTTTAAACTGAATTAAGCTTTCATTAATAAGGATAATAAGCCATGGGAACAACCTCTCCTACGTGTGGGCTTAACTCTTATCAGTATTAGAGATTAAGCATCCACGTCTAGCATCTAGTGTAGCCAAAAGCCAAGTGTTTCAAAGTCCAAGTAAGATGTCAAAAGAAAGAACATACAATCCATAACCATATTTAAAACTATCTTATGACATAGCACCAGCTTCTGCATCCTCTTCACGGAGAACTGTCATTTCGCTGGTATCACCAATACAAACCCAAAGTGGCGTAGTTCTAATGCATCCTTTATTGGCAAGGACGTCTGCTTTCGCATTGCTTTCCCTGAAGATATTTCTAACTTGGCTTAATCCAGTTTTTGGTCCCCAACCTTTGCCATAAATATGACTTTAGTCCCTCGTCGGAGCAAAGGTGGGGATTGGTCCCCAATTTTTTGCAAAATAGTTGGTTTTGGTCCTTCCGGCCAGTTGGGTCAACGCCGGAGCTCCGGGAAGCCCATGTGGCATTGCCACGTAATTTAATGAGTCCACTTGGATTTTTATTCTTTTTTAATTTTTAATTAGATTATTAATTATTTTTTAAAGCTGAAACTAATAATTAAATATTAAAATTAGTTAACAAAATCATATTATCTTCATTTATTCCATCTTCATCATTATCAGCATCATATACCAGATTTGCCTCTTCTCTTCTCCACCCACAAAACTCATTTTCTCAAAACACGAAAAATGAAGCAAGAACCTCCGATCATTCTTCTGCACACAGAGTCTCACACACACACACACATAAAACAACAATCATAACGATTTTTCTCAATGAAGGTCCAAGATCGTTCTTCAATTCCAAATCCAAATCAAAAGCCCCATCGTTCTTCTGGTCCTCGTTGTGACCGTGGCGGCGCTCTTCTTCCTCCGCAACGCCGGCGACACCGCCGCGCTCATCTGCTTCCAGAACCAGGCGCTGGAAGACCGGATCTGCTCCCGCGTTCTTCCTTTCCTGATTTCTCTATATCACTTCTGACCCACAATCAAGAGGAACTCTAGACCGGATCGGGGCTGGGTTTTTGGGATATTTTGGGGTTTATTGGTGGTTGGCGGTGGTGCTCAGCGCGGCGGGGTTGTTGGAAGAAGGAGAAGGAGGGTCAGAAGGAGGGTTAGGGTTTGCTGGAAAAGGGGGAAGGGATTGGGGTGGGGATTATGGAAAGAGTTCCTGGAATTTTTGTGCAAACACAGAGATCTCGTGTCTAAGCAAATTGATTTGCTTTTGATCATTTGATTTGTTTTGTACCTTTTGTTTGGGCAAGCTATGAATCTTCACAATTTAAGGGTTTGTGTATTTAGATTCTTGTCCTGAATAATTATTAATGATGAGTCACACAACCTGGTGGTGAGTGTTTGTTAGTGAAAGAGGAAGATGATGATGTAAGATGTTGAAGATGAAGAGGAGGATGTGCAGATGTTAGATGATGAATTAATTAATCATTTTAATAATTGAAATTAAATTATTAGTTATTTTAATAATTAGTAGGGTTAATTAGTGGAGATTCATGGTGTTTAAAATTTTATTTTTTTAAATGAAAAATAATAAAAAGCCACGTGGACCTCATTAATTGACGTGGCAAGGCCACCTCAGCTGGCGGAGCTCCGGCGTTGACCCAACCGGCCGGAAGGACCAAAGCCAACTATTTTACCAAAAACTGGGGACCAATCCCCACCTTTACTCCGGCGAGGGACTAAAGCCATATTTATGACAAAGGTTGGGGACCAAAAACTTGATTAAGCCTTCTAACTTCAACGCAGTTTACCTCATGAATCAAGAAATCAATGTAATTAAGCTCATTTAGGAGTCTCCACGGCCTCTTCTCCTTCGATGCAACCTAGGTCACCGCGACGGATGAATCACTTTCAATTATGATATTTCTGAAAAGGAATTCTTGGCAAAAGATAAGAGCATTTAGAATGGCCCTTTCCTCTGCTTCAAAAGCCCATCCATGCCCCGAATTCAAGGAGAAAAATCTCATTATTCTTCTGTTTTCGTTCCATAAAATTTCCCCTATGCCACTTGGTCCCAGATTTCCCTTTAGATGCGCCGTCTACATTACATTTCAGCAAACCTGCAGTGGGGGGACACCAAGCCCATGATCTAGGAGGTTTTGGTTTCGGAGCCAATCTAATATCCTCAATGTTCCGAATAATGTGGGAAGTATCAAAAGGGCAGTCTTTCCAAATGCTCTTGACCCACCACGCAACCTTCAGCATATGAGAATCTCACACTTCATTTAGGTTCAGCTCCTTACCTTTGAAGATTAGTGCATTTCTAGCTGTCCAAACTGACTAGACAATGAAGAAAGGGTTGAGTTCCCAGATTTTATGATCAGTTTTGCAAGCTAACCTTGGCCATTCTTGTGCCAGCATCTTTAGGGAATTAGGCATGGCCCAACAAATTTCTTCCCTTGCCAATGTATTGTACCAGAGTAAGCAAATCTTTGGGCATAATACAAAAAGATGGTCCCCTGTTTCAAGATGAGCCCTGCACAATTCGCATTGTCCCTCCAAAGGTCCCAATATTCCCCTTTTTATGAGATTTTGATTTGATGCAATCTACAAGCTATTCTTCATATTTAGAAATTATTTTGTCTTTTCAAAAAAAATCTCCAACTTTCAAAAGTGTAAAGAAAATTTCTCCAAATATTCAAGTTCTAGAAATATAATTAAAAAAAAAACCAAGACTGCTCAAACGCTCATTCTAATAAGCATCAAGAAACGCTTATTCTAATGTAACCACAAAAACAGTCATTCTAATACAACATCGACAATACAACTCGATCCACAACAAGTTGTGAAGGGTTGGGTTGTGTCGACTAACATTGACAACCAGACATGAAGTGTACAAGTTAGAAACAATGGATGGGAAGCTATTACCCAAGCACTAGAACGCGACCAACCTGCAACATTATTTCATCTAAAGTCGGACAAAGGCCTTTCTTTGCTTTTGTAACTTTTTTTACTAAGAGGTCTCTATACATAGCCGAGTTATAAAACATTTTGTATTTCCATTATGTGTAACAAGAAAAGACCCTTTAACAAGAAAAAAGTCGAGGTCCCTAAAAGACCCACTTTGAAAATTTAAATACAAGGTCAGAACCTTGTTGAGTACCTTGGCTCCAAGTAATAGCATGCTCGTCGAGGGTAAATTAAAAAGATGAGGCCTAAAAGACCCATATCTTGTATAGGGGTTGCAGGCTGTTTGTTTGGGTCCTTTTGGGGAGGTTCGACATGTTTTGGTTTCGTTCATTTAGGGTTTTTCCCCCACTATTTATGACTTTTTAATCCCTTTGAGAGGGTGTATATCGTGACTATTCCCCATCTTTATATTAATACAGATTTCGCTTTCGAAAAAAAAGACCCATATGTTAGCCATTAAGGCTTACCCATCAACTACCATTCTTCATGAATTACGATGATTCTTCTCCATTAAAGGACATTCTACAAGAACATCAAAGAAAATCAATGACACATATAGATGGAGGTTAGTACTCCACAACCATTAAAGACTATGAATTACGATGATTCTTCTTCATGGTAGCTTTCTATGATTAAGTTTACACATGCGGCCCATCAAGGGCCCATGGCCTGACCCATTTACACATGTAGAAATGTTTATTAGCGCTGTCGAAATAACCTCTTTATAAAATGACATTATCTATTACATAAGTTTGTAAGCATGCTATTAGGGTCAGACGTTGCTGTCTAAAAAGCTAAACAAGGCCTTAAAATTTGACATATGACAACAAGTAAGATCAGGCCTTAGATGGAAGATAACACAATTTAAAGCATAATAATTTCACAAAGTATATATTATATAACTTGTCCATAAAAATGATTAGTGAAACTAGCATAACAAAACACGCTATTAAAACCAGTCTTTGAACCCAAGTTTAATTTTGTTTTGCATGTTAAACACGAAGCGTGTAGCACAGCTGGGTCAATCTCTTGTTACAAGTCCTCAACAATTAACATACACACATTTATGGCAATTGCAATGCCCTTTGCTTGTCCTAGTAACATGCCTAAATTTCCTCAGGAGCCGTCCATCTGCCACTTCATCAATTGGATGGTGATACATGCTGCAAAGTCACGAATACCCTTTGACTTCAATGAACCATCCACATGAACATGCACTCATCGATCATATATAAAATCACAAAATTTACAAAGTATGGTATATTATTATAAACAAAACCTTAAAAAATGAAGTTTGAATGGGATATATTGGAGTGCTGAAGTTATATAACTAACCTAGTTAATTAAGCTATTCAAGGTCAAATAGTATAAAATTAAACACATTAGAATTCCACTCTACTCTTCCGCGTGCATCAATGCATACATGCAACCTCCTATACCTTTCACCACTTTTGCGGCGCCAACTTCTCTCCCTATTGTTATATATAAAACCCTGCACCATCATACACTTCCTCAAGAAAACAAACAAACAAGCACATAGAGAAAGTTAACAATACATTCTCTCCTCTTTGAATCCTCCAACTCTCTAGTACCTCTACTAGCTACCTCTTGCAACTCACAAAGCCATGGGGTTCCTAAAAGTGATATTCATCATAGCAACAACAATGGCTTTGTCCATTGCAGCACTTGTCACAATGAAAAGCATCACCACTGAAGGGGAAGCAAAACCATTTGTTCCATCACAAAAGCAAGTACCATTTGCCCATGAGAAAAATATACTCCTTCCTTCAAAGAGGGTGAATCGGTTTCTCGCTCAAAAGCCAGCATATCCTTACCCTTATCCTGATCCTTCCAATTATCCGGTTGTCCATTGCCAGAAGGACAACGAGATTTGTGCCTCATTGAGCAACAGCTATTACAACTCCACTTGCTGCAACAACAAGTGCATGGACGTGAGCTATGACAAGCATAACTGCGGCGCGTGCAAGAAAAAGTGCAAGTACACCACCACATGTTGTAGAGGCCAATGTGTTGATATCAACTTTGACAAGAGGCATTGTGGTGCCTGTAACAACCGCTGCGAAACCGGTCAGTACTGTACCTATGGAATGTGTGGTTACGCATGAGGACTGAGGCTCACTTTCCCATATTTATCTAACTATCTATAGTGTTTTATTATACTATGAGTTTTATATGATTTATTAAAAGAGATTCAATTAAGTAAACCACACTTGTAAACGATATTGTGGAGCATCTATATATGGAATTTAGTATGAAGGGTTTTTTTGAGGCAATTAATGTGGGAAACTCAAACGGTGGAATTTTGAAAGATCATGGAATATGAATGTAATTGATATATGAATATTAGTCTTGTTGGGCAGTGTAAACTGTAAGGGAATTTTGATGGCTTTTAAGTAAACTAAAACTAAAAGGAAAAAAAGTAATGAACCTGGAAATGGAGTTTTCATCCCTATCACTTGTTCTCTACTTCTGTACGACATATATGGTTGAAGAATGGTTGATGAGTTCAGGACGACGAACGTAATCTTGTTAGAGACCCAATCCGGGTGAGAGTCTTGACATACAAGAAGGCTCGCAGGCACTACACCCTAGGGTGTGGTCGCTTGGAAAACGTTTGGGGCTTGTTCAAAGGTTCAGATGAAGAAGATCGAGACAATTAGGGAGTTGAGTTAGCATCTTCAAAGGATTTGGTTTGTCTAAAGCAAATTGATGACTCGTCTTAAAAGTTAAAATAAGTTATTATCATTATATTTTTTTTTGACAAAGTTATTATCATTAATAGTAATTATCTAAATTGGAAATTCAATGGTATGATGATTTACTTTATTATTTGATTTTTTTTTACCCCATTACTTTAGAGGAGCCGGACCCGTGGCTAATTAATTTCAGATAATTTTTGTGGGAAGTTGATGTGAGTGTTTTACTCTGTTGAATCTAGCATGGTCTGTGATATATCCTTTGGTGACCATATCATTCATTGTGGAGGATATAACTTCTCTGTTAGTGTAATTCATTCACAAAGTCAAATGGGGAGCTTTTGGAGGGGGCTACAAGATTTTGGAATTGCTAGTCTCAGACTTTTTTTTTCTTCTGGTTTTCATAGTTTTATTCTTATGCGCTGCGCTAGTTATTGTATGGAGGGTGGGTATGGGTAGCTTCTTCTTGTTTATTTTGTTTTGCTCTTTGTTGTTTGGGAGGATTTTAGGGGTATTTGTTATTTGTTTTGGGGAGTTGTATACCTTGCCATGAGGATTCTAAACTTCTACATCCAAGGAGGTGAATGTTTGATCTTTTTTGTTTTTGATAAGCATGTTTGATCAACTTAATTATTATGTGTTTTATTTCATGTTTTAGTATTTTATAAAAGAACTAGAATAGGTGACTCGCGTACCCAAAAAAGAAAGAAAGAATAGGTGACCTATGTTGAAGGTTTACTTAGATTGGGTGAGGTATGCTGAAAATTATTTATAATAGTTAAATTAGTATTTTTTTTAAAAACATGCCGGTTTGTGAAAAAAATTGTGGAAAAACAAATATCAGAAGAATATTAAAATGATTCCGCTCATGTATATAGCGTTGGTTCGGCCGACGCTAAGGGTACAATTTTAGAGTCGGTAATGCTACCAAAGCTAAAATATTGCAATTTGCATCAACATGGAGTAAGAAGCGAGTTGCGTTGACAGATACGCGTTCTGTAAGTGTACAAAATGCTCAAAGTAATATAAAAGATTGTGGAACCACAGAGATTGGGGAATAGTTAATTTACAAGAGCAATGGTTGCTTAAATCAGAAGTAAAAGTAAAAAGACAAATAATAATTTGAGTGGTTAGTTGTGAAATTAGCAATCTGAAGTAAAAGGTAGAAACAATGTTTGAAAACTTAGCATTTGGGTTAGTTTCACCAAAACAAGTGATTTCTCAAAGAGTCTGAATGCTTATTGAATAAAAGATAGTTCTTATGCTTTCTATTGTTGATCTAGCCTAAGTCTCTAAATGTCGATTCCTCGAGTTCAAAAAGAGCTTTCAACAGACTTCACCGATTCATTCACCTATATGAGCAGTCTAATTGAAGATTAAGTTCATTTCATGTTCAGGCCATCAACTACTAGTCGTTGTCCTTATTCCTAAGGCGCAAATGCTCTAATAAACGGGCCTCCAGTTCCCCATTTCTAAACCAAACGACAATTTGTGCAAAGAAAGGTAAAGTAACTTGCGTCGACTCAAGTTCATATTATCACAGTAGGGTAGACTCATAGAAAGAAAATTACATTATTCCATAAGAAGATCCAGAAAGTTAAAACAATAACAAGTAAAGGATCCACATCCCAAATGCTAAAAGAAACTTAGCCAAGCATGGCTAAGGTAAATATGTTTCTAACATGAGGATGAACTTTGGAAGAGCTCCTAACTCCTTGAACAAGCTTAAACTTCATAAAAACTAAGATCTTAAGATATCATCTAATATGCTAACTATGATTACAAAGTGAGGTATTTATAGCTAAAAAGTGACTCCACGCATGTGCGTGCAGGCATAGTGCACGCACATGCGTGCCTTGTCCTCAAAACGCCAAGTTTCTGGCCTTCCACACATGTGTGGGTAGTCTGGTGCACGCACATGCGTGCATACACTGACAACTCCGACCTCCATTCGTAAAATGGCCCGTGTGGCTTCGTTAACCGTCAGATTGAGCTGAAATTTTGATATGTTATTCACAACACATAGATTTTAAATATGACCAGTCGGATCTTCAAGAAAATATCTGTGCTATGAGATAAATGTCACGCAATACACAACTCTAAACTTCCATCAGCTCAAGTTCTAGTCATTAATGCACTTAAGGGTCTTCATGAGCTTTGTAACTCCTTTCCAACAAATCTTTTGGACTTCATTGTTCACTTCTGAAACTCTTAGCCTTTATGCTTCATCAACCCTTTGTTATTCTTCATAAATTTGATTCCCTTGACAAGAGAATCACCATCAAAGTTCAAAGGACCTTAACTCAAGGGCTGCACATTGACCACACATCAAGCCATTCTTTGTAACTTAAAGCCTCTTAAATAATGCATATAATGTCATGAAAGTTCAGATTATAAGTTACAAGGTTCCTTCCAACAATGCCCCTAATTCCTCTAACAATCTAGACCAAGGACTTAAAGCAAAAAGACTCAATTACTATGGACTAAAATGTACTAAAATACTCAAAAGAGACTACTATGAAAATGATGATTCTTAACTATTCGAAACACTAAATGTAAATAAAGACTCTATTAAAACAACTAAAAAGATAATAACAACTAGAAAAGAGACAGGAAAATAATGCTAAGAACCTCACAATAATTCCTATCATCATCGACCTATAGTCGACTAAATCAATGTACGTGCTTTTCAGAAAAACTTCAGTGAAGGTCACCCATCCCAATATTGCTTGAAGGCAAGCACACTTGGAGTTTTAATGACTTGAGCTACCGAAAAGAAGATGCATCTTGTTGTCATGATTAGTCCTAACTCCTAATCAAATCTTTTATGCCCTCCTCAACTGTATTGTCTCATACCTATACTACCTCGGAATACCTCTTGTTCGGGTGCGAGATCGGTTCATTCATGTATCCCCCGTCTAGAAGCCTGCCATAAGCCACTCCTTGTTTGTGCCTGAAAAGTGTCAATTTTACGTGTTTTTCAATATCATTTTTTGCGCTTATTTGACCTGTATGTTTGCATTGTTGATCATTTTATCCCCCAAAGTAGTTGATTTAGTAAATATTTAATTTACTGTAGAAATAGTGTAAATATTATGTTTTTCATATTTAACCTTTTGTTTTTTGATGGTAGGTGAAAATCTATGAAGATTCTTGCCACAAGATGTCAAAAGGGAAGAAATGAAGAATTTCTCTTAAGCCAAATGTTTACTCACTTAAGCGAAATTATATGGCAGTGGGAATCAATTCTGGAAGACAATTTCGCTTAAGCCAAATTCTGGCTAGAAGAGAAGGAAAGTCTAGTCCAAGCGAGACTTATTCTCGCTTAAGTGAGCAGAGTACTTCAACATTAAGAAAAGACTCTCGCTTACGCTTAAGCGAGGAAAACCGTCTTGGACCCTTATAAAAAGCTTGAACACGATTTTTTCGACATCTCTTCCATTCTTCACCATTTTACCTCCCTAAAACATTCAGAGGAGGCTGAGCTTGATGAAGGAAGGGTCCCTATGCTAGGAATTGATGGAGTGGAGCTCTGGAGCATGTTGACAACCTCTTGTAGGCTATGGGAAGCTTGAGAAAGTTTCTTTCACCGTGGATTCGTCTTCGTTATTCGGGTTTAATCTCTTCCTTTCTATCCCTTGTATATATTATTTTCTATTTTTGTATACAGATTGTATAGCTTGATTCTTTTATGGTTGTAAATTCATTCATTGATGTAAATGAAAATCTTTCATCTATGGTGTTTCTCTTTGTGCTTCATGTTTCTAATCAATTAATTGATAATCAAAAGAGCTTCACTAATTTATAAATAGATCGAGAGGTTGATATGAATTAATGTTAGTTCAATGAAAGGGGCCGCCTATGTCTTAGGTCACAATATGTGTTAAGGTGTTCCTTTCTGCACTTAACGTATTAGTGATTTGTGTTAGATTTCTATGGACTAACATGAGATCGAGAGATAATTGCGGGTTTGGTTCAAGAGAGGAACCACTCAATGAACTGATATCGAAAAAAGTAACACAAGAAATGGAGGTTTGAATTGTGTTCAGATAAAACTTTATGAAATATTTTCCGCAATCGTTTGGTGCAGCAGATATAAAAGTAAGAGAGTAGACGATAAACACACAAAAATATATCCTGATTCACCCACAAACGTTGGGGCTACGTCCAATTCTTGGCTTAACCAAGATTTCCTCTAAACAAGTATCCAAGACTTCTCCTACACCAAGTATTAGGCAGGACTCCTCCCAACCAAGTATTCTACATGACTTCTTCTAAAAAGTATTAGACCAGACTTCTCTAAACTTCAAGTATTATTCAGGACTTCTCTCCTAAGATCTTTTTCAAGACCGTTTGAATCTACAAGGTTCTCTTCTCACAAGAGCGATAGTAGAAATTACAAAGCACGAGAATTACAAAGTGTTTGAGTAAATTTGACTCTAGAGAATACTTTGTGTTCTTGATCTAGAGAGAGTTGGATATATAGATTTGACTCTTAGGTATTTCTCTCAGACGAAGATGATTTTTCTTTCTTGCTTGCTTGAAGAAGATTTTCGACTTAGATAAAGATTCTAGCTCAGTTTCTTGCTACTGAAAATCTTCAAGTCCTCATTTTATACTTCAAGAGCTTTTAGTGTTTGTTGAGAGTCGTTGGAGCGTGTAGAGCATCTCGAGAACTAGTCGTTGGATCAAACAGTCTTCTTGTCAGGTGCATTAAATGCACTGTGTCCTTTGCTGAGGCAAAATGCTACTAAGTGTATCTTGTCTGTTGGTTGGTGGCATAAGCAGCAACGTTCCAGTCCTTTAGTGAGAGAAAGAGGAAACTTGGATGGTGACAATATTGTACTTGTTTCCTTGTCCAATGTGCTTTGTGAGATATCACGTGATTCTTTGCACTTGACTTTCTTTTTCAACAATGTCAAAGAGCTTTCAATTTGAATATGTCGTTCTTTCTCTAGACATTACTTCCATTGGTCAGAGTTGGAGATAGACGGTGAATGTCTTCATAAGTGTGGTCTTATCTTCTGATGGGCGATCAATTTTCTTGGACGGTTCTTGCATAGTTTGTCTTGAAGCTTTGACTGTACTAGTACAACCGATCCTTGATTCTTTGACTTCTATTGTCTTGTATGGACTGTCTTCTATCTTGATCAATTTACTCTTCTCTTTGCTCAGACAATCTGGCTGGTTTGACTTTCTTTGCTTGTATAGTCTGCCTTTAGCATCTTCATTCTTTGACCTTTCTAGTACATGACTGGCACGTCTTGTGGCATTGTCTTGTACTTTTGCATCAGACGATGAGGATGTGAAGCATATAAGTTATTTCCTGAAGTATAATTTACATGAAATATTTAACCATTTCACTTATGCTCTTGAAAACTTTTATCATTCAAAATATGATAAACGATGTATTCAACGTTTGAACTTAACGTGGACTATTTGTCTTAGGGTGAGAATATCTTGGGTATGAGCAATAGTGGATTTTCACGTGACAGGTGGGGTTTTGAGTTCTAATAGGAGTTTCCGGGGTGACAACGGAGATTCTCAAGCATAGGGTACCTTGTCTTAGGAAATATTGGTTATTGGGAATGTCTTTGAGATAGAATTTGAGCTTTAGAGTTCCTTTTGGTTTTCTAGATGGTAAGAGATTAAGTCTAGGAATTCCAACTGATAGATTTACCTAGGCTAAGGATAATTAGGTGGATAGCTCTCAACATCATAAGTGAAATGAACTTTTACTATAAATGTTTGAGTTCAAACAACTAGAGGATTAGGTGAATGCATTCTAAATACATTTTCTTCTTGGTTACCTCTGTAAACCTTCTTTTACCGCTTTCCTTATATTGAAAATCACAAAAATAAATTCTACAAATATCTTTCTATCTGCTTAGATCAATATTTAGCCAGTAGAACTAATGTTCACACAATCCCTGATGACGATTTCGTATCTGATTTGCTACGATTGAATCATAAAGGCTTAAGCCAAAAGCAGTTCAAACTAGGAAAAATCCTTTATCAGTGCCTCATTGCACTATGTCACAGTGGTCCTCGGCGCTGACACTACGTGTCAGCTTCAAACCCTTGACCAACAACCCTAAGGTCATCGCTATGTCAAATCTAAATTGGTTGTATGGTTTTTAACTTACTAATGTCAGCTTTCGACCAACACTATTTTTTTTTTCTTATAGTGAAGGTGGATGCCTGCAAGACACTATAACGTTCAAATCAATAAATTTAGGGGAGAAATAAGGATTATGGTTATATGGAAGAATGTACCTTAGATGTGCCCTATAGCATGTATACACTTGTATATCAAACCTAGAAGGAACATCCATGATGTGATAGAGATATCTGAAGATATAAGACATACTAACCAGAAATATACAATATGATCACCTTGATTTAGAGTTTTTATTCTCATGCGTGTGAGACCTTGTCAATATTGAGGTAAAGTACATTACGTCTATCATTTGATTATGTACCAGCAACCATTGTAAATTATATGTGTGTGTGATTAATTGACCGTAAATAAAATGTGTGACTAATTATATGGATTATGTAATAAATTAATTGTACGTGTTTAGGTCATACAATTTCTTAAACTAGCTATCTTCCTTATTGTTGTCAACTTAGAAAAGATGATAAATTTGTTTTTATATATTTGTCCACTTAGAATTTCAAAAGGTCATTAACTAATATTATTCTGAATAATGCTCTTGTGAGAAAAATAAATGAAGAAAAATAAAATATATTTTAAAGGATTATAATGAGAAAATAAATAATAATTTTCTAAAAGTTAAAAAAATTAATTTCATTTCTTAATATATGTATTTTTTATTTTTCTTCTTCAGGAGAGATTCAGGTTTTGCGTACGTTATAGTAATTCATTTGCGTGGTGCTCGAATTGGAGCAGGGAAGGAATTATTGCAGAATGACTGGCGTTCATATTTCAGACACATAGTTGAAGGTACGCGACTTGATCCGTAACAATACTTGTCACTGTAAAACTTGTTTACGCCTCTCCCTAAAGCCATTCATTCTCTTTTTTGTAGCAGCTGATCCTCACATCATACCGAGTATAACTGGACATGGGAGTAAAATGAAAAAGGAGTGCACACGATCAGAGACGCCTATGCTTGGTTGCGAGTTCATAATCGAATGGGATCTCTTGCTAATTCTTGGGGCTGAATTTGGAAATTAAAAGTTCCAGAAAAAGTGTGCAAGTTCATTTGCCGAGCCTTACATAATTCTCTTCAGGTAAATGAAAATAGATTTGGATATAATCTAGCACAGTCTGCAACCTACACGATGTTCCTCTCCTGTAGAAGACGTTCTTCATTGCCTCGGAGATTGCTCCGCTCGTGTGAAGTTTGGCTCACACTAGGTGCGCTTTATTGGCCTAATTTCCAGCTACCGAATGTAGCTTCCTTAATCACTAGCTTTGGGCGTAGCACTATTAGTCTCCAATTTATTGTGGGTTTGTGGGGCGTTTGGAAATGACAAAATAACATGGTTTTTTAGGATCACCTTTGATCACTTGAGGAAGCTTGGCGGAAGATTTGTCACGGGTGTTGCCTTCTCTTATCATGCACCATGATGGTTCTTTCATGATGAAATCGTGGTATATCCCTCTGGGTGGTGCTGTAAAGCTAAACATGGATGGAAGCTACAAAGAGAGTGATAAGTGCATGGGTTGGGGTGGTATTGTTAGGGATGAGCATGGCAAGTGGATTTATGGCTTCGTGGCTTCCAAGCGTTTGAAGTCGGCAGAAACCCGTTGATTTCGGAGGCCAATGCATTGCGTGAATGACTCTCTCTTGCCCTGGACCGCAGGTATAATAATGTTATTTTATTTTTTTAATCCATGTGTATTTAAAAAAAATAGAAAAGCCACGTGGAATAAATGACTCAGCAAAAATTGAGCCACATAGGCTTGAAACACGAGTAGGGACTTATTATGATTAAAAAATAATTTCCATGGATTCGGAATCGGAAAAAAAAAAAATTCAGGGACTTATTTTCGTACGACAGACAATTTTAGGGACCTCTAGAGTATTTAGACCATATATATATACCCAATTTGTTTAAGACATTGAAGAATATTTTGATTGTATTAGCTAACTGTGTTTTGTAGTTGTATTTTTTTCAAATCATTTTGATAATATATAATAAGTTTGATTTGTTTTACCGAGAAGGCCTACGGTTCGAATCTGTGTAGTTCTAATAATAATGTGCATATGTGCTACAAGTTTGTAGCTCTATTAATATTCTTGTTGGCAGCTCTGATCTTTCTGATGAGGGTTTGTAAAAATTTCTCAGATTTCTTTCCTTTTAAATCACTTATATTTGGTCTCTTCTTTTTGTTGATAAACTGTTAAAATATATAGTTTACAGGGAGTCCAGAAGTTCCAAAGTGAGGGAAGCTCTAAATCCACATCTGTTAAGGCTAGTTTTGAACTTTGAACTCTATATTCTACCTTTTGCTTGGAGACTGATAACTTCATTTATACTCTATATTCTATTTACGTTTAGTTTGTTATGCATGCTGTAATTTCTTCTACCAATAACTGATTTTTTATTTATTAATTTTACTGATTTTGTTTTCATAGTAAATCTTATGCTTATTAATTTATGATAAATCTTGGCACTAGGATCTAGTGGTTACTTTTTTTTAAACTTGAAACTTTCATATTATAGAGAATTTGTTGATCACTTCTTTGTCTTTTATATAATTTTGTCATATGAAATTTATAAAGAATCAAATTTCCTCTTTTCAAGCTGATAGCAATATGATTCAAGAACATGAATTTCAGTCCAATGGTAACTCTTTTTTGTTAAAACATTTTGTGTCGTGGCATGTAAAACCAACAGTCAGGTGAAAATTGCCACAAAAATAGTTGTGGCATCTAGGAAGATGGCGGGCACGGTGACTGCCACATAAGTTTTTAGTGGCAGTTGTAAACCGTCATGAATTGCTAAAAAGATCGCAACTAAATATACTTTTATTTTGTAGTGGGAAAGAAAAAACTGTTGTAGTGTAGGATCATAGAGGTAGCTGGTGGTATTCTTAAACAAACCAAACTAACTACATACATTAATTTTCATGTTTATGAGACTACAACTTATACTTAGCTTTAACTGGGTATTTTTTTATGCTATTTCACTTGGTTAATTTGGAAGAGATTATTCTCTCTATCAGTTGTCTTGTCATAATGTAAAATTTTGGTTAGTGGCACTTAAATGATTTGATGATATTATAAGACTTTAATCAGGCGGAGCCATAATTTTTTCTGGGACGGAGACTAAAGGACATAAACTAGTAAAAAAAATTGTCTGAACAACCTTAAGTAAATATAAGGTAAAATCATCATAATTTTATGTGATTTAATAATATTTTGACACGTTTCATGAACTAAAGTTATCTAAAATATATGTTAAAATGTTTTTTTTACTACATCGGAAATATAAATTACACTCTCCAAGAATTGATCCCGAGATCTTTTCCTCCCCAATTCATTTGTCCTCCGCCTCTTACCACTTGAGCTATCATTTGGAGACATACACTACTAAAAAAACGCGATTAATAAACGGATTTTAGCGAGGGAAAATAATCCGTCGCTAATAACGACGGAATCAGCGATAGATCGGCGTTTTGAAAATAAACATACAATTTTAAAATTTAGCGACGGATTTAGCGACAAAATTTACCCCTCGCTGTTGTTCCGTCGCTAATTCCCTCGTTAATTCCATTTTAATGTTTTATATTTCAAATTAGCGACGAATTTATACCGTCGCTGATTACCTCCCGTCGCTAATTCCTTCGGTAAATTTTGTAAGAATTTAGCGACGGAAATATAACAGAAATTCCGTCGCTAAATATATTGTTTTTAAAAATGAATTATTTTCTCCAGGATACGAACCTGGGCCTTGTCCGCCAAATGAAATGCCTTAGCCATTTGAACTACATGACATTTTATGTTATATGTTTTGAAATAAATATATTTAAATTTACAAACACTAATAGGTTAAAAGATTTCCAAACACTTAACCAATCCCTCATGCTCGCTAGCACACTACCATTTCCAAACACTGAAACCTCTCACATGGTCGTCGCCGCCCTCTCCTCTCATCTCACCTTCCCTTCGCGTGTCTGAACATGGCCGCCGCCGCCCTCTCCTCTCATCTCTTCTCATCTCACCTTCCCTTCGCATATCTGAATCCTCTCACATCGCCGTCGCCGCCCTCTCCTCTCCACCACTCGTCACTCGCAAACCACAATAAGCTTAAGGGAAAGCTCCTCTCCTCTCCTCTCCACCGCCACCGCCCTCATCCTCCATCGCCAGTTAAGGAAAACGAAAAGGGGCAGTGTAACTGTTAGAAGTCCCACATTGGCTAGAGATAGAGCCAAGATAAGCTTTATAAGGGTAGTGCAAACCTCAACTCTTGAGCTAGCTTTTGTGGTTGAGTATAGGCCTCCCAATTTCTAATATGGTATCAGAGCCTATCCTAGATCCATTTGTTGTGGAGACCTCCCATTATTGGGCCACCCGTTGTTAATCCCACGTTCCAGTCTGTTCAATCCTGGACGTGAGGGGGTGTGTTAGAAGTCCCACATTGGCTAGAGATAGAGCCAAGATAAGCTTTATAAGGGTAGTGCAAACCTCAACTCTTGAGCTAGCTTTTGTGGTTGAGTATAGGCCTTCCAATTTCTAATAGTAACGAAAACGAAAAGGGGCAGGAGCAACACAACGAACAACAAGAGGTATGATCTTTTTTTTAGGGTTTTTCAATATTTAAGAAGAATTTGTGATTTTTCCTTTCAGATTTTGATTGTTTAAAATACAATGTAAAACATAGAGCGTGTTTTATGGGTCCTGATCTTAGGAAAATCTTCCAAGCTTGGTCGCCAAATGGTCAAGCCTAGTGTTCTTGCTCTCTCCAGTTACCTATTCCTCTCTACTATTTGCTTTGATTTTCCATGTCAATATTTTATTTTTGCTTTCAAGTCATTCACTTACTTCTCTGATGTGATGTCAACACTGGCCTTTGATTTTATAAACAACAACACCAAGAAGAAGCTTTGATTTCCTGTACTAATTCACCTAGCGTATAATTCTGCATTTGCTTTGTGTTTTTTGTGGGGTAGCTTGTTGGATCTTCAACTGATTGGTTGGAAAATTCAATTTCTTTCAAGTGATGGTTATTTCAATATGTGATGCTTTTTTATTGTTGTATTTCTGTATTGGTGGTGGTGACAAAGTGCTATTTCCTGCAGCAAATTCTAAAGGTCAGAGGCCCACGACTTTTCTTCAAGTTTTGAAGTATTCTACTGCAGGAGTTCTTCAAGTAATTTGCTTTTTTCTTCTTCCTATTTGTTTGGGATATGCTTGATTTTGGAGCCTCTGTTGTGTTTTAGCTAGTGATCCCCCCAATTCCCCCTTTAAATCAAATGCATAGAGTAGCTAGAGATCCCTCTTAAGCTTTTGAGTATTACTGTAGTTGTTTTTCGGTTTTTGGTGTTCGATTTAGGAAGATTCATGACCCTCCTGTTAGGTAGAGAGGACAGCCGTGCCTTTGCAGCTTTGGAGGGTGTTGTTATTAGATATAAGTTTTATGCTTCTAGTTTTATCATTAGTCTTCGTTTCTGTTGTATTTTTGTTCTGTTGTGTTAGGCTCCTTAGTTTACTAGTTAGCCTTTTAGATTTTAGCTATTAGTTTTAGTTGGCTTCTGTTCTATTTCTATTTGCCTATTTTTTGCACTCTGTAATGTTGAGCAAGCTCTCAATCTTCTTTTTAATATATAATTTTGGTTTTTCCAAAACAAAATATCTCTTACAATGACCTATTACTTGAAAATGCAATGTTAGAAGTGTGATATACTGGCAGAGCGGCAGTGCTTGATTAACTTATTTTGGTAATTGACATGTCTCAGTCAAATTGATGCAATCTCTCGAATCAGTTCACATGTTGTGTCATATTTATTTCAGTTACCCTTGCATAATTAATTTTTAATGACATGAAGGCTTACCAGTTAGTTCTTCTTTTAGATCCAGCTTTTGCCAGAACCAGAACACCAAGCCAAGAGGAACCAGTACAACTTTGAATATCAAGGTTTTTTTACTCAATCTGTCACTAACTGTCTTCTTCTCAATTCAGTATGGTGAAAACTGTGATGAGGTTATTATTATAATATGTTTTAACTATTTGATTAAGAGAGGACATTGTTCTATCCAAGAACATAGAGATGAGGTACGGTGCCCATAGTGAGAGGATCGTGATGTGAGAATCTAGAGAGAGTAAGAGTGTAACCGCTTAGAGAGAGAAAGTAACTGAATTTTAAGATTGTATTTCTCAAATGAGCTAAGAGTCCCTCACAATTGGTAACCGCTCCCTATTTATAGATTCGGGGGTTGGGCTTGGCGCCCCTAACTTCTCCTAATGGGCCACTTGGGACTCCCGGGAGAAGGCCCAACTCCCTGGCTCGCATGTCGCCCCAGGCTGGCGCGCCTGGGTGAGGGACCCTAGGGTCTCGCCCAGTCCACAAGACACCGAGCTCGAAGCATAAGAGCTGAGTGTCTTTTAAGGAAAAACACAAGGCGACAATCATGAGTAAGCTACCTAAAGCCGGAGTCTAATGACTTAAAACAATTATCAACATGGCTTGATAACTAGAGCCTAAGGCTAATTCTTTGATTTTCCTAGCGAATTCCTTCGATCCCACGAGTCCACAAGTTGGCTCGTGGCGACAACACTTGGATCCCTCGCCCTGTTCCAGCAATGACCGTCGTGGACCACAATGAATTGACGCGTGTAAGCCACATGTAACGCATTAGGATAACACAAAGTCCAAGAAATCTACAAAATCTTAACTGCTATCTCCGATGTGTCCTTTCAAATCACAATAAAGCCTGTCAATTTGAATTTAAACCAATGAACTTCAGCGGTTGCAACTTTTCACTTATTGTGTCGTTCCCATTTCCCCAAAAACCGCGTCACGTTCTCCCAGTGTAATCATTTCACCTTACCACGATGGGACACGATTTCCCAACCGTTACTCACTTTAACTTTTAAATCCTCTTTGTTCCATCATTCACCACTTCTGAAATCCTCATATCTTGCCAAAATTAACACCCTAGCACCCTACCCCATCTTCACTCCACTCTTCTTCTTTGGCAAGAATGACTTCCCCACGCCGTACTAAAAAATCTTCTCGATCCTGAAGCATGGCTCCTGTGCCTCCACCTCCAGTTGACCTTCCTCCCTCCGGAGGACTTCCCCTGGGAGAGGGGGAGATCACCGCCTTCTGGCATCGGGTGTTTGCCACCCTTCCAGAGTCCGCGGATAAAACCCCCGTTCAAAAGGCCATTTGTCAAACCTCTGAATTGTCCTCCGATGAGTCTGTTACTGAGATGGCCCGCCAGGCTGGTGGGTTTTGCTACGAGAAATCTCTCGAAGACGTTCTTGTCACCGGGAGATGCCTATCGATTCGTCGGCCTTGGCAGCACCGTGCGGTTGACCATGGTGTGGAGAGACCCCACTGCTGTGGATGCCGACACCGAGACCACCGCCCCTCCCCCAAAGAAACGGGTACGCGAGTCCGCATCAGTTGAGCCCGCGCCAGGATCCACAGTCAACACTGCCTCTCCTGAGGCCGGCGGAGCAAAGCCACACATTGCAGCTCCTGGGTCTAGCGAGCCAACGCCTGATGCCGTCATTCCTCCTGAGACTGACGAGCCGGCGCCGGGCTCTACCAACAACACCACTCTTCCCTCCATAGCGGAAGACTCCCACAAATCTAAAGAAGCTGATCTTGGCATAGACGGAGGAACTATAGCCGCTATCCCTCTGCTAAAGAAGAAAAAGAGGAAAGCCAAGGGGGTCAAAACCGACAAGTCATCTGTTCCTCGCCAGGGCGTGGCGGGCGAGGACGAACCAAACCCCAAGGGCGGTGAGGTGGAAACCTCGCCCCTTCTTAAGGAGACTCCTATTGGTCAAGGCGTCTCCGAGAATGCTGCTCCTGATCCTACTCAAACAACATCCCCTTCTGACCATACATCCCAACAAGTTGAGGTATGCTCTCCCAGGGCTTCCCCAACCCATGAAACAGTTCGTAACGACAAGGATCAAGCTCTTGTTATCTCGCCTTCTCCTCGCCCATGTTCTCCTTCCATCAGTCATCTGAACGCTGTCGAGGAAGAGAACCCTCCTCCAAACCAGCAACCTACTCCTGTCGACTTTATGTTGTCTGATCCCTTCTTTGATAACATGAGAGGAGCTGAGAATTCCGTCCTTGATGGCGTGGCAGAAGAAGCCATCTCGAGTCTCCTGCGTACGGGGTGCCTCTTTGCCTAGTTATCCTAGGATTCGGCCTCTGCAGCTGAAGTTGAAGAGCTCCGTCGGAAAGCTGAGAGTTATCTCCTTGCTACACTCGAGGCGTACGGAGAGCGTGACAGGTTGTTGACTCAGGTGACGGCCCAAATAACTAAGCTGACCAACCTGGGAATCGAGATGAACGGTCGCGAGGCCGACTTATCCGCTTGTGAAGAGAGAATGGAGGACTTAACGGACGAGCGGGACGACTTGCAGAAGGAGTTGGAGGCGAAGACCGAGGCAGTCGCCGTGAGTAGGGCCGCCTGTATTGCCAAAGATGAGGAGATAGCGGCCCTGCGCAGCAGGTTGGCGTTGTCGAATGAGACCCTCGCCGAAGTGAGGAATCAACTCGCGGCAAAAACCAAAGCTGTTGCGGAGATGGAAACCCGGGCGGTCTCTGAAGCCAAAACCCTTCGAGCGAGGTTGGAGGTCGAAGCTGCTGCTGAGGCTGTGGACGAGCGCGACCTCGGTTTCTTCCTTGCTAAAGCCCAGGTTCAGTACCTTTATGAGGGAATAGATCTCAGCGGAATGGGAGCCTTCAAGAAGATTACCCCCGAGGGTTTGGTCGGCCCTGATGATCCTCCAGGCTTCGACGCTGCATACTTTGCGGCTGCTGAAAACGCAGGGAAAGCGGAGAATGTTAATATAATTTAAATATTCTATATTGATTTTCCCTTACCCCTTTGTAACTAATATTGCTTTGTGTTTGTATTGGGCGAGACCCTAGGGTCCCTCGCCCAGGCGCGCCCGCTTGGGGCGACGAATGAACCAGGGAATTGGGCCTTCTCCCAGGAGGCCCAACTGGCCTGTTAGGAGAAGTTAAGGGCGCCAGGCCCAACCCTTGAATCTATGAATAGGGAGCGGTTATCAATTGTAAGGGACTCTTAGCTCATTTGAGAAATGCAAGCTTGAAATTCAGTTATTTTTTCTTTCTAAGCGGTTACGCTCTTACTCTCCCAAGATTCTCACATCACGATCTTCTAACTATGGGTACCGTACCTCATCTCTATGTTCTTTGATAGAACATTTGGCGTCAGCTGTGGGGAACGGTAGATTTCGATTCCCGGATCACGTGGATTGTGGTTTGTCCAAGAGGAATCTGGTTTTCTATGCACATTCTATTTGAATTTTGGGACTGTTAGTGGAATTCTAGTCATCCAACGAAACTTGATGAAATCGCGTCGTCGACGGCGAAGTGAAGAGCCAGAGCAGGAGCGTGGCTCCTCACTGCGCCGCGTAAGAAGGAGGTTGTGCCGTGGAGAGGAGCATCGTGCACAGGATGATGACCTCAGGCTGCAAAACAATTGTTTACAAGAAGAGTTAGAATATTAACGCCTCAAGCAGTGGGGCGAAGAAGTGAGGGAGACCGAGGCCGTCGAGAAGGTCGAGCCATTCTCAGCGGCAGTAAGAGAGGTGGCTGTACCGGATGATATGAGGAGCCTTGAGTTAGAAACATACAACGGACAAACGGATCCAAAAGATCATTTGCTTTATTTCAATATGAAAATGGCAACAAGCGCGGCTTCAGTAACACCCCGATTTCTCGAGTGTCACACAGTAACCAAGTAACCAATTTTCATAAAGAATTTCCGTCGATTCAATTATTAATCTTCAATTAAATGACAAAGGTTCATTTTACGAAAACTCTTGAAAGATTAACCTTTACAAATCTCGCGGAAGTAAACATCATCCCAAAACTTTAATTTTGAATTAAATAAAATAAGTATGAAATATACATCTAAAACCAAAGTAAATTACATCAACTTTATTTATCCAAATGAAAGCAAAATAATTGTTCAGTGCTTCCCGAACTTGGTACTCTCAACCCAAAGAGAAAATGGATGTCTCTCAACCCTAACATATTCCTTGGCCTCTTCCTCTTTATCTTCTTCCTCTTCATCAGGAGTGTAGTCGTCATCCGGTTGTGGCTCGTCACGAGGGATCAGCTCCCAAGAATGGGTCGTCGCCGTTATCTTCACGACCATCTACCCCCCCCCCACAAATAACAAATAAACAAGTAGCGCAAGGGTCAGGTCGCAAACAAAATAATCACAATCCATATCATAAAGCACAATAATCATTCGTTATGGAATTTAAGTTTTATGACAATTAGTCAGTTAGACTAGCGCATCCTCACATCACACAACTCACCAAAACTCCTTGGCCAATCACATACATCCGCAAATGTACAATCACATGGATACGCAATGATCCACAATTCACAATTCTCACGGTGACCGCAGCCAACCAAATCCCGAGGATCCACCGATCCACAAAATCTCCCTCGCGTGCAAGCTATCGTTTGTCTCTAACGACACCATCGTTCTCATGGCCCATAGTATTATCTAGACCTATGACCGATTAATCACATTTTACTTGCAAGCGAGTTAAATCTCATTCTCTTATTATTAAGGCTCTAAAGTCAATCCTAGAGTCTAATTATTCTTTTCACACAACAATATTAACAGTACAACAATCACAGAGAACAAAGGGAATTACAGCTAGGTGAGCGACCCTTTGAACTATAAATCAAATAGCAATATAGTTAGGTTAAGGAAAAGCATAAACCTACGCTCATGCATAACACGTCATGGCATAAACTTCGAGCAAGGTACCATATGACTTATATGATCAAAACGAAAGAAAAAATGCACCGAACCCTCAAAACTTGGGTTCGGCCGAACCCTTCCAAGGCCCTAGGGTTTTCAAAACAATTTTCCTTCCTTCCTTTTTGATCATGAGAGTCTTGGTATAGCCCCAACAACACAACGATCATGTAAAATTTTCAGAAGCAAATCATACAATAATCTTCATGTCACAACAAACGATTTTACATGGCAAAGTCTTCAAGCATGTATGTGAATTTCTCATGGCATTGTGACCAGTGGCGGACCTACCACAAGGCTTGGTAGGTCCAATGCCCTGGCTCAAAGTAAAAAAAAATACAAATTTCTTTGGACTAGGTAGGTTTTTTGGCCCAAAAAAAAATTAGAGAAAAGGCAAATTTATAAGGAAATGCAAAGTTTAGGGACTTAATCATAAAATTTGCCTAGACTTCCTAAAATTTATAGTTCCGCCACTGATTGTGACCAACATCAAACATAGTAATAAGAGCATAGCCAAACATAGCATCATATGGAAAATCTCCGGCAAGCACATCATTCCCAGAACTCATGAAAAACCTTCAAAACACAACATGATTCATGGCAAAACATAGCAAGGATTCCTAGGTAATCTACCCTTCCTAGGACCAGCCCTTGGTGTAAGGTTCTAAGAGCCAAATATTTTTCTTCAACCCCATCTAAGGCATCTACTTGGTGGCAATACTTGAAGTATTCATGCTTTTCAGAGGGTAATGACCAGTGGTTTGAAGAAAATTTATGTAGGAAAGTGAGGGAAGGGAACAGGACTTTGTTCTGGGAAAATAACTGGTTCAACCAATGGAAGCTATGTGACAAATTCCCAAGGTTGTAGAATCTGTGCCTTCAAAAGCATAGTTGTAATAAGGAGGTGGGTGTATGGCAAAACGGGGTTTGGAATTGAGACTTAAAATGTAGGCGAGAATCAAGGGATAATGAAGGGGTTATGAAAGGACAGTTACTGGCACTTCTTCATTCATTTACAACCCAACTTGTTCCGGGAACCCTGACCGGGGACGGTCAGGGGACCTAGGACAGGGCCGGACCCACCAAAAGTCCCAGATAAGGGGCCGTTTGGGGGAAGCCGAGAACCCCCTACTCCCGAGCCCCACCACTAAGGGTGAGGACAAGGAACCCGGGGCCCACTACATAGGGGTTGACCTAGGCCAACTACCCTAGGAATAGGTTGGCTGGTGCAGGTCCGTAGGGCCCCCCAGACCGTTGGATCACTGTTCCTCTGCAGGGGATCCAACGGTGATCCATGCCCTCATGTACGAGCCATGCATGACGTTGCATGGCTCCAACCCTAATCCTGCCTCTCCTATATAAAGGGAACACTCCTTCTATCTAAAGGTAACATATTCTTCCCAACTTCACCATTCTTACAACTTCCCTCACTAACTTCAGCATCGGAGTGTCTTGCAGGAGCCCCTCCCGGGACCTTGCCTACTGGAGCATCTTCAACCCGTCCAGATCCCTCCTCTCCTACCCCTTGTCAACGGGTAGCTTGGTCTCTCCCAGATCAATTGGCGCCGTCTGTGGGGATCTGGTAAAACTCTTCCCAGCACCGCGTGCCGTCGCCTCAAGTCACCAACTAGCAAGCTATGGTAGAGACACGTCAGACTTCACGCCGTCCTGTTCCAACCCTTGAAGGCCATGTGGAGACTGTCAACGAAACTACCGATCGCAGAACCCCCCCTCCTCCACTACACCCTCCTCCCCCGACTCCTCAACCACAGCCCCCTCGCTCGCCGGAACCTGCGGCCATTACCCCACATGCGGCCCATGAGGCACTCTGCCGCTTGGAAGCTCGCATCCGGGCAATGGAAGAGGACAATGGGGCGGGGCGAGAGCAGGCCCATAGTATGAGGATTCGGGACGCTCAAGAGAAGATTCACATGCTCCGAGCTCGCCTGCGACAACTTGAAGAGCAGGAAACTCAATCGCGCCCCCCACCCGCGTTTTCCCAGGAAGAGGAGACGAACGGGGGCCCGATCCCACCCCCTTACTACCGGGAAGCACGCCATCGGGCGCCCGCGGCCGAGCGGGTGGCCAGCCATACACCACGGAGACGCTACTCTCCCCGCCGGAGCCCAACTCCGACTCGAGATAGGACGTACAACCGCCCCAGGTCCAACAACGCGCTTGTCACCTACCCAGCGCCGATCGGAGGTCCTCTATCCCCGGAGATCATGGCGTTCCCTTTCCCTCAGGGGTGGGCACGGCCCAAAGTGAAACTCTACGAGGGAGACTCCGACCCACAGGAACACGTGAACTTCTTCGTGGGCGCGATGCAGTATGCTGGGGCCAGCGACCCTTTATACTGCCGATGCTTCCCCATGAGCCTGGGAAAAGGACCCATGAACTGGTTCCAGAATTTACCGAGCAACTCCTTGCACGACTGGAACGGGGTCGTGACCTGCTTTTTAGCCCAGTACTCCTCGGTGCGCAGCATACCGAAGACCGCGCAGACTGTAGCTTTGGTTAAGCAAAAAGAGAAAGAATCTCTGAAAGCATTTCTCAATCGGTTCAACAAAGAGGCCGGCGATATCACCGGTCTCCTCCCCGAAACCAGATTGGTCCTGGCTACTGCAGCCCTTGCACCGGGACCGTTCCTGACCTCGCTGGACGGCAAGCCAGCCAACACTCTAGAGGAATTTCTAGCTCGAGCAGAGAAATTCATAAATATGGAAGATGTCGCGACCCTAAGAGCCGCGAGTCAGACGCTAGCGATCAAAGGACCGCAGAAGATGAAGGAACATAAGGACCAACCTTCGACCCGAGAGTCCCGACGGAAGGGTCAGGACGAACGGAAGCCGAAACGGAAGAAATATGATAGTTATACCCCACTGAACTCCTCCCTCTCACGTATCCTGAGGGAGAAAGCCTCCACCGACCTCCGAGACCGCCCACCCCCACTCCTGACAAGGGGGGACAAGCTAGATTCCAAGAGATTCTGTGAGTTCCACGACAGCCCGGGCCACAACACTGACGAGTGCCTGAACCTCAAGGACGAGGTGGAGGAACTGATCAGAGCAGGGAGACTGTCCAAGTATGTAGCTGTGTCAACGGGGGCCCTCCCGCGCCCGCGCTCGCCACCCCCGAGGCGGACACCGACCCCCCCGAGGCACCGAGACCGGACTCCTCCCAAGCGCCGATCGGCAGAACGACGAGACAGAACTCCACCGCGTCGCCGGAGTCCCGAGCGTCGCGGACGAAGCCGAGAACGGAGAAGAAGCTCCGACCGCCACGGCCGGGATGAAGTCAGAAGACAACATGGAAGCCATTTAGTCGACGTCGGTTCAATAGCAAGAGGATGGGCCGCAGGCGGGCCCACCAACAACAGCCGGAAGAGGAGTACCCGCGTCATCATGTCCGCGGCTGGACGGCCCCGGCCAGGGTCCCTCCACCCCCTAAGGCAGAAGGTGGCCATAACCTTCGCGGAGGACGATTACGGCGAGGACACCGGTGAAGAAGACGACCCTATCGTCATTGAAGCCCTGATCGGCAACGGTAAGATCCGAAGGACACTCATCGATACAGGTAGTTCTGCTGACATTATGTTTTATGATGCTTACAAGAGCTTAGGACTATCTGTGAAGGATCTGCTCCCCTACGACCATGATTTGGTCGGGTTCACAGGGGACAGAGTCCTACCCTTAGGATATTTTGATACTTGCCTTTCCTTGGGAGATTACAGAATTTGCAGGACTATAAAAGCCCGCTTTCTGGTGGTGGAGTGTCCGACGGCGTACAACGCCATTCTTGGCAGGCCAAGCCTCAACACTTTCAGGGCAATCATATCCACCCACCACCTGATGCTGAAGTACCCCTGGGCAGGACCAGTACGCGACAATCTAGAAATGGCGAGGAGCTGCTACAACTCCAGCTGCAGGCTGGCCAGGGAGGAAAGGAAGAAGAAGAAGTCCAAAGTGCACGACCAAAGGAACAACTTTCACGTTCAACACACAAGTTTCATGACCGACCTTGACCCCCGCGTGGACCAGTCTAGAGACGACCAACGCCTCAAACCCGACGGGGAGTACCACCCCATCCAGGTCGGTCCCCTTCCAGAGAACACTACCAACATAGCTCGGGGCCTTCCCCGAGACCTCTGCAAACGAATGGAAAATTTGCTACTTTCCAATGGGAAGCTGTTTGCCTGGTCGTCAGCCGACATGCCCGGCATTGACCCCGCCTTCTGTAGCCACAGACTTTCCGTCGACCGGAAGTTCAAACCAGTTGCTCAGAAGAAGAGGCAGATGAGCTCTGAGAAGCAGCAGGTTATCCAGCAACAGACCACAGAGTTGCTTCAGGCCGGAATCATTCGGGAGGTCAAGTACACGACCTGGCTCTCCAATGTGGTCTTAGTCAAGAAGGCAAATGGGAAGTGGCGCATGTGCGTCGACTACACGGACCTCTACAAGGCTTGCCCCAAGGACCCGTTTCCCCTACCGAGCATTGATGCGCTGGTCGACAATTCCTCGGGATACGAATACCTCTCTCTTATGGATGCCTATTCAGGCTACAACCAGATTCCCATGCATAGGGACGATGAAGAGAAAACTGCCTTCATCACCGACCGGGGCACCTACTGTTACACGATGCTGCCCTTCGGCCTCAAGAACGCAGTGGCGACCTACCAACGGATGATGACCCGAATCTTCGGGGACCTAATGGGGAAATCGGTCGAAGTCTACATTGATGATATTATAGTCAAGACCCCAAAGGGAGGAGACCACGCGGCAGACCTCGCAGTCGTTTTCGAGCAGTTAAAGAAGCACAACATGCGCCTCAACCCCGACAAGTGTACTTTTGGCGTTCGAAGCGGGAAGTTTCTGGGGTACATGCTCACCAACCGCGGCATTGAGTTGAACCCTGACAAATGTCAGGCAATCATGAATATGAAGAGCCCGCGCACAGTCAAGGAAGTCCAACAGCTGGCCGGGCGCATGGCCGCGATCGGCCGCTTTTTGCCAAAAGCTGCTCTCCGGGCCCTGCCTCTTTACACCCTCCTGAAGAAGGGAGCGACTTTTGAGTGGTCGGCGGAGGCCGACGCTGCTTTCACTCAGCTGAAGGAGACCCTGTCCTCCCCCCTATTCTGACTAGCCCAAAACCAGGGGAGACACTATACCTATACCTGGCCGTGCGGGAGAAAGCAGTTAGCTCTGTCCTAATCAGAGAAGAGGAAGGAAGGCAGCTACCAGTCTATTTTGTCAGCCGTTCATTGAAGGGTGAGGAGCTCAGATATAAGATGCTGGAAAAGGTGGCACTGACCCTACTAACCACGGCGCGACGGCTAAGGAGGTACTTTCAAGCTCATCGCATTGTGGTGCGAACCGATCAGCCGGTCCGACAGGTCCTTCATAAGCCTGATCTAGCCGGTCGGATGGTAAGCTGGTCCATCGAGCTCTCCGAGCATGACATCCGCTACGAGCCCAGGAGAGCCATTAAAGCACAAGTCCTAGCGGATTTCTTGGTCGAGCTCACAGATGAGGAAGAGCCCCCTGCCGAGACCACCTGGGTGGTCAACGTAGATGGCTCGAGCAACAAGGAAGGTGGCGGGGCTGGGATCGTATTGCAAAGTAGCACCGGGATGGTGGTCGAACAATCCCTCCGCTTTAACTTCCCAACTACAAACAACCAGGCCGAGTATGAGGCCTGCATTGCGGGACTGGTCACAGCCCGAGACCTGGGAGCTAAGGAGATACTTGTCTGCTGCGATTCACTTCTAGTCGTCTCACAAGCAAACGGTGAAGCTCAAGCAAAAGATCCCATCCTGGAGCAGTACTTGGCCCATTTGAAACGACTGGCTTCAACCTTCAACAAAGTGGAATTCCGCCACGTCCCCAGAGCCCAGAATGACCGCGCAAATACCCTGGCCAAACTGGCCAGCACGGGAAAGCCTGGCCTGAATGGAACGGTTATCCAGGGGACCCTAGCCCTCCCCTACGTAGCCGACCCCGATCGTCCAGTAGGACAAGTTATGATGTCGATCGGTACTGAAGACGATTGGAGGACCCCGATCATCAAGTATCTCAGATCAGGATGGCTGCCCGAGGAGAAAGCCGAAGCCAAGAAATTGGTACGACGCTCCTCCTGGTACACCATCGTTAATGATGATCTCTTCAAGCGGGGATTCTCCACCCCCCTTCTGAAGTGCTTGGCTAAGGACAGAGCAGCCTACGTCCTAGCAGAAATCCACGAAGGCAGCTGCGGCCACCATCCGGGTGGGCGTTCCCTTGCCCGAAAGGTACTCAGAGCCGGCTATTACTGGCCCACCCTAGAGAAAGACGCCGCGGAGCATGTTAAGCAATGTGACCCCTGCCAGAGGCACGCCGATCTGCACAACGCTCCCCCTGCCCGTCTTTCCTCTCTGGTCAGTCCTTGTCCCTTCCACCAGTGGGGCATGGATTTATTGGGCCCGTTCGACACTGCACCCGGTCAACTCAAGTACTTGGTAGTAGCAGTGGATTACTACACCAAGTGGATCGAAGCCGAGCCACTAGCAACAATCACCACAGCTCGAGTGCAACGCTTCTTTTACAAGAACGTTATAAGTAGGTTCGGAGTCCCCGGGGTCCTGGTCACAGACAATGGAACCCAGTTTACCTCTAAAGGGTTTAGGGACCTCTAGGACGGGCTACACATCAAGCAGCGATTCACTTCTGTCGAACAGCCCCAGACGAACGGGCAGGCAGAGTCGGCCAACAGGGACATTCTCCGAGGCCTCCGGAAGAGATTGGGGAGTGCCAAGGGCGACTGGGCCGAGCAGCTCGATCACGTCCTGTGGGCATACCGCACCACTCCGCACTCGACTACGGGGGAGAGCCCTTACCGCCTTACCTTTGGCACAGAAGCTGTGATTCCGGCTGAAATAGGAGAACCGAGCGCTCGGACAGCGGGTTTCGACCCCAACCAGAACGATCAACTCATAGGGGAAGAGCGGTAGCCAACTGCAGAGAGCTAATCGCAAAGCAGCAGGCAGCCATCCGCTACAACAAGAAAGCAGTTCTCCGCTCCTTTACCACAGGGGACTTGGTCCTCCGGAAGGCCAGCGTCGGGGCGCGATCAACCGAGCGGGGAAAGCTAGCAGCCAATTGGGAAGGCCCTTATAGGGTGGTCGAAGCAACTGGCACGGGAGCATACAAGCTGGAAACCCTCGCAGGAAAAGAGATCCCTCGCACCTGGAACGCAACCAACCTGAGAAGATACTATAGTTAAGCCGCGACCGACCAAGCACCCGCTATCTGTCCAAGTGTTTTCTTTTACTTTAATCTTTTGTAATCAAGGGTACACACCCATCTCGTCCAAGCTGTAGACGACTAGAGCCACGAGCTCCAAGCGCAGAAATGAAGCAGTTTTTATGTTGAATTTGAATTATTCGAACTAGCAATATATACAACCGCATCGACAAACTATCGAAGACCCACCGGGCACGAAATTATCAAAGACCCATAGGGCACCAAGACCCGCCGGGCACCAAATAATAAAAGACCCATCGGGCACAAAATAATAAAAGACCCATCGGGCACCAAATAATAAAAGACCCATAGGGCACCAAGACCCGCCGGGCACAAAGTAATAAAAGACCCATAGGGCACAAAGACCCACCGGGAGCGTAACCATTAAAGTACCCTATTCGGGGAACCGAGTAAAGAAGTAATAACACTACTTGAAATTCAAAATAGCAAACGGACAAGTTCTTACAAATACGATGAAGAATAGGAACAACACGTCTTTACAAACACATAACGAAAATTAAGACGAGAAAAACCACAAGTTTATACAAACGCAAGACGGTCATTAAACACATCAAATTACAATAAAAAGACAGGGACTTCAAGGAGCTGGCTCGGCTGGGAAGGTCGGGGTAAACTGCTTCTGGTCGTCCAAAGTCCCGATCTTTCCCCCCAACACAACCTTACGATAGTGAAGAGGGCCCACATCCAGTCCCGGATGGACCACCTCAAGTTGAGCCAAAGCATTGTCAAAAGAAGCCTTATGAATCTCCTTCAGATTCGACCTCAGCTTCTTCCTCTCAGCCCCCAGATTGGCAACCTTCTTCTTGAGCTCGGCATTGCTTGCTTTCAAGGCCTCCATCTCCTTAACTTCACTCTCTCGAGCAGCCTTCTCGTCTTTCAGGGCCTGCTCGGCTTTCTCAGCCCGGGAGCGCAACCAATCGTTATCCTTCTCACTCAGCTCCAACTTCTCCGCAAACTTCTTGGCCGCGGCCATCACCTCGTGAACCTCCCCTTGTAACTTCGCTTTAGCGGAGGTCAACTCTTGAACCGATTTCTTGGAGTCAGCCAACTCTTTGTCCGCCTTAGCGAACTTATCCTCGGCGGCGTTCAACTGCTCCTTGACTTCTTCCACGTCGAGCACCGGCCCCTGCTGAACATGACGAATGATGGAGGCAGTCTGAAGCACTACTTTCAAAGCAAAGTTCAAGAGATTGTAGGGTTCCTTTGTGTTCAGGAACGACTGGTCGAGCTCATTATACACCAAATCATCGATTTGGTTGTTGTGCTCGTCCGTGTCCACCGCATCTCGACCCCACACAGAAATTGGCTCCGAGGGACCCACCTGAGCAATCAGAGTCGCTCGTTCAGGAGAACGGACCCCCTCGCCTGAGGAGCGGCGTGTCCTCTTGGCCGGGCGCTCTGAGCCGGCCCTATTCCCCTCAAGGGAACCCCCTGCTGACGTTCGGGATTCCCTGAGCCCGACCCGGGGTCTGCGTTTCCTTCGCCACCGACCGGGCCACTATGACCGGCCCCAACGGGGTTAGCCCCGGCTAAAGGCTGCTCCTGGTTGCCAAGCCCATCACCCTCGTCTCGGGGCACCTCCTGCTCCCCCTCACTGTCGGTCTCGACCTCATCAACTGGAACCTGTAGAGCAGCGACCAAGGCAGCATTGATCTCCATCTTAGCACCTGCAAACGGATTACAAGAAGAAAATTAGTAAGACGAAAGAGCACACAACACTTTGGACATAGTAACAAAAACATCCTACCTCTCTCGCGCAACAAGCAAGTGTTCTTACGAACGCTATAAGTACAAAGATCGTAACAACGCAACGGCCGAATGCAGAATTCTTTGGGTGGGTTACCCCTTACTTCCTTCCGTATGGCAGCCACCAAGAGGTTTTTGAAGGCCAAGTCCACTTCCGACAAGGCCCCGGCCTCGTAACCAAAAGCACTGATCTTTACATCGTAGTGCTTGGCGTTCCAAGTCAGCGGGAACCGGGCGCGACTGCCGCCGTTCGGGGCCTTCTCGAACCACCAGTGAGGGGGCGGAGTAGTAGGCGCCACCCGGAAGAATTGATCCTTAAAGTCCCGGTAAGACTCTGCGAACGGGTGAAAGATCTGGAGGTCTTTACCCGACCTCAGGGTCACGATACCGTGCCCGCCATATCCTTGAGTGTGGGCCACCTCGAATAAATGGAAAAAGAGCGGAATCGACGGCTTCTGGCCAAACAAGACGCAAGCAACCTCGTACGCTCGTACGAAACCCCAAGCGCCGAGATGGAGCTGCGACGGCGCGACCCCCATATGGCGAAGAACGTCACATTGAAAGTCCGTGAGTGGCATCCTCACCCTCACCTTCTTCATGGTGTAGATATGCATGTACACCCCGAACGGCGGGGTGTGAGGTAGCCGCTCCTCCTTGCCCGGCGAATACACCATGTGACCGGGGCCGACCTGAGTCTGCGACATAAAACGCTGACTCCATAAATAATCCTCCTTCTCGTTTGCGTACTCCGACAGGAGAGCGAGAATGGTGCGGCACCACTTGTCGTACACGGCCAAGTCCCCCTCCAGATGCGGGTACTTCTCCCGGTCGATCTTCTTATTCTTGGGGGCCCCCGACCGGGGCCTAGAAGTCAAGGCCCCGCCCGAAGCCTCGTCTACGGTCTTGCCTTTCTTCTTCTGAGTAAGCTTCCCCAAAATGACACCTGCACAAGGGAAAACGCCGTATCAACACCTAGGTCGTTGGAATCGGCTCAAAGAAGGACCCACCCGGAGTCCATCTTTGCCCTAGGCAGGAAAACGCGACCGTGCGGCGGCACAGACCCTCAGAGAGGATCTTCCCCGCCGCAAGAGGGGGCCACCGGGGGAGGGGAAACTCCCAACTCCCCCAGGAGCAAGCTACCCTCTATGCTAGAAGAAAGAAAAAATTAAAACCTTAAGAAGGAGAGTCAAGTGAAGCGAGGACTTACAAGAAGAAGCTAGAAAAACTTCCAAACGACCACCGCGCGAAAGAAGACACCACCGTGAAACACCGGAACTTGGAGGAAGAAAAAGGAGAGGGCTTAGAGAATTCAGAGATGCAAAAGTGCAAATGAATCCCCCTCCCCTCTCTTTTATAGAAGATGAGGAGGGAGACGTGACGTTTCGACAGCCCTAGGTTCCCTAATCATGGCGCTTGGGGAAACCAAGGGGCATCGTCCAATCAAACCCTGCCACGTCAGAAAGGGGGCAGTGACGGCGAAGCGACACACGCCTCCAAAAGCACGTGGGAGGGGACTCGCGAAGCGACGCGACCCACTCGGAAACGACACGTACCATCCCAAGAGTCAGGTGCATTAAATGCAGTGGGCCCGAAACCTCACACCGTTCCATCCACCCGCATCTTTTTGACTTCTCAGATTCGAACCATGCAACAACCCACTCGGTACTAGACCCGGTCGTCCTAAGGGCGAGCCCCACCCGGTCGGTCGAGGCTGTGTATACAACCTAAGGGGGAACGCCTTGACCACCGACCTCAGCATTTAATGCCCCTCTCATTTCCAAGAGAAACGCATGGGAAAACGCTAAGGGGCGTTACCTCCCACGAACGTTTCGTTTATAAATAGTAACCACCCCCCTTGCAGGCTTCACACTCACCCCAGAGACAAAATGATCTCCACGGAGACTTACCTGAAGGCACTCAGGGCCGAGGCTCTGGATTGTGACCTATACTACTCCTACCAAACGCAGGTCACCACCCCTGATAGGATCAGATCCCTGGTCAGCAGGCTTCTGGCAGAGGATCTGGACCCCCAACTGAAGGCGGGTTTGCTGACCTTCTTGGAGCGGACGGAGGAGATGTGGGAATTGCACCGACGCCGCCTGGAGGTTAACATGCTAATTTGGGGCCTCGAGGTGTCCGCCGCAGAACACAGGGGCGAAGAGACGGGGACGATGGGCGAGATCGAAGCCGAGCTGACCTCCCTTCTGGCCATACGAGAGGGTCTCGACAGGGACCTAAGGGTCGTCCGCCTCCTCTACGATGCCATGCGAGTAACACCCCCTTTCTAGGGGCACTAAATGTAATGGCCAAACGGCTCCACCATTAATGAATAAATGAATAAAAGTTTACACGTTTGGCCTCTACGTAACAACCCCGAGCACCTCTATGACACCACCAGCCCAAGACACGATTAGCCCACGCTCCGCTGGAACAGCCGACCAGGGCTAGGGGGCTACTGTTCCGGGAACCCTGACCGGGGACGGTCAGGGGACCTAGGACAGGGCCGGACCCACCAAAAGTCCCAGATAAGGGGCCGTTTGGGGGAAGCCGAGAACCCCCTACTCCCGAGCCCCACCACTAAGGGTGAGGACAAGGAACCCGGGGCCCACTACATAGGGGTTGACCTAGGCCAACTACCCTAGGAATAGGTTGGCTGGTGCAGGTCCGTAGGGCCCCCAGACCGTTGGATCACTGTTCCTCTGCAGGGGATCCAACGGTGATCCATGCCCTCATGTACGAGCCATGCATGACGTTGCATGGCTCCAACCCTAATCCTGCCTCTCCTATATAAAGGGAACACTCCTTCTATCTAAAGGTAACGTATTCTTCCCAACTTCACCATTCTTACAACTTCCCTCACTAACTTCAGCATCGGAGTGTCTTGCAGGAGCCCCTCCCGGGACCTTGCCTACTGGAGCATCTTCAACCCGTCCAGATCCCTCCTCTCCTACCCCTTGTCAACGGGTAGCTTGGTCTCTCCCAGATCACAACTAAATTGGTTGTGGGCTTGTGGCTTGCTAGTTCGGAAGGTGTGTACTCCGTTTGATCAGCGTTTCTCACTCTATAAGGAACAGATGCAGTGGAAACTAAGGAAGCTTTTAATGTCCTTTGGGGCGTTCCAGCTCCGTCGAATGCAGTGGCTTTTGCGTGGACGGTTCTGCACGATAGAATCCAATTGAGGGTCAATCTGAGAGGGATGAATGTGCCTTATACCTCAGAGCAAGAAGCGCTCTGCCCTTTTTGTGCCAAATCTGAGGAATCGACTACTCATGTGTTGTTCTCGTGTTATGTTGCCTGGCGTGTTACGACTGGTTGAGCTTCTCAATTGTTAATCCATTAGGGGGGAAGGAGTACTTTCTGCAACATGTTTCTCAGTGCTGGAATAAAAATAAAAAAACAGGGGGCTTGGGTGTTGTGGATATCTGTTATATGGTTAATTTGGAACCATAGGAATGATTGCATATTCAGAAACGAATCTGTTCAGGTTGAGAATGTGTTGGAGCAGTTGCAGTTTAAATCGTGGCTCTGGATGAGGGGTAGAATTAAAGGATTTGGTTGCTCCCTATACGAATGACAGGTACATTCCCATCACTTCATCTCCAAGCTTTAGCAGGTTCTGGACAAAGATATAAGGACAGCGTTGAGGCCTATTCTCTCTCGTTTATGTCTGATCCCTCCGCTGCATCTGTTATCAGAGTGAGACAGAAACAGTTTTCTGCATTGGATGGCATTGCGTGATGGATCCTACATTAGCAGGTCTCACTGGACTTATAGGCCTAGGATTTCTAATGGCTTTGCTTCCTAGTTTTGAGACTTTTGTTTTTCTGGTATTGTTGGGTTACAGAGTTTGTTTTGTAGATGCTAGGCACTGCCTCTTGTTAATTCTAGTGGGTGAATTCTCTGATATCTCTGTTTTTGTCCAGTTAGTTGTTGGCTCTTGTGCTAACTTTAACTATCTCACATGTATTTGGTTGAAGTATCCATAGTATTTCTTTTTATATCAATTTTAGCTTATCTAAAAAAAAATGTGTTTTTTGCTTTTTTAAGTAAGTGAAGAATATGTTAAGTGTAATTGCATAAATAACATTGTATATATTTAGTGTTTAAGTAGGCTTGTAGGTCAGACCTTATAATAGGTCAAATAAGGCCTTAAACTTAATTCAGCTTGTTGAAAGGGTAGAGGCCAAGGTTGAGCCATAAAAAGAGACGGCAGGGCAGATTTAAACCACGTAAAAATTAGTTTGGCTTCGCTTACTTCCACCTCTAATCGAGTAGTATGTAAGGACTATGGTATCCGCATATTCACCTTCAAAATCTTGTTTACATTTTACGTTTTTCTTTACTGATAACACAAACCAATACAATAATTAAAGGGCAAAGACCTAAAAGATCCCCATGTCATCAACAACAAGGAGCAGAAGAGAAAAAACAACAATATCGGAGCAATGTTCGAGGTGATCAACCTATATATCAGGAACCTATTAGGAGGCGACACTTGGAGTCTCTTCATTGTTAACCATCTCCTTAATTCATCCTTAATTATACGTTTGTATACGGTTCACACTGTCCAGGTGAAGTAATATAGCTTAAATTCTTCAAGCTTAGCTAACTTGCATTATGCAATATATGCCTTAATTGACCAACAAAATAAGTCAGATGATTAATTATTCCTTCAAAACTAATTGAAATTAAATTTAGTTGTTTCCTTTTTCTTGTCCTCTTTATTTTCTTCAATACAATTTATACAAATATGAAATTTTAGTAACAAAGAAAGCTAGCTAGTCATCTCTTAGAAATATGCCTTTGAGCCTAGCTAGCTAGTACATGAACCATGCAATCAGATGTTCAATTCTCTCCATAACAATATAGCACCCACATTTTGTGACAAACCATTTATCGCTTCATCAAGTATTCACAGCGGCCGAGGAGATTAATCATTGTTTCTGGGTACATACATTGGAAAAAAATACAAAAGTGCATTGAAATATAAGAGTAATTATTAGAAGTGCATTATATTCTGTCAAAAAAAAATTATAAAAAGTGCATATAAATATAATCTCCAAAAAAAATTATCACACTATGATAATTCATTTTTTTATAGGTTAATGTTAATTGTTAGTAAATTAGTTCTTTTACTAGGTTTGAATCCTCGGTTCATAAACCATATTAATTAACCGCTCATCACCAAAAAGCACATGTAAATAAATTGCGTTAACTTTTTAGTATATAGGTAGTGTTTTACCGATATATGATTTTTTGTTTAAATTAACAAGAAAGATAAAACTTATGTACTATTTTTTTGGTGGTTTAATTTGTTTTGTTGCCTAATAAAAAACTCAGCTGGGCCACTAACTTAATATTGATAATCTCTCCTGAACAACTATTTTTCACATTTCAAAAAAAAATAATATTTTTCAGTCCACGTGTCTTACTTTAATTGGACTATAGTAAAAACTACACACATTGTACTGCACCTAAATTTTATCCTTAAAAAAACACGCTATTAATTAATCTCTATTAAATCAGTCTTAAGTTTAATTTTGTTTTGCATGTTAAACACATAGCGTGTAGCAAAGTTGGGTCAATATGTAGAAGTCCTTAATTAACACACATACATGATACATTTATGGCAATTGCAAATTAAGTACCCTTTGCTTGTCCTAGCAGCATGCCTAAATTTAATTACCTGATCAGGAGCCGTCCATATGTTGGTGATGGATGCTGCAAAGTCACAATTACCCTTTGACTTAACCAGCCATCCACATGATGACATGAACATGCAATCATCATGTATAAAAAATCATGAAATTAACAAAGTGTGTTATATCATTATAGACCTAATTAACCTGAAAAAAGGAAGTTTGAATGGGATAATATTGGATTGCTGAAGTTATATAACTACCTTAAGCTTTTCAAGGTCAAAGAATATAAAACACACTAGAATTTAACTCTACTCTTCCAACTGCATTATGCATGCAATCTCCTAAGCTTTCACCACCTTTGCGGCGCCAACTTCTCTCACCACTTGTTATATATAAACCCTTCACCTTCCCCTTCATTTTCTACCACCCAACAACTTTTCAAAGAAACAAACAAATAGAGAAAACAATACATTCTCTCCTCTCTGAATCCTTCAAGTCTCTAGCTAGCTCTTGCAAGAGACAAAGTCATGGGGTTCCTTAAAGCGATATTCGTCATAACAATAACCATGGCTTTGTCCATTGCAGCACTCGTCACAATGAAAAACATCACCACAACCAAAGAGGAATCAGCAAAACCATTCCTACCTTCAGACTCACAACCACTAATGGCTCATGAGAAGAACACACTCCTTCCTTCAAAGAGGGTGAGTCGGTTCCTCGCTCAAAAGCCAGCCTATCCTTACCCTTATCCTGATGCTTCCAATTATCCGGTCGTCCATTGCCAGAAGGACAACGAGATTTGCGCCTCATTGAGCAACAGCTATTACAACTCCACTTGCTGCAACAACAAGTGCATGGATGTGAGCTATGACAAGCATAATTGTGGTGCGTGCAAGAAGAAGTGCAAGTACACCACCACATGTTGTAGAGGCCAATGTGTTGACATCAACTTTGACAAGAGGCATTGTGGCGGTTGCAACAACCGCTGCGAAACTGGTCAGTACTGTACCTATGGAATGTGCGGTTACGCTTGAGGACTCAGATCATTCAGTGTGACATATATCTATCTATTTATATATAGTCTTTTATTATATGAGGTTTGTGATTTATTAAAAAAGATTCAATAAAGTAAACCACATTTTTGGTGGTTCTTAAAATTACACCAATAGCATATAGTGCTAGCTGCTTAAATTTGCAGTCTTCCAAGTGTTTCAAAATAAATGCTGTGATATTCCTATAATTAACTCAAAAATAAATACATGTATCTATTATCGGTCACAAATTATGCGATGTTTTGTAATTATTTTTCTTATGTTCTAGTTGGTATAATGTGAATGTTTATTGGTTGGATGTATGCAAGGGTATCAAAGCATTCGGTAAATTTGCTTGTAAAAATGTGACAACCACAGTTTGAGGAAAAAAAAGTCCAATATCAAGGTAGATTTTATAATAAATAATTAAAGTTCATGGATCTGAAAACTTAACATTAAAACTAACATTTTGTCCAGCAAATGGATGCAACATTTAGTAAACGACGACTTAAATTAATTGTTCCTGAAAAATGAAGTTATATTTAGATTACAAGCTAATTAAAGTGACTAGATTGCTCGGGGTCTTCCTCACACGTCGCTTGCGTTCACAAGGATGCAGCCAATTCAATGAAATTCGTCCATTAGATATTCCTACAAATATGGGGCATTCCACATGCATTTCTCGACATCGTGGGAGGCGAAAAATGTTGGATCCCAGAGAAGGAAAATTCAAGTCAAAGAATTATTTTAGAATGTTATGAATAAAGAGTAAGCAAGTAAATAAGAGAGGAGAATAGAGGAACAAGAGATACAGAAATAGTGTGATGGGGATGCTCTGCTAGGTGCAGACTCCCTTGTATTTATACTATTAGGTTTAGAGTGTTGAACAAGTATACATGTGGGTCTGGCCCATGGACTCCTAACTCTGATGGGCATCCAAATATTCATAACACTCCCCCTTGGATGACCATCCATTAAGAATGTGCCTCATTAAAACCTTACTAGGAAAAACCCAGCGTGGGATAAAAACCTAGTGAAGGAAAAAGAGTACATCATTCTATAGTTCGTCTTTGTACATTGCCTCATTAAAAACCCTACCATGAAAAACCCTACCATGAAAAACCCATGAAAAAACATGGTTAAGGAAAAAAGAGTACAATGCATTTTAATTGAAATCTTTAAGCTGACGAACTCCCACATTCTGCACAAGCTTTTCATATGTTGTAGTTGGAAGAGTCTTCGTAAATAAGTCTGCCAAATTATCACTTGAACGAATTTGTTGGATGTTTATGTCACCATTATTTTGTAGATCATGAGTGAAGAAAAGCTTTGGTGATATTTGCTTTGTCCATCTCCCATGATGTATCCTTCTTTTGATTGAGTAGTGCATGTAGTATTATCTTCATATATAGTTGTTGGCGGCATCTTTCAAGAGGACAAATCACCAATATCAAGTACGCATTGAATCACGAATCTCAGCCAAATGTATTCTCGTCTTGCCTCATGTAATGCTAATATTCCTGCAAGGTTAGCTGAGGTGGCTATCATAGTTTCTTTCACAGATCTCCATGAAATGGTTGTTCCTCCACATGTAAACAAGTAACCTGTTTGAGATATTTAGACAAATATCCAGCATCTGCATAACCAATTAGATTAAGCTTGGACATAAAGCGAAAAAATAAACTCATATCTAATGTGCCTTTAAGATAACGAAACACTTGTTTTCCATTCCAATGTCTTTGTGTAGGTGAAGAACTATATCTTGCTAATAAGTTAATAGCAAATGACATATCAAGTCGAGTATGACTAGTAAGATACAATAATGCTTTGATAGCACTAAGATATGGTACTTCAGGATTAAGTAATTCTTCATTCTTTTCTCAAGGTCTAAAAGGATCTTTATTTACATTTAATGACCTTAAAATCAATAGAGTACATAGTGGACATGATTTGTCCATATAGAATCCTTTTAGTACCTTTGCAATATAAGTCCTTTGGTACATAAATACATCATCCTTTAGATACTCAATTGATAAGGCTAGACAAAAGTTTCATTCTCAACTCTTTTATCTCAAATTCTTTCTTTAGCAAATCTACAGCTTTTGTGAGCTCTTCTAGAGTCTCAATAAATCATTGTCATAAACATTAATTATGACATAAACAATCTCATATCTCATCATAAATATGCATGAGTTTGTTGGGTCATTTTGTGACCGTCCTTAAGAAAATAATCATCTAGATTGCCTCAATCTAGTAATTTGTTCATTGTTGAGAACATGAATTGTGTGCTTTAGGCATCTTACAATCTTCAAGGAGTTTTATAGAGATATCAATCTCAAGTGAGCCATACCAATAAGTTGTAACTCCAAGTATCCACCACGATTGTCACTTGTTTGTCTTAAATATGACAACATTATTTCACTTTACTACAAAGACTCTTTAAGCCTTATCGTCTTTATACCTTTAGGGTATAGATATGAGGTCCAAAGACCCTTAAATTCAGCAAATGAATTGCTTCTTTCTATTTATGGTCAATCACACCCATTCATTTTCGGGTTCAAGATTCTCGCACATATTTCTAATATTGAGCGCTACTTCATCATGTCGACAATTCTTCATGTTCTTGGTTCCTTGTGTTAACTTGTAGAGACATAATCATATGAGATCTCTTAAATAAATAATTACAGGTACCTGAAACTCTTTAGGAGGAATACACATTTTTGTAGTCTCTACACTTTTCAAGATAGTTTGCCTCCTCAACAAGACCATCATCCTTCTCTAGGATATATATTTTTGAACCAAGTTTTAGACATGCCTTAGTCTAATAATAAATTTTTCAACTGGGATATTAAGTTAGAGAAGGGTATTTACAGCAAATAAGGAATTTAATAATTCCTTTTAGGTAAGAGAATGAATCTTTTGAACTTATGGTTCATAGTGCGAGTATACATATGCATTCTTTACAAATTTTCAGAGCTGCTTAATTTTCTCTCCCCCTAATGCTGAGAAACAACAAGGAAGATATGAAATATCTATCGGTAATGGCTCAAATTGATTACATAATCTCAGTTTTCCTTGTGGTCCCACCTTAGTGCGTTGTGGTGGAGCAATTCAAAATATATAACGCACATAGAAAATTCTTAGATGAGAGATATTAGGTTCCTGACCATGAACCGATTGCAATGGGGAGAATTCTAATGAATTGTTGGCTTGATGCGTGTCAATGCTGCTAATTGCAAAATCACATATCCATAAATAAGGATATTTGTTCTCATATGTAACTGTCTAGCTATAAATAGGAGGCATTTAACTTAACAACTCAGCTAGATCATTTGAATACGAACATGTGCAACTAGATATTCAAAATCATGTCATTTACCAACTTGATCAAGGTTGGAATTTTCACTCTATCAATATTGAGAGTTGATGACATATATTTGGTCATTTAGTCGATGCATCGATAAATTTATGAAATACTTAAATGACTCATAAAAAGAGTGAATACGTGCACATGTATCGCATCTAATATACTCAAGAGTATGCGGGATTCAACCCCATATATTTTACCAATTATTAATTGGTCATGAGAACAAGATATAAGAATTCATTATATTGAAGAATCTTCAGGTTCTTCGATGAGTGCTCATATGAATTCATATACTTTCGCATCATAAGACTCGGGATGGTCTAACCGGTCATGCCAATCACATTCACTTTGTTCCATATATAGAACTTTCTCATTCAAAATAATACTTCAATGTTTGAAGTAAAATTTTCTGACGTTTTAAATCCTTTAAGGATTTTGATATTTTCAACCCATAGTTTATCGTTACATCAATTAGATGTAAATAAAGTCCTTCAAGACTTTCAAATTAATAAGGAATTTGTGTACATGACAGTTGTGTCACAAGATGAGTATTGCATCTCATAATTTCCTTTAACTCATATCCATCGCATGAAAAAACTCAATAGGTTTGACATCTCTGTATTACTACCGATCCAAGCAATATCTAGCAACAATGTTTATATATGCTCTTTATATTTGTATACTTTGATATCAATTTAGGGGGTGATAAGGGGAGTAGAAAGCATGGGATCATGCGCCAATGTAAGACTGTAACTCACACTTTAATTCTCAACATTCTCCCCCTAAGTGTGAGTCACAAACACATTATTCTCCCCCTAAGTGTGAGTCACAAACACATTATTATGCTCCCCCTCAGCAAGCTATTAGCAATTGCACTGCAATTTGCTTCATCACCGTGTCAATAGAACACGTCGACTGACCACCACATTGTGTCAGGAAGACTTCCGATATAAGGAGTCATTATCATGGTCACATCAACCATTGATTCAAATATCACTTCTATGATTCCAACCGCATTTGGGTTGTTTCTTGCAAAAATATAATATTATTGATCTATGGATCTATTCAAGAGTGTCAATGATCCATTTTAAAATATTGCTTTGAAATTTCATAGGCTTCTTCTAGAGAGCCACCACAAAAGTTTCATTTCATGAAACAATACCATATATGCCATTGGATGTCCTTCAGGGACATTTAACCATGCGTTGATCTAAATGATCACAACTTTTGTCATGTTTGTTGAAATATTCACTTCAGGGAATATCTCAATCATTCCTTAATATAGCTACTTCTGTAACTTACATGATAGATACATATCTTTCAATCAACTTGATCAATGATAACGATATAGTTCTTCAGGAACTATAATGTATTGACAAAAGACTATAAGGTCTTCTTTTGTTTATTTCAAACAACTAAGTTTGTTTAAATATTCTTTTATCATACAAAAAAGAAGTTCAAATACATGTAAATAAATTTGTTCGTCATAAATAACGAAAATAATTTTTTTAACAAACTCATAGAATTATTCCTAAAATATACTCTCTTCATGATCTCATAAATATTTACACATTAAAAAAAATTCTTTAAGATTTAATAAAGATTTATGTACTAAATAAAATAGTACATCCACATGCAAATGTTTCTACAATTACCCTTCGATTCTAGTTTTATTAAGAGCTTCAAAATCAATTGATATCATATAAAAAAAATTTCCGTAGTATCTAGTTTTAAAATCAAGCACTCATTATAAACGTAATTGAGAATATATTCCTTGATGAATCAATGAGTATAATAAAAAGATATCCACATATTAAAAAAAAATCTGGAAAAGAAACGAATTTAATAATTGATAGTTTTGAGAAGAAGAAGAAAAAAAATGTGACAAAATTGATAGTGCAATATATATATATATATTTAAAATATTTTCATCATAGAACTATTTTAAAAGTAACAAAATTAAAGAGATCAATTCAATTTAAAAGATTTAAATATAGTATATTTTATGATTCTTTTCTTGATCTCTTCTTGATGTATCTCATGACCTTTCTTTATCTCTTCCACTTTAGTGGCAAGATTCAATAATACTCCATACACATCAAGGAAGGAATGAATATGATATGTAAAGAGATGCAGAGCAATTTCTCTCTTACATTCAAGTATCCATATTAGTTTCTAGTTCTTCATGAACTTTTTTTTTGTGTATTCAAGCTATGGTACTCCTGAACTCATAGCTCAAAGAGAATATATCTCAATACAATTCTTATGGACTCGTAGGATATGAATCTTCAGAATTCAAATTTTAAAAAAATTGCACTACAGTACTTCTCGACTCGTAGGTTATGAATCTTCATGATTCATAAAAAAATTATAATGGTACTTTTGTACTCATAGTCTATGAATCTTCCGGATTCATATTTTAAAAATCAACTACGGTACTTCCGGACTCGTAGGTTATGAATCTTCAGGATTCATAATTTGAAAATTGCACTATGTGCTTCTAGACACGTAGGCCATGATTCTTTATTACAGTGCTTTTGGACTGTAATGCTATGAATCTTCATGATTCATGCAAAATAATTCAATTACAGTGCTTCTGGACTGTAAGGCTATGAATCTTCCTGATTCATGCAAAATAATTCAATTACAGTACTTCTGGACTGTAAGGCTATGAATCTTCAGGATTCATGTTTATTACTATAGTACTTTTGACTCATAGATAAATGATTCGAAGAAGAAGAAGAAGAAAGAAGAAGAAAAAAAAAATTATAAAATTATAATCTTCCACATGGATGTGGTACTTACTCTGGAAGTGGTACTTACTCTTTCACTTAGGAATTGAGAATTTTATGGAGAGACTATCGTGCTGATAACGTGTTATGAATAAAGAGTAAGCAAGTAAATAAGAGAGGAGAATAGAGGAACAAGAGATACAGAAATAGTGTGATGGGGATGCTCTGCTAGGTGCAGACTCCCTTGTATTTATACTATTAGGTTTAGAGTGTTGAACAAGTATACATGTGGGCCTGGCCCATGGACTCCTAACTCTAATGGACATCCAAATATTCATAACATAGAATATATTATTAGTCTATTTGATTTTTATCGGATGAAATCCTTATCCAACCAATCACTCTAGTCAGGGACGGATACACAATGTAAGGTTTGGGGGCACTTGACCTCACGAAAAAATCCATATTATGTACTAATGATGTAGTATATTAGTAAGCTATTAACTATTTTGCTGCCCCGCACAGACACAACCAAAGATATATAAGAGTCACAAATACTATTGTGGGGGCAAGTAGCTAGCAATGTTATTTTATTGACAAAATATTATAGTTCTTCTAATTTTATGTTTATTACCGTAGAAACTCTTTAAATTAATACTCGGTAAATTAATAAACTCTCTAAAATAATAAATTTGTCCGGTCCCGACTTGGGCCAATGTAGAAAATTGTAAAACTCGATAAAATAATAAGATAACAAATTTTCGGGAGATTCCTTTATAATTTTCGGTCATAAGAAAATCATAAATTAATAATTCATAGAAACTGAAAAAAATATATTACACTCTATTGAAATATGATTCAATAGTTATCTGTTTTCCTTTAAAGTTCAAGTATATTTGGAGCTCATCTCTATTGAACACATTTGTTCCTCTTGTTTGCATTTATTGTACTTCAAAAGTCATTATTGATTTCCAATGCATATGAACACAGTCGTTACTAATTTACGTTGAGTCACAAGGTTCACTAAAACGTAATTCTAAGAGGCATAGACTAATTTGCCTTTTTGTTTGGTATGTACTGTATAATTACTTAAAAACTCTTTAAAAATAACAAAATATGGCAGTAAAATTTAAACCCCAGGCGGAGAGATACATACATCCATTATCCAAATGACATCATCATCAAATACATCATAAAATTTTACAAGATTACAAAATAAGACGACCACTATATAGTATATACTAGCTGCAGCTAGAGTATACCAAAAGATCAACGAAAAATATCAGCATTGCCACCAACCAAATGAGATCTACTAAAAAATAGTATAAATTAAAGGTTTAAATACTCTGAAGGTCCCTGAAATTATATGACGTGCGAAAATAAGTTCGTGAATTTTTTTTTCCAATTCCAGATCCCTGAAAAAAAATTAATCAAAATAAGTCCCTACCTGTGTTTCATACTTATGTGGCTCATTTTTTGCATTGTCATCAATTCCATGTGACTTTTATAATTTTCTTTTATTACACATGGATTAATAAATAATAATTAAACATTTTAAGTTTAAAATTAATCCCTAAACCTAAATCTTAAAACATTGTAATCTTGAAACATTTTACTCATAGCCCCAAATTAACATCACACGATAGCAGAACTCACCCACCATCCAAACATCAACTCCAAAACCTTCAAACCTAGATTCAACCCCATAACCACCTAATCTCATGCCCAGTATCACCCTCTTCGCCAGCTTCTGCCATTTAGATCACCCTCTTCACCAGCTTCTGCAACTCCACCGCTCCTTCAACTTCTTCATCAGCACAAATTCTTCATCTTTTTCCTCTGCACCCATAAATCCTTCATGTCAAAGAATGTTCAGTTTCTGCAACTACAACAAATTCTTCATCGTTTTCTTTTGCACCCTTCTCACCTATTTTTCGATCAAAAGGAAATGTGAATACTTGAACAATGTTCCTAGTAGTTGTTGAATCCCTATTACATTTGAAAATTTTAAGCAGGGATATTTTTCTCCCTGTAAAGAAACACAATAAAATGAACACAAACATGCGATAGCCTATTGCCATGAGAAACAAAACCGACAAATTTGTCCACTTCGAATTATTGTTACGTTAGAGGAGATATTGTATACGTTTTGGATAGCTTGATACCCATATATGGTCCTCGCCTGCCCAACTGCAAAGGAGGTGTCTAGGTACTGATTTTCCAATAGCCCCTGAATAGAGTAAGTTTGAAAAGCTATATAGGACATTGAATACATCCACACTGGTCCTGGCAAAGCATCTCGAATTCTCAAGTAGCCACCCTTCTCACCTATTTTAGTGCTTTACCTCTCAAAAACCCCAATTTCCACTTTTAGGGTTCTATTCAACTCTTCCCTAACAAATCTGGAACATAAAAGTCACCCCTTTTTTCTTCAACCATGTCAAAGGTTTCAGAAGAAAAAGATGGATCTGAAAACCAAAATCTCCATCGACGCACACCGCACCACCGCCATGCTTGGGCGGGATGCCCACGCCACCGTCATCCTTTTCCTATGCACGTGTCGCCGCCATGCTTAGACGGGTGTGACACCCTGTATGTCGGAAAATTCGACGAGTGGTCTTTTTTGGAATTGCAGTCTCTGGATTTGCATCAGGGTGGAAGGGAGATGAGATGGGTTTGCTAAGGGTGGGGGTGGGTTTATGGGTTTGGTGGTCGCTCTGTTGAAGGCACCACAATCATTCAACCATGGCCTTGGGAGAAAGAGAGAAAGAGAGAAAGAGAGAGATGATGGGTTCAGGAAAAAGAACATGTTATAGAAGATGAGGGGAGAGGAAGGGGTGGCGGCTGAAGATAGAGAACTAGGGTTGCGAGAAGATGGTTCTTTTATTCGTTCTTTCTCCTTGGTTCCTTCTGATTTTTTATAGAGTTTTTTTTTTTTTATTTTGAAAGTGATTTTTGATAGAGTTAGGGATTAATTAGATAGGGATTAATTTTGAGATTTAGTTGTTAATTATAATTCATTAACACACTTAGAATAAAAGAAAAAGAAAAATACACGTGGAATTGATGACTGTGCAAAAAATGAGCCATATAAGCATGAAACACGGGTAGGGACTTATTTCGATTAAAAAAAATTCTAGGGATCCGAAATCGGGAAAAAAAAATTCAGGGACTTATTTTCATATGCCATACAATTTCATGGACCTCCAAAGTATTTAAGCCCAAATTAAATTGTAAACTTTAATTACACTTTTTTCGTGTATTTTTTTTACAATAATAGGAATAAAATATATTATTTGTATTTGTATTTTTATATTTTAGATTATAGTTTTGTTGGCATCGGGAGATTATAGTTTTGTTTTATCGTTCTAGAGGTGAATTAAAGAAACTTGTTTTGAGCAATCGTTTAATTCCTTGACACCTGCCTGAACAGACAGACCATCAAATGGCGACAAAGGTGGTTGGGGTGTTGCAAGATTCAGTCACACTTTTGTCCCTAGTGTATTATATATATTAGGTGCCTGTGTTAAAAGTAGACAAGTTCAAGACAACACCGCTGCGAAGGAGTCACTTGTCTGATCTAGTTGTGCACTCACCCTTATTACAAGAATGAAATGACACCCCAACTTGACCCGAGACCAAGACTCCTTCCTTACAACTCGCACCAGCACGTCCCACTGGAGAGAAAACAAAGCCCCAAATTTGATGTCTTCTTTCAAAGACAATGGATGCTGCCAAAGGGAGTGGCGATACCATACGGAAAAAGGACGAGACTCATAGAATGGCAGAGGCAAATAAAGTTTTTGCACATTTTTCGTTAATACAATCTATATAGATACATATATAGACCCATGGATCCATACATCTCAATTGGAAAAAAATCAATAGAAAGAGAATCGTAATTCATCAATATCTCTCTCTCTCTCAACAAACAAAAATGATAACGAAAGGTGAAACATAAATCATGGATTGACTAATCCCTTTTTAGAGACTTGCTTAAGAATAAGAAAGATGAATCTTATGTAAATACCATAGAATAAGATTTGGTCTTATTCATGTCATGAGGATTTTATAAATATTCTATTCCAAAGAGAGAAAATGTGAGTAATTTGTTATGTTTAACTCTCACCTTCTCATAGGTTGATGGAATGAACCTCCTACATTTAGTAAAATCCTAGTTGCAATCCTCCTTAAGGAGATTCTCTGACTCTCCTACCTAGAAGTGATTCTCTGCTGGTGTCCCCAACATGCCAATGACGTCTGTCCGGTAGTCTAAAGTTGCTTTCTCTATATTCTACCGTTTTTCAACAAAAGAATTATTACAAGCTATGTTCAGGAATGTGTGCATGTGTGAAATGCCAATCTGAATAAACAAGCAGAAAAAGTCTGAGTTAGGCTTAAAACCCTCATATATATAGTTATGCTCAACAAAAAAATAATATTCACAATCACAAGAAATCAATTATCAGTCAAACTTACATAGTTCCACTCATGACATTTCGAGAGAATGCTTATTTTGGGGCGATTTTTTATCAGACGGTTGTCGTGTGCATGTTTGAACCATTGCGTTGGGAGCTAGATAATTTTCATAGACGGCGTCAAATATTCGTCAAAAAATTGAACTATGCGCACCTATGATCTTTGCGTGGTGGTAGTGGGCTTAGTGCTCTAGATGCGATGGAGATGACCACAACGAAGCACGACGAGGAATGACAAGGGGTGTATCTAAAGGAACTCTGGTGCTTAAGATAACTTCTAGGTAAGAGAGAGAGAGAGTCTCAAAGTCTAAGAAGAACTAAGAGCTTAGAAAAATGAGTAATGCTTGAGTAAATGTACAATCAAGCGCGTAGTATAGACACGATACCACATTTTCTAGTTTATGTGACTTGAGGTCTTTGGAAAACTTGATGAAGTCTTCCGATATGATGATGATGTTCCATTATTTGTGTCATCCGCATCTGCGCCGCCAATGTTTGGACAACATGTTTCATAACTTAGTCATCTTGATCCCCGGTGGACAGATGCTATTGAGTCTTATGACCATTTGAGATCGGGCGTAAAACTTATTTTTGTTCTTAACGTTTTTTTTGTTCATGTGTTTTCTTTTTGTGTTTATTGTTGAACCACCTCAGCAAACAGACCACAGACACATACTTGTCTTCTCGTCGTCCTCCGATAATCCAAAACGCTCCTCCAATTCTCAACCAATGGCTTCTCCTGTGATGGCGGAGGGCGTCGCCGTCACGGCGCTGCGGTCGGTGATACTCCGAGTTCAGCAGGCGGCGGAGAGAGCTGGCTCCAAACCCGATCGGGTCCGGGTCGTTGCGGTATCCAAAACCAAACCCATTTCTATGATTCGCCAACTCTACGACGCAGGTCACCGATGCTTCGGCGAAAATTACGTCCAAGAAATTGTCGATAAAGCCCCTCAGGTGAATCTACAATTCTTTTCAGATAAAGTCCAACTTTTTTTTCAATTTTTTTCATTGATTTAGTTGAGTTGTCATAATTGAATACAAAATTTATTGATGGATATGAAGTTCTCATAATTTGGTTTTGGGGTATGGTTGCAGCTTCCACAAGACATTGATTGGCATTTCATTGGACATTTGCAAAGCAACAAAGTTAAAACACTTCTGGGTATGTTTTTGTTTATTAATTTATGATTTTTTTAGATACACTGATTTTGACTATTCAATCTTATATGAATGTTTAAGAGTGGTTGCAACTTGCAAGTATGATATGCTCCTTATGTGTGTGACTGTGTGTGTAATTGTGTATAATCAAATATGTTGAGTTTTGACCACTGTTTTTGAGCTTGTTATGATTGACCACATATTATGGTGTTTGAGTGGTGGTTTGCCTGTTCACTTTTTCTATCTGGACTGAGTGCAGTGTTTTTATAAATTGCTTTGGTGGGCTCTGTATTTCTTGAAAATATTGCTAGAATTTTATTATGATATTATCTTGTTTGAGCTTGTTAGTCTGTTCCTTTCTTTAGCATCTGGTGAATGTTAAACTTGCATGCTTTGTGCAGGTGGGGTTCCAAATCTGGCCATGGTTGAGGGCGTGGACAATCCAAAGGTAGAGAGAATTTGTAATCAGCATTACTTGTAGATGTAGTTTTTGAAGATATGAATTCTTTGTTGTTTATTTATTTTTTTGATTTGATTTGAAGGAATGTAGATAAAATGTTCTTCTTTAGTACTTGCTGTTGATAAGGCCTATAACTTGTGAATAACTGGTTAAATTTCAAATTGTGATTAGATAGAGCTAATTTTCTAACTAATGTGAAATTCTGTTTGATTTGACATACCTTAAAAGTGTTCTTGTGCCTGTGGAACTTGCAGGTGGCAAATCATCTCGACCGTATGGTTTCAACCCTTGGAAGAAATCCTCTGAAGGTCTTGGTGCAAGTAAATACCAGCGGAGAAGAATGTGAGTTCAGCTTAATAAATACTCAAAATCCTTATTATATTTTTTGGTCTCTTGAGGTTTTGCTACATCCTTTGGGTGTGATGCTCCAGGTACTTGGAATCCTTATTTTGTAGTTTCTGCATGGCTGTAATTTTTGAACTTGTCTTCACATACCCACTCGTCTTAGTTTATCATCAGGAAGTTATTATTCATGTTTAGTTCTTCAACGTTTTCAAATATTTCCCCCCTAATCCAATGGTATACTGCCTCTTATCTTTTATATATTCATTTGTTATAACGGCACAGTATTGTTCCTTAATTAGTCACTCCTAAAAGTGAGATAGTTTAACAGCTATTTGATTGGAGAATTATAACTGCTCTGTCATTTTGTTAGATGCAATATATCATACTGCTCTATGACGTATTGGTGTTGTTTCATGTACTATGAGTGTATTGTTTGCCAGTATATAATGCTATAATTTATTTATATAGATCAACTTGTTTATGGATTTTTATATTGTTGTTGCAGCCAAATCTGGTGTTGATCCTTCCAATTGCGTTGAGCTTGCGAAACATGTTAAAGATAGCTGCCCAAACCTAGTGTTCTCTGGCTTAATGACAATAGGAATGCTAGACTATACCTCAACTCCACAGAACTTTCAGGTGATAAATTCTATTCTTATATTCTGTTAGGACCCAGAAAAATGGAAGAAATAGACTGAAGTAACTGGTATTATTTACTGAGATTCTGGTGAAATCACCAAGAATCAGTGTAGCAGTAGTTACAGATAGAAGAAGAATAAACGAAAAGATAGCAGAGGCAAATTAGAGAGTGCCTCTATTCTCTCCCAAGTCCCAAGCCTAAACCCAATTCAAGCCTAACCTCTCTCTCACCCAAAACATGCTTATATAATCCCCAATCTCTCTCAGCATTCTCTCTCTTTCACACTCCTAGCACCCTGAAGATACTGCCACATCAGCTTGGCAGTTATCACTAGTGGGAATCAATTTTATTCCCCCTTCTACCCTTCCGAACAAATACCTTAGCAATACTAAGACTACTAATATTTGGGTTCCTATCATATTCTGAAGCATGTGGAGAGCTCCTTGAAAATCAAAATGATCTATTTCTTTGTTATTGGAACCTTTCCATTTAAGAAGTATATCTCATTTCTTGTCTTCCTATTGGTTTATTGAAGTTTGATATGCGTTTTTACAATTAGTCATTTAGTTGGTCTCATAGCACAGCTTTATGTGCCTTGATTCAAATTCTAATTGTCTTTTTGCTAAGATTTTCTTTCTCATGAAAAATCAGGCCCTATCAAATTGCAGAACTGAAGTTTGCAAGGCACTTGAAATGGATGAGGAGCAATGCGAACTTTCAATGGGCATGTCTGGTGATTTTGAGTTAGCGGTATGGAATAGTTTGCTAATGTTATTCAACATTAATATAATTATTTTGATAGTTGCATTTCATGTTTGCATCTGTGATTATCTCACAATTCTGGTTGCTTTTTAGCTCATAAGGGAATGAATTGACAATACCATAGGAGTAGGGTTCTTTGATACTTGCAGTGATATAGTAATAGTTTAGAGATTGTTATGATGAGACTGGCACATTTCTTTTAATTGAAGTGTTTGGCACATGTTCCTTTTACTCAAAATATACTCTAATTCTGTTACAATTATTTAATTGTATGCATGCAACTAATTGATAAATATTATTGCCTTTTCAGATTGAAATGGGTAGTACTAATGTGAGAGTTGGATCCACAATATTTGGACCAAGGGAGTATGCGAAGAAAAAAGAATAGCAGAATTTGTTATCTCTCTCACTCTACAACAGTCAAGTATACCTACATTCAGGCACATATCATCTAAATTGTATTACTTTTGTAATTGATGTAATGAAATTGGTAATAACTTTATAGTTGGTCTCCATACTAAGAAGTAAGAACAAACCATGTACAAAATCTTACAGGGTGCAATTTGTTCACCAGAGAAATCAAATAATGATCCAGTCTTAAAGCAACCAATTTTTATTTTGCTAGGTAACTGGTTTCTAAATGCATTTGTTTTCTGCAGAAAGAAACCAAATTTTTGTTAGTATATTGGATAATTGTTTAGCTTTAACATATGATTTGGCAGGCCAATCTGCACTGTTAGTTGTGAAGGGGCCTAGGAGTTAGTTGTAACATGCAAGTATAATACGGTGTGCAATGTTAGACAGCGGAGAACTAAGAGGTGTCAAATTGAATGTAGACTTAGTAAAGTATGAACTGGATTTGTGAATATTTTAAGTCTAATTTTATTTTGATCCTTTTTTACTTGATCAAAATAATGTACCATTGAATTTTTTTTAACAAGGTATCCTCACAACCAACAATCATGAGACTAATCTCATTTATTCTCTTGGTAGGTTATGTTTTTGTATTTCCTTTTTCCCCATAATAGTAACCCAATAGGCATGAAATTACTTTTTCAAATTAAAAAAACAGGTTCAATTCGATTTTCATCACTGGTTTCAACTTGCCAGTTTTTTCAGAACCAGTCATCGGAATGTTACCAATTAGACCGGTCTGTCAGGTTCAATTTTTGTAGCACTGCGAAAAAAAAGTACATATACACATGAATGGAATAAGTCCCCGAAGGATAGCTCAAGTGGTAAGAGCTAGGGACATAAGGTCAAGGGTTGGGTGGGATGAAGGGTGAAGGATCTAGGGTTTGAACCCTGAGGAAGACTAATTTACTAACGTTTGCCTATAAAAACAAACATGAACCGAACAAGAAAAATTAGTAAGGGAAGTGAAAATTTTAACACATCAAATTAAACCGGAAGTTTCGGATTTAATACCGATATTTTAGCAACAAATCCAATAAGTATAGTGTTAGGTGTATTGATTTTTTTTGGAAAGGAATTATCAATTACTGATTAAAAATGCAATAATTAAAAAAAAAACGAGGATACATTACTATATTTGATTTTATGTTCATCGAATGTAAGGCCTACAATGCTTTTGACTCTCTTTCACGTTTGTTGGGTTATAACTCGCAATTCTAAATTTCAAATGTTCCAAATGGACAATCTAAGAGAGAAACAAACATATATTTAACACTAAGGTTACATAGACATCCAATAATTGATCCCCAAAAAATACTTTTAAGTTAATTGAAATAAATAAAGAACATAACATCTTTATATATGACGTTAAATTATTTGGATGTCACTTAATGAAGTGTTACAATGACAAACACTGCATTAAAGTTGTTGGTTTCGACTAAATTGTAAGGGATGATCAAGGACAGATCATCATGACTTCGACGTGTTTTCCATATGGCCTTACGCTAGATCCTACGCTAGCTTTTGTTAGAAATAGGCTATCCAAATTTGTCATCAATTGGGGTTTACATCACTAGTTTTCAAAAGAAATAGTCTATTGTTGCAAAATGTGTGGAAATCACCAAGACATCACGCTCTTACTTGCAAGTGATTGTGGAGGATTGTCATACTTTAGTCGAGTTCTTGCCTCTTGCAATTTTGTTCATGTGAAGTGATGCTAATGTGACGTCAAACTTTGAGAGTGCTCCGGTTTTATTGCCTATTGATTTAAATTGTTTTCGATTAATAAAGTTTTACTTTAAAAATTAATTTCTATACACAGACGGTATCATAATTTTTTAAACTAATTTACTGTCATATATTTAGTTTATAAATGTAGAAGACTTTCTTACATATTTCAGATTTTCCCGATTCCTTGTGCCGAGTTGACTCAGAAACCTCTCTTAAAACTCAAATACAACACTCCATAGTGTTCTACTTCTACACTGTTGTGTCTCTGCCTTATCCGGCACAACGATGACAACCCTGTCAATCCCAGTCAAAATCTGCTTCCATCCAAACACAACTTCATCTTTTCTTCAACCTCAAACCACCCCTCACACCGTTACCTTTTCCCGCAGAAAAACGAGCATAGCCACCGCTTGTTCCGCCTCTGAAAACCCCCAACAGCGCCAAAACCAGCAGCAGCAGAAGCAGAAGCGCACTGAGACCAGCACCGACGACACCGAGTTCGATGACTACAAGGGCTTCGACCCTGCTGGCTTTCTCGCCAAACGCGGCATTTCCCATAAAGCTTTTGCCCAGTTCCTCCGTGAAAGGCAAGAAATTCAATCAATAATAGCAAATTTTGCTTCGTGTTTGATTCTATTTGCGTTTTGATTTTCTGGGTCTGTTTGGTTAGAGTTTTTCCCTTAGAAAGTTTGATTTTTTATCATTATTTCCATTTTTCTTTTGTTCTGGTGGCATTGAGGTTAGAGTCTATGTCATCATGTCAATTCTTAAAAAGTTGGAGTCTTTAATAGAAGGAGTAACTACCCTTTCTTCACTTGATATTGGAGATTATTGCACTGACACTCTTCTTGTTTAGGACACTATAGGTAGTTACTTGTAAAACTAAGAAGGGTGTTGGGAAGTAAGAATAGAACCAACAAGAAGGAAATGCATTTTTCCAAATTTATAATCAAATTAGTCCCTAGAAGATGTAGCATCAATCATATTTAATACCTGAATGATGGGAAATTGAGCACAAGGTTGATTGTGCATTTCTTCGGTCAAATTAGTTCTCATGTCAAAAATCTCAAAGTCTTACATAGTAGTATAGTACAGAATTAGGAATTAATTCGATGGTTAAATATATCTACGGACCACAAATAAGTTTGGTATCATTCGGATGACCGAAATTATATCTTTGAGGAACTAATAGGACTATTTAGTTGTTTTGTCCAATAATAAGGGGGTCAATTCAATGTAATGAACGCTGAGGTCAGTGTAACTATCACGATAAAAAAAGGGGGAAACTTGTTTGTTTTCATTTTTGGTTGTGCAAGTGAACGACATAGCTATGGTAGTGTGTTAGGCTCTTTTTTGTTCTGAGATAGATTGGAAAATTGATGAATGGCATTATAATATGTTAGTTATTATGAGTTTTGCAGGTATAAAGCGTTGAAGGACCTGCAAGAGGAAATTTTGAAACGGCACATGAACCTCAAGGAGATGGCTTCTGGGTTAGTTCCATTATGTGGCATTGGGTTTTAAGCTAGCCCTTCAGCACATTACAGTGTATTTTGGTTCTCTGAGGCCTGAGCTTTAAGCTGCTTTCCTTATAACGAGTGTCTTTGAATATTTTAACTTATAATCAATTCAACCAACCATAATTGGAAAAGGAAATTGTGTTGTGTTTTATGTTTCTTATGTGTTGTCTTGTACCACCAACTATCATAGAAGCTTAAACTGTTGGGAGGAGACACGTGAATGGTTTTGTATTATATTATTTCTAGCAAGCCATGTCTCGCGAGAGCCCATTGGGTTTGAAACGTGGACAATGCAAAAATCCACCTATCTTGTGCTGAAATTCAATTATTATTCTTATATTAGAAGAATGAGGGAAACATGGATTGAACTGTAGATCACTTGGCTGTAGAGCCTCTAATACAATATCATGGATCAACTATCTCGAAAGCTTAAGTTGCTGGTTCAACACACATTAATAATTTTATATTATATTATTTCTGACATGTGATTTGGAAATTACTTATGTCATGAAAGGATACTTAAAAGTAGTGTATATGTATTGTTATAGATAAGTTACCTTTTAGTTTCATTTGATTCTTCTTATTTATATCTGTCCAGGTTTGAGCTATTGGGTATGCATCGCCATCCAGAACATCGGGTGGATTATATGGAATGGGCTCCAGGTTTGACATTATCTCCAAGAATTTCTTTTAGGGTCTGTCTGATTCTCAATATCACACCTTAATTTTTGTTTAATTCCATCATGCCGAGATTTATGTTACACCGCCGTACATGTTTTTTTAAATCAGTATGTTTGATATAGATGTAGGTGTATCTCCATTTGAACTTTTATGCTTTTTGAGAAATGTACTTTATCCTTTTATGTATGAGCTATACCTACTTCTATCCGTGCCCTGCTATTAATAGAAAACTTACGTTAGCTCACTTCTTGCTACTACTGAACGGTGTCTTGGACCTCAAAGAAATGTGATGCAATAATATTGTTATTTTGTCTAGTCCACCAAAAGTAATAAGTTGTTTGAACTTGATTCCTCTCTCCACCCTTGTTTTATTAACAAGCACATAACTGCAGGGGCTCGCTACTGTGCAATTATAGGTGATATCAATGGGTGGTCACCTACAGAAAATTGTGCAAGAGAACATTACTTTGGTCATGATGATTTTGGATACTGGTTTATCATTCTTCAAGATAAGCTGAGAGAGGGAGAAAAGCCAGATAAACTCTATTTTCAGCAGTATAACTATGTAGATGATTATGATAAAGGGGATAGTGGTGTCACCATTGAAGAGATCTTCAAGAAAATGAATGATAAGTACTGGCAACCAGGAGAAGATCGTTACCTAAAAAACCGTTTTGAAGGGCCAGTAAAGTTATATGAGGAGATATTTGGTCCTAATGGACCTCAAACTTTAGAGGAGTTGGGGGATATACCAGATGCAGAAACAAGATATAAGGAATGGGCGGCAAAGCATGGACCTTCCCGTTATGCTGTGATTGATAGTGGCAAGGAATATGATGTATTTAATGTGAGGGTTGACCCAGGGTGGCATGAGAGAGTACGTGCGCTGGAACCTCCTATAGCATACTGGCTAGAGACACGTAAAGGTAGGAAGGCATGGTTGAAAAAATATATTCCTGGCATTCCTCATGGCAGCAAGTACAGGGTCTACTTTAACACTCCAAATGGACCATTGGAGCGGGTACCTGCTTGGGCTACATATGTTCAGCCAGGTAAATCTTATATTGATTCTTGGAAGTCATTAAATCATCAGTGAATGTAAACTATTTTTGAAATATATTTGATCCTCTGTAGTATCTTGTTGTTTGTTTTGAACTGGGCTCCTTTAAAGATAAGACTTTAGAGGAGTCAAGTCCATTTCTTTTATAAAGATCTACTCATGCATTTGTACTTGGTTTGGTAGGTTCTTTGGCATTGTTTCATGCATATATATTATTGTCTTTTCTTTTCAATTTTAAAGGTGATTCTTTGAGGTACACTTTCATTCCATGTAATGACAAGGACAAGAGTCAAAAGGCTGCTTTGGACATTAGATAAAATACATCTTGGACTTGGATGATATGTTTAGAGGTCGCTTAACGTCAAAGGAAGCAACTTTTGGTTTCAATTACTGAAATGATACTTAGTCTAACTGTCAATCGAAATTACATTATGCATTGCTGGAGAGGCCATTAACTTGATATTATCATCACCATTTTCCACAACACTAGCCGTTCGTTTTCCCATATGATCTAGTACACCTGTTTCAACGTTCAACTAATGCTGATTTCAGGTTAAATTATCACTTATGAATCATTGTTAAAAGAGTTCCACTTCTAAAAAAATGTATCTATTTACAGGGACCAAATACATCCTGTAAAGATCCATTTTATGTGCCTAAATACATAAAAAGAAAGCAAAAGTTCTAATTGCCTTGGTTACTTTTTGCTAGGAGTTCCTTTCTGCCAAGATGTGCAGTATATTTTCTATTTACATATGTTTGTTTTATCAATTTTTTGTATATATGCTGATTCTTTGTGTTATCTGAATGTTGTCGATTTAATGCATTGCAGATGTAGATGGAAGGCAAGCTTATGCGATCCACTGGGAACCACCACCTGAACAAGCATACAAGTGGAAATATACTAGCCCAAAAGCACCAAAATCTTTGCGGATATATGAAGCTCATGTTGGAATTAGTGGATCGGAGCCAAAAATATCCTCCTTCAGTGATTTCACAGACAAGGTTTTTTTTAGGGGGCTGGGGCTGGGTAGGAGTTTATAGTTTAGACATTATAAATATCTTCCAATGCACTTCATATTTTAAGTGGTTCCCTTGAATTTTTATCATATGTACAACGCAGGTTCTTCCTCACATAAAGGAAGCTGGATACAATGCAATCCAATTGATTGGAGTTGTCGAACACAAGGACTATTTTACTGTTGGTTACAGAGTGAGTTAATTGTTGTTGATATTCTTAATTAATCTTCTAATTATAATTATATCTTGATTAAGTTTCTTTAGAAGTTCATCAAGACATTGACATAGATGTGCACAATATCTGGGAATGAATGAGCAGACGTTAGGAAAATTTAGCAGTGTTAGTATCAAGTTGGTCTTTGTTGAATTCTGAACCGGGGGGATATGGAGAATTGCCGAATATATCTATTAATTTAATGATATCTAACACATAATTGGTAATAATTGATGCTAAATGATTCGTATAAGAAATCAGATTATGTTTATTGATGTGTATGAGTTGTGAAGAAGGCATGGATGCATGCTTTATCTTGCATGTCATTGATAGAACTGGTTTAGAATTAAGAAAAAATAATGAATATTGTACTGAGAATTCTAGCAAGAAAGTCAGTATTGCGTAATGTAGACAAACTGACCCTGTACACTCCAGGCTACAAGAGGTCCTGAGTCCTAGTCCCTCCTTTTCCTCAACTAACTTCTTTAGATCTCCTATTCACTACCGACTTATATGTAGCCTATATAGCATGTAACCCCTTAACTAACTTCTAACAGCACTAACTAACTCTCATTCTATTATTATTATTATTATTATTATTACTACTACTATTATTCTTGTTGTTGTTATTATTATTATTATTATTATTATTATTATTATTATTATTATTATTATGTTACTACTAACTGGCTACACCTATCAGTCATGGTACAAACTATATGCACATACCTTCCTTGTATCTGCTGGAAGTGCTGCTTTATCTGTTTATAAGTTTTGTAAGTTGTTAGCGTTTATTGCAACTCTGACCTCTAGCAACATCATCACTTTTCACAATTCAGTTCAGTCAATGCATAATATGAAGTATTTTAATATAGTTAGAAACATGCTCAAACTTCTATTTGACGTTGCAGGTTACCAATTTTTTTGCCGTTAGTAGTCGATATGGCACTCCTGATGACTTCAAGCGACTAGTTGATGAGGCCCATGGTTAGCATTTTATGTTATATGTAATAATGTTTATTTAATTGTACTGACTATGTTCACTTACTACTTTTTAAGTCTTTACAGTGATAAGCTGTTGGATTTGTACTTTCAAAGAAACATCGATGTTGTTAACTCCTTGTTCTGACAAAAGGATAATATCAATAATTGAAAATGCCATAAGATGTTGTTCTAAATTGATATTTTCTTTGAATTAATCACAAATTTTTCTTGTGTGGATAACAGAATGATTTATATAGAAAAGAGAGTATAAAAGCTGTCGAATAAGAAATTCTCCTAAATCTAAGATTTCATGAAAATGAAAGAGGAAATAAAGAAAATAGTAAGCAAATGAACTCAAAAAGAGCAATCCATCCCTTTACAATTTCACCCAATAAAGATAATTAAAAATATCTACATAAAATTACAGTGTGGCTATGAAGACAAGCATGTCCCTTAAAGTTGTGGATGTGGAAATCACTGCTAAAGGTCCTGGAATCGGTCTTCAGCCGGTACACCAGAATCCTTTCACCAATGTCCTGCTCAAAGGGCAAAACACCAAGCACTTAACAACCTTTATACCCCGGAAACCTTTATAGTTGGTACTTGGTAGAAATTTAATTCTAACTAATAGGATTGAAATCTACAGGCAGAAAGAACACAATAGACTATATTTGTCGCATTACTTGATTTCATTAAAATAGAAGTGTAATCTACACGGAGACTGTCAACTGGAGATGTAAGTCTAGATTAAAAGATAAGAAAGAAAAAGTCAGGAATGGAAACTGCAAAAACATGTTTCCCTACTTTGCATTGAAGGCTAGAAATATAATAATGACATGATTTATCCTCTTTATGAATCTTTGTTGTTCTAAAGAGACACTTGAATGAAATATTCTGATTGATTATTCCATGAAGCTGAGTACATATATATATACAAGAGTTTAGGGATAGCTAAATAAGGAAAAGATCTATCCTAATAAAAGATAAAATATACTAAATATATTTATTCCCTATTTATTTTATCTACATATCTCAACACTCCCCCTCAAGTTGGAGCATATAAATCGTATGCATCCTGTTTGTCACATATATATTTTATCCGGGGACCTCGTAAAGACTTGGTAAAAATATCAGCCAGCTGATCTTGAGAGCAAACAGAAGAAGTCTTGATAGTACCACAAAGAATCTTCTCCCTAATAAAATGACAATCAACTTCTATATGTTTTGTTCGTTCATGAAAAACCGGATTAGAAGAAAGATGTAAAGCTGACTGATTGTCACATACTAAGTTCATAGGAGTAATCGCACAAAACTTCAACTCCTGAAGTAAGTGCTTCAACCACAAGAGCTCACACGTAGTATGAGCCATAGCACGATACTCAGCTTCGGTGCTTGATCTAGCAACAACACTTTGTTTCTTACTCTTCCAAGAGATGAGATTTCCACCAATAAAAACACAATAACCAGAGGTGGATCTCCTATCACCTGCATCACCTGCCCAATCCGCATCTGAATATCCAGTAATACTAGTATGACCTCTATCAGTATAAACAAGACCTTTTCCAGGCGACCCTTTTATGTATTGAAGTATCCGAATAACAGCCTGCCAATGACTCTTACAAGGAGAGTTTAAAAACTGACTGACAACACTAACAGAGAATGATATATCAGGCCTGGTCATTGTGAGATAATTCAACTTTCCTACTAACCTCCTATATCTTCCTGGATCAGAATAAGGCTCCCCCTGGTTAGGCAGAAGCTTCACATTAGGGTCCATAGGAGTATCCGCAGGCTTGCAGTTAAGAAGGCCTGTTTCTTCCAAAATATCAAGCGCATACTTTCTTTGACAAATAGCAATGCCAGACTTTGACTGAGCTACCTCAATCCCAAGAAAGTAATGCAAAGATCCAAGATCCTTAGTCTGAAAATGCTGTAACAGGTGCTGCTTAAGAGCTTGTATGCCCTCTTGGTCATCACCGGTGATTACAATATCATCCACATAGACAACAAGATAAATGAACGTCTTTGAGGATGAACACCTAAAGAAGACTGAGTGATCCGCTTCACAACGAACTAACCCAAACTGCTGAATAACATTGCTGAAACGGCCAAACCAAGCTCGGGGTGATTGTTTCAGACCATACAGAGACTTTTGCAATTTACAAACTAGTCCTGACTCCCCCTGAGCAATAAACCCCGGTGGTTGCTCCATATAGATCTCTTCTTCCAAATCACCATGTAAGAAAACATTTTTAATATCCAGCTGAAACAAGGGCCAATGTCGCATAGCAGCCATGGCAAAAAATAAACGGACAGATGCCATCTTTGCAACTGGTGAAAAAGTATCACTATAATCCAAGCCATAAACCTGAGTGTACCCTTTGGCAACAAGACGAGCCTTCAATCGATCAATATGTCCATCAGTGCCTACTTTAACATTAAAGACCCAACGACACCCAACAATAGATTTCCCTGCAGGAAGAGGAACAAGCTCCCATGTATTATTAGACTCTAAAGCTGTCATCTCGTCAATCATCGCTTGACGCCAACCTTTGTGAGATAGGGCCTCCTGTATAGTCTTAGGTACAATAATGGAAGATATGGTAGAAACAAAAGCGTAGTATGCAGGGGACAAGCGATGATATGAGAGAAAATTATAAATAGGATGGGGATTACGAGTAGAACGACTACCTTTCCGAAGGGCAATGGGCAAGTCAACAGGATCCGAAGCAGGAGAGGAGGCTGGATGAGGAACCAAATCACATGTCTCATTTCCTGCAGAAACTGAGTCGTGGGGCTCATCCGTTACAGTACGTCGTGGGCGACGCTCATAAGTAATGCGATAACGAGACATATCAGGAGCTGGCGCTGATGGAGTGGAAGTGTCTGCTTGAGGAGTAACGACCGAAGATGGTGACATAGACACTTGAGGAACAGGTAAAACCACAGGAAAGATATCTAGATCAGATTGTTGACCAGTTGTAACAAAGTAAGGTGTATCTTCAAAGAACGTGACATCTGCAGAAGTGTAGAACTTATGTGTGGATGGAGAGTAACACTTATACCCTTTTTGAACACGAGAGTAACCTAAAAAGACACATTTGACAGCCCGAGCAGACATCTTATCACGACCTGGTGAAAGATCATGAACAAAGCAAGTACAACCAAAGACACGAGGCAGAACACAAAATGAAGATTCCCTAGGATACAACATGGAATGAGGAATCTGATTACCCAAAACAGATGATGGCATCCGATTTATCAAATATCCTGCAGTCAAAACAGCTTCACCCCAAAACTTTAAAGGTGCATTAGCATTGATCAATAAAGTACGAGCCGTATCCACAATATGTCTATGTTTTCTCTCAGCTACCCCATTTTGTTGGGGTGTATGTGGACAACTAGACTGATGTATAATGCCATGAGACTTCATAAAAGAGTTAAAGGAATCAGAAAAATACTCTTTAGCATTATCACTTCGCAGAACACGAATTTTCTTATCAAATTGAGTTTCAATTTCATGACAAAAATTTTGAAAGATACTAAACAACTCAGATCTATCTTTCATTAAAAATATCCAAGTACACCTGGAGAAATCATCAATAAAACTGACATAATACCTATATCCTAAGATAGAAGAAACACGACTTGGACCCCAAACATCAGAATGAATGACATCAAATGGATGTAGGGCCCTTTTATTGACACTACTAGGAAAAGACGACCTAACATGCTTCCCAAGCTGACATGACTCGCATTCCAAAGACTCTAACTGCGACAAGTAAGGCACCATCTTCTTTAATTTGTCCAAACTCGGATGTCCCAGACGACGATGAAGTAAACTCGGAGACTCAGCAGCAGCCGCACAAATTGCAGAAGATGGTTGTTGTAGATAATAGAGACCATGTGATTCAGATCCTGCTCCAATCATCCGTCCCGTACTCCGGTCCTGTATAAAGAAGGAATCAGAGGTAAAAGTTATGGCACAACCTAATGATTTGGTTAATTTACTGATAGAAATAAGATTAAAAGCACATCCCGGAACTAATAGAACAGAACTCAAAGGTAGTGTAGGAAGAGGAGATGTCTGCCCAACACCGGTGGCTTGTACTTTCGAGCCATTTGCAAGGGTAACATGGTGTGTAGTTTTGGGTGAAGATAAGTTAGAGAAAAAGGAAGGATTACCAGTGAGATGATCTGAGGCACCGGAATCCAAAACCCATGATCCAACAGGTGTAGAATGAGAGTAACAAACTGTAGAATTACTGGTTTGAGAAACAGTTGCTGACGAAGATGATCGTTGAGCGCCCTTCAGCTGGAGATATTCCTTGTACTCATCAGCTGAGAATGAGTGGTTCTTTGCACCATCAGATTCAACCTTGGACTCCATAGACTGTGCGACATTAGCAGTTTTGTCTGGAAACCCAACTAGAGAGTAACAACGATCCTGTGTGTGTCCATCCCTCTTACAGTAAGAACAATGGAGATTTCCTCTACCTCCTCTTCCACGTCCACCACCTTTACGACCACGACCTCGACCCCCTGACTCAAAAGAATTTGATATGAGAGCAGAGGAATCAGAGGTTGTATGTGATTCAAGTCTAGCTGAAGTGGCAGATGAAGGAACACGAAGTAAACGATTAATAAGCTCCTCCGCTGTAGGAATATTGGGATTAGTAAGGGTCTGGTTTCGAACAGATTCCAGATCCTTATGGAGACCATGCAAAACAAACACCATGAACATATTGTCAAGTTTCTCCAGCACCTTCTTCAAATCGTCATTAACCAGCATTGACTTCAGCTCCACAATGGTAGATTGTGCCTTATTCAGGTAAGACGGCAAATTAAGATCAGTCATCTGGAGATTTGCCAAATTACGTACTGAATCATACAACCGCTGAATATCATTAGCATAGATGTCCTGTGCCTTTTTCCACACATCATAACATGTTTTGTAGGGACGAAAGTGAACAATCAGTCTAGGTTCAATTGCCTGGTATAATAAAGAAACAAGTTGATAATCAGCCTTCTCCCATTCCTTCTTCTCAGAAGCATCAATATCAGCACACTTTTTAGTAAGGTGCTCGGACAAACCTTGACCCAAAAACCAGATCTCAACAGCATTGGACCAATCTAGATAATTTGCCTCATTCAACTTCTCAGAAGTGATAACAGGAGTCCCAGAAAAAGCAAATGAGATGAGACTCTTCTTCTCACCCTTGGGAGACTTATCCTTCAGCAAATCCTCCATGAAGAAAAAGAACAAACAGAGACAGGGAAAACAACCGCAACCAAACAAATCCAAACACACTTCAAACGAAAGGCTCACTGACTGGAACAGGCCAAAAAACAGAAACAAGAGACCTCAAACACAGAAACGAACCACAGAAGAGGAATCCTGGAATAAAAACAAGCAAACCCAGAAAAATTGTCAGCGGCGACCGGCGGCGACGGCAGCGGCTGGCGGTGGCGGCTGATCACGACACAGTGGTGGCAGCAGCGGACTATGGTAGCAGCAGCCAACAGCAGTGGTGGCGGCCGGTGGTTGCTTCCGGAATTCTAACTGGTAAAAATAAGGGTTAGCCTACGATGGCTGAAACCCTAAACTAAACTAGTAAACCAGAGGGAGACTTGAATCAGAAAGCTCTGGTACCAACTTGAATGAAATATTCTGATTGATTATTCCATGAAGCTGAGTACATATATATATACAAGAGTTTAGGGATAGCTAAATAAGGAAAAGATCTATCCTAATAAAAGATAAAATATACTAAATATATTTATTCCCTATTTATTTTATCTACATATCTCAACAGAGACTATTTTGCTAACTCTGCTTTTGGTTACACAGGACTAGGGCTGCTGGTTTTCTTAGAAATTGTCCATTCATATGCAGCTGCAGATGAGATGGTTGGCTTATCTATGTTTGATGGATCTAATGATTGTTATTTTCATTCCGGTACCTCTTCATTTAGCCACACGTGCAAGTTGTTTATTTTTCCTTTGTCATCCTAATATTAATCAGCCACTCTGATGTGACATTGTTATTAGTCTTGGATGATGTTCTCTATGCTATATTGAACTTAATCCGCCACTCTAAAGTGCTAAATTTAACTTTCCCCTCTGGTTTGATATTATTCTAATACCTGACTTCAACTTTACTTGTTGAATAGGTAAACGGGGGCAACACAAGTTCTGGGGAACCAGAATGTTCAAATATGGCGACCCTGATGTTTTGCATTTCCTTCTCTCAAACTTGAACTGGTATGAGGAATTATAAAGCAAAGACTGTGGTATAGTTGTAGTTATACTTATAGTTGCCTCTTTGTGCCATTGCCTTTCTACATGATTGGTCTATGTTAGAATATATGAAAACATCTTGTAATATGTATCTCAGAGTAATTCAAAGTAACTTTGTTTATCTCTTATTCTTGGTTTCTAATATACTTCTTTATATATTCTGCTTTGATTCCATTGTTAATCAGGATTAAGAGTTTAGTATTAGTATAAACAAAGATGAGTTGTTTATCTTTTGTTACATATTATTCATATCACTACCAATATATCTAGATGTTTATTTTCCTTTTTCTATACATGATTGGCACCATCCTCTGTGACCTGTCTTGTCACTATTCTACTCTTGAGTTTCCTAAAATTTGGAATTCTCCAGTAATAATTTCATCATCTTCAAGGTTCTTTTCTTCTTGTTAGTCGTGCACAAATTTTGGCCACCCTCTCTCACAAATTCTCTCTTTACTTTGTGGTTTGTTTTGTTTGCCATTTCCACAACTTGTCTTAAAAGTCTTATATCACTTTGTCCTAGTCCTACTGTCATGTTCTCCTTCTGGTAGCCTCCAGCTATACCAAATGAAGTTCGACCCCCACTATCTAAAATGTAGTTTAATCTCAGCCATCCCTAATGCAATTTGGCCCCGGTTGTCCAAAATGAGGTCTGGCCTTGACTATCTCAGATGGAGCATGGCCCTAGCTATCCTCGATGAAGTTTATCCTTAGATATTGTCTTAGATGTTGTTCAGCGTCGAGTGTCTTGAATTGGTTTGTCCTTTTATCTATCTTCTAGCCATTTCGAGGCTTCTAATTTCTCGTGGTTTGAAGTTTCCGCATGTTATTCTTGATGAATTTTTAAAGTTTTAGTTTTTGCTTTGTATAATTTTCTTTCCGGGATATTTCTGTTGAAGATCACTCCAAAAGAAGTCTCTTCTTCTTCCTTGGTCATGCAACACTCCAACAAACAAAGTCCCATCTTCCGTCCTCTTTACCTACAAGACTAATCAGTAAACACATAACTTCAACCATCTATCAATTAATTTTATTGGACTGAATTTTGATTCTGTTTTTGTACATGTTTTTAATTGCTTTATCAACCATCATTTGGCACAAAGTGTTTGTATATGCTAAATTGCTCACGAAGTGGTGTCTGAACAGGTGGGTCGTGGAGTATCAAATTGATGGTTTCCAGTTCCATTCAATTTCATCTATGATATATACTCACAATGGTTTTGCGTCTTTTACGGGTGACTTAGAGGAGTAAGGCCTTCTCTGAATTTTATTGCGTCTTTATATATAATTTATTTTATATATTTATGTTTTAGGTTGCTCTTTCTCCTTGTTTAAGCTCTAAGATATTTTACTAAGGCACACATTATATTTCTGTCCTTTATTGACGTTAAGATTTCTGTTTCATTATTAAATTTTTTACTTGTTTCTCCTTATTATACAACTTGAAATATGCAGAGTTTGAAGTAGCTATAATGCTAAATTGAATTAATTAGATTTTTTTATATTTTAGTTTCAAACATCACATTGAAAATGTATAGATTACAAATTCTAGTTTCATTCAGGTACTGCAACCAATATGTTGACAAGGATGCGCTATTATATCTTATCTTGGCCAATGACATACTGCATTTTTTTTACCCAAATATTGTCACTATAGCAGAAGATGTAAGTATTATATTCTTTCTATTTATTTAGATACTTTTGCATGCTTATGTATATAGCATTTTTTTGGAAAGTTTACAGAAAAAGCCATTTATTGTGAATTTGAACTATGGTCATGTTCCTAAACTGTGAGGTGGTTTGTTGCCCATGTAGTCAAATGGTCGATAGTCTGATTAAAAATCGTATGGGAAGATCCAAATAAATTATGGAGTAATAACAATTAAAAAGGCTTGTGTGAAGATCCATTGACGCCATTCGATCTATATAACCAAACTCACCTAGTTGTGAGAAGGCTTGGCTGTTGTTGTTGTTGTTGGATTAACAAAGGCTCACCAAGTAGTTTAACCCATCAAGTAAAAAATCATTTATCAAGATTCAAGAACCCAATATCACAAATAAAGCAGAAAGCTAATATGCTGTTTTTTTTGGGTGGGGGTGGGGGTTGTATATGCTATCTTGGTTATTTTCTAATCTTATTTGCTTAGTGAACCATCATTGTATTTCTGATATTGGTCTTCTTTTGATTTGGTTCCTTTGTCACTACGTTGTTAAGCAAATAATGTTTGTACCCGTGGCCAAGCACCCTTAAATTGTAGGCCATGATCAAAATGGAATAACCAATAGTGGACTAAGCCTTATGAGATTTGTTTTTCATCACACATGATTCAAGGACGGATAAATGTGGTTTCAGGAATATGACTTGTTCCTCTAATTTGAATTTGTTATAATCCAAATTAACTTTTTCTCTCTACTTGTCATGTTTGTCAAGGACCATCTTAAAAGTTTAAGCTATGAGATTAAGACCAAAGATTGGTTTTATCTATCTAACATGCCTCCTCATGCTAGGAGCTTTTGGCAATAGTAGTTAATATTTTGGTCCACTCTACCTTGAACTGAAATTCAACTTCATTAGAAGAATGAAGGAACATGATTGAACTCTTGACCTCTTGGTTGTGGAGGATTTGAGATAATGACTAGGACCAACTTTCTTAAAAAGCTTAAACTGATAGATGAAGACCAATCTGGTTTTATATATCTAAACAATGTCTTTCCAAGTATAAAGTAGTAATTCAAGGTAAGTCCTGAATGCATATAGTGGCAGATATAGTTCAAGGTTGAGCTGAATGCAGAGTAAGAAAGGTTTGAATTGAACTTAGTTTTAATCTTGATAACTGAGATGATAGTTGAGTTTTCTTGAGACTTTTCAATTATCATAGTAATTATTTTCTTTCAAGGGAAATTGGTGAGGCACATAATCTTCTTTTTGGACCAGAGTTTTTACCTTATCACCCAAATACATTGTGGGTGGTTGGTTTGTTTTCAAAGTTTGCAGTATCATAAAATTACAATTCCTTGTGGCCTATGTGGTAATCTGAAGCTTGCGTAGGAGTAAGGTCATCTATTTACCAGAAATTCCTAAAGAACTTACATAATGTTATTCGGTTATCATAAGGACAACAAGGTAGTGAACCGTCATTTTTTGTCATTTGTGTTCAACTTGGTTGAATTGAAGAGGCTGCACTAATACAGATTATGAAGGGCTTGGTTCTGTGAAGATTGAAGAAGCCCTGAAATTACTAATACATTATAGAGATGCAACAAATTCACGACTTTCATCAAAACGCAAGAGCACTCAGCTTCCTATAATATTATTAAAATTTTCTTCCTAAACTTTTATAATACAGATATTTCCTTTTGATCGTTTGTATCTCCACTTTTTGTTCATTTATTTTTATATCGCCCCGTCTGATACTTTTGAAAGCTAAACAGTCCTTATCCTAAGATCTTCCCCTTGCTTTATGTGTCTAATATTTTTTTCCATTATTGTTCAGGCATCATATTATCCTGGATTATGTGAGCCAACTTTTCAAGGTGGATTGGGATTTGATTACTACGTCAACCTTTCTGTGTCAGAGATGTGGTCAACTTTTCTTGAGAGTGTTCCTGACCATGAATGGAGCATGACTAAGGTGTTACTTGAGTATAATTGATCATTCCGTTTGTAAATTAGGTGTTTTGGTTGCTCTGTTAGTCTTTCATCAGTTTTCTTATGAAATTTGTAATTTCATTGCTGTCATCTTGTGCTGCAGATTGTTAACACATTAATTTCCAATAAGGATTATGCTGATAAAATGCTTATGTATGCTGAAAACCACAACCAGGTAACCTATCCTTTTCAATATATTCGAAGAACTTTATTTATTAGATGTCGTTTGAGATCTAACTTCTTTCTTGCTGCCAGTCCATATCTGGAAGGCGGTCATTTGCAGAAATATTGTTTGGTGAAATAGATGAGCATTCGGATCACTATAAGGAATCTTTATTGAGGGGATCTTCATTACACAAAGTATGCTGTTCACTAGTTTGAGTAATTTCCATAATGTGCTATTTTGAAGTGAAAAAAAAGAATGTAGAAAATTGAAATCAAATTTTGGTTTACCCTTTTCTCACTCTCTTTGTGCTATTATATTGCTCTTATATAATATGCCCAATTAACCTGCAGATTTAGCAAATATTCAGACGGCTTTGCTTCTAAATTTTTTGCCCGATATTTCTTCTTACTTTCTATGTCACATTACTCACATATCCTTGCCCTGTATATACTTCAAATGAACTTTAAAAATCCACAAAAATAGATAACCTCCTTCTGGTAGAAGATGTAAAATGACTTCCTATATTTTTCGTGTAATTTTTTTTATTAACTCTCTTGGATTGTGGGCTAGATGATCAGATTGATCACATTAGCAATTGGTGGCCGTGCCTATCTGAACTTCATGGGCAATGAATTTGGGCATCCAAAGGTGAGGGTTGCTCCTATTAAATATGTGCTGATGCTTCATTCTTCGTGACTGACAATATATTGATGTTTTATCTGTGCTAGAGAGTTGAGTTTCCAACATCAAGCAACGATAACTCATTTTTGCTTGCGAATCGACAGTGGGATCTTTTGGCAAAAGATGGAGTATACCGTGATTTATTTACTTTTGATAAGGTGATAATTTACTCTCTTGGTATAATAGTTGTGCTCTTGCTTTGTAGCCATTACTCATGTCTTGGTGGAAAGTAATTGTGATATTGAAGTCCCTCTCTGCATTGGGTTTGCTAATAATTATGGTATTCACAAATCAGTATGGGTTGCTAGCAGGTTGGAATTCAGTTTTTAACTATTGATTTATCATATTTCACTTGAAGCTGCCTATCACATTCAGACTTTTGCAACAGGCCTGTAAGCAAAAAGAGATGATTAATATGCTAGGCAATGAGATCACTTTTCCTCTTCTTTTCAGGACATGATGAAGCTGGATGAAAATGCGAGAGTGCTCTCACGAGGTTTTCCAAACATACACCATGTGAATGACAATTCAATGGTACATTTATTTTTTTGTTTTTTATTCCTTTCTCTCCTTTTAGATAATTGGTGGCTAATTTTCCTCTTCATTAGCTTCTGGAATCCATTGGTATATTGAATGTCCTTTTCTTCCTTTGTCTAATGATCACCATGCATTGCTTTTTCCTATTTATATATATCCAAACCTCTGGCATATTTGATTATATGTTCTAAATAGTGTTTGATTTACCATACCAACTGTTGTCAATAATGTCTATGGTAAACCTAGATACTTCCATCATTTGCAGGTCATATCTTACATCAGAGGCCCCCTTCTCTTTATTTTCAACTTTCATCCGACGAATTCTTATGATAGTTACAGTGTAGGTGTGGATGAAGCTGGGGAGTATCAAGTAAGTATCAGTTCATCATGAAATTCACAACTTTTCATGTCATTTTGTTTTTTCTCCCATGAGCTGTTCATATGTCTAAAGGTAAAGCTGTTTAAGCATTTGGTTTTAGGCCCTATGAAGGAATAACTGACTTTTGTTGGCACATTTTGATGGCACAGATTATTCTGAACACAGATGATATAAAGTATGCAGGTCAGGGCAGCCTTAAAGAAGACCAGTATTATAAAAAAACTATCAGCAGAAGGTAGTCATGCCTCATGAATCTCTTCCCTTTCACTCTCTTATTTTATTGTATCCTTTGTGGTTTGTGCCTTCTGTTTTAGTTATTTGTTTTCTGTTTCTTGATGTTGACACAAACATGTATTGACAGAGTCGATGGCCTTCGAAACTGCTTAGTGGTGTCACTCCCTAGCAGAACTGCTCAGGTTGATAATTTTATTGCTGCTGTTACATTTTAGTTTATTTCCCTAGGACCATAGATCTACAGTTTCGGAAAAGGATAGAACCATTGATCTTCGTAGTTCATGTATTTCTCAATGTTATCAAATATCCACCATGGTGGAATCTCATGGCGGGTTTTTCGCTTCGGCGATATCCCGCAATAATCCACCATCCGCCATAATTACTTGTCAACTATGCCGGGTTTTGGCTCTCTGTCATTGGTCCATCATCCACCATTAACAACACTGGTATTTCTTCTTTTCAGGTTTACAAGCTAAAGCGGATTTTAAGAATATAAACCCAGGATTATGATCCATATACCACAAATGTGAAGGTTGTGTAAAGAGTTACTTAAAATTGAGGCTAATGAGGTAGGTTTAGGAGGAGGAACTTATGGCATAGATTTAGTTATTTATCTGAAATTTATTTTCATTAAGAGTAGTTGTAGACTGCTGTAATTAAAATCAGAAGTTGCACTGGTACTGAATTGAACAATTTTTTTATTTCTTGAACCATACATTAGTTATACCTGAATTGTTTTTATATTTCAGTCCAGTTAAGGGCCACCGCTATTTGCATCACAGTTTTTTCTCCCTGCAGCAGCCAGCAGCCCACTTCCGCGGTCACGCAGAAGCATTGTGGGCTGGTGTGAGTAGAAAAAATTGTGGTGCAGATAGTTTTTCCCCCAATTAAGTGATAGGAAATTCTTGATAATACATCAAATATGGAGGGTTTCTCAGAGCATCAGCAACCGTGAAATTTGGTGAGTTTGTATCTGACAAGCAACTATCCTAGCAACTCACAGCCTTGCAGAGCAGTTTTCAATTGCCAAGACATACCACCAGCAACTAGTTTGATTGTTGCTATTGTGGGACCCAGTTTTATTTTATGTGATAAATATAATAATTAAATAGAGATAAATAATAAAATATAAGGTGAGGTAGATTGTGTGATCTATTCGAGAAATGTTTTAGAGTGGTTGGATTGGAGTGAAAAATAAGTAGAATTATTTAAAGTGATGCAGATGTTTCCTTTTTCTTTTTTTGTAAAAATTTAAACGATGCAAGCTCAGGTGCATTATCTGAATGTACTTCCTTGATTGTTTTGCCAAATTGAGCTTGCACAAGAGTAAAAAACTGCCTAATGCATCTAGTAGCATTTAATTTGCACTTGAGGAAATAAAGCCAAGTAATGCGAGTGCAATTGTATTTCATGAGTAGAAGATCTATAAGGACCCAAAACATCACAATGTATAAGATCAAAACTAGAAAAGACATTATTATTTGATACAAAGGACAAATGCCTAAGTTTAGACAAGGGACAACTGGCACAATCATGAGGAGTAAATTGTGTAGGAACTAGGAAGTGTATAAGGGACAAAATTTCGTCAGAAATATGTCTCATCACGATTTGGTATGTTATTGAAAGGACAAAACAGTATGAACATTTGAAGGCAAGAAATTCAGAACTAGCTGATGAAGCTGGAAAAAATATAAAGACATGAAAATCTTTCTGGTCCCTCACTCGCAGACCACGACGAAACCTCTACCTCCTAAGCATGGGCCAGAAAAGCAATACATGCTGAATTGTTTCACAGCTCTTGTAACAAAATAAGCAAGCTTCCTCGACGAGAATTGGATTTGTCACCCATCCTATTAGATCTCACACCTCACTTTAAAGTGGGGAAATATGGAAATATCCTGCACTTAAATACTTTGGAATCTAAGATCTCAAAGTACTTCAGAATCTGAGTTTCCAAAGTACTAAGGAAACTCACTTTCCAAAGCCATCAGGTCACATACTTCCACCTTTACTCCTCCATTGCTCCTCCACCACCAACATCTCCACCATTACTCCTCCACCATTACCCCACCACCAACCCCATTACTCCCTCTGATTCATTTCCTTCCTCCACGATTACTCTTCCTTCACGTTTCTTCTTCTTCCCTCCACCATTTGCTTGCATCACCACTACTTCCTTTTGTTGGTAAGTTTTTTTTTGCACAATATACTCAATGTGTTTAAGTTTAAGTTTATTGTGGTTTTTTTTCCACCTCATTGTTGGTTACTGACTCGAGCACGATTCGGAATCTCACTTTCCAAAGTACTTCGGAATCTCACATTTCAAAGTTCTTCCAAAGCACTTTGGAAACTCGGTTTCTGAAGTAATTGTGAAACTTAGTTTCCGAACTAGGAGGATGACTAGTTAGGGAACTTAGTTTCCAAAGTAATTGCAACTAGAATTGACACCCCAGGATTTTAAGTACTTCGGAACTTGACGTTCCAAAGTACTTAAACACGTAAAAGTGGGAAAACATTTTTTTTGAGAGAAAATTAAGAGAATGGTACTTTGGACCTAAGTACTTTAGAATCTAAGTTTCCGAAGGGTGCTTCTAGCATTTTTTTAAAATACCTGGGGTGTCAAATCCCTTCTCTCGGGTGTTAAATCCAATTCCCCTCCTCGACGTCCATTCCTATATCGGAGAGCGTGAATATTAAATGGAAGTTATTTTGAAATAATTTTCCCAACACTTCTTCATATCGTATTAAATATTTATATTTTTTAATTAAATAAAATTTAAAACATTCTTTAAAATATTAAATGCAAGCGAAATATATTTTCAAATTTTCGAGTAGTAAAATTTGAGGTAATAGAATCTACGAGAACACCGCTCATCGAAGTACGCTCCAATAACTTTAAATGAAAATCTCGCCGAAACATGACACCACCGACCCAATTTATTTCCTTGAAACACGGCACCACCGACCCAATTTATTTCCTTGAAACATGACACCAACACGTGTTGTATATTTAAAGCGCAATAGAAGTTGTAATAAAATTCGCAAGAAGCGGTAGTTACACCTTAATAACTCCCGTAATTCTCACGACAAATAACACAATTAGCTTCACTACATTATCCTTTCTTACCTTTGTTCCTCACTATCTCAGGATTTTTTTTAGTAATGCGAAAAATTAAAAATTACTAAAAAGGGGCAAAAAAAAAATCATATTTACCACAATGAAGTGTTTTTGGACAACTTGGCGGTGATGTGGTAGGTAGGGGTGAATTCGCGTCCCCTAAAGTTAATTCAATCAAATTTCGCGTGATTCCATTCAGAAAGCGTGTCTCCATTGTCCCATCACGTCAACTTTATCATATTATGATTCGCTTGGTTGAATCCTATACAAGATTCATGTCTAATTCCACTATCACCTAATTCAATTCCCTTTGGGTGATGCAAATTCATAAAGGAATTCACGTTGGTGACGCGAATCCACCCCCACCAACCACGCCAATGACAAGCCGTCAAAAAACACCTTATTGTGGTAAATATGATTTTTTTTACCCCTTTTTAATAATTTTATTTTTTTCGCATTATTTACAAAAAAAAAAAAAAAAAAAAAAAAACTCCACTATCTCCCATGAGCTTAACATTTTGCTTAAAATAGCTGAGTTAGATTTTATAACATATTAAGTATTAAGTATATAATTTTCTTACCATTTTCCTAGGTAGTATAAATCCCCTCACTAGATTGAGCTGCGTGTCTTAATAATCCACCTCAACAAAATCAAAAGTGATATGTTTCAGAGAAGACAGCAGCAGAAAGAAGCTGATATGCTCAGTGACATGGCCAATTTGTCACAAGCATTCGGTGGCGGTGCCGGTGCTCCACCACCGCCACCTCCTCCTCCTCACGGTGGTCCCTCCTCATCCAACAAGATGGCCGGTGCGGAGCAGCTTGTCCTTGAACTCAGCAACCCTGATCTCCGTGAAAATGCTCTTCTCGAACTCTCCAAGGTTAATCTAATCCTTTCCACTTTTCTCATAATCCGAGAATTGAATTTCACTGGAAAATTGGATTCACATTGAAGTTGAAATTGAAAATCCCCATTTGTTTCGTTTTTGATAATTGGGTGTTTAGGGTTTTATTCAATTCATTCATGTTGGTAATCGATATCGATAGCTTGTGTTGGGTGGTACGAGGTTTATTGCAGTGTCTGGTGTTTTAGATAGCTGTTTTTTTTACCCCTGTTGTATTTGAAGTTCTGTTTCCATTGTTGGGTTTGCCACTGTACTTAAATTCTTTATTGTTGCAATTATATCATGATTTGGCTTGGTTTCTCTTGCAACTGTTTGGTATTACTATTATTACTGCAGTCATAATGGTACCTCATTTAATATTTGTCCTCATGTTTTTGGTTTTGTAGAAAAGGGAGCTGTTTCAAGATCTTGCTCCATTGTTATGGAATTCTTTTGGGACTATTGCTGCACTTTTGCAGGTATGCTATTTGGTTTGCTTTACATATCCCTTATGTGTAGTGCTTATAAAAAAAACTTGACTTGATCTTTCTTATGAATTTACTTTCTTAGCTTGTAAATTTTTTGGAGCTCAATGCACTTCCCTTTAGTCCTTATGCTTTGATTACCTATTACTCTGTTTTTTATCTGTTATATCTTTTGCTCAGATGTTGTTTTACTTGCTTCCAAGATCCAACTTTTTCCTTGATTGAACTAACTTCTGATTTTCATAATTTGTCAAAACTGATTGATGATAGATTGAATTAAATGGTGATGGTGTGATTTAATTTATAACTTGTTTATATTTATCAGCATACTCCACGCACTGCATTTTGTTGAGTTTCTTGTCATTTAATTTAATTTTGTATTTTATATCCTCAACATACTCTGTGAATTGCACATTCAGTTTCTCCTTTTTGAGTTTGTATTTTATATTCTGTATGAATTGATGTCCTTGAAAAAACTTAATTTCATTTCGACCTTTATGCATTGGATTTCCTTAGCTTGTTTTTTCGATGACATGATTCCTCTCAGTTGTCTTCCACTTACTCGGGTTTGATATTTTATTCTCTCAGGAAATAGTTTCTATATACCCTGTCCTTTCACCACCCACTCTTACTCCAGCGCAATCAAATCGGGTGTGCAATGCTCTTGCTCTTCTTCAGGTTAGATGAGTGTGTGCTATTAAGTTGTGTTCAACATTTTAAGGTTACATACATTTTAACTTCATTTTAAGGTTGTATCATATTTTAAATCACCAACACTATGCAATTTGGGCTTTGATATTGTTTTTTAACAAATATTTATATAAAAATGTTGAGGACGTATAACCCACAGAAAAGGCAGACACTATTGTGCAGTCTTTTTATGGTTTCTTATTCTGAAAATTAAGCCATAAATATTATACTTTTGTTTCCTTTTCTTCTTTTGAGACATGTCACAAAGAAAATGTTTTCAGATTATGCTTCTAACTGTTCTCCTCATGATTTTCTTGCAGTGTGTGGCGTCTCACCCTGATACAAGGATGCAATTCCTCAATGGTAATGTCACTTTCCTCATTCATATGAAGGACTTTGAACTTTCATCTGATTTTGTACTTATCACCTTTGCACTATATGTTTTGATTGTGGTTGGACTAAACTGTTCAAAATAAGCTTTTTATATTTGCTCAAGTTGTGTGGCAAATGCTATCAGCTTCTTTAGATTTTGTTGATGCTATGCAGGTAATAAAATGAATTGAAAAAATTACTCTCCTAATAACATAATGAACTAATATTTACGATTATTTACCCTAACTAACTATATATCCTAATAACATCCAGAATTGATATAATATCTATTTAATAACGTAAAATATATCTTAATAATTAATACTCCTAATAATAGAATGGATAGCTTTAATGCCCTTACTTTTTCCTTGTATAAACCAGTGTTATCAAATGACGGCCATAGCGGTATGGCGTGACAGATCAACGGCGAACTGCCATGAAAAGTGCATGGCGTGGCGGATTGTTCATGGCGGGCTCATATGGCCTGGCTCATGCCTGTTCAAAACATGACCCAAACAACTGTAAAACCCTAATTTTTTGAAGAGGCAGCCCCTGTTCTCTTTTTTCTTTCTCATTTGAAACCTGCCTCTGTTCTGTCCAGCCATACTCCCTCCCCATCAAGCTCTCATCCTCATCCGATCCGGTGGCACTTGACGGACTCTGGGCAACACCCCTCCGTAAGGCCTCTGCTTTTTTTGTTTTTTCCTCCCTTGACCCTTTCTCCTTTTTGTCCATGAGTTCACCCATAAGATAAGCTATTAGAGTATTATATGTATCGTATATTTAGTGGTTAAATGGTTGTTTTGTAGTTCTTTTTGCAAAGTATGATTTATTTATTTATTCTTGGAACTGATCAGTTAGTTTTAGCCTCTTAGCCTTTCTTATATTGATAGCTAAGCATTAGTAACTGATTGATTACCACTCATTGCATGAAGGCTTCTCTTCAAAATCTTATTGTAATCAGAATTCATTCTGCACAAATCTGAGTTTCTCCAAATCAAATCTCTCTCTCTCTTTCTATCATTCTAGTTTCCAAACACAAGGCAAGTTGATGAGCTCAGTCATAGACTGCATATGTACTCAGGATTTAAGGACTGCTGAAGTTCTTCCATCCAATAAATAGCATCTAGGAGTAAAAGTGAACATTATAAATGCTGCTTGTACATACTTGTTATTGTCTTTTCCATCTTAGGAGTTTTCCTATGTTGCTTGAATATGGAGTTTCATTCTCCTATTTTGAGGTCACCATATCTGATTCTCTTTTTTAGTAGTCATACCCTTGTTGCTGTTAGATTTTTTACTTCCAAGATCTATACAGTATACAGTACACTAGTAAGCCTCTTAAGCAAGAAGCATTTGGATTGTATATTAATTTTTTTATGTTGAATCCTTGGAGATTGCTTTGACATTACAAAATCCTTTGTGTTTTTTTTTTCTTTTTCATGTTAATGTATATAGTCCATTTAGTGTTTCATATTTGGATAACTTTTTTTGATCGGCCATGATATTTGGATAATGAACCGTTGCACTTGTTTTTCTCCTCTGCAGCTCATATCCCTCTGTATCTGTATCCTTTCCTTAATACAACAAGCAAGTCAAGACCATTTGAGTACCTGAGGCTCACCAGTCTTGGTGTCATTGGTGCATTGGTGAAGGTACGTATTCCTTGCTGATTCTGCTGTTGGATGCAAATAACTACTAGAAAAAAAACTCTGAAGGCGATATTGATGTTGCAAAAATGTTTTTAATCACTATTATTGCAAAAGCAAAACTGTCAAAAAGATTTGCCAAAAATCCTTGACCGTTGACACAAAAATCTTTATGTGATGGAGTGAAAATCCAACTTGTTTGGATGATTTCATCACTCATCACTATTGTTAAGGAACAAGTTAAAGTCTCCAACTATTAGTTACATGTTTTTTTGGGTTCTATTTTTGTCATTCATGTATTACCAACTAGTGGTTTGTCAATTGTAACAATTTTCTGGCAATATTTTATTGACCAGGTTGATGATACGGAGGTCATAAGTTTTCTTCTTTCAACTGAGATAATTCCTCTTTGCCTGCGCACCATGGAAATGGGCAGTGAACTGTCAAAAACAGTGAGTTCATTGATTTTTGATTTTTATTCTTGGGTCATCTTATGCAAACACAATATTTTCTTCATATTTCTGAGTCACATTTTTCTGTTGTTTGTTTAATTGTGCTAGGCTTACGTATGATTTATCTGTATATGCATGCATTACTTGATTAATGCGTTATGCGATAGCGAAAGATAAGTTGACATTTGAACCTTTACTTGAGGAGTCTGCTTTTGTGATTCTTGTTTTTTACCTTTTGAGTAGTTGATAACATCAGCTTTTAGATGTGGTCATGGAACTGTTTGAGCTTTTCCTGGCATATTTTTATTGATATGTAATTTGAGCACAGATATCTATACAGTGTGGGTTAAAAATTCAAATCCAGTTCGTGATTTTCTAGTTAAATCATTAACTCACTTGATTGTCTTATATCGCCACTCTCATGAATCCTCCTGTGTGTATATCAAATAAACGTTAAACTGAGCATGGTTCCTCTAATGGAAGTTCTACCGGAACAGGTTGCAACATTTATTGTTCAAAAGATTCTGTTGGATGATGTGGGCTTGGATTATATTTGCACTACAGCAGAGCGTTTTTTCGCAGTAGGTCGAGTTTTAGGGAACATGGTGGGAGCTCTTGCTGAGCAGCAATCAACTCGTCTGCTGAAACATATCATTCGATGCTATCTTCGCCTTTCTGATAATCCAAGGTTGGTGAATAGTGTGTAACTCCATGCTAGTGCTTTCTCCTTCCATGCCCTAGTCCTTTTTCTTTTCAAGTTTCAAATATCATCTCTGATATGACTTTGATTTGGTTAAAACAGGGCTTGTGATGCATTAAGAAGCTGTCTTCCAGACATGTTAAGGGATGCTACTTTCAGCAGTTGCCTTCGTGTAAGTACTTGTGATATTAATTTGTAATCAATGGAGTGGAGTGGCAAGAGGGTGAGCCTCGGCGCAACGGTAAAGTTGCTGCCATGTGACTTTGTGGTCACAGGTCCAAACTGTGGAATCAGCCTCTTGCAGTAATGGTAGGTAAGACTGGTTACATTAGATCCACAAAGTGGGTCTGGGCCCTCCCTAGAACTTGCTCATAGTGGGAGCTTTATAGCACTAGGTTTACCCTTATTTTTGGAGTTGAAGAGAAGGTTGGTAACTAGAAAAGTCCATCGGGTTCTCCAAATCTTCAATTTCAGAGCTAGAGATTTTCCATTGGCCCTCATATAGGAGATAATCCATGCTTTTAGTTTGTTTTACATTTTCTGATATCTTGGTTTAATTTATTCAGGAGGACACCACAACTAGGAGGTGGCTACAGCAACTGCTTCACAATGTTGGATCAGGTCGGGTCCCTGCAATGCAAGCTGGAGGTTTCGATCATATAATGGTAAACTGAGTATAAACTACAGATCTTGCTTCATTGCTGGATCTAGACTTGTTGTACTTTGTGCTGCATGGAAACTTAGTTTAGACATTTTTAGCTCATAGCTAGATATTATGACATCATGTGGCTCATGTAACCAAGCCCATACTGGGAAAAGAATTTGGTTTGTTGTTGTTTGTTATATATTAAGAGGCTTAATCCAGTCTTTGGTCCCTAACCTTTGTCATAAATATGGCTTTAGTCCCTCGCCGGAGTAAAGGTGGGGATTGGTCCCCAGTTTTTGGCAAAATGATTGGGTTTGGTCCCTCCGGCCGTTTGGGTCAACGCCGGAGCTCCGACTGCTGATCTGGCGTTGCCACGTCAATTAGTGAGCTTCAATGGAATTTTTTTTCCCATTAAAATTCTAAAAATTTATAATTAAACCCTTAATTAAATCCTTCATTTAATTAAAAAAAAAAAAACCATTCTTCATTTTGTGGATCTTCATCCACATAACATCCTCTTTATCATCATCTTCATCCACACATCTTTCATCATCATCTTTCATCATCATCAACCCACCCTACCACTCCCTTCTTCTTCGTCGTCTTCTTGTCCTCTCTCCACCGCACCACCACCAGTCAAGCAGACAAAGGGATAGGGCAGAAAAAGAGATGGTAGAACAGAGTGTATGGGATCGAGAGGAAGAGAGCGGCGAGCTCGCAATTCTGGGTTCATGGAGCGGCGACTCGCGGCGATGGGCGGTGGTTCTGGGTCGGAGATGGGTTTGGTTCTTGTTTGGTTGTTTCCCTCTCCTTCACGGTATAGATCTGGGTTTCACGTTGTAGATCTGCTTCCGCACTGTTAATAGCCACCGCGACCTACCTCCACCAAGCCATCATTGAAGTAATCGCGAATTCCCTATCTCTTCTTCCCCAAGCAGCGAAACTATGCGGGTTGGGTTGGAGTTGTGGTTTCAGATGGGTAATGGGGTTAAAGATTGAGTTTTTTTTTTCATTGTTCTGTGTTTTTCTCTTCTTCTGGTTGTGGTTTTGGGTTTGGATATTGTGGATTTTTGTTCTTAGTAATGGAGGAGGAAGAAGGAGGAAAGGTTTTTTTTCTGGGTTTTTCTATGATGATTTTCTGGGTTTCTATTCACCTTCATTTCCCTTTTTTATGTGGCCAATGGTTTGCATAAAAACCTGCCCACTCCAATTTCAAAAAATGATGTCAATAAACAATATGGAACTCATCATGATCAAAAGGCAGCAGCTACAGTTAATGGTAGTAAGGCATGGAGTCGAAAGCCTAAATCTGAAATTGACAGGGTGGTTTTAAAAATCAAAGTAGAGAAAGAACCAAACCTAGTTAAGAATCATGTAGTTTTGATAGGACCTGTATCAGTTAATCTTGGTAATTGCAGAAAATCAGAGGGTAATTGCATAAAATCATGTAGTGTTTGTTTTTTGTTTAGTGTTAATTGATTTTTGTTTTATTTTAATTAAATGAATGATTTAATTAGGTGAAGGATTAATTAGGAAGAAGGGGATTTAAGGGTTTTAATTATATTTTTTAGAATTTAAATGAAAAAGAAAAGCCACATAAGCTCTCATTAAATGACGTGGCAATGCCACATGAGCTTCTCGGAGCTCCGACGTTGACCCAAATGGCCGGAGGGACCAAACCCAATCATTTTGCCAAAAACTGGGGACCAATCCCCACCTTTACTCCGGCGAGGGACTAAAGCCATATTTATGACAAAGGTTAGGGACCAAAAACTGGATTAAGCCATATTAAGATTGTGTTAGTTGTTTTTACTCCGTAGTGAATTCTTAGGGGACTATTTATGTTGTGATACCAAATAAAGTTAAGTTAAAGACTTATTTTGAGTTGTGGCTTTTTATGTTTTGAAGGTCTCTCCAAGCACAAAAATTGTGTTGCTAATTGCTGCTACTCCTAAATAAATTTACATGAAATCTTACACATGTGCCTGCAGATAAGTCTCTCATTAGCTTCGAAGAGAGTTGTGTCTAAAAAGCTTATGTTCCTAAATGATGTCACAGTTTATTGTCTCACTGATGAAATCTAATCATAGATCAATTATACAAAGATATGAGTGAGACACCAAAAAACTTGCATGATAGTTTTAAATTGATATGTTAAAAAAATTCATGGTGAAACAAGACAAGAAAAGATTGCATTCTCCAAAATAGATAGTTAGATTATTGATACGATGAACACTCATACTATCTATTAGTATAACAGATAATTGATGAGATCAGACACGACACGACGAACACAATTGCAAGGATCTGACTCATCTGAGAGTCTCAACCATTAATTAAGTTGTTTAATTTATTTTTAAAAATAGGTAATCATTATTAATGGTTGTGGTGACTTATTAGAAAATAATTTTTAAAATTTTATTTTTGCTAGGGGTCCTCGTGATGTTGAGGTCCTCTAAAGCAATTTATTCTCATCTAGCTATCCTTTATTCATTGTGGGAGTAACCTAAACTCTTAAAAGTAGAGTAGAATATATTCTTACGTATTGACTCAAATTAAGCAACTTAAAAATTAGCAATGTTTTTTTATTTGAATTTCATTTGATTAAAAAATAATTTAAATTTAACTGGTTGAGTGAGTTGAATCATGGTGATCTAATCTCGTTTTCTTTTTATTAATTTTGATGTTAAATTATTAAAATTAGGTAATTACTCAATTAAAATTTTCAAAATTAAATGTGTACTTTTACTACTTTATTTAGCTTACTTGCGATTGCGAAGCACTATTACTAGGACCACCACCCTTTAGGATTTAGGAATATTTCTGGAAGCATGAATTGAAGTTGTCTTTTCTTCTGAGGCATGGGAATAAATAAAAGGACCATAATGCAGAGAAAATTCAGATGACATAGTTGGAGAAATAATTGGTTGATTTTTAACCAACTCCACTACCCAAATAATAAGTTAAACCGCTCAACCTTCTATAGTACGCAACTTGATTCTTTAGGGTTTGTTGTAAATTATGCAATTTAAGTACTTATACATATGTAACAAAATACCATTAATATGTACTAAAGTTTAGGGGGTAATCAAAGGAGCTAGAGTTAGTAAAATGCATCTATCTATAGACATATCTCAGTGATTAAACTGTTGGCCCTATCTAATTCTTCTCTAATACATAAAATCTTGTCGGAAACATTCATATCCTAACGACACTTTTCATACACAAAACTTGAATACAAGACTTTACTTTTAAGGATAATAAAACGTGTACCACTTGAATTAATTACTCGTGGGAAGCGCTATCTAGTAGCATTTGTAAACAATTACAGGTATAAAAAATGAGGCTACTTGGAAATTACCCATTGCTTGTACAAGATATGTTAGCCAAATTACGAAACATCGCGTTTTCTTGTTCCCTTCTTGAATTCACACTGCTTTATCTTAACACATGTCCAATATTTAACGAGAACGAAAATGTGTTACGTCGTTAAATCTACTTGTTTTGGAGGTTGGTGTATTTCTGAACGTCATTCATATATAAATACACATTAGGTAGCTGCATATGATGTACCACATTAAGTACACTTATATGTACTAACCCGGCCCCAAAAGTTGAACACCTTCATCTAAAGAATTTGTCTGAGGGTTATCTATGTCACTCACTATAATTCAGTTGAGTGTGCACTTAAGCTATTGATTTTATGTAGTTCCAGAGATTTTATAGCTGGTTTTCAACCTTCTAATTAGGATACTAGTGGAAGGGTCAAAATCATAATCTTGGGCGTAAGCGTTTACCTTCCCTTAATTTTTTTTAAGGAATAAAGGACAATGCAGCTTGGAAATTAGTTTTACTTTTACTATAAAATAAGAAAGTATTATGTTCAATAATTATTTTAAAATTTAAAAAGGTATTTGTTCTAGCGGACCCCGGTGGACACTACCTCGTTTCTAGCAACCGACTTGAAAATGTCACTCCCATTGCACTTGAGTAGTCTCGGCAATCGACGAACTTGAACACTTGTCGTTGTTGAGCAAACCAACCCATGCTAACATATCAAATGAGACATAACCCCTCGAGCACCAAGTGAGCGGTGCTTTGATCTATCCCATCATTAGTCCCGTTAAGGTCAACCAAGACTCTGCAACTGTCACACTCGTTAAGCTTAAGGAGACGAAGCCCAAACACAACTCCCCATAGCTGCACGATTAGTAGAGGTCAGCAATCCAACAGTCGCAATGAACCTAAGAAACTAGGACCCCCCCCCCCATCCAAAGACAACCCTTTGCAACCTCGTACCTTGATACCTCGGAGGGCAAGAACACCTCCCCTACCTAAAGCACTCTAACCAAGAAACAAAGGTAGCTAACCGCCGCTGCCATACCCTAGAACGGAAGGTCATTGGTCTTCATCATTCACTTGAATCCTCACCTCCCGGAGCTTCACACAATTTCATTTATTGTTCTCCTACCACATAACACCAGCCTTGATGATATGGTCGGACCGTGCTTGATCAATATTAGAAGTTGAAACATTCAAAAAGATGAAACATTAAAATTTCAAATAACACATGGGTGGTTATTCCAGCCATAGATGATCATCTCGACCACGAATGGTTAGCCACTTTATCTTATCTACAACATCTCAACCTCAATTTGGCAGTCAAACTTACCATCACAAATGATAATACACCTCAAACATTAAATATTTTACTACTAATACATGTTTGATCACTCTATAACTCAAACATAAACCATTTGCTTACTTATTACTTTTCTATGACTTTGAGCTTCTTTCTCTCACTGGTTTTGGATTGACTTAAGTGTCGCTGTGTCGGTGTGCCTTTTCAGTACCTCCCCACCATAGATATCCAACACACCACCGTACTGGAAGCCTACAACCACCCCACTTTAATCAAGGTATTCTTTACTCATTTTCTATAACAAAATTATCCAAATTTGAATTTAATTGATAGTTAACAAATTTTGGTTCTTGAAGTATCGTGGGCATAATCCATGAGATATATCTTGACTTTTCATGCATGGAATTGACAAGCAGGTCAGGCCATATGTCAAAGCAGAAGTGGAATTTCTAGTTTTTTTTTTTAAGCAAAGAAGGAATATCTCACTTTTTTCATGACAGCAGAATCTCAATTTTTGCCATATCAAAAGCTAGAAAAAAAAATTCAACCTTATAAGAAACATAAAATCCGAATATGTCCCACAGAAAAGGAAAATATAAATTCTAAACCAACATTCCCGGAAACTGGCCCTTCTGAAAACACCTAAGTTTTTTTTTTTTCTTTAACAAACTAATTCTATAATTAGTAGTTGTGAGATTAATCTCTCATCTCACACTTAGTGCATTAAGTAATAGAAAGCTGACATATGAATAACTTTTTTTTGCAATAGGAGTTGGTATTCAGTGGAAAGAAGTGTTGAGAAAACACTTAAATATATAGCAACATAATTAGTTAATTAATACCCTTTCTTTTCCCACTAGACTGACTCAGTTATATGAATTGTCTATGATCTTATATAATTCTGGTATGAGTTTGTCATTGGTAAAAAATAATATTCTTCATAATAAACCAATGAAGAATATGAGATGGGCAGATGATAGACTCCTTAATTGACAACGCATATATAATCCAGTGTACTGTAGACCTAATAAGATGTTATCCAACCTTCTGATCAATGGTTCTCAAAACGTTTTTACCTACATCAAATACACCTAACATTCTCGTCTATGCTATGTGAGCAGAGGTCTAACTAATTTATTAATTCTAGAGTTCTTAAGCATGAGCAGAGCCTGGCGCAAAAATAATGTTGTTGTGATGTCACAGATTCGAGTCGTGGAATCGATTTCTTACAAAAATGTAAAGTAAGACCGTTTACATTTGGTCCACAAAGTGAGTTTAGCCCCTCCCTGGTCCTATGCGTATTCAGAAACTTTATGGTAGCATTTGGAAACTGAATAGAACAGGACACAACAGAATGGAACAGAACAGAACGGGATGGAACAGGACAATGATGTTCTGTACACCGTGTTTGGTAAATACATCACGGACAGAACTGGACCATAAAGCTAATTACACATATACCCCTATATTTTATTAAGCTTTTAAATTTGTTTTCAACAAAATAAATTTTTCACATATATTATTTTATAATTTATAAAAAGAACACACAATAATCCGGATTGATTAAAATCATTTGAGAAGTCAGCAAAACAAGATAAGGTTGTTCTTCTCCCCTAACATAACGCTGCAAAGCCTGTAACAACAACTTCAATGACAATTTTCAAAAAAAAAAAACAACTTCAATGGTGTCTCCCCCTTTCATCTGCCACAGCCACCGACAAGCCTTGCCTCCATTAAGTCAAGCCCCACCGCCCGCATCCAGTCCGCCGCCGGACCTCCACCACGCCGTGACCAGGGACCATCACACTCACTGGCCGGATCCGCCATCGTGGATCTCAGGTCGCCGCGAACGGAGCCACATCGTGAACGGGCATTCATCGCTGCCTCTTGATCTCTTCCTCCACCGCGTGTCCCTCTCTCTTGTCTCTTCCGCCGTCTTTCTCTCTCATCCATCATTTGTCTACTGCGATGCTTTGTGATTGGGAGGTTTCATGAAGTTTGATTGTGGTTGATTGAGAAAAATCACAACATTCGAGTATCAAGGAAAAAATGGAAGCGGAATTGCTAGAGGGATCTGAGAAAATTGATGCACAAAAAGGCAATTTGTTTTTGATAGAAGAAATAAGACATTGAATAAAATATTGTATTATGCAGGAGCAGGAAAAAAATAAAAGACGTAGAAGATGGATGATGAGAAACAGAGAAGAGGGTAAAGATTAGGAAATATGAAAATAGATTCAGGGTAATGTTGTCTTTCAAATATATTTAATAAGGTGTTCCGTTCTGTTCTCTTCCGTTCCACCCTTTTCTACAGAACCAAAATGTCCCGTTTCTGGAGCAATTTGTCCTGTTCTGTTCCATCTAAAAAACATAACAAACGCGAAACAGAACGCACATGTCCCGTTCCGTCCCGTTCAGACGTGTCTACCAAACGCTACCTATAGTATTACAATTTCCCCCTTTTTTTAGAGTTCTTACTTCTTAAGCATAATTTTGAAAATTAATCTATTTGAATCATGCTTTAATTTTGAGTGTGGTAATCCTTAAATTGGCCACTTCATCAGTTATCACATCACATGATCAGAAAAAACAGTAAAGCAACTCAAGTAGTTCTAACAGAACTGCTACTATGCATTTTTAATACTGAATCAATGTAAGTATCTAACAGATACAGAAACATGACAGATGCACAGACCCCACTCAAGTTAGATGTTCAGGCTGTTCCAAACAGATGTCTGATTTTGTATTTGTATGAAATAATCTAGCATCATACCACATTATTAAAGCCCACTGAATTGGAACTTTAATTATCTGATGATAAATTACTAATTAGGAAACAGAACTGACCTCTGAATCCAAAAGTTAATATTCTGTACAAACCCATTGGAACTAAAACTATCAGAGCAGAATGATCTGGTTTCTCTATACATCATCTGAAAAATGAACCATTGCTTCTAATTTAACACTAGAGAAACCATATTATTCTATAACAAAAGCTAGCTAGTAATGTGTCCTAATTCAAAGGGTTTCTGATGAATCCAAGACTCTTCTCTCTGCATCTTCAACTGTTTGTAGAAGTTCCCAATGAAGGCTTCAGCTTTTGCAAACAGCTCTTGTCCATTAACTCCTCCAATCTCCTCTTCTGTCTCAACTTCTTCACCCATGGTTTCTGCATCACCTTCTCCACTTCCTATGAAGAAAAGGCTAGGCCTTGAAGGACACTTTTGCATCTTGTCCATTTTGGTGACACAAACAACCCTCTGGCTCTGGGGTGGTGCAGAGTTTTCAACATGATCTGAGTTTCCATTTACACCATTGGTGCATGAAGCTTCTTTTTTCTCAGAAGAGGCTTCAGATTCACTCATGTGTTCTGAAGACCTGGAAAAAACTGAAAGGAGACCAGCTTCAGCACCCAGTGAAATGATGATGAAGTTCAAGATGAAGTACAAATATGTAGGCCTTAGAGAGGAAGGTAAAAAGGGTGTGATCACAAGAAGAAGAACTAGAACAAGAAGTACTAGAACTTGAGATTTCTGAAACTTGTTCATGGCTTTGGTGAAGGAGAAGAAAATTAGCAACAAAGAAAGAAAAAAGATGAATTATGAGAATGAAGAAGATGATCTATTGGTAGTTTGAAGTAGTAGGAATAAATGTGGGGTTCTGGATGTTTATATATACACAGATGAAAATACACTAGCTTAAGAACTCTAGTGATAGGTGATAAAGGGTTTGAATAATTGGTATGAGACCATAAATTCATCAAGCTTTTTTTAGGTGAGTCCAATATATATCCACAGAACACAGTGATTAATCATTTTATTGAGGGTTCTTGCACGAAGTGGTAAATTATTGGCCATAAAATGTGTTTACTTCCATGGATAAGGATTGAACTCTGCATTCATGATTAAGAAATGAGTTAAGCAACCATCATACCACAACTCGTGCTTGTGGTTAAAATTTTCAAACTTTTTATTATCACTTTTGTGCATCAGGAAAAATATACATAAAATACATAAAGCAAAAGGTGAGATGAGTAAGAGAGGAAGAGGAATGAAAGAGAAAAAAAATCCATGAAAAATTTGGATTACATGGTTAGGGACATCCCTTTCCTTTATACTCTCTAATCCCTCCAATGAAAACACAGCACCTCAATAAAAAAGATTAACAGTTAAGAGAGGGAATGCCAATTTCAATGAGAGAGAATTTTCTCCCACTACATGTGCTATGTTTTTATCTGAGAGACAGAGAAAAATAGCTAATTTAAATTTAGACTTATAGTATAAGTCAAGAAAAGTGCTAATAAGACTGAGGATGCTGCAGATTCTAAGAAAATTCTCAAGCAGTAGGAAATATCTGTGTCAATTTACAAATGTTGGCAGCAATTTAAAGAAGGTGAGCCACCCCAATGGTCTTAATCTTTAAGATCTTGTATGCTTAAAAATTCTTCTACAATTGATTTTGAAACTAAAATCAATTCTAAGGAAAAAAATATTAAGTAGTAACTTCTGGGTGCCAGAATTAATTCTGATGAAAGAAAAGATTTAACAATAACTATATGTCCTATGTGTGGATAACACAAACCAGTGACACTTCATCAGTCAGTACTGGAGTCAATTATCAGATTCCAACTTGATTAACGGGTAGTGAGGTAGTTACTAGTTGTTGGATAGAAGTGGTTCTACATTGTTAAGCAAATTAATCTTATGTGATATTGTTCAATCCAAAAAGAAAGTTAAAAATCTCTCTATTATTAGTTGGTTGGACCATGAATGGAAATCCAATAGCATTTCACTTTGGGGTGAAGTAATTTTGGGAAAAGATCGGAAGTAATTTTATGGGATAAAAAGAATTTGGAAGGTTTAATCATGAAACCCAAACATAGTGTAAGTTTGGAAATTCAGTTCGAACATAACCGTGAAATTAAAATCATGGTGAACTCCATGGATAAGGATTCTCTTCGTAAGGATTAAGGAATTTGTGTTTAAATGGTCAAGACTTCACTATTATCCCTCTAGAATGTATGTTAGGAAATTCGTTTGAAGAAATCAAAATCATGGTGAACTACTTCTCTTTACCATAATTTTGATTTCTTCAAACGAATTTCCTAACATACATTCCAGAGGGATAATAGTGAAGTCTTGACCATTTAAACACCAATTCCTTAATCCTTACGAAGAAAATCCTTATCCATAGAATGTGAGACTCCGATTAACCAATCACATTAAAAAAACAATTTTTAGACAGACTAAGATCAGCACTTTCACTTTTTTCCCCTGCTGTGTGCAGTGGCTAAGGTTCTGATTAAGTCATTTATACGCATGACCACATCAGAAAGGGAATATTAACTTTAAGGATTAGCATTTGGCTGTAAAATATGACAAAGTGGTGTTTGTTGGATGAGGTTAGTACGGGATAAAAAGTTAACTTTAAATATTATTGAACATTACTTTACAAGGTCGGTGGAAGCATCTCCAATTCCCTTGACCAATGCAAAACTTTAACAGAATGTTTGGTTGGAGGAGAACGGAGGGGAGGGGAGGGGAGGGATTTTTAAAATCTAATCTTGTTTGGTTCAAACTTTAGGAGGGGAGGGGAGGGAAATGGAGGGGAGCAAAATCCCTCCAACCTTAATTTTTTGTTCCCCCCAAAAGTGGGGGAATTAGGAGGAGAAATAACCCTGCACAAATTTAAAAATTACAATTTTTTATCCGCCGATGCCGCCCCCCTCTCCAGTCTCTCTCTGCCACTGCCGCCGCCTCCTTCTCAGCGATGCTGCCCCCCTGCATCCGCAACACAGCCGCAATCCCTTCTTCATCACCAATTGAATCAATCAGACCCTTCTTCTAAACAATCTTTGCTTCATAGGATTGTCGAAAAGCACACGTAGCAGTTTTTCTGTGTTCTTCTTGTTGCGTCATGTTTAGAATTCCAGGCTTTGTTAATTCTGCAAAATGTTATAAACCAGGTCCCGGAGCTTGATTGGCGAATTGGTTAATAGCTTTAAACGAAAATTGAACTGGCTTGAGCATGCCTATCATGGCATCGCTGTTCGGCGAATTGGTTAATAGCTTCAGAAATAACGTTGTTGGCCCTTACGTTGTCAACCAAGTTTACTTATCAATTTAATGAGCTTACCGGTGATACATGAACTTAGCTTTGTTTTATAGCACAGTCCTAATATCATCTATTATTGCAATTCAAAGTCATGTGTATGATGTATCTTTGGTTGTGTTGATGCAATAATGGCTTAAGCTGATTGCAGGTATGTAAATATATAAAAAGGTATAAAAGTAATTTTAATTATAAAATCATGATGAATCAAATAAAAAAAAGTTATTTTCCCTCCCCTCCCCTCCTATGAACCAAACGTAATAAGTATTAAAATCTCTCCCCTCCCTTCCCCTCCCCTCCTCTCCCCTCTATTAAAATCCCTCCCGTCCCCTCCCCTCCTTTGAACCAAACAGTATGTAAATGAAAGTACAGAATTAGAAGTCGTGGTCAATACTATTTTTTCTTGTAAGTGTTGGTTTAACTGATGTAAAACATTAAACGAAAGTAAATTACACTACGGTGTCGGTCCGCTACTTATCATCATGCTAATTTGCTATTAGCGTCGACTGCGACGAAAGTAAACCAACGACCAATTTAGTGTGATTGAGGCTAGTTGAACTCAGTCTGACTCATAACATAGCCTCGATAGGGCGACACTATTCTTTGAGGTTTCTCCATCCCATTGTCCATATAAGTCCCCTCCACCCCCTCAAACTCTACCCTCACGCTTCTCCTAACCCTCACCCGCGCCCCAAGGCCGTGGAAGCATATCTCCAAAGTATGTTGTGATCTTTGTCAAAGTAAATACTAGTCTTTCATTTTTTCTTTCTTTGCAGGATGGCTTCATTCTTCATTTACCTTGCCTCTATTTGGGTTATGAAGTAACATTTCTAGAGTTCTTAAGCATAAATTTGGAAAGTAATTATTTTGACCGATGAAAAACGTTAAATAAGAAAGTAAAAAATTAGAAGTCAAAGCCAACACTAATTTTTCATTTTTAGCATCGGTTCAACCGATGCACACTAATTCACTATCAGTGTCGATTATGATGAAAGTAAAACCAGCGACCAACTTCGTGTGCTCAACGCTGAGTCGGACCCATCTCGTAGGTCCAAAATGTAGCTTCGGTCGGGCCGACGCTAATCATCGAGGGTTTCTCCGCCCATCATCCACTTAAGCCCCATCCACCCTCTCCCGCCTCAAACCCTACTCTCATGCTTCTTCTAACCCTCACCCGCGCCCCAAGGTTGCTGGAAGCATATCTCCAAAGTATTGTGTGATCTTTGTCAAAGTAAATACTAGTCTTTCTTTTTTTCTTTGCAAGATGGCTTCATTCTTCATTTACCTGGCCTCTATTTGGCTTATGAAAAGCATAAAATTGGAAAGTAATCCATTTGTATCATGATTTTTGCAGTATGATATTCCTCAAATTGGTCACTTGACATGCTAAAAACACTATTTAATTTGTTGAGATTCTTACGTGACGTAATTAAGAAACTAACAAAGATGTAATTAAGAAACTAACAAAGATAACAATTCAATAAAACAACTCCACAACATAAATGAAATACCACAGACCTCGTGAAATCTCACATAATTTTTATGTATATTTACTCCTATAATCATTAGAAAAACTATGAACAATGTACTTAAATCATATATGAAATGTTATTTTCTTAGTATTATGTTTGACATTAAAGCATTTCCATGCTAAAATATTCCTCAAATTGGTCACTTGATCAATCATCACATGACTTCAGAAAAATAGTAAAGCAACCAAACTAATTGTAGAAGAACTACTACTTTATATTTTTAATACTGATCCAATCAAACAGATACCACCCGTTTCTATTTTGACACTAAAAGGATTTCTGATGAATGGAAGACTCCTCTCTCTGCATCTTCAATTGTTTGTAGAAGTTCCCAATGAAGGCCTCAGCTTTTGCAAACAACTCTTGCCCCAAAACTCCCCCAATCTCCTCTTCTGCCTCATGTTCTTCTTCATCCATGGTTTCTGCATCAGCTTCTCCACCTCCAATGAAGAAAAGGCTAGGCCTTGAAAGACACTTTTGCACCTTCTCCACTATGGTGACACAAACATCCCTCTGGGATACTGCAGACTTTTCAACAGCCTTAAGCTCTTCTTTGACAATTTCTGAGGTTCCATTTACACAAGTGGTGATGGGAGCTTCTATTTTCTCAGTAAATAAGGCTTCTGGCCTTGAAGGACAATTTTGAACCACATTGTTCATTTTTCTGACAAAAACAATCCTCTGGCTCTGGGGTGCTGCAGAGTTTTCAACACCCTTCAGCTCCTTTTTAACATGTTCTGTGGTGGAAGCTTCTTTTTTCTCAGAAGAGGATTCAGATTCATTCCTGTGTTCTAAAGAGCTGGAAAAAACTGAAAGGAGGCCAGCTTCAGCACCCAGTGCAATGATGGTGAAGTTCAAGATGAAGTACAAGAAGGTAGGCCTTAGGGAGGAAGGTAAAAAGGGTGTGATAACAAGAAGAACTAGAACAAAGAGTACTAGAACTTGAGATTTCTGAATCTTGTTCATGGCTTTAATTGGTGAATGAGAAGGAGAAAGATATATTTTGAGGATGAAAAAGATGTTCTGTTTGTAGTTTGAAGTAGTTGGAATAAAGAAGTGTGGGGTTCTGGATGAATATATACAGGCCGATGACAAGTCGCTAGCATTTAACTAATGATGATTGTGATAACGGGTTTGAATTGTTTGTATGAGCCAAAAATTCACCAACCTTTATTATCACTGTTGTACACCAGAAAAAATATATTCACACATAAAAGAGGGTAAAAGACATATATTAAGGTGGAATAGTTATGACATGTGTTTCGAAATCCTTTTTTTATTATTATCCGATATCTAGTCACATTAAGATGTCGTCAGATTCGAGAAATAGTCACAGTTAAGACTTTTCATCTCTTATTTAGAGTGTATTATGTGGGGATTGAATTGAACCCGAGAGTTCTTCCCACACACTCAACTTGTATTGTCAACTGAGCTACCTCTCTTAGGTGTTTCGAAATCCTTTTAATTATGAAGTCAAAATTATTTTGCCTAAAGAATTTTTGAATACCGGAAATTAAAGAAAAGAGAAATTAATTTAATTATGAGTCATTATATATAAAACTCGTGAATACACAATTATCATTTGACGTACATGTTTATCAGCCGTTTTTTACCGTCTCAAAAAAAAAACTATAAAAAAAAGTGTTTAGCGAGAGAGTTTTTACTTTTTACCATCCTCCAATAAACATACAAGTTATATGACTAGAACTCCAAAATTGGCAGGATTTGTTATTTTTAAATACACTGTAAATTATTTACGTATGGCGGACATATGTCTCCACCTATAAATCATTATTTTTCAAAGATGCAAGAGAAGAGGGTGAATTAAAATGGAAAATAATATGGCATGTCTAGCTACATACACTATTTCATGTTTCCTCTCTTATCCCTCCAATTTGCAGTTAACAGAGGGGATCCCACTTTTAATGAAAGAGAATTTTTTTCTACTGAGGTGTCATGTTTTTATTGGAGGGACAGAAAAAAGCAAAGCTAATTTCAATTTAGACTTATAGTACAAGTCTAGAAATTACAGTTATAATAAGATTGAGAATGCTGGAAATTATAATAAAATTCTCAAGCTGTAGGAAATATCTGTTAATTTACGAACGTCGGCAGCAATATAAAGAAAGGATGCTTAAAAATCTAAGAAAATTCTGAAGCAGTTGGAAATATCTCTGTCAAATCACAAATTTTGGCAGCAATCACCTAATAGTAATGTCTTCTAGTGTACAGTATGTGTACAATGAGGTGTTCTATGTGATACCACAAACCACTTCATTAGTCGACATAACTCAAGTCAATTTTCAGGTTCCAACTTAATTAACGTGTCGTGAGCTAGTTACTACTTACAAGATAAAAGATATTCTACTTTGTTTTTTTTTTTTGAACAGGTGATTCTACTTTGTTGACCAAAATAAACATGGTGATTTTATTCAACTCAAAAACAAAGTTGAAAATCTCTCATTCTTAAATTTAAAGCAAAAAATTAGCATTAGTTTCGATTTCAATGTCAATCTTAGTGTCAGCTAAATCGATGCAATAATAATGTGAAGTGTTGGTTTTAAACTTCATTCCACTTAAAGATAGTGTGCATGTTAGCGTTTAATTCTCGACCGTTAGCGTCGGCCTCACCGACACTAAAATCACCAACTAAATTTGTGTGTTAATGTCCACCAGTCCATCAACGACGGTGCCCAACCGATGCTAAGATCACCGGCCAACTTAGAGTTGATTATGACCAACGCTAACGTAAAGTGCATCTAGCTCATCTCATCAGTCAAAAAATTAGTTTGGTCTAACTAACATTAACCTTGAACGATATCCCCACCCAATCATCCTTATAAGCTCGCTGAAAACCCTCAAAACCCTCAAACGCTCGATCACACTCTCGAACTTGTGGTGTGAATTGGATTGAGTTCTTACCTTGTTCTTTTATTTTTACTTCTTCCACTATTTGTTTAAGAATAATTAATCCCTAACCTTTGATAGTGGTCCAGAGAAACTAAGTCAGTTTAAATTTATGAACTAGACTCCTGGTTAGTAGTGCTCACGTGAAAGATGAGTATTGCATTAAAGATTATAAATTTAAGTGTGAATCGAGCATGACTAAATCCTTATCATAAGGATGAACATTAATAATGGTAAAACGTGGTTAGAAGTTAGAAGATAGTGTTGAGCATTACATACAGATTTTTATGACAATACTAAGAGCAATGGATAGGATAGAGGTCGATAACAATATTCGGTTAGGGTGTTTGTTCGAATCAATAATGACCACTGTTTTCTCTGAGTTGAAAGAGGTGATTGTGAATCTCCTTGCTCTACAGCTAATTCGTTTAGAGAGGTTAAAATCTCATCTAAGCTTGTTGTTAACTACGTTGAATTAGTGGAAACCACTCCACTGCGAAAATATCTAATGATGTTTGGTTAATTAATTTTTAGAGTATACAAGCATCTGACGACTGTGAACTTCTCTCAACTCATGGAGCAAATAATAGAAATATTGAAATATGTGGTGGGAATATACTGACACATTGTTGAGCCAAGATTTCTAATGCTACAATTATCGACACCGGTGTTAGAAGGATGCTTCCTCGACAGGAAGAACCACGACGGAGCTCGAAACCCATCAGGCAACACTTTCCCCAAAGTCAGGAAAGTGAAGGAAAACTCGACAAACCGGCAAACGCGACGAAAGAGGCAGTTACCAAAGGTGGGCAATTATCAGCACGTGTGCGTACCCACGATGCCACAAGCAGCGGTGGTTACCCACGATTCAAGGCTACCCACGTCGCAAGCGAACCAATCAAAGTCACGTGCACAAATCCACCGGCTAAACGTGGGGTAAGGCGCCAAAATTCAAACCCACGAAGCCATCATGCATTGAAAAAAAACCGCCAAGAACGTGGAAGAAGAAGCAGCACTATAAATAGGAAAAGCAGTAGCAGAAAAAGAGGTTCCCAACTCAAGCTCTGAAAATTCACCAAAAAGCTCCAAATGTCCGCATCAATGAGACTCAAGGAGCAAAACGTGATGATGGAGGAGTATGTTGCAGAACCAACACTTTAGTTTTCTTGTATTTAAGCTTGTTAATTCCCAGTTCCTTTATGCATTTTCCTGTCGAAATCAACATTTCTTGTAGCTTTTGTGTTATTTTGATGTATGTGGTTTCTTTGTAATCGACCCGTGCTTAATGAAATTTAGTTCTATTTAACCGATTCATTGTTGTCGAAAAACACTCACACGCACACAACACTTTGGCAAAGCGTTTTCTCAAAAGGACCCTGAATCTAAACTTCCTTTAGTCGAACTAAGAGGATATTTGTTTACCAAAAATCCGTGTAAACAAATTGGCACGCCCAGTGGGACCGTTTTTGTGAAAACTAAGTTTGACAGAAGCTTTTTGTGTGTTTTGTTTGCTGCATGCTACTTGGTATTTGTTACTTGCCCTGGTTGTGATTTACGTTTTATATGCACCTGAGAAGTGGTAAGACTGTAAGTATGGCAAGCAGTCGAGGAAGAACCTCCCCTCAAGGGTCTAACGTGGGTAATCAGAGCAGCCCCGGGGGAAGTAGCGGTAACAATAATGAAGAAGTGTCTACTGGAATGGGGCATGACACCAGTATGCCAACCCAGAACGTGGCAATTTCCGCAGTTGCAGAAATGCCTGTATCTACATCAGTACAGGCACAAATTGTTCCAACGGTTACGAGGGAAAACATGCCTTATGGTATGCCTACGTCTATGATGCAAGGCATACAAGGCACGTATTCGACATTCCCTGAAAATGTTCCCCCATTCAGCATACCCCCTTTTGGGGCAAATGGAACAATGCTAAATTTAGGGAGTCGAGTTAGCCCTCCTATTCCTGGATCTAGTTCACAAATTTACTTATCTACAGGTATGAATACTGGTTCACTTCAAGCCATTAGGCAGCAAGTCGACGATAGTAACCATGAAATGGTCAACATGTTGTCTCGTCAGATAGGTGAGATAATTAATCCTGTGCTCCAAAACAATAATGCCAATAATCAGCATTTGGCACGACAGATGGATCGTTTGGCGACAGCCCTGGGGGCACCAGTCGAAATCCAACCGGCACCAGGGGTTAACCAGATTCCAGCGCCTAACCATGCCCCCGCTCCTGTGCGCTATCAAGCGCCACAACACCAAAACATGGGGGCAAACCCTTTGTTTGGGGGAAATGAGGTAGTGCAACCACCATTACAAAATGTGTACATGGTGAACAGGGATGAGCACGCTGATGGTGTACTAGAACGAATTCGACACCAGAATGCTGGGGGGCAACAAAATGTTGCTGCTGTGGTGGAACAATTGTTGAACCAACATGGCTTCAACGTGGGTTTCGCGAATAGACCCCATTTTGTGTCGGCCTTTACAGAGGAAGTTCTCGAATCAGAACTTCCTCGAGGCTGGAAGGTCCCCAAATTCACTAAGTTCTCGGGGGATTCAGGAGAGTCCACTGTAGAACACATAGTCAGGTACCAAATCGAAGCAGGGGACTTAGCCATCAATGAAAATTTAAAAATGAAGTACTTTCCGAGCTCCTTAACTAAGAATGCATTTACCTGGTTCACCACCCTCGCTCCTAGGTCAGTCCATACATGGGCCCAGTTGGAAAGAATTTTCCATGAACAGTTCTTTAGGGGAGAGTGCAAAGTGAGTTTGAAGGATTTGGCTAGTGTCAAAAGAAAGCCAGCAGAATTCATTGATGACTATCTAAACAGGTTTAGGATGCTTAAATCTCGATGTTTCACTCACGTCCCTGAACACGAGTTAGTTGTCTTAGCCGCTGGTGGTTTAGAGTATTCTATTAGAAAGAAAATCGATACTCAGTACATTCGAGATATGTCTCTGCTCGCAGATAGAGTGAGGCACATCGAATTACTAAAGGCCGAAAAGTCTGAGGAAAGGGCCAAGACTACTAAGTGGCCAAAGAAGGAAAAAGTGGCGTACATAGATGCTGATCCAGTATGTCAAAGTCCATGTGTCTATCGAGAAGTCCCTGCAGACGTCGACTTAAATGATGTCAATCTGGCTGAACTTCAGTCAGGCGATCCTTATGTTTGTAAAGCATTGAAACCACGTGAAAACAAACTTGGGGAGGAAAACCCCAAAAACACGATTCCTGCTGTGAAAACTTATACTTTTGATGTGACCAAATGTGATGCAATTTATGATATACTTGTGACTGATGGTTTACTTGTGGTCCCTAAAGACCAAAAGCTTCCTTCTCCTGAACAGAGGAAGGGGAAGAAATATTGTAAATACCATAACTTTTTTGGTCATTGGACCTCACAATGTGTTCGTTTCAGGGATCTTGTGCAGGGGGCATTGGACTCAGGGAGACTCAAGTATGATGAAAATTCCAAAAACCAAATGAAGATCGACTCTGACCCACTGCAGATAGCTGAGGCCAACTATGTAGAGCCTTTCTACATTGGCATGGTCGACATTTCCGAAAAGCTAGGTCTGGGCTTGACACTTGGAGAGGCAAAGGAAGAAAACATTGCTGTCGACGAGCCAGAGGTCGAGAAAGAGGTGAGCTTAGAAGAGGTTTACCCCAAGGCCGGAGAGACTCTCGTCGAGTTTCTATCCCGGAGCAAAGATGGCGAGAAAGAAGTCATGCTGTGCCCTCGATGCAGCGCCATTTTCGACAAATCTGCAGCCAAGGCCTACCAAGATTCAGAAATGAAAAGGCATTATCAGGACAAAGTGCCTGTATCTAGGAGGTTGAAATATCCCCATGAAGAGTGGGTTGAAAGAGGCCAGGAACTCGATGGCCATAAAGACCAGAAGCCGAGAAACAGAGCCAAGACTTACGTCCCTGATGCTGGGTTACCAAAAAACCAATGGTTTAGGCCAGCGCCTCCAAAGCCAAGACAACACCAAAAATGGCAGAAAATCGACTTGGGCCAGGGATCCTCTTACATCAACAATTCCCGTGTGTCACGAAGCTACTCCTATGGTTCTGGGAACTATTATGCTCCCGAGCAAATGACCAGAACTCAGTTCAGACGTTTTCTGAGGAAAAGGAAAGCTGAGAGGGAAAGAGGTGGCAAGTTCGTTCACTATGGGACATAAAGCCAGAAGACAACCCTCGCAACGAACCTAGTGTGGCGTCGATTATTAATCAACTGGATCACGCCATCAAACAAGGAACAACTGTGCCACCAAATCCAGCTAAGGAGAAAGGGAAGGATGTTGTCGAAGATGAGGATGAAGACATGCTTGAGGATTTCGATGACAGTGATGGGGAAGACCTTAACATCATCTGCATAGTGTCTATCTTACCCGCTGAATTCGACAGAATCTCAGAGGTCACCGAAATTGAAGAAGACTACTACGATGAAGAAGAGCCAGATGATAACCCCTTGTGCTACTACGTGATGCAAAAAGGATCCGTCGAAGACGAAAGAGCTATATTCCAGAGGCCAACAGAGCAGATGAAAAGCCACTTGAAGCCGTTATTCGTTTGGGCAAAAGTCGACGAAAAAGGAGTCAATAAAGTCCTTGTCGACGGAGGGGCCACAATCAATTTAATGCCTAAGTTTATGCTCAAGAAGTTGGGCAAAACTGAAGCAGACCTAATCCCTCACGACATGGTACTTTCCGATTATGAAGGGAAAACAGGCTCTTCCTTAGGAGCAATTATGTTGAACATAACCATAGGAACGGTAGCCCGTTCTACATTGTTCATTGTGGTGCCTTCAAAAGCCAACTACAACCTGCTATTGGGGAGAGAATGGATCCACGGCGTGGGGGCAGTGCCCTCAACTCTGCACCAACGTATCTCCATTTGGAAATCAGATGGGGTCGTCGAGAATGTGCAAGCAGACCAAAGCTACTACTTAGCGGAAACAGGTTACGTCGGCAAAAAGAATTTCGAGAAGAGTTTAGCTACAATTGCTCCTCTAGACACAGTGGCTAATCAATATTTCAATCCATACTCGGAGTATTCAGTGACATTGGATCCCATCAGGGGATTAAACCTTACTGAAGCTTACAAACCTGATGCCATGAGTGGATGGCACAGCGATGAAGAAAAGGATGCCACTACTGAGTGGCAAAATGATGTTAAAGATGATTAATTCGAGCCTAGCTCGAATCTCGGCTTACGCAGCCGAAAACAGAATAAGGACGGTCTTAGAGGCCGCAAGAATAGCCAAAGAAATGGCTATTGATGATGCCAATGTCTCGATTCTGCCTGTCGAAATGACATCTCAGGAGGAGGCAACAACAAATAAGGATAACACGTGCATAGAAGAAAACGAGCAGAGTGTCGATGAATGCGAATTCGAGGACCTTCGCGATTTGAGGCTAGATTGCATCTATGATGACGGTCCATTAGGATTCGAGAAGCCAGTGGTCGACGTTTCCAAGAGAATGGAAGCACAAGACCCTTTGGAAGAAGTGGACTTGGGTGATGGCTTAGAAAAGAGGCCAACATACATCAGTGCTCTTATTGACCCAGAGTTAAAGGATAAGATGATGAAATTACTCAAATAATTCAAAGATTGTTTCGCTTGGGACTACGATGAAATGTCTGGCCTCAGTCGAGAATTGGTGGAATTGAAGTTACCCATCAAAGAAGACAAGAAACCAGTCAAGCAATTACCCAGGAGGTTCCATCCAGATGTGTTGGTAAAAATCAAGGAAGAAATCGAAAGACTCCTCAGGTGTAAATTTATCAGAACGGCTCGATATGTGGACTGGTTAGCCAACGTGGTTCCAGTGATCAAGAAGAACGGAAAGATGAGAGTTTGCATCGATTTTCGAGATCTTAACGCTGCCACTCCAAAAGACGAGTATCACATGCCTATTGCTGAGATGATGGTGGATTCAGCTGCTGGTCATGAATACTTAAGCTTGTTGGATGGTTACTCAGGTTACAACCAAATCTTCATAGCAGAAGAGGATGTGTCGAAAACAGCTTTTCGATGTCCTGGTGCCTTGGGGACATACGAGTGGGTGGTCATGCCATTTGGGTTGAAAAACGCTGGCGCGACCTACCAAAGGGTAATGAATACCATTTTTCATGATTTTATTGAAACTTTCATGCATGTTTACTTTGATGATATTGTGGTGAAATCCCCATCAAGGGATGACCATTTGTTGCATCTAAGGAAATCCTTTGAGAGGATGAGAAAATATGGCTTGAAGATGAATCCCCTTAAATGTGCGTTTGGTGTTATTGCAAGTGATTTTTTGGGTTTTGTGATGCATAAAAAGGGCATCGAGATCAACAAAAACAAAGCTAAAGCCATTCTCGACACAAGTCCACCAACCAGCAAGAAACAACTGCAATCATTATTAGGAAAGATTAACTTCCTAAGGAGATTCATTGCCAACCTCAGCGAGAAGACCAAATCATTCTCCCCACTTCTCCGACTTAAAAAAGAAGATGCGTTCCGCTGGGAAGCAGAGCACCAAAAAGCATTCGATGAACTCAAAGTGTACTTGTCCAGCCCGCCTGTAATGGCACCACCCATAGGAGGAAAGCCAATGAAGCTGTATATTTCTGCCACGGATGAAACCATTGGAAGCATGTTGGCTCAAGAAGATGAAGATAGCAAGGAAAGAGCCATATTTTACTTAAGCAGGGTGTTGAATGATGCAGAGACTCGATACACCATGATCGAGAAATTGTGCTTATGCTTGTACTTCTCTTGTGTAAAGCTGAAATATTATATAAAGCCAATCGATGTAATGGTTTTTTCTCATTATGATATAATAAAGCACATGTTATCTAAACCTATCTTGCATAGTCGAATTGGTAAATGGGCTCTGGCCCTAACCGAATATTCCCTCACTTATGCCCCACTAAAGGCAGTTAAGGGGCAGGCAATTGCTGATTTCCTAGTAGATCATACTTTGCCTAAAGAAATTATAACTTATGTGGGCATCCAACCTTGGAAGCTATTTTTCGACGGTTCCAGCCATAAAAATGGCACCGGAATCGGGATATTCATAGTATCCCCAGGGGGCATCCCCACGAAATTCAAGTTTAGGATCAAGAATAATTGCTCGAACAATGAGGCCGAGTATGAGGCATTGATATCAGGCCTCGAAATCCTGATAGCCTTTGGGGCAAAGAATGTTGTCGTAAAAGGAGACTCTGAGTTGGTAATAAAGCAACTTACCAAGGAGTACAAATGCGTCAGTGAAAATCTAGCTAGGTACTACACGAAAGCTAATAATTTGTTGGCCAAATTCGACGAAGCTGGGCTAAGCCATGTTTCCAGGGTAGACAATCAAGAGGCCAATGAATTGGCACAAATCGCGTCAGGATATATGGTCGATAAGTGTAGGCTAAAAGAGCTTATCGAGGTCAAAGAAAAACTAAACCCCTCTGACCTCAACATCCTGGTCATTAACAATATGGCACCTAATGATTGGAGAAAACCAATTGTTGATTACTTGCAAAATCCTGTGGGCACTACGGACAGGAAGACAAAGTACAGGGCAATGAGCTATGTCGTCATGGGAAACGAGCTATTCAAGAAGAATGTCGACGGAACGCTACTGAAGTGTTTAAGCGAAGACGACGCGTTCATAGCGATCTCGGCTGTTCACGATGGGTTGTGTGGTGCCCACCAGGCAGGAATCAAGATGAAGTGGATCCTATTTCGACAAGGGATGTACTGGCCCACTATCATGAAAGATTGCATGGAGTATGCCAAGGGATGCCAAGATTGCCAGAAACATGCAAGGATACAACATGTACCAGCAAGTGAGTTACACTCAATCATTAAACCTTGGCCATTCAGAGGATGGGCTTTAGACCTAATTGGCGAGATTAACCCATGTTCTTCTAGGCAGCATAAGTACATAATAGTGGCCATAGATTACTTTACCAAATGGGTAGAGGCAATTCCTCTGCAAAATGTTACCCAGGACACGGTGATCGATTTCATCCAGAATCACATAGTGTATCGTTTCGGGTTACCTGAGTCACTTACTACAGACCAAGGCACAGTATTTATAGGTCAAAAAGTGGCATCGTTCGCAGAGTCTTGGGGTATAAAATTCCTAACCTCAACTCCTTATTATGCTCAAGCGAATGGTCAAGTAGAAGCGGCCAACAAAACATTAATCTCCTTGATTAAAAAACATGTCGGTCGAAAACCTAAAAGCTGGCACCAAACGTTAGGCCAAGTGCTTTGGGCTTACAGGAATTCACCTAAGGAAGCTACCGGAGCAACGCCATTTCGACTAGCATACGGCCAAGAGGCGGTGTTACCAGCAGAAGTATATTTACAGTCATGTAGAATCCAAAGGCAAGAAGAAATTCCAAGTGAAGACTATTGGAATATGATGCTTGACGAGTTAGTCGATCTCGATGAAGAGAGACTATTGGCATTGGATACCTTAACCAGGCAAAAGGATCGCGTTGCTAAAGCTTATAATAAAAAGGTTAGAGCTAAATCTTTTATGCCTGGTGATTACGTATGGAAGGTTGTCCTACCAGTCGATAAAAGGGATAAACGTTACGGAAAGTGGGCCCCAAACTGGGAAGGCCCTTTCACAGTTGAGAAAGTACTTTTAAACAACGCTTATTCGATTAAGGAATTAGGAGGTCGAAATCGACAAATGACGATAAATGGCAAATACTTAAAAACGTATAAGCCAACGTTGCATGAAATAAACATCGAATAAGGAAGTGAAAGAAAATAAATTGCCAAAACTCGAATGTTTTATTAATTAGAATGAAGCATTACAACTATGGCAAAAAGCTCTAAAAGGGAAGATTGGCCCTATAACTATTGTATCTGGCCCTAAGAGGCTCTATGCGCCTTAAGACATCCTCTTGTTGAGATTCCAGTCGCGATTTCTCCTGTCGAAGATCCAGCTCCTCACGGGCAGTGGTAGAAAGCTTGTCCACCAAGGCTTTCAGAGCTCCCACACTCCCCTCAGGGTCCACTTGGCTCAGAGCAGCCCTCAACGCCTCGAATTCCTCCATCTTCTCATCTATTTGGTGTTCAGCAAAGAACACTCGAGCCGTGAGTTCCCGGTGTTCTTCATACAGGGGCACCGCTTCATGCAGAAGGCCCAGAAACTCCAGGAGAGGGGTTTTTACAGAGGCAATAATATTCCTCTGCAGAAGCTGGTTGATGAGCCCAGTAAGCTCTTCAGCCAAAGAAAGGAAGGAATGTAATTCCCAAAACAGGTCTTGGTCAAAGGCCAAGCTCCGGATCTGATTAAGGATACGACGACTAGCCATGATTAAGGGAGGTTGCCAAAAACAGGAAAGGAATTCTGGAAAAGAAGCAAGGAAGAGTTTGAAGAAGTTACTGAAGAGAAGTGACCAAAAACGCTCTATTTATAGTATAACAACAAAGGAGTGCATTAATTAGTGGCAATCAGCTGCCAACTCTTCATCTTATGGTTACAGGCCACGTAAATTACCACTACCATCGTAAATGGCTTTGGCCTTTAATGAACAAAGACTTTCATTGAATCAAGAAAACGTGGTGTAAGATTGCAATAAATTGGCTTATTTCCCAGAAACCAAGCAACGACTACGTAAAGGGTGCAATGGAGTTTGAACGGCGCAACAATAAGTGAATAGCCGTCTGAATAAATGCATAGTGGAAACTGAAAAGACTTGGCAAATTAAACGTCAAAATTATATGGCCTACGTGCCAAACCATTGTCGAAATATTACATGCAAGTCGGCACCGAGAGCCATGGTTAGAATAGTGCCATCATTACAGACTGATAAGAGAAAATCTTAAAGCAGAAATTTAAAAGAATTCAAGCGATCAGCAAAGGTGGCAATCTTGGCATCGAGATCCTTCTTCACGGCCTGGTCAATCTCCAACTCCTTGATAACATCTTTTGTCGAGATGATCAGAGCTTTGGATTCCTTAGTAAGCGCATCCAACTGAGCTTTCACAGCAGGGCCTTCCTCGACCAAATCAGCTCGCTTTTTCTCCAACTTGGCAATCTCTCGATGCAGCTCCTCAAGTTTAGTGTCGACATCAGAAATTTCATCTGCAATTAAAACCTTCCTAGCAGTGAATTTCTTAAAGTCTTCTTTTATCGCTGCAACTTGAGCTTTACCAGAAGAGACTTTTGCTTCCTTGAGGCTGACAGCTTGGCCAACGTCCTTGACTTGATGAAAAGTGGCTAAAGCATCCACTAAGAAAGATTGAAGGTTGGCCATAGCAGCAGCCTGATGAGAATCAAGCTTTTGGCCAAGTAGGAAGGCAAGCAATTCCTTAGTAGCATGACTCGCTTGAGGGTCAACTTGAATCTGGTCGAGAAATCCGCTGGCGAAGACAATAGCCTTCAGCCGACCCATGCTCTCCTCGATTTGCTGAAGGTTGGCCACCCCACTAGATTGAGCAGTCTCAGCAGTGGCATCAGCTTGATGGGTGGAGAATCCCATTCCAAGGTGCCATCGAGAAAGCAATCCAAAGCTGCCAGCGGGTCCTCCTCAAATAAAGTGTCAAGCTTTTCACTAGACACATGAGATGAAGAGCCACCCTTGGCTTGAGACGAAGGTTGCACAATGGAAGGCGACTTTGGAGGAGGCATGGGGTTATCGTCCTTGCCTGGAAGAGCTTCTGCTTCGCGAATGGGAGAGGTTGCACCTTGAGTTTCCTACAAAAGAAAAAAAAAACCTCTTTAATGCCCTCTTCGATAAAGTAAAATGCACAGTTAAGGAACCAACAGAACATGGAAAAGTGTAAGGGTACCTGGCAAGTGGACTCCTTAGAAGGACTTGAGTTGGTAGAGCTCTTGGAACGGCGGGGAGATTTGTGACTAGACTTGCTCCTAACCTTCCTCCTTCCCTCAGATGTCGAGGTCTTTTTAGCCGAAGACGCGGCCTTGGGAGGCTTCTCGACACCCTCAGCTTTGGATTTTGCAGGGTTGGGAGCTGGAGAATTTTCATGGGAGGGAGGATTAGAAATGGAATGCTCAGGGACATCAGCCTGAGGAAAAGAACAAAACACGATCAGACTAGGAAATCATAGATCAAAATGTCACAAGGTATTCTCGAGAATAAGAAACCTACCTGAATAGCGGCATCACCATCACCTTCTTTGCCATCGCCTTCAGCCTGAGCGTCAGACACCAATGTAGAAGCCTTGCTAGCTGTGGAAGTACCAGCCCCTTTGGCTTTCTTTTGGCCAACCGAAGCAGCAGGTTTAGCCTTCCTTTTTCGACTCTGTCGAAAAGAACTTTAGTCGAGACCCCAAAGAGGCCAAAAGAAAGGAAAAGCCAAAAGGAAAATACCTTAAGTTTGTCAGCAAGGCTGACATTATCATCCTCATCATCATCATCATCATCGTCCTCAATCACGACTGGCTTGTCCTTAGAAGAATGAGCCACCGGGGAAATAACTTGAGGAGCTGCTTGGGTAATGACTTCAGCTGTAAACAGAAAGGGGAATTAAGAGGTAAAACAGGAGAACCTAGGCCAAGTCGAAATATTACCTTGACCAATACGCATGTTCAGCGATATGTGGTTGAAGATTTCGACGGGCACATGATACGGAAAGTTCCATAAGTGGTACTTGGTCCAAGTCACTCGCTTTCGAGGAGGTAGAGCTTGATTGGCCAACACATTTATATTTACATGGTCAACCCATTTGGGCAAGACCGGTGGAAAGGCCAATGCAAACCTACTCGTGGGCAAAGATGGGAACCTAAAGCCAGTTTTTCGAATAACAAAAGATAGACCTTCCTCACCAGGAGGAATAACTAACTTGGATTTTTTGGCTTTAAATTCCCATTTTTGCCTTAATACCTGAGCTGCTTTTGCAACCGTATCTCGAAGGCGAAGAGTTGGGTAATATACTACACCAAAGAACTCTTGAAAGGATCGAATTTCTGCCAGGTGCATACCTTTGGTCTTCTTGAGATCCTGCTTCTGTAAAAGAAAAGCATCTGTCATGCATTGCAGAGAATCTACGAGGGGCTTCGAAATTTGGGCCCAATACCCAGACCACCAGGATTTGAAAGCATTAGTAGCATAATACGAAGGAGCGTAGGTGAAGGGGCTCAGGTTGAGAAGTTTCTTGTTATAGAAATGAACAGTCGTGTCAAAAGCAGAAGCCCTCTTAATAGCCCCGGGATACAGGACTAGACTCTTGTCGAACAAAGTGTTGGGTAGAACTTGGCTAAGCCCAAATTGTCGAGAAACCAATTGAGGGTTGTAGCCACATAAAGTGTAGTCACTGCTAGCAAAGCCTACAGTTAAAACCCTAGGAGATAGGAGGGTCCTCCAGAGTGTAATGTGATGCTCTTTAGGCAATGCAGAATCAGAAGCATTTGGGTAAGAATTCCTCAGCCAGAAAGGGCCACGAATAGCCTTGCTATAAGGAGAGAAACTGGAGCGATAATGCTTCAGCTCAAGAAACATGGTAAAGTACTTTCTGAAATCAGCTTCAAAACTCGACGCATCATAAGCAGGGGTCAGGGTCTCTAGCCTGTGGGCATCAATCCTGGTGTTAGAAACAGCTGGGGGATTATCTTGTACCGGCAGAAGAGATTCGAAGACCGCATTCAACCAAAGTTGAAACAGCCAAAGAGGTCCAGCCGCATTCAGAGAAATGGTCTTGGGATTCCGGATGTCCTCGACAGCTTCATTCAGCATTTGATAGAGGTTGCCAAGAACAAGCCTAGCCATAGCGAGTTGTCGACCCTCGTGGAGCAAGTTGGCTAAGGGCAAAAGCTTGGCAGGTATGCGCAAAGACTTGGTACAGAAAACATAAGCTGAAAGCCAATACAATAGGAACGCGACATGTTCAGCGTCAGACACCTCACCACTCTCGACATAATGGTCCTTGATAAATCGACTAAACGAAATGTTGTCAGTAGGAAGCGAAACGGGTTTAGCAGTTGCAGGTGCGGAGTGATAATCATCACCAATGGGCCATAATCCGGTGATAGCAGCAACATCCAAGAGGGTGGGGGTAATCATGCCAAAGGGAACATGAAGGCAATTGGTAGACCTCTCCCAAAAATAAAGCGCACTCAACAGCATAGCAGGGTTATACGAGATTTGCGATCTCGACAGTTGAATCAAGTCGAGAATCCCGACATCCTTCCAGTGTTGCCTCTTGGCTTCCTCAACCCTATCTAACCCTTTGAGGTAAGCTTTGACGTTAGCAGAAAGGTTAGGGGGAGCTGAACGGAAAGCCCGCTTGGGATCGTTAAGAAATGGCATACGGTAAGAAGGTTGGAATGCCAAAATAAGCTCCTCTCCCCTAATACTAGGATGAAATGACTCATGTCCTTCAGGAAGACTATTGGGCCTATCATGCTTTACTACTTTCAAAGGACCCAAAATGGCGCGTAAAGTACCATTAACAGAGAAAGGAATGAGTACCTGGGATTTCCAAATAGCTCTCTTCTCCGCTTCGTTGGGAGGTTCCGGGATTGCCACGCGTTTGGATTCATCCAACTTAAGCTCAGTGGCCAACGGAATGGTCTGCTCAGGGTCGGAAGCCATTGAAAGAAATGATAGGTATTCCGGAGAAAGTGAAGAGAGATGAAGTGAGAACTCTGGGAGAAAAAGCTGAAAGTTTGGGGAGGAAAGTAAAGTTTGAGCAAGAAACGGCAATAGGGTATTTATAAGCAGAGAGGCAAACGGAACCCAGGCCACATTGTGCATTAATTTATAAAATTTGGGGTCCAAGTGGTTATTTTATTAGCTAAATCAAGTCATGTCTCAGCTTTTTGGTATAGATGGAATCATGGCCCTAAAAAGGCTATAACTGTCAGCTAGTGGAGAGTTATCAGACATTATGGCTGCTGATTGGACCTGAGAATCGAACGGTCAAAAGCACAAAGCATCTGAATCGTTGAGATTGAACGGGTGCGATCAAAAATGCTTGGTGTCTTCAAGCTAGAGCAGTCGACAACCAACATTTTTGGGGGGCAACTGTTGAGCCAAGATTTCTAATGCTACAATTATCGACACCGGTGTTAGAAGGATGCTTCCTCGACAGGAAGAACCACGACGGAGCTCGAAACCCATCAGGCAACACTTTCCCCAAAGTCAGGAAAGTGAAGGAAAACTCGACAAACCGGCAAACGCGACGAAAGAGGCAGTTACCAAAGGTGGGCAATTATCAGCACGTGTGCGTACCCACGATGCCACAAGCAGCGGTGGTTACCCACGATTCAAGGCTACCCACGTCGCAAGCGAACCAATCAAAGTCACGTGCACAAATCCACCGGCTAAACGTGGGGTAAGGCGCCAAAATTCAAACCCACGAAGCCATCATGCATTGAAAAAAACCGCCAAGAACGTGGAAGAAGAAGCAGCACTATAAATAGGAAAAGCAGCAGCAGAAAAAGAGGTTCCCAACTCAAGCTCTGAAAATTCACCAAAAAGCTCCAAATGTCCGCATCAATGAGACTCAAGGAGCAAAACGTGATGATGGAGGAGTATGTTGTAGAACCAACACTTTAGTTTTCTTGTATTTAAGCTTGTTAATTCCCAGTTCCTTTATGCATTTTCCTGTCGAAATCAACATTTCTTGTAGATTTTGTGTTATTTTGATGTATGTGGTTTCTTTGTAATCGACCCGTGCTTAATGAAATTTAGTTCTATTTAACCGATTCGTTGTTGTCGAAAAACACTCACACGCACACAACACTTTGGCAAAGCGTTTTCTCAAAAGGACCCTGAATCTAAACTTCCTTTAGTCGAACTAAGAAGATATTTGTTTACCAAAAATCCGTGTAAACACACATGCAAGTGATCTTCTTGCTTTCCGTGTCGTAACTAAGGTGGAGATCGAATATATGTTCCGTTTTTAGAAACAGTCATGAATTATGGTCCAAACTAATCATGCAAGTTATTGATGGTTTCACTTCTAACCCATTGTTGGAAGTTTCTTCTTGAACATTGTTGATATCCATGATGAAGGCTATTTTAAGTAGTTTCAATTTAATTGTTGACACTCTAAGTTATCCTAATTCCCTTATTTTAAGTCACCCTGAAGTTTAGACTGAGGTGATTAATCTTATTTATCTTTCACTGCCATGATAATCGATGTGGAGTGTACTCGTAACTCTCTAGTCCTAGCAAAATCATATGTCAACCAATTTTTGTAACTATTATAGAAATATTGAAAATTAAAAATTCTACTTCCTCTTTCATTCATTTTATGACCACATCAAGGGTACACAATCATTTGGTGACAGTGAATGTTGTAGTAGAAAGAAGAGCAATATGGTTTTTGAACTCTCTCCAAGAAGTACACCAAGGAAGGTAGTTTTGCTCAAAAACGTGTTCTTTATTTGTTTATCTTATACTTCACTTGAATTGTTGAAGTGAAATACGGTTCTAAAGTTATGAGTGTTTTGAATTATCCTTCAAGACACGAGAAAGGATAATATCTAATGACCATGCAATGTGATAGGCCGATAACTTTAATTAGCTTTTAATTAATTTTAAGCTTAATTATACTTTTGATCCTCCAACTTTGGCCTTCCTGCGAAAATCGTCCCTAAACTTTAAAATTAACAAAAAAAGTCCCTAACGTTTACACTCGGTTGCAAAGTTGGTTTTCCGTCCAATTCCATCCAAAAACTAACGGAATATTCCTCAAAAAATTAATTAAAAAATTTAATCTATTTTTTTGAAAATTAAGTTCTGTCAAATATGTTCATCTTTATCTTCACAACATTCTCCTCCCACTCTCCCTCTCTTCCCCAAACTGCAAGATCAGAAATCAATCTCTCCTACACGTGAACCACCAACAAAGTTCAGTCCAAGGAAATAAAATCAAAAACAAAGAAAAGAGATGAAGCAGAGAGATGGTAAAACTGAGAAGAAGAAGAGATCAAGCAGCCGTCGCTCCAGATCTAACCGTCGTCGCTTCAGATTGACCCGCCGTCGTTACAGATCAACCGTTGTCGCTTCAGATTGAGCCGCCATCTCTCTAGATCGAATAGTTCTCTCTCTCGCTCACTGACCCTTTCCCTCTCTTTCAAAGCCACAACTTGGGACGAAGACTGTGACGCCCGGGGCCGACGAGGGCGGGGAGTGATCGCCGGTGCAGTGAGGCACGGACAAGGAGCAGCTCCTGGCAGGCTTCTAGGCGGAGGGGCACATGAATGAACCGATCTCACACCCGAACAAGAGGTATTCCGAGATTATATAGGGATGGACTATACAGTTGAGGAGGGCATAAACGATTTGATTGGTACTACTCATAACAACAAGATGCATCTTCTTTTCGGGAGCCCAACTCATAAGAACTTCATGGTTAAGTGTGCTAGCCTTGGAGTAATATTGGGATGGGTGACCTCCTGAGAAGTTTTCCCGGGAAGCGCGTAAGTGAGGACAAAGCGCGCTGAAAAGACTCGTGTTGTTAGCGTGAGTCCAGTCGTCAGATCGGGATGTTACAAAGACCACCGCCACTCCAAGTTGCAAACCCTCTGGTGTGGTGGCGTGGAGAGAGGCGGTGGTGATTGTGGTGGGTGGGTTCTGGGTTGGTGGTTTCTGACCTCTGGGTTCTGGGTTGAGGGTGGGTTCTGGGTTGGGGGTGGGTTCTGGGTTCTCTTTTTTGAAATCCTCTTCTATGAATCCCTTCCATATCAAACAGGGAGTTCATAATTTGAAATTTATTTGATTAGGATGCAAAATTTACTATAATTTTTCAATATCTTTGGTATGGTTAGAAGGAATGATGAAGCGAGAGATCTTGGTGTTTGGGTATAAATTGTTGTTGGAAGCCTTGAATCAGTCCCCGTACAGTTACACAGAGGAGGGAATTCACTTTTGTGTTGTTTTGCCAAGAAGGTGAAGTTGTGGCATCCGGTACAGGGGTTCCAGGGAGGGACTTCAACTGATGGTTGATTTGAGATCTGAAATTGATGTTTGGGGCGAGGTTGATGATTTTTTTTGTTTACTTCTGAGTTTTCTAGAGAAGAATATGAAGAGGATGATGAAGGTTCTTTGAAGAAGATGAACATTCATCAATTTCTAGGTTTTTGTTTTAATTTCTGATTTTTTTTTATTTTTATCCCAGAATTCGTTAAATATTGGAGTTCTCTTTGTAAATAATTAATATTACTTAAAATTTAATTACTAATATTTAATAATCAGCATTAGATAATTTTATAAAATTATTTATTTATTTATTTAATAATGTGAAACATAATACAATCCATTTGAAAAAAAATTAAGCAATAAGTTTTTAATACCATCAAAAAAGTTGTTTTACCATTTTTTATACTTTTTACTGAGAAAGTCATTTTTTGGGAAGGGCAATCACAATTTCCCAAACAGGTTTACATATGTTAAAATCGAGAAAAATAAAGTAATTTCATTTGTTCAACTATAATACGATATAAATTAAATAGATTAAGTATTATGCAATAAATTTATATTTATTCAACTTTGGTCATAACTTTTTTCTACTAAGCTTGCTCAAAATCGTTTTTACTAATATATAATAAGATCATAAAATTATATTGAGATTGTTTCTTCAAATAAAACACACATACACTATAGTACATGGTAAATACCTTATAGCGTTATTTTTAAATTTAAACTATTTTATCTAAATTATTTATTGATAACGTTATTTTGTCATTAATCAAGTTTAATTTTTGTTATTTTTCCCTTATGCAAAATTCAAGTCAATTTTTATGTTTACAACTGCTTGGAGGAGATTCTCTTTACTCCTATCTCACGGCTGTCTCTCCGTGCTCTCCCTTGCTGAGTTCTCTTGGCTTGTGCACCTTGTCCTTGGTGGCTTTTTTATGTTCTTTTCAAGCTACTTTTGTTTCCTGCTTTCCTGGTGTAGGTTTCGTATGTTTTGTAGCTTCTAGGCAGCTTGCTTTCTTATGTTTTTTAGACTGCTCTGTTTCTTTTCATTTCAATTTCATTGTTATGTTCATTTCCGTTTCTGATTACCTCACTTGAGAGAGGGTGTTCTCAAGATATCTTTTTATCTAATATATTTCCATTTTCTAAAAGAATGAATATTATTATTCAATTTAGGTAGTTGAATTACTTTTGAAAATATTTAATTTTATTATTAATATATTAATTACAGAGAAATTTGTTATTGCTTCCTTTATATTAATACAAACGTAGGAAACTTTTACTGCTTAATTATTTAATTAAATTTTTTATGATAATTAAATTAAAAAATAAATGATTGTGACTAATATTTTTTTTTTGAAATATTTTGTATCTAATTAAATATTTTATTAAATTATTATATTAACTCGTATCAACTTTCCTACCTCAAATAAAAGTGTAGTTTTTGTTTATTTGAGTGTCTAGGTTTATTTATGTTTTCACCATTTTTTAGAGAACTAAAGTGTTATGTTTCAGGAGTCATTTGTCATGTTCTATTCTTCCTTATACAACAAACACGAAAATTAGTTGGTAGTTGAACAACTAATTGATTTGAAAATTTTATTGATAAGTTTTTAATTTAGTTTAATGTATATAATACAAAGTTTTTTTTTTTGTTTTTTGGTGTATTTATACCAAAATTTCAATTGAGTTGTACATTTTAGTATGTAGTTGAATAGCTAATGACTTAGGCAATTTTATTCATTTTTAATGTTTTAATTTATTTTTTTTAATACAAAGGAAAATTTTAATTCAAAGGTTCAAAGTAACTTTTACATTTTAGTAGGTAGTGTAAAAAATAGTAATAATTTTTATTTATTATTTTTTTAAAAATCTTCAACTTATGATGAATAATTATTATTAAATTAATTTTAATTTTAGTTTTAATAAAAGATTAATATTAACTATCTAATATTGTTATTAATGTAAAGTTAGTCAATTTCAATTATTATTATTACTTTAAAATTTCTCTCATTTGTAATGAATAATTAAAATTAAAATAATATTAATATTAATATTTAATTTAAAATATGAGAAATTGAAAATTTTAACCATTACTAATTCATAATTAATAATAAGTGAATGTATATTGAAAGTTAAATAGAAAATTGTTTAACTTCATTGTTTTATCATTAATGTATTTAATACTTATAGCTCAAGTGAGCTTTACATATATATATATAGATGTTTGAACTTTGAACTTGTAGAAATTAACTTGTTGGAGATTGACTTTTTTCTGATCTAGTCCCTCCACCATCGCAAACCCCTGTTAGATTTAGGTGTGATACACTTTTATGGCTGAACAACGATTACTAGCGATTCCTGCTTCACATTTTGAGCCGGCCCTACCCAAACTTTTCTTGTTTACCCGAACATTTCCTACTTGTTCAACTGTTGCTGAGCGACTTCTGCTGCTAACATAAAAACATTAATTTTCGTGTCTTTCGATATAGGCCCCGTTTGGAAACACAGCTTAATTAAGCGCTTATGGTGATAAGCGCTTATGACATAAGCGCTTATTCATAAGCTATTTTAAAATACTTATCGAAATAAATTGAAAATAAGCTATATGTAAGCATAAGCTCTTTTTCATAAGCTATCCTGAATAGCTTATGAAAATCAGCTTAAAACAGCTTATGGTAGGTCATAAGCTGTTTGCATAAACTCTCTCAGACATTGGCATAAGAGCTTATGCTATCAGATAAACTCAAATAAGCTCTTCCAAACAGGGCCATAAACCATAAAGATTTTCCCGTTCTTTCCTGGACTGTGAGGGCTCTCAACCACATGGATAGTTCATCAACGTGCCAACCATTCCTCTCCCCCTCCGACTTGTAAATCCTTTGCCCATCCATACATAGTGAATTGGTGTGGTATATTCAAATCATAACATATCGCTAGTCCATGAGTAGCTAACCATTGGATAGGTCCTATCTATGGTCATTGGAGCCTCATACTTCTGTTGGTTGAAAATATTGACATGATGTTTTATTATGCCAAGTTCATTGTGTGTTTTGGTTTGCTTGATGCTATGTAAATTACCTTTATCTTGTTGGTTGTGATTTCAATTTGGTGATGACTTGCATCATTTAATAAAAATTTGGGGCCCCTAAGTTGGCGGTCTCGTGTAGGTTAAACAGTGCACCTAATTTTGAAATGTTAAACATAGCAACTCCAAGTTAGAGGTATTGTTTGGCCTGACCAATAGTGAAAAATTTAAGGTTTTGAAAACTGTGAGTAAATGGTTGTAATTCATTATCAATTTTATATTGGCAGTCGATTGGTCATACCCGACGCAAATAATTTGATTTTCTATTGGTCGGCACTATTTAAAGTCAACCTCTATAATTATTTTTTTATGAAGGTTGAAGTAACAATTGCATTGTGTCGGCCTAGAATCAATTGAACTGACTCTAATAGTAGCGTCAACCGTCGTGTCGACACTAAACGGTTAGCTCCAAGCCATTTAACGTAAGATGTGACACTACAAGAAAAAAGGTTATTGTCGATGACCAAAAATCGTTGGTAACAACAAAAAGTCATTGGTAGAGACCAAAAGTCATGGGTATTGGCCTCGTTGGTATTTTTATCCAACACTTTTAAAAGACTGTAGGGAATTAACGACGACTTTTTTTCGTCAGTAACTTACTAAGGAATTTTCCGTCGGCAATCACCAACGCTTTTTTTTCGTCGGTAGTTGACTTTTTGTGCAACCACTCCAAAAAAAAAAGAGAAAATGCATGTTTTATTTAATATGAATATTTATGTCACAAGCTTCATGATAAAAGAGGTGATGACCTGGCATCATAAGATTCAGATTGAATTCTCAAATTTAAAAATTAGATGGTAAATAAATATATGGATTTAACTGATTCAAGATATAGCGACTCACTGATTCCGATTAATTGTTAATTAATTTTAAACTTTATGAATATTTATCTCATTGATAGCTAGTTTTTTTACAAGAGGAAGTAAAAAGAATTATACTGAAAGTCTTTTTTTTAAGAAAAAATACTTTTTTTTTGTTCTGTTAGAAAACTTAAATAAAAAGACATTAAACATAGTAGCTTAGATAAAAGTTATTCTTGATAATAATACAAGTGAATATCTCTCATCCCCTTCCTCAACGCACTCATTTGCATTTATATTGTTGATGCTTACCTTTTTTTATGGTATTCAATCTTAGTCTGATCCCCTAGTCTCCCTAGAGATGTATTTCTGCCTCCGCCCTGCGAAAGCTCGTCAAGTTATCGGCGGGTGCCAATTTTGAGTTTTTGAATTGACGGGAGTCTAGACCGTCAATAAAGTTGTCAGTAATTTGGCGGTAACTAATCCTGTAAAACAATTTAACACTAAATTACTAATGGCTTACGCTATCAGTAACTTTCTTTATTTTTCTATTTATACAAAAAATAAAGAGTTACTGACGACCTCATAACAACAATTTTTGGCGAGCTAGGAATGTCAGGTGCCTGACGGGTGCTCCCCTTGCTAGTCAGCAGGTAACATTCAATATTTCTGCTATGTCATCAGATTTGGTAAGGTGTTTCGGTGAGTTGATGCCCACCTGTTCGTCTACTCCTCGCTTGATCATGTGGAAGCCTATTATGGAGGAATGTGTGGTGCTGAATACAGATGGTAGTGTGATGGGAAGCCCTAGCTGCGGGGGTTTTGGTGGTTGCATGAGAGATGATAGTGGAAGGTGGTTGAAAGGCTTCTTTGGGTTTTTTAATGCTTCCAATTAATATTCTTCATCTTGAGCTGCTTGCCATTTTTCATGGATTGGCGCTAGCCTGGGATTGTAATTTTCGAGTTATTGATTGCCAATCGAACTCCTTGGAGGCGGTGTCTCTTGTCAAGACCTCTCCTTCTCCGTGTCATGAGTTCGCAACTTTGATTTGGGATATCAATGATATGTTAAGCCGTCCTTGGAGAGTGGAGCTTCACCACATCTTGCGAGAAGGAAAATTTTGTGCAGATTTTCTAGCAAAGCATGATGCGTCTCAGATAGAGGACTTACAGGTTACCGAGCACCCTCCTCAAGGCGTGGGTGTATTTCTGTCTGCTAATGCTAGAGGTGTTCCTCATTTGAGGACTTAGCTTTTTCTTCTCTTCATGACATGTAAAAAAAAAAACAGATTTAGCTATATATGGTTTATAGACAGACTGTTGGTCGTAAAACGCTATTTTTTACCGTGTGACTACATGCTAACTCAATGCTAAATTAATAGGCTTTAGTGTGAGTTGCCTTATTGTTAGCTTATGGCAGATTTAATTAGAGTTTTCCAGCTTGTGTTGATGATGGTAGTGTAAGATCAAGTTTTGATCTAGTAGTACAACTCTATGTTTTGATGATTACAAGTTAACCTTTTGATATGAACAATTGTGGTACTCTAACGTGTTTTTCTGAGTGTGCTATTTACAGGCTCTGACCTCAACTCAATCTCACACAAATCAGAAGCACTGTGTATAAAGGGTAACCCAAGCAACGCTTTCGCATTCACCATGTTCAGTATGAACAGTGGAAAAGCTTCAGAAGTTCTGAAGCTATACAAACTCTGATGTGGACTCAGTCGCTAGAAGCTCTGAAGATCCAGAAGTTCTGATAACCAAGAAACACTGAAGGTTCAGATGTTCTGATGGTGTAGAAGACTCTGAAGATCCAGAAGCTGAATAGTGGAAACTCTGAAGTCCAGAAGCAAGAAACTCTGAAGGCCATGTTCTTCCCTCTGAGTTCAGAATCAGAAGATACAATGGTCAGAGGATCTGTGCTTTCCCTCTGACTCTGATCAACCGGCTTCACAAGTTCCAATATGAAGTATTCCCCTGATCAGAAGTCTCCTAGGTTAAAAGGTCAAGTCGCTATCCAAGTACAAAAGCAAGTGTACCTTCCTGACGACCTACCTAACGTTCTCAGCCACAGCAGAAGCTGGATTTTCCAGAACTGCCCTCCAACGGTAGCATTTCCCATGCAACGCTCAACCCTAATCCTTGGAGTATATATAGAGGCTGAAGATTGAAAGAAGCGGCCAGAAGAAAAAACACGAAGAAGCAATACACACGCGCAAGACATATTCAAAATATTCTAAGCTTTCTTTCATCTGAAATTCATTTAGTTTACACTCAGCTTATTTAGAAGCAAAACCTTTGTAAACACCAACCTCAAACAGTTGTTTGATTTTCCTTAAGGGACCGGGTAGGTCAGTATCCTTAAGAAGACTAAGAGAGTGAATCTTAGTGGTGATTCCTTTAGGAGATCAAGGTTGATCGGATCCTAGAGAAGACTAAGAGAGTGAATCTTAGTGATAGCTAAGTCAGTGTAATTGTTAGTCACTTGTAGGTTTCAAGTGCAGTTGTAACTCTTATCTGATTAGTGGATTGCCTTCATTCTAAGAAGGAAGAAATCACCTTAACGGGTAGACTGGAGTAGCTTGAGTGATTTATCAAGTGAACCAGGATAAAATCCTTGTGTGCTTTTCTATTTCTTATCTTTAGCACTTAAGTTCTCGAAAGATTTGCCAAAATCTTTAAGGTGGAAGTTTTGTACTGAAAACGTTATTCAAACCCCCCCTTTCTACCGTTTTTCATACCTTCAATTGGTATCAGAGCGCAAGTTCTGATTACCACACCTAACAGTGTTCAGTGATCCGGGCCGGTGTGAAAAACAATGGCTGCCACCACCAGTGAAACTCAAAGAGATGGTTACAACGCAAAGCCTCTTATGTTCGATGGTCAAAGGTTCGAATATTGGAAAGATAGACTGGAAAGTTTCTTTCTGGGTTTCGATGCAGATCTCTGGGATATTATTGTGGATGGCTATGAGCGTCCAGTTGATGCAGATGGCAAGAAGATCCCAAGGTCAGAGATGACTGCAGATCAAAAGAAGCTGTACTCACAACATCACAAAGCAAGAGCAATTCTTCTAAGTGCTATTTCCTATGAGGAGTACCAGAAGATTACAGATCGTGAGTTTGCTAAAGGCATTTTTGACTCTCTGAAGATGTCTCATGAAGGAAACAAGAAAGTCAAAGAATCAAAGGCGTTGTCTTTGATCCAAAAGTATGAATCCTTCATCATGGAGCCAAATGAGTCCATTGAAGAAATGTTCTCCAGATTTCAATTGCTTGTAGCTGGCATACGACCTCTCAACAAGAGCTACACAACAAAAGATCATGTCATAAGGGTCATCAGGTGTCTTCCTGAAAGTTGGATGCCTTTGGTGACTTCAATAGAGCTCACGAGAGACGTTGAGAATATGAGTTTAGAAGAACTCATCAGCATTTTGAAATGCCATGAGCTGAAATGCTCAGAGATGCAAGATCTGAGGAAAAAGTCCATAGCCTTGAAATCCAAATCTGAAAAGGCTAAGGTTGAGAAGTCAAAGGCTCTTCAAGCTGAAGAAGAAGAATCTGAAGAAGCATCAGAAGATTCTGATGAAGATGAGCTGACTCTGATCTCCAAGAGACTCAACCGCATCTGGAAGCACAAGCAGAGCAAGTTCAAAGGCTCTGGAAAGGCAAAAGGAAAGTATGAGTCCTCAGGCCAGAAGAAGTCTTCAATCAAGGAAGTCACATGTTTTGAGTGCAAAGAATCTGGGCACTACAAAAATGATTGTCCAAAGTTGAAGAAAGACAAGAAGCCAAAGAAGCACTTCAAGACCAAGAAGAGTCTGATGGTGACATTCGATGAATCAGAGTCAGAGGATGTTGACTCTGATGGTGAAGTCCAAGGACTCATGGCCATTGTCAAAGACAAAGGATCAGAGTCAAAGGAAGCTGTTGACTCTGACTCAGAATCAGAAGGAGATCCTAACTCAGACGATGAAAATGAGGTATTTGCTTCTTTCTCTACCTCTGAACTGAAACATGCTTTGTCTGATATCATGGATAAGTATAACTCTTTATTGTCCAAGCATAAAAAGTTGAAAAAGAACTTATCTGCTGTCTCCAAGACTCCTTCTGAACATGAGAAAATTATTTCAGATTTGAAAAATGAAAATCATGCTTTGGTAAATTCTAACTCTGTGCTTAAGAACCAGATTGCTAAGTTAGAAGAAATTGTTGCCTGTGATGCTTCTGATTGTAGAAATGAATCTAAGTATGAAAAGTCTTTTCAAAGATTCCTAGCTAAAAGCGTGGATAGAAGCTTAATGGCTTCAATGATCTATGGCGTAAGCAGAAATGGAATGCATGGCATTGGCTATTCTAAACCAATTAGAAATGAGCCTTCTGTGTCTAAAGCTAAATCCTTGTATGAATGCTTTGTTCCCTCTGGTACCATATTGCCTGATCCTGTACCTGCTAAAATTGCTAAAAACCTTCTTAAAAAGGGATCTTTCTCTATGACTAAATATCATGCAAATATTCCTTTAAAATATTATGTTGAGACACCCAAGGTGATCAGAACCTCTGGGGTAACTAACAAGAGAGGACCCAGAAAGTGGGTACCCAAGGACAAGATTATCTATGTTGCAGATATCCTTGATAGCTCCACTGAAACACCAATCATGGTATCTGGACAGTGGATGCTCGCATCACATGACGGGAGAAAGGCGTATGTTCCGAGAGCTGAAACTTAAGCCTGGAGGCGAAGTTGGCTTTGGAGGATAGATTGCATAAATTTGATGCTAAGTCTTCTAAGTGTCTATTACTTGGTTATTCTGATAGATCTAAAGGTTTTAGATTTCATAATACTGATGCTAAGACTATTGAAGAATCTATTCATGTTAGATTTGATGATAAGCTTGACTCTGACCAGTCAAAGCTAGTTGAAAAGTTTGCAGATTTAAGCATTAATGTTTCTGACAAAGGCAAAGCTCCAGAGGAAGTTGAGCCAGAGGAAGATGAACCAGAGGAAGAAGCTAGTACCTCTAACTCACAAACTCTGAAGAAGAGCAGAATCACTGCAGCTCACCCTAAGGAATTGATTCTGGGCAACAAAGATGAACCAGTCAGAACCAGATCTGCCTTCAGACCCTCTGAAGAGACCTTGCTGAGTCTGAAAGGATTGGTGTCCTTAATTGAACCCAAGTCCATAGATGAAGCTCTTCAGGACAAGGATTGGATTCTGGCCATGGAAGAAGAATTGAATCAATTTTCTAAGAACGATGTTTGGAGCTTAGTGAAGAAGCCTGAGAATGTTCATATTATTGGAACAAAATGGGTATTCAGAAACAAGCTAAATGAGAAAGGAGAAGTAGTCAGAAACAAGGCAAGGCTAGTTGCTCAAGGCTACAGCCAGCAGGAAGGAATAGACTACACTGAAACATTTGCTCCAGTAGCAAGACTGGAAGCAATCAGACTGTTGATCTCTTTCTCAGTAAATCACAACATAGTTCTACATCAGATGGACGTAAAAAGTGCCTTCCTAAATGGTTATATCTCAGAGGAAGTCTATGTTCATCAACCCCCAGGTTTTGAAGATGAAAAGAAACCAGACCATGTGTTCAAATTGAAGAAATCACTCTACGGTCTGAAGCAAGCTCCCAGAGCATGGTATGAGAGACTTAGCTCATTCCTTCTGGAGAATGAGTTTGTAAGGGGTAAAGTAGATACAACTCTTTTTTGCAAAACTTATAAAGATGATATCTTAATTGTGCAAATTTATGTTGATGATATTATATTTGGTTCTGCTAATCAATCTCTATGCAAAGAATTTTCTGAGATGATGCAGGCTGAATTTGAGATGAGTATGATGAGAGAATTAAAGTACTTTCTGGGAATACAAGTTGATCAAACACCAGAAGGAACATATATCCATCAGAGCAAGTACACTAAAGAACTTCTGAAGAAGTTCAATATGCTGGAATCTACAGTGGCCAAGACTCCAATGCATCCTACATGCATTTTGGAGAAAGAAGATAAAAGTGGTAAAGTATGTCAGAAGCTCTATCGTGGAATGATAGGTTCACTTCTATACTTAACTGCATCTAGGCCAGACATATTATTTAGTGTTCACTTATGTGCTCGTTTCCAATCAGATCCAAGGGAAACCCACTTAACTGCTGTTAAGAGGATCCTAAGGTATCTGAAAGGCACCACTAACCTTGGCTTGATGTATAAGAAAACATCAGAGTATAAGCTTTCAGGTTATTGTGATGCTGATTATGCTGGAGATAGAACAGAGAGAAAAAGTACTTCTGGAAATTGTCAATTTCTGGGAAGCAATCTAGTCTCATGGGCAAGCAAGAGGCAATCAACCATTGCACTATCAACTGCAGAGGCAGAATATATCTCAGCAGCAATATGCAGCACACAGATGCTCTGGATGAAACATCAGCTGGAGGATTATCAGATCCTTGAGAGCAATATCCCAATTTATTGTGATAACACTGCTGCAATCTCATTGAGCAAGAATCCTATCTTGCATTCAAGGGCAAAGCACATTGAGGTAAAGTATCACTTCATTAGAGATTATGTGCAGAAGGGCGTACTTCTTCTGAAGTTTGTTGATACTGACCATCAATGGGCAGATATCTTTACAAAGCCCTTAGCAGAGGATAGATTTAATTTTATTCTGAAAAATCTAAACATGGACTTTTGTCCAGAGTGAAGATGGATCAGAACCTCTGACTATGATACTTCTTGATCAGAAGATGTCTAGTCCAGAAGGTAACTCACTCAGAGTGTGTGTGCCCACTGGTACTGACTCTGAAGCTGAGACAACAACACGTGTGTCAGAATTTCTGATGCATAATTCCTTGTGCCCGTGTGACAGTTTGTTATGATTGCGTGTAGATATGCTTATCTCCTGTGTGTGATTGTGTATTTTACTATTACTATCTATCTTTAATTTTCAACCGTTGATCTTAAAGTGCTTTTTGAATCAACAACGGTTATTTGATAAAACCCACTATACACACACGTTCTCGTTCACTTCCGGTTTTCACTCTCGCACTCTCTGTTTTTCAAAACCTCCTCCTTCTTGATTTCTCTCTCGATCTCTCTTCATCCTTCAAACTTCATCTTCTACCTCAAACCTTCAACCTCTTCAAAATGGTGAGACAAACCAGAAGATCTACTGCAGATGCACCTCAGTTCTCTCACATGGAAGTTGGTTTGGCAACGGGTCAAAGGGGCTCTGAGAACCCGGCACAAGAACAAGTTCAAGTTCAAGAGCAGATTGTTCCAATTGCAGAACGGGGCTGTGCCGTTCACTGCGTATTTGCGCCTGAGGAACTCCAAGTCCTAGCAGAATGGAGATTCGACCTCGACAACCTGGCTGCAAATGGGTTTGATCTTCGTCCTGAAGTCCAAGCTCAAGGTTGGGGAAATTATTTCAACCGACTTCGAGGACCGGTATATGAGAAATTGGTAAAGGAATTCTGGAAGCACGTATCCTTCCCAATCAATACTGTTGACTCTTCTCCCTCCAATAACTCTGAATGCCTTAGAAAATTCATGGAGGTTAGAAAAGAAAAGGTATCTGCCTTGGAAGAGTATTACCTTACCTGTCCAAGCCCTAGGAGATATCCTGGCCCTAGACCTGAACGTCTAGTTGACCCAGATGAACCTATCTTGGCTAATCCTATCCAAGAGGCAGACCCCTTAGTTCAACAAGCTCACCCTGTCCCTGACCAACATGAGCCTATTCAACCAGACCCTGAACCTGCACAATCAGTGTCTAACCAATCCTCGGTTAGATCACCTCACCCTCTGGTTGAAACTTCAGACCCTCACCTTGGAACCTCTGAACCCAATGCTCCCATGATTAACATTGGTTCTCCACAAGGTGCCTCTGAAGCTCATAGCAGCAATCACCCAGCCTCTCCTGAACCCAACCTCTCCATAATTCCCTATACTCACCTTCAAACCACATCTCTCTCTGAGTGCATCAATATCTTCTATCATGAAGCCTCCTTGAGGCTCCGCAATGTGCACGGTCAGACTGATCTCAGTGAGAATGCTGAAAATGTGGCTGATGAGTGGAACAATTTGAGCACTTGGCTAGTGGCTCAAGTTCCGATTATGATGCAGCTCCTGCATGCAGAGGGCAGTCAGAGCATTGAGGCTGCAAAGCAAAGGTTTGCTAGAAGGGTGGCTCTTCATGAACTAGAACAGAGAAATAAGCTTCTTGAAGCAATTGAAGAAGCCAAGAGACAGAAAGAACAAGCAGAAGAAGCTGCACGTCAAGCAGCAGCTCAAGCTGAACAAGCCAGACTTGAGGCAGAGCGTCTTGAAGCTGAGGCTGAGGCAGAGCGACTTGCACCAGTTGTGTTTACTCCTGCTGCTTCTGCTTCCATTCCAGATCCTCAAGCTGCTCAGAATGTTCCTTCCAGCTCTACTCAGACAAGCTCATCCAGACTCGACATCATGGAACAACGTCTTGACACTCATGAATCCATGTTGATTGAGATGAAGCAAATGATGATGGAACTTCTGCGACGCACTGACAAACCTTAGTTTAGGATCTCTTCTTTTTCCTTCTTTTTATTTAACGTTTTTTTTATTCAAACTCTGTTTCCTTTTATTTACTTATTCTATTCTATTCGTTTGTGATTATATATGCATATCCTTATATATATTTGTGTCACATATGTTTGCAAAAATCTCGTTTTATTCATAATCTTTTTGTGTTTACATCATATTTCTTTACATCATATAATCTAGAATGGAGGATCCCTCCTCATTCTTCTGCACTCCTGGCGCTGCTCTGACCTATCCTTCTCCAGACGCTCCAGTACATGCTGGATGTTGCTGAGCCTGACCTTTAGCTCATCCCTCTCCAGAATCTCTTCTGAAGTCTTGAGCTTCTCTTCCAAACTCTCTTTCTCTTCCAGCAGCTTGAGTTCAAGCCGGCTGAGTTCTTGCACCTCCTCCACGAAGGCAAGAAATTCCTTCAGGTCTCTCTCCAACTCTGGACGCAGGTCCTCCTCCAGCAGTGTCCGTGTCAGCTCCGCGATGGTCGTTGCACCCTCTGGATGCCTGATGTTCAGGAACAAGTCCTCTTCAAAGGCCTTCTTCCTCAGCTCTTCTAGTGCTACGTTGTATGATGCCATTTTTTTTCTTACTGAAAATTATTCGAGGTGTGAAGCTTACCTTTCTCTCCAACGCTTTTTATAGGCTTCACTTTCTCTCTGAAAGTTAATGCTCTTACAGTTTCTCGAGGTTAAGTTCTTGGTAACTGACCCTTCTATTTACTCACTTGACCGGTGGTAAACGTTCATCCCTTGCATTAACTCTTCTATTTATTTTCGCCTAACTCTGATTCTTACATCGTTTTCATTTTCTTTTAAACTTAGACCTTCTCTAAGGGGGAGTACCTTGGACTTCAAGCTAAGTTTTTCACACCCCAAGCTTTTTGCTTATGACAAAAAGGGGGAGTAAACCCAGTTTTTGATGTGTAAGATGTGTTAGTGTGATTTATTTTTCTTTTGGAGAATTTAAGAGTTCCACCTTCATGACCATAGATGTGTCACTGGGCAAATACAAGGAATACATTTCACTTCTTCTGAAGTGACTCTAAGTTGACTCTGATACCCAAGACTCTGATACCTTGTCCATGACTCTGATCACTTATGCGCTCTGATTAATCGTTTTTCATCTATGTCATAAGCTTTTCACTCTGAACTCTTATATTTTTTAGCTCAGAATCTAGACCTTACTAACGTTTTCATCAAGTATTAGATTCAGGGGGAGCTAAGCTCAGAATCAAGCAGTGACTTGAATTCAGAATGAGCAAGATAAACTATTCACATCAGGATAAGTCTTATTCTATATCTCTAAACTCTGAGTGAATTCAGTTTAATGTTTAAGAATTGTTCATCAAAAATCTTAGTTTTGTCATCATCAAAAAGGGGGAGATTGTAAGATCAAGTTTTGATCTAGTAGTACAACTCTATGTTTTGATGATTACAAGTTAACCTTTTGATATGAACAATTGTGGTACTCTAACGTGTTTTTCTGAGTGTGCTATTTACAGGCTCTGACCTCAACTCAATCTCACACAAATCAGAAGCACTGTGTATAAAGGGTAACCCAAGCAACGCTTTCGCATTCACCATGTTCAGTATGAACAGTGGAAAAGCTTCAGAAGTTCTGAAGCTATACAAACTCTGATGTGGACTCAGTCGCTAGAAGCTCTGAAGATCCAGAAGTTCTGATAACCAAGAAACACTGAAGGTTCAGATGTTCTGATGGTGTAGAAGACTCTGAAGATCCAGAAGCTGAATAGTGGAAACTCTGAAGTCCAGAAGCAAGAAACTCTGAAGGCCATGTTCTTCCCTCTGAGTTCAGAATCAGAAGATACAATGGTCAGAGGATCTGTGCTTTCCCTCTGACTCTGATCAACCGGCTTCACAAGTTCCAATATGAAGTATTCCCCTGATCAGAAGTCTCCTAGGTTAAAAGGTCAAGTCGCTATCCAAGTACAAAAGCAAGTGTACCTTCCTGACGACCTACCTAACGTTCTCAGCCACAGCAGAAGCTGGATTTTCCAGAACTGCCCTCCAACGGTAGCATTTCCCATGCAACGCTCAACCCTAATCCTTGGAGTATATATAGAGGCTGAAGATTGAAAGAAGCGGCCAGAAGAAAAAACACGAAGAAGCAATACACACGCGCAAGACATATTCAAAATATTCTAAGCTTTCTTTCATCTGAAATTCATTTAGTTTACACTCAGCTTATTTAGAAGCAAAACCTTTGTAAACACCAACCTCAAACAGTTGTTTGATTTTCCTTAAGGGACCGGGTAGGTCAGTATCCTTAAGAAGACTAAGAGAGTGAATCTTAGTGGTGATTCCTTTAGGAGATCAAGGTTGATCGGATCCTAGAGAAGACTAAGAGAGTGAATCTTAGTGATAGCTAAGTCAGTGTAATTGTTAGTCACTTGTAGGTTTCAAGTGCAGTTGTAACTCTTATCTGATTAGTGGATTGCCTTCATTCTAAGAAGGAAGAAAGCACCTTAACGGGTGGACTGGAGTAGCTTGAGTGATTTATCAAGTGAACCAGGATAAAATCCTTGTGTGCTTTTCTATCTCTTATCTTTAGCACTTAAGTTCTCGAAAGATTTGCCAAAATCTTTAAGGTGGAAGTTTTGTACTGAAAACGTTATTCAAACCCCCCCCCCTTTCTACCGTTTTTCATACCTTCAGGTAGAAGAGATATTATCATGAGAGAACCTATCAGCAGTAGTATTAGTGGAAGAAAAATGATACTACCTTCGGTTTTATTTATAAGAAATAAAAAAAAATCACATAGTTTAAGAAATGTAATTAATCTAGCTGAAATGCATTAAATTTGTCCTAAATTAAAATAAAGTTTCAGAATTACCCTTTGTTCTAATGTACTCTCTCTGTTCCTTTTTATCTGTCCACTTTAGGTGGTGGCACATAGATTAAGAGTGTAATTAATTTTGCAGAATGTTAGAAAAGTTGAGCATGCTTTTACTATTATATCATTTAAATTGTGTTTTATTTCTCATCATTTATTGTTCTGATAAGGGTATTAGTTGTAAAAACATCAATTAATGCCCTCTTGAAATACTAAATGGACAGTTAAATAGGAACAAATTATTTTTCTCAAAGTGGACAGATAAATAGGAACGCGGGGAGTGGTTATTAGTGTTGGAGAGTGGGAAGGTGAAAGAATATATAATTAATGAAACACATTTTACTAGATAGAATTAATAAGAGTATTACTGAAAAAAAAAAATAATTAATATAGTACAAACTTTCATTTGGTTCTTATAAAAATGACTAAATTTGGTACACGTACGTACACCTTCCGGTCACATATATAAGCAAAAAAATATCTTAGGTTCATTCATTTAATGAATGTATCTAATCATTAATGACTAGATACATTCATTAAATGAATAAACCTAAAATGTCTTTTTTGCTTATATATGTGACCGGATGGTGTAGTCAAGTAGAGATTTAACTTTGATTCAAAACTGAAAACATGATTCTTAGTCATGTCCTTACCATTTAAACACCAATTTCTTATTCTTTACGAAGGAAATCCTTATCCATGACGATACCAGATTAACCAATCACAATAAAAATAACAACCAACTACCACTTTTTTCCCCTTGTTTGCAGTGGCTAATTAATTAAGGTTGTGTGATTGAGTCGTTTAATTTATGTGCATGACCACATCAGAAAGGGCATATTAACTTTGATAATTGGGATTTGCCTCTAAGTTATGATAAGGTGACGTTATAGCCACTTTGATAGATGTGGTCAGTACGAGACAAAATAAGTTAGAATATTATTGGACAGTACTTTATATTTTATAAGGTCAATGGGAGCATATCTCCAATTCCCATGACCGGCCCCCGTAATTATTAAAAAATAAATACTCCCTCGTTATTAAATAACATACACTATTTTTAGCTATATTTTATTCATAATTATCTGTCACTTTACAAAGTTTAAGAGAGCATTAATTATACTTTACCAATTGTACTCTTCATTTATTGGTGGTAGAAAAGTTGAAAAGTTAGAATTAATATGAGAGATAAAAGGTACAGCCTCCGGTCACATATATAAGCAAAAAAGACATTTTAGTCATTATTAATGATTAGATACATTCATTAAATGAATGAACCTAAGATATCTTTTTTGCTTATATATGTGACCGGAGAGTGTATAGTAGGAAGTTAGATTGTAATTTTAATAAAACAAGAACAATAATTGTTATTTCTTAATACTTGTGCAACAACTTTAAAGTGTCAGTTATTTAGGAACGGAGAAAGTAAATGACTATTATATTTTTTATGAGTTATAATTCATTATTTTTCTTATTCCATCGATTTGAAAGGAAATAAATAGTGTAAACTAACTTAAGTTAATTTATTGGTCTATTGGTCTAAGTAAGTTTTTTTTGGGTCTTACTCATTCATTCGTTATGCAAAAAAAAAATTTAAAGGCACACTGTGTGCTAACAAATTAAACTAAAAACTGATTTTAACTATATAACAAGATCTGTAACATTACCAAAATATTGAACTAGAAAAGCTATTTTTTATAAAAAAACCAGAAAACCTTTTAGATTTGGACTTTTTTTGTCAGGATTCTAAAAGATGAGGAACTCCTTTAATTTATTTTTGGACCCGATGAAGCTGCCAAATTAGCACCTAAAAATCCCACTATTTTCCTTTTTTTTTTGTCCCAATCAAAACCCCGTTGGAAATAGTGTTTTGGGTGTCCTTCCCCGGGCTCATGAGTTGGGTGCTGTTCAAGGCCTGGAGCCCAATCGAAGGGGATGCTACAACTTACTATCCACATCAAAATTTCAACATATTTTCAATATAAAAGGAAGGGTGCGCCTAATATGCACCATTAAAAAAAACACTAGTTCAAGTTTGGACCTCTTTCTCCTATAGCAAGTCCACATCTTCCTCTCCCGTTAACATGTTTTCACTTTCACTGTTACCGGAGCCGGCGACGCTCGGTGGTAAATCTCACCATGTCCAGTGTTCACCACCAAAGACCACTCCTCCCACCAATTTTCTTCTTAAAAACCATGGTGGTTTGACCCGGGCAAATCCCAAATCAGCCTTCAACATTGGTAAAGACCATTGTTGTTCATAGTGTTGTTGTCAACAGACACCACATACAAGGCTAGTGGCTCTACAAACCTTGAGTTTGGACTGGCGGTGACTTTACATATGGTCTGGCCTAGACACAGACAGCTCGCCCTAAACTTGGTCTCGCTCTGTCTCCTACAAGTCCTATTAGCTAGGATCCCAGCATAGGGCGTGATGTCCTATCTAGTCCAATATAGTTGTGTAAACATAAAAAAAGAGCTATGATGGAGCAAGGCAAAGCTAGTAGTGTATTTAACAAAATTAAAATAGAGTCAAGAAACTATTTTATCTTTTGGTAGAAAAGTATAGTAGTTAACATGGCATTTTAAACGAACGTAAAATAAAACTAATTTGATTCACCTCAAATTGAAAATAAAATTAATTAATACCAATATTCAAGACATAATAATAATTTTAGGGGACATATGAGTTGGGGTGGGGGAGGCCAGAGATCAATCCTTAAAAAGTGTATTTTCTTTTTTCAATGTACCAAAAAAAAAAGACAAAATAACAATCTGAGGGTGAATTAATTGTTATTTTATATCGATAAGAAGGGACGTTTTGCAAGAAAGCATGATGTGGCTTTCCTTTTTTGGTCAAATAAGAATGTCAAAGAGTCTGAGGGTAAGAATGTGAAAGGTGCCTTGAACAAAGCCTTAAACATGTTATCATTTACATACCCATATCTTGCTTTTCGGCCCAACTCAAACGAAATACATTGTAGCCATTACAGATATTGCTACCTTCAATTTTCTTAGTTGGAAATAGAACACGGAAATTTAAGTGCGATATCTAGAGTTTTACATTGATTAAGAAAGGATTTCTGGTTGATTTGTGATGTTTTCCTACTTTAAACTTTTCTTATCTCTCCAACAAATAATATCAAGTTAACGGTTAGTATAAAGATGACAACAGGTAGGGTTTGGGTATGGTACTATAGTACCCAGTGGCGGAGCCAGGAATTTTGCCGAGCCTAGGCAAAACTAAACCACATGTCAAAATTGTAAACCAACAACAATCATCAAACTACTATTGTTACAATGAGTATACAACCTGACTGGTTTTATGCTACGGTCTGATGTACATATTATGCTCGGTTTCAAACACAATATCATGCACATAAAAATGTAAGATCAAGTTTTGATCTAGTAGTACAACTCTATGTTTTGATGATTACAAGTTAACCTTTTGATATGAACAATTGTGGTACTCTAACGTGTTTTTCTGAGTGTGCTATTTACAGGCTCTGACCTCAACTCAATCTCACACAAATCAGAAGCATTGTGTTAAAGAGCGACCCAAGCAACGCTTTCGCATTCACCATGTTCAGTATGAACAGTGGAAAAGCTTCAGAAGTTCTGAAGTTATACAAACTCTGATGTGGACTCAGTCACTAGAAGTTCTGAAGATCCAGAAAGTCTGATAACCAAGAAACACTGAAGGCTCAGATATTCTGATGGTGTAGAAGACTCTGAAGATCCAGAAGCTGATTAGTGAAATTCTGATGTCCAGAAGCAAGATACTCTGAAGACCATGTACTTCCCTCTGAGTTCAGAATCAGAAGAAACAATGGTCAGAGGATCTGGGCTTTCCCTCTGACTCTGATCAACCGGCTTCACAAGTTCCAACATGAAGCTTTCTCCTGATCAGAAGTCTCCTAGGTTTAAAGGTCAAGTCGCTATCCAAGTACAAAAGCAACTGTACCTTCCTGACGACCTACCTAACAGTCTCAGACACAGCAGAAGCTGGATTTTCCAGAACTGCCCTCCAACGGTAGCATTTCCCATGCAACGCTCAACCCTAATCCTTGGAGTATATAAAGAGGCTGAAGACTGAAAGAAGCGGCTAGAAGCATTCACATACGCGCAAGACAAATTCAAATTCTTCTAAGCTTTCTTTCATCTGAAATTCATTGAGTTTACTATTAGCTTTTTAGAAGCAAATCTCTTGTAAACAATTCTTTGATAAACAGTTTGTTTAGTTCCTTTAGGAGATCAAGGTTGATCGGATCCTAGAGAAGACTAAGAGAGTGAATCTTAGTGTGAGCTAAGTCAGTGTAATTGTTAGTCACTTGTAGGCTTCAAGTGCAGTTGTAACTCTTACCTGATTAGTGGATTGCCTTCATTCTAAGAAGGAAGAAATCACCTTAACGGGTGGACTGGAGTAGCTTGAGTGATTTATCAAGTGAACCAGGATAAAATCCTTGTGTGCTTTTCTATCTCTTATCTTTAGCACTTAAGTTCTCGAAAGATTTGTCTAAATCTTTAAGGTGGAAGCTTTATCTTGAAAACGTTATTCAAACCCCCCCTTTCTACCGTTTTTCATACCTTCAAAAAATTCCTTAAGTACAGTCAATAATTTTAGACACTTCCATAATAAGATCAAATTTCTATAGCCTCAGCCAATAACTTCTTAAAAGTTAACTACGTACTTTATCATGACTTAAGTAAAACTTTGACACTTTCATCATCACGATCAAGTTTCTATAGTGTTTTTCCATTAACAGAATTTAATTAATGATGACCAATGTCACTCTGTTAGATGTAGAGTTGAAAATGAGAAGAAATATAAGTGAAAAAAATATAAGTGGAAAATGAGGTAATTTTAAAGTTGTTTGAATTAAGTGAAAATGAGTATGAAATAGAGGGAAAGAAAATAAATTTTTATAAAATATTAAATAAGTGTAGTGGATGATTACCATTTTACCCCGTATAACCATATATGTAAAATCATTAACCATGTGTTCTCCATTTGTTTCCTATTAAAAATGAAATTAACAAAATGAAAAGGGTGAGGCACTGCCGTGTGAGCCTCTTTTTTTTTTCTTTCTCATCGTGTGCCATGTTCCTCCCTTCCCTCTTTCGGCTGCTTGGTGGTTTGGTGGAGGGAGCAATTTGAAATTCTGGTTCACGCACAGGACAGATGTCGAACCAAATGTCTAGGACATCTGGCACAACGTACAACAGAGAACAGCAAAAGTGCAGTACAGTATTAAATCAACAAAAAAACAGTAAAGAACACAGAGAATTGTTAACCCAGTTCGGTGCAACATCACCTACATCTGGAGGGCTTCAGCCCGAGAAAGATAATTCACTATTATAGAGAATCAAGTACACAAAAGGTCTTAATTGAACAACCCCTGTTCACAGCCTTTCCTACTTATTCCTACCCGTGGTTTATTACTTAGGTCTCCCCCTAAGTATGAGAATCTCCTCTCACTTTCTCACACATAATCACTGCCACAGTGATTAATCTCTTACAATGAGAGTAAAGACGATCTCAAGATCAAACAACTAACCAAACAACTCTCAGCTTACAAGAATAACATAAAGCTGCTGAGAGAACAATACAAGTGTGAACTAAACAAGAGTAAACCCTAAATTCACTCAACAAAAGGCACACCTAGCAACTAGGTTTAGGTCTTCATATATAGCAGTCGTCCAGGCCTTGTCTTCAATGGGCTTGGGCGAGCAAAGAGTCCACACAACAAGTCAGGGAGTTGCTTTGGAACAAAAATCTGCAGAAGATCTTCAATAAACCGTTTTCAGTTGCAGATAAAAACTCCCACAAATCTCTCAGATCAAATCCTTGAAACTGATTTGATCACACCAAATATAATCCTTGAACGGCGCACATAAGCTTCCAATTTAACCCTAGCTTGATTGCCACGCAATCAAAACAAAGCTTCATAGTAAACCTAGCCAACTCATTGCAAGTTTCTCAGAGACATATGTCATAGGCAAGATGTTATGACATCGAGTCCAACATGTTAACCAAAAACACACATTAGCTAAAATGTAGACAATCACAACAAAGGAACAACACAATTGATCAACAGTTCAACACAGCAACACTCAACTCAACATAACAGAGGCTTCAGTGAACAATGGGTGAAGCCGTGAAGGAAGGAAGTGGGCAACATCAATCAATTGATTTTAGGGTTTCAGAATTTACTTATTTTCCCCTTTCTTTTCTGAAATTTTGATAAAAAAATTTGTTTTTATGAAGTAGTCCCTGAATTTTTCCCTTACCTTTACATTTTGCTCTTTTTCTTTTTTTTGGGGCCCAAAATATGATCAGGGCCAAAGAAAAACAAATTTTTTTGCCAGAGCCTGGGCACAAGCCCAGGGTGGCCAGGCGGTAGATCCGCCTCTGATAGTACCTATCCCATCCTCATACCCGTGTTTTCAAAAAGTACCCATATCCGTCCCCATATCCACGTGGGTAGCAACCTAAATGTCCGTCCCTGTACCCTATGGGTACTTATATGCCCGTGCCTGTTACCCACAATATAGCTAACCAAAATTTAACTTTCATGATTTTTTCAATAGAAAACCAAAATATAATTGCTATTATAAAATAAAAGCATTAATTAAAAATACAAATGACCATCTATATGTTAAAGAAGTAAAATCATATAGATGAAGGTGAAGTTTATTGTGTGGCTCTGTCTTCATGATGCTCTTCCGGTGAATTCGAAGCGCTTCAGGTCTCATCTGGCTTTTTCTGAAGCTTGTGTGCGTTGCTCCTGTGACCGGGAAGATGGAATTCATAGCTGAGGGACTTCCCGCATTCCCGTGAGCTTTGGGGTAAGGTTGGCGTTTGGGGTTGGTTGAATTTTTGGAATCGGGATTTGGTGGATTGGATTACTTCTCATGCCCGTAGTGCTCATGGGATTAAGTTTCTGGCAGGGTTGTGGGTAGTGTGGAAGTGGAGGTGTAACATGATCTTGGTGATTCTCCGTGGCCTCTTGACACTGCATGGAGAAAGCTTGCTCATGATCATGATGACTTTCACAAGTTTCTGTAAAAAGACCTGCGACATGTTGGTCAGGAGTAGTTGTGTGTGGCTTGGAGACCCCTCAGGGTCTGTTCGTAAAGTTGAACATTGATGGTAGTTTCAGAGAAGATGCTAGTTTAATGGGTGGGGGCGGTGTCATGCGGGATAATTCTGGGAAATGGCTTGCTGGTTTTCAGTCGCATGGTGTCTCTGGGAGCGCGTTCCTGGCCGACCTGATGGCGTTGCACGATGGCCTCTTCATTGCTTGGACGCGAGGTTTTTGTCGGCTTCTTTGTGAATCTAATTGTCGGGAGCTAGTCAATAATCTTGATGATTTAGAGTGGGTTCGTGGTCATCGTTATGGTGAAACTCTTACTGCCATTTGTGATATGATGCGTTGGAATTGGAGGATTGAGCTCTCTTGGGTTGCTCGCGAAGGAAACTTGGTTGCAGATTGGTTGGCCAAGCGTGGTTCCTTGCTTCCAACGCCAGGGATTCGGGAGTTGGATGATCCTCCTCCGGAGCTTCAAATTCTTCTCTTGAAGGATTCTCTTAGTTTAGCTGTTTAGTTTTCCTTTGCTTTGGTGATTTTCCGATGTAACAAAAAAAAAGTAAAATCATTCGAATAAGTATAAACTTTTTTTAAAAGCGAGAAAACTAAGCTTTAAATTTATAATTTAACATTTTTGATAAACTCGTAAAGTTGTAGACTAATAACTTATTTAAAAAATAAGTGAGAATAATAAGGAATCACATGTGTGTGTTTATATATATATTAAGACTTCACTTACTTATTTTTTAAAAGAATTTAGGAAGTTATATTTTAAATTTATTAATATACTATCAGTTATGTGTAAGTGTTTTTAATATGTATGTGCGGGTATGGGGCGGGTTGGGTACTATAGTACCCATAGCCGCACCCATATCCATTAACTTTTGCAGGTATTTACACATGTTCAACCTCATACCCATATAGTGGGGTTTCACCCTACTCATTGTGCGTGTTTTTTTGCAGGTAGCTAATGGGTCTAAGACCCATTATTGCCATCCCTAGGTTAGTACGCTCATTGTATCTAAAATAATTTTAAAATTGGTATTAAAGTGTTTGAAATTAGTTAAAGATGTTACTGTAGTTGTAATTGTAAAAAAGAGAAACACTTATTTTACTCGAAAACTCGTTCATAGTCATTTAAATCGTTAAATTATGAGTTAAATATGTTTCTAGTTTCTATTTATAGGGGTGGATTTTTTATCATGATAAAAAAATATTGTTGCTTTTAGATCTGCTCCCCAATATAAATGAAATATATTCATTTTGTGATTGTTTTAGTTTTAGTGCACTAATGACAGTTGAAAACAGCCACAAAATGTTTTAGTGACAATTTAAACCACCACAAAATGCACTATATATAAGAGAGATCTACAAAATTAATCATTTTATTTTATTTTTTCAATATTTCTATCTTGATGAAAAACCTACATATTATCTCTTTTTTATCGATCTCTACTCATTTTTTTCTCTTCGAATTATGTTTGGTAAACACTCAAGAAAGTACGTAGAGTAGTTACGCATCATTAGCCTTTCTTTTCTCACTTAAAATATGTACACAGTTTTTTTGATGCTAAAATATGTACACAGTTGATAGTTGTGAAATTAATTTCTCATATATTATATCGCACTAGGTGATAGGAGGTTTTCATTCGTCCAACCATTGCTTAAGAGACAAAGTTAAACCACTAGGTAAACTAATCAGTTAAATTAGAATTCAAAACTTATATATATGACTGATTCAATATATCTCAAAATTGAAACAATTGTATATAAGGTCATTTTTACGCCTATATACAAGTGAATCGTTATCATAACTAAACTGAAGAGCACAGTTAGGAGCAAAGTTTTGCACCGCTAACAAGACAACTTGTGGAACAAGTATGGCCTGGTGTAATATAGTACACTTATCATCCTAACTAACTAATTACCTTTCTTTTGGAAGCGCCTAACGTGCACAAGTCACAGTTTGTGTAAAGTAGCACAACTTCTCTCTGACCTGTATATACAAGTACTTGATCCCACCAACCTGTAATTCCAAACAGTAGATCCCTTTTAAAAATAAATTACAGTAAATGGTTTATTACTAAGTTATGGGCCCACAGTATGTTCAATCTCAAAACTACCCTCATTCAATTTTCCCCTTTTCAATCTCGTATAGCCATTAGGGTTCAGTATTATTCTCCCACGAGCTTTGACACAAACTCTCTCCTCCGACATCGGAATCCATTTGTTGTTGTAGTTTTGAGGGGTTTGTGAAGATGGCTGCTGAAACTGAAGAGTCTCGGTGTATCAGTCCTAACGATGCAACCTCTGGGTCTCAAACCTTGGTACGTTTTTTACGCAATTAAATTTTTGGGTCTTTTAAGTATTATTTTTGGGATTGGGATATACATAAATCTGGGAAATCTGTTCTGAATATGATGATATTTTCGAAATTGACAGGCATTTGATGAAATTCCCATTGGAGTTGAACAAATGGATGAGAACTCAGACCTTAGTTTAACGGAGCAGGAGGTTGAACAACAAGAGGAAGTCTACAGAGAAGACGAGGAAGAGGAAGAGCCCAGTGAAGATGAACATCCCGTCCAAGAAGAAGAAGAGCCCATCGAAGAACAAGGAAATGAAGAGCCCATCGATGAAGAAGAAGAAGAAGAAGAAGAGCCCATCGAAGAACAAGAAGAAGAAGACAGTCCAGTGGAGACTCCACATGCTAGCAATGAGGTAATTGAAATTGCGATTAACGGTATGGAGGACATGGGTATGGTTAATTTCCACACATTAGAAGCGAAGGATGCTATTAATTATAATTTCCCAGATCGTGAAACTGCATTCTTGTTCTACAGCTGGTATGGTAGATTACATGAATTTGCTTGCCGTAAGTGTAGGTTGGTCAGAAACAAGGCTGGAGAAGTTGTCCAACAAACATTTGTATGCTACCGCGAAGGGAAGAAGAAAGATTCATTTGGGTGTGAAAAAAAGCGGAAGCGCGAACCCAAAAACGACACAAGGTGTGGATGTCGTGCTCACTTTATGGTACACATTGATTGGGGGAACAATCGCTGGTATGTCAAGTCCATTTTGGATGCACACAATCATGTGATGGTAGAGGATAGTTTGATTGGGTTGGTTTATACATATAGGAAGATGAATGAAGCTGACATTATGCACATGAACGACCTGAGAAAAAGTGGTGTAAGCACTTCACTTGCATATGGTATATTTGCCAATCAAATGGGCGGTTACTGCAATGTTGACTTTAACAAGCATGACATGCAGAATCAAATTGACAAGCAGAGACGAGCTCAAGTTATTGATGCAAAAGGTGTTTTGGCCTTCTTTCGAGGTTTGAAAGAAACTAATGAAGACATGTATTGGAAGCATACAAGTGGTGAGGATGGTAGGTTAGACAAATTGTTCTGGTGTGATGGTTGCAGCCAGAGGAATTATTTAGTTTTTGGTGATGTATTGGCGTTTGATGCAACCTACAAGAAGAATAAATACAAACGTCCATTGGTTGTTTTCTCGGGTGTTAATCATCACAACCAAACTATTGTTTTTGCTGCTGCTCTGGTGTCTAATGAGAAAGTGGAAACCTATATTTGGTTGCTAGAACAATTTTTAGATGTTATGAAGGGCAAAGCTCCAATATCAGTCATGACTGATGGTGATTTAGCAATGAAGAATGCGATAAGAAAAGTATTTCCGAGGGCACACCACAGGCTTTGTGCGTGGCACCTATTGCGGAATGCCACTAGCAATGTTTCCAACCCAAATTTCACTTCAATGTTGAGAACGTGCATGATAGGGGACCTAGAAATCGGAGATTTTGAGGCAAAGTGGGCAAAAATGGTTGAAGAATGTGGCGTTGAAGATAACGACTGGGTCAGAGACTTGTATGAGATGAGAAATATGTGGGCTACTGCGCATATGCGTGGAGAATTCTTCGGAGGCTATAGGACCACCTCCCGAGTGGAGGGGTTACATGCCCAAATTGGCAAGTTCATTGATGTTTGGAACAACCTCACAGATTTCATGCACAACTTTTTCCGCTTTTTGAGTTATCAAAGATTTAGGGAGCTTGAAGCTGATTTGGCCTCCCTTCATGGTGATCAAGTATTATTGACCCAACTACGCTCCCTTGAAAGGTCAGCTTCCAATATTTATACTAAAAGTATGTTCAAAAATTTTCGCCGTGGCCTTCAACGTTCATTGATGTTGAGGGTTAATGTCTACAAGGAGACATCAACTTGCATCATCTACTTTGTGTCAAAGTATCGTTGGTATGGTAAGAAATGGCATGTTTCTCTATGGACGTCAAATATGGATTTGAACTGCTCTTGTATGAGGATGGAATCATTTGGTATTCCATGTGATCACATTCTTGCAGTGATTGTTTTTCTTGACATGGACGAAGTCCCAAAGTATGTAGTGCTGGAAAGGTGGACAAAAATTGCCAAAGAATCTTTAGATGGGTTCAAAAGGGGAGATGGAAGTCCATGGGATCCTATGATGGATTGTAGATTGGCTGCATTGAGAGAAAGTTGTAGACGCATGTGCAAGGTGGCGTGTGTCACTCCTGAGTTCTTCACAGAGACACATACGCTTGTGATTAGTCAAGCAGAAAAACTTGAAAAGGCTGGAAAACTGAACAAGGATTGCCCTGCCGAGAATGGTGGGGAAAGATATTTACGTAACCCAACTTTGCCTGCAGCAAATGAAAACAGGGCAAGAAGATCCCAAGGAAGAGGAACACCAAAGCGTACTACTCACTGTGGTATTTGCGGTGGAGCAGGCCATAATAGAAAAACTTGTGTGGTTGTTACACAAGGTAGTCAAGTTGTTGAGACCTTGGAAGAAAGTACTGAAGAGGTTGCTGCAGTGACTTTGGGAGATGAAGTCTGATTCCACAATGTAAGTCTTCCCATTAGTTCCCATATGTCATGAAATATTTGTTTCCCATATTCATTGTTTTTTATGTTGGTTAATCTTCTTCTCACTGTACTGTACGTTTTTTTTGGTTTTGTTAGGTTGGTTCAAATACAGATTTGGAGAACGGCTTCCATCGACTTGGATATCTTGTTGTTTACTTCAAGTATTTCGTGTAACAGTTATTGGGGAACATATCATATATGTTGGTTATGTGGAATGGTTATGTTGTTGTTTGTTGAGTAGTTTCTCTGTTGAGAAATGGAACTCTATTATATTATTATTAATTTTGTGGTGGTTGTTCTATTCTCAAATATTTGCTGTTTGAGATGTTTGTCCATTTTTGCTTAGTACATGTGTAACTCCATTGTGAGTCTTGGCTCAAACCTGTTTTATATCTATCATGGAGCAATGGAACTCTCTTTTCTTGTGTTAATTTTGTGTTGGTCATTGTTTGAGCGTGCATGTTTTATATATGGGGGATGGAGTGGGTCAATTGCACTCTTATGAGTTATGGCAACATACACATGCACATAAATTGATGTATGCCTATACGTTAATATATCTATCATGGAGCAATGAAACTCTCTTTTATTGCTTCCAATTTTGTGTTGGTCACTGTTTGAGCATGCATGTTTCATATATCAGTGGGGTGTGTGTTGGTGTAGCTAGTCAGATCATATGGGGGATGGAGTGGGTCAATGGCACTCTTATGAGTTATGACAACATACACATGCACATAAAACAATGTATGCCTACACGTTAATAAGATCATTGCATAGAGGATCATATAACAAAAGATGCAATTTCATTAACTAATAGAATAGATAAAGTTCAGCTAATTTGCGGGCAACTTTGCCAGTAGTATGTTACAGAATGGTTCCTTAGTTAGAGATCCAAATAGGACCATTACAGACCATGACAAAAGACAAATCTGGGACCTCCCAATACATGGGGTAACCCTCCAAAATACAAGCCTTCAAAGTTCTCATTCAACACGAATCATCAACCCTGCATAAGGGTGGACCAGTAAATCTCACTGCTCTGCGTCAAGGCTCTTTTCTCTTCATTGTGGAATCCAATTAACAAATCTTTGACAATCAACATCCTCTTGACACTGTAATCCAACTGCACATACATGAAGTTAATGAAATTAGTGGTTTTATATGGGAACAAGCGTTAAAAAACTCATATTAGGAATGGTGGGGGGAAGAAATAAATTGAGGTCACCTCGCATATCAGGAATGGATTAAAATTAGCTTCCATTCCATAAGCCATACAGCAGAGTTGACACTATGATTCACAAATGCATGTATATGATTAAACACAATCCATAAAGATAAATAAATTGTGCTAAATGACATAACTTAAAATTAGTGGAGCAATGATTTGAATAAAGATGCACCTTGAGCTCCCATTCATGATGTCGTCCTATTAATTTGAAACACAAACCACTAAAATGAGTATCATAGGTCTCATGAAAGCAAATAATTGACTTGAATGCATATACTACATACCACGAAAGAAGGTGGTAAAGCCCAGACAGAGGGGTTTGAGAGTCCATGTTGCAGATATGTAGTTTTCATTGTCATCAACGTGATCATCTAAAATTTTAACAAATAGTCATGTATCTGGTGAAATACATATAGCTTAAAAACCGAGGAACAAAAAGACATTGAGAATAAAACTAACCTCAGCTGTGATTTGCATTTTTGGACAAAAGCAATGGAAGTCCAATCTTGTCAGCTTCCAGTTCCCCATCCTTAGAAGCACCTCACTGCAGATACAGATGCTGTTAAGCAACAACAATACAAGTTTCGATCTCCAAACTGGAAATTAAGAGGAGTACATACTCAGGGTCCAGGTCAGGGTGGAAGACATAGCATGCTAGCATCATCTCAGACCTCAGTAGCAACATTTCTGGTGTAGGTGGGAAATTGCTCAAGATACCCTACACCAACTTCAAAAGATATAGCATTAGATTATTTTGAGCTTTGCTACACTGCATTTTTCACTGATATTCAACTGATGACACACCTCAGGCAAGACGAAGCCACCGCCAGTTTCGGTACTTAGTGGTGTGAGAGGGGGTGGAGAGGCCGCGTCGATGTTGTCATTTCTTTGAGCCTTGGCATGCCTGCCACTTGTTTCTGGGCTATGAAATAGTTTTTTAACTGTCATAGATGCTTGCTCCTTTCGATATGCAGCAATGAGACCCTATATGTAAAATAGTGTATGGTATGGAAGGGTAACCATAAATAGTATGACGATGAAGGACGAAAAGACCATACCTGTGTAGGAGTTTTAGCTTGCAGATTCGGAGTGAAGTTATAACTTCCATCGGTGGGTGCAGCTCGTTTTACAGATGCATTAGGATCAGTGTTTACTCCGGTTGACGCAGACTTCACTACGTTAGCAACAGTTTCCTCCATATTGCACATACTCGACTGCAAGTCATCAATCCTAGTATTCATTTCCTTGTTTTGGACAAGAACATCATTGATCAGCCTTCCAAGAGCTTTAAACGCCATATTGATCTCTTTTACCTCCTTCTTGAAGTCAATGGATTCCATTTGGGGGTTATCGGGAACTGCCATAGTTTTTTTCCCTCTGCTACTTCATATGAAAAGCAAAAATGAAAATAAATATTAGGAATTCCCAAATATAACACAAAATGGTCCATGAGGAAATGACTGTACACTTATTAAATGTACTCCAACATGAGAGAGCATAGATGTGCTTACTCTGATGGCATTGACCTTCCTTCTCCATTTCCTCCGTCTCCCTCATTGGAACCCAGATGTTGAGGCTTTTCTCTCATCGTCTGTTCACCCATTTGGAACTAGTTCAGCGAATGAAGAAGGGAAGAAGTGAAGGAGTGAATTTGTTATATGTTGATTTGTAAACTATAATACCCTATCTAGCCTTGTGTTTAGGTTAAGTGTATAACAATGCCACTCATCATCATGACTAAAGTCTATTCTTTACTTTACGTGCAGATAGGAGGTGTTGTCAAATCAAACACCTAAGTATTGATTTGATTTACTAGTTGAAACACAACATTAAGGTGGTAACTAAGTTTAGCACGGTAAATGGAAAATAGGTACAAAAAGAGTGGCACTTGTATTCCAGCTGTCAAACACATACATTTTAAAAACGGGTTAAGACCACAAACATGGGGCCCATTAAGCGAAAAACCGAACAAGGGTTAATGAAATTACACCGAGGATAAAACCAAGAAAAAGACCAACAAGCATTTCTGGACTACTGTTCACACGATCAGGCACTTCATCGGTGCCGGTTGTGTTGGCTGCCAAGGAAACACCATCTTCTATCTCCAACAAATGGCCCACTTCTTCGACGGCATGCACTTCATCGGGCTCCAACAGGTGACCCATTTCTTCGATGACATGCACTTCATCGGGCTCCAGCAAGTGCCCCTCATCTTCCTCGGCAACCACTTCTTCTGGGACGTTGTTTGGGTGTCCTACTTCTGCTCCGTTAAGGTCGTTGTTGTTCCAGTTGGCCATCTAAGCTGCATAAGCATCGTCTCTATTCCGGTAGGACTCGAAACTGTTACCAGGGAACCCATTGACTTGTCGATGACAGTCATTCCATGAATTGTATATGCCGGGTTGACGTCCAACGAACACTACATAATACTTGCGAGCAGAAGAACCGGCCATGGCGGCGAAGGCTAGCGACAGAACTTGGATAGATTATTGGCTTCAAAGCTTGTTTATGAAACCATGTGAACTGCTTCAATTTGAAATGCGTGAATCGAGTTTTATCTATATTGCCACAACCAACTAAAAAACAAAAGTATTTAAGTTTCATTATTAGACCCTGTGAACCCATCAACTCCGGTGCAGAGAAAACAAATATTTTATTATTAAACAGGATATGCAAACCCTGCAATTGTTGGAAGAGGGACACGTGTATGTGTAGGGTTACTTTACTAGGTCTGCTTTATCTGGAAACACAGCGGACGAATGATTGACAACGATTACACAACTTTAATAAAACGCGTTCCCTTCTAATGGAAGCTATTATGGATACTCATTCGGTTTTATAATGGGAAAATAATAGTAAATTAATGGTATATAAAACAATCATGGAGATAATTTGTACAATGGTTACAACATTCAACACCCCATTTTTCACTTTTTACACTCCACATCATATGTTCTCTCTTCCATCTAATAGAGTTAATTTTTTTTATTAGTAGTTTTTTTTTACATCAGAAAGATAAATTGCACCCGCTAGAAATCGATTCGTGGACCTTCCCCTACCCAACTCATATGTCCCCCAGCTCTTGCCACTTGAGCTATTCTTAATAATTTATTTGAAATTTATTTTGGGTGATAAAAAGGTTAGTGTTGGGATTCATTTCACTAAAAAGATGTTTAGAGCTACTAATAAGAGTGTATTGGAGGCTAAATAAAAAATCTAGAAGGAAAAATATCGTTTTTTCTGTGTCCAAATCAAATAAACCAAGTCTCTATTTATAGACAAACAAAAATGTTGAATTTTGGTGAAAAAAAAATAAAAAAAAAATAAAAAGAAAATTAATTTAATTTACAATGAAATAAATGACCGCAAATAATTAGGAAGAAATTCGAATCCTAACTATGAACATTCGAACTCTAACTATATTATATTAAGTGACCCTCACCACTTTGAACCCTAAATATGAAGATTCGATCTCTGAAAGGCGCAAGATATGAACTTGGAACCCTAACTATGAAGATTTGATCTCCTGAACGCGTAAGATATGAACTTTGAACTATAATTATGCATATTCTATCTCCTAAAGGCGTAAGATCACCACTTGGAACCCTAACTATGAAGATTCGATCTCTGAAATGCGTAAGATCACCACTTGGAACCCTAACTATGAAGATTCGATCTCTGAAGGCGTAAGATATGAACTTGGAACCCTAACTATGAAGATTCGATCTCTGAAAGGCGTAAGATCACCACTTTGAACCCTAACTATGAAGATTCGATCTCTGAAAGGCGTAAGATATGAACTTTGAACCCTAACTATGCAGATTCGATCTCCTGAAGGCGTAAGATCACCACTTTGAACCCTAACTATGAAGATTAGATCTCTGAAAGGCGTAAGATATGAACTTAGAACCCTAACTATGAAGATTCGATCTCTGAAATGCGTAAGATCACCACTTGGAACCCTAACTATGAAGATTCGATCTACTTAAGGCGTAAGATCACTAGTTGAAAACCCTAACTATGCAGATTCGATCTCCTGAAGGCGTAAGATCACCACTTTGAACCCTAACTATGAAGATTCGATCTCTGAAAGACGTAAGACATAAATTACTAAAATATATCATAAATACACCACTAAATTTGGACAATATCATTATTATATATTAAAACAATAAAAAAATTTAAAAATAAAATTAACATAAATTACATCAAATTTCGTATTTAATGTTAGTGCTTGCCTAAAAAAATAAAAAAATACATATTTGTAAGGTTTATAGAAAAATATGTACTTCTTTAAAGGTTTGTTAAGTTTAAATATTTACTTTTGTAGAGCCTCAATATTATACAATTCAAAAAATTACTAAAAAATATATATTTCTATACATTCTACGTATTTAATTTCATATTTAATACTCACATTAAAAAAAAACTTTTTTACGTAATTAGGTTCCACGTAATTACGAAACTAGATTATAGAAAAATAAATATAACAAATTAGTCCATCACAAATGATTCATTACATAGTGGTGTCAATATTGACAACCAAATCCATGGAACACACAGAGTTCTGCAACACATTCACCACTGTGATTCACAAAAAGGTGACCCCAACCCCAACCATTACATATCTGGTTAAACTATACAATATATACTTCAAAATCATTATGCTGCGTACTGCATGTATATGAACTTTTATATCAGCGAACTTGTATATCAACACACCAAAAAATTAATATCCAACCCCTGGTGAATTTTGCATTCATGTGCCCTTCTATGTTAGCAGTCCATAAAATGTGATTCTCCAATATCTAAGGTAGACTTCAGACTTCAGCGTTTAGGTAGTGTTTGCCAAAACACATTTGCCTTTTCGTCAACAGACCTTCGAATGGCATTATGCTCTCCACTTATCAAGCTAATCGCTGTCTTCATACGAACAGTATCGTCATCGATCTGTCAAACATGAATCAATTTCCTTGCAGGTTAATGAGTTAAATTATGTAGCGTACTGTTTAAATTACAGACCAAATTTGCAGGGACTCACCATGCCTTTCTGATTGGGTTGAAACCCAACCTCCATCTCTAACCAACTAAGCACCCACAAAGCAGAATTATCACTGCACATTGCAAAGTGACATGTCTAAGTGTATAGATTACCAATCGAGCTGTAATGATTATTTCAAAATTACATATGAACATAGATGTTGCTAACCTCTTTCCAGTATTGGGAATTCCCCTTGCTTCCTTGAATTGCCATGATGGGTAATTAATGATTCCCTTAAAAAATCACTTGCATGATCCTTTGAGTTTGCCAGCATATCAAAAAGCACCTCACGCTGTTACAAATAAAATGAATGCCATAAGGTGGAGATCAAACATATATAGGCTAAGTGTTGTAGCTTAAGAGGGAGGGTTCATACCAGTGTATTAATTGTTCCATATCTTCCAGCGATGTCTTCAACATTCAGATGGGAATCAAATTGGTACACAACATGTTGTTCTATGTTGATCACCATTAGGAACCAATGACAGACATCATTCATGATGGGAATGTAAACCTATTCAACACAAATCAATGTAAATAAATAAATCCAACACTATGACTGCACAGGACAAATCAGATACAATAGGAGATGGTTGGAACTTACATATTTAAGTGTGTCATATGGCAATATCCAGGGTGTGGAATATTTCAAACACAACTCATCACTAGTTTTACCGAGGCTGACATCCACCTGCCAAAGGTAAGTCAAATATCAGCATTGAGCAAACAATTAAAGTGACCCAAATACAGTAATACCACAAACGTACCGCAAATGAAGGAGGTAAACACCAAACAGTCTCATCAAGCGAATCACTTTGGGAGTAAGTTATCTTCATGGTGATAAGTGTCATGATCTAAACAAAATTAAATTCTTCAGGAAAACAAAGATAAATATTGCAGTGATTAATGTACAGATAGGTTGCACAGATGATATAATCACCCATTCAGTGACGGGGCATCCAGACATTAAAGAGTCAAAGTCCTTTCTTGCTACAACTGTAGTACCCATTCGAAGCAATGGTTCCCTGGTTAAAGATACACAACATATGAAACTGCAGCTGAACAGATACAATAGGTCCTTACGAAACTTTCCACCATTACCAAACAATCATTTGTACTCTACTTACTCAATATCTTTATCAGGATGGAATAAATATGCAGACATTTGCAGTTGAGACTTGGACAACAACATCTCAGGTTTAGGTCTGAATTTAGTCAGCACGCTCTGAAATTGAAAAAATATTAATTTAGGAACTGCAACAATGTTTTGATTCCAAATTTAACAACTACAATAATACATACCTGTGGCAATATTTGTCCTGTTCGAATCCGAACGGATGACGTTTTAGTCTTCTGAGCTCCGCCCGAAGCTTTGGAGTTTTTTTCTTTAGTGGAAGGACCAACACTTGCATCAAGTTTACGGACCTTCGAAGATGTTGTTATGGAGGGTGGAGTTGGGAACGAGTTCTTCAGCGGTTGTGATTCTTCTTTCCTACGAAATGCTCCAATCGGTCCCTAACACAAAACACAAATATGTTTAAACACACATATTCATTATGAGGTCAATTCCATTCTTTAATAAATTAGATGGAAAATACCAGAGTTGAGCCAACAGTGTGCAAATTCCTTTGAAACCTAGGATTGATGGTGGGTTTTGGTTGCTCATTTTGTGAAGGGATACAATTACCCATTCCACCAGAGGGCTGTGCAGTAGGATAATTAGGACATTTTTCATCATCAGAAACATCTGTATCAACATTTATGACATCATCTTGCAGAATCTTAAGTGCAGCCTTCTTATTTCCTGCTTTTTGGGTCTTACAAGTTCCCTTTACACTTCTATCAGTAGACAAGACATATTTTTTCCCTAGTCTTGAACTATCGCTAGCAATCATATACTTCTCCACCCTTTCAAGCTTATTGTTCATTTCAGTTTGTACATTCTGCACCTGATTTACACGACTATCCAGATCCTACAAACCATTACAACAAACAGCCCCCAACACCAAACACAAAAAAAACTATAATACAATTATGGTACCATATTACCTTGTACAAGCCCATCGCTTGATTTACGGTACTGGCTAGTGCTAGCAAAGCAACGTTAACACCCTTCACCTCGTTAGCTATTACACTAGCATTAAACTTTTCAGCAGCAACACTTCCCTCTTCCGTTTGTTTCTGGGTCTTGGTCACTAAGCTGCTGGACAAAGTATACATGTATTTCAACACAATACATATCTGAATGATAATGGAATCACATACGCATAAGTCTCTCAAAATAATACCTTGGTGGACTTTCGTCCAACAGAGTGTTCATGCTTGCTTCTTCCAGTACTTTTTCTCCAAATTTGCCGGATCCCTCCATGGTTTCAACCACAGTAATGAAATAGAACGGTGGATCCAACTAGTATCCAAGGTGAAATGCGATTCTCGATGAAACCATGACAGACAAGTTGGAACCAAGGCAATAGTTGGGGACCACTGTACAACTTTAACTTGTTTATATTTATATAATAACAAAATTTAATTATCGAGATACAAAAAATTCAAAATAACTACTTACTTCAGTAATTAAACGCAGTCCAACCCAATTACGGAGATGGATCCTCAGGCATGCCTTTCATCACAAATTCTTCAACAGGGAAGGCATGTTTCCTTCTTCAAAACTACCATTAGTAGCGAAGACAGGGCAAAGAACTTTCAGTGACACCCAAAATCGAGTACCGTGAAGAGAACCCCAAATTGTAAGACAAACTCAATTTTCCTACGAATTGTACAATGGGGGAAAGGAAAGGCATGAGGTGGGGAAACCCACTGTAACAAAAGTATTGGCTCCAAGAAAAATTAGGATTTTTCAAACAAACCTATTCAAAACAACTAGATCTGAATCGCACAAAAGGAAAATGAATTGAACATGGTCTCAATGAAGAAGCTCCTATCAACTTCAATCTATCATGCCTATCATACAACACAGATGAATCCTAATCTGGACGGACAAAGCCGATGAGGTTTGGGGGTAAAAGCGACCAACGGAACGATTTCAATGAGGGTATTTACGAGATTGAAAGGGGGAAAATTGAATGAGGGTAGTTTTGAGATTGAACATATTGTGGGCCCATAACTTAGTAATAAACCATTTACTGTAACTTATTTTTAAAATGGATCTACTGTTTGGAATTACAGGTTGGTGCCATGTACGTACCTTCCTTTTTCTTGTTACGAATATTGTCTGAACCAAGAAAATAAAAATTCCTTTGCAACGAAGAAAAATGGGGTTAGCTAGGTTGCTTCATGTGATTAAGTACTCACAAAGTAATATCCACAAAGAAATTTTCACGTAGCTTGCAATTACAGTGAATCAGTGATCATGTCATGTGCATGTCCCGCTAATCTGCATGCACACCCTCAGCAATTGGATCAATCATGTGAATTGTCGATTCAACTTTTTACTGAACAAAGGGAAAAGAGGAAAGGGACAAGAAGTCACAAGGCAAATTACAGGTTTGGGGCACATGCATTTTCATCATGGGATTGGGTTGGGTGCAAGTGTGCAACACAATGCAGCATTGCATACCTTGTGATTGGCCAAACCACCAAGGACCACAATAGCATATGTGTCAACCTAATATGCATTGAATGAATTGAAGTTAGTCAATAATCTCCTGGACCTTCATCCCATTATTTTTTTCATATCATTAAAGATAGTCGGATATACAAATAGTGTAAGCATTCAATAGATATTATATTTTCTCTCTATTTATCTCATTTAGCAAATATTACATTTAGGATTAATGGTATTAGTCCCTGAATTTGCAAGCGAGTTTGACTTTAGTCATTTCACGAAAAAATGACGTTTAGTGATGATAAAAAACAACCAGTACTTATATATAACAATGGTTGTCACTCTAAGGATTTACCATGCGAGTACCCTTTGGATCTCGACATTTGCTATTATTGCTGATATCACCAAAGGCACGTTATGATTTATCTCAAAACTCTATTCTCTTCTTGATTGAATATGATGGTTGCAAACTTTTTCGAACGTTGAGTTTGGTAAATAGATTTTACCAACACGTTCTTGTACTTCTTCTGTGCCTTTCTCAAGCATCCTCCTCCAAAAAATTTGACAATAATGAAGAATTCACATTCCAAGAGTTCTGTTGAGGAATTTTCGCCAAATCCTCGTCAATAGCTAGACGTTCCTTCCTCTGCTCCTGGTCGTCAACAATGTTATTATCTTCAAATGATTGTTGAAATTTTAGTGAATCGTTGAATTAACCGGATGAAGAGCTAATTCCAACTATTGATCGTCTTATATGGTAAAGATTTAAACCATAACCAAGCTTTCCCGCTAATTGGTTGGATGCTTTGATGAAGATTTATCTGTGTGCTCAACAGGATCTTCTTCGCTGAAGAAGTGTTCGATATTGAATTTCTTAAACTAGTTTGTCGACAAAGGTATACTTTGTATCTCATCCTAGAGAGGGAATATGGTGTCAAATTGTGAACAATATGATAAAGGACGTTCTCCATCACCTCATTAAAGTATTCATAGAAACGCTTTTAACTTTCCATTTTGGTTAATGATGTTGCTTTCATCAATTCCAAAAACAGGAGAATAGTCATTTTTCTCCCACAGGGGACAACAAGTGTTCTTCTTGAAATGAGATTTGCTTAGACGTCCTTGTTGCCAGTGGTGGTGCAAGGCCGTGAAAGGCTTAACTTGCATGGCGAGGTTGCGTTGACACGACGGGGTGTATACATGTAGAAGACGTACACTCTGATGCTCAAGTGAGTGTGTGAGCAAATAGAGAATATAGAGTCTAAGAAGAACTCTGAGTTTTCTATAATGAGCAATGTGTCTATAAATGAATGACACACTTGTATTTATAGGTTCGAAGTATGTCGTAACCATATCCACAAGACATTAGGAAGCCTTATAGAAAAGCAGCCTTGTAGTAAGGCTTCCAAGAACACAGTTGTTTATGGGAAACCTTGTATAAGTGTATCGCCATGCGGCCAATTGGCCTTAGCTATGACAACTTGATGTTTCTTAAGTAAGTTATCTCGTCCATCTCTATCGTAATCATTTAATTGTGAATCTTTTTAGGTTGGTTGAGATGCTATTAGGTATTTTAAGCCGGTCATAACAAAGAGATAGAGGAAAAAAATGTCTCATAATGTGTATACACTATTTTGTGGTACACATATCATTGTTATTTGGATGGGAGAGAAGTAACGAGTGTAGAAATGAGTAGAAAAAAATAGAAGAAGGAAAAATAAAATATATCTATGATCACTTAGATAGAAAACTACTATATAATTAAAATTAAGGGAATAAATGAAGCTTCTTTCCTGAAAAAGACTATATTGCACGACACTAATTTCATCTCAGTTTTTCTCAAAATCGTGCTTTAAATTTGTCGTGTGACTAAAGAGTTCTCTTTTTTCATTGCTCATTTATTTAAATGAAAAAAGAGGTGTTAGATGGCACAACAAAACCATAGCACCAAATCCACAAAATAACACATGCCTGATTATAATTGGCAGACTTTATGCAGAAGAAAAGTGTGACGAATCAAAGGCTAGGAAAGACAGTTTAGTCTCGTACCAAGAATCATTCTCAATGGAAAATTATGTGATGGAATATAACTAATATAATCAAGTATTGTTGATACTCATAGAAGGCAGGTCACCGCTAATATCCGGGACCAGGTCTCTGTGGAACTTCTGCCACACAGGCACCTATCAATGGCCGAAATAACTAATTCTAAGTAGACAGCGTTCAGCATAATAGTACTATATTGCCCGTTTCATGCTTAATTTGTAGGACAAATACACTAGAAGCTTTTATACACTAGAAGCTTTTCTTCCTTTTTCACAGTTGGACAACAGTAGTTGTTATTTATAACTACTGAATTTGAAAACATATTTATCAACTTGAAGAAATAAATGAAAAACTAATCAAGTCTGTGTTTGGATATGAAAATATCTCCATTACTATATTAATCAAGTCTGTCTTTGAGGAGGAGGATGCTGCATTGCTGCTACTTTTGGTGATGATCTCGCTCTTGATTTTTCCCCTCTGAGGCCCCGTCTGTGTGGTCGGCCTAAGAAATTTAAAGAGGCTAAGATCAACGTGGGGGGGTCTCGGCGGTCTAGGGGTCGTCCGCGTAAATCTGAGAGCCTGATGATCGCATCTGTGCCAGCACCGCCTAGTCCTCCTGCTCTTTCGGGTCCTTATTTCACGCGAGCAAAGAAGGCTTGGTGTCTTGCTCAGTTTCCAGGCATGACTTTCCCCGGTAGTGATGAAGACGCCATTAAAGGGTTGGCCGAAGTACTTAAAGAGAATTTTCCTCTTAGGTGCTAGGCTGGTTGTGTTTTTAGCTTGGGTGGTTGTTCTCTCCATTGGTTGTCTTGGTGTTTTTCCCCTTCTTTGTGGGTTGTTTTCCCTTTCATCTAATGAATAAAATCTCTTTTGCTCTAAAAAAAAATATTAATTGGATGTCAGAATTCACTTTCCTCAAATAATTAGGCCCAGTTTGGAAGAGCTTATTTGAGCTTATCTGACAGCATAAGCTCTTATGCCAGTGTTTGGGAGAGCTTATGCAAACAGCTTATGGTCTGCCATAAGCTATTTTCAGCTTATTTTCATAAGCTACTCAGGATAGCTTATGAAAAACAGCTTATGCTTATACACAGCTTATTTTTAATTTATTTCAATAAATTTTTAAAAATAGCTTATGAATAAGCGCTTATGTCATAAGCGCTTATGACCATAAGCGCTTAATTAAGCTGTTTATCCAAACGGGGCCTTAATCCTGGAAGGAACTTTTTGCTTTTATTGAGTTGACGTCGGAATGAAATTTACATACAAACACAACCTTAATAATTTATTCTTAAGAAGTTTATAGTAGTAGAGGTATATTAAGTATTTTTTGAAACCGAGGTAAATTAAGTAGCATTGGCCTTAAACTAAAGTTTTTTCTACTATCTGTCCCATTATAAATTAGATGTACTGAATCTGTAGTACTACATGAATGCAAAAAATTTGTTCATTGATGCTTGTAGTTGTTCTTCGGGTTGAGGAGATTTTATTTCCCCATAAATCCAATTCATAAATCAATCAATAGACAGAGATACATCAGCAATCAAAAGAGAACCAATCTCTGGAGAATAATCTTCAATTCATGACTCTACTAGAAATACTAACTTACCTAATCTTAGAACAAACATTAACTGAAAAGACTCAATTGGGTTGGGGGTTTGTGTTTTAGTTTTTCATATTAATATTAATTAAAACACAATTTTCTTTGAACGTTAAAACACAAATTAATTAGTGATTAGACTTGAATAAATAGTGTAAAAAAAGACATGAATAAATAGTGATGTTAGTTTCCCAACAATTTGGGACGGTTATCTTGAACAAATATTTTCTTTTGAAATTATTTGGCTTAAAGGGTCCAAAGGCCCCTAAGATTACAAAGAGAATCAAATCCATGACCTAGAAAAATTTTGCATCAAATTGGGTCCCTAGAATTTTTTTTTAATTCAATTAAGGCCAAAGTGTGCCAGAGCTCAATTTTGTCCTAGTCAGTAATGTCACATGTCTTTTTAATTTTTTTTTTAATTAGAAAAAGTATTAAATTTTAGTTTTTAATTCCAACTCATATATTTAAGCAGAAATAAAAAAAAACTTAATAAAATCCTAAATTTAAATAAAAACCTAATCTAATAATCCCTAACCTAAATAAAAACATAATCTAATGATCACAAATCCCTAATCTTACCTATTCATCTCAAATTGAACCCTATCCATCCTCATCCCCAAATTGTACCCTATGAGAAGAACATAAGGAAGGAACAGAAGGAGAAGAACCAGATCTCTGTCTCCTCTCAGAAACACGCATTTACAATGGACAGAGACTGGAAGAACCAACAAAATCGAGGGAGAAGAAGAAGATGAGGAAGAGGAGAATGTGGGTGATGAAGTGGGTTTCGAGAAAACTCATTCAGCTTCAGCTTCTTCTTCGAGGTGTTCTTCAGCTGGGAGAAGCTCAAAGAGGTGGGTTTTCTTGAAGGATTTTCTCAGGAGTAAAAGTGAAGGAAGGAGCAACAACAAGTTATGGTCCACCATTTCATTCTCCCCCACAAAAAAAAGAGCACAATCAGAGGAGTTGAGGAAGAAGACGTTTTTGCCTTATAGACATGGTTTGCTTGGGTGCTTGGGATTTACTTCCAAGAGTTATGGTGAGGTGAGGTTGAGTTCAAATTTGCATGTGGATTGGGGGTGGTAGGGCTCTGGTTGTCTGGGTTTGTTGGGTGGGTGTGGGTGGGGGTGGGAAAGAAGAAGAAGAAGAAGAATGAGTTTTTTTGGAGTTGTTAATTTCTGGTTGGGGTTTGATGTTTTTTGTTATTATTAGATTAGGTAATTATTTAGTTAAGGGATTTTATTTAAATTAGGGATTTATTAAGTTTTTTAATTTTTTTCTACTTAAGTAAATGAGTTGGAATTAAATTTTTTTTTATAATGTTTTAATTAAAAAATAATTTAAAAAGCCACGTGGTAAAAGTGACTAGGACAAAATTGAGCTGTGGCAACATTTGGCCTTAATTGAATTAAAAAAAAATTCTTAGGGACCCAATTTGATGTAAAATTTTTCTAGGTCCTGGATTTGATTCCCTTTGTAATTTCAGGGGCCTTTGGACCCTTTAAGCCAAATTATTTTGAACAAGTAAAATATGGTGTGAAGAGTAACGACCACGGACTGAGTATAAAAGGTTCATGCAGCCCTATTCTTCTGCCCCACATTGAGGGGGTCCATTTTCTTGTTGGTGATGGCACCGATTTGGTCCACTCTGTGTACGGTCAAACTCCACCGATAGAGAGAACAAGTGGAAAGAACCAACAACAAAACAAAAATAACCCATCTCCTCCCTCCATTGTCTTCTTTCCCTAAAATCTCAAAGGCTAAAATTAATTCACAAATGACTTCAGTTTTTCTTTTTTTTTGAAATTTGTTGACATCCTGAAAATAGTTTTTATTTCCTAATTGATTGTTAGGTTTACAAGGAGTAAAAAATTAATTAATTATATCTATATACCAAATTTTTTTTTTGACAACTCTATATACCAAATGTTTATACTTTATACTAACATTTTGTGGAGTTCAAAAAAAAGTACTAACATCTTGTGGCGCATCTAAAGGGGTGGGTTAATTGGCTGTAAATTACTTTCAAAAATTTATTTTGTAAATTCTTAATCGTGTACTTTTGTTTTGGAAAACAAATAATTCAAATTAAAATTTGAAGTAAGTAAATGATTGAGGGTATTATCTTTTACTTTGAATTTCAAAAATTGAATGTTAAACATTTTCTTAATAAGATAAATATTTTTAGATAAATGAAATATTTTGGGATTCATCTTTTGAAAACTAGATTATAAGTTTTATCTAAAGGAGATAAAAATTGTTGAAATAAGATATGTGATTTTGAGAATGAAAAATCTAACTTCATTTGAAATTAAGTATTTTATAGATTTAAATTATTGTATTAAACAGAAAATGTAAATTTTTTATTTAAGAAATTAAACTATTTGTCATAAAATGATAACTTTGGTTGAGATTGGAAGATTCATGAATAAACTATGGAGGGTTGTAGTTTATCATTTCGATATTTTGTAAATTTCTTGACCCTTAAAAGCTTTGTTATAAATATTATTTTTATAATTATTAGGTTCGTTGCTATGCCTATAGTATACTTACTAGGTTGGTATTTTTTTATTAGTGAGAATTGAAAAACGGGAGAAAGGGCAAAACGGAATATAAGTTATTTGATTCCTAAAAGGCTAAAAGGACTTAGGAGAGTTTGAATATTCCTCATCTATTCCTAAAATCAAAACCACAATCTTAAGCACAAAACACAACAAATAAACAATCAATCACAACCCAAGGCAAATCTCCCACCCTTCATCACCACACCACAAATCTCTCTCTCTCTCCTTTATTATCATCATCTATAAAAATCAAAACCCTGCTCCTCGGGAGTTGGGTTTGGTACCCCACCTATTGGGTTTCCCACCCCACTTTATTCAATACGAGATTTAAAGTTCCGTATTCAATACGAAATTTAATATTCCGTATTTTTTTAATATGCAATGAATGGTTGAAAATGTGCCACATATGCTCAAATACAGTACGGTTTTTTAAGTTTCGTATTATTCATATTAAATACGGAACTTTAAATCCCGTATTAAATAAAGTGGGATGGGAAACCCAATAGGTGGGGTACCAAACCTAATTCCCCTGCTCCTCCCACATCACCACACCAACCCCTCTTCCCTCCAGATTCATTCTCCCCAATTTCCCATCTGGGTTTCTTCCCGAAATTTCCACCTTTTTCCTTCCCAACAGAACACGAAAACAGAGGAAACCCCATTAGAATAAGAACAACAGAGAAGAAGGAGAAAGAGGGGTTTTGTTTTTATTGTTAGTTTTTTCGTTCTGGGTTAAAACCCGGGTTGAAGCATTGCAGAAATCACGGCTATTCAAGGGGTTCGTTGGTCTCTCACTGAGACCAACCCTTCGCCGCACGGCGGGCGTGGTGCCTTACCTTCTGAAGGTGGCAGCCCCTCCGACCTCCTCTTCCTCGCCGGCGGTGGCGGCACTTCCTCCTAATTCCTCTTCTCATTCTAATAGTATTACGAACAATACCCTTTTTACTTCCACAAAATTCACTTTCAGAAAAACTCTTTCTCCTTCTACTTCTTTTCCATTGTTATTGTTGGTAGCTTTTGCTGTTGCTGTTGTTGTTGGATTTGGTGTGAGAAACTATTGAAAATATGTTGAGCATTAAGAGGGTTCCCACGGTGGTTTCCAATTATCAGAAAGATGAGGCAGGGGAAGCTGATGCCCCTGTCGGAGGTTGTGGTCGGAATTGCCTCAAGAGTTGTTGCATTCAAGGTAATTTCATTCATACATTTGAATATGTGTTTTTTTTTTTCTGGTTTGCATGATGTGTGATGTGTTTTTGGTTGTGTTGTCTCATTGAATTTTTGGGATACAGGTGCTAGGCTTCCTTTGTATGCCTTCAAAAGGGATGACAATGTTGGAGAGAAGGACATGCCCCTGATTGCATGCAAGGAGCGACCTGTGGCCTTTCTGGACTCACTTGTTCTTGGGGAGGTATGAATGGAACTTTGTTGATAGAGGGTGATTAGCAAAATTTGTTTTTTTTTCCTTGTTCTTTAGTTTTGTCATCATATGGTATGTGTTGATTGAGTTTTAATTTTTGATGGTGTAGTGGGAAGATCGCATGCAGAGAGGGCTTTTCCGTTATGATGTTACACTCTGTGAAACCAAGGTCTGATTTGTCTCCAATTTATGTTTATTCTAGTTTTTATTTGTGTTTTAGTTTCTGGGGATGCATTGTTGATTGTTGCATGCATGGATGTTGTCAGTGGAGTTGGTTTCATGTGTTTGTGCTTTTTTGGTGTAGGTGATTCCGGGTGAGTATGGTTTCATTGCCCAGCTGAACGAGGGTCGCCACCTGAAGAAGAGACCTACCGAGTTCCGAGTTGACAAGGTCCTCCAGCCCTTTGATGAAACCAAATTCAACTTTACTAAAGTTGGGCAAGAAGAGGTCCTGTTTCAATTTGAGGCTAGCTGTGATGAGGAAGTCCAATTCTATCCAAATGCCCCAATTGATGTTGAGAATTCTCCTAGTTTTGTTGCCATCAATGTTAGTATCTAATCTTTATTTTAAGATTTATGCATGTTTTTGGATAACGGTGGACAGTCACGTGATTTGTCCCACTGTAGCTTTCCACTGTGTATTCGAACATGCACTTTGCTCTTGAGTGTTCAGTAGTGTATATGTCTATCTGATCGATGATGTTTGTTTATGTCTCTCTTAACAGGTCAGTCCTATTGAATATGGGCATGTGTTGCTGATTCCTCGTATTTTCGAGTGTTTGCCTCAAAGGATTGACCATGCGAGCTTCTTGCTTGCACTTCACATGGCAGCTGAAGCAGCAAATCCATATTTTCGATTGGGTTATAACAGCTTGGGTGCATTTGCCACCATTAACCACCTTCACTTTCAGGTACTCAATCCGAACAACTTGAGATTAGATCACCTTATTGGTCATGTTGATCATTGGCTTATTGCATTCCTTATCTAGTGTCACAGCCATAAACAAAATGCTGATTTTGTGATTTTGACCATTTCAGGCATATTATCTGGCTCTGCCTTTCCCCATTGAGAAGGCTCCTACTAAGAAAATTGCCAAATTGAATGGAGGTGTGCAAGTGTCTAAATTGTTGAACTATCCCGTCAGAGGTCTTGTGTTTGAGGGTGGTCCTATGCTAAATGATTTAGCAGAAACTGTTTCTGAAGCTTGTATCTGCCTTCAGATCAACAACATACCTCACAATGTGCTTATTTCTGATTGTGGAAGGCGAGTCTTTCTCTTACCACAGGTAAATGGTCTTAAAAATCTGTCTTTGAGAGCGCTTATGTAGGTGTTTAGAGAGCTTGTGAAAAATAGCTGATTATTAGCAGTTTTGAATTTATTGTCTTAAGCTGCGCAGATTGGTTTATGAATAAGCGTGTATACCTAACCTTTTTTGAGTTTATTTCAATAAGCTTATCAAAATATCTTATGAATAATCACTTAATTAAACTAATTACACCGAGACCAGTGTTGTAAATCACGGATTATAGCGGTAAGCCAAAAATAGCGGGTAATAGCGGAGTAGCGGTAAGCCAAAAAAAGCGCTACGTTAAGGTATAACTGTTATTTGACAACACTGACCGAGACACCCTTAATTTGTTTTAAAAATGACATTCATTAGCTGCAAAATAATAATTTTGGTTACTTGTGTCAATGCACAAACAGTGCTATGCAGAGAAACAAGCTCTTGGAGAAGTGAGTGCTGAGCTTCTTGACACCCAAGTTAACCCTGCTGTGTGGGAAATTAGTGGGCACATGGTGCTGAAGAGGAAGAAGGACTATGACGAGGCATCTGAAGCCAATGCATGGAGGCTTCTAGCTGAGGTCTCCCTCTCTGAAGAGAGGTTTCAAGAAGTCAATGCTCTTATTTTTCAAGCCATTGCATCTGTTGAGATCGATGCTGATGCCGATGCTGCTAGATCTCAATGTGTAGATGAAGTTGACGCAGTTAGCTCCTCAAGCACTCAGGCAGCTATGGTGGCTGTTTCACAAAAATGCCTTGTTCTTCAGTAACAAACAAGGCTTTGGTGAATAAATTTCGTAGTGTGATTCCTCACTAAAGAACTATTCTGCTTAAGTGTGTTTCAGTTCTAGTCTTGTGCCTTCTATGGTGGCAGTTCCTTAAGTTTGAAGTATTATGTTTGCTTTAAGGACTTGAAAAAACATAAGTGGCTTATGTTTGTTTTCTGCTGTCTGTTTGTGGTGCTTGATTATGCTTCATGGTCTACGTAAAATACCATGTAATAAGTGCTCTTCTGAGCTTATTGACTGGTTAGGTATATGTGGATGAACATTGTTGTTCAGGTGAACATGTAGCAATTTTTATGCTAGTGCTTAATGGTTCTTGATCTGTAGGTTTTACCTTTTGAATTATCTATACGGATCTGCATAAAAGATCTTTAATCTGTTGGTATCAACAGGGTTGGAAAGGAAGTTTCATGGGAAATTCATGGGAAAGAAAAAGTAGTAGTAGCATTTTTGTATACTTATAATTAATGCATTGGCCGTTAACTTACCCATAAAACCAGAAAGTGTAGCTTGGATTTCTGATTTGTCTTTTTGTGGAGTATTTAGTATATCTTGGAAAAGAATGGGTATTTTAATGTAACAATCCAAAGTCTCTTGGTAGATGCTACTATTATAGTACTATATATCAGCAAAAAAATGGTATTGATGTATTGGGGTTTATACAAATTTTTTTGGGTTGATGTGGTGCGATGCGGCAGCATATGTGCCGTAGAGTTGATAAAACCATGTCTTTACTTATCACTCACACATGATTAGTAGAGAAAAAGGGTGTTTGGTGTGGTATCTTAAGCCAGATTAAGGCGTGACACCTAAAATGAGTTCGTTCGATAATAAAGACTTAATATATTGATTTAAAGTTTGATTTTATTCTATCGTATTAATGCAGCGTTGCATTCTTAGGAACGTGACACCATCATTTGTTTCCACCACTCATTCATTTTTCATTAAAATATGAATGTCATAAGATAAAGTTAATTGATAAGTAAAGTAAAATCTAAAAATGTAGCAATTACCTTGAATAACATGATAATAATCTATTACATTACTTAATACGGGTACCATACCAAAAGAAAATTCAGGGTACCCCAGAATTTACCAAGAAAAAATCAGTTGTTTTAATCATGTAATTTCTTTTTTGCTTCATTGGAAAATTTTAATCATGTAATTTCAATCACATACGAAATAAAATATTAGTGTTTTACTTTTTTAAAATTGTGGAATACAATGCGGATGTAATTCTATAGACATGAAAACAAGATTAGTGGGAAGATGGAAGCTTACATTTGGAAACAAGGAAGAACATGCAATTGCTATCATAATGTTAAATTTGGTGCTATGGATAAGATTCAAGAACAGGGAGAGTAGAAATCGAACTTCTTTTGTTGATTTTTTTCTTTCAAATTAACAATATTTGGTAAGATGAGTTTGGGAGTGCCAAATAGCCACTTCGAAACCACTCTGATGTAACAATTACATAATTTCCAGGCTTCAACATGTTTTTAAATTTTGATTCATTCACACATTTCATCTCATTTTCACCTATCTTCTATTCCTATCTCTTTTTTATTTTCCTATTATAACTTATTATATCTCTCATTTCTTTTTTTTTCTCCCTAGGTGGGGGTGTTGGTATAGTGTGAATGAAAACTTATTGCATGTTTTAGTCATTGACGAGTGGATCTAAGTTGGTCGAGAAATATTTATTCACACTTCTCTTTTTTTTTTTATCTCATTTTCACTTATTTTTTTCACCATTTCTCTATTCATTTCCTATCCGCCACTTATTACATCACTCATTTCTCTCTCTTTTCTTTCTATTTCATCAAAGTGGAAGTGAAAAATATATGTAAACAAGTATTATTCAAATTGGTCTCTTCAAGGCCGTGTATAGAGATTTTGGGGCCTTAGGCGAAAATATTAAAGTGATCGATTTTGTTTTGACAAGAATCTTAAAGAGACCTAACATATCGTATAAATTAATTTTTTATATTAACCTTCTAATTTTTGAGTTGCGAAATCATTTATAATAATTTTATGCTGCAAAATAAATAAAAAATTATGAACAATAAGAACATGAAACACAATGAATGAATCATTGAGATATTTTGTAACACTTTAATATTAAATATCTCAAATGTATAGAAAAAATGAAATTTTTCTTTTTTTAGAGAAGAAACAACGGTGAAGAGTAAACTTATACAATACTATATATATAAATCATCAAAAATTTAACTGTTACCAATAACACAATTTGCTTTTTTGAGTTTTGGAAATGTATAAACAACATATATTTTATTTATTAGTTTTTCTGGAAAATGTAAATTTTCTAATACAAAACAATACTACTAAAAACTATCAAAGTTGCACTTCTCATGTTACACTTCTAAATTCTCACATTGCATTGCACATGTTGTAATTGATGTTACCAAATTTTTCATTGTTTTATCTTCTCAAATCTCAGTAATATATCTTATACACATCTAAATATTTTTTGGGGCCTATATATATTTGGGGCCTTATGCAATTGCCTATTTTATCTAACCTTCTACACGGCCCTGGGTCTCTTAATTTATTTTATTTGAAATGGATAAGTGTTGTCACTTTACTTTTTCGTTTTTGTATGTCACGGATGTTTGGATAAACACCCCAAGCATTGTCCAACATAATTACATCATGTGGAATATAAATGCTAAAGAGCGTATTGCAATGCAAATAGATATAATAAATTAAAAACAAAACATATTTACTCAAGCTGATGTGAGCAATATAACACCCTATTATTTTGATACTCTACAAACTGTATATTTTTTTTCAAAATCACGTGGGGCCAAATGCTAACTTGCATCTGTCCTTGCACCAAGGGTGTAGACCACTAAGATACATAGGAAGAGAGGAGAGATAAATGATAAGTATGATATATGATGCAATGTGATTGGAAGAAAGAGATAGAGGGAAAAAAAGGTGTCCCGAGATGTTTGCACTATTTGGTTGTGTATGAATCAAGTTGCACCTTAAACTCAAAATTTCAACAATAAAACTAGAGTTCCACTCTAAACTCTGATCGATGGTGCCCACTCAAGTAATTAATGCTTAAATGGTCAAAGGCGAGATAGAAACTCATTTTGAGTCATACCATCCACGCTTAAAAGCATGGCTTGATCCCTTAGATGTGAAATTTTGATAAAAAAAAATTATATGTTGCTTCTTCACTTTTGTGGCCTAATTGGTTTTGTCGAAGTTGCACATGAAAAACTACTAGAAAGAACGAGAGAACCCGACTAATGTCAACAAACCAACATTCAAGAAGGATGAAATGGGAGGGTGAAAGAGAAGTGCTAGCAAAAGTGAACGGTGTCTTTTCCAAGTGGGAGCAAAGGCGAGCCAGAACTAGTTGAGGTGGAGCTTGCAACAAATACTGGTGACAAAGGGTAGATAGAGGTGTTGCGACAGTGGACGGAGACGCGACAGAAGTGGTGCCATAAGTGATGGGTAGTAGATCCAACAATGAAAAAAAAGGAAAAACAAACTATCACATGAGTATCAAACGACAACGCCCACACTAAGGACGGAGGAAACCCATATATTTGGGTAACAAAATCACTTATTGTGGTAGAAATCTCACATACTTCATGAAAAGGAGCCTCCATAGTGGAGGGAGAACTCCGAAAAGGGCTACGACTACACTAAGATTCTTTCCCCTTCTCTGTTAGAGTTCCGAAAGGGGGTTTATTAATTAACATTAGATTCGAGTTTGTGCCCTCATCCTAGACCAACTCCTATCATCAAACACTTTACCTTTATTTCATTATAAGCACATTGTTTTTTTCAAAATTATTTTACAGAACAGTTAAAAAAAATAGCACAGTCAAACAGCCATGTCCTGAGTCTCCTAGAGGGTGTTAGATTTGCCACCCCAGGCAATAGATCTAACACCCCACTTAAAAGTGGGGAAATACCAAAATGTCCCTCTGTGTTTATTTTCGGTAGTTAAAGTTCCGAATTTTTTCAGAACATAAACTTCCATAGGTAAGTCGGGAGAACGGTCAATATCATGTTTTAATGATGTTTTGGAATATCATGTTTCCAATATATTTCGGAATGTTATCTTCCGAAGGGTACTCCTGCCATTCTTTTAAAAAGCCTGAGTATTAGATCTATTGCTTGGGGTGGCAAATCTAACACCCTCTCCTACACAGTTGGTCACACACAGCATGCTACACAAAGGTTGTCTCAAACACCTGCTTCTCTCTCCTTCCCTCCGCCGCAGCGAAGCCATCTCTGCTTCTCAACCCTTCGTGGGTTCCGGCGAATGCTCCACTCTCTCTTCACTCTCCGGCGCCACCATTCGCATTTCCAACACCTTCTTTCTTCTTTCTCCCTCATTCCTCCAACCCATCACCACTTCTCCACCACCTCCGCCACCGCCACCGCCACAACCACCACTCCTTCTCACTCACACACCACCCCAGTAGAATTATCCCGTGTTGACTTCCACGGTTTCGCTCAATCGGTGCTGTCATCCCTCTCAAACAAGCCACGCGCCGATGCCTCTTTGAAATCCCACCTCTTGGAGGTGTCCACTGTGGTCCCTGATATCACTCGCCAGTTTTGGAGGATACCCTTTTTGAAACCTGAACATGTGCTGCAGATTTTGCTGGGTTTTCAATCCGAGTGTGTCCTGGTTGGGATTCCGGTTGAAAAGGTTCGATCTATGTATGAGATTTTCAAATGGGGTGGGCAGAAAAACTTGGGTTTCGAGCATTATTTGCAATCCTATGAGATCATGGCATCACTGCTTGTGCAGGTTGGGTTGCTCAGAGAAGCTGAGGACTTGCTCTCTGAATTGGAGGGTCGAGGAGTTTTGTTAGGTACTCGTGAGATTTTTGATAATCTGATTGAAGGGTATGTTGGTTTGAAAGAGCTGGAAAGAGCTGTTTTTGTGTATGATGGTGTGAGGGGTCGAGGGATGGTTCCTTCTCGATCATGTTGTCATGCTCTGCTTGATCTCTTGGTGCAGATGAAGAGGACACAGCTTGCATTTCGGGTAGCTTTTGATATGGTGGATTTGGGTGCTCCTTTGAGTGGTGCTGAGATGAAAACTTTGGAGAATGTTATGGTACTGCTTTGTGTCAATGGGAAGATTCAGGAAGCAAGAAGCATGGTCAGGAAGGTGTTGCCTTTGAATTCTGAGGTTAGTAGTTTGGTTTATGATGAAATTGCATTTGGATACTGTGAGAAGAGAGACTTCGAAGACTTGCTTAGTTTTTTTGTTGAAGTGAAGTGTGCCCCTGCTGCAGTGATTGCTAATAGAGTCATAAATTCCCAATGCAGTAATTATGGTGTAGAAAGGGCAGGAATGTTTTTGCCAGAACTAGAAAGTATAGGTTTTAGTCCTGATGAAGTAACCTATGGGATATTAATTGGTTGGAGCTGTCATGAAGGGAAGATGAAAAATGCTTTGAGTTATTTATCAGTTATGCTATCAAAAAGCTTGGTGCCGCGTGTATATACTTATAATGCTCTTATAAGTGGGTTGTTTAAAGTTGGTATGTTAGAGCATGCCAGTGACATTCTTGATGAAATGATTGATAGGGGAACAACACCTGATATTTCAACTTTCAGAGTTCTTATAGCAGGGTATTGCAAATCTAGAAGGTTTGATGAAGTTAAAATTTTGATTCATCAGATGGAAAGCCTTGGTTTAATTAAGCTTTCTTTGATGGAGCATTCACTTTCCAAGGCATTTCAGATTTTGGGCTTGAACCCTCTCAAGGTGAGGTTGAAACGAGACAATGATGGTAAACTTTCAAAAGCAGAGTTCTTTGACGATGCCGGAAATGGACTTTATTTGGATACAGATATTGATGAGTTTGAGAACCACATTACCTGTGTTCTCGAAGAATCCATTGTACCCAACTTTAATTCATCTATAAGGAAGGAATGTAGCAATAATAACCTGAAAAATGCATTGGTTTTGGTTGAAGAGATGCTTTCTTGGGGACAAGAATTGCTTTTGCCTGAATTCTCGATGTTAGTGAGGCAACTTTGTTCATCTCGGTCGCAAATCAAGTCAGTGAGCAAGCTTTTAGAAAAAATGCCACAATCTGCTGGTAAACTTGACCAGGAAACACTCAATTTGGTTGTACAGGCATACTGCAAGAAGGGATTACTGTGCAAAGCCAAAACAATACTGGATGAAATGCTTCAAAACAAATTTCATGTCAAGAATGAGACATATACTGCCATATTGACACCCTTATGTAAGAAAGGAAACATCAAGGGTTTTAACTATTACTGGAACATTGCTTGTAGGAATAAATGGTTACCAGGGTTGGAGGAATTCAAAAATCTTCTTGGCCATATCTGCCATCGGAAAATGCTTGGGGAAGCATTACAGTTTCTTGAAATGATGTTTTCATCATACCCTCACCTAATGCAAGATATATGTCATGTATTTCTAGAAGTACTTTCTGCTAGGGGTCTTACAGACATAGCATGTGTAATTTTAAAACAACTACAGCATTGTTTATTCTTGGATCGTTCTGGTTATAATAATCTTATAAGGGGCTTATGCAATGAGGGGAAATTTTCTCTTGCCTTGACAGTATTGGACGATATGCTAGATAGAAATTTGATGCCTTGTCTGGACGTTTCGGTCTTGTTGATCCCTCAGTTGTGCAAGGCTCATAGATTTGACAGAGCTGTTGAATTGAAAGATTTAATTTTGAAAGAGCAGCCTTCATTTTCTTATGCTGCTCATTGTGCACTGATATGTGGATTTGGTAATATGGGGAACATTGTGAAAGCTGACACTTTGTTTCGTGATATGTTATCTAAAGGACTCAATCCAAATGATGAACTATGTAACGTTCTTATTCAAAGCCACTGCCAAGATAATGACTTGAGAAAAGTGGGGGAGCTACTTGGTGTTACCATAAGGAAGAGTTGGGAGCTGTCCCTATCAAGTTTCCGATATTTGGTGCAATGGATGTGTGTGAAGGGTAGAGTCCCGTTTGCTCTGAACTTAAAGAACCTTATGCTTGCACAACATCCATTTGATGTCCCTATCATATATAACATTATGATTTTCTATCTTTTGTCAGCTGGAAAAAAATTGGATGTGAGTAAGATACTTGCTGAAATGGAGGAGAAGAAAGTTATACTCGATGAAGTTGGTCACAATTTTCTTATCTGTGGTTTCTTGCAATGTAAATATTTATCTTGTTCTCTGCATTATCTGAATACCATGATTTTGAAGGGACTCAAACCAAATAACCGCAGCTTGAGGAAGGTAATAAGCAACCTGTGTGACGGTGGGGAGCTGCAAAAAGCAGTTGATTTGAGCGAAGAAATGAGATTCAGAGCCTGGATACATGATTCTGTCATTCAAACAGCTATTGTGGAAAGCCTTCTTTCCCATGGTAAGATACAAGAAGCAGAAAGTTTTTTGGACAGGATGGAAGAGGAATCTCTAACTCCTGATAATATCGACTATAATCACCTGATTAAGCGTTTTTGCCAGCATGGAAGGTTGACCAAGGCTGTTCATCTCATGAACATAATGCTCAAGAAACATAGCATTCCAATTTCCACTAGCTATGATTCTCTCATTCATGGATTCTGTGCTCAAAATAAATTAGACATAGCTTCAAATTTTTACTCTGAGATGCTAAATTGGAATCTGAAACCGCAAATTGACACGGTGGAACTGCTCGTCCTGAGCTTTTGCCATCATGGGAGGACAGAACAAGCAGAGCAGTTCCTAGTGGACATGATCCATGGAGGTGAAACTCCAACCAGAAAAATGTATTGCAATGTGATTAAGAGTTATCACATGGAAAAGAATCTTAGCAAGGCATCAGAGCTGGTGCAAGCCATGCAGAAAAATGGGTACCAGCCTGACTTTGAGATACATTGGTCTCTAATAAGCAAGTTAAGTAGTGTCAAAGCAAAGGACACTGATAATGGTGGCAAGGGATTTTTATCCAGGCTTCTTTCTAAAAGCGGATTTTCTCTAAAGAGATGATTCAAATGTCAGGCTGGAGTGGCCCTTGTCAAAGGAGATTCTAGTATCTACCATCAAAATAGGTAATGTATAGATGCATCACTTGTAATTTATGGGGTTTCAGTTTGTAACCATGCATAAAAGAGCTTCTTGTGGCTGCTTCTTGCATTTCATCTTTCCTAGTGGTAGCTTCTTGCCATGTGGAGTCGCATTTCACAATTACGTTCGCTATAGCGGATGAAATCATGGCAAATCGTGTTCTTTTAGGTGGGGATGTTTGTGTTTTAAACTTTTTGAAAATGGCCTTGGTAGAGTGTGATGAAATGCAGGAGAATGAAATAGAAATTAGATTATGTTTCGTTCTTTGGATTGGTTAAAACATATAGAATAGAGTGAGCATAATGGAGACCATTTCATTGCATCCATTGTTTTCTTCCTTCTTAATTTGCGAGATTTGAGGTAAAATCAATAGAGGATTTTTTTATATATGGTAATTTTATCCTTATTTTTTAGGATTTAATGTTTCTATTTCGCCACATCAGAAATTAAAATTAAAATTTAATGTAAATAAAAATGAAATGTACTCGTTAGTCCTACATGATACAAAGTGATTAGATGTCGGTGTATATACATTAATCTCTATTTTTTAATCATCCATAAAAGGTATCATTTTAAGACTTTTGTTGGTAAGGGTGTAAAAATATATAAAAAAATATTCTGTTATCTTTACTATTCAAACAATAAACTTGTATATTTATTCTGGAGGTGTCAAATGGATCTATTTACCCACATTCCATCTAATTCATCCGCAATAAAATTAATCCAATGGTAAAACTAAAATCAAATGGATGGATTTGGGTCCCAAAAAAATATATCTCTTATGGCCTCATACACACTTTCTAGCCTCCCCAAATACGCTCAACGAAAAGCTTTCTTCACAAAAGGGTTTCTTTCACGATTTCAATTCGCTCATCAAGTTTCTAGCTCGCTTAGTGTATTGAGTACTTCTGGATCTTCCCTGCAATAAATTTGCTTATCGAGCTATACTTTGGCTAAGAGAATCTCTTCTCTTCAAAATTCTTTTTTCTTGGCTTGAAACCTCCCTAAGTCTTTTCCTACATCAAAATTTCATGGTTAGAAAACAAAATATACAACACTCACCATTTTTTAGACTAAAATCAAGTATTTAGGCTAAAATTATCAATAAATGAAGCACGCATGTTAGATAAGTACCTAAAAAAATATCCAAATATACGTAAAAATAACACTTATCATGACTGCGCAACCAAGCACGGCCGTGTATACAAATATGCATGATTTTGTTGAAAGCGAAAACACTTTGGCATGCTCGTGCCATGCATGCTCGTGCTTCAATTAATGATGCACAATTGTGCTAAACCTTCTCCAGAGTCGTGCTTCTATCCTTGATCAGCAAGCTTGGTTTGTTGCTTCATTTTCCTTGTTTTTCTTCTCTTTAGACTTTTTCCACCTCGACCTACCTTTTCACTTTTGTCATAAAACATGAGTTTTGCAGAGGCAATGCAATATTTGGGCATAAATCTAGTAAATGTTTACCCCCAACCCGATTTCAACCCAGATTTAAACTGTTTTCATCTATGTTTTTACCTTCTTTGGTGCATCTCATTGAAATCGGGTTAGGGTTCTTGGTTCCATCTCCAGCTCTAGATCTCTCTCCATTTTCTTCTCCTCCCCTCTGGTCATCCCTTTCCATCGCCTGTGTCCCCTGTTATCGCATACTATCATACCTTCTGCTCGCTGGTGAATGGGTTTTGTAGGTGGGTGTTGTTCTATGGTTTCATGTGCTCGTTGTCATCATCATCCTTGTAAGGTCTGAACTCGTTTGGTTTCGTGGTTTGCGTTGAGGTCCTGGGTCTGCCTTCAGTTGGGTCTTCGTGCTCTAAATTTTGATCTCTTAAATGCAAGAAAAAAATTTAAGAATTCGAATAATATACAGAAAATGCATTTCATGAAAATTTTCAATTTATAAAAAACTTAGTAACGAACTAATTGCACCAAAAATCCACAGAATTCCTAACCCCCAATTTAAAGAAACACTGCACACAAATACCCAAACCCCCAATTTGAAGATACTCCCGAGACTCCCAAAACCCACAATTTTCGTTAAAATGAAGCATTTCATGGATAATCCCCTTAATCCCAACCCCCCGATTTGATGAAAATCCCTTCTTAGACAAAAATCCCCGAAAAGGGTTTGAATCGGGTTGGGGCTAAACATTCAGTAAGTTTTTTTTACCCTGAGTTATTTACTAGATCTATTTAACTTAATTCATGTTACTTACTCACTAACTAATATCCTAGTCATTAAGTAATAAATATCCATTTTTGAATTACTTAAAAATACCTTTTTACCTGGAAACCTCCTATCCCAGGTAAAAAGGTGCTTGTGTAAGTGTATACTAGTAAATATATTAAAGAGATTTCCATTCAATTGAATCATTATTTCCCCCCAAGTTCAATCGTCTTCTTCCTTTCTCCGCAAGTTTCGTAGCTTTCGTTCTCTTCTGCTCTGATCGTGCGCTGCGCTTCTCGAACAATCTCCACCTCACTGTTCTCTCTTCTTCTTCTTCCCGATCTCACCACCACTGTAAGTCTCTCGTCACTCCCAAATCCATAGCCCTAATTCCGAATCCAATTTCAATTCAAGATCCCTAATGGATTCCACGATTACATTCTTCTGCTATTGATTTCACCAATCATTCTCATGCCTAACAATTTTCCCGGTTTCTTGACATAAGGAACCATTTGGAGCAGAATTTTGTTTATCTGAAATGATTTTGTTTATCTGAAATGCTTTATATCTTGTTAATACTTGATTTTCCTATGTTTTCTGTATGTGGTTTTTTAATAGTTCATTTTGTTTTAGGGTGTTTTTGGAGCATAGATAAAAATGGAAATACGTACGCATCGAACATGGATGTATGATAGGCTTCTTCCGGAACGAAGGGGATATACAACTGAATTTTTGAATGGTGTTGAAGAGTTTCTTAATTTTGCTAGTCAACAACCAAGGTTTTTAGTCGATGGTGTAATTAGCAGGGTTGTTAATGACGGATAGCGTAGTGTAGCGGCAAGCTAAAAAAACGCTATTTCGAGCAGCTATTGCAGCAAATAGCGGTGAATAGTGGAGTAGCGGTGAACCCCCAGGACGCTACGCTATAGGATATTGTGCCGCTATAACGCGCTATTAACAAGCCTGGTAATTAGGTGTCCCCTCATGTAAGTCATAGTTATTTGGTGAGTCAATTGGATCGGAGTTGTTGGAGCTGTTGGACTTGAACTTGGTGTCATAGGACTTGTGCTACTCAAGGTAAACTTTGATTCTACATTCATTATTCCATTTATTTATTATAGATCCAAATTCGCAGGAAAATGCGTACGAAATAAGCGAATTTCTACATTGATACCTAAGAAGAAAAATGAGAAATGAGAGTTATGATGAATGATGTGATAAGAATAAATGTGAGAGATATGAATAAAAAAAGAGTAAAAATGAGATATGAAAGAAAGTGAGGTATGAATTAATAATAATTTATCACTTTATGGCATTGAAATGTTCATACCTGTTATAATATTGAATTTCTACCTGAATTTCATTTCCTTATTATTTCAAAAATTTGCTAATTCATATTATCACTATTCGATCAGTTATTGAATTTGCTAGTGGTGTCGTGCTTCATGCAGCAGGAAGTGAATGAGTTTATTGAGCCAATTTTGCAAGATTGCAGAGCCATTGCTTCTCTCTTTCATTCCTTTGCTCTGGTTCATGTTAAACGGACCAGGAATAAAGTAGCTCATTTGTTAGCTTTCTTAGCATTTGAATTTCCAAATGTATGTTGGTGGGATAATTTCCCTTCCCAAATTAGTTCTGCGATTCTAGCGGATGTATTCTCTATTATTATCTCATGAAGTTGAACTTTCCATAAAAAAATGTGTTAGTTCATATTATCACTTTATAATATAATTTAGTTCATTTCACCTTGATACCTATGAAGAAAAAAGGGAAAAATGAAAGTTAAGATAAATGATGTGATAGGATTAGAAGTGAGAGATATGAATAGAAAAAGAGTAAAAATGAGATAGAAGAGAAAGTACGGTGTGAATGAATCATAACTCATCACTTTATGGCATCTAAATATTCATACTTGTCTTTAGTTATTTCAAAAATTTTGCTAATTCATATTATTACTTTTTGGCAGTACATTCACTACACTTGGAAAGTACAAATGGCTGGTAACAAAAAGAACAATGGTGATGAAGGTTCCACAAATACCAAAAAAAGCAAGCTTGTGGTTCATTTGCAGCCACAAAAGAATTGCAAGTGTAACTGTGGTGAAGGTTACCCCACAATAGTGGAAATGCATGCTTGTGCTTGCAGGGGTAAGAAGAAAAATGTGGGAAAGAAAGTGAAGAAGAATGGAAAGAAGGTGAAGAAGGATGCATAGTGTGGAAAGGGGGTGAAGAAGGATGCATTTGAAGTTTTACTTTTTTGTTTTGTTTTTCTTCAATAAGGCAAGTTGCAAAAGCGTATAATAGATGTTTGATGATGTCATTATCATAAATTGGCTTTTCTTGCCATTTCACAGTAACAATAGTGAAATTTCACATTTTTGTTAAGGAGCAAATTTGGCAGCGGCAGCCACTTTAATGATTGTATCTCAAGTATATTGTTTAAGGAAAATGCAGATCTAGTAAAAAGAGTTTGAGTATTGCAAGTTGATTGTTTAAGGAAAACGCAGATATAGTAAAAAAGATATAAATATTAGAACTAGTATGCAAAGTGAACAACATATGCGAAGCATACAAGCCATATCACAGATAAGCGCTGGTCAACCACGGTAGAAAACCTAGGCACAACTGAAAAATATTGGGAGTGGCACTAGTAATATGACATGGTCCATGACTTTTCCCTTTGTAAAAAATGAAAAGGAAAAATAAAACAAAATGACTATCAAATAAAAGATTTTGGAACTCAAATGATTATTTAAGGGTGGTATCACCAAAACTCAAGACAAGTCAATAACCAAGGACATCTTTGCTACTGGTAAAAGGGAGTAGAAAAGGGTGTTATGACAACAATAAACAAGGTCCACAGCCCAGTCTTCGTGGTGATTGACTCATCAGCGGCTAACCACACCCTTAGCCACCGCCGACAAGCCTCAACCAGCCGCTGTCAAGACTCCAACGTTCTTCCAGTTTCTTCCTCCTTCCTCTTCCTTCTTCCTCCTCCTTGTTTCTCCTTCTTCCTCCTTCTTTAGTGTAGTGGCCATCCTGCTAGATTCTATAATGCTATAGCGTTTTTGGGCTCGCAACTCCGCTCTGCTATCCGGGATTGACAAGCCTGGACCATAAGATAATATGAAATTCATTAATTGAGATATATCTTGAATTATTGCATATCAAAGTTTTGCTACTGCCCAATATCTGTAACATACAATTCACTCAAGTTTTTCTTTATTTAGACGATACCTGTGAATCAAAAGAAACCAATAGGAAATTATACATATTCCGGAGGCAAATTTAAGGAAACCAATCAAGCTTTAGGTCATAACAGAAGAAGAAAAAAAGACACAAATTTTCTAGACAGAATATGGTAGATCTGTGAGTCTAAGCCACTAAATGAATTAAATAAAACGGAAAGCAACAGCCAAAATTTCTACAAACCGAACAAATAATTAAACCATTCACGGCAGAATTCTTAGTGGTCTTACAATGCATTGCAAAAAAAAAAAGCACAGAAATTCATCCTAGAAGATACAAAAGATAAACATCATGGATAAACTCCAGAGTCAGTAAAAACAGGACACTAAAATACTTACCATTTCCTCCAATCAAACTCCAAGTCGTTGATAGACCTTGTCAAAATCTTAGGATATAATTGACCTGGAGTAGGATCACAGCCTGCTGCACCCTCAGCTTAAATTCAGGATCATCGTCAAACTTCACTTTTTATGCCTTATAGAAAGCCTAATAATGCACCACCTCACATGAGTTTCAAAATCACTAATATTACCTGAAACATCCAGTGAAAAGTAAATGCTTCATCATCAACGATATATGTGGGACAAAAATCATGGGGTAAACTGAGTAGCAATTAAAATAACATCCCCCAAGACATCTGCTTTGTTTGGATTGGGGGACGGGGATGGAGTGGAGTGGAGTGGTGGGGAAGGTGAAAGTGATCAATTGTTTGTTTTATTTAAAATATGATGGAATGGAGTGGTAAGTAGTGGTTCAAGGTCTATCATGCTCCATTACTTTCCTTCAGATTTGCTCCCCCAAATTGGATGGAAATGAATGGAAAGAAAAACTGATCTCTTAATTAAATTATGAAAATACAATTTTACCCATGGTAACCTCCATACATAACTTCTCCTAGTTGGTGGCCCTATTTTCTCCTATCACGTTTTTTTTTCTCCCATCACGTAACAATCTTCCCTGTTTATCCAGAACTCTGGTGCATTCTTCATTATTCCTGCAAGGACAGCACCTCCGAGGTACACCATATGTTTCCTACGTGGTGGATCCTCAATTCTTAGGGCATGTTTGATTACTGTTTTTAAAAACAGTTTTCTGTTTTATAAAATTAAAAAACAAAAAATCCTGTTTGGTTAAGTTGTTTTTAAAAAATTAATTTAAAAACTGTTTCCTATTTTATTGTTTTTAAAACAAAAAACTCAGAACAGAAAAAAGTTGTTTTTATTCTCTATTTTTTTATTTTTGTTTTAGATTTGAGAAAACACGGAGAACATGTTGTTTTCTGTTCTCTCATTAATGGCAGTAATGGTAATTATTGGAAATTAGAAAATAGGGGTTTTCGTTCTCGGTTAGCAAGCTCGTGGCCGCCAGCCCTCTTCCTCTCCTTCTCAGGTAAATTTGCTCCTCCTCTTCTTCTATTTCTGTTGCCATAAGGATTTTCTCCTCATCTTCTCTTATTTCACGTGATCTCAATGATTCAGTGAAGTAAGTTGTGGTTCTTCTTCTGGGTTCCTCTTCTGTGCCTTTTGGGCGTTTGGTTCTTCTATTTCGTTTTTCCTCTCTCTCTGTTTGTGTGGTTCTGCAATTGCTCCTTCAACAAAATCAAATGTGTTATGCTCTTCTTCTTCTTTTTTAATCATTAATTATGGAGGCTTCGAGTTGCTGCTGTGATCGTTTTTCACTGAGTTGGTCTCCTGGCTGTGCTATTTTCCTTCCTGCAAGCGCTGGTAGTTTTTCTTTGCTGAATTGAAATTGAAGGTTGTAGGGTGTTGGTCTTTTTGCTGGGATTGTGACTGGTTTATCTTTGATACTGTTACATAGTGTTTTTTTTTCCTTTGGCTTGTGCCGCTGTAGGGTAACCAGATTGCTACCTGGTTCATGTTTTCTTGCTTTCTCTTATACTTGTACATGGGTTTATAGCATCCCAATTGATACTATTTTATATATATATATATATATATATATATATATATAATTTGGCCTTTCCAAAAAAAAAACCATTTGTACATGTATATTACTTAATTTTCTCACTTTCTTTGCAATTGCTTCCCCTGTTGTTTTGTTTTGTGCTTCAAGGGCGTCGAACACTCAAACCTATTCCTCTGTTTGTTTCTTTGTTGGGCATCAAAAGCAAAGAATGGTGATGCTAGTTGTGATAAGTTACTGGAAGCAAAAGCTGCACTTTCTCATTTTTTTATCCACTTTGAAAGCAATAATTGACTAATAACTTATTATTTTAGACACATAAACATGCTGCTCAATTTTAGAAGAAAAGACATTATAAGTTATTGGGTATCATATTCAATAGAAATACTGCACCGCGAGTAATCATTCCTCCACTCAAGACCCACCAAATACTGATGAAGAAAATGAGCTTGAAGATTAATACCTCGATGACATTGGGGTTCATGTAAATGGAATGATGACATTCAAGAAGTAGAGCACATCTTAATGGAAAGCTAAAATTAATTTTAGAATACCAATTTAATAAAAATATATGAAGAAAATAAAATAAAAAAATCCTGATGAAGAAAATTAATTTGATTCAATAAATTTATGTTAATAACTTTTTTTCCTAAAGATGCATTCAAACGAGTTTTCTATTTTTTTTTTTCGAAAACATGTTTTTAGAACAAATTTATCAAACAAGTATTTTTGTTTTTTCATGTCCAAAACAATTTTTAAAATCTAATTACCAAACAAGTTTTTTTTATATATTGTTCTAAAAAACAGTTCTTAAAAATTATTTTACAAAACAGTTTTGAAAACAAGAAAATTGAAAACACAATCAAACAGGCTCTTAATCGTAATTTCTTCAATATATCCATCTCTGTTTCCCTTCAGAACAACATCAAGATAACAAATTAACAATCATGTATTTCTTTTTCCAATCGGCTTGGTAGTCCCGGATATATGGTGCTCCCCACTTAAAACTATGTGTTGATAAAGCATCATCCTTGTAGTTATAGCTTCCCTAGCATAGCTTTTTCTTTTAATTTTCAATTGCTTTTTCAGATTGTATTTTATTTTAAAATAAGGGTAATATAAGAATAACAAAAATTATAACTCATTCCGCTCCGTCCATTATTCAAACAATGAAGTGATAACTTTGTTCCGCTCCGTCATAAAATACCCAAACAATGGAATGAAATTTTTATTCCATTCCGCTCCACTCCATTCTGTTCCATTATATTTCATTCCGCTCCGCTACATTATGTTCCATCAATCCAAACATAACCCTAAACATCGCCATTTATAGGTCAATGGTTCAATTATAGGAATTGGCAGAGAGAAATATCTTTAATAAACTTAACACAAACAATATTTACTTGATCAGTTACATCCTGTGTTGCACGGGTACGGGTACGGTACCCGGTACGAGTACGGTATTGGGTACGCGGTATGCGATTTTTGAAAAAACTCGGGTACGGGTACGTTAGATATATGTATATTTTTTTAAATATAATATATAATGAAATATACATAATATTTAAATATAAATAAATTATGCAAAAAAAATCGATAAATATAACTAATTAAAATAACATCCAAGACATAATATTAAATTGTTCAACAAAACAACATAAAACCAAATAATTGTTCAACACCACAACAACATATACCATCTTAGAATTATTATTATTATTCCATGGCATTTTTTTGTCTTTATTTATATTGTTATGCAAAATAAAAAAATGGGTCCAACTTTTAAACTTGGACGACCCATATTGAGGGTCTCTCATCACATTCACTAAAACCCTAAAAGTCATCTTCCTTATTCTACTGCGCAGCCTCAACATCAACATGTCATCTTCAACTTTTATTTTCTTTTTTGGCTTTCTGAACTCTGAAGCTCTACCTGCGTCTTCATCCTTCTTGGTTCCATGGCATCTACCTGCGTCTCTACTCTTGCATCAGATCGCAGCCCCTTAGGTTCTCTTTTTTTTTTTTTTTCTTTTTTAAAAGCCAAAACGTCTTCGTTTTGAGCCAGGACCATTTTTTTTTTGGAACGGGTACGTACCGTATGCGTACCCACATCGTATGCGTACCGGGTACGTACCCGGTACGGGTACGCGGCCGTTTTGGCCGTACCCATGCATCACAGGTTACATCCATTCCCATGCAATTTATTCTAATTGTTTCCACTGCCTTGCTAAAGATAGACTCTATATATATCAAGAATCTCTTTCATCCAAATACTTCAGTCTGAAAAAGTGATTTCCCTTTTGGCAGGTAACCCTTTTTCCAAAAATTCTTTATTAAAATCTTGGGACTCCCTAAAGGTACTTTTAACAGCAATTTAGTTTTTAATTTCCTACATGAACTTCACATTGTAACATAGGTAGCAGTAACATCTTAACAAAAACCTTAGGCTTAATTGCAGTTTGGTCCTGATGACCCGATGTTTATTCTATCTTTGTCGAGTCATTATTGAGTTATTTAGTCCTTTATTGAGTTATTAGTCAAGTTAAGTCCTTTTTTAGCTCATAAATGCATTTGCATTAGTTTAGATTTTTTTAATCTATTTACTTAATCTTTTAATTAGTTTCTATTAGTTTTAGTTTGGGGTTTATTCTTTTGGTCAGACTTAAACTGAAACTTTGTGAGATTATGAGTGTTGATGAGCTTTTGGGGGTTTTTGTTTGCTGGATTGAATGGGGGATTGATGAAATATTCATTAATGAGATATATTCAGGAGTTACATGGTTGTTCTCATAGAGAGTTCTTGAGATGCTTTTCAGGTTTGATAGACTCTTGATGGCTAATGATGATGGTTGAAGGCAAAGTAATGAGCAATGATAATTGTGGGAAAGGGAGTTACAAAGCTGCTGAAAAAACTGGTGAAGACCACGCATGTGCGTGGTGGAGACCCCGCACATGCGTGGTGGTTCTGTATGAGGAAGGGGCTGGAACGTGAAGACCACGCATGTGCGCCGTTATGGCCACGCACATGCGTGGTAAACAGACTTAAAAGTTGAAAATGGACAGATTGGCCACGCATGTGCGTGGTGGAGACCCCGCACATGCGTGGTGGCAAAATCTGATGCTGCGAATTGTGCGATTTTGAGCGTCTTGCCCACGCATGTGCGTGGTGGAGACCCCGCACATGCGTGGATTACCGCTGGAAACTTTATAAATAGGGATTTTGTTATTTCTTTGAGGCATCTTGTAACTTTTTGAACAAAACTTAGAGGTTTAGGTTCTTGGAGCTTGTGAAAGGCTTCTTGGCCCTCTTCTTTCAGGTTTTTATTCCTTTAGTTTGCATTATGAATTCCCTAGTCATGCTTGGCTAGTTTCTCTTTGTATTTTGGGTGAAGTGAACCTTAGTTCTGATTATGGTTTAGACTTCTCATTTTCTTATATGAATAAAGTTTCTTTTCCATGTATCTTTTCTCTGAATCAATATTCTCTTGAGTGCACACAAGTGTTTTGCTTTCTTCTTGCACAACGGAAGTTTGTGAGGATTAAGGGACATGGGATTAGATTGATTTGTTTGCTATCACTTAGGAATAAGGGTAGAAACTTATTGTGTTGGCCTGAACTTATAAACTTCATTCTTCAATTGAATTGACTAGGCACTAAGGAATTAGGTTTGGCAAATGAAATTGAATGTTTTACTTGATTAAGGAATTAACAAGTAGAGGTAGAGGCTATAACATCATGGATAAGGATTCTGAACTTCATATAAGAATTTGATTTGAGAACCATAATTGGACTAAGTGGAGCTTTGCCCAGGGTACTTCTTTTCTGAATTATAATTCTAAGCTTTTACTCACAAGTGTTATTCACACAACCAAACTTCAAACATATTTTGCTTTTTCTTTTTCACTTTCTGAACACAAAACTCTTAGAAGCAATTGATGAACAACTATCCCTGTGGTTCGACAATCTTTTGTATTACTTCGATCAATCCGTACACTTGCGGAATTGCTATCAGGTCCCTGATCTAACATGATTGTGCAAAAGTGATCCCACATGTTTAAAGCGAGCGGTCAATGTCCCTAACATTTGTGCCGTGAGTGATTTAAGTCTTTCCATCCACTTCTGTTAGTTGACTAACGGAATTGCTGACGTGTGCTTCATTAATTGACATGCCATGTTGTGTCACACTGCCACATAGATAAATAATTATTAAAATATTATTATGAATTAAAATTTTCCCAACCTCTTCTTCATCCCAGCAAATCTCATCCGAGCAAATCATAACTGTGTTTAAATCTTCATCTTCATCACCATCATCATACTCATTCATCTTGATCTTTAGAAAAAGGAAAGAAAAAAAAACACTAATAAATTCAAACACACCCATAATTTATGCGACTTATCCACCATGAGTATCCTTCCTTCTCCATGGCTTTCCAATCATACAGGGGGCTTTTACATTAAAATTGTGAAATGCTAAAGATAAGAAGCCAATGATAAAAAACAGACAAAAGGCTTGCTACAATTTGCTTCAATATATGTTAGGAATTCTTACAGTAAAGAAACCATAAACCCATAAACACCCCGTGTATAGACAAAGGGGAAAAACCAGAAACCCATACCCACTCAGAAAGTACCAGAATCCATGTCCTTGGCGATACCCCCATCGCTCCAAACCTCCCGAAAAATCAATTGAGATCCCAGAAACCTGTTCGTTCAGGCTCAGAAATCTAAATCACCACCAACATTCACGCATAACACATAAAATTTGTACTTCCAGAAACCCAGATTGAGACCACAAAACCCTTCACCCAACCCCCTCTCCTTCTAGAAATCAAACACAAATCAGAAAATTAATTTTGTCCACCGAACCTTCACATCGCTCCTCCATATCCTCGCCCTAGCCATCATCTTCCTCCTCTCACACCCACGCGAACAGATCTGCGACTCCATCACTCGATCTGTTGTTGTTGTTGTCGTTGCTGGGGTTGGTTCTTCCCTCTCGCCCAAAATGGTTTCATTATAGGGATTGGTGAGAGAGGGGACAAAGGTGGGTGCGTCTTGTTAAGTGGTTCCATATTTGAGAAGAAAAATATAACAGTTCTTTCAAAGGTGCAAGAGCCGTTTGATTTTGATTTCAGATTAAGTTTTCTTTTGTGCCTTTGGTTGGTTGAAGAAGGTGAAAAATGGAGGTTGAAGATGATTTTCTAGTTAAAGAAGATGGAAGATGAAGGTTAAAGATGAAATTTTTAATTTGGGGAAAAATATTTTAATAATTATTTATCTATGTGGCAGGGGGACACAACATGCCATGTCAATTAATGAAGCACATGTCAGCAATTCTGTTAGTCAACTAACAGAAGTGGACGGAAGGACTTAAATCGCTCACGGCACAAACGTTAGGGATATTGACCGCTCGTTTTAAACATGTGGGATCACTTTTGCACAATCATGTTAGATCAGGGACCAAAACTGCAATTAAGCCAAAACCTTAATACAATACTTCACTAATTGGAGCTAAATGGCTGACAACTTGACATGAATACAAGTATACAACTACACATGAACATATTTAATTGCAAGTTCGTGATGAAATAATTGCAATTTTGTTTTGGTAGGACATTATGAGTTATCCTTTCTATTCATTTGATTTGAATCAAATCAATTATGCTTTGGATCAATTTCTCTTTCATTAGAATCAATTCTCGCAACCAGAAGATACTCACAAAGCTTCTCCCTAGAATTAATTTTGGCTTCAAAATCAATTGTAGAATGATTTTCGTACATGCATATGGGTTTAGATGGGATGCACATGTACTTTAGAAGATTTTTTCAGATAAGGAAAGCATATATGAAGAACATACCCTTGAATTTGCAGATGATATCCACTCCCGAAAGTATAACCGACATGTGAGTCAGCTGAAGCAAATAATAATTTGCTTGGGTCCCTTGGTGAAAACAGAAAAAGTAATCATATAAGATTAATAATCATTATTCAACAATTTTATGTAGGGTGATAGAGAACGGAAAATTACAAACCAAATTAAGAGGGGCAGAAATAACCAACCTGAAAACCATTGATCCTTTTCCCTGATGTCTTCTCTTTCAGCGCTAATCCAATTGAGCATCCAATTGCATGTTTATCTAGAGAAAGGAAGGTAAAAGGGCAAAGATAATTGTTAGAAACTTCTACTGACAATCATATTTAGGACTAATAAATTCAAGACACTATTGTTTGACCATATGCACAATTACTTCCTAGGAGTTACAGCCAATTTAACTCCACAAACAGAAACATAAAAGATGAAATCTATTAAGACTAAGAAAAATATTATAGATGGAAAGGAGTATAAGAAATATTCCTTGAAAATGATAGGGACCTTGCTGTAAGTAAGAGCAAGGATTTCTCTAAAGTGTACAAGCGTAGGGGCAAGGTGGGAATAAACAATAGTACCACTACTACTGATGAGTAGTGTAACCAATTGCTGAGCTGGCCAGGTGGTGTGTAAAAGCACCAAGAGGGGGTGAGTGAGGGTAGGCAGAAATTCTGTTAGGACTAGGAGAGATAGGAACGCTCTCGAATCTGTTCCTGGGTTATCACTTTTTCCTGTATTTCCTTTTTGCTATTGTAATTCCCTAAAGGGATTCTGGCATTCACACCAGGATTCCCCTGAATTAATACACTATTTTTCCATAGTCTCTGAAATCCTTATTCCCTATCATTGGTATCAGAGCTCCCGATCTGAGGGAGCTTTGTATGGCCTTTACCCGCGCACAAATGGAGAATCGGATGGAGAACGTAGAGAAGAACGTCACTGACATGATGTCCGTTGTCGACGAGCTTCGACAGTTGATGCTGCAACAAAACCGACGCCGGAGCAGGGGTCGATCCAAGACACCACGACGCCGACACCGTTCGGGAAGCCAGAACTCGTCTCTCTCTGGAGTCGATTCTCGCAGCTCTCGTTCCACGTCGCTGCGACGCGACGACGCTTCACCCAAGAGGCATGTTCGAACGGGGAGGAAGATTGATCTTCCCGCGTTCAATGGCGAAGATGCTTATGGGTGGATCGTTCGGGTCGAACGCTTCTTTCGACTCAACGACGTCGATGACACCGAGAAGGTGAAGCTCCTTGTGGTAGCCATGGAGGATCGCGCCTTGAACTGGTTTCAATGGTGGGAGGAGCAAACACCGGAACGCACCTGGGAAGCGTTCAAGGAAGCTTTGATCAGGAGGTTTCAACCCGGGTTGGTACAAAACCCGTTTGGGCCATTGTTAAGCATTAAGAAAACTGGGAGCGTGATGGATTATCGAGAACGGTTCGAGATGGTGGCGGCGCCGTTGCGACACACCGATCGCGACATCATCAAAGGAATCTTCCTTAATGGCCTCAAGGAAGAGATTAGAGCAGAGCTGAAGTTATACAGATTGGGGGATTTGGATGAAATTGTGGACCGAGCACTGCTGCTAGAAGATAAGAACTAGCTATGCGAAATAGCAGAGGTGGGGAAGAAGACAAGAGAGGATGGAAGGAAAAAGGGGGTACTGCGAGCAAGGCACCACAAAGTTGGGTAGATGGAAATAAATGGAGGAGCCAAGTTGCAGAGAAAACCAGTGCAGAAAAAACAAGTGCAGAAAAAAATTCCCAAGAGGCCAAAACAGGGGAGAACAGAGCACAAGAGAAGTGGTCAGGAGGGCAGAGACTGACTCAAACAGAACTCCAGGATCGTAGTAGGAAGGGTTTGTGCTTTAAATGTGGGGAGAAATGGAATAGGGAACATGTGTGCAAAATGAAGCACTACCAATTCATTTTGATGGAGACCCTGGATGAAGAAGAGGAGGATGAGGGACATTTTTTGAAGCTGAATCAGAGGAATTTTTTGTGGAACATAAGACATTACTCTTATCCCTCAAAAGCAAGGAAGGGATTACCACCAGGAAATCTTTCAAGCTACAGGGGCAGTTGGGCCAAAGGGAAAATGAAAGACCAGTCATTATACTCATAGATTGCGGTGCTACCAGCAATTTCATATCGCAAGGATTAGTCAAGGAGATGAAGTTACCTATGACTGAGACCATCACTTATGAAGTGGAAATTGGCAATGGGGGACAAGATTTATAATCAAGGAGTGTGTAAGGACCTGCAGCTCATAGTACAAGGGGTGAAGTTAACTCAACAATTTTATTTGTTGGAGTTGGGAGGGACAGATTTGGTGTTAGGGTTGGAATGGCTGTCAAGTCTAGGGAATATAGAGGCTAATTTTGAGAAACTAGTCTTGCAATGGCAGGTTGATGGGCAGAAGATGATACTGCGAGGGGACCCTTCCTTAAGTTGGGCCCAGACTTCATAGAAGGCTTTATGCAAGACCTTGCAGAACAAAGGAGAGGGATTCTACTTGACATGTGAGGATTCCCAGGAAGAAACTGCAGAAGAGCAAGTGATCATAGAAGATATAGCTGCCATCATAACCGAATTTCCAGAAATGTTTCAGGAATCTCAAGGGCTGCCACCAAAGAGGGACTGTGATCATGCCATAATTCTGAAAGAAGGAGCTACTATTCCTAACATAAGGCCTTACAGGTGCCCCTACTACCAAAAGAATGAGATAGAAAGATTGGTGAAGGACATGTTGAACTCAGGAATCATTAGGACTAGCACCAGTCCCTATAGCAGTCCTGTGATTTTAGTGAAAAAGAAAGATGGAGGTTGGAGATTCTGTGTGGATTACAGGGCCTTGAACAAAATGACAATTCCTGATAAGTTCCCAATCCCTGTAATTGAGGAGCTACTTGATGAATTGGGAGCAGCTCAAGTGTTCTCTAAGCTGGACCTGAAATCTGGGTATCACCAAGTGAGGATGCAAGACAAGGACATCCCCAAAACTGCATTCAGAACACATGAGGGACACTATGAGTATGTGGTCATGCCCTTTGGGCTCACCAATGCACCCTCCACATTCCAATCTCTAATGAACCAAGTGCTCAAGCCATACTTAAGGAAGTTTGCCCTTGTTTTCTTTGATGATATACTCATATATAGCCATGATGAAGAGGCTCACAAGGGGCATTTGAGACAAGTCCTGCATACCCTCAAGGAAAATCAGCTAGTGGCAAACCAGAAGAAATGTTCCTTTGGGAAGAAACAACTAGGGTATTTGGGCCACATAATCTCTGGTTAAGGGGTAGCTGCCGACCCATGCAAGATTAAAGATATGATAGATTGGCCCAGGCCTAAGGACTTGAAGAGCCTAAGGGGATTTCTAGGACTAACTGGCTATTACCGAAAATTTGTCAAGGGATACAGCAGAATGACTCTACCTCTAACACAACTCCTGAAGAAAGACAATTTTAATTGGGACCAAACAGCCACTGAAGCTTTTGAGAAATTGAAGGTGGCCATGACTACTCTACCTGTATTGGTGGCCCCCAATTTTGATAAACAGTTTGTGGTGGAAGCTGATGCTTCAGGGAAGGGAATTGGGGCTGTACTCATGCAAGAAGGCAGGCCTGTTGCATATATGAGTAAGGTCCTGTCAGAGAGGAACCAGAACAAGTCAGTCTATGAAAGGGAACTCATGGCCATTGTTTTAGCTGTGCAGAAATGGAGACCTTATCTATTAGGCAGGAGTTTTGTGATACACACAGATCAAAAGAGCCTTAAATACTTGACTGAACAAAGAATAATGGGGGAAGATCAACAAAAGTGGATCACCAAGCTGATGGGGTACAATTTCACCATCAAGTACAAGCCAAGGATAGAGAACAAAGCTGCATATGCTCTTTCCAGGAAGTTCAATTTCTCTGCTCTATCCACTGCTCAATGCCAGGAATGGGAAGGTCTAGATGAGGAATTACTTCAGGATGCCAAGTACAACACTATTATCAGTACTTTACTCACTGACCCAGGAGCACAGAAGGACTTTGAATACAGGAAAGGCTTGCTATACTTTAAGGGTAGAATGGTGATACCTAAGGCCTCTCCCCGGATCCAAAAGATACTAGAGGAGTTCCACAACTCTGCTATGGGGGGACATGCAGGTCACGTTCGAACCATGAAGAGAATTTCCTCTCTATTCTACTGGGAAAACATGAGATCAGAGATTCAGCACTATGTTCAAAGTTGTGAGATATGCCAGAGAAACAAGTACCAAGCCTTGAGCCCTGCAGGTTTTCTTCAACCCTTGCCCATTCCCTCTCACATCTGGGCAGATATAAGCATGGATTTTATAGGGGGTTTGCCTCGAGATATGGGAAAAGACACTATCCTAGTAGTGGTTGATAGACTAACCAAATTTTCCCACTTCATTGCTTTGTCCCACCCTTATTCTGCTAAGACTGTAGCAGAAATCTCCATTCAAGAAGTAGTAAGGTTACATGGTTTTCCTAAGACCATTGTATCTGACAGGGACAGTGTGTTCTTAAGCTCCTTCTGGTCAGAACTCTTCAAATTAGCTGGTACCAAATTGAAATATAGCACAGCCTACCACCCACAATCAGATGGTCAAACTGAGGTAGTCAATAGATGTGTGGAAACCTATCTGAGGTGCATTACAGGGAGTAAACCAAAGTTGTGGCCAAAGTGGTTAGGGTGGGCAGAATATTGGTACAATACCAATTACCACTCATCACTAAAGTCTACTCCTTACAAGGCTCTCTATGGCCAGGACCCTCCTGCTATCATCAGAGGTGATGTAACCCTTACAGCAGTGGAAGAAGTCACCAAATTGACTGCTGAGAGGAATCAAATGCTAGAGGAACTCAGAGCTAACTTGGCACAAGCTCAGAACCAGATGAAGCAACAAGCTAACAAGCATAGAAGGGATGTCCAATTTGACATAGGGGATAATGTATACCTCAAGATACAGCCCTACAAACTTCAAACTCTAGCCAAAAGAACCAACCAAAAGCTCAGCCCCAAGTTCTATGGTCCATTTGAAGTAATTGAGAAGATTAGCCCTGTGGCCTATAAGTTGCAACTGCCACAAGGGTGTCTCATTAACCCAGTCTTCCACATTTCCTTACTGAAGAAATCCCTAGCTCCTACAGTTCAAGTTCAACCCCTACCTCAGTGCTTGTCTGAAGAGTGGGAGCTGCAAGTTGAGCTAGCTGCTGTTCTCGAATCCAGAATTAATTCATCAGGGGAAGTAGAAGTTCTAGTCAACTGGAAGAATCTCCCTAAGTTTGAGAACTCTTGGGAGTTACTGCTCCAGTTTCAGAAACAGTTTCCATCATTCCACCTTGAGGACAAGGTGTTTCTCAAAGGGGGAAGTGATGATAGGGACCTTGCTGTAAGTAAGAGCAAGGATTTCTCTAAAGTTTACAAGCGTAGGGGCAAGGTGGGAATAAACAATAGTCCCACTACTACTGATGAGTAGTGTAACCAATTGCTGAGCTGGCAGATTCTCTCTACAGAGAATCAGGCCAGGTGGTGTGTAAAAGCACCAAGAGGGGGGTGAGTGAGGGTAGGCAGAAATTCTGTTAGGACTAGGAGAGATAGGAACGCTCTCGAATCTGTTCCTGGGTCATCACTTTTTCCTGTATTTCCTTTCTGCTATTGTAATTCCCCAAAGGGATTCTGGCATTCATACCAGGATTCCCCTGAATTAATACACTATTTTTCCAGTATAGTCTCTGAAATCCCTATTCCCTATCAGAAAACTGCCTATCTTGTGTAAACGACATAGATCAAGTTGGAACACATAAGCATGAAACTGTATGAAATCAGAAACATGAAACTTTTCATACGTAAAATCAATGACTAAATAATTTAATGAATGAATGCAATTAATTCTCAATCATTTAGCACCCGAGGTTTGGACTCAGGTACCGGTTTGTGGGTATCAATCAGATAGTACATGATATCCCTGAAATTGTACCTGGTTCTCTTAAAGGGTCAAGAACAGCTGAGAAAATGAAATAAACTTTTGCTTAAATCAGTCCAGTAGTATCACCAAACATAATACAATGATGAAATCCAACTACAATTGACTGATTAACAGTTTAATTCAGTAAGGGAATCATGAAAGCATCAAAACATCTTCCCTTATATTTATTCCAATTGTAGAGATAAATATATATTTAATCCAAGAGCAAAAAAAAAAGACATTGATGAACAGTGGATTTCAAAACATGGGCTTAAGCATTCATGAACAATAAAAATGGGAACTCCCACATTTGAACCACCGTTGCCCTAATTTCCATGTATTTCTTCCTGAAAATATAACCTGTGAAATCAAAATCCAAAGTAAAAAAATCAGAGACTCTGGGGAACTTATTAGCAAAATCATTGTCAAATGGTTGGTATTTGAGTTCATCCACTTCCTTAATCGTCAAACACACCAAATCGGGATGTCACCACTATAAGCATGTAATAATAAAAACACATTATGCACACTTCAACATAATAGTATATTTGACACTATGCACACCAAAGCTGTGCAGCATTTTTACATACACACATCCAAAACAGAATAGTATTAGACACATTATGCACACTTCAACATAATTGAAGCAGATCCATCTATCAAACTAATCAAAGTAACAAAACTAAGTACATATAAACCTTTGAACAGAATAGTAAGTTAATTTTGATTAATTAGTAAAATCGAATCAATATTCAATAAGGAGGCATTATTACAAACCTACACCTTTGAGTACAATAAAGACACCCAACAAAAGATAAGTCACACTCACTCACACCTTTTCAATCAACTGATCCCTCATCTTTGTGATTTGGCATACCTTAGAAATTGTCAAACGCACCATCTAACAAAAAGTCAATTTATGGAGCGGAGCCGCAAAACCAAAACCAATTCCAAATAACTGGGAATCAAGGGTCCTCCCTTTCCTTCATGAACAATATAGAACTCAACAACACTTTGACCTACTTAATAAAAATGGAGAAGATACCAGAAAATAAAAACACAGGAATGGAACTAAGTTAGTCAAACAAATGGATTCAGCACACAAAAATGACTAATAATCTAAACAGAATAAGAAATGGATCAGAGACACAATTTGGTTTTGTACTTGATCCTAACACAACTTAAAAAATCCAAGAGTTTGTAATTTAACATTTTTTCATGTCATATATATGACACTTTTGATGAATAATTAATTCAGAATGTTGGTAACTCAATCTCGTGATACGAACCATTATTAGACATTTGAGACTTGAAAGCTAACCTTGCTATAAAAGTACAAAGAGAAGTTGATTAGAATTATATTGTTGAGCTATACATCCGTAAACATTTCTTATCATACCTATCGCAGGAAGTTTAAAACTTGACTTAGAAGTTAGAAGTTCAGAATTATGCTTTGGATAAGTACTATGTACAAAAATTCATATAACCCTAGGTACTATATGGCATGACTATGATAACATAGAATGAAATTCATTAAATGTTTGTGACAGACTCTTATAGATCTCTGTCAATCTAACAGGACCAGCCCCTCTAAATATGTATACTCAAGTTTCTCTTGGAATGTGTGATTCAGAATGATGTTTAAACACAAAGCATGTACAACATCTTAATGAAATTGAACCAAAATGTTAAGTATAAGAAAATAGAAAGGAATTATCTAAGTCAAACCCATCTTTCAAACTGAACTGAAGCATATCTACTTCGAAACTGGCATGCCAAACATTTTTCACCAAAATAGAAAACTAAATCCAACATTTCTTCTCCATTTTCAGAACAGAATATAAGGAATGGGGAACCAACCATTGAGCGCAGTAATCACAGAGACAACAAAATCAATTCACAATTCAAGCATGCTTTTACAATTCACAAAAACGAATGAAAAAATTTGAATCCGTTATCTGAATGGCATTTGCAATTAATATTAAACAGAATCGGTAGATCAAATCAAAGAGGGCAAGTAATTTGAAGAAATGAATCGAAAACCAACCTACAAGATTCAAATTTCATGAAAATCCAGAAGAAGGTGTTAGAGAATGAGAAAACCAGGGGAATTAGATTTCTCACCCCCTCATTTAGAATTGTCACCCCACTTAAAAGTGGGGAAAAACCAAAATTGTCCCTCCGTGTTTTACTCCGGAGGTTGAACATTGAGACTCATCCAGAACTTCAACTTTCGGACTCTGTTAATATTAGAACAGAATTCAGATTCACTTTTAGAACAGAACAAAACATCAACACTCGGAGCTCTCAAGACGTGCGACCCAGAAGCGACATTGAGGTACCCAAAAGCGACCAAGAATCGCGACCAAAAGGGTATTGTAACCATGTCTGTTTGTCCCATGTTATTGTCACTGCATTTTCATGTTTCTGTTTTTGTGACAGTATCTGGTTTGAGAGATCCGAATCTTGAAGTTTCATATTAATCCAGTACAACAACTCTCAGACGTCTTAAAAAGGGGTGGCAAATTTTATTATCAACCAATCCGAACCTTGAAGTCCGGGAGAGATCCGAAACTTATAGTCCTGGATCACTATCACTCTTACCAGATGCAGTATTGTTATTTTGCTTTACTTTTCAAATGCTTAACTTGGATTATGTATTGTAATTTTGTTTAAATTGAATTATGTAACTTTTCAATTTTAAAGTCATGTTATTTTTGCTGCAATTGGACTAAAGACATGTTATTTTAACTGTAATTAAAACTTACGAACTTATTACTCTCGAACTAGTCCAAAACATCAACAACTGGACTGATATAGAGGTTTAAGTCCCGGAGGGTAGTCCCAACATTTTTTTAAAAAGGGTAGGGTGACAATTCTAAATGATGGGGTGGGAAATCTAATTCCCGAAAACTAGGGGGCTAGTGGAGCATATGGCCGGGTAGATACACGAACCAATTCAATAGCAAAATTGCGGGTTGGACTGAGCAATCAAATTAATTAGACATATTGTATTACAATCCGACCATGTTTGGGTTCGGATATCAAATTTGAAATAAATTCATTTAATTCAATCCGAAATTCATGGGTTCCCCTAATATGCACTACTTTTAGAGTTACACCACTTATTTTAACGGGTTATAGTCGGTCAACACATTATTATTTTTTTTAAAAAGTGTCATTAAAAATTTGTTATATATTAAATTTGTTTAAAAAAAGATGTGTTGACCTGTTATAGCATGTTACAAAAAGTGGTGAAAAATTACACCACTCTAAAAGTGGTGCATATTAAGGGTTACATAATATATTATTTGTACATAACTAAAAGAGTAAATTACACTCCACTACCTTGAGATTTTCCTATATGACACTAAACTCCAAACTTACTCAAATATTACACTCCACCCCACCCACTATTTATTACTTGCGAATTTTATTACCAATTTATTTCACCAATATTTTCCTGCGAATTTCTTTTCAAGTTTGAGTAAAATTCTTGTAAAATTATATTTGTAGGTAATTCTACAGATAATTAGTGAAATTTTCTCCAATTTTCCTTTTATTTTTTTAATCTTTCATTTTTCTCTCTTTTAAAATTATCTTTTAAAAAAAAAATTCAAGTGTTTTAAGAATTGAAGTTTAGTTTGCTTTAGATTAGTTTTGTGAAGACTAAAAATTATAAATTGCTATGATTCCGAATCGATTTTATTGTGTTATTCTCAAAATGTTTCTGTTTTGTTTCAATGAATTTGAATGACTAATTTTAATTTAAAGGTGGAAGGATTCGTTCAAGTTGCCAACTTGAAAATCTAAGCAATCAATAATTCGGTCACCTTGAAAATGAGTTACAACTACTAAACCATTAAAATGAGAAGTTAAGTAAATATCATGCATTCGTTGATTGAAAAATGTAATTATCTAATTTATTTATCACAGGTGGCTTCACATAAAGTTTTTTTAAGAATCATGTTAAAAGAATATAAGAAGAAGGAAAGACTAAAAAAAATAGAAGGAAAAAATGGAATTGCACTAATTATTTGTGGAATTACTTGCAGATATAGTTTTGTAAAAAATTTACTCAGAAGAAAAATTCGCAGGAAAATATTGGTAAATAAATTTGCAGGTAATTAATATTTAAGTAAGTTTGGAGTTTAGTGTCACATATAAGAAAACCTCAAGGTAGTGGAGTGTAATTTTTCCGATGTATTAAAAAAAAATTATTGGATATATAACTATTTTTTGTCTACAATTGGACATATAAATATAATATAATAGAAATGATTAAAGTGATATGATTATATATATCTTTCTCAACATTATATATATATATATTTATTTCAAAAAAAGAATGATAACATTGCATTTATTAATAAACGAATATAAAAAAATAACACAATCAAAGTTTCAAATACTAAAGATTAATGTCAAAAAAAAAAAATACTAAAGATTAAGAAAGATTCGTTCAAAAAAAAAAGATTAAGAAAGATTAGTTTCAAAAAAAAAGATTAAGAAAGATAATATTATACCTATCTCATATTGTTGGTTTCAAAAAAAATATATCTCATCTTGTTTCTGTGATCTTATCTAAAGATTTTACGATAAAAAACTGTATTATGAAGCATACAGTTGGAGCAAAAATATAATCAGCCTTCATTGATATTTCAATCACAAAACTTCACATTTGGAAACATCCATATAAGCTTCAACTCTGAAATTAGTTCTCTGTATCTTCAGAAAGGAGTTGCGTCTCCAAATAGTACACAACCATGATTAATCTCAACCTTCTACTATAAGCTTTGCGTCTTATTTTGTGTCTCAATCAAAGGCATACTCTCCCATCTGCTCATTCAATTTAATTTCCCTTGCTTACTCTTTATTTTGTCAATTAGTTTTTCCAATTTTTACAAGGCACTGCTGGTTGTTATCATAGTAACAATTTTACAGGGACCAAAACCCACAATGGAACCAAATAACGGAGATAAGAGGATAAAGCACCATTGCCTCCCTCCTCCCCAACATTACCCTTGGCTTCTTTCTTTCAATGGCAAAGGCAAAGACAATCAGACCTTTTGCTCCATCTCAGACCCGACCAAAACATATTCCAGAAGCATTCCAGAGTTTGGGGCGGCATCACTTTGGACCATCCAACATGGTTGGTGTCTTCTTGAAAACAAGATACGAAAGACTACGAAATTATTTCTTTGGAACCCAATTAGTCTCAAGAAGATCAACCTCCCACCCCTAAAACACAAAGGCATTTGCGAGATTATTTTGTCATCCTCTCCGACTACTGATCAAGTTTGCTCCATATTCTTATTCTCTGCATTAGCTACTTCAACTTCAATATTCTACTGCCAACTTGGAGATAAGCAATGGACTGAATAGACTATCGTGAGGACTTAGTAAGCGAATTGAAGGAAAACAAGTTCCATCTTCTAAACCCAGTCTACTGCAACGGTTGCTTGTATGCAGAGTCGTGGTATGGAAATTTTCTAGTAATAATCGAGAAGCTCCAACCCCATGGCCTTAAAATAAAATCTGCTTGTGTTTCCTTGCCAAAAATTTCGCAAAAAACCAGCTTTGAGTCTTCATGCACCTTGTTAGAATCAAACAACCAACTATTTCAAATTGAAATCTTGCATACACAGCATAAGGTAATTGCGGTTGTTGTTCACAGATTAGACTTTTCTCGAATGTTGTGGGAAAAGGTGGAAAGCATCCAGGATAGGGTGTTCTTTATATCAGATGTTGACTTATCTTTTTCTTGTCAAGCAATCAATCCTGAAACTGAAAGAGGCCGCATCTATTTCACCTTAAAAGATTTTGTCTACATATACAACATTGAAAACAATAGTTTTTTGATTTCTCAACCTTCCAATAATTGCTCTTCCTCGTGGTGGTTTATGACAGATCTAAGGTATATAAGGCATTTTCTTAAATTGATTTTCGTTGATTTTGTATTAAGAATTATTTTCAATTCAATCAATATGTTCAACTCAGATGATTAAATCATATATGCTCATGTTGTGCAGGATGATCGGTTCACCCAAAGAAGAAAGAGGACAAATTCAAATTAATAGTGTTGATGTCTATTCAAATGAGATGGTAGATGATAGAGCCACTAATGCATATACACTTCCTCTAGAGATGTTTGAAGAGATTACTGAACGACTTAATGTTCTAGACTATTTGCACTTTCAAGCTACTTGCCGACTCTTCTGTGTAGCAGCACCACCAATTCAATGGAGATCTTTCTCTTCTTCCATGTCAACATCAAGGATTTCATTGTCTCCATTATTTGTCTCTTTTGAGAAAAGTAATGTCTTAACTATGACACATCCAAAGCACGGACTCAACTACAAATATAGCATTAATTTGCCGGAGGACATCCCAGCCAATTGTGATATTTGCTACTCAAAAGATGGCTGGCTACTAATGATGGTAAACACATTTTCGAACCTTTTTTTCAATCCCTTTACAAGAGAGGTGAAACAACTTGCAAATGGACCTCTAACAATTAGAAATACACGATGTGTTAGTTTTTCACATCCCCCAACCTCTTCTGAATGTGTTGTTGTTGAATTCAATAAGATGGAAAAAAGTCCCCCAGCAATGATGGTAAGCATCACATCCCTTGGGGAGGAAGAGTGGAGTATGGGCCAAATTGAAGACACAGACTTTCCTCTCTACAACATAAGCCCTACTTATTATAAAGGAGGATTTTATTATATTAGCGAAGAAGAAGAAAATTTGGGAGTTTTGGAAGTAGAAGAAAGAGATGTAAGATGGGATGAACTGAAGCTTTATGCTCCATGCAGCGACTACTACAATAGGTTTTTAGTAGAATGTGATGGAAGTCTCTTGTCAGTATTTGAGGGTGCTTTTGGAAAGTGGGTTCGAGTTTTTAAGTTAAGTGAATCTAAAAAGACATGGATCGAAGTTGAAAGCTTGGGAAATCATATGCTATTTGTTGGTAATACATCATTTTCCGCTATTGCAAGCATTCCTGGAATGGAAAATAAAATATATTTTTCCAAATTCTTTGATGAAGACATTGTGTTTTATTCACTTGAAACAAACAAATTTCACACATTTAAGAATGAAGTGGTGAATTTTCAAAGTGTAAGTGAAAAACTTAATGGCAGCTGGATTGAGCCAAGGTGTAACTAAGTTGCAAAAGTAGTATGGTAAAACTTTTTTGTATTATTTTGATTTTTGATGATTGAAGACACTCTTCGTACAAATTAAAGAGCAATTATATTCTGATGATTTGTCTTATCTTTCGTTTGTATCCAACTTTTATCTAACCTCATTCCTGTCTCATAAAAAAAATTAAAGTAATATATACTGATAATTTGGAATATCCCCTTTAAAAAAATTGGAATATCTCATACATATTTAAATAAAAAAAATTAGAATGAAAAGAGAATTATGACATTAGAATGAAAAAAAATAGAGAAAACTACACTCACCTCCCATAGGATTTTTCAATACAACACACACCTCCCCTCATTTCTTCAACTATACAGTCACCTCCCTTCTTCTTTTATTAAATACATTACACACAAAATAGCCCCCCTTACCAACACGCCGTTAACTCTTTCCATTGATCACCAGAATATGGGACATACAGTGCTATGCGGCTATCTCTTCCGATGAGCAATGGTCATCTCCTAAGACCAACCGGGAGTCGCGTCAAATATTCACCATCACAGTATAATTAAGCTCCTCCATTAGCCATTGCCTCTGCTTGCCTTAGCCACCATATCTGTCATTTCATATTTTCATGTAATTGTGTTTGTGTTGGTGCAAATGTGTATTTGGTAATTGAACATAAAATGTATGGTGATTTGTCTCACCCAATATTTCGGAACCAGTTCTTTCAAATGTTATTGGTGCTATACGGCTGCACCTACCGTGGGTGCTTTTCAAAATGAACCACGGTGGTGCAGTTACTATTCCACACTTAAATTACCAAATTGTCTATTTTTCCTTTTTACTTTCCATTCTTCTCCTTTTCTCTCACTTTCACTGCCCTTTCCATCCGTCTCCGGTGAGCCATGACAGACCGCGTCTGTCTCAACCCATCACTCCAACAGCTCCACCACTCCACCACTTCCTCCGATTTTTCCTCCTCTGTTCCCCTACCTAGCCAATTCATAGAGATCTTGCACACATGTGAAGATAGATCTCCACTTTGCAGATCTACTGGGAAAGAAAGAGAAAGAGAGGGAAATGCAGTGGTGTTGAAGATCCATCCATGGAAATCAACAAGCAAGAAGACACGTTGCTGTAGAAAGTCGAAAATCGGAAATTGGAGAATATAAATCGAAGTCGGAGATCGAAAAACAGATATCTAAGTCGTAGATCGAAAATCAGATATCGGAAATTAGAGATTGAAGTCAAAGATAAAAATTTAGAGGTCGAAGATCAGATCGAAGAAGAAGAAAATTGCAAAAAGGAACTAAGGGTTGATCAGAGGTATTTCTTCCATATCCCAAAGCTTTTCTCCAAGCTTCTTCCATCTCTGTTTCTCGTCAAGTACCTCAAGTGGACTTATGAGACAAATTGGTATAATGATACAATGTTGCTTGTCCAGTGGTGCAGAGGACAAATTTTACACTAATTTGGCATTTCTATCCTTGAAGTTCATAATAATTAATTTGATTGAAATAAACAGTGTTGAACTCTATGATTTTATATTTTTTCTCAAAAAAATCGTTTTGGTTGGCTTATAGTATAGGAACGTAGGTTCTTGAATCTGGATTCTGGAACGTGGACATGAAGAAACCCAATTAAAAGATCCAACTTTCGGAGAGGCGAGTTTGATCCTAGAGAGAGATTGGTTTCCGGAGATGGCAGTTAGAGACTTAGAGCTGTAAGGCAAGGAGAAGGGTGTGATAAAGAGAAGGCTTCAGGTGGTTGCTTCGTCGTTTGTGGTGGCGACGGTGGTCGGCGATGTAGATGGAGGAACTGGAACAGGGCATGGATGGGAGAACGAACAGTAAAACCGACAACTTAGTATGGGTAGACTGATAGGGGGTGTTTTAGTAAAACCAACAAATGATTTTTTTAATGTTAACTAATCTCATCCAAGAATTTAAAAAAACATTAAATCGAACGGTGAAAAATTAACTGAACCACGGTGGGTCAGTTTCCACGCTAGGCAAAACCGTGCTATACACATTAAAATTAAAGAAAAAAAATCAGTTTCCTTATCATTTAATGTGTATAAATTAAAGAACATATTTATGTTAGTTTACCTTTATCATAGAGCCAGTAGCAGTAGAACTATGCTTTAATTTCCACGCCTTACCTTTAATTTTTTCTGAAGAATTAAGAAGCATGTCAGAATTCATATAATGAATAATGTGACAACTTACTTGAAGTTTATTTGTACCTGTCTTTTGGTTTTATCCCTCTGGCATCCCAAAATATTATGTCCAAATTAAACTCCTTGCAATTTTCACACTTAACCATGTTTGATCTTCTTGCTTCATGTGACCCAGGTGGACCTTTATCAAACCCATGATTCTCCCTTCGTAACCTCTCGACCTGAAACGCGTATGCAAAAAATAAAGAGTGAAAGAAGGCATGTAATGGTAGTTAGTGCATTTTGCTCTAATTCATATTTAGCACCATCGGTTCAAGAGATTAGAAGTTTAGTTCCTTTCTTTGTTTCTATAATTCCTTTAAGCATGTATATATACAGAGAGGCTAATAAGTAGCACACAGTTTAGCTAAGTTCTCAGCATCTACTAGTGATGATGTTTGGGTGGATAATATTCCTCTTTGTTTTAACTCTTGTACCCGATCGGATGTGATCGGATGTACTGGCTTTATAATTTCAATGAAGTTCTTCTTTCCTTAAAAAAATAATAATAATAAGAGACCACATCATTAAAAAAATTAAACAAGAGAAATAAAAATCTATTGCGTTTTAAATATATTTATTGGCGTATTTTATAAGATTTAGTTTCGCATTATAGATCCAAAATAAAAAACATGATAATCTTATTGATTTGTTTTTATTATTTACTACATTGATTAAAAAATCAATTCATGATCAAATGATGAAAAAAATAATTCTATTCTCCCAGTTACGTTCTTGTTATTTTCCAATATTTGGCTATCTTTATTTAGAAGCATATATAATCTGATTGATTTTTTTTATCAGTTTGAGAATCTAAAATTTAAAAACAAAGACAGCGATTATTTTAAAATCCGATCTCATCTTGTTTCAGCGATCTAATCTAATAATTTATAAAAATCAATCTTAATAATGTTAAAAAAAACTCAATTTTCTATGTATCTTCTTTTTTAAAAACTTACATATCTTCTTTACATACATATCATATCATATATTATAAAACTAGTGGCAGCAGACCCGTGCAAATTGCACTGGAAATAGAAAACAGTGAAGATTATAGATTATAGAAGTGGCATTGTGGAGTGTGAAGAGAAGAAGTTTAGTGAAAAAAACTACACGTTCATTGTGTTCAGAGGTGCTACTTGCTCCAAATGGTATGTAACCTTCTAAAACTATGACCTCCTTTATTTATTGATGCATTAATTCTCTACTACTCTCAAGTCTCACCGTTCAATTTTGCCCAGATTGCTTATTTTTTATTACTTTAATTTTGCAATTATGCATTTAATTAAGACAATCAATCGATGCATTCTCTACTACCCAATATCGTTCAATTAATTTGCCCAGATTGGTCTTTTTTGTTAGTTTTATTTTCCAGTTTTCGCAAGGCATTGTTATCATAATTATTATTTTAATTTCTATACAAGCAGAGGCCCAAAGGCACTATGGAATCAAATAGAAGAAGTGAGATGATTAGAACAAAGCATCAACTCCTTCCTCCTCTCCAGCCTTATCCTTGGCTTCTTTATTTCAATGGTAATGGCAAAAAGAATCAGACCTTTTGCTCAATCTCAGATACCACCAAAATCTACTCAAGAAGCATTCCGGAGTTGGTGGCGTCACACCTTTGGACCGTGCAACACGGTTGGTGCCTTTTGGCAAACAAAATACAACACGCTACCAAATTATTTCTTTGGAACCCATCTAACCTCATGAAGATCAACCTCCCACCCCTAAAACACAAAGGCATTTGCGAGATTATTTTGTCATCCTCTCCAACAGCAACTAATCAAGTTTGCTCTATATTCTTATTCTCTGCTTCAAATTCAATATTCTACTGCCAACTTGGAGAAAAGCAATGGACAGAAGTGGACTATAGTGAAGACGTAATGAGTGCTGCAGCCTTGGAGGGTAAAAAATTGAAAAAAGACAGGACATATCTTACAAACCCAGTTTACTGCAACGGTTGTTTGTATGCAGAGTCACAGTTTGGAGGTTTTTTAGTAATAATTGAGAAGCTCCAACCCCACGGCCTTAAAATAAACTCTGTTGGTGTTTTCTTGCCAAAAATTTGGGAACTGTCCAGCTTTGACTCTTCATCTACTTTGTTAGAATCTAACAACCAGCTATTTCAAATTCAAATCTTTCATGCACACCATAAGGTAATTGCGGTTGTTGTTGACAAGTTAGACTTTTCTCGAATGGTGTGGGAAAAGGTGGAAAGCATCAAGGGAAGGGTTTTCTTTATATCAAATGTCGACTTACCCTTTTCTTGTCCATCAATCAATACTGAAGCTGAAGGAGGTCGGATCTACTTTACATTAGAAAATTTTGTCTACATATACAATATTGAAAACAATACCATTATGATTTCTCGACATTTCAATAATTGCTCCCCGTGGTGGTTTATGACAAATCTAAGGTATATTAGACAATTTCTTAAATTGATTTCCACTAATTTTTAATTAAGAATTCCTTTCAATTCAATCAATATGTTAATTCACATGGTTAAATCATGTATGGTCATGTGTTGTGCAGGATAACTGGTTCACTCAAGGAAGAAAGAGGACAAACTCAAATTATGAAGCTGGTGGATGATGGAGCTAGTAATGCATTTGAAACACTTCCTTTAGAAATGGTTGAAAAGATTGCTAAACATCTTCATTTTTTTGACTATTTTCATTTTCGAGCTACTAGCAAACTCTTCCATGTAGCAGCACCACTCTCTTCTATGCCAGTGTCAAGCCTTTCGATGTCTCCATTATTAGTCTGCTTTGAGAAAGACAATATCTTAACTATGGTACATCCAAAACATGGTCTCAAGTGCAAATATAGCTTTAATTTGCCGGAGGACTTCCAAGGAAACTGTGAAATTTGCTATTCAAAATATGGATGGCTACTAATGGCGGTAAACACATTCTCTAACCTTTTTTTCAATCCCTTTACAAGAGAGGTGAAACAACTTGCATTTGGACCTCGAACAATCAGAAATACTCGATGTGTTGGCTTTTCACATCCCCCAACCTCTCCAGAATGCATGGTTATTAAACTCAGAAATATGCTAAATACATTCCTCGGGAAGGAAGGATGGGAATCAATAGAACTTGAAGACACAAACTTTCCTCTCTACGACATGAGCCCTACTTATTATAAAGGAAAATTTTATTATGTTAGCAAAAAAGGAAAAAAGTTGGGAGTTTTGGAAGTAGGAGAAGATGAAACAAGTTGGGAAGAACTTGAGGAGCCTTACAGTCCATGCACTGGCTACTGCAACATGTTTTTAGTAGCATGCAATGGAAAGCTCTTGTCAGTATTTGAGGGTCGTTTCGGGAAGTGGGTTCGAGTTTTCGAGTTAAATGAATCTAAAAATACATGGAGGAAAGTTGAAAACTTGGGAAATTATATGCTTTTTGTTGGCAATACATCACTTTCTGCCGTGGCAAACATTCCTGGAATGGAAAATAAAATTTATTTTCGGCTTAAATACTCTGTAGGTCCCTGAAATTGTACCCCGTATCAAAATAAGTCCCTGAAAAAAAAATTTCCGATTCCGGGTCCCTAGAAAAATTTGTTTGATCAAAATAAGTCCCTACGCCGGAGAAGACAGTGGTTGCCTCCTCATTGTTTCCACAAACCATGAAATAACATGTTTAAAACACTCCTAGACCTTCATATATCTGATCTGGGCGAAGAAATCGCAAGAAACAAAGCTAAAACGAAGAAACCGAGAAGCTCCATAAATTCCGGCAAGAAGAAATCAACTTGCGACTGGCCTTTTCTCTTCAACTGTGACGACCCAGCCCACGAGACCACCACCACTGAGTTCCTGAGGACGAGACGAAGCCGGCCCAACACCCTGGTCGTAGCGCCGCCATGACCGCCGTCGTCAACCACCGTCTTCTCCGGCGTAGGGACTTATTCTGATTAAAAAAACAATTCCAGGGATCCGGAATCGGAAAAAAAATTTTCAGGGACTTATTTTAATACGAGGTACAATTTCAGGGACCCCTAGAGTATTTAAGCCTTTATTTTCCTAGATTCTTTGACCAAGACATTGTGTTTTATTCACTTGAAACAAATAAGTACCACACATTCAAGAGTGAAGTGGTGAATTTTCACGATGTCGGAGAACAACTTAATAGTTGTTGGATTGAGCCAACGTGGAACTAAGTTGCAAAAGAAGCCTAGTAAAACTTTTTTGTATTATTTTAATTTTGATGTTTGGAGAAACTCTTTGTATAATTAAAGAGCAATTATATTTTGAAGAACTTAAATATATTGTAATGGTATTTTGTTTTCAATTTATTTTATCTTTTCTATTTTACTCAGTGTAATTATTATCTTTCAATGGATGGATTCGTTTTTTCTCGGATGAAGAAGTGTATTTGTGGTTGTTTGCTGGTGAATGTCTTAGAAGATCCATAGAAAATAGTTTCACTTGTTCCCTTCCTCAGTAATGGAGTAATGTTTTATTTCGTCTATTAATAAATTACATTGTTAATAAATTCACGCCGATTCTCTTGTCGCCGTGAATTTGATAAATGGTGGTTGCTCCCTTTTGCACCCTTATGCTTCCATGGTGAACCTGATTCGGTCATGGTTTCATCCTAATTGGGAGGCGGTGTTTGTTCATATTTTCCGTGAAGCTAATCAGGTGGCGGATTTTCTTGCTGACATGGCGCATGAACTTACCCTTGGCGGTTTTGAGTTTTTTTGACAAATTTATTCCCAAAGGCCCTAAAATGGAATACATTATAAAACTGATAAAAGATATTTTATTTTTCTGAAATCTTAAATTTATTGATAATAAATAGAAAGCTTGAGGTTGAAGCAAATAACTCATGGGTAACCGAAAGAGAAAAAAAAGTCCAAATTTCATCAGACCTGTTACAACTTACAACCCATTTTGCTAGGGTGTTAGCAAAAAAAAAAATTTAAATCAAAACCCAAATTGATTTTAATGTTTAATTTTTTTTTATAAGCCAAAGAATTGTATTTAAAATTAGCACAAGGGGTACTAAACCCAAATACAAGAGGAGAAGAAAGAAAAATAAAAGAACAATAAAAACCCAACTACAAAAAGCTAAAACCATCCAACTTTCTACTATAGGCTTACATTGAACTAATTACCAAACCCCACACAGCCATATCAGCAAAAACCACAAAACCATGAACCAACAGACAACCAATTCGCAGGCAGCACCAAGAACAAGTAACATAGATGGTAAAAAACCAACAAACAATCCATCCATGCCACCAACGTCGTTCACAAGGACAAGAGACATATACACGGGTTTGATTTCCATTCAAATAATGAATAATGGAAGCCCCTCACTTTCTCCTTTATCCAATGCCAGGACCTGACCTGTATTAGTTCCAACACGAGACTATCATCCCAAACCCCATCCTTGAAAATAATATTGTTGCGAAATAGCCATAAGGACCAGCATGTAGCCATCCACACCGTCACCTCAGCAAGCCTCTGTTTCTTAGATTTTAATGTTTAATGCCCTTCTAAACGTCTGACCTCGCCCTCTAAAAAATCAATGGAATTTAATACATTTTTGAAAATAATGATAATTTTTATAACATAAAATATTGATTTTTAACTAAATTAATATTACTACAACAATCATAATAGAAAACTTGAATTGAACAGGCCATACTGATCTAAATGGTAATGGTCAACCTGACTCGATCGTCCTAAACCAACTAGGCTAACCTGAATGGGTCGAGTCAAACTAAGCAAGCTAGATTGACCTGAATTAAATGGGCTAACTTAAATCCTAAAGTCGGCACTAAACTCTACGGGGCAACGTGAACGAGCCTACTTGACATAAAGAGGGCTGAGTCGACAGAACTCGACGCTAACCCGCCCGACTCAACCCTGACATGCCTTGAACCCTAAAATCGATCATAAACCCTAATATCGGCCCAAATTCCAAGATTCAACTTGAACCTTAAAATCAACCATAAACCCAAAATCTAACCCGCTCGAATTGGTGTTGGCATGTACGAACCAACACCTACCCACTCGACTCATCACCGACCCACACAACCCGACTCGTCGGCCTGTTGCTAACTCACTCAAACCAATGAGGATATCTAATCAGTTTCTGATTCACTATCGTTGTTGATTAAAGCTTTGTTTGTACCACACTTATGTATTTTTAATAAACATGGAAAGCACATAACACACTTTAAAGTGAGGAATGTAAAAGTTGTGTACATCGAAGTAAAGTGCAAAATGTAAATTTGTGTGTATAGCAATTTAGTTTGTGGAATGTAATTTGAATTCCACATTTTAAACTGCGGAACACTAATGTTTTGTATTGCTTACATGTCGTATATTGTAAAATACAGTATGTATTACAAAAAGTAACTCAACACTTCTAAAATGTGAAACAATAATTGAAATTTTGCTGCCACCCCAAATTGTGTTTTTTTACATACACATGGATATCGGAATCGAACCCAGTATCATATTTTTAAGAGACTAGAGCCTCTTTCACTCGGACTAACACATTGTTGGTTTTTAATCGTGTACATAAGTTTGAGGTATACATACCAACACTACAAAAAATGTGTGGTTTAGCGGCAATTTTGTTTTACATTTAGCGGGGTTCTAGACCGCCGCAAGTTTATTGGCGACCGTTTTAAAAAATGTGACAGAACACTCGCTACACACATTACGCGGGGTTTTTAGCAATCCTTTGTACATGAACTATTAGCGCATTTAGGGGGGTTTGTAACCTCCCATAATTGTGTACTCCGTACAAAAAAAGAGTATTTATCAGCAGTTCAAACCACCGCATTAAGAAAGAAACTGTAACAAAATAATGTGGTATTTCCTAACCATTAAACCTAAATACTAATTAGCTATCACTAAATCTCTCTTGATATCCACCCATATGTTGAGATCATTTATCTTAATATATATACAGTTTAGAAAATTAAATATGAACAATAGTATTAACTTCATAAATAGAAAAAAAAAAACATATACTGTATGTGAGGTTCTGGACGAGGGAGGAATTGCATATATTCTTTTCCAATTTCCCTGTCGCGTTTGAATACCTAGAGTCTAGAACTATCGCCAAAACAAGAATCTATAAACATTCTTCACTGTAGTTAAATTTAATTCCAAAAAAACAGGGAAAGAGAAACCCAATTTTTTCAAGAACATTTTATCCCTTTTGGCCACAGTTGGATAGTTGCTAACTCTTTTTTCCCCTCAGATATTTTTAAAAGATAAAAAAATCAAACAAGTAGCAGGATTTTTTTTTCTTCTGTTCTGTTTCTAGCATTTTCCCAGATACCAAACAAAGCAAATTAACAATAGACTCCAAATTCTGACACTAACCTGACCAGAAGCCACAATGACTGGATATCTCATCCATTCTTTGGAAAGTGGACACTTGAATTCATCTAGGCAGAGAACATTCTTTTGAAGCTTAAAAAAGATAGTGAAGTTTTCTTTCTCAGCTTTAACTTCTTGAGATCACAAAGGGTCTCTTTAGCTTGATCAATGGCCTCCGTGCTGCAATAACTTTAGTTGCAAATTGTTTCATTCGGTCGAGCTGGATAGCAAGGGAGAAAGGACTGATCCTAGTGACAAACATAAAGGTATTAGGAAGAAGCACAATGGCCACGTATAAGGAAATATTTTGGCCCTAATATCTCACACACCCCCGTAAAGAACATGTTAGACAATATAACCAACACACTTGACAAGTTCCCACCACACCTATTGCTATAGTGGTTTTTCCAGTTCCACCAACTGTTAGAACTTCACATTTTATAAAAGTAAAAATAATATAATTAGATAATGCGCAAAGTTCTTCTTGGCAAAATAGAGCTTTCATATCACTCAAATAATAGTACAAATCATTCGGTGTGAACAAATCAAGAAAGCTTGGAATATGCCTAAAGTATGGGGAAGAGAAAATAAATATTTGTGTGGAAAGGTATATGATTGAACAGAAAAAGATATGTCATGCTAAGGATTTAAACTCATAGTAAGCCAAATTTATAACTAGTAGGCCCCAAAAACTGAGACTGGCACTTATGACTTACTTTGATACAAAAACACAATGATAAGACCGGATGTTGTGCTTCAATCAAATTCCTGGGTCAAGATAAGTTCAAAAAGCCTTGTCCATGAACTCCAGATTTGCATTAGAATCAGCAGCAGCTGAATCCTGGTCACTGCAACATTGTTAAGAATAACTAGAGTGATCAATAAAAATTAAGGTTAACCAATCCGAGAGAAGACAGCAGAAATCAATATCGTTGCTACTGAGTGATAACCACAATCTAGGTCGGGCAAACCTGAAAATTTTATGAGGTACAGATGCTTTGTATTGTTTTAACACCAACCATACCAACCTTGCTTCTAAAGCAGTGTTGTCAAATCGCGATCGCGAAAAATCGCGGCGAGGCTAAAATCCGCTATTGCGTTTAGCGGATAGCGTCGCGGGCAAATAGCGGTAACCACATAGCGGTTAAAATAAGTAAAATATTATAAAAAAACAGCAGTGACCGAACCATACGTCAGTGCATAAAAAACAACAGCTTATCACATAACAATAAAAACTGCATAAAATCATCATTTTTAACAACCAAAATTTAATTATTAAAGGCTGCCACCAGCTCAAAACAAATGTCAAAAGACTTAAAACAACATAAACCAAACACAAGTCATAAAACAGTGAAACAGAAAAAGGAAATGCAACAAAAACGAATTAATGGGGAGTTAATTGGGCTTGTAGAAGGAGGATGAGAGAAGGAGAATTAGGATTTTGGAAACCTTTTCAATTCTGCCGTGATTCTTCATGATGAAGCGTAAATATAGAAAAAAATAATTAATGGGGAGTTAATTGGGCAGTAAAGCAGTGAAACAGAAAAAGGAAATGCAACAAAAACGAATTAATGGGGAGTTAATTGGGCAGTTGGTGGCCCACTAGTCAAGAATTATCATATTTAAAAACCCTAAAAAATAAAAAAAAAACGTGCAGTATTCCTCAAAATCCGCTATTTCCGTTTAGCTTCCAGCACCGCTACGGCCGTCACGGCCGCAATTGCGTTTCTCGCGGTGGCCGCTATGTCGCGGTGTAGCGATTGCGGTGGCCCTAAAATCCGCTACGCTATAGCGGGTCGCGGCCGCTATAGCCGCTATTTGATAACACTGTTCTAAAGCAAGACCAAATTTAAAAGGAAAACATTACAGATAATAATTTTCTAATAACCACATTATTCACTTGAGAAGGAGTCTGATATCACCTACCTCGAGAAAAATCTTGAAGTCAATATGGCAAGAATTAGTAACTAGAAAAAGAAAACAAGGATTTCATACAAGAAGTAGCTCATGTCACATATAATTTCACTTAAAGCACATATTATGGACAGGAAATCTATCAAAACAATTTCAAAAACCACTACGAGAGCCTACTACTCTACTCCAAACAAGAAGCAATTAATCAAGCTTATCTAGAAAATTAACTACATCAACTGAACAATAGTAAAGAGATATACCTTGAAGTCAAACCAAAAGACAAACCTGCAGAAGTGAATAAAAGTCTGCATTAGATTAACAGATGTTATTGTATTTGAAGCAAAGCCATCTTTACCTTCACATTTGTAAGACCCACATCATTCTCCTAAAGGAATGACACGAATTCCTTGAATTCTCCTTAAGCACACATAACTTCTCATAGATGCTACATTTTAAAGGTGTGAAATTAAGAGGTGAAAAAGGCAGATCTAGAGAAAAGGGGAAGATCTGTACCTAGAAAATAAGAACCAGATGAAGAAGAAGAGTCGAATCGAGGTGTGAGATGCCTGCTTTTCGGTCTTATAAAAAGCGCTTTAACATGATCATTATCAAAAACATTAATAGTCATTAAAACTACACCTTTAAAGCGTTTTAGTAAGGAAGGTGCTTTAATAGAAAGTGCTGTAAAATGGGATTGCACATTTACCCTACAAAATTGTCAGAACTAATATCAACCTGAATATATCCAGCTTCAATATTGAGAAAATTGATAACAAAATAGAAATTAAAGAAATTTCAGAACCCCAATTAAAGAGAACTTCTAGCTAGTACTTCCATAATTTATGAAAAATTTAAACCCATTTTTATGCAGAGAAATCAGTATGGATAGCAGAGTTCCACTCACTGTGTGAGTCTTTATAAGATTCATGAACCAGAATAAAATAATAGAAAATGAAACCAGAGAGTGGCTCTACCAAAGTGAAAGCATCACACTATTCATTTAACCGAAAACGATTGAACAAGTTATGATAAAATATCAAGGTATAGAAAAATAACAAGATAAATATGTCTGCACATCCAAACGGAGTACCTGGATCTACACAGCATCAAAACGAAGTACCTTGTAAGACAAAGGCAGTGAAGCATTCATGTTGATGATATACTGGGCCATAGGTATGTCACTGCACATGGCAGCCTTGTTAATCAATTATTCAGATAACAGAAGCTATATGCAACTGAAAGAAAGAAAAAAATTAACAACAGTAAAGCATTTCCACAACTGTGGCTGCTGTTTAAAATCATTTGTCTATAACCCACAAAACGTATACAAAGAAGTTCTGTACTCAGAACGAACATAAAATTATTGTGGAAGTTCCAAAATAAATAATTGCAAGGATTTATTTAATGTATTTTTTATAAAGGTGTTCTAAAGCTTTGATATCCAGAATTTCCATAGTCACTGGTTCCTTCAAAAACTACGTAAAATATAAAAAATAAATGGGAAAACAGTCCTTACAATTACCGTAAAAGTTCCAAAGACAGCAAACGAACTTGCTAGTAGATGCTTGAAAGCTTTGAAAAACATAAAAATTGTGCAATCAGCATATTGCCGTCTTCAATCGTACAAATTAGAAGAAACCAATTTCAAATGGGAATAAGACAACAGCAAGAAATAAAATAGTGTACCGGGAAGTAAACACTCCTTTAGTGGCATTGAACATGATGCAGTATATTATAACCTACCTTCAAACTCTCTCCTGAAAATCAATAAAGCAAGCAAGACAAGTCAGTAGATAGAAACTGGTTCAGAGAGTACGTACAGCAGAGTTGCACATTTTTATGCAGAAAAATCAGCATGGATAGAAGAGCTACACTCGCTGTGTGAGTCTTTATAAGATTCATGAACCAGAATGAAATAATTGAAAATGAACCCAGAAAGTGGCTCTACCAAAGTGAAAGTGCATCACACTTAAAACAGTATATAGAGAGCTGCACGAGCAAAGAGACAGAAACAAAATATGCAACCCCTAATTTCTTTCTTGAAACGTAACGGAACAACAAAGAGGAGGGTAAGCAATAAATAGAGGAAGGAAAAATAGTATCACCAGTTCAATAAAATCCAATGTGAAAGCCATAGATATAAAATCTCTAGAGGTGGCTGAACTAAGAAATCAAAATATAAAACATAAACTAAGAAGGAGTAAACATCATTAAAGTGAATAAGTTGCGATCTAGCCTCTTATATATCTGATTTGGAATCAATAAATTCTTAGGCAAACACGAAATATAATAGAAGTTGCTTGCAATGTTAAGAAGTCACACTATAGCAGGCAGCATTTATAAAGACAAAATCACTATAAATGTTGATAGCAGCACTAGCATACACTATACAAGTTGTAATCCTGATCATAATAATAGAGTACAAAATGCAACTCACTACATTATTCAAGTAATTCGCAAATCAAGTTCATTCCACTACGAGATTGCCACTCACTACATTATTCAAGTAATAATAAGACATTGGTTGTTGTGATCAATAGACGCATTCAACAATTTGAAGTGAAGTGGTTGAAAATTACGGTGAAAATGAAAATGGAACAAACCTGAAGAGGAGCGAAAGCACTTAGGAGTGGTGGAGAGCGTGAAGGAAACGATTAGGGTTTTGATTTGCTCCTTCCTAGTGGCGTCATCGGAGGACCACTGGTGGTTCATGAAGCTGATGACGGCGGCTTGTCGGATCCGCCCGTCAATGGAGGACTCGGTGACCATCCGGAGAACGGTGAGGGCGAAGTCGGAGCAGTGGCAGCCTCGGCTAGAGAGGACTCGACACCGCGGCGAGGCTCCGGCACCGGAGAGATGGTGATGAGGAAGCATTGTGAGAATTTAAAGTGGGACCCAATTTTATTTATATTTATGTGTAAGAGATAAAAATATATTGGCATTCCGTTTTAGTCCCTGATGTTTGGCCTTTGTGCACTTTTGATCTCCTTTATTTTAATTGCGCAATTTTGGTCTACTAGAGATAAATTTATTGCAATGGAAAATGTTGCGTGTTACGAAACAAAACCTACGAATGGTGATTTAACACTGTGACTGTTAAGAACCAATGTAACAGTAACGTGAATTAGGAATAGAAAAGTAAACAAGTAGTATTTAATGGAAATAAAAGGGAATAAATGCAGAAGCAGAGCTTCTACCCCAGAGTACAGTACTCCTATAGAGAGGATGATGCTCTCTACTCAATGATAACTGACTAATTCTCTTCATACCCTCCTCATGCTAACAGCCAACCAATATGAGGAATCTTACACACGCTCTCCTCACCCTCACTCCGTAAAAACCGTAACCAACTCTTAGCCTAAACCATCTCTCACTTCCAGCTCAGCACTACTAAATGATTCCAGCCAATTTAGCATCCTTGTGAGCCTCAGTGATTAAATCTTTGCCCTCTGTCCAATTTGAGTAAGACACTAAGGATTGCAACTCACCATCCTCAAACTTCCGTGACAAGGCATCAGCCCCTTTATTGGTTGGACCAGGCTTATAGATGATGTCAAACTGGTACCCTAAGAGCTTGGCGGCCCAGTTTTGTTGATCTCCAGTAGTGATTCTTTGATGGAGCAATTGGCGAAGACTTTTCTGATCTGTGTAAACAGTGAACCGACGTCTCAACAAATAGGGTCTCCAATGTTGCACCACCAAGACGATTGCCATGAGTTCCTTCTCATAGGCAGATTTGATCAAGTTCCTCTCACTCAAAGCCTTACTAAAGTAAGTGATAGGCTTACTGTTCTGTAACAGGATTGACCCTACGCCACTGCTAGAAGCATCGCTCTCAATTACAAAGGGTTGGGAAAAATCCGATAATGCGAGAACAGGCTCTGTGATCATACATGTCTTCAAGGCTTCAAAAGCTTGTTGTGCCATGGGATTCCACTTGAATCCCTCCTTCTTCGTGAGGTCAGTAAGAGGCCGCGCAATTTTGCCATAGTCTTTGACAAATTTGCGATAGTACCTCGTGAGTCCCAAAAAACCGCGTACTCCTTTCACATTTCTTGGAACTGGCCACTCGATGATACTTTGCACTTTGCTGGGATCCATGGCTACTCCTTTATTAGAGACAATGTGCCCCAAATACTCTACGGACCCTTGGGCAAAAGAACACTTTTTGCGGTTGGCCACAAGCTTCTGCTCTCTCAAACGTTCCAGCACTGTTTTCAAGTGTTTCAAATGCAAATTCCATTCAGAACTATACACTAAAATGTCATCAAAAAATACCAACACACTTCGCCTCAACAGGTCCCTGAAAACACCATTCATCAAAGCTTAAAAAGTCGCTGGAGCGTTCATCAAGCCAAACGGCATCACCATGTATTCGTAGTGACCATCATGTGTGCGGAAAGCCGTTTTGTGAACGTCTTCCTCCTTGAATAGCACTTGGTGGTACCCGGATTTTAGATCCAACTTCGAGAAGTAACGGGCTCCATGGAGTTCATCTAGGAGTTCATCAATCACCGGTATTGGACATTTGTCAGGAACGGTAGCCTTATTCAGCTCCCGGTAATCCACGCACATCCTCCAAGATTTATCCTTCTTCTTCACTAGAATAGCCAGGCTTGAAAATGCACTTTGGCCGTGCCTTATGATTCCCAGTTGCAGCATGTCCTTCACCTGCTTTTCAATTTCATCTTTGTGATGATGAGAGTAACGGTAAGGCTTGACATTAGCAGGGCCTTGTCCAGGAACCAGAGCAATTTGATGCTCCTTATGGCGTTTTGGGGGAAGTCCTTTGGGTGCAACGAACACATCTTCAAACACAGCTAGCAAGGATGCCAATTGTTGACTCTGCTCCTCAGAAAGTGGTGTGGGTTCCGGTGGTTGAGGGTTCAAAAACCCAAACTCTCCTGAAACCTTGGCTGAGAGCTCGAATAGGCTTTGCAGAGCTAGTTGCCTCGATTGTACGCCATTCAGGCCCTGCAATAGTACCCAGGTTCCATCCTGCAGAAACCTCATAGTCTGTTTGCTCCAATTCACGAGCATGTCACCCAAAGTAGCGAGCTAAGTTATTCCCAGGACAAGATCAATTCCCTCAAGATCGAACAATATAGTGTCCACTGACGCTTTGTAGTTCCCTATCTCTATGTTGATCTGCTCACACCTCCCACTAGCCGTCACTTTACTTCCATCACCGAGCAAGATCTGCATCTCTGGTGTCGCTTGCACGGTCCACCCCATGGCCTCTGCTACTTGCTTGGAAATGAAATTATGGGTGGCCCCGCTGTCCACCAGAATCAGGATAGGAACACCTTGAAGTGTCCCTTGTAACTTTAGGGTATTGGCTTGAAGTGGCTCAGCCTCAAGCTTCATGATACTCAGCTCACCATCAATCGCAGTAGCATCCTCTTCTTCTGTCGTGCCTGGGTCAGCGTCGTCACCGCCGTCGTCCCCTTCTTCCAACACCATGATCCTTAGCTGTCTATCGGGACACTGGTGGAGGGGATGGAATTTTCCCCCGCATTTGAAGCACAATCCCTTTTGGCGTCGATCCAACAACTCCTGGTACGGGAGGTGTCGTATTCCTCGATCTCGAGGGGTAGTGCGAACAGGAAACTTATCCTCTTTCCGTTCCGCCTTATCTTCACGATTTTTCACCATGACCCAACCTTGCTGGTTGGACTCTCGACCCGGTGGACCTGACCCGTTTGATGAAGAGTGGGCTGAGCGGGTAAACGCACCCGACCCATGATTGGGCCGGTTCCCATATCCTTTTGACCCGTAAGAGGTCTGGACCGGTCCATGTAACTCAGTCTCCACCGCCTTGGCCAGCGGAATCAGTCGTGAACGAGGAAGAGAAGATAGAGCTCTCATGCTGCGCACACGAGCTCGGATATCTTCCCGGATCCCATGGATGAAATAGCCAAAATACTGCTCATCAGGCAGATTTGGCGTCTGGGATAATAAGCGTTCAAACTCCAACACATAGTCATCAACAGAGCCACTCTGCTGAAGATCCGAGTGCTGCTCATAGACATCGCCTTTGTTGGCAGTTCCATAGCGCTCGAGTAACTCATTGGTGAGTTTCGCCCAAGACAAATCAGGATCTAGATGCAGGAGCGAATTGAAGTAATGGATCGTCGATCCCTCCATGCACAAGTGAGCCAAATTCACCTTAACTTCCGGACTTGTTCCCATTATATGGAAATAAACCTCTGCACGAGCAATCCAACATGCAGGGTCTTCTCCATTGAACATGGGAAGCTCAACTTTCTTTGCAGACTTACGAAATTCATCCAACAAACCTCCATCGAGTTTGTTCCATCCTGAAACACCAGGAGAGTCGCCTAGCTCTGTTCCAGATCTGAGTGGGCTGGTGGTGTCTCGCACACTCCCAGAGTCGTCACGTTCCACTGCTTGTTTGGAGAATCGTTGAGTCAACAGGTCCAGCAAGCGAGCTTGGTTGCTCTCTGCCTGTTCCTGCATCGTCAAAAGCGTTGTGGGGAGGTTAATAACCTCAGTCTAAAGTGCTGCAACCTTAGCCTCCATCTTCTTCGCCGGTGGCATTCGTTGTCATCGGAACATATGTTGAACGCTGGTAATCGTCTCGTAAAAGGGATTCGGCAGGTCGGACCAATTTGTTAAGAACCAATGTAACAGTAACATGAATTAGGAATAGAAAAGTGAACAAGTAGTATTTAATGGAAATAAAATGGAACAAATGCAGAAGCAGAGCTTCTACACCAGAGTCAAGTACTCCTATAGAGAGGATGATGCTCTCCACTCAATGATAACTGCCTAATTCTCTTCATACCCTCCTCATGCTAACAACCAACCTATATGAGGAATCGTACACACGCTCTCCTCACCCTCACTCCGTAAAAACCATAACCAATTCTTAACCTAAACCATCTTTCACTTCCAGCTCAGCACTACTCAATGATTCCTTCATTTTTCTTCCTTCTAACATAGACTTGCCAATCTTTGGGCCTAGCCTCACTCTTTGCAGCCGGATTGTCCAATGCAGTCCCATCGGTGACTTTGATGATTAATAGCTTTTAATATTTTTAAAGCTGCCAATAACACTTTATAGCGAGTTTCGTTCTCGTAACATATAACATAGTTCTATTGCAATTGATGAGTCTATCCGTCAGATTTTTGGTAAATTTTCATGTCATTGGCCTATGATGTGGACCTGACGTTTTTCTACTGGGATGCCACTTCACTAAATAAAGATATTCCTCGTAATTATGAATTTTTTTTCCTATCATCTGCATCAAAGTTGGAGATGCATTTCTTAAGAGTATTTCCCCACCATAAGTAAATTACTAGTCTAAAACTTAAAAATTTACAAGAAAATAATAGAATTGTATTGTCTCAAGCACTCATGCAATTTTTGTGCTCACTCAATCTCAAAATACAAAGAGTACAACCCTCACAGAAATCTTGCTCTTTCATATTTTTTTCATCTTCTCGTACACTTCTATTTTTCCATGCATGCATATGTTACCACTTTTATGTATATAATGCTGCAATAGTGCAATCTTATAAAAGCCAACGGCTAGAAACTTAATTTCTATGCACTGACAGTAACAATGTAAATAAGTTTTACACAATCATTTATTTATATCTCTGATTTGGTAACTCATAATTAATTTTCAATTTAATAGTATTTAAAATAAGAAATGGATGGTTATGATTAAATAACGGTGTAGTGAATAGAAATTCACCGTTTTTCTAAAATGAAAGAAACACACGGTATATACACTTAAATTCTAACCATAAAACAAATTAATAAATTAATATTTGATTTATTTTACTTTATAATAAAATAATAAAACTTCAATAATTTCATCTTAAGGGGTACCCATAGGTACGGTATAATTTCGCTATACCCGTGACAAATTTTTAACTGCAGGTACAGATTTTTTCCGCCCCACTGCCATCCTATCATCGCCCCCATAAACCTCCTATAGGTGACAAATCACTTGTACCAGATCACCATACTGGTGGGACCTCACATAAGAAGAAGTAATAAAATGATAACCCGAGGAGTATTTAAGTTGACCACCACCTCCACTATGTTTAGGATAGATGTAAGCTCGGCCAAAAGCACATAACCATAAGCTAACACCCCCCAAATTACTACAAAAACCGGAAATCCACTAACCGGAGTAGTTGCACAGAATGTTGTCACTACTAGCTTGGAAGTTTGTGGTCAAGGCCCATCCATATTAAACTCTGCCCAACCTTCTTGAGGAGCACTCCATCCTGCCAAACGTGCACTCAACCTGCTGTTATCCAACGTTGCACACCTCAAAAACTCGACGAATGAAAAACAGAAGCCAAGACATGATGTTCCATGACCATGGCCATAGAACGAACGAACCCCCAAATCTTGTGCATGCTCGGTTGAACGTGGTGGAACACCCACTCATTCTGGAGGCGCCAAATAGCCCAAAGAGTTATAGTAAGAGCTTGGGCCAGTCCACATCCAAAGAAGCCTCTTGTGGTCTATTGTTACTAGCTAACTGTACATGTCAATCCTTCCTGCAGAACGCCGACGAGATCCTGTTCCCCACCAAAGATTTCCACAATGGAGAAACAATGTTGCAATCCCTGAAGAGATGAAGGCAATCCTCATGATAAGAAGTTTAGAGTGGACACTATGCGAATTCGCTCAACTGTCATCGTTGACGCCGAAAATTCGTCAAGATTCCCTAGTTCAGAAGCTGCCACAAGAATACTCGCACCCTTGATGTGCCAAACCTCTTTCTAGAGACTTCTCTCAGTGCTAGTATTAGAGCGCCACTACAAGTTAGTAGCTGACATTGTGGAAATGCTTCTCGAGGCTCCGCCCGCCAAAAACCTTGATCGCGGCCTCAGAATGAGGAAAAGTAAGAAGAATCTGATGACGGTGAGGAAGAATCTTGGAGAATCAAACCTAGATGCATAAAATCGTAGATGCAGTCTCAGGTCACAAAAGAGCATTTTCGCCGCTGATTCGAGAGAGGATGATTTCATGCAGACTGAAATGAAGCTGCCAAGCTGGTGGCGTTGATCTGAAGGAGACATAGAGTAAGAAGAATCCTCTCATATCTCCAACAACCTCCATTCTCTTCCACAACCCCTATTTTCCTCACATATATGCATCATAAAAAAGACAAAGAAAAAAAGCAAGATGAGTGGACTGGGCGAGCCCCTAGGGGGCCTACGCCCAGGGGTTACCCGCCAAGCGGCGGTCGCCCAGCCTGGGAATTGGGCCTCCTTCAGCGAGGCCCAACCGGCCTAACATATGTAGTTACACTTATCAGGCCCAGCTCCCACCCTATAAATAAGGAGCGGTTACCATTTGTAAAGGATTCTCGACTCATTTGCTAAATAACACATGAAATTCAGTTATATTCTCTCTCTAACTTTCTCTCTTTAAATGAAATCTCTCTTTTCTCTAGGGGTTATACCCTCTCTTAATGTTCATGGCAAGAACAATGAGGAAACAATGTTGGTTCCTAAATTATGTGTGAGTTTTGTTGTTGTTTCACGTCCTCATCCAACTCACCACCTCCATTGAAGATTTTGCTTGCAAAACCCCTCCACGACTCTCACTATAAATTCTGCTACACCTCCATTCTCTTTCCCACCAGAGCCCACTCCTTTGTTTCCCTGCTCACCATTTCCGAGAAGATCCAATTCCTCTTCAACAATGCTTCCCCATCCCACGCCTCGACATCCCTTCCTACCGGTTGTGGACGGAGTCCCTCCACGACATCACCCTCAACAACCCTGACGTCTCCTTGGACAACACTGTTTCATTCGTCACCGACTTCCCCAAGGTTATCGTATTTGCCGCCTCCTTCAACCGCACGCTTTGGTTCCTCATCGCCTACAATATATCTTGTTCTCCTCTTCTCTCAACTCCCCATCACATTGCTTTTTCTTAGATTCTTTCTCCTTCACATATTTCCTCGTTGTTGTGATTTGTTGTGTTGAGGAGTGAACAAGAGAGATAGAGAAGGTGAACTTTCAGTAACGAGAAAGAAGGAATTTGGGTTATTTGGTTTTTTTTTTGATAAGTCAATACTGCATTAAAAGGGAGTACAAGGGGTAGTCCAACCCTTAATACAAGCAAGAAAAAAAGCAAAGAAAAAATACAGCAAAGAAAAAGAAAAAAAAAACCACACAAGCCCCAATCCAACATGAACCCCAAGCTGAACACAAATAGAAATAAACCCCACACTATATCAGGAAAACCAATTCAAATGAATGGCTGCAACCTGCAAAATATCTGATATACCCAGCCTAGACAAGCAACAACTAGACAAAGCAATTACACTCCTTCCAAACAAATCAATGGCTGCATAGACCATTCAAATAATGAACAAGTGAAACCCTTCAACTTTGATCTGTTCCACAGCCATGACCGCCACTTTATTAGCTCCATTACCGTGGATAAATCTAGCTCCCCTTTTCTAAAAACAACTGAGTTTCTAACCAGCCAAATAGACCACAATGCTGCCATTAAAATAGAAAAAGCACCCCTCTGTTGTGAGCTATTCCATCCAAAATTAAACTACAGCAGGTACTCTCGAATGGATTTTGGAAGAACCGTAAGCACCCTAATCCAATGGAAATAACCATACCAAACATCCAGGGAGAAGAGGCACGCTAAAGCTAGGTGCTCAGAAGATTCAACCCCCAAATGGCACAACACACATGTCCTATGGTCCTCCAAATGAATTACCTGCCGCCTCCACAGGTTCTCTTTGCTTGGGTTTCTATCCAGCACAAGCCGCCACAAGAATGCCTTGACATTGGTCGGGACAACAGAATCCCAAACTCGAGATAGAACTAAATCTGGGAGCTTACAGTAGGTACCTGCAAAAAAGTGTAAAAAGAATTAACTGTAAAAATCCCATCAGAACTTGGGAGCCAACACCACTTTTTCCGGGACACCTTTAGAAAGTCGCACACACTTCACCTCCTCAAGCAAGGCATTACACCACGCATGCTCTCTACCAGCAAGATTTCTTCTCCACCTTAGGCACCATCGCCACACTCCGTTGCACCACTCCCCACAATTCTCCACACACGCATACTTCATAGTGGATAAATTATAGAGCCTATGGTACCTGTCACAAAGAGCATCATTACCCGTCCAGTTCTCACTCCAAAACCTTGTTGCATTCCCTCTACGGATTGATTTCTGAATACCCAACTTAAACCAATCACCACTCTCATCACAACAAGAATTTAGAATATCATTCCACCATGATGACAATTTCATCGGATTGCTGCCCATATACTTAGCCTTTATCACACGACACCAAAGGCTATCCAGTTCAGTAGCAAATCTCCACCTCCATTTGCCAAGCAAGGATTTATTAAATAAAAACATATCCTTAATGCCAAGTCCACCAGCCTCTTTCGGCTTACAAACCGACGCCCAACTCACCCAAGCTATTTTCCTTAAGTCATGGCCCCCTCCCCACAAAAAGTCTCTCATTATTCCTGTACAAATCTTTTTCACAATATTGGGCAGTTTGAAGAAGGAGAGATAAAATAGTGGCAGTGTTGTCAGTACAGTCTAAATCAAACAAATTCTGCCTCCAAATGAAATTGATTTAAGTTTCCAAGAAGACAACTTGGCTTTGAATTTATTAATAATCGGCTCCCAAGTTTTCTGAAGGCTTGGACGCCCTCCCACTGGAATTCCCAAGTAAGTAAATGGAACACTCAACCGTTTGCAATGCAAAAGAGCCATGAAGCTTTGAGTCACAGACTCCTCCACTGCTATAGTCACCAACTTACTTTTATTAAAGTTAACCTTCAACCCAGAAATCAATTCAAAGCACCGCAAGACACACTTGATGACAATCATATTCTGCATACTTGCCTCCCCCAGAAAAATAGTATCATTAGCAAACTGAAGTAAAGCTACATCCACAGTACTTACTCCCCCGACCTTGAACCCACTGAATTTACTCAAGTTGACTGCGTTCATGAACAACCCATTCAAGCCTTCAACAACAATGAGGAAGAGAAACGGGCAAGGGGGTCACCTTGCCTAAGACCCTTCTCCATTCAGAACTCATCACACGGGCTCCCATTGACTAAGACTGAGACAGATGCTGATTGAAGACACCCTTTAATCCACTGCTCACTAAAGCTCATTCTCCGCATCATGTAAAACAAAAACTCCCATTGCACCGACTCATAAGCTTTTTCATAATCCACCTTAAAAATAACTGTTGGTTTTTTTCGAGTCTTTGCCTCATGTACAACTTCATTCACCACAACCACACTATCTAACATATGCCTCCCACCAATAAATGCAAACTGCCGAACATCAATAAGCTTCCCAAGAACACACTTCAGCCGGCTAGCAAGCAACTTAGAAACCAGCTTATAGATACACCCAATCAAAGAGATCGGGCGAAACTCATTAAAATTCTGAGGGGAATCAATCTTAGGAATGAGAACTATAAAGGAGCCATTACACCTTCTCAACCAAACACCATTGCCCAAAATTCCCCAACAGTTCTAATAAAATCATCTTTCATTGTAATCTAGAATTTTTGAATGAATCTAAAATTAAACCCATCCGGACCCGGGCTCTTGTCACCTCCACAAGCCCACACAGCTTCTTTGATTTCCCCCTCATCAAAAGGAGCAACCAAACCTGCATTGTCCGCTTCAGAAAGAGACTTAAACTGGATACCATCTAAATTCGGACGCGACCAGCTATCTGACTTGAACTTGTTCTCAAAGAAATTTTTAACAGCAACTTTAATTCTACCAGGATTCTCCTCTCAACCCCATTAATCAATAAACCCACAAGAGAATTAGCTCGCCGTTTCCAATTAATTGTGGCATGGAAAAAGCTAGTATTTTGATCTCCCTCCGAAACCCACTTTGATCTAGCCTTCTGGCACAACAAAGACGTATTAATTTGGGTTAATTGGTAGTTTTTAATGAAATTGTATCATAATTTATTATTTTTATAATTATTTATCTACATGAAAGGTGACTTGATGTGCCATATTAATTAATGAAAATCACATTAACTTTTTCTTTAGTTAACTGACGAAACCGGATGGAATAACTAATATCGCTCACGGTATAAATGTTGTTAAGGACATTCATGACTCATTTTAGAAAGAGATTAATGGATATGCACTGTCAGTGTAAAAAAGTTTTACACTGACGTCCAATCACATTATGCCACATAGGATTAAGTGGTTACAATTTTTTTTAAAATTTTAATTAGTAAATTAATAAATTATTGATATGAGAGAAATCAATTGGGGGCATGTGTAAAAAAAAGTTACACTGTCAGTGCATCCACCATTTCCTCTATTAGAAATCTATAACCACTTTTACATAAGAGATCACAACCTTCAATTTCTTATTTTAATTATTATCAAATATAAAATTAATTATGAGCTAATAAGATGGAGGATGTGATTGAATGATTATCTAGGGACTAAAAGTTTAATTAACTGTAAAATAAGAAATAGATATTAAGTCCCCGGTTCCTTGTATATAATGTGCTATGTCACATTAATTCATTTCACCATTACGTTCATTCTCCTAAGAGTAGCAGAGACGAGAAAGAGAGAGTAAGAGCTAATGCTCTGTCACATAATTCATGTCACATAATGCTCTGATTTTTTATTTCTTTCTCCAACTTAATTACTTGCTGATTTGTCTTCACTCTTCACTTTTGCTTCATTTTTGAGCTAAAATTCATTTTGTTATTGTGCATTTGTTTTGTGCTCTGATTTTTGAGACTTACTTGCTGATTTGTCTCCATTTTTGCTTCATTTTTGATTTTATTGCAGAGATTTGTGCAAAGATGGGGGGGAAGAGATCCAACATCAGCAAGGCTGTGAAGGCAGATACGTGAAGAGCAAAACCATTGAAAGATTGGAAATGTGAAAGCTGTGGGGATTTTCACTTTAACATGGCAGAACTTCATGACTGCAAGAAGGAAGAGAAGAAGAAGAAGAAGAAGAAGAAGAAGAAGAAGAAGAAGAAGAAGAAGAAGAAGAAGAAGAAGAAGGAAGAAGATGAAATTGAAGGAAAGAAAAAGAAGATGGAAAAGAAGAAGAAGAATCACTAATCAATTGTCGATTCGGTAACTAGCTAATTGATATGTGTTTTTGTGACTGATCGGTTTCAGACTTCAGACTTCAGAGTTTAATTTGGTTGTTTCTAATTTAGGACTTAATATGCATAATTTGGGGTAATTTAGCTTGTTGGTTCCCTGTTTATTGAGTACTTATTCAGTCCTCCATATTGCCTTTGTTTTCACTGGCAAATCAGACTGTGCTCGGATCGGGGTAATTTGTTAGTTAATTTCTATTTAGTATGTCTATATATCATCTAAATTGGGGTAATTAGTTTGTTAATTTCATGATGTCATTACTGAGTGCTACTCTACTAGCCTATGCCTAGAGTGTGTGTGTGTGTTGGCGTGCGTGGCGGTGAAGTTGTGCAGTGCAAAACGAAAGACGCAGCAGTGGAATGGTGGAATATTATGAAAGTTTGTTAGTGTGTGTGTGTGTGTATAACTTGTCTTCGTTAGTACATATTGTGCCTCCTCTCTCCTCACTACGTGCTCATGCTAAGCTTTATCACTTTTTTGCAGCAGTTAAAACACCGCGTTAAGAAAGAAACTGTAACAAAATAATGTGGTCGGTCCTATACTAATTGGACATTTCACCATACTAATTAGCTATCACTAAATCTCTCTTGATATCCAGCCATGTGTTGGGATGATTTATCTTCATAATACAGTTTAGAAAATTTAATATAACAATATTATTAACATCATAAATAGAAAAAAAAAAACATATATGTAATGTAAGGTTCTGGACGAGGGAGGAATTGTATTATTTTCCATCTTTTCTTGTCGCGTTTGAATACATAGTGATAGAGTCTAGAACTGTTGCCAAAACAAGAATGTATGACAATTCTTCGCTTTTTAAATTTAATTCCAAAAAAACAGGGAAAGAGAAACCCAATTTTTTCAAGAACATTTTATCTCTTTTTCTCACTGTTGGATAGTTCATAACTCCTTTTTCCCTGCTACTCATCTTTGAGGGTTGAAGGAAAATATTGAACCAATGTTATTGAATGATAGACCATTAAAAAGGTTATATTGGACTATACTTCCATTTCATCGTTTTCAAACCTGTTTAATGTTAGTCTATGTACTTTCCATGGGATTAAGTAATTTAAAATTTTAATTTCATCCTCTTCAAATCTATTTAACAGGAGGAGGAAAAAAAGACATCAATAGGTGATGATACACAGAGGATAGCTTAAAGGTTAAATAGATTTGAAAAAAATTGAACATTTTGCAGTAATTGAAGGGGAAAACAACATCATTAATAGAGGATGCCTGGAACAAGATTACAATTGACGACGAAGGAAAATATGTGAAAAAGCAGAGGAGTGACTAGTGAGGATTGAGGAGAGAAATTTAGGATTATTCATAAAAAAGAATAAGAACTCCATTTACATTTATGCCCCCAACCGATTCAGTGCTCTTAGAATTAAATGCTGTGGTTTTTTAGTCAAATTAAGGAGAAAAGGTGTAGGTTGATATATTGCTCCTTCTAAAATCCTATTGTCCGTAAGTTAGGATAGCCATTTTTATTTATATATATAGATTGGAGAATTCTCTGATACCGGAATTTTTTTGTGGGTAGGGTACACTAATGTCATGGACTAATCAGATTGTATAACACATGTAAACTTGTTTAATTATCAATATCAAGGCACACAACTTAATTTAATTATAGAAAATTTCTCAAGGACTTATGATGTAAATCAATAAATTTATTTCAGCCCCAAACACCCTAGCCTTCGACTCTGTCTTCTTCCCATCTGCTCCGACTAAGAAACTCAAAGAAATCTTGGTCTATCATTTAAATATTGACTCTGACTTGTGAACCTACTAATTGCCAATGCATGTGGTATTGTGGTTAGATAAATTTTGATTTCAAATAATGTGAACAACAAATGATTTGCTTTAGCCTCATTAATTTCTTATGTGAATTGAACCGACTAATAGCAAATGTGGTATTGTGGTGAATTAGAGGTACTCAAGTGTTATAGCCTAGTCTAGTGTCTATATGTGTGCTGGCGGTGAGTGACCGTACCCTGTGCAATGCAAAACGAGTGTGTGTGTTGCGGAGTGTGTAGTGGAAATGGATAACAGATTTTGTCTGTTTAATTTGTGTGTATGTACATGTGAGGAAATGAAAACGTTGATGATAATTTCAAAAAAAAAAGAAAACGTTGATGATGAGAGTGGGAAGCTATTTTTCCTCCAATATAATCCCCTTCTTTTATTGTCGTTAATGCATGCAATTAATTTTCTCATGTTACAATTATATCAAATAATGCATGGGTTAGTTTTCTCCTATCTTAATATGTTAATATGTCAAATGCATGTGTCAATATAACCTAACAATTCAATACTAACTTTTCATTAATAATTAAAAGTCTTGTCAAGTGGAAATTAAATTCTCAGTACATCAATTTAAAAAGTGGAAATTCTCATTTGTTAGTTGTTCCTCCCACTTCTAGCTTCATCATCTTGAGAAAGATTTCATTCCAAGTGTTTATAGGCCCTGTAATCATTCTGCACATTCTTTTCAATCCAATTAGCAAATTGGAATGGCTTTCTATAAGCACTGGGATGGACATCTGGTCTCATCGATGCTAATACAGTCACATCTAGTACCTCAAACCGAAACCCTCCAAATTATTTGGCTTTTTGCTTTGCATTTTGTAATTCTTCCATTCCAATCTTTCTAATCTCAACATCGTTTTCTTCAAGTTTCTTCTCCCCTTTTTTATAAGGTGTATTATTTGAACAAGTGCCACCTTTATCCCAAGCACCTTCGAAATGAACAGGTGCGAATGTTCTCACAATGACACCAACTCGATCCATTTCCTTTAGTTGCTTTCCTCTCAATTATGCTATTAAGAGCAGTCCTCAAAGCCTTTCTTATTGGGACATAAAACCCAATATCAGTACAATTAAGATCAAGAAAATTTTGGCAACCCAAAATTGAATCACCCTTGTAGTAAAGTGAAGGAATGTCAGCAAACCAATGCCCAAATCCAACCACAATGAAATCCATTTTATCCATATCCAAAGTCCATTTCTCATTAGCTTGATCCAAATGCATTGTATTATGACGTGGTCCGGGCCCGGTTAATTGTCTTTGAACCCCTTGCACAAGAAATGGTGCCCAATAGGATGACAATGTTACATTGTGAGAAGGAAAGTGCCACCAACCAATACTTTTATAGAGGTCAAGTTTGGGTGTTGAAACAGAGGATAACATGCAAATAAGAGACTCTAACTGGTTCCTAGCTAGAGAATCCCCAACAAAAGATATGTGCTTGTTTTTAATGACTTGGAGAAAATTGATAGGATCAAACCTTGGAAGATTGCACCTCCTAGGGGGGCCATAATTATTAGTTAATGTAATGGGAATTTTTCATGGAGTAATAGTTAATTGGTAAATTAAGTAGTCCCTTTAATTTTTTTTGGTGAGGTACCCGCATTAAGAAGTTTAATAGATTATTATCATGTTCTTTAAGGTAAATAGTACATCTTTAGATTTTACTTCACTTGTCAATTAACTTTATCTCATACAATTTATTTTTTAATGAAAAATGAACGAGTGGTGGAAACGAATGATGGTGGTGAATATGCGCGTAAAACGATCATGGTTGATGGATAAACAAAGCTCATAAAATACAACTCACAGTACATCTCACATTCCGAAAAATGAAACGTTGCATTACTACGATATAACAAAATCAATGTTAGACGTGCATGCAATTAATTTTCTTCTATTTCAATGAATTTCTTGCAATTCTTCATGGTTTGGCGACGTGCTGGGACTGTGGATACATGTTTGTTGATTTGTTCGTTGATTCTATGGTAGCCTTGGTGTTGATCATGGGTAGCAATTATGTAACTTTTCACCAGTATGCGTCAATTATGGGCGAATAAAAGGCTTGCTTCAGAGACAGTGGCAAGTTCACTGTCAGCATATCCTTCTAGAAGTAGCTGATTACTTAGCAAAGTATGGAGCTTCTACTATGTCTGAGTTTCAGGTCTGGGATTCTCTCGTTCTTGGGGTTGTGCGGCTGTTAAGGGAAGACCAAATGGACACTTTGTCCATGTGGGCTTAACTCTTGTTTTTTTTTTCTTTCCTTGTAAGCTTTTATTATAAAAAAAAAATGCCCAATGCGTGTATCAATTTTACCCAACAACATGCGGACACGAGTTTAATATCATTGATAATAAAATATGATCACTAATCAATTTGAAAATGACTCACGTATAAAATCTCTGTGTATAATTGAAGAGTGAAGTGGTGAATTTTCACAATGTGAGAACAACTTAATAGTTGTTGGAATGAGTTAAGGTGAAACAAAGTTGCAAAAGAAGCTTGGTAAAACATTTTAAATCGTTTGACCGGTTAAAATTTCAAATAAAAAACAATATTCAGGGAAATTATAACAGTTTGAACTGTCATTTTATACAAACTACAAATAAAGCCGGTTCTAACTTCTAAACGCCATTTGAAAATTACAATCTGCATTTTACGGTAGTTGAAACTGCCGCAAATTGTAATTAGTGAATTATGGCGGTCGCAACGACGATTTCCCCAAAACGCTAGTATATAATGAATGTCAAATAGAATTACGGTGTAAACAGAAACCGAGGTGAATAGTGCTGTTCAAACCGCCGCGAAATGTATTAAAAACCGCTGTAATTTGCAAATTTTTTTTTTAGTTTTGTATTCCGAAATTTATTACCCGAAACTTTATAGAATTTGCGTTCCGGATTTTAGAACCTGAAACATAAATATGTTTAGATGAAATTTAGGTTCCAGAATATATAATCCGGAACCTTATTTAGTTTTAAATAAAGTTCCGGATATCGAACCCGAAACTTTGTTCACGAGATAGAGACTTTTTTAAGCATTCACGGGAATTGATCATTGGATCTATTGTCTTTTTTACTTGTTGCATACACATTACACAACTATTTCATTGCTAACAAAACAAAAATTGGAAGTACGTACAATAGAATATACTGGGTAATTAAGTATTCAAAATAAAATTACACATTTCAAAAGAGAAAAGGATCATAGTGCACACATTTAATTATCTACCTTGTTTATCTTTGTTATGTGATGACACCGTTTCATGTGTGAGAGGTTTATTTTTATCTTCTCACAATTAACTCAGAAAATGATAAAAAATAAAATACAATCCCCTCCTATTTGGTGTAATTACCTAGTTGGTTCCTTTTATTCCATACGGTTATAGCGTAGAAGTAGGTACTCGAGTAGCCTAGGAGTCTAGCGTTTGTGTTGGCAGGTGGCAATGTGTGTGTGTGCAAAACTGAGAGCGAGTGATAGTGTGTGTGGAATGAATTTTTTTACTTGTGTGTGTCGGTTATGCATGTGCGAAGTAAAAATGTAAAGAAGTGTGATAGAGTGTGGGAGGAAATGAAACATTGATTTTGATGCAAGCGGTAAGGTATTTTTTTTTTAGTAATGTTACTTACACACCTCTCTTTTGAGGTAGAAGAGGTGAAATGATGAGAGAGATAAGAAGAAAAGGAAAAGTAAGAGAGAGAAAATATGAGATGTGATAGATGGTAAGAGGAGAGAGATAGAAACAAAAAGAGGTGGAAATAAAGTATTTTAAAAATGAGGTGTGTATATATCATTACTGATTTTTTTCCACAATGTGAGAACAAATTAATAGTTGTTGGATTGAGTTAAGGTGAAACCAAATTGCAAAAGAAGTTTGGTAAAGCTTTTTTGTATTATTTTAATAACTTTTGACGTTTTGTGGAGTGAGGTAGTGGAATGGATTTTATTACTTTTGGTTGTGTGTGTTATGCATGTGATCTGAAGTGAAAATTTAAAGGAGTGTTATGAATAAGTAAGGAAATGAAACGTTGATGAAGATGCGAGTGGTAAGGTATTTTTTTCCCTAATATAATCCCCTTTTTTTATTGTTGTGCATGCGATTAATTTTCTCCGATTTCAATATACCATATGCTTGCATTTGTTAGTGTTCTCCTATTCCAATATGTTAGAAGCATGTGTCAATTTAACCTAACAATTCAATGTTAACTTTTCATTAATAATTAAATAATATTTAATTGGTAAATTATGTAGTGCCTTTAACAATTTTGTGTGTGGTATCTGCACTAAGTAATTCATTAGATTATATTTAAGGTAAATACTACATTTTTAGATTTTATTTTACTTAACTTTATCTCATACAATTAATTTATTTTTTAATGAAAAATGAATGAGTGGTGGAAACGAATGATGGTGGTGAAGATGCGTGTAAAGTTATCATGATTGATGGATAAACAAAGCTCATAAAATACAACTCGTAGTACATCTCGATCACATTCCGAAAAATGAAACGTTGCATTCCTATAATATAACAAAATCAATGTTAGACGGGCATGCAATTAATTTTGTTCTATTTCAATGAACTTCTGGCAACCTTCGTGGTTTGACGATGTGCTGGGACTGTGGATACATGTTTGTTGATTTATTCATTGATTCTATGGTAGCCTTGGGGTTGATCATGGAGAGCCATTCTGTTTTTCACCAGTATGCGTCAATTATTGGGCAAATAAAAGGCTTGCTTCGGAGACAGTGGCAAGTTCGCTGTCAGCATATCCTTCAGGAAGTAGCTGATTACTTAGCAAAGCATGGAGCCTCTACTATGTCTGAGTTTCAGGTCTGGGATACTCTCGTTCTTGGGGTTGTGCGGCTGTTAAGGGAAGACCAAATGGGACACTTTGTTCATGCGGGCTTAACTCTTGTTTTTTTTTTCTTTCCTTGTAAGCTTTTATTAAAAAAAAATGCCAAATGGGTGTGCCAATTTTACCCAACAACATGCAGTCACGAGTTTAATATCATTGATAATAAAATATGATCAATAATCAATTTGAAAATGACTCAAGTACTAAAACTCTAAGTATAATTAAAGAGTGAAGTGGTGAATTTTCACAACTGAGAACAACTTAATAGTTGTTGGATTGAGTTAAGGTGAAACCAAGTTGCAAAAGAAGCTTGGTAAACAAATTTGTATAATAACTTTTGATATTTGGAGAAATTCTTTGTAAAATTAAAGAGCAATTATATTATGAAGAACTTAAATATATTGCGTAATTATTATTTTTTAAATTATACTGTGTAGTATTAAGGTGGTGAATGTGTTAGAAGATCATAAACGATAGTTTCACTTGTTGACTTTCTCGGTAAGAATTGGCCTCATGAAGAACTTAAATATATTGCGTAATGTTTTATTTCACTCAAGTTTTGCCTATATTTCTATTAGTCACTACACCAATTTATACAATAACATATGGATCAGTTTGAGGATAACTTGAGCATTTTTTGGATTTTTTTATAGGCCAATGTTAGTTGTTAAATATTAGTAAATTAGTACCTTCATCAGAATCCGAATCCTAGCCCTTCACCCTGTAAATCTCTCCATTCCCCCCGGAGCATTGTTTGGATGAAATTAACTCATATAGAAGATTTGAACATTTTAAATCGTTTGACCGGTTAAAATTTAAAAAAAAAATATTAAGGGAAATTGTAACAGTTTGAACTGTCGTTTTATACAAACTACAAATAAAGGCGGTTAGCGGTTCTAACCGCCATTTAAAAATTACAATCTACATTTTACGGTAGTTGAAACCACCGCAAATTGTAATTAGTGAATTATGGCGGTTGCAACGACGATTTCCCCCAAAACGCTAAACAGAAACCGGTGTGAATAGTGCCGGTTCAAACCGCTGCGAATTGTAATAAAAACCTCCGAAATATATTACCTGAAACTTTATAGAATTTAGGTTCCGGATTTTAGAACCTGAAACACAAATATATTTAGTTGAAAGTTAGGTTTCAGAATATATAATTCGGAACCTTAATCAGTTTTAAAAAAAGTTCCGGATATAGAACCCGAAACTTTGTTCACGAGATAGAGACTTTTTTAAGCATTCAGGTGAATTGATCATTGGATATATTGTCTTTTTTACTTGTTGCATACACATTACACAACTATTTCATTGCTAACAAAACAAAAATTGGAAGTACGTACAACAGAATATACTCGGTAATTATTAAGTATTCAAAATAAAATTACACATTTCAAAAAAGAAAAGGATCATAGTGCACACATTTAACTATCTACCTTATTTATCTTTGTTACGTGATGACACCGTTTCACCTTGTGTGAGAGGTTTATTTTTATCTTCTCACAATTAACTCAGAAAATGATAAAGTAAAATACAATCCCCTCCTATGACACATACAATTTTACACATCCTTTCCGTCTTATTTTCAAACATACTCTCCCCTTCCTTAAATAACAATATGAACTTTTCACTCCATTTTACTTAACACAATTAATGATATTTTAAATATATTATCTCTTCAATTAAATTTTAATTAGATTATTTTAGAATTACCTAAATATCCTTAACTCTAATCTTCTCAATTAGAAATATAAATTTAATCCTTATTTGGTGGCTTTGATCAAAATTGCTTTTTTTTGTCAAATCAAAATTGTTTCAAGCGCTTGAATTTCCACCAAAGTTAATGTCTAATGCCCCAAGGCCCAAACAGGAGTATGCTCCAATCAAAATTCCACATTTTCGTTCTCTGTATTTTCTGTTGTTGTTTTCGTCATAGACACGGTTACACATACGACTTGTTTCGCTGTATGAGACTGAAATTTCACTTTGGACAGACCAAGTCACCCACCTATTGCTAGTTCAGAATTGGCAGAGTGGATTGTAGGATGTGTGTTAGGGGCTGCCAAAGTGCACACACTGGTACCCTCTATTCTATGGCAGCTTTCCAATTTTCTATTTTGATTTTGCATGTTATCTTTTTAAGAGCTGTGTGTAAGTAGTATACTGCAAATTAGCAATCTGCTAACTGTTTCCTTGTAATTGGTTGAAGTACCCATTGTACTTCATTATTTATACCATTTTTGCTTACCTAAAAAAAAAAAACCCACCTAGACCTAGTATCAGTATTATAAGTGTGTGAATAACCAAGATAGGGAACCGTACATATTCAATTGCTATTTGCTAATATTAGAGTGATCATGGAAGCAATACCATAGACCCCAAAATCACATAAACTATTACCAATAGAGCTTAATTTTGCACAAGTGACTGAAGTGAGGCTAATTCTAAATCCTTAGTTGATCATAGTGTTAATTGCACTCACATGTAAACAAGAAAAATAAGAATGAGTTGATCATGGCATCATGCCATATTCCCTGTCTCAGTGTTTGGTGGCATTCCAATGATCCTATTATGTGTATTATCAACATGTAGAATCTTCACTAACCTGCAAAGACACTTTCATTTATCACATATATAAAAGATTGTAGCAACAGAAACCCAGGAAAGTATAAGAAATTCTCATTATATTTAGGGATTAATACTCTGAAGCATGATAAGTAATTTACATTTTATTCTTGATAACCTATGTAATATTTATGATCTATGATGTTACTCCAATTGCACGGATATAGGTAGATGATGGGATTTTGATGGTCTATATACTATGCTCTCTAAAGAGATAAAGGAGGAGATAAGAGGTGTTGCAATCCCGGCGACACCAATGGGGGAGGACAAAATCCTATGGAAAGAATCTAGCGATGGACGCTACTCTACCGCAACTGCGTACAATATATGCTATGTGACGATGGTGGCCATGAATCACAACTATGGAAGATGATTTGGAGAGTCAAGGCGCCAGAGAAGGTGAGATTTTTCCTGTGGCTAGTGGGCAAAGATGCAATCCCTTCGAACGCGAAGCGATATCAGAGTCATCTAGATGGGTCGCCGGCGTGTATCCGATGTGGTGCTGCCGTAGAGGATGCTGAACATGTCCTCCGTCGTTGTCCGGGGTCCGTATGGGTCTGGAGCCAGTTTGTGACGGCGACACCAGGGTTCCAGTAGCAGCACCCTTCAGACATTGGTTGTTTTCCAAATTGCAGGTTTAGGAGACAGCGTTGTTTTGCGCCATCGCGTGGAACCTTCGGAAGTGGCGTAACAGCTTTGTCTTCGACCAGGCTCCATGGCAATCCAGGGTGGTGCTTCAACGAGTGCAAGAGTTCCAATGGTGGGGGACGCCAACGACGCAGCCGAGCACGATGGCCATTCATGGAGATGATTGCGTGGTGCTGCACACTGATGGTAGTTGGCGTTGCGGTGATGATAGGATGGATGGCGGTGGTGTAATTCGCAACCAGTTAGGGCGCTGGGTATCTGAGTTTGCAACGTTCCTGGAAGCCGGCAGTGCATGGCAAGCTGAGGTGATGGCAATCCGCAAAGGGCTCACACACACATGCCTGGGAGTTGGGGTTCCGATCGGTGGCATGTTATGTTGATAGTATGGAGGTGCAGCAGCTCTTGAATGGCAGTGGGGATGTTCAGGACAATTGGCATAGGGTTGAAATTTTGGCAATCCGGAAGCTACTCGTCATAGATTGGAGTGTGACTATTGGTCATGTTCGCGGGAAAGGAACATGGTCGCGGATGCTTTGAAGAAACTCGTTGTTCGTGAAGGCTGGGACTAGAAGGTTTGGAGGATTCCACCATCCGTGGTGGTTCCCCTTCTTTGTAGGATGCTCTAGTGTAGTTTGTTTTCTTTTTTCTATTTCCATTTGTAACAAAAAAAAGGGTAGCGATGATGATGAATATCCCCCATTTCAATAATGATTCTCCACTAATGGTTGAGGTGGGGTTTCGGGGTTTGAGAGTTTTTAATAGTATGAAAGATGTGTAAATACTGTATACTAGATATTATACCCGTGCAACGCACGGGTTTATTTATAATATTTTTTAATATTATATGAAATTTACTTTACTATAGAGTAATTATCTAAAAATAAATATTAAAATATTTCTTCAATATAAATTTAATAGAAAAATTTATTGTGTTTAGACTTCTAAATAGAGAGTATTAGAGTTTTTCTATGCATTAAATTCCTCGTATTAGAGTTCTCTTTATGTAAATAAATGATATTACTGTAATTTAATAAATTTTTGGGTTAATGATCAAATTAGTCGTTGAGTTTGTAAGCGAGTTTAATTTTAGTTCATCTGAAAAAAATTACGTTTAATGGCAGTCATTTTTACAATCACTGACAGTTTTTGACTGCCACTAAACTTCATTTATCCTCATAGTAACTAAAATCAAACTCGCTTACAAACTCAAGGATTAATTTGACCAATAACCCTAAAAAAATTGAAAAGGAAAACATTATTAATAACATAAGAAAACTTGAGAAAATATTTTTACTTCTATATAATAGGTCAAAAAACACATTTGAAAGTATTTTCTTCAAATAATACACGCATGCGATACATTTAATAGTAAATATTTTATAGAGACATTTATTTAATTTTTAAAATATTTTTCTAGAGTGTTCATTAATAAATTTTGATCTAGACTATTATTTAATTTAAATTATTAATATTTTTTACATATAAATATATTTATTAATTTTTCCCTCAATTTTTGATTGATAGTTAATATTCTAACTATGTTAAAAACTACTTAATAAATTTTTTTATAAGAAACTGAAAAGTTAAAAATTAATAGTTAATAAAGTTAATAACATAAAATATTCATCAATAATTTATTATTATCATTATTAAGACAAATCACAAATAAATTTAAAATTATTTTTAAAATAACACGCAACTACATTATAGTTAATTTAAACAACATACAAAATCATTTCATATTTAAAAGTAAATTTCGAAATATATATTTTCAAAAATCATTCAACCATTGACTAATTTCAATATCTAACATGTTTATTATATTTAAAAGATATTATTTTGTGGTATTTTATCTTTTTTTTTTTCAACCTTAGGTTGATAATTAATTGAAATGAAAATAAAAATTAATTTATCTTGCCAGTAATGTAGAACTCAAGTCAAATATTATGTTATATATATATATATATATATATATATATATATATATAGCTTATTAACATGATATCTAACTTTAGTATTTAATTTGTTATTTATACGTAAAATGTAGTAATAAGTTTTATTGGTTAATTTTTAAAATTCATCAACTTATGATTAGTAATTAAAATTAATAATTTAATTTTAACATATAAGAATTTGATTTTTTTTTCAATTAGTTATAAATATAAAAGTTATTTTTACTATATATTTTTAGAGTTTAATGAATATGCACTATCCGTGTAAAATAGTTTTACACTAACAACCAATCACAGCATACCACGTAAGTTTACACATTAAATTTTAATTAAAAAAAATAGGCTTAATTCCACTTTGGGCCCCTGATGTTTCAGAAATGAGCGATCGGGGCCCCCCGTGTTTAAACGTAGCGGTCAGGCACCCCAACGTTTCAAAAACGTGCGATCCAACCCCTTCTGTTAAGCTCTGTTAGTTGACCAAACGGAGGCCCTTTCATTAATTGACATGGATTTTCTTTTTTAGTTTAACATTAAAACCACATCTCTTTGCTTCACAATCCTATTTATGAGATAGAACTTCAATCCTTCAAGTAGGTTGATTATTACTCTTACACTGCAACTACAACGTTTTACAAAATTAACAAAATTAATTTCTCCCAAATTCCCAATCAAATTAGGGTTCTTCTTCTTCTGGCATCATAGATCTGAAAATTCTGGAATAAACCAACAAGAAGCAAAACCCAGTTCCAAAAATGGAAGCACCATGCGCATAGCACCATGCTCCTCTTATTTTTCCAACTTCTCCCCTATGCTACCTACAAAATCAGCAAACTCAAATAACCCAGAAACCAAATAACCGAATAAGTCAATAACCAAATAACCCAGAACCTCCAATCCAACAAACCCAGTAACCAACCCACCACAACAGAGCCAGTCAAAAAGACATGGCAGATTCAAAAACTCTGGTGCGACAGAGAAAGGGAAGGGAAGAAGAAAGAGGGAACCTCAAAGTAAAGATTGAAATTTTGGAAGATTCAAAGTGAGTTTGTGAGAAGAGAAAACCCCAAACCATACGATGGTCATGTCGCGAATAGGGCTTCAGGGCAGCGAATCTGGCTGTGGGGATGAGGGATCCAGATCTGGTTCGATTTTTGCTTGGGTTGGGGTGTTTGTCACGACGGCGCTGTGGCGATGATGGTGGGGTTGAATCGTAGATTGGTGAATGGGGAATGGAGGGTACTGTGGCGCTTTGCAGCGATTTTTGGGGTTGTGGGCATCTTCCCCTGTTTCTCAATCCTCTCCCTTGTTTCTTCCTCCTCCCCAAATTCCCTCCTCCACCCAGTTGTAGAAGAAAAGCATCATAATCAGAGTTCAGATTAAACCCAGTTCAAATTTTTCGTGCATTTCAGCAAAAAAGCAAGTCAAAATGAAATCTTTCAACGAATAAAAGGAAGTACCCGAGTTTTTAATTGGTGGGGTGGTGAATCACAAAGCAAAAAGCCACCAAACTAAAACTGGAAAACGTTGTAGTTGCAGGGTAAGAGTAATGGTCTAATGTTAAACTAAAAAAGAAAATTCACGTCAATTAATGAAAGGGTCTCCGTTTGGTCAACTAACGGAGCTTAACAGAAGGGGCTGGATCGCACGTTTTAGAAACGTTGGGGTGCCTGACCGCTACGTTTAAACACGGTGGCCCCGATCGCTCATTTCTGAAACATCAGGGGCCCAAAGTGGAATTAAGCCAAAAAAATATAATTACTGATGTGGCGAAATTCAATTAGATGATTGTGTAAACAAAATTTACACAGACGGTGCACACACATTAAATTCATATTTTTATTAATGTAAAGGTAGTCAATTTAAATTATTATTATTAAAAAAATTTCCTCAAGTTATAATTAATAATTAAAATTTAATCAATATTAAAAATTATTTTGAAATATGGGAAATTGAAAAGTTTAACAATTATCTATTAATATAATAAATAATAAAGTAGATGTTGTTTTCTTTAGTTTTGTATTTAATTATTTAATGTATTTAATGCAAAGGTAAATAATCAATGCAAAAGTTTAAGTGTGCTTTATATATATATAGATTAGTTAAAGGATATGTTGGCCACACAATTTTTTTAACAGAGGGTTAACATCAGTTTAATGGGAAATTAAAAATTGAGTAAGAAAATCATATTTTTATATATTAGGGGAGGGGAGAGTATGTTTGAAAATAAGAGGGGATATGAAATGATTATATGTGTGAGGGAAAGGGGTGTATTTTACTCAAAATGATATGGAATCATGAATCTCACAAGGTCTTGGACAAACGGTTAACAATGGTTTTCTAGACAATCCAGGTTTGACAGAGCATATCCATGATTTTTTAGTTGGGATGTAGAATAAAATAATAATAAAATAGTCATTGATAATAAAATTATGTATAGTCAATATATAACTAATAAATACACACCATGAAGCCCTAGCAGCTTTCATTTTACTTCTCAATTGTTGATTTCCCCCTTTATTGCCCTAAGTTGAGCTCACCTTGAAAATATGTCTATTTTTTTTATAAGTAAATGTTAGTTAGTAATGTTAGTAAATTAGTCCTCCTCAGGGTTTGAATCTTGGACCCTTCACCCTTTATCCCACCCAACCTTATGTCTCTAACTCTTACCACTTGAGAGCTATCCTTCGAGGACTGAAAATATGTCTATTAATTCAATTTTTGTGCGTTTGTTGCCTGAGTTTGGAAGTCCTGTCTGTTCTTGCACTACCCGCCATGAAATTCCCTCTTCAGGTACTGGGAAGTTTGAGGAAAAATTGATACCTGTGGAAAAGAGTACTTTTCTCTATTACATATGGTCGAGGGATAGACAGGGCAAATAAATAGGTCTTTCATAAATGATGGATGAGGAAGATGATGCGTTGCAAGAGAATAAAGGAGAGAGATGAAGATTTTCTCGTCGTTATGAGGCGTCTTTGGTTTGAGTGTTTTCTTGGGGTAGAAACGATTATTATTAGAGCTAGTCCTATCTAGTTTGTGACTTACGCTTTTCATCTAAGTAGGTTTAATATAGATTTATGCCAACATTAATTGAAAATCGATAGATTTAACTTACTCGTCAAAACACTGTTTCCGAGAAGAATTTGGATTCATTGGGGTGAAGGAATCCCACATTCAGTGCAAACAGTGAACTACAGTCGTTTGATTAAGATCATTCTGCTAAGACATAAAGACATTATTTCAAGGGTATAATAACCTCTTATGTGTTAGCTATTTGATCAAAATCATACGATCGAGAATCCCTGGGTGCACCAAATATTGAATTCCTTGATTTCCTAGTATCTGGACCTTTTCGAGGCGGAATTTTTTTTCACCACCATCCATGAAAAGGGTACGTTTTGCATCTAAAATTAGGACCTTAAGTCATGTAAGAAAATAAAAGCTTACGACAGGAGAGAATCAAACTGAGGACCTTGTCCAAGTGAAACAAGCATATCTAAACCAAAGCAGCTTGTTATCTTCATTTTTCTATATAGAAATATATCACAACTCAAGAGATCCACTAAATGATTTGTTTATAGGAATAGAATTTTGTAAGAATTGGATGATCCACTAGTTGTTAGTAAGTTAGAAAATCCCTTCAAATTTCTCTTCCAGGATTTGAATCCTGGACCTTCCCCTCCCCAACCCTTGTGTCCACTAACTCTTACCACTTGAGCCAACCAACGTGAGACTGATGTTTCTTTGGTAGTAGCATTTATCCTTCTTGGCCCGCTGTTGTCAATGGTCCGCTTCCTCGGAGGAAGAAAGAAATAGCGATGAATTCCTATGAAGCACTCGAGAACAGGAAAATTCAATCAAACGATGAATTCTTTCTTCCGTGGTCAAAGTAAATCAATGCTATGCTTCCATGATTTCATCTCATCGAATATGAATATCAAAATATCAAAATACATTATATAGTCATGATTTAATTGACGTCCATTTTTATTTAAAACTACAAAAAAAAAAACTAATTTCAAAGAGTCTAAATGTTGACACTAACAAAAATGTCAAACTCATTCCTTGTCATTCCAGGTCAACATAACTAAGAGCTCCAATCATTCCTATCCAACACCCTAAGAGCATCTCCAATGCAAGGTTTTTAGTTCTTATTTTTGAGCTAAGAACTAATAACTGAGTTCTTAACCATTGGAGGTGATGACGTGAAGTTCTTAGTTTTTAAAAATAAGAACTAGGTTCTTATATAAGGAGTTTTACTTTTTGAGTTTTTAGCATAAAAAAAATATTTTTTTTCTCTCATCCAAATTACTTAATTACTTTATGAGTTTTGTTTTATTACTTTATGAAAGTAAAAAGTATAAATAATGTGGTTGGTAGGACCAAATGAATAGTGCTAAGAACTAAGAACTAAGAACTCATGGTTGGAGCAAAATAGCTTGAGAGTTGCTTAAGCAAATGTAGCAGTACAGGCTCACATAAATAGTGCTAAGAACTAAGAATTAAGAACTAGCACTGGTAGTAACCCTTTATTAGGAGTTGCACTAATTCCTAGTCGACACCCTAAGCAGTTCAGGTGTCCTTTCTTGAAGAGTTTCACTCATTCCCACCTTACACGTAAGTAGTCTAGGTTAGCCTTCGTTCGGTGTTGCACTCATTCCCCACAGACACTACGATTCAACCGTTCAGACCGACCCGAGTTTTAAAACTATGGACTCAAGGGCATTGGCACAAAAAATATTTATAAAGCAAAGCCCAAATTGATTTTAATGTTATCTAAAAATATAATGCACTTCCAAACAACTGACCTCCGCCTTTAAAAAATCAATGGAATTTAAAACACTTTGAAGCTTCTTAGGACGGATGTAACAATTATTAACCCACCCCATCGTTGGGGAATAGTCACTTTCAAGTTTTAATGATAACATTTTTGAAATTGAACTCCTTACTTCTTCACTAATACACACAACATCTGCTTAAGCTTTTCATTATTTAGTGCTCTAAATGATCTAGTTTTGTGTTAAATGCATAAATCATACTCCTTCCGTTCCTAATTATAAGCTAAAGTTCAAACTTATGTTTTGTCACTAAATATAAGCTAAAGTTGTAAAAGCTAATATTTCTTTTCATTCTTACCCTTGCATTTATTGGTTGTTTAATTCCAACATTTTGAAATTAAAACCCACTTTTATTCTCTTTCTTCCTCTTCCTCCTACTTACTTAAATAGGGGTAAATACGAAAGATTGTACCATTTTTTAAAAAACCAATGCATCAATTAAAGCTTTCTTAATAAGTGTGATTTTTAGAACTTTAGCTTATAATTAGGGACGGAGGGAGTACTGTGGAAATGGAAGCAAGAGACAGTGATGACAAGCAGTGGCGGAGGGAGGGGGTGACCCATCCGGGTCATGGCCCTACCCTGAATAAATAGTTTATTTACAACCATAGTATGTAATTCTATAAAGGATTATTATGCGTATTGCTTTTATTCCCTTACTGGATAATTTTTTCAAGTAAATGATGATGACTTATTAGATTTTCAACCAAATACACAGGCATTTTCGTAGAACTTAATAATTAGCTACCTCAATGTGATGTGACTGGGCGAGGCCCCAGGGTCCCTCGCCTAGGAGCCCAGCCTTAGGCGCGGGACGAAACCAACACCTTTGGGCCCTTCGTCCCGAGGCCCAACTGGCCCACTTGTGCATATAGGAGGCACGAAGGCCCAACCCCACACCTATAAATAGGGGACGAGTACCAATTGTAAGGGACTTAGCTCATTTGGCAATAACAAACATTGAAATTCAGTTATATCTTCTCTCTAAGCAGTTAGGAGCTTATCTCTCTAGGATTTCCGATTGCTCTTCACAGACTCTTTGGGCACTATGCCTTTACTCTATGTTCTTTGCGAGAACATTGGCGCCGTCTGTGGGGAGCGGTAGATTTCGATTCCCGGACTACGTGGAGCGTGACTCAGTTGTGTAGCGCCCGTTTTCTTTTCAATTTTTCTCGGAAGATTGCAGCGCAGATCCTGCGTGAACCCGACGACTCGGTTGAAACAAGTTCAATTTTCTGTGATAATTTGCGTGAGTATTGTTTGGTTGAATTCTTTGCCAGTCAACAGAAGACCGATGGAGTCTTCTCGACAGCGGCAAGCCAAGGAGCCGGAACGAAGTTACATCTCTTCCCCCCGCACCGTAAGGTTGAATCGACATCGTCGTGAAGAGGCACGTCGTGCTTTAGGCAAAGACTTGCGTTTGCAGAATGAGTGTCTTCAAGAACAGTTGAGTTACTATCACCTTCGGCAATGGAATCAGAAAGAGACCGCGGCTGCGGCCATCGCTGAGCTCAGACCTTTTTCGGCAGCGGTGTAGGAGGTGACTGTGCCAGACGGAATGACGTACCTAGAGTTGGAAGTGTACGATGGGGAAACTGATCCGAAGGAACATTTGCTTCATTTTAATGCAAAGATGGCAACGAGCGAGGTTTCTGACGCGGTCAAGTGTAGGATATTCCCATCCACGCTTCGAGGAGCAACTATGGAGTGGTTTGTAGCTTTGCCTCATGGATCCTTAGCCAAATTCCGTGACCTCTCCTCAAGATTCCTCGCTCACTTCTCTACGAGATCGATCGACGACCTTTTTGGTATGCGGCAGCGGGAGCGTGAAACCTTAGAGCAATATACAAAATGATACAGTGCTACATCCGCGAGGTTTGAGACACTGGAGCCACTCATATGCGTGTGCGCTTTCATGGGTGGTTTGTCCTGGGGAAAGTTTAAGCGCAAGCTAGGCAGAGAACCGGTGATTTCAATGATAGAGGTTCGCGCCCGAGCACAAGATTACATCCTTGAAGAAGCAATTGAAGCGCACAAAAGAAAGCAGAAGAGGGCGGCGAGCGTGGAGCTGGCGAGGAAACGAATAGCGGAGGAGGAGGCGAATCGCGAGCAAAGGTATAAAAAAGCTAATCGATCTGTTAAGAAAGGCAAGGAAGGGCCACTTAGTCAGCGGTCTCGTCAGCTAGTTGGGGCGAGCCAGCGAATGAAGCCGAAAAGACGAATAGGTTGGGAATTGACAAAGTCGCTTTTGGAAGCAGGAGTCGAGGATGTAGACAGGGAAGGTAGGTACAGCGCGAAGCTAGGACCAGAAGTGAAGAGTCGGCCAAAATGGTGTGAATACCACAACTTGGAAGGCCACGACACCATCGACTGTTTTACCCTCAAGAATCAGATCAAGCAGCTAATCAAGGCGAGGCGACCGAGAGGGGCGAGGGGAAAAGAAGGTGAGAAGGCTGAGAGCGACGAGGACGAGGGAACTGTGGCAACAGCTAACGCGAATGTCGCTGGGGGCGACGGCGGTGCAACAGAAAGGAGGCAGAGATGAACAAAGGGGACAACACCGACAGAGTTCTGCTCGGCTTGGTTCGAGGACAGCCATCCGGACATAATAGTGTCGACCGCATATTTTGAAGGAGTCAAGACCCATCTGGGTGACCCCCTAGTGATAATGGTAGGAATTAGAGGTTTCAATGTGCAGAGGGTGTTGTTGGACCAAGGTGCCTCAGCTGATATAATCTACGGGGACAGATTCGAGCGGCTGGGATTGGGAGACAAAGACCTGAAGCCATACACAAGGAAATTGGTGGGATTCACCGGAAAGCAGGTTCACGTGCGCGACTATGTGGAATTGGATACGGTCTTCAGATTGGGCGAGGACTCCAAACTTTTGGAAGTAAGGTACTTGGTTCTGCAAGTCGCGTCAACTTGCAATATCACTATAGGGCGGAACACTTTAAATCGCCTCTGTGCAGTCATATCCTCAGCTCACCTCATGGTGGAATACCCGTTACCCTGCGGAAGGGTGGGAAGGATAATGACGGACCCGGAGGGAGTGGAGAAGCGTCATCGCCATACCCTTAATACATACGGCGGGGGGAAGGATCACTGCGGATATAGAAGTCACGAAAATCGGAGGACTGAGAACGCACAGAGACAGCTAGTGAGGGGAAGCCCGAATGCCGCTGGCGAGTTAGAAGAACAGATCGACAGAAGGTTGAATAGAGGAAAAAAGGTAAAGGGGCGAGATAGGGAAAGGAGCAGAGGAGTACTGGCGATCGAGCCCAGGCTCACCCTGGAGCAGGAACAACGTTTGAGTATGCTGGTGGAGGGCAACATCGATCTGTTTGGCGGAGAGCGAGGAGAAACCGTTCACGGGGGACCACTCACTTTAGACCAGCTCTTTGGAAAAGCTAGTAAAAAGAACAAATGGGGGAAAAGTCGCCGAGATGGAAGAGGATATGATCAGCCGGTAAACGCTAGGAAGAGGCCAAGGAACAGCGAGAGAGAAAGTGAACAACAGTGTTTCCCTTCCTGCGGCGAGAAAACTGATCCGGGCGATGTGGACGAAATACTAGGTGTAATACTTTACGCCAGAGAGCAACCAGAGAATTATGACTAAAAATAAAGATGCACTCTTTTTCTCCAACACGTGAGTTTTTTAACGAGGCATCCCTCGATGTAAAAATTCAAAAAAATCAAATACAAAAAGATATTCTCAGCAATACTCCTGGCTATCGAATTGAGACGACAGCCCGGTGGGAAAAATTCCCTGAAGGTGGCAATCCCAACACGACCTTGATGTCCGGGGATTGCTCCGGAAAGTCCGGCGCTGATCGTAGCCCATGCAGGCGACGTGTGCGGATGAGCTTCCCGTCGCCACTAGTTGGCGGCGTGCATGAACAAAGCTCCTTATCCAAAGAACTCCTCGAAATTTGGGCGAGTCAAGTCTTCCTGGAACGCGGAAAGCATTTTTAACTAGGCCAAAAGTCTCGGGTAAGCTCATATGGCCATTGGGCCCCGAGCAACTGTAAGTCCCCACCTAATAATTCTGGAGGGGTCGCACCTGCTCTTACGAGAAATATCGGTGCGTGCGAAAGCCTTGGAAAATACCAAGCGAAAGTCCTAGTTATACGTGGCACACTCTCGAAAAATCACTCGCACGAAAGCGAGAAACCGGCATTGAAAACACGTGCTAAATGGCAACACATGAAAGGCAGAGATAAGTTGCGGGCCGCTCGCCTCGCCCGCATAATCGCTTTTCACTCATTTAAATGTTCATTCCTGTTCTTCATTTATTCATTACATCATTACGATTTGCTAACCTTATTATTTCAATTATTTAGCGGACAGCAAGACAATTCGGAAAGCAAAATTTTATTCAAAAGATATATTTAGAAGGGAGGATCCCTTTTCATTTTCATACACTCTTTGCGTTGCTCTGTTCTATCAAAACCCCAACCGGTATATCCTATATTCTAAGTTACAGAGTTTCTGGCTCAGCTCCTCCTTTTCCGGACCTTCCTCCACCGCCTCCAGCGCAGTTGTCACCGTCTTTTTCTCCTCCAGCAGGTCCAGCTCTCGTTGACAGAGCTCCTGAATTTCTTCCACAAAGCGAAGAAAATCTCGGAGGATGGCGTCCATGTTGGGACCCAAATCCATCCCCATCAACTTGTTGGTCAAGTCGTAGACATTGGGGTCCGTCGGATGCCTAACGTTAATAAAAAGATCTTCTTCGAAAGCCTTTTTCCGGAGCTCTTATAGGCAGGCAATGTAAGACGCCATCTCCTGTGATGTATGATGTTTGAAGGTGGGATAGAAGGATGGAGTCCGACGCCTTAGGAAAATATGGGAGTATGGGATTCACTTGGCAAAGGGCACTTCATTTATAGCTTCAGTTTCACCTTCGAAGAGTTAATATGAAGCAGTTTTACGAGGAGTTTTCTTAGGAGAAAGTGCGATTGGGGTTGAAGACCTTAAATGCTCGAGGACGGTGGTCAGCGATAACTGTTGGGATTTGAGGAACGTGTTTTGATTCGCGATTTTTGAAAAAAAAAAAGAAGAGAAATATATATTTATATATAAATAAAAATAGCGCGAAAGATTCTCATTCAAGAAGATGGGTCATTTACACGTAAGAAACCATTAACATTTTTACGGCTGTTCTATGTCTTCGTTTGATAGAAAATGCTCGGCGGTGAAGCCCGGAGGGTTGGGATCCCCAATCAGCCCTGCAGGAGTAACCTTTTTGAACGCCCCCATCTGACTCAGATCAATTAGCGGATGAAGATGCTTGATTTGGGCCTAGGCGAGGAAAAAGCCTCGGCCACGCTCGAAAAGAGCGGCTGAAACCGCTTCAGACCTAATCCGGGCCTCCAGTGCTTTCGCGTCAAGAGGAGCTAGGGACGAGGCCCCATTTTTCCTTGCCAGTTCCTCGCTCTTCTTCGCCAGCTCATCATCCTTCCTCGCCAGATCATTGTCCTTCCTTACCAACTCGGAGCGAAGGTCCTCGAGGTTAGCGTCCATCAAAGATAATTGATCTGCCCCCAGACGCACCTCTTGTTGCAGCTCAGAGAGTTTTCCCTCTAGTTCAGAAATCTTTCTGTCGCGAAACTCTAAGCTGACCTCAGCACGAGAGGATTGTTCGCTTAAGTCTTTGGAAAAGGAGGTCTCCTTGGCGAACATCTGGGCGGCGAGTGCCTCGTTCTCCTTGGCGAGTTGGGCGTTGAGGGCTTGGAGGCGAGAAACTTCGGCTCGCAACGTGTTGGCGTCTCGGGCATAGTGGCTATAACAGTGAAAAGCATGGAGAACCGTCGCCAGTGCACCTTCGGATACCCTGCCTAATCCATGTTCCTTAACCCTCTCATTTAGATTGGCCACTTGGGCAGGTGGGAGGGATATGGTGTATGGTAACCCTCGACCCTCCGAGCTCAGGGAGGGAGCATTTGGTGGTTACGAAGGAGTGTCGCCAGCAGAAACCGCGCCCTGACCAGGCAACGAAGGGACTCTCGTTGGCTGATGGCAGGTCTTGTCCACAGGCTTACTTTGAGGGTTGGGGGCGAAATCGGCGTCGCCTGAGAAGGCTCGCCATAACGGTTCAAGCTAGTGGAAGAATGTCCTTTGTCGAGGGATGGAGTGGCCTTCGAAGGCTGTAGCTTTTTGAGGGGAGGGCGATGAGTGTTCTCAACGGGGGGTCGCTTCTCGCCCGCTTGAATTCTCTGCGCGGATGCCTTGTCGTCGTTCAAGTTTACTCTGGGAGGGAAGGAAAAACTCTTTCGATCTTGGAATAAGCCTAAAAGCTCCCCGCCGACTTTGTGCATTTACCCTGGGACAAAAATAAATGGAAAAAAGAGGGTGAGCTAAGTAACAAAGAGTGTATATTGGAAGAAAGGAAGGGAGGTTTACCGATCACGCGAGCACAGTCCGAAACCGGGAGTTTGGCCAAGAAGCTGATGACTGCTTTGTCAATCAAAGTCAGGGAGTCTTCAGGCGGGTCTATCACCTGGTGTACTTCTTGGGTCCAGTAAAGAGGGAATCGGGAAACACCGTCTCTATGAGTAAAAGCCTCGGGGTACTCATGAGAAACCACGACTTTGAAGAACTCCCGAGCCATGTCGACGGTGATGTTGGTCCAAAAAGGGTGAAAACGTTGCCGACCGACCCTGGCTTCCAAGGCGATCCAGCTACGCGGAGGGGAGGGCTGGACGGGCACGTGGTAGAAGTAGAAGAATTGAGAAGGTTCAGGCTCTTGCTGAATTGCGTCACAAAGGACCTCAAAGCTTCGCAGAAAGGCCCAACTGTTGGGATGAAGTTGGCAAGGGGCAACATTGATGTGCTGGAGAACTGAACAGATGAAGGGGGAAAAGGGAAACTTGATTCTTAAATGTTTGAACATATATCCGTAGGCGTTAAAGAAGTGAGGGGAACCCACGGAGCGAACCGAAAGATGAAGCCAGGGGCGTTCGGTGGGCGAGCAAGCGCTAAAATGCAGGAGGTTGTCAAAGGGTTTTTCGTGGCAAAATCCATCGGATTTCGAGGAAATCTCCTAAATAGACGATTCCTTCTCTATGTTGGAACGCTGATTAGGCATCGTCCCACCGGGAAGAGGTACTTGGATGGGGGTTGTCAGGGTTTCCCAGGTTTTTATTCGAAAATAGGCAATGTCTTTCTTTTCCAAAGGAACACCCCCCAGAGGGGGAACATACCGGAGGGGAGTAGCGACGGTAATATCACGGTCGGAGTTATTGGTGTGGCGTTTCGGTATCCTTGCGAGGGTATGGTGGTGTGTGAAGGTTGCAGTGGTAACAAGAAGAGAGCGAGAAGTCAAAGACTAAAGGTTTGAACTTTTCTGAAGGGGTTCAAGTTTATGGAGGGACGATCCTGAAAGGGGAAAAGTAATGTGTTGAAGGTGGAGACAGGAGGAGGGGAATCATGCCCGTGATGTCACGGAAAGACGTGTGAGTGGTTGCAAAATTTTGGGAGAGTGGGAAGGATGCATTAAGTGGGAAAATGTAACCGTCAAACGTTGGTTGGTCTAAATTCAAAAGGTTGAGGATTGACGTGACATGGAAAGGACACTTCTAAGCGGGTGGTAGAGATCCTAAAAGATTGGCTAAACTCTGTGCCTCTCCAAAGAGGGAACGCGTGGCACAAACCTAACGCACGCAAAAAGGTCATGATTCAGATTGCGCACGTGACTGCACCAGGGCGAGCGAGTCGAACGTCCTTCTCAAGAGTGTACCTGTGGACTCAAATCGCCGCCAGGAAATCGAAGCACAAGATGTAGAAAATCTGGCGTAAACAGGCCATGTTGGCCATAGGTTTCTTTCTTTTTTAAGCATCAGTCTCTAGGCTTAGTCGATTTCTTTAAGGGTTATCGCCTCCTTTTTCATTAAAGACACACTCAGCTCTCATGCTTCGAGCTCGGTGTCTTGTGGACTGGGCGAGGCCCCAGGGTCCCTCGCCCAGGAGCCCAGCCTTAGGCGCGGGACGAAACCAACACCTTTGGGCCCTTCGTCCCGAGGCCCAACTGGCCCACTTGTGCATATAGGAGGCGCGAAGGCCCAACCCCACACCTATAAATAGGGGACGGGTACCAATTGTAAGGGACTTAACTCATTTGGCAATAACAAACATTGAAATTCAGTTATATATTCTCTCTAAGCAGTTAGGAGCTTATCTCTCTAGGATTTCCGATTGCTCTTCACACACTCTTTGGGCACTATGCCTTTACTCTATGTTCTTGGCGAGAACATTAACAAAATGAAATGTTTAGTTGGTTGTAGCAATTATCATGAAAGATTTATAGAGGTCAGATATTGTATTTGGAAAATATTTTGTTTGCACTAGTTCTACTTCCATTTTTAAATAGATCAGTGTATAAATAGAAGAAAGTCAGGAATATGATAATTGATAAGTAATGTGATGAAAAAAGAAGACAAATGAGAAGAGAAAATGAGATAAAAGAGGGATATGAAAATTGCTCTTAAATTGATTGTACATATTATATTTATGTGAAGGCTTTAAATTTTACTCTAAATTATTTTTTAATTTCGGCCCCCCTAAAATTAAAATGCTGCCTCCGCCACTGAATTGACAAGGCAAGGCGTGAAAAGGGGAATTTGGTTGGGTAGGGTGGCAAATTTCACCCATTTTTAAAGCTCGATGGAGGCTCAATCTTTGAAATTCAAAATCAGTTGTGGTGATCATGGGCTCGATGTGAAATTGGGCAACAATATGTAGACAAGAAGAAGTTGTAGGAAGGAGATGAGACCGGGCCTTTTCTGTTAAAGGATAAATCAGCTCACTCTGCGGCAAGAGCTCACGTGACTTCTGCGTGATAAGGATGTTCTAGCCTTACTTTTTATGAAACTGGATGTACTAGCCATTAATAAAGGATGTTGCGACAGGAAATATTTATCCAATAGTACTATGATTAATAGTATCAAATAAATAGTTTTCAGTTTGATAAATCTTAAAAATAAAACTTATACATAAATTAGCATAACCATACTTTCAAAAGAATAAATAAATTAGCACAACCATATTTATTAACCACTTATCTTATTATTATAGGTCACCTCTAATATGCACCACTTTTAGAGTGGTGCAATTTTACACCACCTTTTTTAACTTGCTATATCAGGTCAACACATCTTTTTTTATATAAATTTAATATATAACAAATTTTTAATGATAGTTTTTTTTAAAAAATAATAATGTGTTGACATGTTATAACCGGTCAAAGTAAGTTGTGTAAAATTCAATGTTCTGAAAACCAGACCGGTCATCAAACCGGTCGAGGCACAGGTTCAAGGTTCAAAGTTCGAACCGGGGTCAAACCGTTGACCGTGGTAATATAAATAGTACATTACATATATATTAATATAGACAATATTTGTTATTTTAGTGAATAATGAATAGCTTATTGATAAATTATAATAAAATACTTTTTATTAAATATAAAAATAAAAGAAATATAATATTACAAATTTACTCAATTTATTACTTAGTTTATGTCATTACATACTTGTAAATTTATTTTTCTTCTATATAATAATAAATAAATAAATAAATATAAAATATATATATTAATCTTTGATAAATAAAAACAAATATATGTTAAATAATATGCATATATTATTAAAAAGAGTTAATGGTCAAATTAGTCCCTATGTTTGTATGGGATTTTAATTTTAGCCCATCCCCGGAAAAAACTTGCTGATCTTTCCCTACAGTTGCAATCATTTTGGTTTTAGTCCTCACCGCAGGGCGGAGCTCCGGTGAGCCCACACCTGGCACGCTGACGTGTTAAATGAGTCCTATGTGGAATTTTTTTAAAAAAATTAATTTCAAAGTTTCAAAATTTTAAAGTTAAAAACCGTAAATACTCTTATGTTTCACCCTAAAATCCCTAAATTGGATCTCATCTTCTACCTTGAACTCCTGAATCTCCTTTCACCTGACACGCTTCTGTTAGTGCTTCCTTGCACAGGTTCGTTGTCTTTCTTTCTCTATGCATTTTTTCTCCAAGCGTTTTCTTCTTCTTTCTTTCTCCATGCGTTTTTTTCTTCTTATTTTCGACAGTGGTTGTTCGTGTTCTTCTTCTTCCTTTCTCCACTATTTTTTCGTACCTTCCTCATACTTGTTTCTGGATCTGCAGCAATGAGTACTAACAGGTTCACTGTCTCATTCCCACGTCGCACGGGAAGACCTCACTACACCATTTTGTGCCTCTAGCAACACATTTTTTGGCAACAAGTCTAAAGTGTTGCTTAAAATAGAAGTGGATTGTGGAGCATCAAGGTGGAGCATCAAGGTGGATTAAATATCCTGAAGTGGATTGTGACACTGAGGAATCTAGAAAAGGTCATAAAGTTCCCGCTAAGGTGCTAAGACATTTTCCTTTAATTCCAAGATTGAAAAGACTCTTTATGTGTTCTAAAACAGCTAGTTCATTGAGGTGGCATGCAGAAGAGCGTTCAAGAGATGGAAAGTTCAGGCATCCTGCTGATGGGCAAGCGTGGAAGGAATTTGATTTAAAGCATCAAGATTTTGCACGTGACACTCGTAATATCAGGCTTGGGTTATCTAGTGATGGATTTAATCCATATCGAACTATGAGTCTATCCCATAGTACATGGCCTGTGGTATTAATGTGAGCCTTTTAACATGTATGAATGTTTTGTAGTGATGTTGGATTTTACTTTTATGTCTGACTGTCACTAAATGCTGGATTAACATTGAACTTCTTGAGTTTCTGCTGTTATGCACATGGTTGGTAATTTTTTGTAAAATTGTTGTGTTCCAGACTCTGTTGTATTGTATATATAAGACATCATTTATCTGTGTAGATAAGTTTACTACCCTGTGACTACCAGAAAATTAAGAATCTATTTTAGTGGATTCTATATCAATTTGTAAAGTGTTTTTTGCACTTAAAAATAGTGCACTAATTGAAATCTGAAGGCATTTCACAATAAATTTCCTTTGGCATTCAATTACCCTTTGTACGGTTACTTAAGTTATGTCATACTTTCTTTCTTACTATGAATCCTTTTTCTTATGCAGGAAGGTTATCTCTAAAAGTGTTTATGCAAATGAAGAATTGCAAGAAGATTAGGATAGACTTTGATTAAGCTACTTTTGATGTATTTTTGCCATTGTCTTGCTTGAGACTACGATTTGATCAAACTAATTTTCTCTTGACTATTCTATGTATGTGTACGGATGAAGTTTTAAACTCATTAAGTGCTACTATTACAAATATGTGATGTTATGATTAATCAAACTTAAGTATGTAATTCATGAATTATTTCTTGATTAGCTTTTTGCTTGTGTGCAACTCTTTTCAAATTTAGATTTCCTTGCTTTAAAGTGCTTTTAATGAGAATTGCTAATTTGAGTGTTAGTCGTGCTAACCTTCATAATTTAGATTTCCTTGCTTTAAAGTGTTATCTAAGTAATTTTAGGCAACACATGTAAGTGTTGTCACAGACATTTGTGGCAACAATCGTTAATTGTTCATTAAAACTAGTAACACTTTGAAGTGTTGCGAAAGCATCCACCCATAGGCAACACTTATCAAGTGTAAAATAGACTTAATTGTTGCCAAAAAAAATTAATTGTTGCCAAAACAATAGGTAACACGGGCATATCCAACACTTCAACTAACACTTCAAAAGTGTAACCTTTGATTTTAGGCAACACTTTTAGTACTTTATCCAACCATTTTGAAGTGTTGCTAAAAGTGAAAATTGTTGTAGTGTCTGCAGGTGCAAGGGGTAGGTGTGAATGTGGTGTCCTTGTTATCCTGTACAAAATACCACAAATCTCAGAGAAATCGAGTATTGGTTTTTGCTTTATACAAAAAGGAAACTGCACGAGTTGAAAGGATGCTTCAACAAGGGGGCTGGAAGGCCGTGTCAATACATGGGGACAAATCACAACATGAGCGCACAAAGGCACTGTCTTCATTCAAGAACGGAAGCTGCCCTTTGATGACTGCGACCTATGTAGCATGGATACGGGTACGGTACCGGTACCGGGTACGGGTACGGGGTACGGCATTTTATGAAAAACCAAGGTATGGGTACGCCAGTTATATATATATAAATAGAAATAAAATGTTTTCTACCACAATATTATTAATTAAAAATATCAAATCTCCTAATGGTCAATACTTATATGAAAGACCAACATAAAAACCATCACAACCTAATGAAAATCATCAAAAGAATATGTAATACGTACCTTAACATATATCTTCAAACACATACCGTCATAGATAATCTTAAGATTGAAGAAACATAACATAAGATTGAGTAACATTGAAGAGACATAACATAAGATTGTTCAACATAGACAGTAATACAAATTAAAATAGTGCAAAAGAGACAATATGATTGTTCAACACAACAAAACAATTAAGCGATAGATTGTTCAACAACCAATAGTACAAAATCAAAGCTCTCTCAAACAGTAATGGTGTCATCATTCCCTTCTCCATCATCAGTGAACAAAAACGAGGTAATTTTAAAAAAAAAAAATTTTTGTAAAAAAAAGTATCTGGAGTACCCACGGGCGTACCCAAACGTACACGTGGCGTACCCAAAAACGCACCCCAAATTTTTTTTTAGGTGGACTTGGGTACGTACCTGGTACGTGGTACGTACCCACGGCGTACCCGTACCGGGTACGTACCCGGTACGGGTACAATGCGATTTTTGGAGTACTCCTGCATCATAGATTGCGACTGATGTGGCTGTACGGGGATTGGATATTCCAGATGTTGAAGTAGTGATCAACTACTAACTACAGAGGATTATGTTCATAGAATTGGGCGCACTGGACGAGCTGGTAAAAAAGGTGTTGCCTATACTTAGCTGGGGAGCTCGTGAATGTTTTAAGAGAAGCAAATCAAATTGTGCCAGACGATCTCTTGAAATTAAATTTGGAACACATGTAAAGAAAAAGGAGTCCAAGCTTTATGGGGCTCACTTCAAGGAAATTCCTGTTGATGCTACGAAGTCTCAAAAAATAAAGTTTGCCGACTCAGACGATGAAGACTAAACTGGTGACTTATATTTATTTTTGGTTCGACTAATATGCGAATTCAGTTATCTGTTGTAATTTTTTTTTCCGGTTCTGATTATTTTTTTCTTTAAAAGGAACTACGAAAATGAATTTAATTCAAAAGTAGAATAGCAAGTCTATTTAGTTTATACTATAGATTTAACGATCAGTGATTTCCTGCTTGGAAGCTTTTGTTCTTTACTTCCCGTTTAACATAGCAATTTTGAACTCATGTATATTTTAGCATCTATAAAAAATAAACATGCGCCCTCTTCTTCACTTTCCTATAAAAAACTAACCCACAAAGGCACAAACAATTACTTAAAAAACTATAAACTATTTGAACTACTACAGAAGGTAGTATAGATTCGTTCAATTTATGCATACGGTTACTTATATAGGGAAACATGAATACTTGGAGAAGCGAAATCAATTCAAAGTGACTAAAAATAAGAACACTTGAAGGGAACACAAAGGAATGTCAAAACATAATAAATATATTTAAAATTATTAACTAAGTTTATGTATTCAAAGTAACTTGTTTTGCCAAACTACATTTTCAAATCAGAACAACCTTGGCTCTATCCACAGTTGGGACTCGTATACTAAACCAGTGTTGATAATTCAAATATTTGCTGGAATGTGGAATATGTGATAGCTCCTTTGCAAGTGTACAAAGTTGCTCGTAGTAATAAATTATCGATCCTTCGAGAATTGTGATTCAATACTAATTCTCTTAACTTCTAATATTCAGGTTATGAAAATAAAAACCAATTTTAAGGATTTCAAAAATTGTAGCAATCACTCATAAAAAGTAAAAACGAAAATCAAATAATTTAAGAAATCAGATGAGAAAGGTAGTACTTGGGTCCTGTTTCACCTATTCGATCGGCTTATGTCTTCATTCTAACAATGTTCATATGAATCCAATAAACTTCTCTCTACGGCGATTTAGCCTATGTTCTAAGATGTTGATATCTCATCACACGTCCTAAACTTCCAATTCAATTACTAAGTCTGCTTTACGAGCACCTAGACCAGTGAATTGAAGATTAAGTCTTGTTTATACTAGCCAACGCAATTAGGTTCTACTCTTGAATCAAGCAGTAGGGAACGTCTAATCTTATTGTTTGCTTATTTCTCTAATTCCTAATCAACTTCCGTTCCCATAAGAATCAGTAAATTACTCGCATGCATTTAAGTATAATCAATATAAATTGAAACAACTACGTAGATTGATAAATAGAATTCATATAAACCAAATGTTCGAATCAAAACATAATCCTGGAAAAGGATCCACAACCCAACTACTAAAAAAAGTTTATTCAAACATGGCCAAAATCAAGATCGCAAGAGAGAAAAAATAACACCTAGAATCTCCGGTAGAAGCCTTGAAAAAGCTCTGAAAATCCTAGGAAATTTGTGCTCAATTGCAATCCCCCAAAAGCTAAAGGATAGCCACGTTCAATATATCACGCGTACGACAACCTCTCGTCCTATTTCATCTACTCACAAAACCTAATATATTAAATTAATAATCATCCTTCTCCGTACCTACGTGCTTTCACTTTTTGGCAATTAAACAACCCTGCCACGTGTCACCCAGCAATTGGTCCTTGCTTTAAATCGAGTGTAATTAAGTGCTACACGCACCACGATCCTACGGTGGATCTCTGCTACGATCGCGCCACATGGCGAGAGGAAACAACAACCATCGATCTCCTGTATGTGCATGGGAGCTCCGTGGACCATCAGCTCCAGCTCAGATCTTTTTTCCTGATTTTCTCTTTTCTTTTGATTCCGAAAATCCTAAATAAGATAACAAGATAAATCAAAATAAAATACTAGAAAGATAATAATCCAAAAATAAACAACCTAAATCCTAACTAAATCTATAATTTAAAAAGTACTAATCAATAATAGATAAAAACTACTAAAATTTAGTAAATCATAATAAAATTTCATAAAATCCTAAAATAAATAAAAATCCAACAAATATATAAAAATATAATAAAAACTAATTAAAACTCAAAAATAAAAGACCCACAAATATACTCATATATCCCCGGGTCAATAATATGCTATTAAAAGGCGAGGACCACGCTTCAGTTGTTCAATTACATAAGGAGCTATTATTGGGATGATACTTCTCATGAAGGTTGTTTTAGTTCTATTTTTTCATTATTGTCATTGAAACTATCCCAGTGCCGAAGACATGAGAGCACATGATCTAAACATGCCGGACATTGTATCCATTGTATTTTGGAGGATATTTGTATGAAATTAAAGACGTTACAGGAAGAGAGTCTATTAGCATCAAATGCTTCACTGGACTCATTATAATTTGGAAAGTGGCTCCCTTTTTCTGATGCAGCAACCTGGTAAGAATTTCTACAATGGCTTGGTATAATTTGTTGGAGTTGAGCACTTGACACTAAGCAATATATGCTAGCAGAAGACCTAGACATGAATCTTAAAGCATGGTTGCAGCACAAATCATCAGCTCTGTCCCTTTGAAGATCACAACCCATATATTGAAAAACTCATCGGTTGTTAGTAACAAAGAATAGGTGAAAGTGGCAAAGCATTGGTAGTTCATGAAACTGCATTAGAAGCATAGGGGCAGAGCTTTGTGGTGGAAGTAGCAATGCTGCAACTGCACTATGGGCAGCAAATCGATTCAGTGGTTGTCATTCCACAGAGAAATAACTTCCAAAATGGTCAAGTGAAATTGGATCATATTTTCTCTTCTTTTTCTCTCAGTGAGCAGCCTATTGCAGTGGTGGAGGTGGGCTTAGTCCAAATATTAGGAATATGTATGTCTCTGATTTTTATGCTTTACAAGGAGATGTTGCTCAGAGCAGTTGTTCATTTCAAAAAAAAACTATCCAATGGTACCAGTTCATTCGGCCATATTGTAATTAGCACATTTTACTGATTATTTTTACTACTCTAAGTATTGGGTTGAAGTTATTTCCTATTCAATAAAATCTTTTATTTATATTACAAAACATATTTATAATAAATAAGGGTAATTTCTAATATGCGAATTTAGGTAAATTTGATACTTAACAGTCATTAATGAGATTCACAGAGACAACGTCTATTAGCAATTGAACGACAATACTCAATTTTCACAAATTGATATATTGTGTACCAAATTGTTCCATTTATATAAAGAGGATTCAAATTAACCAAAGATCTAACATTACGAAAGAAAAGGGCAATTAAGCCAAAAAATAATCTCAATCAATAAAATCAAATTCAGAACTCTACCCAAGAAATGAGATACTATGTGCACTTGAAATATTTTTCCATTAGATGTTTCTTTTGAAGTATAAAATTATTCATAAACTATAAATCACAACAAATTATTTGGGCGTATATGGTGTTGATTTGTTCTTTCTCAATGTTTTTATGGGAGCATGTGTTCAGATATTATTATGCACACAAAGAGTTTAATTTAGCCATTAAATTTGGAAATAATAAAGTGTGAGGATTTGGAGTACCCAAGTTGATCCCTTCCGATTGGTGTGTGTTTGTTGTGTTTTGGTATACCACAATATTATTTTTTTCTCAAAAAAGTCATACTCATTTTTAGCAAATGACATTATTAAAAGTAAATTGAAACGAACATGCACTACAAAAAAAACGTTATTTAGTGGGGGTTATTTAGCGGGGGTTTTGATAACCCCCGCAAATGTCATCAATTTTTATTAGTTAAGGGGGTTTTTAATAACCCCCGCAAAATTTTCATTGATTAACTCTGATTTCACTCTCACTCACAGAACAGAACTCGTTCTCAGTCTCACTCTCACACAAGAACTCGTTCAACCATGGAAGCTCACGATTGCAAGCGATTTCCACTGATTTTTTCTCGCTTTCCACCGATTTGATCTCGTTTTGCATCGATTTGATCTCGTTTTCCACCGATTTCAACCTTCCCCGATTTCACCGTTCGCTTCCATTTCCGTGGCAACAACCACCGCACGCCGTCGTAGCAACAGCCTCCTCCGCCGTCGGTATGACCTACTTTGCTTTTCTTTGCTATTTAACTGTGCTAAAGAGAAAGGAAAACGAGCTTCAAAAGCTGACTAACCGCTTCTCCTTCTTCATTCGCAGTTCTCTTTGTGATTTTCTCATGGATGCATCCCTCAGAGACTCAACAACCTCTAATCCGTCGCATGCTGCATTCTCCGGTACCGATTTTTTCTTAATTAACCGATTCAGATTTCTAAATTAGGTTTTCATTAGTTGATTTGGAGATTTCTCTCCTCTCCGGTATAATCATCGATTGAAAACGGTTTAGGTTTGAATAGCTTAATGGATAATCAGATCTGAATCAGCTCGAATCAATTCTCTCTCTGTTGAAATTATGTGTGTGTACTGTGTTGTGTTTATGATCTGCTAAGGACATTGGTTTTATTATGATGCATTTGATGTTTCCATTGCTATAGAAACATACAATATTATGATGCATTTGATGTTCCCATTGCTATAGAAACATACAATATTATGATGCATTTGATGTTTTCTGGCATATCTTGTGCAGGAGTATCGTCCTGATTAATTTGTTTATCATGACAGGTTATCATATTTGTTGATAACTAAGGCGCGGATATCATTTTGGGTATTTTGCCATTTACGAGGGAGCTTCTTCGCTGTGGGGTTCAGGTATGGACCAATGTGTTGTATTACTTAGAATTTATTTTGCATTTTAAGGAATTTAGAAGAACTGCATGTTTTGTTAATCTATTTTAAGTACTTTAAAGTAGAGTAATTGTTACTTATTTTAGTTGTGATAGTATTTGCCAATTTTAAAGTTATGTGAAATTGAAGGTTATTTTCATGTGCTTTTCTTATGGATGTCTTGTTCTTATGAATGTAGGTTGTACTGGCTGCTAATGACTTACCCTCCATCAATGATGTGACTTACCCTGAGCTACTTGAAATCATATCAAGGGTAAGGAGAGTTAGGTTTGGCAAATTTTTGCTATGATGACCAAGTTCTCTCCTAACACTGTTATATTAGTTACCAGTTAAAGGATAAAGAAGGAGGTCTCATGGGTGTTAGCACTTCAAATCTTGTAATTGCCAACTCTGGAAATGATTTACCTGTAAGAAAATCAACTTAGTACTTTGTTTGTTATCTGGTAGATTTATATATGATGATTACATTACATGTTTCATTCTTGTTTTGTTCAATGGATTGCAGGGCATTGATCTTAATAAGGTGTCAGAGGAGATTGCTTTCCATGCAAATGATGCAGATCTTTCCTTTTAACACTGCAATTTTTTTGCAAGTAAGGTAAACCACTTCAATCATGATACCATCGTTGTTTGATATATTATTTCTTTTTGGTTTTTGGTTGAGTTAACTTGCAGTCACATTTTTATATTTGTGGCAGCTCAATGATATAATTAATATCACTCACATTTCAATTAAAAAAACTTCTCTTTCTGATTATTTCTTCTTGGACAATCAAATCCTTTCCAAACAACAAAAGCAGAGTGTATTTGCTTGAGAACATTGGCCTGTATCTCTCTTATGATTTGGCTTACTCACTAGCCTTTTGTGCTACTTTTTTCTTTCTCACTTCTTTCTGCAGGTCTATGCTTGTTCTTGATAACTGGAGTATTTGCTTACCTGCATTCTTGAGGATCTGAAGGAGGTTCGTTTTCTGCTTTAGTTAGATTATGTACCTTACTCTATCCTTTTTCCTCCTTTTTGAATTTTAATTCATTTACTTTTTACTTAAGCACAAGATCAAAATCCACACTTAATCTATGTTTGCTCCTCCGCAGCTTGTGATTGTTGAGTTTCTATCTTACTTAGTTCAGTTAAGTTACAATCATGGTTCTTCTTTCAAATCAGTTTTAGTTTAGAAAAATTTGTCCTCTTTGTATTTTATTCACCTGCATGTTTTTTGAGTTTTTTTTAATTTTTAATTTAAATATGATGCTTCTTTTGTCTTTGACAAAATTCTTGTCTTGTTTGAATACGGTTTTCCACTCTCATTCTTGAGCCTCATGAACATAGTTAACTAGTCTGATTTTTGCTTTTTCTGATTGTTCCCCTCATGCTGCAAAGAGAGCTCCATTTTTCTTGTCATGATAGCATTATCAGCAAATTCATTAACTATTTGTATTGATTTCCTCAGCTTCCTTCGCATGTGAGAATTTGGTGAAAGAATCCTCCACCCTTGACTCGGGTCAGAAACAGCTCAATTTACACAAAAGAGCTGTCCATAGACTTTCCGAGTTTGAAGGTCATAATTCATTGCTATGAGTTTTGTTCTTTTGCTGATATCTGACTGCTTTTTTCTTTTTCCTTGAAAGTGAGCGAATGGAACAATTTAAACTTAGTACTTCAAGAAAATGTTTTGAAATATTTTTGCTTGGCTTATTTTTTTAATAGCTTTAGCTTATGAGTCGCAATGTCACATTTGTAAGTGCTTTTCATTGTTCAAGACTATGTGTGCGTTTCGGTAAACAACTTAATTAAGTGCTTATAAGTTTAGGTAGTATTTGAGTAAGATTATGACCTACCTATGGTTTCATGATTTGGTCAGCTGATGTGTGTTTAGGTAGTGCATGATGTAAACTGGACCATTTTCGTTTTATAAACATGATGTTGATTATTTTTGTGAACTATTGGATTGGTATGGCTAAAGCAAGGAATTGTTCAAAAATGCTTCTGATCCTTGTCTTAATGCATTAGCTTCTTAATATTATCTACACTATTCAATGCCTTCATTAATATATATAACTGGCTATTTTGGATTGAGGCATTTGGTTTCTTTTTGTGATGGTGCTTGGTGTGATTGTAAAGGTCATGTGTGATATTTTATGGGGATGGAGCTCTCATGTTGCAGCACTTTGGATGGGTTTTTCAACATACTACTGTGGCTTTTAGGCTGGTTCTGTTAAGTGCAGGATGCTGAAGTGGATTCTTACTTGTTGGGACTGTCAATATCTTTACTGTTTTATTTTCTTTTTGGCTTTTATAACTGGTTGTAGTCTCATGCTGCACTGGTTGTCAAGGATGCTGAAAGTAACCTTTGTGTATTTTATTTCTATATTATATACCCGTGATGCATTGAAGACCTTCAAGGAACTGAAAGTATATATTCTTTATATGATAATCCAATTTCTAAATAGTCAACTACTTTATATTTCACAATGTATCAGGGTGTAAATATGGTTTGCTTCCATTTACATCTTTGCCTTTTATCTTGTGTTGGAATTATATATGCCAATAATCAGGGAATGATTTTCTTTTTAAATCGTACTTTTTTCTTTGAATTATACTTTAATACAGTAAGTTCGGGGATTGTTAAAAAGTAATAGGCCTGCTTATGCTGTATGACCAGCTTCTTTCAATTTCTAAAGTATAAGTAGATACTCATTGGCTTGGATAATGTCATTATACTTAACCTTTTTCTTTCAGATTGTAAAAGTCATGAGCACTTGGGTTTGATCTTCTACTGTATATAGTTGCTCCTACATACTTATATGCTCTTAGGGATTGTTATAACCTAGAAGAATCAAAGACACTTGCCACTTACAAATCCTTTACTTGTTCTGAATGCTTCTGTTTACTGCTTAGAATTGTTCAAATAATCACCTGGCAGATATAGATCAGATCCAAATGGCCTAAGTTTATATAGCTGTTGTCTGTAGGACATAGAGCCCATTTGGCTACAATAAGTACTCTTTGGATTATAATTTATATCAAATATTTAAGAAGGACTTAGAGTTAAATAATTTATCGACACTATTTCCCTTGGAAAGCTTGGGTAGGTCGTGGATTATGGGTTCAGCTGCTGTTCCACAAATGCATATTGTCTTCAGTTATTTTCTGGTTAATTTATTTTATTTTCCTCCCCTGAAGTTTTGAGTTTATCTTATTCCAATTTTTATTTCAGAGATCTGGGCAGTCAAGGTTTGAAAGGTCTCATAAGCAATCAGATTAGTCTTTTGTCAGACTTGGTAAGCCTGTAAGTATCAGCAGCAAAATGTTCACATATTCTTATCATCTTTCCCACCATGTGGCTTATATATATTTTTTATGTCAACATGTACTGATATATACGGTTGGAAACATGATATAATTGGCTGAGGTCCATAAAACTTCACCTTGTTTTGAATTGCTCTGTTGTTGTTCATGTGTTCTGTGAAACTGCAGTTATTATTATGTTCATTAATTTTAGAAGTGTCTTGATAAGCTTATATAGACAATTAGCTTATGATATTATTCTATTATCCTATTTCTTCTCTAGCTTATCTTATGGTTAATAAGTAAACTCAACAATTAATGAGGTTAAAAATGTCCCTAGAATAAACTCTAGTAGTCAAGGAAGGTTTAAGGGAGGTTTAAAGCTGTAAATAATCTCTTGCAATTAAGGGAGGTTGAAAACTCCCGTTAAAAAAAGCTTATGGATAAGGGAGGTTTAAAACCCCCGCTAAAAACTCCCGCTAAATTCATATGCAGGTACCAGGGTTTGCTGTAAATAATTTGTTTCTTTTTCTTATTGTTATTTTATATAATTACTACTTACACCTTAGGTTCATTTGACAATGTTCTTAAATTCTACTCTCACCCCTACTCCCCGTTTCTCTTATGCTTGATTTCTTTTACATATTCTGAATTTTGGTTGTTCTTTTGTTGATTTTGGTGTTCCTATCCAGATTCCAGACTCAGAGAAGAGAAAAATGGGTGGAAACAGAAATCGAAAGCTGAACATGAAGGCTGAAGGATCAGGTATTAAGAAGAATGAGAATGAGGTCACTTGGCACAGTGGATCAATGAAGAACTGCCGATGGAGCTATGGTAAGCTTTTCAGCACCATGGGGATACCCGTAGCTGCGACTGCAACACAGAAAAGGAAGACAACGAAAACAACACAACTGAGAAGAATAAATGATAACAGAGCAGCAATATTAACTTCAACAAGGTCGGGCACATACCAGAAAAGTATTAGGAATGTTAATTATAACAATGGTCGAATGTTAGGATTAGCTTAATTGAAGTTATGTTATGTTTATTGAATTTTTTTGATGGTAGCAATCTTTTATGCTTTATAGTATTTAAGTTAATTAAATACATATTTTGTGTAATTTGTGTTTCTGATAGTCTTGGTGGTGCTTTGAAATAATTATGTTTGGTTCTGTCAAATTGCTTCAATGCATGACCTTTGACCAATGACATTAATAATAATTAGTAAGTAGTAGCCCTTTACTTGATGACATCAAAAGAAAATGATATGAAACCACCTCTAGTATTATCGGGATGATACTTCTCATGAATGTTGTTTTAGTTTTATTTTTGCATTATTGTCATTGCAACTATCCAACTGTACCAGTTCATTTTGTCCTATTGTAATTTGCTCGTTTTTCTGATTATTTTCACTACTCTATGTATTGGGTTGAAGTTATTTCCTATTCAATATAATCTTTTATTTATATTACAAAACATATTTATAATAAATAAGTGTAATTTCTAATATACGAATTTAGGTAAATTTGATACTTAACAGTCATTAATGAGATTCACATAGACAACGTCTATTAGCAATTGAACGACAATACTCAATTTTCACAAATTGATATATTGTGCACCGAATTGATCCATTTATATAAAGGGGATTCAAATTAACCAAAGATCTAACATTAGGAAAGAAAAGGGCAATTAAGCCAAAAAATAATCTCAATCAATAAAATCAAATTCTGCACTCTACCCACGAATTGAGATACTGTGTGCACTTGAAGTATTTTTCAATTAGATGTTTCTTTTGAAGTATAAAATTGTCCATAAACTATAAATCACAACAAATTATTTGGGCGTATATGGTGTTGATTTGTTCTTTCTCAATGTTTTTATGGGAGCTTGTGTTCAGATATTATTATGCACACCAAGAGTTTAATTTGCCATTAAATTTGGATATAATAAAGTGTGAGGATTTGAAGTACCCAAGTTGATCCCTTCCAATTGGTGTGTGTTTCTTGTGTTTTAGTATACCACAATATTATTTTTTTCTCAAAAAAGTCATACTGATTTTTAGCAAATGACATTATTAAAAGTAAATTGAAACGAACATGAGAAAAGTGTTACTTTCTTAGATGACTTTAGTCAATAGTCATTGTCAATGTCATGATCACTGTTACTCTAGTGTGATTCTCATAATTTATCTTCCTGCTAGATTATTATAACCGTGTATTATTTTTGCATAATTGTGAAATATATAAAGAATATTACATTAAAAAATAAGTTCCTCTCTCCCTCTCTCACTCTAGAATAGGTTCTTCTCTTCTATAATATTCTCTTAACTTCTCGTTTATTTAATATTAACATATATGCCTGATTTCATAATGTTCATAAATTGCTCAAACCACGACTCTATCTTCCTCTTATAGTTATTCATGCTCGATATTTCATGTTCATGTTTGTATTTAATCTGGGTGTTTTGTTATGTTGATTTCAAATGTTCCAAATTGCTACTCAAACCCCGAACTATTTAGTTTCTTCTATGCTTATTGAACAATGTGCTTAGATCTTACTCAATGACCAAGTCTATTTTTCTCTTATATCATTTGTTATTTTATGTAATTACTACTTACACCTAAGGTTCATTTGAAAATATTCTTAAATTGTACTCTCACCCGTACTCTCCGTTCTTCTTATGCTTGATTTCTTTTACATATTCTGAATTTTGGTTGTTCTTTTGTTGATTTTTGTGTTCCTATCCAGATTCCAGACTTAGAGAAGAGAAAAATGGGTGGAAACAGAAATCGAAAGATGGACATGAAGGCTAGAGGATCAGGTATTAAGAAGAATGAGAATGAGGTCACTTGGCACAGTGGACCAGTGAAGAATTGCCGATGGAGCTCTGGTAATCTCTTCAGCACCACCGGATGCCGGGACCAAGACCGCCCTGGCAACACCGCGCGTCCAATAACCCCAAGTACTCCCATTTCTTCTTCGTGTACAAGTACTTGTTTATTTATCTTGGCATTAAACTCCATTTCTCCCCATTTCTCACCTAAGTATTGCGTGATGTCAACGTTTCTCCTTGCCAACTTCACCCCCACGCTTGGACTTATCTGAAGTGTTTCGAAATTCTCTGCAGTAGTGTCGATGTAGCGCCTTCCCTTGCCCTCTTTTCCCTTTTCTTTGAAGTGGATTCCCGATCCCTGGGGTCCCACGGCTGGGTTGTTCTGGCGCCCCGACCGGGTCGAGAACGGTTTGTTCCATACCAGGTTGGCTCCGAATCCTACTTAGCCCGCCGGTACTTTCGGGTCGTGGTTCACCCCTCTTACCCCCTCGACATTCACGCAAAAAGAAGTGAAAGCCCTCTTCCTGTTTTACTGGACCCAATGTCCTAAGTCCATGGCCGATCCCCCTAAGGCATTTTCCTCTTCCGGAGAAAGTTTTGCCTTTGGGGTCCTATCTCGTTTTCCCCGCCTTAGTTGCGCTGAATTACTCGGCGCTTCCCCAAGCTCCAAACTATTCCCTCGATTAGGTTTCCCTTCTAAACGTCTCCTTCAAGCCTTCCACTTAGTCTTTTTGTTGCTGACGACTTTTTCCTTTTGCTTTTCAGGAAATATGAAGTTTTCTACCGCTGATCTGCTGATGGCCTTCACCTCTGGGAACGTCAAGGCGCCCTCCTCAGCCCAGGTTGGAGGAAAAAGATAAAGCTCGCCAGTGAGCGCCTGCTCACCCAAGAGGAGCAAGCTAGGCGAGCCAAACCCTCGAGCTACTCTTTTGACTGGCGCAGGCGGAGGGCCCGTCGCGCCTGATCCTGTTGTTGCGGTTAGCGCTTGCGATCCCTTGGTGTTTGACCATCATGGTGAGACTAGTGCTTCCCTGACTCCAGATACTCCTCGCCCCGTGACCTCATTGGAAGGTCAGCAATCACCCTCTTCCATTCGCCCGCCGTTTCCTTCGCCTGTCCAGACGACCCTCGGTCCATCGGCCCCTAGTTCTCCTGGGGTTGGTGGCGAGGGAGAGAATATCTCTGCAGTCCGCCCTTAGGGTCCTTCCATCAGCTCTCCCCCAGATCCTTTTTCCTTCCTCCTTTCTCACCCTTATCTTGAGAAATTGAGGGGGGCTCCCAGCCAGAACTCGCAATACGTCGCCCAGGAAGCTGTGTCAAATCTTCTCTGTGCCGGCTGTCTATTCGCCCAAGTGGCCTGGCAGGCGCGGCCTCTTACCGGAATTGCTGGGCTTCGCTAGGAGGTATAGAAGCTGCGCTCTGATAACCTTTGGGCTAATGACACCTGCTCCAAGCTGTCCAACCAGTTAGCGGCGGAAGAGGGTAAGACAAAGAAATTGCGGCAGAAACTCAAGGATGTGAAACTTGTGATGATAAGGGCGAACGAGAAAGAGGAAAAACTTGAGGCCCAGGTCGAGGAGCTCCGACAGGACCTTGACGCCAAGGAGATCACCGCTGCTTCTCAGGAAGAAATCCTTGCCGCTAAAGACAAGGAGATTGCTGTCTTGCGTGAGGAACTAGCGGGCAAGAGTGAGGCACTTGCCGAGGCCCAGTCATATTTGGCATCCAAGTGTAAACTTTTGGCTGATAACGAGGCCCAAGCCGCCACCCTGGAAGAGAAAATAAGGGGGGAGGCTGCCCATGCGGCTGCCAAGGAGCGTGTTCGCGGCTTCCTTATCGCCAAAGCTCAAGTCAAGCACCTCCATCCTACTATCAACCTTGACTCGTTGGGAGCCTTTAAAAGGGTTACTCCCGCTGGGTTGGAGGGTCCGAAAGACCCACCGGAAGTTGCTCATGTTGATCTCGGGGATGCTGTGGAACAAGAGAAAAAGATATGATGTTAATTTATTTTGAATAATCGTAATGCTACTTCTTTTGCTTTGTTTGATCGTTGTATTTTCGACTTTAGTTATTCAATTCAGTTTTATTTCCTATGTCTGTTTTTAACGCTTCTCGACGTTTTCTCTCGCTTTCTCTCGCACCCCCTTTAGTTTCTTTGTCTCTGAATTACGTTCGACGACATTGGTGGTGTGCTGGGTTTAACTAGGACTTTTGCTCAGTATTTGAACTGAGGCTTTGTTCACACCATGTTTCCCGTAAGATCAGGTGTGGTCTGGCCAGTTTTGCTTGGCGAGGACTTACAGTTGCTCGGGTCCCAATGACCACATAGGTTGCCCGAGACTTAGCCTAGTTAGGTTTGCTCGCCCATATTTCGGGGAGGCTGTATGGATAAGAAGCTTATCCGCACACATCGTCAACGAGTGACGGCAAGTTGCGTCGGCTTTTCCGGAGCGATCCCCAGACATAAAGGTCGTGTTGGGATCGCCACCTTCAGGGAATTTTTCCCACCTAGCTCTTGCCGCAATTCAGTGTGATTGAAATGACTTGATACAATTTTTGTATTTTCAATCAGACGTTATAGTCAACAAACTCCCGATATGGAGAACAAGAACGTGTCTTTGTTTTTACTATTTAGGCGTTTTTGCCAACAAACTCTCGAGATGGAGAACAAGAACGTGTTTCTTTGTTTTTAATCCCACAATCTCCATGAGTCGCACTCAGCTGCTCGCCCTCGTGCCAAGCCGGGCTCTTCCTCAGTCTTCAACTGTAATAGTATCTCAAGCTCGCTGCATTCCAAGACCGCGACACTCGCCTCCCATCTAAGCTCTCGAGGTGATAGACCCCCTTTCCCAATACCTTCAAAATCCTGTAAGGGCCCTCCCAGATCGAGTTCAACTTGTTCCCTGTGTTCCCGGTTCGTTTCTTAAGCACCAAATCCCCCTCCTACATCGCCCATGGGCGAACCTTCGTGTCATATTTCACCGCGGCTCGCTGCTTCATTGCGGCCTCTCTGATACGAGCTTCGTCTCGCGTTTCAGATAACAAGTCTAGTTCCACTGCCATGTTGGAAGGGTTCTCGACTTCGAACTGCGCTGCTGTCCTCCAAGAGTTGTTGTCTATCTCCACGGGCACCATGGCGTCTGCCCCATAGGTCATCCTAACAGGAGTCCCCCCTGTGGTTGAATGCTTCGTTGTGTTATAGGAACAAATTACCACCGGAAGTTCGTCCAACCAAGCTCCATTTGCCTCGAATAGTCGACGCTTCAAACCCCGCAAGATTACCTTATTAGCTGATTCTACTTGCCCATTGGTCTGAGGGTGCTCCACTGAAGAGAATCTTCTCTGGATACCCATTTCTTCACAGAATTCCCTCGCCTGATTACTTGCAAACTGCGTTTCATTATCTGAGACAATCGCCCTTGGGACCCCAAACCGGCACACGATTCTTTTCCAGTAGAAGTTTACGATCTTGCCTGCGGTAATACTTGCTAGGGGCTCGGCCTCTACCCACTTGGTGAAGTAGTCCACCGCCACGAGGATGAACTTCATCTGTGACCTAGCGGTTCGGAAAGGTCCGACAAGGTCAACTCCCCACATGGCGAAGGGCCATGGCGAGCTGATAATGGTCAGCTGCTCTGGCGGAGCCTTGGGTAAGTCTGCGAACATTTGACACTTTTCGCATTTCTTTACAAATTCCGCACAATCTTTCCTTATCGTGGGCCAGTAAAATCCCGCCCTAAGTACCTTGCTCGCTAGAGATCTTCCTCCTATGTGGCTGGCGTAAACCCCCTCGTGAACCTTCACCATAACACTTTCATACTTCCCGGGCGGGAGACACCTTAGGGGGGGCTAGCTAAATCCCCTTCGGAAAAGCGTTCCGTCAAGCCGTGTGTAATGCCCCGCTTCTCGCCTTTGCTCCTTTGTGTACTTCGCTACCTGCTCTCCCTTTATTTGGATATAATAAAGTGTGAGGATTTGAAGTACCCAAGTTGATCCCTTCCATTTGGTGTGTGTTTCTTGTGTTTTAGTATACCACAATATTATTTTTTTCTCAAAAAAGCCATACTGATTTTTAGCAAATGACATTATTAAAAGTAGATTGAAACGAACATGAGGTGTTCCTTTCTAGATGACTTTAGTCAATAGTCATTGTCAATATCATGATCACTGCTACTCTAGTTTGATTTTCATAATTTATCTTCTTGCTAGATTATTATAACCGTGTATTATTTTTGTATAATTGTGAAATATATTAGAAATATTACATTAAAAAATAAGTTCCTCTATCTCTCTCTCACTCTAGAATAGGTTCTTCTCTTCTATCATATTCTCTTAACTTCTCGTTTATTTAATATTAACATATATGTTTGATTTCATAATGTTCATAAATTGCTCAAACCATGACTCAATCTTCCTCTTATACTTATTTATGCTCGATATTTCATGTTCATGTTTGTATTTAATTTGGGTGTTTTGTTATGTTGATTTCAAATGTTTCAAATTGCTACTCAAACCCCAAACTATTTTGTATCTTTTATGCTTATTGAACAATGTGCTTAGATCCTACTCAATGACCAAGTCTCTTTTTCTCTGATCTAAATTTATGCTTGTTTTCTTTTTCTTGTTGTTATTTTATGTAATTACTACTTACACCTTAGGTTCATTTGACAATGTTCTTAAACTCTACTTTCACCCGAACTCTCCGTTTCTCTTATGCTTAATTTCTTTTAGATATTCTTAATTTTGGTTGTTCTTTTGTTGATTTTAGTGTTCCTATCCAGATTCTAGACTCAGAGAAGAGAAAAATGGGTGGAAACAGAAATCGAAACTCAACATGAAGGCTGAAGGATCAGGTATTTAGAAGAATGAGAATGACGTCACTTGGCACAGTGGACCAGTGAAGAACTGTCGATGAAGCTATGGTAAGGTTTTCAGCACCATGGAAGAGACCCGTAGCTGCGACTGCAAGACAGAAAAGGAAAACAACAAAAACAACACAACTGAGTAGAATAAATGATAGCAGAGCAGCAATATTACCTTCAACAAAGTCACTTGGCACAGTGGAATGTTAATTATAACAATGATCGAATGTTAGGATTAGCTTAATTGAAGTTATGTTATGTTTATTGAAATGTTTCGATGGTAGCAATCTTCTATGCTTTATTTTATTTAAGTTAATTAAATCCATATTTTGTGTAATTTGTGTTTCTGATAGTCTTGGTTGTGCTATGAAATGATTATGTTATGGTCTGTCAAATTTCTTCATTGCATGACCTTTGACCAATGACGTCTATACTAATTAGTAAGTTGTAATTGTGGTGACCACTTCGAACACAAACGTTTTGAGTGTTTTGTTATGTTGATTTCAAATGTTTCAAACTGCTACTCAAACCCCAAACTATTTTGTTTCTTTTATGCTTATTGAACAATGTGCTTAGATCCTACTCAATGACCAAGTCTCTTTTTCTCTTATCTAAATTTATGTTTGTTTTCTTTTTCTTGTTGTTATTTTATGTAATTACTACTTACACCTTAGGTTCATTGGACAATGTTCTTAAACTCTACTCTCTCCCCAACTCTCTGTTTCTCTTATGCTTAATTTCTTTTACATATTCTGAATTTGGTTGTTCTTTTGTAGATTTTGGGGTTCCTATCCAGATTCCAGACTCAGAGAAGAGAAAAATGGGTGGAAACATAAATCGAAAGCTGAACAAGAAGGCTGAAGGATCATGTATTAAAAAGAATGAGAAATACGTCACTTGGCACAGTGGACTAGTGAAGAACTGTCGATGGAGCTATGGTAAGGTTTTCAGCAACATGGAGGAGACCCGTAGCTGCGACTGCAAGACAGAAAAGGAAGACAACAAAAACAACACAACTGGGTAGAATAAATGATAGCAGAGCAGCAATATTAACTTCAACAAAGTTGGGCACATACCAGAAAAGTACTAGGAATGTTAATTATAACAATGATCGAATGTTAGGATTAACTTAATTGAAGTTATGTTATGTTTATTGAAATGTTTCGATGGTAGCAATCTTTTATGCTTTATTTTATTTAAGTTAATTAAATCCATATTTTGTGTAATTGGTCTTTCTGATAGTCTTGGCTGTGCTTTGAAATGATTATGTTTGGGTTTGTCAAATTTCTTCATTGCATGACTTTGACCAATGACATCTATAATAATTAGTAAGTTGTAATTGTGGTGACCACTTCGAACACAAACTTTTTGCGTGTTTTGTTATGTTGATTTCAAATGTTTCAAATTGCTACTCAAACCCCAAACTAATTTGTTTCTCTTATGCTTATTGAACAATGTGCTTAGATCCTACTCAATGACCAGGTCTCTTTTTCGCTTATCTAAATTTATGCTTGTTTTCTTTTTCTTGTTGTTATTTTATGTAATTACTACTTACACCTAAGGTTCATTTAACAATGTTCTTAAACTTTACTCTCACCCCAACTCTCTGTTTCTCTTATGCTTAATTTCTTTTACATATTCTGAATTTGTTTGTTCTTTTGTTGATTTTGGTGTTCCGATCCAGATTCCAGACTCAGAGAAGAGAAAAATGGGTGGAAACAGAAATCGAAACTCAACATGAAAGCTGAAGGATCAGGTATTAAGAAGAATGGGAATGACGTCACTTGGCACAGTGGACCAGTGAAGAACTGTCAATGGAGCTATCGTAAGGTTTCCAGCAACATGGAGGAGACCCGTAGTTGCGACTGCAAGACAGAAAAGGAAGACAACAAAAACAACACAACTGGGTAGAATATATGATAGCAGAGCTACAATATTACCTTCAACAACGTCGGGCACAGACCAGAAAAGTACTAGGAATGTTAATTATAACAATGATCGAATGTTAGGATTAACTTAATTGAAGTTATGTTATGTTTATTGAAATGTTTCGATGGTAGCAATCTTCTATGCTTTATTTTATTTAAGTTAATTAAATCCATATTTTGTGTAATTGGTGTTTCTGATAGTCTTGGCTGTGTTTTGAAATGATTATGTTTGGGTCTGTCAAATTTCTTCATTGCATGACTTTGACCTATGACATCTATAATAATTAGTAAGTTGTAACTGTGGTGACCACTTCGAACACAAACTTTTTGCGTGTTTTGTTATGTTGATTTCAAATGTTTCAAATTGCTACTCAAACCCCAAACTATTTTGTTTCTCTTATGCTTATTGAACAATATGCTTAGATTCTACTCAATGACCAAGTCTCTTTTTCTCTTATCTAAATTTATGCTTGTTTTCTTTTTCTTGTTGTTATTTTATGTTATTACTACTTACACCTTAGGTTCATTTGACAATGTTCTAAAACTCTACTCTCACCCCAACTCTCTGTTTCTCTTATGCTTAATTTCTTTTACATATTCTAAATTTTGGTTGTTCTTTTGTTGATTTTGGTGTTTCTATCCAGATTCCAGACTCAGAGAAGAGAAAAATGGGTGGAAACAGAAGTCGAAACTCAACATGAAGGCTGAAGGATCAGGTATTAAGAAGAATGGGAATGGCGTCACTTAGCACAGAGGACCAGTGAAGAACTGTCGATGGAGCTATGGTAAAGTTTTCAGCACCATGGAGGAGACCCGTAGCTGCGACTGCAAGACAGAAAAGGAATACAACAAAAACAACACAACTGGGTAGAATAAATGATAGGAGAGCAGCAATGTTAACTTCAACAAAGTCGGTCACAGACCAGAAAAGTACTAGGAATGTTAATTATAACAATGATCGAATGTTAGGATTAACTTAATTGAAGTTATGTTATGTTTATTGAAATGTTTCGATGGTAGCAATCTTCTATGCTTTATTTTATTTACGTTAATTAAATCCATATTTTGTGTAATTGGTGTTTCTGATAGTTTTGGCTGTGTTTTGAAATGATTATGTTTGGGTCTGTCAAATTTCTTCATTGCATGACCTTTGACCAATGACATCTATAATAATTAGTAAGTTGTAGCTGTGCTGACCACTTCAAACACAAACTTTTTAAAACTTTTCTTCCAACTCTTACATACAACTTGGCTTAACTTTTTTTTCACAATACACACACCTATTCTTTTTTATCAATCTAATTTACATTATATGGATCCCTTAAGCACATCATACACTAATCTATGATGTCTGCTCTACGATATACACTAATCTCTGATGTCTTTCTCCACAGTTTCTACTGTTCCACAATCACTAATGAAACTTTTAACTCAGCCTATCTATAGGCCATTAGACTTTCAAGTCATCCCTTCACATATCCTAGTGACTCCTACCCAATGCTAATGTCTAAATCTCAAGATCTTTTGCAGCTTTATCATGTCAGGAACAAATTACCGGGTTGGCCAAGCCCGCAACTCGTAACCAAAAAATCAAAAGTTGTAAAACTCCATCCATGGACATAATCCTAAGCCATGTTTCCTAGGTTTCGCTTCTCACCCAACACCATATGGCCTTCTGAATCGAACCTGCTCTAATACCAAAACCTGTGGTGACCACTTCGAACACGAACTTTTTAAAACTTTTCTTCCAACTCTTACATACAACTAGTCTCACTCTCTCACACACTCATATGCACTTGGCTTTACATTTTTTCACAATGCAAACATCTATTCTTTTTCTCAATCTAATTTACATTATATGGATCACTTAAGTACATCATACGCTAATCTGTGATGTCTTTTCTCCGACATACACTAATCTCTTATGTCTTCCCTCTGACATACACTAATCTCTGACATCTCCTATTCAACATACTCTATTCTCTCTGACATCTTCACTCCGTGCTTTTCTACTCACCGACAGCTACCATGGCTCAATAGCTTAGGCATGACTTGAACTTGACTCTTCCCAAGCCCACCATAAGCCTATACTTGAAAAATAAGGGGGAGGAAGTGAACTACCAACATGGGTCATAAATATGCCTATGCCATAAGTCCCATTTGGATTACCATCCTATAAGTTATTCCACGATCACTAGCAAGAACATACACAATCAGGGCCTGAGCCAAAGGCTCCAAGAGCCTTGATTGCTTTGTGAAATTCTCTAATGTTGGTAACCTCAGCCTATGAATTGGAAAGTTTCCGAAAGAAGCTATCTGTTGGTGGTTAAGAATGTTAATTAAGTTAAATATGGTTAATTTGGACCTTAATTGGTACACTACGATCTGGTTACCACCAGATTAGGGTTAAGGATGAGGAAGTGCAAAAGACCGCGTTTCGAACGCAATATGGACATTATGAGTATTTGGTGATGCCATATGGAGTAACCAACGCCCCTGCTATCTTCATGGACTATATGAATAGAATCTTCAATCCCTATTTGGATAAGTTTGTGATAGTCTTCATAGACGACATACTTATCTACTCGAAGAGCAAGGAGGAACACGCTGAACACCTGAATATAGTGTTGAAGGTCTTGAAGGATCGCAAGTTGTATGCTAAACTCTCTAAATGCGAGTTTTGGCTGGAACACGTTCAAATTTTAGGTCATGTGGTGAGTGGCGAAGGGATCGTTGTAGATCCTGCCAAAGTAGAAGCTGTGAATTCAAGGAAGACTCCGGAAACTGTTACGGAAGTAAGAAGTTTCTTGGGATTAGCCTGATATTACCACAGATTTATTGAAGGTTTCTCCAAGATCACCACACCACTGACTCAGTTGATCAAGAAGGATCACTCGTTCGTATGGACAGAGAAATGTGAAAAAAGTTTTCAAACTCTAAAGGAGCGATTGACTAATGCACCAGTGTTGACATTACCTGATCCCACAAGGAATATGATGTGTATTTCAACGCCTGAAAGTCAGGATTGGGGTGTGTTCTAATGCAAGAACGAAAGGTGGTAGCATATGCTTCACGACAATTAAGACCCCATTGAAACTGTTTTCAAAAACGTTCTGATGCCTGAAAAACTGTTTTCAAAATACTCTCAATTCAGTTTTTAATCCATAGGTGTGTATTGCTGATAAAGACATTTTGATATATATATATATATATATATATATATATGTGGTGAGTGGCGAAGGGATCGTTGTAGATCCTGCCAAAGTAGAAGCTGTGAATTCATGGAAGACTCCGGAAACTATTACGGAAGTAAGAAGTTTCTTGGGATTAGCCTGATATTACCGCAGATTTATTGAAGGTTTCTCCAAGATCACCACACCACTGACTCAGTTGACCAAGAAGGATCACCCGTTCGTATGGACAGAGAAATGTGAAAAAAGTTTTCAAACTCTAAAGGAGCGATTGACTAATGCACCAGTGTTGACATTACCTGATCCAACAAGGATTATGATGTGTATTTCAACGCCTGAAAGTCAGGATTGGGGTGTGTTCTAATGCAAGAACGAAAGGTGGTAGCATATGCTTCACGACAATTAAGACCCCATTGAAACTGTTTTCAAAAACGTTCTGATGCCTGAAAAACTGTTTTTAAAATACTCTCAATTCAGTTTTTAATCCATAGGTGTGTATTGCTGATAAAGACATTTTAATATTTTATATATATATATATATATATCAAAATTTCATTTCCGTCCCGTCAAATTTTTTATTCAAGATCCGCCACCGAGTGCGAATGCACTACGCACCCACACTTTTCATCATCGAATAAAGAAAGAGTCCATTCCCTATACTGTCGGTGCTTAATTTTTGAGTTTGCCAATCATATATAGGAGTACTGTCCATTCTTAACATTTATGTTGGTTAGGTGACTTTGAAGTCCCGCAATAAATTATTTGCGAATGATATGGTTTCACATCAACACTTTCACATGCATGTTGTTCAATCATTATCTCTTTGATTAACAGATTAGTTTTGCAACATCAATTCTCTCGATCGACTCGCTGCATGAGAATAAAAATACTAATGTAAGTTGCACTACATCTTATGGATATTTTGTTGTGGAAACTACAAGCAATTTCTTGTACTATACAGTGTGCTCCTTTAGTAATAAAGATCGATGTAACGAATATGTAGCCAGGAAGAGTGAAAACAAGAGAAATAAAGAATAACAACAATAAACAAAGATTTCATATAATAAGGATAATATATAAATTAATATCTTATTTCAATTTTACAAGGTTCATATTTCAGTAGCAAACAAGAGAACAAGCTAAGTACGTACTGAGTCTGAGCACATGAAGTTACATGAATTGAATTCGTTATTACTACGCAAGCATATATGCTAGCTAGCTGCTTTAGTTTTCTTCTTCACATATTCATGGGGTTGGAGAAGTGAGTAGGGAGATATATAGGCAAGGTTTTCCATTTAGAGCAAAGTCTTCATGGATGAGCTAGCATGCTTTAAAAGGAGACATTTTCTTAACCCTGCAACGTAACTGCCTCTATACTATTTGAAAATGAGAGATATTATTCAAGTTGCATGTTCAGTCAGAATAGTGATCTTTTGATCTATTTCTGTATGGGCTTCCCCCTGCAACAGTTTTAGAGTACGTGTCTCAATTCTTTAATTGTAACATATGATCTTTAATAACATTTGGTCATATATAAAATATTTTTTTAATGATTATTTATATATACATAATATGCATGTGATATATTCATACGTACGACGCCTAAGACGTCTTCCATAGAAACATAAAAACGTATGAATATATTACATGCATACACAATCAACTACTATAGCAGAGGATTGTGTGGTGAGATGGCCAAAACAGTGAAGGAGAATCTGGGTAAGGTTGATCCTATGTTTTCTCATGCTGCTGAAACCATGAAAGAGTGGGTCAAGCTTTGGAAGTCAGTTGGATCTGCTTGAAACTCCTGAACTGTGGTTAGCATGGCCTGGATTTGTTTCATCCTTTCCATGAGGACTCTTGTAGGCGTGAAGGTTATTGTCTTATTGGCTTTCTATATTTTAGTTTTGAATTTTCTAATTTATATCTGCTTTATTTATACTTTGTAGTCTACTAAGCTTACTTTTTATCTGACAGTTAGATTGGAGGCAGAATAAAACGATAGTACTTATTGGCAAAACATTTAAAAAAAACTACATGCATACATAATGAATACTCTCTCTGCTCCTATATAAGAGCAAAAGTGTCGCGACCATCAGAGATATTTTCTCGGATAGGGGGCTTAAATGGTGTCTTTTGTATTCGAGGTTTTCGCCTCGTATGTGGGACTAAACATGTCTGCGCATCGAACAACTGTGTCCCGCCCATTTGAGGTATTGCTTCAGATAATGAACATAGATGGTGTCGCACGCATCTAAGGCATTTAATTTTCCTAAAATAACGGTCTTTACGTGTCTGCACGTCGAACAAAGGGTTTGTGGCCTATCCTTTCATATCCTTTATTTAGCGAGGAATCAGGTCTATCAGTGTACACATTTCGTCATTACATACCATCAATTACGTACGCAATCAAAAAATAATCTTTAGAATCCGTCAAGAGTTCTTATTACTAGGCTAATTAAGTAAGTGAAAATGGGTATGAAGTCACATTGATTGACAATGTGTGTGTGCGCACATCAGTTGTGTATGGAAAAAAAAACCGTTGAAAGAGCTAATCATATCAAGATGTTGAAGTTCTAGACAAAAAATAATTCAGAATATACTTTTTCTGTTAAAAAAAGATTGTTGTTTTGAGCATTCTTTCCACATTCTAAAATGTTTGTTGTTTTAGAAAACCTATGCATTTTTTATTTATTTTTTCCACTACACCCTCATTTTATACGCTTTCTCTCAATTATCAGCTTTCATATTAACCAAACCATAAGTACAAAAAAAAAAATTAACCAAACCATAATTCTTCTACATTAAGTACATTATTCTATTTTTAAATATAATTTAATAGTTGCACATAATACTAGTAAAATTAAGTAAGACCACTTTAGTACTCCCTCTGTTCCTATATGGAGTAACAGACACTTTAAGGTTGTTGGAGTGTTATTGTTTTATTAAAATTATTATTTCACTTCCTATTATATCATTTATCTCTCTTATTAATTCTAACTTTTCAATTTTCCTACCACCAATAAATGAAGGGTAAAATTGCTAAAATATAATTAATGATATCTTGAATTTTGTAAAGTGACAGATAATTAGGTACAAAATTAAGCTATAAATAGTATCAGTTATATAAGAACGAAGAGAATAATATTATATTATCAATAATTGTCATCTTAATATTTGTTATTTGTGTTACATCCTTAAACAACAATCACGGATGGTTTACTTGATTTCATAATGCATTGAAGGGTTTGGTCCCATCGATCATAATAGAATTAAAACCCCTTGTCTAAAACTATAACTAGGGAGTAGATCTGAAGTTCATTAATTTGGCACAAAAGTAAAAAACAATATGCTCCACTGAATTTTATTGGGTTTACCACCAGATTCGTACTTCTACTACGTACAATTATAAACAAGCATGATGCGATGTTATCGCTGCACTGTAATTATAATGTCCTCTTACCTTTTATTTACATCCTTTAATTTCTTTTTCTAGATGCATTTCTGGGATCACTGAAAGTCTAACTTCGAGCGCCAGAACCATTTATGAGTCTGGCATTAGTTATAAAGGTTGGAACCTTGAAGTTTGACTTTGGCACACTATAAAAAAAAAAGTCCAAAAAATGTTATTAATTTTTCAAAATTATGAACTGGACAATTTTAATGGGGAAATAAAACTACAGCTTTATAACGTATCAAGGAAAATGATGATTTAATAAAGGTCGTTCCTACATTGCCTTTTTAAATTGAGAGAATTTAGAATCTTTTTATTCAGTATTTAGAGCATAATTGACTGAATTGTAAAGAGCAATGCTATTCAGGCCGAAGAATTTTGTGTAAGAAACTCACGGATGATGAGATGCAAGTTTCTTAGTGGTGGTTATATCACAGCATACAACGATGTATTGCAAAATAATTAATGGCTGATTAATTAAAAGTTAAAACTGAGTTTTGTGGTACGAATTTTCGTTTCGTGCTTGATTATGTGTTTGGATGGGGGAATATTTAAGGGGAATGTAATTTTAGAGGGTATTTCAAATTCCTTCAATTAAAATACCTTGTTTGGATATCTAATGTGGAGAATTCTCAAATTACTAGTAATTAAATGAGGTATTTTACTCAATAGGATTTAGAGTAATTGAAATCACCTCAAAATAGGAGGAATTTCAAATTCTTCATCTCTCCCTTAACCCTATCTAAATTCAGTAAAAAAAATTAATCTCGGCTAAAAACCCTAAAATCGGCCATAAACTCGAAAGTCAACCAAAAACTCGAAAATCGGCCCAAAACCCTAAAAATTGGCCCGACACTCAAAAATCGGCAGAAAACAGAAAGATGGTCCAAAACCCTAAAAATCGATCCGACTCTCAAAAATCGGCTGAAAACTCGAAAGTCAGCACAAAACCCTAAAAATTTGCCGATAACCCTAAGAATCGGCTGAAAACGTGAAAGTCGGCATGAAACTCAAAAATCGACCCAAAACCCTAAACTCGGCTGAAAACTCAAAAATCGGCTGAAAACTCAAAATTCGGTCGAAAACTCTAAAATCGGCCCAAAACCCTAAAAATCAGCAAAAAACTCAAAAATCAGCACAAAACTCTACAAATCGGCCTGACACACAAAAATTGACCGAAACCCCAAAATCGGCCCATAACCCTAAAAATTGGTCGATAACCCTAAGAATCAGCCGAAAACGTGAAAGTTTGGCAGAAACTCAAAAATCAACCCAAAACCCTAAAATCGGCTGAAAACTCAAAAATCGGCCCAAAACCCTAAAAATCGGCCGAAAACCTGAAAGTTGGCCCAAAACCCTAAAAATGGGCTCGATTCTCAAAAATCGGCCGAAACTCGAAATTCGGCACAAAACCCTAAAAATCAGCCAAAAACCCGAAAGGTCGGGTTTTAGGCTTTTCGGTCAATTTTTGATTGTCGGGCTGATTTTTAGGGTTTTGTGCCGACTTTTGAGTTTTCGGACGATTTTTTAGAGTCGGGCAATTTTTAGGGTTTTCGGCCGATTTTTGAGTTTCCAGCCGATTTTTGGGTTTTGGGGATTTTTGAGTTTCGAGCCGAATTTCACGTTTTCGGCCGATTCTTAGGGTTATCGGCCAATTTTTAGGATTATGGGTCGATTTTGGGTTTTCGGTCAATTTTTTAGGGTCGGGGCGATTTTTAGGGTTTTGTGCCGACTTTTGAGTTTTCGGCCGATTTTTTTCGAGCTGGGCCGGTTTTTAGGGTTTTCGGACGACTTTTGAGTTTTCGGCTGATATTTGAGGGTCAGGTCAATTTTTAGGGTTATGGGCCGATTTTTGAGTTTCGAGTCGACTTTCACGTTTTCGGCCTATTTTTAGGGATTTCTTGCCGTTTTAGGGTTTTCAGCCGCTTTTTAGGGTTTTGTGTCGACTTTTGAGTTTTCGGCTGATTATTGAGAGTCTGGCCGATTTTTAGGGTTTTCGACTGATTTTTAGGTTTTCGGCAGATTTTTGGGTTTTCGGCCGACTTTCGGTTTTTCAGCCACTTTTTAGGCTTTTAGGTCGACTTTTAAGGTTTCGGTCTATTTTTGAGAGTCGAGCTGATTTTTAGGGTTTTCGGCCGATTATATTAAGATAAAAACAATTAAATGAAGGAAATTCATTTATATTACCCAAACAAAGAATTTTACAATTGAGCGAATTTCAACATTTTATCCAAACAATAAAATTTGAAATTCAAGGGAATTCAATTGAATCATTTGAATTCCCTAGCATTTAAAATCACTTGAATTTCTACAATCCCTCATCCAAACACAACCTAAGAGTATTCTTTTTTAGTTTTTTAATTATAAGCACTTAAGAGCATTTTCCTTTATATATTTCCCCTTCCTATAATTTCACTATACAGTCCTTATTTAATAATCGCCAGAACCCAGAAGAGTGCCGACAGAGAATAACAACAGTAGACAAAGAGAGTGATCATTTTACTAAGATAACATTCAATTTAAGAATTATTTAATTTCAATTTTACAAAGTAAACATATTCACTAGCTAGCAGAATTAATGTTTGAAGCAAACAAGAGAACAAATACGTGAGCACATAAATTAAAGTGACATTTGTTATTAATATGAAAAGCATGAGAATATAGCTAGCTAGCTTTAGTTTTCTTCTTTATATTCATGGAAATCCTCCTCCAGCTCCTGCTCCACCACCAAACCCTCCACCGGCTCCGGCTCCGCCTCCAGCTCCGCCGCCAAGTCCACCACCACCACCTCCTCCAAATCCTCCTCCACCTCCTCCTCCAAGTCCACCTCCTGCTCCAGAACCTGCACCACCTCCAAACCCAGCTCCTCCTCCAAACCCTGATCCTCCACCAACTCCACCTCCACCACCAAACCCTCCACCGCCACCACCACCAAGCCCGCCTCCAGCTCCACCACCTGCACCGGCACCACCACCAAACCCACCTCCTGCACCTGCACCACCACCTGCACCACCACCTAACCCTCCTCCTCCTCCACCACCAAAGCCACCACCGCCTCCTCCACCAAGCCCTGGACGGTGGAAGAAAGTCTTCTCATCTCCAAAGGAAGCACTCTTATCATTCCCAAGCTTCCTTGCACCAATGGTACAAACAAAAGTACCAAGAAGCACAAGAAGAAGAACCTTAGAAGTCATCTTGTGCTGGAAATTAACCTTAGTAAATTGGTGTGGAGTAGGAGAAGATAGTAGGACGTATATATAGCAATGCCAATGGCAAGGTTTACAACCATTTAGAGCAAAGTCTTCATGGATGAGCTAGCATGCTTTAAATTGAGTCATCTTCTTAACCATGCAAATACAATTAAGCGTTGGGTAAAATAAATGCATCCAACTGCCTCCATTTGAAAAAGAGACACCACCCAACTGTTCTTGTCTCAAGGCCCCACCTCTCACTTACCTGGCTTGTTCACATGAGAATTTTCAAGTTGCTCAGTCAGAGTAGTCTTTTGATCTGTTTCCGTATGGGCTATTCCCCTGCAGCCAACAGCTTTGGAGTTTCAATTATTTATAGCATATGATCTTTTAATGACATTTGGTTTTGAAACATATTTCTTTTAATGAGTCTATTTTTATAATATGAAATATATTCATGGGTAAATAGGGGCCTCATGTGAGACATGGGGGAGGCGCAATTTTTTTGTGATGATTCACATAATTACTGTGCAACTTTTGCAACCTAATTTGTGTGTGACATTGGTCATGACTTTTGATGATATGAATATACCACTTATATATATGCCACATTAATTGATTCTGATCAGCTATATATAATTGTAGTATATATAATTGTAGGATTTATTACTTTTGTGTTATTTTCACTTCTCAATAGTATTTAAAATTTTAATTAATTTTAACATTTAATTACATAACTTTTTTTTTGAAAATTAATTAATTACATATATATAACTTTAATTTTAGTTAATATGTTTTTTGAAAAGCCAAACTTTTAGTTACTAGGTATATGATATCATACACTATATACTTTTATAGATGTCACACCCTCATATAATGTCTTTCTTGTGTTTATTTTCTCTCTCATACTATTATTAGTAGGTTGATGATGTCATATTTATATTTTTTGAATTTCTAATAATTTAATAATTCAATATGATCACATTATTTACATCGGTATTTAATGTAAAATAATTAACATAAAGTCAAATATTATTTACTTCGATATTTATAAAGTATAAAAATTAATAAAAAGTGTAATGTATATAATTTTTTTTTTGATAAGCCAATGAATAATATAAAAAGGAGTACAAGGGGTACTCCAATCCCAATTACAAAGTTGCAACAAACTAGAAACAATTACAGTACAGTAGCTAAAAGTTAAAAAATAAAGTCAATTTGCAATAGCTAACAACAAGAAACTATTGTAACAACCATCCAATATGCTGACCAACACGTCCACAGATTGTTTCTCATTGTTTCCAGGGAAAAAGCCTACTCAAAACCGTGTAGCTCTTCCCAAGAATCTGTCCAAGGATAACAGTGCAAGCTAACAATATTTCAGAAAAGCAGCTCCACCCAAGAATTGAAACAGAATTCCACAACCTATTCAGATAGACTCCATACAGATTAAGGGGTTTGAGGTCCACTCGAAAAGGGAGTAATTAAAACCTTTTACTCTTACCTTGAGCCACGCCCAAGATCTGTATTGAATAGCCTCTAGAGCATTTGAGTAGTCTGGTATTTTTTCCTTGAAGATAACACAGTTCCTGAGATTCCATATGAACCAGATCATAGCCAACCAAATAAGGCCTACTCCATGTTTCCTATTTCCACCTTCACAGCTTCCCAAAAATTGAATGAAATGGGAAATACCATCATCAGGTAGAACCATTTGGATACCCAACCAATAATTAATCTTACCCCATAGTATCGCTGATATTGAACAAGTGAAGAACAGGTGTAATGTATATAATGATAATTTCAAAATTTAAGTATGCCTTATTTGCTTAATTTGCTTTGTAATGTCATTTTGAATGGCTATTCTGACAAATTAATGGTTATTCTGACAAATTCTCACTCAACATTTAATATGTATTGATAACATGTAACGCACTTGACATTTAGTGGATATTTTTTATATCAAAATCTTACCTTATCTTATTCTATAAACTATATATTTTCAAAACAAAAAGTTACCAACTCCTTTAGGCGGCAGCTTAGTAGTCTTTTGTCTGGTTTCACTTTACTCCATTTTTATACTAATCTTAGTAACCTGATGATGTCATATATTATATTACACATATATTCATGAATTTCAAAATAATAATAATGTGACTCATAAATATTTTTAATTTCAAATAAATGTATCTCATAAATATTTTGAACTTCAAATTATTATTTTGCCTTCTCAATATTTTAAAGTTCGAAAACGATGAATTTGTAACATTATGGTGACAAATTGAAATGAGTATAAATTAATTGCTCGCAATCTTTTTAATATAGAAATGTAATATATTAATTCAAATGCATTCTCAATGTGGTGTGTGTGTGGTAGCATTAAGGTTTAAGGATTCTCTCTTTCTTGAGGTGGCTGTGTGATGGGTGACCCCGGCAAACCGCCGGGAGATGACACCGGGCCACCAATGGCGGACCCGACTACTGCTATTGAGACCCCGACCAAAGGCCTACTGGCGACAGCGATGGAAATAAGGCTAAACAAGAAGTAGTATCCTACAAGGATATCTGTACGAGGGTGAACGGTGGCAATGACACCGAAGAGGATGATGAAGTTCCATTAGAGGGCTTCATGTCTGAATCAGATTCAAGCGAAACGGACGGGGAGGAGAGGGTGCAACCCAACCCTCTTTGCCTGGTAATCAAACTGTCCAAGGAGAAACGTGGGGAACTACGTAAACCGTGGCAGAACTCGATTATTTTCAAGATGCTGGGGAAACGCATTGGCCTGAACTTGCTCAAGGATCGTCTAACAAAGCTTTGGCACCCTTCTGGGGAGATGGAGGTTATTGATCTGGACTTCGACTTCTTCGTCGTCAGATTCGCTAATAGGGTGGACTAGGCCCACGTTTTCACTAGAGGATCTTGGGTCATCATGGGTCATTACATAGTTAATTATTCAACAATGGAGACCTATGTTCATCCCCTCCAAGGGTGAGCTTACTCGTGTGGTGGTTTGGTTCCGAGTTTCGGGCTTCCCGGTAGAGTGCTATGATCAGGAAGTCCTCCAGGATATTGGTCGTAACGTTGGGCGGTTTGTGAAATTCGATGACTACACGTGGAAGACGATGGCTGGTAAGGGGCAGTCGGGCCCGCTCTCTGAACGTGCCAAGTTTTCCCGGATATGTGTCGAGATCGACCTTCGTAAGACGTTGGTGTCTAATTTGTCTTCGAGGATGAGGAGTTCAAAATCGAGTATGAAGGTCTGAACTTGATATGTTTTGAGTGCGGTAAGTTTGGCCATAAAAAGGAAGCTTGTCCACTCAAAGCTGGGGGTGTGGAGGCCTCCAACAAGCAAAGTAATGTTCAGCAGGAGGGAGATCCTAGTAAAGCTGTTGATGACTTTGGGCCATGGATGATAGCAAAAAAGTTCTCCCGTAGCGCCCTTAAGAAAGCCCCTGCCCCTGGTGGAGGTGCCTCCAGCACAAACCGTCGGACCATCTCCGGCGAGCAACCGGGTGGAACTCGCTTTGCCGTGTTGGAAACAATGGATGTTGACGAGGTCAACGACGTCATTAACGGAGATCCACCTGGTGTGGTTAATGCTATAACGGCCACGAAAATTGTGCAAGATTCGATGGTAGAGAATACTCTTCCTCATCATGCGGAGATCATTAATGTGACGGTGGACCCCAATATCTCTGATTCACCCAGTTTGAATTCAAACAGGAACACGCACGGAATTGGAGGCGCTTTTACTCCAGCAAAGGTAGCCTGTGAATCTGGTCCAGGAAAAGATTTTAGGGGGACTACTACTACTGCAGTTGTGGGCCAGGGTAGTAATGAGCAAATGATTAATTCTCCAATCATTACGAGAAACCCTAACAACAATCCATAACCGTCCAAGAATGGACGCCGCCAAGAGACCAAGGTGGGGCCCCCAAATTTGAAGACTGCTAAATCCCAAGCGTGTAAGTCCCATGGCGCGCGTGAAGGTAGTTCTTCCCAGAAAGAGGATTCTCCTCAGGTTCACGACCATGCACAAAGCCCTTCAAGGGGTAGGCATTGGAAGACAATTTCTAGTGCACAGATGATGGTGTTACTAGAGACCGAGACAGGAGTTTATCTCCTAGGACCCGTCGAAGTTCTTAGTAACTTCTTCCACCTTTCTTCTATTGTTTCCTTATGTCGTACAACATCATAAGTTGGAACATCCGAGGTGCTGCGGCGAAAGGCGTTCCCTTTCTTCTGAAGGATCTTGTATCCAGACACAATGTTTTTTGTCTTGCTATTCTTGAGCCTTGAGTCAGTGCTAATAAGTTACCAAGGATCATGAAATCTACGGGTTTTGATGGTTCTTTTGTGGTGGAAGCTGTCGGCTTTTATGGTGGGATTTGGTTACTTTGGAATAAACAGTGGGGGTCTATTGATATTATTTCTTCTCACCGTCAGCTTGTCCATACTCGTATCACTCCGAGAGGTGCTGGTTCTAGTATGCTAGCTACTTTCGTTTATGGGAGCCCTAACGTGTCAGCTAGGTACCTTCTTTGGCGAGAGCTCAGACACATTGCTGCTTCTATCTTTGAGCCCTGGGCGGTAGTTGGTGACTTTAACTCTTACCTTCATGCCTCAGATAAAGTGGGTGGCGGACCACCTAACCTCCTCTCCATGAATAAATTTCGTGACTGTATTGTTGATTGTTCCCTTTCTGACATTGGCTTCAAAGGTCCCCCTTTTACCTGGGAGGGCAGAGGGGTGAAGGAACGAATCGACTGGGCTTTGGGTAATGATCGTTGGGTCACCTCCTTTCCTACCTCCTCTGTGTTGCACCTCCCCAATTTAAAATCAGATCACAAGCCTCTCTTAATTAGATTTCGTGAAGACCCAAGTGATGTCTCTCAACGTCCGTTTCGTTTCTTAGCTTCGTGGCTTACTCATGCAGGCTTTCCTAAATTGGTTGAGGATGCTTCGAGTGATCACGGTAAATGGCCCCCCTCTTCTGCGGCTTTTCGTGAAGCGGCAACATCTTGGAATAGTGAGGTTTTTGGCGAAATTGGCCGGCGCAAAAGGAAGCTTATGCGGAGGTTGGAAGGTATAAACAACAAGCTTCATATGCTGAGTATCCCTTACCTGGAAAAACTGCAAAAAAGACTTTGGGAGGAGTACTACAAAGTGCTGATGCAGGAAGAGTTACTTTGGAAGCAAAATCTCGGGTAGCTTGGCTCAATCATGGGGACAAGAACACACACTATTTTCATACAGCAACTTTAGTGCGCAGAAAAAGAAATAAAATAGAGGCTTTGACTGATGAGGGGGGTAACGTTGTTACTAATCCTGATCTCCTTCGTTCCATGGCGGTTAACTATTTCCAACACCTCTACACAAGCACGGGTGATGGGGAACGTCTTCAGAAGACCATGACGTTCCCTTTGCTTCCACGGGAAACCATTTGCCAGATTACGAAGCCTTTAGAGGCAGAGGAAATTAAATCAGCCGTCTTTAGCATGGGTCCTTTGAAGGCACCCGGTCCGGATGGTCTGAAACCTTTGTTTTTCCTATCTCAGTGGAATTTTGTTGGCAGTTCAGTTGTTGAGTACATTCAGGATTGCATTCGCTTCCCGGAAAAAATTAAAGAGGTGAATGATACTCTTATTGTTTTGATCCCTAAACTTGATAGGCCTAACCTCCTCTCTCAGTTTCGTCCTATAGGTTTGTGCAACATGATTTATAAACCTTGACAAAGGCCATAGCCAACTGTCTCAAAGGAGTGCTTGGAGACCTGATTGCACCAAACCAATGCAGCTTTATCCCTGGAAGACAGAGCTCTGATAATATAATTATTTCCCAGGAAGTCTTTCATTCCATGCGCTATCTGAAAAGAAAGAAGGGGTGGGTGGCTATGAAGATTGACCTTGAAAAGGCTTATGATAGGCTCAATTGGACTTTCCTTCGGGTGACCCTTTTGGAGGTTGGTTTGGATGAGGATTTTTGTAATTTGATTCTGAATTGTTTTCCCCTAAGCTCTTTCCAGGTTATGTTCAATGGAAGCAAGACTGAGAGTTTTACTCCCTCAAGAGGTATCAGACAAGGCGACCCTCTATCACCTTATCTCTTTGTGTTGTGTATTGAACGGTTGGCTCACAAGATTCAACATGAAGTTGACACTGCTAGATGGAAACCTATCTATCTCAACAAGACAGGGCCACCCATAACTCATTTATTTTTTGCCGATGATCTTCTTCTTTTTGGGGAAGCCTCTGTAGTGCAAATGGATCGTATGATGTCTTGTCTTGACTCATTTTGTGAAGCCTCAGGGCAAAAGGTTAGTAAAGATAAATCTCGAATTTTTGTTTCTAACAACGTGAATCGAGGTTTGTCTAACAGGTTAAGCCAGTTAGCTAGGATTGGTCTTACTTCACACTTGGGTAAATATCTCGGAGTCCCTCTTCTCCACAAGTCTCCAACCAAGGCCTCCTATGATTTTATTCTGGATAGGACCCAAAAGAGGCTTAGTGCCTGGAAGGCTTACACTCTAAGTTTAGTAGGGAGAGTCACTTTGGCTAAATCAGTGATTTCTGCTTTACCTGCTTATTGCATGCAAACCATGCTCTTACCCAAAGGGGTTTGTGAAAGACTTGACCATCTTCAACAAAATTTTGTGTGGGGTTTAGAAAATGGCAGTAAGAGAGTTCACCAAGTTATATGGGACAAGATTTGAAGCCCTAAATCTGCAAGCGGTCTGGGTTTTCGGTTGGCTTCCGATTTCAACCAAGCATTGATAATGAAGTTGGGTTGGGGTTTGATCAACCGACCAAATGCTCTCTGGGTACGTGTCTTGCGTAGTAAGTATGATTGTGGTAATTCTGTGCAGCCTCGTGTTCGTAAGTGTCGTCGTGAGTCCCTAGCTTCGCGGGGTATTTGTTTTTTGTCAGACTCACGGCTCCCATCGGGTCACAAACTGCAGGATGTTTGTGTGCAGCCAATCCCTCCGGATTCCCTTGGTCTCCCTATCTCCAGTTTCTATGAATCAGGGAGAGGATGGAAGACGTTCCTGTTTGCAGATCTTCTACTTCCCAAATTTATCAGTGAAATCCTTTGTGACAAAACCCCCCATAACAACAGTGTGACTACAGATGTGGTGCAATGTGTGACGCCCGGGGCCGACGAGGGCGGGGAGTGATCGCCGGTGCAGTGAGGCACGGACAAGGAGCGGCTCCTGGCAGGCTTCTAGGCGGAGGGGCACATGAATGAACCGATCTCACACCCGAACAAGAGGTATTCTGAGACTGTATAGGGATGGATTATTCAATTGAGGAGGGCATAAAAAGATTTGATTGGTACTACTCATGACAACAAGTTGCAACTTCTTTTCGGGAGCCCAACTCATAAGAACTCCATGGTTAAGTGTGCTAGCCTTGGAGTAATATTGGGATGGGTGACCTCCTGGGAAGTTTTCTTGGGAAGTGCGCAATTGAGGACAAAGCGCACTGAAAAGACTCGTGTTGTTACCGTGAGGCCAGTCGTCAGATCGGGATGTTACAATTGGTATCAGAGCCGACCTCTGCCAGTACGGTGTGGTTCGGGGACGAACCAAGCGGAAGCTGGTGGGCCTATGACGCCCGGGGCCGACGAGGGCGGGGAGTGATCGTCGGTGCAGTGAGGCACAGACAAGGAGCGGCTCCTGGCAGGTTTCTAGGCGGAGGAGCACATGAATGAACCGATCTCACACCCGAACAAGAGGTATTCCGAGACTGTATAGGGATGGACTATACAGTTGAGGAGGGCATAAAAAGATTTGATTGGTACTACTCATGACAACAAGTTGCAACTTCTTTTCGGGAGCCCAACTCATAAGAACTCCATGGTTAAGTGTGCTAGCCTTGGAGTAATATTGGGATGGGTGACCTCCTGGGAAGTTTTCTCGGGAAGTGCGCAAGTGAGGACAAAGCGCACTAAAAAGATTCGTGTTGTTACCGTGAGGCCAGTCGTCAGATCGGGATGTTACACAATGGACGGGGAACCCAGCGGGCACGTTCACTACTAAAACTGCCTATGATCTCATTTCAACTCGTCATGCTCAGCGGTCGAATAATAGCATGTGGAAGGCTGTGTGGAAGATTAATGGGCTGCAAAGAGTGCGTGTTTTCCTCTGGAAGTTGTTAAATAACGGAGTCCTGACCAATGTAGTTCGCCTCCGGCGTCATATGGCCTCCTCCGATACCTGCCCTTTATGCCATACCGCGGCCGAGTCCTTGCTCCATCGGTTTCGTGATTGTAGTGTTGTTAGTTCCTTCTGGGTAGTAGCCTTCACTGGCGGTGGAGGCTCGTCGTCGTTCTTCACGGCTGATTGGAGTTCGTGGGTGGAAGATAATATCAGGTAGATTCATGGCAGATTTAGGGCTCGAATGGCGTCGATTTTTTGCGTCAGCCCTCTCGGAAATTTGGAGAATGAGAAACGAGTCTGTGTTTAATGGTACTTCGCATAGCCCATTGAGTATTTGGGGTTTTCTCAGGACGCTTGGTATGGAGGAAATTGCAGAATCGAGTTTGGGCCTCTCCTTGTCTTCCCTGCACCAGCTTGATGCTTTCTCCGGTGGTGGCTCACAGATTGAGTCCGATCGTTGGACTCGTCCCCTTGATGGCTGGTTTAAAGCGAACGTTGATGGCGCTTTGACTGCAGACCTGCGCGCGTCCTGTGGTGGTGTGATTCGCGATGATACGGGGGAATGGAAGAGAGGTTTTTGTCGCAACCTTGGTGATTTAACCTCTCCAAATGTTTTCCTTGTTGAGTTGCTTGCTGTTCAGGCAGTTGTGGACATGATCATTAACTATGATATCCTTCAAGTTATCAATGAGTGTGATTCTGTTCAGGTGGTTAACCTGTTGAACGATCGCAATGTTTGCTCCCACCAATATGAGCATATTGCAGCTGGAACTTTAGAGCTGTTGGAAGTTCACGGTAGTATGGTTATTCGTCATGTCCCAAGGGTCTCGAACTCCTTGGCTGATTACTTAGCAAAAGTGGGGTTATCTCTTCCGTTTGGGATGCATGTCTTTGATTTCCCCTTTGGAGAGTGCTACTCGCTGTTGGGGAGGGACTTGGCTTCTCTCCCCCCCCCCCCCTTGTTGGGTCTGTAGTTCTCTATTTTTCTTTGTTTCGGGGCCTCTTTGTAACAAAAAAAAAAAGAAATGTAATATATTTTATCCTAAATTTGGGTTATTATAGTTATTAACTTTCCTAACAATAGTTAAATTTAAATTTGTTAACAATTATGGCATATTATGAGTCAAAAAATGATGTCAAATAATAGTAGAGATCAAATTTAAATTTCTCTTCAACACTTATATAATGTCTTTAACACTAATGTAATTCCTTATTCATTATAATTAGACTATTTTGATTCCTTATAATTAGACTATTCCGAAGATTCAAAAATAAAGTTGATATTATAAATACCCAAGTAACTAGGTTAATTATACATTCAACGATTTTTCTTGCACGTGCTTATTTTCTCTATTGTTATTTGTTTTATGAAAAAACTAACCTTATGGAGGGTACCACCTAGATGTGTTGTTACTTTTTTATTTTGAAAATAGATTATAGTATAAGATTCGTATTTTTCATATACAACCCGTGCATGGCATATCACTAAATTTGAAAAGAGATGCCAACGCACCTCTTTTACAACGTCTCCCAACTGAAATACTTAAACAAGTAATCCCCAACTGTCAGATTGTACCTATCCTCCTTCATCCAAGCGCTCTTCTTCCTTTCCATGACCACCAAAATCATGCTCGATCTTGTGGTGTGATGCGTCGGCTCCACACTCCACGCTTTAAACCTCACGAACGTCGACGTCAGACTCTCCCTTAGAATTCATCAATCACCTGGAATCATATCAATAGAGTTCAATTCCCAGTTCTTCACCAAATAGCACACCGCACACATGTCCAATACCGTCGCACATCTCCACCATAGATTTGTGTAGGACGACTTGTTGTCATTTTTTCCCTCGAAGTAAAAAATGACTTAGTAAACATCTAAGTTGACTCTTGGAATGTTCATAAGAGTTGTGAACAATTGTTCTATCTTTTCAACAACATAAAAATCACCTAAATATCATTTATATCATTTATATGATGTTAAATACATTAGGAAATAAGAAAATATAAAGAAAAAATGTTGTTCATCTACACAGGTGAAGCTATAGTTTGTTTTAAAGTTTAAACAAACGTCCAATCGCTTTCTGGAGAGGGAAGTGTCTCAACAGGGGACTGGTATCCAGGTTTGGGACACTTCTTTGAAAGCAAAGATGAGTTCCTCTCAAAGAAACTTGAAAAAGATTGTCGAATGCATTTTTCTTCTTTGTTTACATCTTGCGAGACAGGCCTTGTCAGCAGTTTATCTTTGCCACCAAAGATTTGACTAAGCTTCTTGAACCTGCGTGTCGGCTCACCAGTAGTCACAGTTGATTCTTCTGTTTGCTTCATCATCTTCAGTGCCTCCTTAGGATTCAGCAACATTGTCTCCACCATTTCATATACCTACCCAACACAGGGTGAGAGTCAATAATCAATACAAGAGACGCTTCAGAAGGATTTAGACGCTTTAGTATATTATTACCATACCTTAACAAGTTCATCAACTTCCTCATTGAATCTGCTGCTTTGACAAGTGGCTGCTACATACTCCTTGTAGTCATTAAACATCTTGGAGAAGTCAACATTACCAGACAGCACAGGTTCGGCAATTATAAATCCTAAACCAAGCTGTATAATTAACACAAAATTTCTATCAGAAAGTCATGGAAATGGTAAAAATCATTGATCACAGGTACAACTAAAATCTAGTCAACTAATTCAAGAAGGCACGAGCTGAACTTTATATCAAGAAACTATAAACCACTGCTGGATCATAAATCAAAATGATTTCTCATTTAATTGCTTGACATATATACTATATAAATGGTCTTGAAGTCCGTAGGGCATGAAGCAATACCTATTTAAATCAGCAACAATGTTCTATTTAACATTGTATAGGTATATGACATTGTATTAATCAACAGTAAATTGGTTTTAGTGGAGACTATATCATTGGCAGAAGCTATATTGTTCTATGTAACAGGAAGAACACTCCTATTCCCTTTCATCTACTTCACGGGTATATTAGGCAGATGATATATGTCTTAAAGGTACTCTTTCTTGTTAGTTTCCCCATTCTTTATAACAACAAATGAGTAAAAATGTTAAAACATTTTTTTAGGAAAAACAGTGGTAGTAATTAGAAGTCATGATGGTTACTTTTGTCAACAAAAAAGAGCATTAATCACTGATGAGTTTACATTTCAAAACACAACATGCTTCTAATGTCCAGAAATAGCATTAACAGTTGGCCATGATATTAATGCTTCAAAAGATCATCAATTGAAGATGATAACAGATAACAATAACTTGTCATTTAAACATGACAGAAGCAACATCCGTTAGATAAAAAGAAAACAAAAAAGAGAACTTACAAGAGAAACAAAGAGCTGTCCAAAGAGTTCAGAAGGCTGGATTTCCTCAAGTGCATCAAGGATGCCCTTCCTAAGATGAATGTAAAATGGCTTTCAAGTGAGATGGCTTCAAGGGGAAATCCAAGTTTAAAAAAAGGCTAATTAGACTTACACCACCAAATCCTCATCAAAGAGAGGTGTTTGTTTTGCAGCTGGTACTGGTTTAGATGTTTCCCACAATTCACGCCACAAATTACCTACCATCAACATGCAACAAAATTAAGAGGTTTTTATGACATTAAAAAGACATGTTAGAAATAAAACCACGCGTGCTTCCAACAGATTTTTAAGCTATTGGTATCGGGATCACAAATCAGAGCCTCTAACCATGTGGTCTAAAATTTGAATTTCGTTGCCACCATTCTTCTAAGTAAAAGTTAAATTTCAGCACCAGAAGGGAGAGCCTATGAGCATAGTCCATGTTCAAGCACAAACCTCAAAGGTCTCTTGTGTAGGAGTGTGCTAGAAATAAAAAACATTCATGTGTGCTTCCACTGAATGGACAGAACATGATGCAGCCCTAACAGTGGTCATGTCAAAATAAATCCAAATTTTACCATATGCAGCCGGCCTAACACACATGGATATTTAGCAAAACTAGCTATAAGTTAGCTAAAATCTGAAAATTTAACTTCTAATTGAGAACTGTTAACTGAAAGGTGCTAAGCTAACTGATTAAGTTAGAAGTAATTTGGTAAAATTAGCAGTTGAAAAATGCAAAAATTATATTTAAAATTACTTTATTCACACATTAATATATGTATAATATTTATTTATAATGAGTATCATATTAAATAGTTTACCGAATACCTTTATTTTGGTCAAACAAGCTTATTAGTTAAGTAAACTTTAATCTAGCTGAAATGCATTGTGAGGTATACTCAAACTAACGATAATAATGAGCAAGACTATTAGCACACCTTCTTTCTGCATTCGCTGACTTAGCTGACCTTTGGTAGGCAATGACTCACCACCATCAGAACACTCAGTTTCCTCAGTACTTGCCTCATTTTCAGTCCAATCAGGAGGAGAGTACCATCTCACAAAATCTTCCAAAATACAACCTGGATTTGCAGCCTTAAACATGATCATAAACACAGTTAACTCAGATGGAGCATCACTACACTTGACATAATCCAAAAGCACTAAGAACATCAGCAAGATAAGTTCTCATCAAGGGAGAATCTGACCTTGAAAGCTTGCATATCAGAGAGAAGCTGAGAGCACCCAGCACCAACACTGACCATAGAAGGTAACCAGCAATACATCAAAATGACAAGCTTTACATTTCTTAAGGTATGAAAACAAGATCTATATTCAAAGTGAAAACCCTGATACATTATCATAAAATGCTCTCCTTCACAAAAGGTAAAATGTAGTTTTTTTGTACATATTTATTATATCTCCAAAACAATTAAATTGTCTAATCATTTTCAAACTAGTGACAACTTATTTCTAAATATGTCTTAATACGTCTCCAGCAACACTTATCAAAACATTATAATTATTCAATCAACAATTCAACATATGGTCAACACTTGCTGATAAAAACACGTCATGCTCTTTACATGGAAGTTTGAACTCATAATTCATTTCAAGCCAAGATTATTTTGGAATTCACATTAAAAGGAAGCATGAGAGCAGCAGTATTATAATGTTATTTCAAGAAGAGGGTTAATAACTTAATATGGTTCAATAAAAGAGAAAATGAAAAACACAGTTTAGAAAACGGAACTACAGAATTATTCATGACCTATATCCTGAGTAGATACTCCAAATCAATCACTGCCTCCAACACAAATAGAAATTTTAGCCAATAGATAATAACTGCAATCTAGGCCTTGATTCAAGGCATGTTAAGATATGGGTATATAGGTCAAGAGTTCAGATCTTGCCAATAAATTACAAAAGACTTACATCAATGCATCTATCAAGCAGTGAAAGCCCAAGAAGCAAAATAAACCAGATATTTAATTAAAAGCTCAAACCCTTTTAGTTTAAGATTAAAAAACAGACAATTGGTGTGTACTCAAAATACACACATAAGCAAAATAATCATCAGGATCAAATGAACCTCAGTTGGTGTACAGACCTCCCTGTCCGAAGCACAAACTCCTCTGTCTCTTTGATCAAATCTTCTGTAAGCAAGGCTCCCTCCTACATGAAATGGACATAAATATCAAGAAGTACTAGAGCAAGTTTAAGTATTGACTAGATAGTACAAATATTGACCAAACCTGCGTGATAGGAGTGTACATAGGCTCGCCGGTTTCCAATAATGTTAGATCTCCAGATGGGCAAAGAGCACCAAGTCGAAGAACAAGCTCTCCAGTACTGATCCTAGCATATAATACAGGAGTAGCAGAAGTTCTGTCACTGTGGTTTCCTGATTTTAATGTATTTGAATTGGCTTCCATCACCATAGAGTCTACGGCTTCGGTGGCAATAATATGGCGCCTTTTCCGAGAGATGCAGCAATTAATTACTTGAAACTGTTGATACAGAAGGCATGACTTCAGATCTGGAACATCATCTGGGGGGACTCCAGGTAAATGTTTGTCTTCAGACCAAAGTTTTCTCAGCTGCACAAGTAAAAATATTCAATACACTCTTTCAGTCTTTCTCAGATGGTAATTAAGAAAGAACATAAAGAAGTGACATTATTGTATCCTACGACACTTCAAGTTATTAATTCTAAAACAGAAGTTCACATAGGATTTCTTTCTTTTTATGAACAATTAGATGTGAAATCAAAAACGTAGGTTAACTTCTTGACAGTTGGTTTTGAGGGAATGACTTTAATATTATATCTAACACACCCTTTCATGCAACAAGGTTTAGACAATGCACAGGCCCAGCTTCTTGTGCTTGGAAACAACTTTTTCTTACAAGAATGGAGGTCACAAGGATTTAACTTTACACTGCTTGACTATAGAGGCTCTGATACCATGTCATGAACCGAGCATTCCAAAAGTTTAAGTAGTGAAGGTACATGAATGATTTTTATATTATATCTTTCACAATATGTATCAAGCTAACAATTACTTGAGAAAAATCAAATAGCTTGTATATTTTAGAATCTAGAAAAGGACTGAGAGAGTAAATCCTATAAATAAAATTCTAGGTTCTTAATGAAATGGTAATGTAATACTAAAAATATAAGTTCTTATTGAGTTAGACATACTTCAGTAACAACACTGCACCAAAAAAGAGCCATTTTTCGAACAGTCTTGAAGTTTCCAATTACTTCAGCCAGTTTAACAACTAGGCTTTCAGGAGGAGCACTGTGAATATCTCTTGGCAAAGATGTTAAAGCAATTTCTTCTGGGTCAGAGTTGATCTTCCTTCTAAGGAACTCTCCCTCTGCAAAAATATCTTGCACATATTACCAGGGATGCAGAAGATCACCACAAAAGAGGCTAAAAAAATAGAAACAAAAAAAGTTTCACTCCTATAATTAACATCATTAGCAAGCCACCAAAAATTCATATACCTGGATTAAACAGAGAATTAATCAAATACACAACTTTCTCATTGCTACAAAACTCAGAGGAGAGTTTTTCCTCCTTTTCACGTAACACTAAAGCCTTTATTGCAGAGAGACTTAAGCCTTCCCTCTCTAAGGCAGGGGAAGAACCTCCGGATGAAGCTACAAAATCCTTCATTGAATGTGTTTTCCGTCCAGCCCTAGTCAAAAGGCCCAAAATTTTAAGAGGCTAGTTGTACCATTATTTGTTAAGCTGGAAATCTTTCTGAATAACAAGAACAAACGCGACTCTGGCTTAATGACAAGATAATTTCAACAGCTACTATTCTTAGATTAAAAAATGCATTGAGTAATTGAGGGTGTGAATTAGGCGTTTCAGTTGCAAGAATCTGGCTATATAGTTAGAAATAGAATTCAGCAATGAAGAATCTTTAAGCAGTTCATGGAATTGGTGAGAAAAATGTGAGCATAACTTACTCAACAGCTAAAGCCAATTGCTTCAGGACAGATGATGGAGGAATAGGGTCTTCAGTCGCCACAGTTAAGCCTTCAACCGATGGAATTGCTTCTGTTCCGGCCAGCCCTGACCGTCTCAATTCTGGAAGAATAGCTTCTGACGCCTAAATTGAAGTTTTTTATCACAGATCGTTAAAGCAATACATTTGTATATTTGAATCAGAAAATCATTGAAACAAAATCAATTTTGTGTTCAATTTACTAGAAAGAGTTCTCAGGCAGTTTACCATGAGATATTAATAATAATCAGCATGCATTACTAATTCATCACCAGCATACCATGCATTTAATAGTAATCATATCTTATGAGTAATGACAGTGATGCGGTCTGACAGACACCATGTTGAAAAAAGAAAATCTTCATCATTGGCATAAATTATTAGATTTTCCTAATATCCTGAGACAAGTGCCTGGTTTAGAAATTTCAATCTTCTCCACATAGTTGGAAGATTAAATCCTTGAATTACAATGTACCAAATATTCTTACCTTGGCATTAAGATCATTTCTCACATTGACGATGGACCAATCTTCATCATATAATGCATCAGCAGTAATGTTTGCATCTCCAACTTTATCTGTATCTTCGATTTCTTTTCTCCCTTTCCGAAAGTTTTTAATTCTATCTTGCCAATCCTGCTTCTTTCCTATATGTAGTGGTCTCCACTTTATATGCTTCAGATCATTGAAAAGCTGTGATACAATACAAGGAAATAAAAATCAACTGTGCAAGTAATTCCCACTCATTACAGGAAATATGTTGCCTAATATGTATATAAACATCATACAAACAAAATGTGATCTAGTGATCTTAAACTGATCATCTTTAGGCTGAGATACAATACCTTTTGAATAAGATAGTCTAAACACGCATCTTAATCTAAATTTCCATTTCGATGTTTCAGCTACAATTAAAACCTATGTACCAGGTTCTTGTTTGGTACTTGTAAATATGTCCTGCGCAATACTGAAATAATCTTTCAAATAAAAAAAATGGAGTACTTCTTCGAAACTTTTTGAATACACATCAACCAAAACTAAATTTTTTTTTCTAGGTTTTTTTACAAGAATGAAACCTTTTCGATCCCTATGTATTTCAGTTTTTCCAACAAACATGTATATTGCAGTTTTTTCCATTGACATCCTTATTCTGGTGGGGCTAAATTTTCCAACATGGTCTTTTTTTTTTCTGCACACAATACTTGAACATAAGTCCTAGCTTAACAAGAATCAAGTATACACTGCTTGAACCAACCAGTCTTCAAAAAAAGGCGTGAACCCAGAAGTGAATATGTCAGTACCACATTCCCATCCCCAAAAATGCAATAATTCAAATACTTAAAATTGAATTGAAATAGTTTTTGAAAAAAAAAAAACACAAGTAAACCATAATCCATAGAGAACAAGTAAATGCTTCTTCAAAGTTCAAAGTTTCAAACCTTTGACTCCATCTCATTCTTCTGAGCAGAGTCATCTCCCTGCAGCCTCCCTGACTGGTGGCGTGATTGCTTGTCAGAATCTTCACCTATCAAAAACCAGGGTCAATGCTCATTCAATCAAAATAAAGGAACTCCATTTGGAAGCAATGAAGCACGAGCGAGCAAGATTGCAAGAATGCATGAGTAATGAACGTAAAAGGCAAAAGGGTAGCTGAAAAATGGAAGAACTCGACTCACCTAAATCGGATTTGAAGTCCATGAGAACCCGCTCCGCTTTTGCAGCTGCGGAATGGAATGCGGTTCTGGCTTTGGATACCAATGAAGTAGCGTGAGCCTCCATTTTCCTGTGCAAGGTGCAGAAGAAGAAGAAGAAGAGGTACAATAGCACTATTTGTAACGTGGTGGTGATTGACATTGACCAGGTAGATACTCATGCTGATCGATGATGCTGAGTCCTAGGTAGGAAGGGAGTAAATGCAGAAACGGAAAAACATCAAACAAAGTCAGAGGATGTATTTATTTCAAAGTGGATAAGAGCCTATATGTATTAATTACATGACAAAAAGTATTAATTACTCTATTAATTATTTTTTTCTTTTTAGAGAAAATTATTTTTTGTTTCAATCAACTAAAAAAGTTTTTTCACAATATAATTAAATCATCACGTAAAGAGAGTAGATCAACGTAGTGGTTCAACACTTTGTTCTTTAAAAAAGTGGTTGAAGATTCGATTCTTAACTTTTATGAATAATAAGCTAGTTGTAGGAAGATGGATGAGTCAAAACAAATCACCAAGTGAGATCAATCTAAGCGATAAACGGTTGTCCATCAAGTGCATTTTATTTTCAATGTTAATGAACAAACACGTGACTTCATCATTTTTAAAGAATGAGGTGACTCAAGTGAGCAATTAACACGTCAAACTTCGTGGTTAATTATTTAAATTTTAAATAAATTTAATAACATTTTGTCTTCTTATATTTATTAATTATTTAGTTATGTATAATTTCATTGTTCATTTTCAAATTGACAGTAAAATATAATTGAGAAATTTTTATGAAAATATTAATTCATTTTTAAATAGGGAGTTGTTATTCAGACCCCAACATCTATTCAGACCCCCAAAAAAGTGCGTATTATCCAAAATGACCTTAAAGAAAAAAAATTAAGAAAACCCCCTCCTTCCCTCCTCACCTTCTTTCTCTTGTCTTCTTCAAACCCCGCGCTACATTCTCTCCCTTTCATTCTTCTTCAATTTCCATACTCATACCCATTACCCATTATAGCAACCTCCATCAACCTCTCCCATGCTCCTGTCACCAGACACCACCAACGCCACCGTTGTCGTCGTCGTCGTCTGCCAACACCACCGTCTCTGTCGTCACTGGTCGCCTTCCCCGGCTTCTCGTTGTTGTCTGTAAAGGTATTCTACATTATTTCGTGATCTCGATCTCTCGCACTTTTCAAGTATGTTACAAACGCATTGCGATGTGTGCGTTGTAGACGCACTCTTTAAATGCATAGACGCACCCTTTAAGTGCGTCTACACCGCAGTTTGTAACTGTGTGATTCTGTTGTTGTTATAATATTGTCGCACCTAGAAACGACATTAAGAGTGCTACAGAGATGCACTTTCATAGTGTGATTATTTGCAATTCTGGACTGTCACAGAAGCAGTAAAAAGTTTGTTTTTTGCATTACTTACTTACTATTGGCACATCACTTCTGGTACTAATTAATCGCGCATTGTACGTGCGTCAACAACGCACGTACAAGGTGCGTCTACATCGCCCTTGGACATGTGTGAAAAATACGCACTCTTATAGTGCGTTCGAAAGGGGTATTTTCGAGTTTCTAGTATTTCATCAAGAAATGCGCTAACATCTCCTCATTCGTACAACCGTTAGAATAATAAAAGGATGTTCAGCGTTACAGTGATAAACCTTAAAGGATGTCACTACAATAATGATAAACCTTAAGCAAAGTTTGTGCGGTGTCCATCATAAAACAATGGAAGTAAATGTCTGATTAAATAATAGAGGGGAGGTTAGTGTGATGATGTTAACAGGAGCGTAGCCAGAGTTTTGACATCGGAGGGGCCAATTAGATCAAACAAAACATTTACATGTGTATATTTGAAAACACTCTAAAAAGTTATATAGTGTGCAAAAATAAAATGAAGTTATTTATACCAGGTTCACTATACTCTCTGTTGTTTATCCAGAAGAAACAATATTTTTACCCCACAATACACTAGTATATTTTGAAAGGAATCACATTTTTCATTAAGTATGTTAATGAAGAAAAATGTAATCGTAATTAAGTATCAAGTATGTTTTTTTTTTGAAAAGAGAAATTCATTGAAAAGGAATAAGTCTTGGGAACAAACTCTCCCAAGTAATTTAAGGTTCAAAGCAACAAGAAAGGAAAAACTACAGTAGAGAAAAAAGCTACAGAACCTAACAAAACAAAACAAGACACAAATTACAGAAATATAACAAAGAAAAGTAGAACAAAAACAAGCAGCAGCAGCATAGTCAAGGGGCCTAGTTAATCAAACTGATGATTCATGATCCTCACGTTACTCTTCCTCAAGTACCACGTCCCCAATGCCAAAAAAAAAAACAATCAGCAGACATCCCCAACCCGAAATAACAAATGGAGACAGCACCCACAAGCATGGCATTGCAGCTTACATCCCACAAACATGGGACTCTAGTACTCATCTCAAACCTCTTCAAATCAGCAATCTAAACAGCACCTATCAGGCAGGGGATAATGCAGAAACAGACCCGCAGAAGCTAGCTGAGACGCTAAGCAGCAGGGGAAGAAAAAACCAGCAGCCAAAACAGCACAGCAACTCAGGTAGAGAAAATAGGATCGAGCAACAAAGACGGACCCGATTGCTCAGAAAATCGAACCAGTAGCATCAAACTTGAAAGGACAAACCAGCATGGAAACAAAAACAATCTTCCAGCGCCAAAACATATCTCACGGTGGACAAACGGCAGCACCCGTTAGAATTTACCCCAAACTGGGCAAGATCTTCGAACACCTGATTTTGCGAGGTGGTCTGCAAGGCCATTTGCCTCCCTGTAAATGTGAGAAATACCAAGACAATTCACATCAATCATCAACCTATCTATCTGAATTAAGTCCTGATACAACTTCCAGGGCTTGTTCTGTTCCGAGGAAACCCAACCCACTGCAAGAGCGGAATCTGATTCAATTAGGACGTGATGAAGCTGGAATTGTTTACAGAACAAAAGCGCATTCAAGTAATCACGTAATAAATGAACTTTTTATTAATTTTATATCTAAAATTAATTTTAATTTAATTTATTTTATCCGAACAACATTCTTTTTTTAAACTTTTGCGTATGATTTTCATAAACAAAATTCAATCTTTTATCTTTTTTCTTATCAGATTTCATCATATCAAGCATAATTTTATTGAAGGATGATCCAAACGAACTCTAAATGTGTAAATCAAATGATATAATTGACTTTTTAAAAGTTGAAGAAATGTATAATGTATAATTAATTTGAGGTTGATGATAGTATCTTTATATATAAATCTAGCAAATCGTGAAATATACATGATGTTTTATCTAGCTTAGTGGTATGTTGTCCCTTGGAATCTTATGTGTCGCAGGTTCAACATTTTATAAACCTTTTTGGTTAAAATTTGAAAAAAATAGGGGAGGGAGGGACTCGAAGACGGGCCAAAGAAGAGAAACTAAGGATTACAGACCACAACACTACATTGTAACTTGTGTTACATGTTACCTCACATTTTATTTATACTTTATCACAGGGGCCATAAGAAAATTTTATATAGTATTAGTATAAAGTTCGAAAAGATGCCTGGGGTCGTGGCCATGGTGAGCCACCGTGTGGCTCCGCCCCTGGATGTTAACTAATTTTTTTTAAAGAGCTATAATGTTTTGTTTTGGTACATCGGAAACTTAAGTTGTACCCGCCAGGAATTGATCCTTGGACCTTTTCTTCGCCAACTCATATCTCACCCAGCTCTTACTACTTGAACTATCATTCGGGGACAAAGAGCTATACTGTTAAACTTCAAGGCATGTCAGTGTAATTTCCCAAAAAATAATGAACGGTAAAATTAGAAAATTAATTAATATCACTATTATTTATTAAAAAGTATTTATAAATATAATATCTTATCTTATCTTATATTATATACTATTCTGAAACCAAAAAGTGACAACTCGAACAAGTGTCACACCTCATTCTATGTTTCTCTCATAATATAATTAGTAGATAGTTGTCATATTTATATTTTCTTATTTTTCAGTAATTTAAATATTAAATAATTCCATATTTTATAAAAATAATTAATGTATTAATATTTCATTTAATAGTTATTAATGACATTAAGATAATTAGCAAAAATCAATTGCAATTTTTTTTAAAAATAACTATCGTATTAATTTGACATTTAATGGTTTTTAATGACATTAGAATAATTAATAAAAGTCAATTGTCTCTTTTATACTACCATTTAGATGTATGTTGACAAAGTAAAAAAAATTGAATGAATTTCTTACGTTCAAAATGATCTCAAATAAGCCATAAAAGAATTGATATCAAATAGTTTTAAATGATTGATTTGGAAATTAACTAAAAAAATGTGTATTTTATGTTTTCGTGTATACATCCGGAAGATTAAAATGGTTATGCTGTATTGATTCAAACATAACAAATTAGAAAAAAAAAATGGGAATTAGAATGTAATTAGGATTAAAAAAAACTTATGGAAATATGAAAATGTCTCATGTATGCCGACAAAGTACTCTTCTTCCATCCGTGCGTGGCACGAGATCAATACTTTTTTTTTGAAATATGCGAGCAATTCAATTAAACTTGGACCGACAAAGAGGTCGAAACATCCACAAAAACAAGAGAGTTTGCTTCGACAGGAACCTCCTCTATCCACACCAAACCGGCGAAAGAAGAGGCACACCTAGCAAGAAAATCCGCAACAGCGTTGCTAGTACAGCACACAAAGGATAAAGTAGCAAAATCAAAAGAACGACAAAAAAAAAATACATTCCCGAATAATAGAAAGCAAATACGAATCACCATCCGGTGGCTTCTTCAATCTCTGAAACAATTGTAGGCAATCAGTCTCAAAACAAACGTGTCGGAAGCCAAGTTGGGAAGCCAAAACAACCGCCCACGTGAACGCCAATGCCTTCGCCAACACCGGGGAGGGGGCTCTCACCAGAAAGCTAGCTACTATTCCAGCACCTGAACAAGTAGAGGATTTAAAAGGGGCATCAAAATTTATTTTTACCACCCCTTCGATCGGCCTCTACCATACACCACTCATCCCCGTTCCATTCCGTTGCAAAATCTGCATCACTGCGGGCGAAAGGGCCACCTCTCTTGTCCACTGCAAGACTGCCATGCACGAGAACCTCCTACCTAGCTTGGAAAACCATGTTATTGCAAGCTTCCCACATAACATATGAAGTTGTCTTCCATTGGGAAATGGACTCCTCATCTGCATTTTGCATAAATTTCTACACAAACTCAGTCATCAAACCATAAGTCTCCTGCACCCGCAGCGCCATTGGAAGCCCGAACCAGAAACTACGGCTCGTCGGACACCGGAGCCAGACATGGTCAACTAATTCGTCATCTTCACCGCTAAAAAAGGCACTCCCGCTCCACATATAAACACTGCCAGATAAGCTCGACCTTCACCGGAATAAAACTGGAACACACTTTCCACGCTAAATCTTTGCATCTCGGCAAGGCTGGGCTCCGCCAGAATTTTTTCCATAGGCAAGGTTGCATGGTGAGCTCGATGAAGACGTACCTATTGTACTCGAAGCCACCACACTTACCAATCAAAGTTGGAAGCCCCAAATATTGATCAAAGCTTTCCACTACCTTAACTCCCAAAAGCTGTTTCAGCTCATAAAGATGGTTTTGAGGCACATTTCGACTTACAGAAAGCATGGACTTATCCAAATTAATAACCTGCCCAGAAGCATGCTCATAGGTGACTAAGATGTGTTTAACAACCTCGACCTCCAGATCAGTAGTTTGAGCAAACAAGTTACTATCATATGCAAAGAGTAAATGAGATATAACATGCGAACTCTGCGCAATTTTTATACCATGCATCACAGAGGAAGTAACATGCATATGAATGAGGGCAGAAAAAACTTCCCCACAAATAATAGAGAAGCAACATGCATATGAATTAGAGGGGGTCCCCCTGCCTTAACCCACGATACGGAACAAACCCAGGTTGTGGTTCCCATTCAACATAATAGAGAAATAAACAATTTACATAACTCATAATCAAATTTACCCATGGAAGCGAGACCCCATTTTAAGCAACACACTGCGAAAGAAGTGTCATTCGACCCTGTCATAAGCCTTTGACATATCTAATTTCAAAGACATCATTCCATTTCGGCCATAAACTTTCTTTTTCATAAAGTGAAAGTGTTCATGCGCTATCAAAGAATTGTCTGTAATTAAACGCCTCTGAACAAAGGCCCTTTTAGAATTACAAATTAAATCGGGCAATATAAGTTTTAGCCTATATGCAATAACCTTTGTTATAATCTTAAAAATCACAGAGACTAATCGGTTAAAAATGATTAGCATGCACCTGTTCTTTAATTTTAGGAATAATCACAGTAAGAGTTTTACTAATAATACATGGCGAAATCTCTCCATGCCATACTTGAATGAAAAATTGTGCTACCTCATCCTCAACAATATTCCAATATTTCTGATAGAAAAAAGCTGGGAGGCCATCCAAACCTGGCGCCTTTGTTGGATGCATCTGGAATAAGGCTTCCTCCACCTCCTCTCGAGAAAAAGGCTCGGAAAGCACATGCAACTGCTCTTGAGAAACACAGCTAGCCACTAAATCAGTTTCCTACTCAATGCTATTTGGTCCTGACGAAGTGAACAAACCCCTAAAATAATCTGAAAAAACTCTTGAAATTCTGGCAGGTATAGGACGGATGTTCTACCAGATGTCTATTACATCTTGTACAACATTACACAAAACACAGTAAATATTTCAGCAAGATAAATGATAGAAAAGATAAAATCACACAAGATATTGTTAACCCAGTTCGGTGCAATATCACCTACATCTAGAGGGTTTTCACCCAAGAGAGATAATCCACTATTATAGAGAAATTGTACACAAAAGGTCTCACAGGAACTGCCCCAGTTCATCTACCTTTTCTACCTAACTCTACCCGTGGAATATTACTTAGGTCTCGCCCTAAGTATGAGAACTCTATCTCACTCTCTCACACAATCACTGCCACAGTGATTGAACTCAAATATGAGTTACAAAGACAGATCTCAAGATCACACAATAAACCCTCAACTTTTAGCTCACAACAATTGCATAAAGCTGCTAAGAGAACAACAACAGTATGAACTCGATGAAACCCTAATACAATCACAATCCGTTCAGTACCTAAAGCCTAGGTCTTGGGTCTTCGTATATAGTCTTCCAGGCCTTGTCTTCATTGGGCTTGAAAGATCACACGGTCCATACACAAAATCAGGAAGTTGTTATTAGAAACAACCAGGTAGTGATGTAAGATCAAGTTTTGATCTAGTAGTACAACTCTATGTTTTGATGATTACAAGTTAACCTTTTGATATGAACAATTGTGGTACTCTAACGTGTTTTTCTGAGTGTGCTATTTACAGGCTCTGACCCTGACTCAATTTCACACAAATCAGAAGCACTGTGTATAAAGGGTAACCCAAGCAACGCTTTCGCATTCACCATGTTCAGTATGAACAGTGGAAAAGCTTCAGAAGATCTGAAGCTATACAAACTCTGATGAGGACTCAGTCGCTAGAAGCTCTGATGATCCAGAAGTTCTGACAACCAAGAAACACTGAAGGTTCAGATGTTCCGATGGTGTAGAAGACTCTGAAGATCCAGAAGCTGAATAGTGGAAACTCTGAAGTCCAGAAGCAAGAAACTCTGAAGGCCATGTTCTTCCCTCTGAGTTCAGAATCAGAAGATACAATGGTCAGAGGATCTGTGCTTTCCCTCTGACTCTGATCAACCGGCTTCACAAGTTCCAATACGAAGCATTCCTCTGATCAGAAGTCTCCTAGGTTAAAAGGTCAAGTCGCTATCCAAGTACAAAAGCAAGTGTACCTTCCTGACGACCTACCTAACGTTCTCAGCCACAGCAGAAGCTGGATTTTCCAGAACTGCCCTCCAACGGTAGCATTTCCATGCAACGCTCAACCCTAATCCTTGGAGTATATATAGAGGCTGAAGATTGAAAGAAGCGGCTAGAATAAAAGAAGAGAAGTGAATACAAGAAGCAACACACGCGCAAGATATTCAAAATATTCTAAGCTTTCTTTCATCTTGTAATTTATTTTAGTTTACACTCAGCTTATTCAGAAGCAAACCCTTGTAAACACCAACCTCAAACAGTTGTTTGATTTTTCCTTTAGGAGATCAAGGTTGATCGGATCCTAGAGAAGACTAAGAGAGTGAATCTTAGTGTGAGCTAAGTCAGTGTAATTGTTAGTCACTTGTAGGTTTCAAGTGCAGTTGTAACTCTTACCTGATTAGTGGATTGCCTTCATTCTAAGAAGGAAGAAATCACCTTAACGGGTGGACTGGAGTAGCTTGAGTGATTTATCAAGTGAACCAGGATAAAATCCTTGTGTGCTTTTCTATCTCTATCTGTTGCACCTAGTTCTCGAAAAGATTTGTTAAAATCTTTAAGGTGGTAGTTTTGTACTGAAAACGTTATTCAAACCCCCCTTTCTACCGTTTTTCATACCTTCAATTGGTATCAGAGCTCAAGTTCTGATTACCACACCTAACAGTGTTCAGTGATCCGGGCCGGTGTGAAAAAAAAAAAACAATGGCTGCCACCACCAGTGAAACTCAAAGAGATGGTTACAACGCAAAGCCTCCTATGTTCGATGGTCAAAGGTTCGAATATTGGAAAGATAGACTGGAAAGTTTCTTTCTGGGTTTCGATGCAGATCTCTGGGATATTATTGTGGATGGCTATGTGCGTCCAGTTGATGCAGATGGCAAAAAGATCCCAAGGTCAGAGATGTCTGCAGATCAAAAGAAGCTGTACTCACAACATCATAAAGCAAGAGCAATTCTTCTAAGTGCTATCTCCTATGAGGAGTACCAGAAGATTACAGATCGTGAGTTTGCTAAAGGCATTTTTGATTCTCTGAAGATGTCTCATGAAGGAAACAAGAAAGTCAAAGAATCAAAGGCATTGTCTTTGATCCAAAAGTATGAATCCTTCATCATGGAGCCAAATGAGTCCATTGAAGAAATGTTCTCCAGATTTCAACTGCTTGTAGCTGGCATACGTCCTCTCAACAAGAGCTACACAACAAAAGATCACGTCATAAGGGTCATCAGGTGTCTTCCTGAAAGTTGGATGCCTTTGGTGACTTCAATAGAGCTCACGAGAGATGTTGAGAATATGAGTTTAGAAGAACTCATCAGCATTTTGAAATGCCATGAGCTGAAGCGCTCAGAGATGCAAGATCTGAGGAAAAAGTCCATAGCCTTGAAATCCAAATCTGAAAAGGCTAAGGTTGAGAAGTCAAAGGCTCTTCAAGCTGAAGAAGAAGAATCTGAAGAAGCATCAGAAGATTCTGATGAGGATGAGCTGACTCTGATCTCCAAGAGACTCAACCGCATCTGGAAGCACAGGCAGAGCAAGTTCAAAGGCTCTGGAAAGGCAAGAGGAAAGTCTGAATCCTCAGGTCAGAAGAAGTCATCAATCAAGGAAGTCACTTGCTTTGAGTGCAAAGAATCAGGGCACTACAAAAGTGACTGTCCAAAATTGAAGAAGGACAAGAAGCCAAAGAAGCACTTCAAGACCAAGAAGAGTCTGATGGTGACATTCGATGAATCAGAGTCAGAGGATGTTGACTCTGATGGTGAAGTCCAAGGACTCATGGCTATTGTCAAAGACAAAGGAACAGAGTCAAAGGAAGCTGTTGACTCTGACTCAGAATCAGAAGGAGATCCAGACTCTGACGATGAAAATGAGGTATTTGCTTCCTTCTCTACCTCTGAACTGAAACATGCTTTGTCTGATATCATGGATAAGTATAACTCCTTGTTGTCTAAGCATAAGAAGCTGAAAAAGAACTTATCTGCTGTTTCTAAAACTCCTTCTGAACATGAGAAAATCATATCTGATTTGAAAAATGATAACCATGCTTTAGCTAATTCTAACTCTGTGCTTAAGAATCAAATTGCAAAGTTAGAAGAAGTTATTGCCTGCGATGCCTCTGATAGTAAGCATGAATCTAAGTATGAAAAATCTTTTCAAAGATTCCTGGCTAAAAGCGTAGATAGAAGCTTAATGGCTTCAATGATCTATGGTGTAAGCAGAAATGGAATGCATGGCATTGGCTATTCTAAACCAATTAGAAATGAGCCTTCTGTGTCTAAAGCTAAATCCTTGTATGAATGCTTTGTTCCCTCTGGTACCATATTGCCTGATCCTGTACCTGCTGAAGTTGCTAAAAACCCTCTTAAAAAGGGATCTTTCTCTATGACTAAATATCATGCAAATATTCCTTTAAAATATCATGTTGAGACACCCAAGGTGATCAGAACCTTTGGGGTAACTAACAAAAGAGGACCCAGAAAGTGGGTACCTAAGGACAAGATTATCTATGTTGCAGATATCCTTGATAGCTCCACTGAAACACCAATCATGGTATCTGGACAGTGGATGCTCGCGTCACATGACGGGAGAAAAGCGTATGTTCCGAGAGCTGAAACTTAAGCCTGGAGGCGAAGTTGGCTTTGGAGGAAATGAAAAGGGTAAAATTATTGGTACTGGTACTATTTGTGTAGATAGTAGTCCATGCATTGATAATGTTTTATTGGTAGACGGCTTAACACATAACTTATTGTCTATAAGTCAATTAGCTGACAAGGGTTATGATGTTATATTCAATCAAAAGTCCTGCCGGGCTGTAAGTCAGATCGATGGCTCTGTTCTGTTTAACAGCAAGAGGAAGAACAACATTTATAAGATCAGATTATCTGAGTTGGAGGCTCAGAATGTGAAGTGCCTTCTGTCTGTTAATGAAGAGCAGTGGGTATGGCATAGACGGTTAGGGCATGCCAGTATGAGAAAGATTTCTCAGCTGAGCAAGCTAAACCTTGTCAGGGGCTTACCCAATCTGAAGTTCGCTTCAGACGCTCTTTGTGAAGCATGTCAGAAAGGCAAATTCACAAAAGTCCCTTTCAAGGCAAAGAATGTTGTCTCAACCTCAAGGCCGTTAGAACTTCTGCATATCGACCTGTTTGGACCAGTGAAAACTGAGTCTATAGGTGGCAAGAGATATGGGATGGTTATCGTTGATGACTATAGCCGCTGGACATGGGTAAAGTTTCTAACCCGCAAGGATGAGTCTCATGCTGTGTTCTCTACCTTCATTGCTCAAGTGCAAAACGAGAAGGCTTGTAGAATTGTGCGTGTCAGAAGTGACCATGGTGGAGAGTTTGAGAATGACAAGTTTGAGAGTCTGTTTGATTCCTATGGAATTACACATGATTTCTCTTGTCCCAGAACTCCTCAACAAAATGGTGTTGTTGAGAGGAAGAATAGAACTCTTCAGGAGATGGCTAGAACCATGCTCCAAGAAACTGGCATGGCTAAGCACTTTTGGGCAGAGGCAGTAAATACAGCATGTTACATTCAGAACAGAATCTCTGTGAGACCAATTCTGAAAAAGACTCCTTATGAATTGTGGAAGAACATAAAACCCAACATTTCTTATTTTCATCCTTTTGGCTGTGTTTGTTATGTTCTCAATACTAAGGATAGATTGCATAAATTTGATGCTAAATCTTCTAAGTGTCTATTACTTGGTTATTCTGATAGATCTAAAGGTTTTAGATTTTATAATACTGATGCTAAGACTATTGAAGAATCTATTCATGTTAGATTTGATGATAAGCTTGACTCTGACCAGTCAAAGCTAGTTGAAAAGTTTGCAGATTTAAGCATTAATGTTTCTGACAAAGGCAAAGCTCCAGAGGAAGTTGAGCCAGAGGAAGATGAACCAGAGGAAGAAGCTGGTCCCTCTAACTCACAAACTCTGAAGAAGAGCAGAATCACTGCAGCTCATCCTAAGGAATTGATTCTGGGCAACAAAGATGAACCAGTCAGAACCAGATCCGCCTTCAGACCCTCTGAAGAGACCTTGCTGAGTCTGAAAGGATTGGTGTCCTTAATTGAACCCAAGTCCATAGATGAAGCTCTTCAGGACAAGGATTGGATTCTGGCCATGGAAGAAGAATTGAATCAATTCTCCAAGAACGATGTTTGGAGCTTAGTGAAGAAGCCTGAGAATGTCCATGTTATTGGAACGAAATGGGTATTCAGAAACAAGCTAAATGAGAAAGGAGATGTAGTCAGAAACAAGGCAAGGCTAGTTGCTCAAGGCTACAGCCAGCAGGAAGGAATAGACTACACTGAAACATTTGCTCCAGTAGCAAGACTGGAAGCAATCAGACTATTGATTTCTTTCTCAGTAAATCACAACATAGTTCTACATCAGATGGACGTAAAGAGTGCCTTCCTAAATGGTTATATCTCAGAGGAAGTCTATGTTCATCAACCCCCAGGTTTTGAAGATGAAAAGAAACCAGACCATGTGTTCAAATTGAAGAAATCACTCTACGGTCTGAAGCAAGCTCCCAGAGCATGGTATGAGAGACTTAGCTCATTCCTTCTGGAGAATGAGTTTGTAAGGGGTAAAGTAGATACAACTCTCTTTTGCAAGACTTATAAAGATGATATCTTAATTGTGCAAATTTATGTTGATGATATTATATTTGGTTCTGCTAATCAATCTCTATGCAAAGAATTTTCTGAGATGATGCAGGCTGAATTTGAGATGAGTATGATGGGAGAATTAAAGTACTTTCTGGGAATACAAGTTGATCAAACACCAGAAGGAACATATATCCATCAGAGCAAGTACACTAAGGAACTTCTGAAGAAGTTCAATATGCTGGAATCTACAGTGGCCAAGACTCCAATGCATCCAACATGCATTCTGGAAAAAGAAGATATAAGTGGTAAAGTATGTCAGAAGCTCTATCGTGGCATGATAGGTTCACTTCTATACTTAACTGCATCTAGGCCAGACATATTATTTAGTGTTCATTTATGTGCTCGTTTCCAATCAGATCCAAGGGAAACCCACTTAACTGCTGTTAAGAGGATCCTAAGGTATCTGAAAGGCACCACTAACCTTGGCTTGATGTATAAGAAAACATCAGAGTATAAGCTTTCAGGTTATTGTGATGCTGATTATGCTGGAGATAGAACAGAGAGAAAAAGTACTTCTGGAAATTGTCAATTTCTGGGAAGCAATCTAGTCTCATGGGCAAGCAAGAGGCAATCAACCATTGCTCTATCAACTGCAGAGGCAGAATATATCTCAGCAGCAATATGCAGCACTCAGATGCTCTGGATGAAACATCAGCTGGAGGATTATCAGATCCTTGAGAGCAATATCCCAATCTATTGTGATAACACTGCTGCAATTTCGTTGAGCAAGAATCCTATCTTGCATTCAAGGGCAAAGCACATTGAGGTAAAGTATCACTTCATTAGAGATTATGTGCAGAAGGGCGTACTTCTTCTGAAGTTTGTTGATACTGACCATCAATGGGCAGATATCTTTACAAAGCCCTTAGCTGAAGATAGATTTAATTTTATTCTGAAAAATCTAAACATGGACTTTTGTCCAGAGTGAAGATAGATCAGAACCTCTGACTATGATACTTCTTGATCAGAAGATGTCTAGTCCAGAAGGTAACTCAATCAGAGTGTGTGTGCCCCCTGGTACTGACTCTGAAGCTGAGACAACAACACGTGCGTCAGAATTTCTGATGCATAGTTCCTTGTGCCCGTGTGACAGTCTGTTGTGATTGCGTGTAGATATGCTTATCTTCTGTGTGTGATTGTGTATTTTACTGTTACTGTCTATCTTTAATTTTCAACCGTTGATCTTAAAGTGCTTTTTGAATCAACAACGGTTATTTGATAAAACCCACTATACACACACGTTCTCTCTCACTTCCGGTTTTCACTCTCGCACTCCCTGCTTTTCAAAACCGCCTCCTTCGTGATTTCTCTCTCGATCTCTCTTCATCCTTCAAACTTCATCTTCTACCTCAAACCTTCAACCTCTTCAAAATGGTGAGACAAACCAGAAGATCTACTGCAGATGCACCTCAGTTCCCTCACATGGTAGTCGGGTTGGCAACGGGTCAACGGGGCTCTGAGAACCCAGCACAAGAACAAGCTCAAGCTCAAGAGGAGATTGTTCCTATTGCAGAACGGGGCTGTGCCGTTCACTGTGTATTTCCTCCTGAGGAACTCCAAGTTCTTGCAGAATGGAGATTCAACCTCGACAACTTGGCTGCAAATGGGTTTGATCTCCGTCCTGAAGTCCAAGCTCAAGGTTGGGGAAACTACTTCAATCGACTTCGAGGACCGGTGTATGAGAAGCTGGTAAAGGAATTCTGGAAGCACGCTGATTGTGATGACACTCAGGTGGTCTCTTACATACTGGGTAGGAAGATCATCATCACGGAGAAGTCATTCGTGAATCTGCTAGGTGCAGAAACTGCTCATGGGTATCGGTTCTCACTGACGGAATCGAAGCTGAAACCCAGGACCAAGGACATCGTCAACAAGGCCCTGTACACCACCTTCAAACCGGGCAAGACGAGCTACAAAGTGATGGACCTTCAACCCAAACTGAGAATCTGGCACAAGATCCTGCTCAACTGCATCAATCAACGACCAAAGGGCAGTTCTCCAGACTACATCAACTTCAATCAGAAGGCGATGCTGTTCTTCATTCAAGACAAGGAGAAGATCTGCCTTCCCTACTTCCTGTTCTCCTATTTGAAGGAATGCATCCGGAAGTCTCGCACCACCTCCTCCATCAAGTCAGCCATCAAATATATCCCTTTTGGGAGGCTGCTCTCAGACTTTCTCATTGAAAGCAACTTGGTGCAAGATTTGATCAATGCTGGTTGCACAGAGGATTTGAGCACAATTGTTAGCGATGTCTTCACTGCCAACTCTCTGAAGAAGATGGGCTTAGTCCAGAAGAAGATTGCTCCTGCTCATGAGGACACATCTTCTGAGATCAGAGGAAGAAGAATGCCTCTGAATGACTACCCTCTGTGGACTCAAGCAGACCATCCTGAAGCCATCAGATGCTATGTTGAAGACCTAAGGGCTCAAGGATTCGAGATTGACCTTGATGATTTCGTCAGCAGACTTCCACCAGCTCCAGAGTTTCCTTCTCCTCCCAAGAAGAAAACCAAGAGGAAGATGGTTCTGGACGAATCCTCAGAGGAATCTGATGTCCCTCTGGTCAAGAAGGCGAAGAGCAAGCCTGCTGATGATGATGGTGATGATAGTGAGGATGGTCCTCCAAAGAAGAAGCAGAAGAAAGTCAGAATTGTGGTGAAGCCTACTCGGGTGGAACCAGCTGCTGCAGAGGTCAGAAGGACTGAACCTCCTGCCAGAGTGACTCGATCATCAGCACATACAAGTAAGCCTGCACTTACCTCTGATGATGATTTGAATTTATTTGATGCACTCCCAATTTCTGCCTTACTCCAACACTCTTCAAATCCCCTCACTCCTATTCATGAATCCCAGCCAGCCGCACAAACCACCACTCCACCACATTCCCCAAGATCTTCATTCTTTCAACCTTCTCCTACTGAAGCACCACTCTGGAATTTGCTTCAGAACCAACCCTCTAGGTCAGAAGATCCAACCTCTCTCCTTACCATTCCATACGACCCATTAACTTCTGAACCCATCATCCCCAACCAACCAGAACCCAAACCAACAGAACCACAACCCAGAACGTCTGATCACTCTGCTCCCAGAGCATCAGCACGTCCTGCTGTCAGAACCACGGATACAGACTCTTCATCAGCCTTCACACCTGTATCCTTCCCCATCAATGTCTTTGACTCTCCTCCCTCCAATACCTCTGAATCACTTAGAAAATTCATGGAGGTTAGGAAAGAGAAGGTATCTGCCTTGGAAGAATATTACCTTACCTGTCCAATCCCTAGGCAATATCCTGGCCCTAGACCTGAACGTCTAGTTGACCCAGATGAACCTATCTTGGCCAATCCTATCCAAGAGGCAGACCCCTTAGTCCAACAGGCTCACCCTGTCCCTGACCAACAAGAGCCAATTCAACCAGACCCTGAACCTGAACAATCAGTATCTAACCAATCCTCGGTTAGATCACCTCACCCTCTGGTTGAAACTTCAGACCCTCACCGTGGAACCTCTGAACCCAATGCTCCCATAATTAACATTGGTTCTCCACAAGGTGCCTCTGAAGCTCATAGCAGCAATCACCCAGCCTCTCCTGCACCCAACCTCTCCATCATTCCCTATACTCACCTTCAACCCACATCTCTCTCTGAGTGCATCAATATTTTCAATCATGAAGCCTCCTTGAGGCTCCGCAATGTGCACGGTCAGACTGACCTCAGTGAGAATGCTGAAAATGTGGCTGATGAGTGGAACAATTTGAGCACTTGGCTGGTGGCTCAGTTTCCCGTTATGCTGCAGTTCCTGCATGCAGAGGGAAGTCAGAGCATTGAGGCTGCAAAGCAAAGGTTTGCTAGGAGGGTGGCTCTTCATGAACTCGAACAGAGAACCAAGCTTCTTGAAGCCATTGAAGAAGCCAAGAGACAGAAAGAACAAGAAGAAGAAGCTGCCCGTCAAGCAGCAGCTCAGGCTGAACAAGCCAGACTTGAGGCAGAACGTCTTGAAGCTGAAGCTGAGGCAGAGCGACTTGCACCAGTTCTGTTTACTCCTGCTGCTTCTGCTTCCATTCCAGAACCTCAAGCTGCTCAGAACGTTCCTTCCAGCTCTACTCCGACAAGCTCATCCAGACTCGACATCATGGAACAACGTCTTGACACTCATGAATCCATGCTGATTGAGATGAAGCACATGATGATGGAACTTCTGCGCCGTACTGACAAATCTTAGTTTTTAGGATCTCTTCTTTTTCTTCCTTTTCCTTTTTATCTAACGTTGTTTTATTTAAACTCTGCTTATTTACTTACTTTAATTTGTTCATTTGTGATTCTATATGCATATATCTATATATATTTGTGGCACATATGTTTGCAAAACCTGTTTTATTCATAATTGTTCTATGTTTACATCATAATTCTTTCCATCATACATTATTCCCTATATCTAGAATGGAGGATCCTTCCTCATTCTTCTGCATTCTTGGCGCTGCTCCACTCTTTCCTTCTCCAGACGATCCAATGCATACTCTATGTTGCCAAGTTTGATGCTCAGATCATCTTTTTCTAGACTATCTTCTGTCGTCTTGAGTCTCTTTTCCACAGTCTCCTTCTCTTCCAGCAGATTCAGCTCCCGCTGGCAAAGCTCCTGAATCTCTTCCACGAAGCAGAGGAACTCCTTCAGATCTTTCTCCATCTCTGGACCAAGATCTTCTTCAAGCAGTGTCTTCGTCAGCTCTTGTATGGTCTTTGTACCATCGGGATGCCTAATATTGAGGAACATATCTTCCTCAAACGCCTTCCTTCTGAGCTCTTCCAATGCCATTCTGTATGATGCCATTTTTTTTCTGAATATTTTTCGAGGTGTGAAGCTTACCTTTCTCTCCAACGTTTTTATAGGCTTCACTTTCTCTTTGAAAGTTAATGCTTTTACAGTTTCTCGAGGTTAAGTACTTGGTAACTGACCCTTCTATTTCCTCACTTGACCGGTGGTAAACGTTCATCCCTTGCATTAACTCTTCTATTTATTATCGCCTCACTCTGATTCTTACATCGTCTTCATTTTCTTTCAACTTAGACCTTCTCTAAGGGGGAGTACCTTGTACTTCAAGCTAAGTTTTTCACACCCCAAGCTTTTTGCTTATGACAAAAAGGGGGAGTAAACCCAGTTTTTGATGTGTAAGATGTGTTAGTGTGACTTATTTTTCTTTTGGAGATTTTAAGAGTTCCACCTTCATGACCATAGATGTGTCACTGGGCAAATACAAGGAATACATTTCACTTCTTCTGAAGTGATTCTAAGTTGACTCTGATACCCAAGACTCTGATACCTTGTCCATGACTCTGATCACTTATGCGCTCTGATTATTCGTTCTTCATCTATGTCATAAGCTTTTCACTCTAAACTCTTATATGATTTAGCTCAGAATCTAGACTTTACTAACGTTTTCATCAAGTATTAGATTCAGGGGGAGCTAAGCTCAGAATCAAGCAGTGACTTGAATTCAGAATGAGCAAGATAAACTATTCACATCAGGATAAGTCTTATTCTATATCTCTAAACTCTGAGTGAATTCAGTTTAATGTTTAAGAATTGTTCATCAAAAATCTTAGTTTTGTCATCATCAAAAAGGGGGAGATTGTAAGATCAAGTTTTGATCTAGTAGTACAACTCTATGTTTTGATGATTACAAGTTAACCTTTTGATATGAACAATTGTGGTACTCTAACGTGTTTTTCTGAGTGTGCTATTTACAGGCTCTGACCCTGACTCAATTTCACACAAATCAGAAGCACTGTGTATAAAGGGTAACCCAAGCAACGCTTTCGCATTCACCATGTTCAGTATGAACAGTGGAAAAGCTTCAGAAGATCTGAAGCTATACAAACTCTGATGAGGACTCAGTCGCTAGAAGCTCTGATGATCCAGAAGTTCTGACAACCAAGAAACACTGAAGGTTCAGATGTTCCGATGGTGTAGAAGACTCTGAAGATCCAGAAGCTGAATAGTGGAAACTCTGAAGTCCAGAAGCAAGAAACTCTGAAGGCCATGTTCTTCCCTCTGAGTTCAGAATCAGAAGATACAATGGTCAGAGGATCTGTGCTTTCCCTCTGACTCTGATCAACCGGCTTCACAAGTTCCAATACGAAGCATTCCTCTGATCAGAAGTCTCCTAGGTTAAAAGGTCAAGTCGCTATCCAAGTACAAAAGCAAGTGTACCTTCCTGACGACCTACCTAACGTTCTCAGCCACAGCAGAAGCTGGATTTTCCAGAACTGCCCTCCAACGGTAGCATTTCCATGCAACGCTCAACCCTAATCCTTGGAGTATATATAGAGGCTGAAGATTGAAAGAAGCGGCTAGAATAAAAGAAGAGAAGTGAATACAAGAAGCAACACACGCGCAAGATATTCAAAATATTCTAAGCTTTCTTTCATCTTGTAATTTATTTTAGTTTACACTCAGCTTATTCAGAAGCAAACCCTTGTAAACACCAACCTCAAACAGTTGTTTGATTTTTCCTTTAGGAGATCAAGGTTGATCGGATCCTAGAGAAGACTAAGAGAGTGAATCTTAGTGTGAGCTAAGTCAGTGTAATTGTTAGTCACTTGTAGGTTTCAAGTGCAGTTGTAACTCTTACCTGATTAGTGGATTGCCTTCATTCTAAGAAGGAAGAAATCACCTTAACGGGTGGACTGGAGTAGCTTGAGTGATTTATCAAGTGAACCAGGATAAAATCCTTGTGTGCTTTTCTATCTCTATCTGTTGCACCTAGTTCTCGAAAAGATTTGTTAAAATCTTTAAGGTGGTAGTTTTGTACTGAAAACGTTATTCAAACCCCCCTTTCTACCGTTTTTCATACCTTCAAGTGAATCTGCACATGATCCTCGGGAAATCAATAAATAAGAAGATTCCAGCTTCCATAAATAGCTCCAAATCAAACCCCCTTGAACCGAGTTTGATTACACAAAGAATATTCCTTGACGGCGCACAGATGCTTCCAATAATAACCTAACTTGATTACAAAGTAATCAACTTAAGGCTTCACAACTAATCAGCCAAGTTACAGAGCGTTTCCCAGGGACACATGCCATAGCACTATGTTACAACAACTTGTCCGACATCTTGGCACACAAACATACTTAGCTAAAATGCAGACAATCAAGCAAAGGAACAACAATCTCCCCCTTTGTCAAATTTTAGCTAGTATAATCCACTACCATAAAGCTCTTCAAAAAAAAAAAGTTGCAGCTTGAAACATCATATCAGAGCAAACAGGATATATCAAGGTAGCCTTCACACCTTCCATCAACATTAGCTATTATCAGTAGCTATAATCACTGAGTAGTGCAGTGTAAAAAAGAGAATCAGAGTTCAGTACAGCAGACAATCACAATCTATCACAACACTTCCTTCAAAGTAGGCACACTAAGCACACAACATGAACTACTGCTACTGCTATCACATCACAACTGCTACTTCTACTACTTCTACTCCCCCTTATTAGCAAAATTTGACAAAGCCTCATTGGTGATCAATAAGGAATTATCATACTAATTCATAGTAGCCATTGTAGAGAAGCAAAGTGCACAGATCCACATTCAGACTTATTACAAACCAGGAGCAAATAGAGAAGTCATAGAGCCACAAAAGGCTTCATCAAATACATGCAAAAGAAAACAAAACACATTAAAGAGATGTGCTGCGAGTGGCAGAACTGGTTGAGCCAGTTACACCCTCTACATCCTCATTTTCAATTCTATTCTCCTCTTCTTCCTCTTCAGCAGCCTCATCAGTCTCTGCTTGTTCTTCAGCATCAGAATCCTCGTGTTCCTCTTCAATTTCATCAGCAACATCCTCAGTACCTCGATCAACCTCTTCTTCCTCAACAGCAGTAGGAACATCTATCATAGCCTTGATGAGCTTGTCCACATTCAGCTTCCTAATCTTGCAAACCTGAATGGTGTCACCCAAGGACTTGGAGACAGCCCTCAACTCAGCCAAGATATCATCTTTACTTGAACTAACTGCCTGAGTGCCACTGGCACTGGCAGAACCCTTTGCTGCAGACAACACAATGTCTGGAACATGTGTCCCAGCAAACAAGCGATAATCAAACTTGAGAGGCATATGTTTCTTACCTTGAGGTTCATCAGCCTTCACAACATTAGGATGTTGTTGTACAATTATCTCAGACAAGAGGCAGGGAAACAAAATAGGTAATCTTACTGCATAGGAGCCTGCATGTTTCAGAGTCTGATAAAAAACAAGTTTACCAAAATCAAACTCACCACCAATTCCAATCAAATAAATCATCTTGGCAAGGGGAGCAGTTACACCAGACAAGTAATTTGTAGCCATCCAATTTGCACAACCAATCTTGAATAGCACATCATACTTGGTAGTTAACTTCCCAGATGGAAGTAATCATTTCTTTGGCCATTTCCTGACCAGCTTTCCAGTTAGAGTCTTAGCAACCCAATTTAAATCAGGCTCTTCATCAGCCATAGCAACAGGGCTCCTGCCCAAAAACTCATTGACCACTTTAGGAGAAAAATTGATACACTTTCCTCTGACATAGACTTTCCTATACTTAATTAGTGCTGCTCTCATCATCACAGTCAGTAGGGATGTTCACAATGAACTCCCTGACCAATTGAGCAAAGCACCGACCAATGTCCTTAACAGTCTTCATCAAACCAGCAGCAACTAACAGATCCATAATCTCCTTGAGTTCCAAGGCATCTTCATGAAGTTCCTTTTCTATGGCTAGCCTTCTCTGAACAACAAACTTCCAACATTGTGCAGAACTGGCAAAGTGGAAAGACACATTATCAATGAGTGCATCTGGAACGTTCAAGGGAATTCTCTTCCCCTTGATCCTTTTCATGGCAGTGGTGGAGATGTCAGGGACATCAGGCTCGACATCTGGTTCAGAGTCAGTTTCAGAAAGATGTTTCCTCTTCCTTCAAGTAGAGGCAACAATATTCTCCTCTTTCTTTTCTTTCTTTTTCTTCTTCTCAGGAACAAAGACTTGAGATGCTTTTGGAGTTTTGGGGGTCTAAGCACCAGAACCCTTTTTCTTCTTTGCCTTCTCAACATTGCTTGCAGAAACTGTGGCCTTCTTGCTAGCAGAGGCAGTGGCCTTCTTGATCACTTCTTCATTATTAGATTCCTCTTCTTCAGAGGCAATCAACACTTGTTCCTTACCCTTTCCACAAACCACGCGGGAATAACAAAATCGCAATACCTTGAAATTAAACATTCGAAATATAATGTGAAACCATAAGTCTAAAACCATTGTAAAGGTACATCAAAATTCTTCACTTATTCAAAACTAAAAGAAATAAAAGTAAGTTTAGCACCCCCCCCAAGCGGAACTCTCCCCCACACATACAGAGTCACTCAACCCCAAATCCTAACTAAGGTACTTGTCGCCTAAGCAGTTCTCCCACACGTACTTTGAGCAGAAGATCCCTCGCGTACATACGTAACATTGCCTTCACTCGCTTGTCATCACGAACCATGGGTCATATCTCCTCCTCCGTTACCTCAGTCTCGCCTCATGGAAAGTTAAAAGTCATCTCTGGGTTCTCTTTCCAATGGTGCTAACACACTGACAGCAAATAGCACACGGAGAGGGTCACTTCTGACTCTCACACAATTTCACACAATAACGCATAGAAGCATAAAGCATATTCATCACATCACAAGTCTTCAGTTTAAGTTAGTCCTTTAACCTAAAGGCTCAGTTAGTCTAAACATGTCTCACATCACACAACCACCTTTCCATCTTGGATCCAGTCTCGAACATCCGCAAATGAACAATCACATGGGAACACACAGTTGACCCATAATCCAGATTCTCCAAAACTATTTCCCCCATCGCGGTGCAGAACAATATTTCCCATAAATCATATCACACTACTTGCAAGCGATTAATCACATCCTAATCTCATATCACTAAGTTAAGCAACAATAATCACGATCTCATAAGCATCGTGCAAGAATCGTATCATACAAGTCTCATAGAGAATAGGATTTCACTTTTCACATGTCATCATGCTAATCAACAATCACTTAAGCATATATTTCTTAAGAAAGTAGGGTTTCGTGATTCTAGCATCATGATGATCACCAAACCATTGAGCATTCAAAGACATAAAAGTTTTCAAGAAAATTTGGGTTTGGGTGTCACCATCATGCTTTTCTTCACAAAACTCCCACATCAAGCATAGATCAAGTCACGCATACACCACACATCATAGCATCATGTCACATCATTTACACATATCATGTGCTTAATGAAAGAAATCATAAAACATGGCAACGCACACCTCACTTCATAAAACATGCTTCATAGAAGAAATCATAAAACATGGTAACACTCATAACACTTTATCAACATATTTCGTAGAAGAAATCATTAAATAAGGTAACCCTCATATCACTTCATTCAATCAACAAGAAAGCATATTATCACACATAGTCACATATTCTCATGCATAAGAAGGAAATAAGAACCTATTCCTAAGAAGTGTTGCCCTCACCTTAGCCTTATTCGAAAGATAAAAGAAAATAGTTGATGGTTCTGGTCTCTTAGTGTCACGAATCCTTCTATCTAGAACTTGATGAGTCACGAATCTCTTCTCCTTCTTAATCCTTAGTCACACACACTTTTTCTCTCTAAGCTCTTGGTGTTTAAAATCCTTATTTTGGTGAATGGTGAGAATGGTAACTTAGGTTTTTGCCTCTCTTGAGTTATCTATTTATACTAAACCACCAACTCTTCACAAAAGATCAAAACTTAACCTAATAGCCCCCCCCTGGCCGTCCAACATGCCCTAGTAAGATAGGTTTTTCAAACATTTTCCTTATCTAATCACATCTTATTAGTTTTAAACCATATCTCCTTCATCTCTCTTCAAAATAAATCACTTTGAATAAAACTATAGCAAATCCTTTATCAGAGAATCAAATATTTTCATCAAGGTTTTCAAAACAACCCCAAACCTTTAAAATTTAAAGATAAAATTTGGAATAAAACAAACCCTGCAGCAAATCGTGAAAAACAGGACAGCTTGACCTCTGCTCACTAAAACGTGAATAACTCGAGCTACTTAGGTCGGAAAAAAAAGGGTGAGTGAAATATGAATGTATATTTAGTACAATAAAATTTAGATCCTTTTTAATAAAATGGTATGTTAATAAAGAGAAAGATATAATATTAATTTTGAAAAGATTTTCCATTTTCTCCTCTAAATATTCATATAAGTCTCTACATATTTTATTTTCACCTGTAGAGATTACTTATACTCGTATTCTCTTGCCTTCCTTCCTCTCTCTTTCTGATTAGGATCCATCTCATTTCCCTATATCAGAAATCTGAACCATTTAATTTGTATCTAACAATCAACAAAATATTAAGAACTTGAATAAAGGGCTTGGATCACGAGGTAGAGTTTATGTCATGAAATTTTTAGATCGTTGGATATAAAATTAAAGGCTAAGATCTTAGATGTAGATGGATTGACAAAGTTTGCGATGGAGAGGATACAAGTTTGTCTCTCTCTCTCTCTGTATTAGTTATAGTTTGATGATGACAAAATTAAAGGCTAAGATTTTATGAGAGTTATGCATCTCTTTCATTTCCCTTCTAATTGCAAAAATTAAATTCTACGCCTTCATATTTGTCATAGTCTTCTGGTGCAGGTACCTTTATTTAAACATTTTTACACGCATATGATTTAATAATAAACCTGTTTGTTTTTCTCTTATTTGTTTAGAAATGGCTCCTCCTCAAACAATCTAGCAATCTACAAGACATCAGAACTGGAATAATTAATGGTCTTGGACCACGAGATACAGTTTAAGAAATGAACTATTTAGATCGTTGGATGTAAAATTAATGGCTTAGAATTTGAAGGAGATGGATTGACAAAGATTTCGATGAAGAGGATACGAATTCCCCACCATCTCTCTCTCTCTCTCTCTCTCTCTGCATTAGTTGTAGCTTGTCTGTTTGTGTTGACTTGATGTTATCCGAACTCCCCTTCAACATAAAGGTGCACCAACTTACATCTCTTAAAGCTATATTTCGCCAGATGAAACAACACTCCATAACTTCTTCATTTTCTGAGAGCTTGACATCTTTCTCATTTAACTTCTTCTAATTGCAAAAATTAAATCATACAGCTTCAAATCTTTCAGAGTTTTCTTGTGCAGGTATCTTTATTTTAACTTCTTTACTCCCTTAGTTTATTAAAATATTTTTCTTGGACATAGATTGTGATGGAGAGGATACAACCTTCTTCCCCCTTCTCTTTCTTTTTCTGTACTAGTTATTGTTTGTTTTTTTTTTGTACTTCATGCTCTCCCATCTCCCCTTCATTAGCATAAAAGTACAAGGACATACATTTTATAAAGCTATCTTTCTCCTAGTAAAAAACACTCCATGACTTCTTCATTTTGTGATAGTTCAACATCTCTCTCATTTTCCTTCTTCTAATTGAAAATACTAAATTCTACGCCTTCACATATTTTAGAGGCTTATGCTGCATGTACCTTTATTTAAACAAACACACCTGATTGTTTTTCTCCTATTGTTCAGAAATGGCTCGCCTAGAAAAAGAGATTTTCCGAGAGTTGGAGAAAGTTGTCGGTGGGATAGAATCATCATCCCGACAAGAAAACCGAGATGGTTCCAATGGCGATATCCTTGAATCCCTTTCTCCTCCAGTGGGTCCTAACAAAAAGGTTTGCCCTCATTGCCAACGTGAATTCAAAAACACATTTGCTCTTGGAGGCCACATCCGGATCCATAAAACAAAGATTAAATTCACGCACGAGAAGTGCAGCAGAAGAAAAAGGCAAGATCTTCTCCATGGTTTCACACCCATTAAGTAGAGACAATGTAGAAGAGATGAGCAACAACAACCTCCAGAGGTGATTATTTTATCTGATTCTTCATCTGAGCTAGGTTATGATGCTGATGTCGAGGATGAGTATGATAGCCATGGTATAATGGAGTGGTTAAGAGGTTATGACATAAATTTTAGTGCACACAATATTGAAAGGACTGGAAAAATGTATATGTGCACTCCTTGTCAGGTGTCCATGCTTACCTTTCGTGATGTGCTCATTCATACTAATGCTAGAGAATTTCTTTAGAGGCTGATCAGGTTACTGCTGTGGGGGGCGGAAATGCAGAATTTGGTGTTGAAGCCTAAAATGATGTTAATCTTTCTGTTGAAATTGAAGAAGATGAAATTGGAGAAAAATCATTCAAAAAAAATGTTGATGAAGCGACTATTGGGACTTGAAGCACAAAATCATTTGAAATTAAGCAACATCTTATCTGTATAATAAGCTATGTTTAAGTTAATTAGTTGTTGTAAACTTTTGTTTAACTATGTTGTTCTAAACTTAATGCTCTATCATCATGTTGTTTTTGTGACCGAGTTATATTTATGTTGTTAAATTTCTCATTCTATTGGAAAACATGACTATTTCGTTTCAGTCTTATGCTATGGATCTATTTCCATTCTCTTCTTTTCTTAAGAACTGAAAGTTGAAAAAAAAATACATTAAATGTTGTTTGAAAGCTTTATCTTTGCATTAATAATATCCTTTTTCCGATGCTGTTTTTCAGCATGATGTTCTCTTGTCGTTTTTTTGGTATTTATTATGAGAGATTAAATTTGCGATTTGAAGCTACTAAAGGGTGAAAACATTTAAAAATAAGAAAAAATAATGTAAACAATTTTTGGAAAATTTGTGTAGCTTTTAATTTATTTATGTGCTTAAACTTTATAAAAAAAATGTAGTTTTATTTGGTTAATATTGTCTGGGCTTGTGACATGGAGGGTCAAATCTACATTCAATTTTCATATTCAAGTCTTTAAAACCTGAATGTGATTATAACTTCACAAGTATAAGATTTTTAGGTCATTTTTATAGAAAACTTAATATTAGTAAATTGTATATCTTGGGGTTGTATCTTCCATTTATTATATGTAGGAGCTTCTTCTACTTAATTACTAGTATCACATATAAAAGATACAACTTACTATTTGATAGTTATATGGATATCCATCTTCTAAATTTCTGCTATAGATATGGTTTATTGGTATACATTTCTCATATTTAAAATTGGAATTTCATAAAGCGTAATTCTCATATTTTTCAAAAATACTATCATATACTATATACTATTTTCAAAACTAAAAAGTGGCAACTCCGACAAGTGTTACCCCCTCATTCTATGACTTTCTTCATACGTTTTTTCTCTCATACTATAATTAATAGGTAAATGATGTCATATTTATATTTTATGATTTTTTCGTAATTTAAATATTAAATAATGTCATATTTTTTAAAATAATTAATGTATTAATATTGCTTTTAATAGTTATTAATGACATTAGTATAATAAATAAAAGTCAATTATGACTTTTTTCGAAAATAACTATTGTATTAATTAATTTGACATTTAATGCTTTTTAATGATATTAGAATAATTAATAAAAGTCAACTATGACTTTTCTACCATTAATATGTATGTTGATTTTTTATTAATAATTATAGTTGTTTTTAAATAACAAAATAAAAAATTGAATGTAATATCGTACGTTCAAAATGACATCAAATGTGCTTTTTTTTATATGCAAATGTTAGTTGTTAGTAATGTTAGTAAATTATCTTCCTCAAGGTTCGAACCTTGTACCCTTCACCCTCTCAATCTCTTATGTCCCCAAACTCTTATCACTTGAGTTAACCTTCAGAACGACATCAAATATGTTATCAAAAAAATTGACGTCAAACAGTTTTAAAGGATTGATTTAGAAATTAACTCAATTATTGTTTTTTATGTTTTCGTATATACATCTGGAAGATTAAAATGGTTTTGGTATATTGATTCAAGGCATAAAAAATTAGAAAAAGAAAGGAATTAGAATGTAATTAGGCTCAGAAAAAAAAGTTAAATAGGTGATATACACATTTTAAAAAGAAAAACGAAAGAGAAAATAATAAAAAAGTCTGATGTATGCTGACAAAGTACTCTTATTTCATACGTGCATGGCGCGGGATCAATACTAGTTAATTTATAATTTGAGAAAAAAATGTTTCATAAATGAATTAAAGTATAGATCCGAGAAGTAGCATCCTGACAAGAGTCAATTTCAGTTACAATAGAGTCATTAAAACTAAACAAAGAAAAAATTAAGAAGATATTAATAATAATGGTGGTGTTGCAGCAAAACTCAAGTAGAGAACGATAGCTTCACACAGAAAAAAATACGAACTTTAAGTTCATATTTCTTAAATTTTAAGAACTACTTTGGTCAGAAAAAACCTATTTCAGCTGATTTTATAGCATAAACATTTATGTAAGTGTTTGAGATATGTTATGTAATTAAGTAGCTTATGGTAAGATATTCATATTTCATCAATAAATACACGCTTATATATATATATATAATTAATTTTGTCTTTACATCAATAAAATTTTCAAACTAGCAATTAATTTATGCGATGAGTATTTCTTGTTTAAGTTTTTAACTAAGCCGTTAACCCAAAAACATTCTTTATCCATTTACTTGTCCAAGCCTACTAGCATAATTCAAATTCTTATATCTTGAAATTAATCCATCAAGTTGATGATAAAATACATGAATGTTTCGGTGCTCATTATTCATTCACTACTAAAATATTGATTGATGGTTTTTTACCGACGAGCATAATCTGTCAATGATTTTGCCAAATGACAGTATTTTTTTTTGGTAAATAATAATTGACAATATAACTGTAAGTGCGCCTGGTTCTCCAAAACGTACAAAACAAAAAATTAATCAACAATCAAGATCTTCAGTAACATGTTTAATAATAACAACTTTAATTGGGTTAGCTCTTTGAGTATTTAGTTAAAAGTTTAATCTCGGGTATACTTACTTGTTTCTTGCCAATTCTATTCTCTTTCTATCTAATTTGTATTTGGGTTGCACCCTTCTACTTTTTTTTTGGTAAAACAAGGCTTAAAAAAAGAAAAGAAAACAAGACTACAACACTAGCGCCTCACGAACAAGGTGCCACAGTAGTCATCCGCCAACAAAGGAATGTCGGCCTGAGGAGGAGACTCCAAAAACTTCAGACGACAGAAACCACGCGCGCCCTCTTTCGCGAGCAAGTCTACAACATCGTTCTCTTCACGAAGGATGTGCTCCAAATAACAACCGCGTACATGTGAAAACGCCCACACCCTTGGTTAACCAAAGAAAGAGCAAGCTGGGAATCAGAAAACACAATCACCCTCCTAACAGCATGACCCCAACAAAGTCGCAGGCCAAGGAGAATCGCCAAGATTTCCTGCCTTGAGGATCTCCGGGAAGCCAACAAACGCTGAGAACCCAAAGTAGTGAAAGCACCACCGGCTTGTTGAATCACGCACGACCCCACCCGCTCCGGCACGATCCGGATTCCCGAAGGAAGACCCATCAACATAAAGTGCACACCAACCATCGGGAGGAGCACGCCAGGAAACCCAACGAAAATCAGTGGCCTAGCCTGGATAACCCCGAAGCACCTGCAAAATACTAGAGGCATGCTGCAGAACCAACTGCCAAGGCTCCAAGACATTGTTAAAAACGAAGTTGCACCGGCGATGCCAAACACATCACACATGGATAAGAAGAGAAGCAGCCTGCTCACTCTGGATTGAATCAACCCAATCCCGAAACGAAACGACATCAAAGAAACCAGGGCGAAGGGAGAGCGAAAGATTATGCCAAACCTGAACAACACGAGCACAATCGTGCAAGCAGTGGAGCGACGACTCCGGTAAGGAGTTGTAGAGCTGACAACGATCCGAGAGGGGGACCCCGCGATGAGCGAGCACAACAGAAACAGGAAGGGAAATGTGGAGAGCTTGCCACACAAACTCTTTAACGTTCTCCGGAACAACACCCTTCCAAAGTCCAAACCCAAGTCCAAGGCACCACCGAAGAAGGATCTGGCCGTCTAGCCTGAAGCCAAGAGTAGCACCGGGCCACCGTGACACACCATCCAGCGAATCGGTCCACACCATGAGATCATCCTGGGCAGGTCTAGTATGAACACAAAGAGCAAGCAAATGCTGGGCAACATCTGGAAGTAACGGAGTAGCAAGGTGACGAAAATCACAATCTCCATCATGGAAAACATCCTTCACCGTCAAAGAAGTATCTGAAACATGAACATAGGGAACCGACGAACACAACGAACCAGAACCAGCCTAGTGAGCATACAAAAAGAGATGTTCCCCTCACCAACTCTCCACGTAAAACCTTCATGGAGATGCGCTCTGGTTTTAATCAACGCATTCCACAACGCCAAGCTTCTCCTCACTGGAGCACGCATGAAATCACCATTAGTAGAGTAAGTAGTGATCAGCAACCTGACCCAAAGTTTATCCACAACGTTAATGAGATCCCAATCTAACTTCCCAAGCATAGTGACATTAGTAAGGCGAGATTGATGAACTCCCAAGCTACCATACGCTTGGACCTCGTGATTTTCTGCCAAGAGACCATGTGCATATCGCGTTGATCACCCCTGGTCCAGATAAAATTCCGAGCCAAACCATCCAACTGGTCACACACCGATTGGGGAAACCACAAGAGCTGCATGGGGTAAACGAGATGCTCACAGGTTTCTCATATATATAGAGAAGCAAACACCTTTGCTGACTCCCTCGCGAAGGCTGGGTGCAATAGGGTTAATACCCTCTGGTGGTGCTCTGATTCGCTGAGAGGCTAGGCTTGCAGGTTCATTTCTCCTTGGGTCGTCGGCGCTCTCGTCTCCTGTTGTTTCTAGTTTATGTTTCCCCATGTTTTGTCTCTTATTTCGTTTGTTGTTGCTCTTTGTTCTGTTTGTTTTGTTTCTTATCTTGTACTTTGGAGACCCTCTTTTGATTATATATATATATATATATTTGATTATATATATATATTCACCTTCTATTCTCAAAAAAAAATTCAACACCGCCTTAACCAGAGTGATCTTGCCCGCTTTATTCAACAGTTTTCCCTTCCAAGAAGCCAGCTTCCGAGCAACTCTGTCAACCACAAAATCAAAATCACCAGCTTTCTGCCTCCCCCTCAAAATAGCTGTCAGCTATTAGCTTTCAGCTAGTTTATCAGCTTTCAGCTAGCTTTTCAGCTATCAGCTAGCAGCTAGGCGTGCCAAACATAATAGAGCAGAAAGCAATGGAGCATAATGGAACGGTACACAATAAAATTCACTTGTCATTGTTGGGACATTTTATGACGGAGTGGAACAAATTTACCATTCTAATGTGTGATCACTAAGATAGCAACCTAAGATGGGGGGTGAATTAGGTTTGCACTAAAATTATCAAATTAAAACCATAAACTAAAAGTTTGAACTTAACGGAAGCGCAATCAAAGACCTTAGAATGAAATCAAGTATAACAACTAATTGAAATGCTGAAAAATAAAGAGATAAGGGATAAGAAGATCACAAACATGATGTATCCTGGTTCACCTTCACCAACCGAAGGCTACGTCCAGTCCCCCTTTCTGATTTGGGGATTTTTTCACTATGTAATGATGTCTAGTACAAGCCTCACACCTAGACTCTCAAGAACACCCTCAAGAAATCACACCACTTCCCTGATTACAAAGCAAACACCAAACCTATGGTGGACTCTGAATCACCCCGATTCAAAGGACCTTTTTCATTATCACCAAACCCTATGATGATCTTCACCAAACACTATGGTGGAACAAGAATCACTCTGATTCTAAGAGAAGAAGAAGAACTTTACAATGGCTTACGAAGCTACACCCAATGTAGAAGATAGAATCACTTTCAAGCACAATATCATCAAGGCTCTTAGTTTTCTGTTTTGTGAAAAATTGACAGCATTTGCCCTCTTTGTAAAAATATGAAAGTTGTTCTGAATTCAATACCTAAACATGGTATTTATAGAATGCAGAAGGATACCATGAAATAATACAATGGTTAAATGGTTCAAAGAAAACTGCCTGAATTTTTAAAAAACTCTCCGTTAAAAACATTTAACCATTTCAATGGTTCTCGTCATTGTATAGTCATGTCCCTGTGTGTATGCAATATTGCAGAGATTACAATGTTTAAACATTGCCATTAATTTTACAAAACCAATTTAAAGCTTCATGTTTCAAAATTTGAAAATTATGAATCCATTTACTGGTTCATCGACGAAGTTCGAACGGACAACATGTGAATAGTATATTCTTAAATCAATTCTCGCAAGAGCAGGAGACGTTAGTTTTAACATTTTCATTTCAAAAAAAAATTAAATTAATTTACCTGTGTTTGGCTTAAATTTTTTTTTTTAATAAACCAATTTACAACTTTCATGTTCATCACGTTAAGTTAAAATTCCATTTGAAACAAATAAAAAAAAACTTCTTACATTTTTTTTGTCTTTACACAGACATAATAAATTACTTTTGAATTTTAATCATTATTAAGTTTTAATGAGCCTTAAGTGATATTAAACTCAAGCATGAACTATCAAAGGTAAAGACCTACAATTAGAAATCCATAAAACTTCTCTATATAAACTTGAATCTTTGTGCTTTCCAAGCTTCATGGTCTTCAACCTTTTTCTTCTTTTTGATATTATTGTCTTCATCAAAACCTAGCCAAGGTCAAGGAGAGGCTCTTCTTCACATAATGTTTGGATAGTTAACATAATAAAATGAATTATAATTTCTTTATTCCTATTTTACGTACCTTATTATAAAACTATTGACGATGCTAAATTCAGTAAATTGTTTATTAATCACATCATTCTTGGAAGTCCGACCCACAATACTAACGTAAAACTTCAACTAACCCCTATTATCTAAATATGCACCCTCTATACTACGTTAAATAAAATTCATAAAATAAGATAGATAATAATTTACCAGTAAAAGTTTTCATCCTTCCATAACGTATCACTAGACCATAAATGATAAATAGTTGCAAAACCATTCTTAATAACAACAGTTTGTTTTTTTTGAAAAGATTAACAACAGTAATTGAAATTATGTTTGTCATTTTTTTAATAGGCAATGTCTATTTGTCATATTTGAATTTCGCTAATCTTGACCAACACTTATTGTAGGATTTTAAAACTGATTAATAAGAATCGCAACAACAATTCAATTGTTGACTGTCATTTGAGTATCCCCGCACAAAAACAGGATATGTTTAAGTAAGAAAATGGAAGTTTTTCAAGCAGTTACGACCAAATAAACCCAACATGAAGGGAGAAGAGTAGGTGAACATGGAGTAATGGAATTATGGAAGGAGTTACAAAGGGGTAAAATTGTATTTTACGAATTTTATAAAATGATTGGCTTTTGCTCCATTCCTTTCCACCCAAATTTGGGAAACAAATTTGAGGGGAAACAGTGGAATATGATGGAGCATGTTCAATTAATTACCATTGGGTTCCCTCTTATTTAAACAAAAAAACAATGGATCCTTCTTCCCCTCCCCTCCACTCCACTCCATCACCCTCCCCCAATCCAAACACAATCTTAGAGTTTAATTAATATACACAATTAGTACAAAAAAGTTTGCACCAATATTCAATCATTCAATGTCAAAGAGGGACGGTGGGCTTGGTTTTAGAGACTTTAAATCTTTTAACTCGGCCTTGGTAGCCAAGAATTGGTGGAGGCTTTACACCAATATGGATTCCCTGGTAGGGAAGATCTTCAAAGCAGTTTATTTCCCCGAGAAGGACATATGTGGTGCTACACGAGGGCATATGCCTTCATATGCTATTATGCTTGGACCAGTATTCATGGGGTGAGATGGATTTTTCAAAAGGGTTGAATGTGGAAGATTGGTAATGGGGAGTCATGCGTATCTAGGAGGATCTTTGGCTTCCCAATGGGGCTCCTCTGGTTTATAATCATGGGGTAGCTTCGGATTTAGGTATTACCCATGTAGCTCAATTGATTTCCTCCCTCCATAGGGGGGTGGAATCGCTCTTTGTTAGATATGTTATTTCCCCCGACAATGGTCGCTACTGTTTTGGCAATTCCTTTGCCCACTCTTAGAGGACCTAGTGTCTTATTCTGGCCTGAAGCTCATGATGGCCATTAGACTACAAAGTTGGGGTATCGTTTTGTCGTGAGTGTCAAAACGAGTGCAGCAGCGTCGTCCCCGACCTTGGTTCAGTTCGCGCCAGGTTTCTAGAAGGATTTATGGAGTTCGACAGCCTTACCCAGATGTAAGGAACTCACGTGGAGGTGCTGTAAAGGCTGAGCAACGATGAATGCAAGATTATTCAGGTGTGATGTGGTAGATTCTGCCTTATGCTCAATTTGTGAGAGTGATGGGGAGACTATTGAGCATATCTTTCTGCATTGTCCAATGACCCATCGAGCTTGGTTTGCTTTTGATTTGGGGTTACATATTTCAGATGATTCAAGCAACTCGGGAGCTTTTCTGCAACAGTTATGGAAAACTGCATATGCAGAGGTGAGAGGGAAGGTTTGCAGGTTTCTATATGTTATGTGGTATCTTCAGAATCGGTGGGTGTTCGATGGTGACCCATTCGCGTGTGAGAGGATCCTTAATCGAGTGTTGCACTTGGTTCCAATGGTTGTAGAACCTGTACAGAGCTACAACAACGAACGATTATGGATTCATCGTGGCAGCGACCAAGCCCAGGACTCTTCAAAATCAACTTTGATATGTCTTATGTCGGTGATGGGAGAGTTGGACTGGGCATGGTGGTCAGGAATGGTGATGGCGCAGTGATAGTAACAACAACGATGGATCAAGTCTGCGTGTAATTCATGGTTTTGGTTGAAGCGTGTAACACCCCGATTTCTCGAGTGTCACACAGTAACCAAGAATCACAATTTTCAAAAAGAATTTTTGTCGGTTTAATTCTTAGTCTTGAATTAGTGACAAACCATTTGTTTTGTGAAAACTCTTTAATCTTGCTTCCACAAACCACGCGGGAATAACAAAATCGCAATACCTTGAAATTAAACATTCGAAATATAATGTGAAACCATAAGTCTAAAACCATTGTAAAGGTACATCAAAATTCTTCACTTATTCAAAACTAAAAGAAATAAAAGTAAGTTTAGCACCCCCCCCAAGCGGAACTCTCCCCCACACATACAGAGTCACTCAACCCCAAATCCTAACTAAGTTACTTGTCGCCTAAGCAGTTCTCCCACACGTACTTTGAGCAGAAGATCCCTCGCGTACATACGTAACATTGCCTTCACTCGCTTGTCATCACGAACCATGGGTCATATCTCCTCCTCCGTTACCTCAGTCTCGCCTCATGGAAAGTTAAAAGTCATCTCTGGGTTATCTTTCCAATGGTTCTAACACACTGACAGCAAATAGCACACGGAGAGGGTCACTTCTGACTCTCACACAATTTCACACAATAACGCATAGAAGCATAAAGCATATTCATCACATCACAAGTCTTCAGTTTAAGTTAGTCCTTTAACCTAAAGGCTCAGTTAGTCTAAACATGTCTCACATCACACAACCACCTTTCCATCTTGGATCCAGTCTCGAACATCCGCAAATGAACAATCACATGGGAACACACAGTTGACCCATAATCCAGATTCTCCAAAACTATTTCCCCCATCGCGGTGCAGAACAATATTTCCCATAAATCATATCACACTACTTGCAAGCGATTAATCACATCCTAATCTCATATCACTAAGTTAAGCAACAATAATCACGATCTCATAAGCATCGTGCAAGAATCGTATCATACAAGTCTCATAGAGAATAGGATTTCACTTTTCACATGTCATCATGCTAATCAACAATCACTTAAGCATATATTTCTTAAGAAAGTAGGGTTTCGTGATTCTAGCATCATGATGATCACCAAACCATTGAGCATTCAAAGACATAAAAGTTTTCAAGAAAATTTGGGTTTGGGTGTCACCATCATGCTTTTCTTCACAAAACTCCCACATCAAGCATAGATCAAGTCACGCATACACCACACATCATAGCATCATGTCACATCATTTACACACATCATGTTCTTAATGAAAGAAATCATAAAACATGGCAACGCACACCTCACTTCATAAAACATGTTTCATAGAAGAAATCGTAAAACATGGTAACACTCATATCACTTTATCAACATATTTCGTGGAAGAAATCATTAAACAAGGTAACCCTCATATCACTTCATTCAATCAACAAGAAAGCATATAATCACACATAGTCACATATTCTCATGCATAAGAAGGAAATAAGAACCTATTCCTAAGAAGTGTTGCCCTCACCTTAGCCTTATTCGAAAGATAAAAGAAAATAGTTGATGGTTCTGGTCTCTTAGTGTCACGAATCCTTCTATCTAGAAATTTATGAGTCACGAATCTCTTCTCTTTCTTAATCCTTAGTCACACACACTTTTTCTCTCTAAGCTCTTGGTGTTTAAAATCCTTCTTTTGGTGAATGGTGAGAATGGTAACTTAGGTTTTTGCCTCTCTTGAGTTATCTATTTATACTAAACCACCAACTCTTCACAAAAGATCAAAAATTAACCTAATAGCCCCCCCTTGGCCGTCCAACATGCCCTAGTAAGATAGGTTTTTCAAACATTTTCCTTATCTAATCACATCTTATTAGTTTTAAACCATATCTCCTTCATCTCTCTTCAAAATAAATCACTTTGAATAAAACTATAGCAAATACTTTATTAGAGAATCAAATATTTTCATCAAGGTTTTCAAAACAACCCTAAACCTTTAAAATTTAAAGATAAAATTCAGAATAAAATAAACCCTGCAGCAAATCGTGAAAAACAGGACAGCTTGACCTCTGCTCACTAAAACGTGAATAACTCGAGCTACTTAGGTCGGAAAAAAAGGGTGAGTGAAATATGAATGTATATTTAGTACAATAAAATTTAGATCCTTTTTAATAAAATGGTATGTTAATAAAGAGAAAGATATAATATTAATTTTGAAAAGATTTTCCATTTTCTCCTCTAAATATTCATATAAGTATCTACATATTTTATTTTCACCTGTAGAGATTACTTATACTCGTATTCTCTTTCCTTCCTCCCTCTCTCTTTCTGATTAGGATCCATCTCATTTCCCTATATCAGAAATCTGAACCATTTAATTTATATCTAACAATCAACAAAATATTCAGAACTTGAATAAAGGGCTTGGATCACGAGGGAGAGTTTATGTCATGAAATTTTTAGATCGTTGGATATAAAATTAAAGGCTAAGATCTTAGATGTATATGGATTGACAAAGTTTGCGATGGAGAGGATACAAGTTTGTCTCTCTCTCTCTCTCTCTCTCTCTCTCTCTCTCTCTCTCTCTCTCTCTCTCTCTCTCTCTCTCTCTCTCTCTGTATTAGTTATAGTTTGTCTGTTTGTGTTGACTTTATGCTATCCCATCTCCCCGTCATCAGCAAAAAGGTGCACTGACATACATCATTTAAAACTATCTTTCGCCTGATGAAAAACACTTCATGACTTCTTCATTTTATGAGAGTTATGCATCTCTTTCATTTCCCTTCTAATTGCAAAAATTAAATTCTACGCCTTCATATTTGTCATAGTCTTCTGGTGCAGGTACCTTTATTTAAACATTTTTACGCGCATATGATTTAATAATAAACCTGTTTGTTTTTCTCTTATTTGTTTAGAAATGGCTCCTCCTCAAACAATCTAGCAATCTACAAGACATCAGAACTGGAATAATTAATGGTCTTGGACCACGAGATAGAGTTTAGGAAATGAACTATTTAGATCGTTGGATGTAAAATTAATGGCTTAGATATTAGAAGGAGATGGATTGACAAAGATTTCGATGAAGAGGATACGAATTCCCCACCATCTCTCTCTCTCTCTCTCTCTCTCTCTCTCTCTCTCTCTCTCTCTCTCTCTCTCTCTCTCTCTCTCTCTCTCTCTCTCTCTCTCTCTCTCTCTCTCTCTCTCTCTCTCTCTCTCTCTCTCTCTCCGCATTAGTTGTAGCTTGTCTGTTTGTGTTGACTTGATGTTATCCGAACTCCCCTTCAACATAAAGGTGCACCAACTTACATCTCTTAAAGCTATATTTCGCCAGATGAAAAAACACTCCATAACTTCTTCATTTTCTGAGAGCTTGACATTTTTCTCATTTAACTTCTTCTAATTGCAAAAATTAAATCATACAGCTTCAAATCTTTCAGAGTTTTCTTGTGCAGGTATCTTTATTTTAACTTCTTTACTCCCTTAGTTTATTAAAATATTTTTCTTGGACATAGATTGTGATGGAGAGGATACAACCTTCTTCCCCCTTCTCTTTCTTTTTCTGTACTAGTTATTGTTTGTTTTTTTTTTGTACTTCATGCTCTCCCATCTCCCCTTCATTAGCATAAAAGTACAAGGACATACATTTTATAAAGCTATCTTTCTCCTAGTAAAAAACACTCCATGACTTCTTCATTTTCAGATAGTTCAACATCTCTCTCATTTTCGTTCTTCTAATTGCAAATACTAAATTCTACGCCTTCACATATTTTAGAGGCTTATGCTGCCTGTACCTTTATTTAAACAAACACACCTGATTGTTTTTCTCCTATTGTTCAGAAATGGCTCGCCCAGGAAAAGAGATTTTCCGAGAGCTGGAGAAAGTTGTCGGTGGGATAGAATCATCATCCCGACAAGAAAACCGAGATGGATCCAATGGAGATGGCCTTGAATCCCTTCCTCCTCTAGTGGGTCCTAACAAAAAGGTTTGCCCTCATTGCCAACGTGAATTCAAAAACACATTTGCTCTTGGAGGCCACATTCGGATCCATAAAACAAAGATTAAATTCACGCACGAGAAGTGCAGCAGAAGAAAAAGGCAAGATCTTCTCCATGGTTTCACACCCATTAAGACGAGACAATGTAGAAGAGATGAGCAACAACAACCTCCAGAGGTAATTATTTTATCTGATTCTTCATCTGAGCTAGGTTATGATGCTGATGTCGAGGATGAGTATGATAGCCATAGTATAATGGAGAGGTTAAGAGGTTAAAAGGTGCACACAAGATTGAAAGGACTGGAAAAATGTATATGTGCACTCCATGTCAGGTGTCCATGCTTACCTTTCGTGATGTGCTCATTCATACGAATGCTAGAGAATTTCTTTAGAGGCTGATCAGGTTACTGCTGTGGGGGTCGGAAATGCAGAATTTGGTGTTGAAGCCTATGATGATGTTAATCTTTCTGTTGAAATTGAAGAAGATGAAATTGGGGAAAAATCATTCAAAAAAAATGGTGATGAAGCGACTATTGGGGCTTGAAGCACAAAATCATTTGAAATTAAGCAACATCTTATCTGTATAATATGCTATGTTTAAGTTAATTAGTTGTTGTAAACTTTTATTTAACTATGTTGTTCTAAACTTAATGCTCTATCATCATGTTGATTTTGTGACCGAGTTATATTTATGTTGTTAAATTTCTCATTCTATTGGACAACATGACTATTTCGTTTCAGTCTTATGCTATGGATCTATTTCCATTCTCTTCCTTTCTTAAGAACTGAAAGTTGAAAAAAAAAACATTAAATTTTGTTTGAAAGCTTTATCTTTGCATTAATAATATCCTTTTTCCGATGCTGTTTTTCAGCATGATGTTCTCTTTTCGTTTTTTTGGTATTTATTATAAGAGATCAAATTTGGGATTTGAAGCTAATAAAGGGTGAAAACATTTAAAAATAAGAAAAAATCATGTAAATAATTTTTGGAAAATTTGTATAGCTTTTAATTTATTTATGTGCTTAAACTTTATAAAAAAAATGTAGTTTTATTTGGTTAATATTGTCTGGGCTTGTAACATGGAGGGTCAAATCTACATTCAATTTTCATATTCAAGTCTTTAAAACTTGAATGTGATTATAACTTCACAAGTATAAGATTTTTAGGTCATTTTTATAGAAAACTTATGTAATACCCCAATTTCGGTGGCGTCACTTTAGTAACCAAAAGAAACTTAATGCGGAAAAACGTGAATATTTTTTTTCGATAATGATAATATAAACAAGACTAAAATAAATAAACGCAAATGCGAGAGATAGCAGAACTAATACACAATATATACTACAGCCCCCGCTGTAAGTAGCTAGCCTCATCACGAGTAAACCTCCGGTGACGGGTAAAAAGAAGAGTAACGCCCGTAGGCAATATGTACAAACCGATATAAAGGTGAAGTGTCCGCAACACCATCCCTCAAAACTGAGAATAAGCTGACCCAATGGCCTGAAAATAAGACCTCCTAAGTCCAACCAACTCTCTGTGATTCCCGTAAAGAAACCACACAAGAAGCTATCGGTGGGAAACTACCCTGTCCCCAAAGAAACAAATGATGTTCAGAGCTAAGACTCTACTCCTACACTAATCCCATCTCGAGGAACTCACACCAGCACTAAAACCTAAATGCTAGCATGATCGTCGTCCGAATTCAAAATCCAGAACGACCTAGTCTATGTACACCATCCGTCCTCCTCTCGCTACCGCGATGCGCTCCTGTTCCAGCATCTCAACTCTAGTTCCCCCCGAAGGGTGAACCCTCATGAACCAGTCCGCCATGGACATCTGACAAAGGGCGTAGTCCGCCAAAGCACACACAGAAGACGCGAGGGTCAACTCCAAAGAATTATGTAAATAATACCACCAATAGATATAGATAAGAGAATAGCCACTTAGGCTTATAGCTAGGGATAACATCCTAGGGTTGTATATTTCACAATGAATATAAACGCAGTAATAACAGATAGCATACATCAAATAGGATTAACAATTATCAATCACACTCAACAACTAAGTCAGTATGCATGTTGCATGAAATGCAAATGACGGTTAACCCAGTTAACCAAATGCATTCCGGAAACGGATGGACATCAACGGATCAATCCTAGCAGCAGCAACGGTGGGACCATTTCCGCCCGCGTGCCTCTTACACCACACAAAGGTAGCCAGATCTGCTACTAAGAGTCGCCTAACAGCGCTCTTACGCGGAAATCCGGGTCTTATGACCATTTTGGAATCCACCGAGGTCCGGTATCACGCCGTGTAATAACCTCCTATGTATGCATGAGTGCAATGTGATTAGCCAAACAACGTCTCCGACCTCACTCGACACGTCGCCACGTGTTCTAGCTAACTTAATGTCTCTATAAAGAATACCCTAAGGTAAAAGTCGATTTCTGGGACAAAATACAATAATCATAAAATGAGTGCAACCACTCACGATAACTCTTCGAGTCATCAATGCTCTCACGAAGTCTCACGCTTCAGTGGAGTCTCACACATTCACAAAGTCTCACGCTTCAGTGAAGTTTTATGCTTTCACGGGGACTCACGCCCCAGTGAATTTACACACTTGCACGAAGTCTCACGCTTCAGTGAAGTTCCATGCTATTCACGAGGTCTCACGCCTCAGTGAAGATCCATGCTTTCCACAAGGTCTCACGCCTCAGTGGAGTATCCCGCATTCACAAGGTCTCACGCCTCAGTGAAGCTTCATGTTGTTCACGAGGTCTCACGCCTCAGTGAAGATCCATGCTTTCCACAAGGTCTCACGCCTCAGTGGAGTATCACGCATTCACAAGGTCTCACGCCTCAGTGAAGCTTCTCGGCACATCCCTTGGATGGCTAAACAAACTGCTCCCAGAGTGAATGAGTATCAACATACTCAGAACTCACAATCTTTCTCAACCCTTGGATCCGACGACACTTCTCGCTTTCCACAACTAAGATTCAATCCTCAACTTGCACTCGAGATTGTTATCATTATTTAAAGGTTTAGAGGTTGTTTAATGTCTTATGAATTTTCCTTATAAAATAATATCCTTTTAGTCTTATCGCAAATCTTATGAGTCTTCAACATCCACCAAAATCCCAATTAACTCCCCGAGAATGTCTCGATCCATCATAACCATAACAAGGCCCGAACTCCATTCGTCCCGTCAAACTTTCTCAAACTCTCAAAATAAAATCGGCATGACTTGCCCGTTATTCTCACTCCTCAGTACCACAGATATATGTGAAATAATATAGTTAAATAAGCGCAATCCAATAAGCATAAACAGCATATTCCAACACATCCTAAATTAACCATTTAGCACATAACATGTGAATCATTTAGCACACAATATCAAGGCATCATGAAATCAACAAGCTTGGCCGAAGCCTCAGAAATCATTTCATACATTTAGCAATTAAGTGCATAACACATAAATCAAGTCGAATTCGTCGACACCTAAAACATTATCTAGTAATTCAGAGAGTAGCCCTCACCTTAGCCAATTTCCAGGGTTCTCTTCAAACGCTCCTTCACAATCAGCTCCTCAATCTTTCCTTCACAATCTCCCCCCTCGAATCCACAAAGTTCCTTGTTCTTCGGGAAATTCCTCAACGAACCTTTAGAGTAAAACCACAGAATTCTATCAAAATCTATCGAAAACTAAGCTATCAATACTCACTAAGGTTACACGAAGTAGTATGTACTCCAAGGTATGATAATCTAGCGCGAAAGGACAAGTTTTCGAAAAAGTAAATTTTCCTCCTCCCCCCTTATAGGGCTCGGCCACTTTTGGTAATTGTGGGGTTCGATTTTTCTTCGATCAAACTTGGTTCCTATGCTATCATTAGCCGTAACTAAGGGTATTCTAAACTCGGAAAAATTATCGGATCGAAAACTGTCGCAGGGGTATTTTGGTCAATATTTTTAGCTCAGAATTTCAAAACTGAAATCTCAAAATGCAAATTGGATGGGGACGTCACCAACGACGTTTAAGACAACTAATCCTACTAGCACTAAGCTAAGGCGATAGTTTTCAGCCCAAAGGTTGCGACTTTGCTTAAAAATGGGTATTTGATGCTAAAATTGATTCCGGCGGAATTTCGGCGACATAACGGAAAAACTAATCCGGCAGAAGTGCTCTTGGGCACGTAGGGAAGATGTTTAGACATAGAAATCAAGCTATTTGGACAATTTTCCAAAAACCTCAAAACTTTGAGCTCAGAAAAGTATAGAGAAAAGCTATAGAAAAAGCGATCAGAGGTAAGAATTACCGACTATACCTCGACACCTTGAAGTAGCAACTGATTAATCGACGATCAAGCAAGAAATGAACAAAATCTCTTCTCCTCCTCCTCCTAGCAAACTCGCGGCTTCAAGAGAGAAAATGGGTGAGTTTTTGTGTTTTGTGAGGTTTTTGTTTCAAGCTTCACATATTTATAGGGAATGAAATGGAAGATATTTATCAAGATTGGATAAGTATGAATAGATATTTATCAAGATTGGATAAGTATGAATAGATATTTATCAAGATTGGATAAGTATGAATAGATATTTTGAGAAGTTATTTTGTAAACTGGTACAGATTGGTTTAGATATCGGAGGATTTAGCTCATAGAGTTAAGATAAAAATATGAGAGTGATTTCCGATTCTTCCTACTGATTCCAACGTATTTTAGACACGATATTCTCCCCGCTGAATCTTCTAATTCTTCAAAGAAATATCGGTATGATTTTTTTGGTTTTCGAGGCTTGTTTTTAATGCTATATATAGAGGTTGGCAAAACGGGGGAAAATGAAAGTTTCGTGATTCCGATATTTCCGGCTTCATTCTCCATGAATTCTAAGATAGGTTTTGGCGACATAATACCAAAACTCAACAGAGGTTTCCTTGTATTTTAGGTGGCTAATGCAAAGTCGGTGTAAAAACTATTTTACCCGATAAGTTACTTTTTGCATCGAATGTCGGAATAGAAAACTTCCTTCTGAAGAAAGATTGAAATCATCAAGAGAAATGGGTGTACGCGTGTAGAATCTTCATTTGAAGCTCCGGATAGAAAAAGTCTTCATCGTCGGTTGATTCTAGGGTTTTGAAATACCAGGGTTTCAGTTTCGGCAAACTTCCAATGATTGGAATCGGACGTTCGTATATCCTAGAGTTTCGCCTCGAAACGATTGTGATATATGGAAAAAGAGAAGTTCTTACATTTCTCTGAAGATTTTTGGAATGAACTTTCATCGTGCCTATAAGTGAAAACTAGCTATATACTAGGGTTTCTGACCTAAGTTTAAGCGTGTAACGATCGTGCTATAACTTTTATCGACATTGGTACAATCCGTAGACTTTTCCTGAACTTTCTCCTTCATAAATTTATTTCATTTGGTAAACTCTAGTTCAGGTTTCCCTTCACGATACATCAACCCTAATCGTGAATAGGATTCTATTTACTTGGCATAAGCTTAAAAACTTGGGTCTTACAACTTAATCTTAGTAAATTGTATATCTTGGGGTTGTATCTTCCATTTATTATATGTAGGAGCTTCTTCTACTTAATTACTAGTATCACATATATAAGATACAACTTACTATTTGATAGGGATATGGATATCCATCTTCTAAATTTCTGCTATAGATATGGTTTATTGGTATACATTTCTCATATTTAAAATTGGAATTTCATAAACCGTAATTCTCATATTTTTCATTAATACTATCATATACTATATACTATTTTCAAAACTAAAAAGTGGAAACTCCGACAAGTGTTACCCCCTCATTCTATGACTTTCTTCATAAGTTTTTTCTCTCATACTATAATTAATAGGTAAATGATGTCATATTTATATTTTATGATTTTTTCGTAATTTAAATATTAAATAATGTCATATTTTTTAAAATAATTAATGTATTAATATTGCATTTAATAGTTATTAATGACATTAGTATAATAAATAAAAGTCAATTATGACTTTTTTCGAAAATAACTATTGTATTAATTAATTTGACAATTAATGCTTTTTAATGACATTAGAATAATTAATAAAAGTCAACTATGACTTTTCTACCATTAAGATGTATGTTGATTTTTTTTTTAATAATTATAGTTGTTTTTAAATAAAAAAATAAAAAATTGAATGTAATATCGTACGTTCAAAATGACATCAAATGTGTTTTTTTTATATGCAAATGTTAGTTGTTAGTAATGTTAGTAAATTATCTTCCTCAAGGTTCGAACCTTGTACCCTTCACCCTCTCAATCTCTTATGTCCCCAAACTCTTATCACTTGAGTTAACCTTCAGAACGACATCAAATATGTTATCAAAAAAATTGATGTCAAACAGTTTTAAATGATTGATTTGGAAATTAACTCAATTATTGTTTTTTATGTTTTTGTATATACATCTGGAAGATTAAAATGATTTTGATATATTGATTCAAGGCATAAAAAATTAGAAAAAGAAAGGAATTAGAATGTTATTAGGCTCAGAAAAAAAAAGTTAAATAGGTGATATACACATTTTAAAAAGAAAAACGAAAGAGAAAATAATAAAAAAGTCTGATGTATGCTGACAAAGTACTCTTATTTCATACGTGCATGGCGCGGGATCAATACTAGTTAATTTAAAATTTGAGAAAAAAATGTTTCATAAATGAATTAAAGTATAGATCCGAGAAGTCGCATCCTGACAAGAGTCAATTTCAGTTACAATAGAGTCATTAAAACTAAACAAAGAAAAAATTAAGAAGATATTAATAATAATGGTTGTGTTGCAGCTTCACACAGAAAAAATACGAACTTAAGTTCATATTTCTTAAATTTTAAGAACTACTTTGGTCAGAAAAAACCTATTTCAGCTGATTTTATAGCATAAACATTTATGTAAGTGTTTGAAATATGTTAGGTAATTAAGTAGCTTATGGTAAGATATTCATATTTCATCAATAAATACACGCTTATATATATAATTAATTTTGTCTTTACATCATTAAAATGTTCAAACTAGCTATTAATTTATGTGATGAGTATTTCTTGTTTAAGTTTTTAACTAAGTCGTTAACCCAAAAACATTCTTTATCCATTTACTTGTCCAAGCCTACTAGCATAATTCAAATTCTTATATCTTGAAATTAATCCATCAAGTTGATGATAAAATACATGAATGTTTCGGTGCTCATTATTCATTCACTACTAAAATATTGATTGATGGTTTTTTACCGACGAGCATAATCTGTCAATGATTTTGCCAACTGACAGTATTTTTTTTTTGGTAAATAATAATTGACAATATAACTGTAAGTGCGCTTGGTTGTACAAAACAAAAAATTAATCAACAATCAAGATCTGCGGTAACATGTTTAATAATAACAACTTTAATTGGGTTAGCTCTTTGAGTATTTAGTTAAAAGTTCAATCTCGGGTATACTTACTTGTTTCTTGCCAATTCTATTCTCTTTCTATCTAATTTGTATTTGGGTTGCACCCTTCTACTTTTTTTTGGTAAAACAAGGCTTAAAAAAAGCAAACAAAACAAGACTACAACACTAGCGCCTCACGAACAAGGTGCCACGATAGTCATCCGCCAACAAAGGAATGTCGGCTTGAGGAGGAGACTCCAAAAACTTCAGACGACAGAAACCACGCGCGCCCTCTTTCGCGAGCAAGTCTACAACATCGTTCTCTTCCCGAAGGATGTGCTCCAAATAACAACCGCGTACATGTGAAAACGCCCACACCCTTGGTTAACCAAAGAAAGAGCAAGCTGGGAATCAGAAAACACAATCACCCTCCTAACAGCATGACCCCAACAAAGTCGCAGGCCAAGGAGAATCGCCAAGATTTCCTGCCTTGAGGATCTCCGGGAAGCCAACAAACGCTGAGAACCCAAAGTAGTGAAAGCACCACCGGCTTGTTGAATCACGCACGACCCCACCCGCTCCGGCACGATCCGGATTCCCGAAGGAAGACCCATCAACATAAAGCGCACACCAACCATCGGGAGGAGCACGCCAGGAAACCCAACGAAAATCAGTGGCCTGGCCTGGATAACCCCGAAGCACCTGCAAAATACTAGAGGCATGCTGCAGAACCAACTGCCAAGGCTCCAAGACATTGTTAAAAACGAAGTTGCACCAACGACACCAAACACATCACACATGGATAAGAAGAGAAGCAGCCTGCTCACTCTGGATTGAATCAACCCAATCCCGAAACGAAACGACATCAAAGAAACCAGGGCGAAGGGAGAGCGAAAGATTATGCCAAACCTGAACAACACGAGCACAATCGTGCAAGCAGTGGAGCGACGACTCCGATAAGGAGTTGTAGAGCTGACAACGATCCGAGAGGGGGACCCCGCGATGAGCGAGCACAACAGAAACAGGAAGGGAAATGTGGAGAGCTTGCCACACAAACTCTTTAACGTTCTCCGGAACAACAACCTTCCAAAGTCCAAACCCAAGTCCAAGGCACCACCGAAGGAGGATCTGGCCCTCTAGCCTGAAGCCAAGAGTAGCACTGGGCCACCGTGACACACCATCCAGCGAATCGGTCCACACCATGAGATCATCCTGGGAAGGTCTAGTATGAACACAAAGAGCAAGCAAATGCTGGGCAATATCTGGAAGTAATGGAGTAGCAAGGTGACGAAAATCACAAGCTCCATCATGGAAAAAACCCTTCACCGTCAAAGAAGTATCCGAAACATGAACATAGGGAACTGACGAACACAACGGACCAGAACCAGCCTAGGGAGCATACAAAAAAGAGATGTTCCCCTCACCAACTCTCCACGTAAAACCTTCATGGAGATGCGCTCTAGTTTTAATCAACGCATTCCACAACGCCAAGCTTCTCCTCACTGGAGCACGCATGAAATCAACATTAGTAGAGTAAGTAGTGATCAGCAACCTGACCCAAAGTTTATCCACAACGTTAATGAGATCCCAAACTAACTTCCCAAGCATAGTTACATTAGTAAGGCGAGATTGATGAACTCCCAAGCTACCATACGCTTGGACCTCGTGATTTTCTGCCAAGAGACCATGTGCATATCGCATTGATCACCCCTGGTCCAGATAAAATTCCGAGTCAAACCATCCAACCGGTCACACACCGATTGGGGAAACCACAAGAGCTGCATGGGGTAAACGAGATGCTCACAGGTTTCTCATATCTAGAGAGAAGCAAACACCTCTGCTGAATCCCTCGCGAAGGTTGGGTGCAATAGGGTTAATACCCTCTGGTGGAGCTCTGATTCGCTAAGCGGCTAGGCTTGCAGGTTCATTTCTCCTTGGGTCGTCGGCGCTCTCGTCTCCTGCTATTTCTAGTTTATGTTTCCCCATGTTTTGTCTTGTATTTCGTTTGTTGTTGCTCTTTGTTCTGTTTGTTTTGTTTCTTATCTTGTACTTTGGAGACCCTCTTTTAATTATATATATATATATATATATATTCCCTTTTATTCTAAAAAAAAAACATTCAACAACGCCTTAACCAGAGTGATCTTGCCCGCTTTATTCAACAGCTTCCCATTCCAAGAAGCCAGCTTCCGAGCAACTCTGTCAACCACAAAATAGATGTCAGTTATTAGCTTTCAACAAGCTTTTCAGCTATCAGCTAGGCGTGCCAAACATAATAGAGCGGAATGCAATGGAGCATAATGGAACGGTACACAATAAAATTCACTTGTCATTGTTGGGACATTTTATGACGGAGTGGAACAAATTTACCACTCTAATGTGTGAACACTAAGATAGCAACCTAAGAGGGGGGGGGGGGTGAATTAGGTTTGCACTAAAATTATCAAATTAAAACCATAAACTAAAAGTTTGAACTTAACGGAAGCGCAATCAAAGACCTTAGAATGAAATCAAGTATAACAACTAATTGAAATGCTGAAAAATAAAGAGATAAGGGATAAGAAGATCACAAACACGATGTATCCTGGTTCACCTTCACCAACCGAAGGCTACGTCCAGTCCCCCTTTCTGATTTGGGGATTTTTCCACTATGTAATGATGTCTAGTACAAGCCTCACACCTAGACTCTCAAGAACACCCTCAAGAAAGCACACCACTTCCTTGATTACACAGCAAACACCAAACCTATGGTGGACTCTGAATCACCCTGATTCAAAGGACCTTTTTCGCTATCCCCAAACCCTATGATGATCTTCACCAAACACTATGGTGGAACAAGAATCACTCTGATTCTAAGAGAAGAAGAAGAACTTTACAATGGCTTACGAAGTTACACCTAATGTAGAAGATAGAATCACTTTCAAGCACAATATCATCAAGGCTCTTAGTTTTCTGTTTTGTGAAAAATTGACTGCATTTGCACTCTTTGTAAAAATATGAAAGTTGTTCTGAATTCAATACCTAAACATGGTATTTATAGAATGCAGAAGGATACCATGAAATAATACAATGGTTAAATGGTTCAAAGAAAACTGCCTGAATTTTTAAAAAACTTTCCGTTAAAAACATTTAACTATTTCAATGGTTCTCGTCATTGTATAGTCATGTCCCTGTGTGTATGCAACATTGCAGAGATTACAATGTTTAAACATTGCCATTAATTTTACAAAACCAATTTAAAGCTTCATGTTTCAAAATTTGAAAATTATGAATCCATTTACTGGTTCATCGACGAGGTTCGAACGGACAACATGTGAATAGTATATTCTTAAATCAATTCTCTCAAGAGTAGGAGACGTTAGTTTTAACATTTTCATTTCAAAAAAAATTAAATTAATTTACCTGTGTTTGGCTTAAATTTTTTTTTAATAAACCAATTTACAACTTTCATGTTCATCACGTTAAGTTAAAATTCCATTTGAAACAAAAAAAAAAAAAAACTTCTTACATTTTTTTTGTCTTTACACAGACATAATAAATTACTTTTGAATTTTAATCATTATTAAGTTTTAATGAGCCTTAAGTGATATTAAACTCAAGCATGAACTATCAAACGTAAAGACCTACAATTAGAAATCCATAAAACTTATCTATATAAACTTGAATCTTTGTACTTTCCAAGCTTCTTGGTCTTCAACCTTTTTCTTCTTTGTTGATATTATTGTCTTCATCAAAACCTAGCCAAGGTCAAGGAGAGGCTCTTCTTCACATAATGTTTGGATAGTTAACATAATAAAATGAATTATAATTTCTTTATTCCTATTTTACGTACCTTATTATAAAACTATTAATGATGCTAAATTCAGTAAATTGTTTATTAATCACATCATTCTTGGAAGTCCTACCCACAATACTAACGTAAAACTTCAACTAACCCCTATTATCTAAATATGCACCCTCTATACTACCTTAAATAAAATTCATAAAATAAGATGGATAAAAATTTACCAATAAAAGTTTCCATCCTTCCATAGCGTATCACTGGACCATAAATGATAAATAGTTGCAAAACCATTCCCAGTAACAAAAGTTTTTTTATTTTGAAAAGAGTAACAATAGTAATTGAAATTCTGTTTGTCATTTTTTTTATAGGCAATGTCTATTTGTCATATTTGATTTTCGCTAATCTTGACCAACACTTATTGTAGGATTTTTAAACTGATTAATAAGAATCGCAAAAACAATTCAGTTGTTGACTGTCATTTGAGTATCCCCGTACAAAAACAGGATATGTTTAAGCAAGAAAATGGAAGTTTTTCAAGCAGTTACGACCAAATAAACCCAACATGAAGGGAGAAGAGTAGGTGAACATGGAGTAATGGAATTATGGAAGGAGTTACAAAGGGGTAAAATAGTATTTTACTAATTTTATAAAATGATTAGCTTTTGCTCCATTCCTTTCCACCCAAATTTGGGGAAACAAATTTGAGGGGAAACAGTGGAATATGATGGAGCATGTTCAATTAATTACCATTGGGTTACCTCTTTTAAAAAAAAAAAAAACAATGGATCCTTCTTCCCTTCCCCTCCCCTCCACTCCACTCCACTCCATTCCATTACCCTCCCCCAATCCAAACACAATCTTAGAGTTTAATTAATATACATAATTAGTACAAAAAAGTTTGCACCAATATTCAATCATTCAATGTCAAAGAGGGACGGTGGGCTTGGTTTTAGAGACTTTAAATCTTTTAACTCGACCTTGGTAGCCAAGAATTGGTGGAGGCTTTACACCAATCTGGATTCTCTGGTAGGGAAGATCTTCAAAGCAGTTTATTTCCCAGAGAAGGACATATGCGGTGCTACACGAGGGCATATGCCTTCATATGCTATTATGCTTGGACCAGTATTCATGGGGTGAGTTGGATTTTTCAAAAGGGTGGAATGTGGAAGATTGGTAAGGGGGAGTCATGCGTATCTAGGAGGATCTTTAGCTTCCCAATGGGGCTCCTCTGGTTTATAATCATGGGGTAGCTTCGGATTTAGGTATTACCCATGTAGCTCAATTGATTTTCTCCCTCCATAGGGGGGTGGAATCGCTCTTTGCTAGATATGTTATTTCCCCCGACAATGGTCGCTACTATTTTGGCAATTCCTTTGCCCACTGTTAGAGGACTCGGTGTCTTATTCTGGCCTGAAGCTCATGATGGCCATTAGACTACAAAGTTGGGGTATCATTTTGTCCAGAGTGTCAAAACGAGTGCAGCAGCGTCGTCCCCGACCTTGGTTCAGTTTGCGCAGGTTTCTAGAAGGATTTATGGAGTTCGACAGCCTTACCCAGATGTAAGGAACTCACGTGGAGGTGTTGTAAAGGCTGGGCACCGATGAATGCAAGATTATTCAGGTGTGACGTGGTAGATTCTGCCTTATGCTCAATTTGTGAGAGTGATGAGGAGACTATTGAGCATATCTTTCTGCATTGTCCAATGACCCGTCGAGCTTGGTTTGCTTTTGATTTGGGGTTACATATTTCAGATGATTCAAGCAACTCGGGAGCTTTTCTGCAACAGTTATGGAAAACTGCATATGCAGATGTGAGAGGGAAGGTTTGCAGGTTTCTATATGTTATGTGGTATCTTCAGAATCGGTGGGTGTTCGATGGTGACCCATTCACGTGTGAGAGGATCCTTAATCGAGTGTTGCACTTGGTTCCAATGGTTGTAGAACCTGTACAGAGCTACAACAACGAACGATTATGGATTCGTTGTGACAGCGACGAAGCCCAGGACTCTTCCAAATCAACTTTGATATGTCTTATGTTGGTGATGGGAGAGCTGGACTAGGCATGGTGGTCAGGGATGGTGATGGCGCGGTGATAGTAACAACAACGATGGATCAGTTCTGCGTGCAATTCATGGTTTTGGTTGGAGCGTGTAACGCCCCGATTTTTTGAGTGTCACACAGTAACCAAGAATCACAATTTTCGCAAAGAATTTTCGTCGGTTTAATTCTTAGTCTTGTATTAGTGACAAACCATTCGTTTTACGAAAACTCTTTAATCTTGCTTCCGCAAACCACGCGGGAATAACAAAATCTCAATACCTTGAAATTAAACATTCGCGTACACATACAGAGTCACTCAACCCCAAATCCTAACTAAGGTACTTGTCGCCTAAGCAGTTCTCCCACGCGTACTTTGAGCAGAAGATCCCTCGCGTACATATGTAACTCTGCCTTCACTCGGTTGTCATCACGAACCATGGGTCGTATCTCCTCCTCCGCTACCTCAGTCTCGCCTCGTGGAAAGTTCGAAGTCATCTTCGGGTTATCCTTCAAATGGTGCTAACACAGTGACAACAAATAGCACACGGAGAGGGTCACTTCTTACTCTCACACAATTTCACACAAGAACGCATGGAAGCATAAAGCATATTCGTCACATCACAAGTCCTCCGTTTAAGTTAGTTCTTTAACCTAAAGGCTCAGTTAGTCTAAACGTGTCTCAAATCACACAACCACCTTTACATCTTGGATCCAGTCTCGAACATCCGCAGATCAATCACATGGGAACACACAGTTGACCCACAATCCAGATTTGTGAGACCCAAGATTTTAAGCTTAGAATAAATTAGTGAATTCCTTATTAACGAATAAGTTCGATGTATCGTGAAGGGAAACCTGAACAAGAGTTTATTGGATGAAATAAATTTATGAAGGAGAAGGTTCAGGAAAAGTTCAAGGATTGTATCAAAACCGATAAGAGTTATAGCACGATTAATATTCGCCTAAGCCTAGGTCAAAGACACTAGTAAATAGCTAATTTACACTTTAGGACGCGATGGAAACTAATTCCAAAAATCTTCAGAGAAATGTTAGAATTTCTCTTATTCGTCTATAAACAAGTATTTCGATGCGAATCCCTGGAATGTACGAACGTCAAATTCCAATTCTCGAAAGTTTGCCGAAACAGAATCCCTGATAGTTCAAAAACCCTAAAATCGACGGACGATAAAGACTTTTTCTATTCGGAGCTTCAAATAAAGATTTCATCCACGTAAGCCCACTCTAATCGACGTTCCAAATCTTTCTTCAGAAGGAAGTTTCTGCATCCGAGGTCAATATCATAAAGTGCATAAAGTGCATTTTTAATGCCGGTAAGCATTAAAAACAAGCCTCGAAAACCAAAAATCATACTGATATTTCTTTGAAGAATTAGAAGATTCAGCGGGAAGAATATCGTGTCTAAAATACGTTGGAATCAGTTGGAAAAATCGGAATTGCGAAATTTTCATTTTTCCGCATTTTCCATTTCCTATATATAGTATGAAAAATGAAAAAAAAAAACAAAAAAATCCCAAAACACACAGACACGGCCGAGAGCTCTTGGAGGAAAGGAGGAAGAGTGTTTTTTTTCCAATTCTTGACCGATCGTCGTTCCGTTCGTTGCTAATCGAAGACATCGAGGTATAGTTACTATCCCTCACTTCTGATCGTCAGATCTGTCGACTTTTTCTATGTTTTTCTGAGCTCAAAGTTTGGAGCTTTTTGTAAAACTGTCCAAATAACTTGATTTCAGTGTCTAAACTTATTGCCTACGTGCTCTAGAGCATGAATATCCGGTTGTTTTCTGTTGAATCTCGCCGAATTGCCGCCGAGTTTCAATTCTGCTCAAAAACCCATTTTTATGCTGAGGTTCCGCTTTTTGGATCAAAAACTCTCGACTGAGCTTAGCTTTAGTAGGATTAGTTGTTATAAATGTCGTTAGGATCGACCCCATCTAATTTGTTTTTCGAAATTCTGATTTTGAGTTTCCGAGCTAAAAATATTGACCAAAATACCCCTGCGACAGTTTTCGACCCGATAATTTTTCTAAGAGTTTCCCTGGCCTAGATATCGCCTAAGAATACCTAGGAATTGATTTAGATCGAAGAAAAAGTTCGAAAACCCTATTTTCCATAGTGGCCGAAACCTATTTGCTTGGGTACCGTGTCCAAAAATAATTTTTGAGTCTCTATGACCTGAGCCATTGCGTAGCTCTTTCAATTGTCGAAATTTTGGCGCTGGTTTTGTGTCATTCCGAGTTCTGTAGCTCGAGTTATGCACGTTTTAGCGAATAAAGTGTTTTTGTACAAAACTTGAATCGAGTCAAAACTCATCCATTCGGGGGAAGCCCTTCCATTCGTGCCTAAATGTTGTACTCTGAAGCTTCTTGAGCTTTGTCGACCATTAGTTAGGATTGTTTCGACTGTATCGACTTGTGTTGATTCATTATTGCTTTGTTTGCTCAAAGGTTCAATTGTGGAAACCTTGGGATTGACTGAGCAAGCTTGTGAGCGAGACCTGCACCGCGAGACTAGAACAACTCGAGGTTAGGGCAACTTACTTACTAGCTATTTGTATTGTAGGCGTCGATAACTTCGACTTGAGTATTGCTTGATATTGAATATTGCTTGGATATTGTTTATCGCTTTGAATTGGAAAATGTTTTCTGGAGGCTTCGGCCGGGTGAACTTATATGAGACGTGTGTCTCCGTTTTCTAAGAGGCTTCGGCCGTTTACTGGTTTCTGTCTTATCGCTTTCTAGTGGATATGACAAGGTTATGTTTACAGCACTGCCATATTGATTCATCGCTCGATAGAGCTTGATGTATTTGCGTTTATGATTAAATTGTGCTGACTATATTCGTGCATTTTGATGCCACTTTTGGAGTGTAGAATACACTTACCTTCGTCATGACAAGGACGGGTTTGTTTTGGGAACGTTTGTTAGGTCGGACCAAGGTTCGAACCTTCATTGTTCTAGGGGATCTAGTGTTTTCTCGGGGAGTTGTTTGGGTTTGATGGAAACTTTGAACTTATAGAGTTTTGGACTGAAAATAATCATAATCTGTTTTATGTAAATAAATCCATAATATATTTATTAAGAATATAATGTTTTTAATTAATGACGATGATTCAACGGAAAAGACTTAGGAATGAAAGTGAGTTGGAAAACGGGAATGGGTCGGTGATCCTAGCTTTGGGAACTTTATTTTGAAAGGTGTTGGAAATGAAAAACTGAACTTTGGAATTAACGACCTAATGGACTAATTCACGATGGAACATTTTACCTAATAAGAGAACTATTGTTTTAAGGGAACTCATTTTATGGGGAAGAATTTGAAGACGGGCTTTAGCCAAGGGTCTGGGCGTTAGTAAGGTACCTAGTAGAGTACACTTGGCACAACAGGTAGTGACGGTCAGCCGTGTAGAGTTGTATCGTGCCTGTTGATGTCTGGCGTAGCAAGCAGAATGGTTAAACCCGTGGGGTCACAACCGACTTGACTATAGCCTAGGTTTCTCGTTGTAGATGCCTTTGGTCAATGAACCAATTTTACCTGTGAGGACGAATCGTTGTTTAGCTAACCATATTGCACCCATGCATACACGCGATGAAGTGCCAAGTGGAGTACTTCGGTATAGCAGGAAGCAACGATCAGCCGTGTAGAGTTGAATCGGTCCTGACTATACCTGGCACAACAGGAGGTAACGATCATCCATGTAGAGTTGTATCGTGCCTGTTGATGTCCGGCATAGCAAGCAGAAATGGTCGAACCATGTAGAGTTGGATCGTCTTGACTATAGCCAAAGGTGATAAGCGACGCCCGAGCAGAAATGGTTAAACACGAGGCCAGTGTTACGACCGTCTCGAGGTGCCCAGCCTTTAAGTGGCAATACCATTGGTTTGTCCCGTCGCCAAGCAGAGTGACGTTATTCGGGTTTGTGTCAGCATATTCTGCATTGGCACACCATGCATCTTATTATGATTACCGTTGTATGACATATCATGCACTCTAACTATAATTGTTGAGACTTGATGATTTGATGTTGATAAACATCGTTATGTGTTTTGATGATTGAATTGTGTAAGAGATTTGATAACATGTCATGTATATACCTTAGGGTAGGCAACGCATAACTTATATGTATATATACAACATATATATACCCCCTTTATCGCATGTTGGTTGTATATCTATTGTATTCTGTAAGTTGACCCTAGCGCCTTGGCTTTGTTTGTATGTTTGTGTTTGGGCGGTCGGCCTGCTGCCAGGCGTCCGTCAGCCGATTCGTGATGACTCGTCACTCGAGGAGGACCAGGAGCGTAATGACTATTACTGAAGCTTTCGACGAGGACCCGGACTTCAGGCCTGATCGAGGAAGGGTCGATGAAAGTAGTGTGGGATATGGGTGGTTAGAGTCTTTGAGTTGGTTGTTAGAGTCATAGCTCTGATTGTCATTCCTTATTTTGGGGCAGGGCAGGTCCCCGACTATTAGCTTTTCGTGTGATTCCCTTCCATGAGGATCACAGGGAGTTTGTCGGACGTAGGAAGTCTTTTGAGGCCGTTTTGGGCCGACTTACTTTCGTTGGAGGACTGTATTCAGATACTTGACCTTTTGTTTTAGTTTGTACATAATTGCCCACGGGCACTACCTTTCCGTCACTGGAGGTCACTCGTGACGATGTTTTTAGTTGCAGCGAGGGCTGTGCTTGTATTGTATATTAATCGCTATTAATCGCGATTGGGTTGAGTCTTTATTTCGACAAGTCTTTTTATTTAAACAAAACGAAAAAAAATACCTGCTTTTCGGCTTTATTTTATTTTGAGTTACTAAAGTGACGCCACCGAAATCGGGGTGTTACATTGTGGTATCAGAGCTTGTCGAGTCTTTCGGGAGTCTTTGGGGAATAGGTCTTCTGTGCTAGGTTGTGTGACTCTGCAAAGAGAAAAAATTGATTGTCTGCCAAGCGATCTTCGCTTTAATTGATTGAAGTTGCTACCTAATCATATTGTATAGCTATGCATAATACTATCTTATGATTGGTACTGACTGTTTGCTAAACGAATACAGAACATGGTGAACGCGAACCAACTTGCTGAGATGGTGGCCACTTTGGTCCAAGCAATGACTGTACAAACGAATGACAATGCACATAGGCGTGCTGCTGAGGATGCACGTGAGCTACACCGGCTTCAGAGAGAAGCAGCCCTGGACCAGAACAGGGGATTGAATGATTTCAGAAGACAGAATCCACCCAAGTTCACGGGTGGGACCGACCCGGACGAGGCGGATCTCTGGATCCAAGAGATTGAGAAGATTTTTGAAGTACTACAGACTAGTGAAGGGGCCAAGGTGGGCCTGGCAACTCATCTACTGCTGGGCGATGCTGAGTACTGGTGGAGGGGCGCCAGAGGGATGATGGAGGCAAACCATGTTGAGGTGAACTGGAATTCTTTTCGTGCTGCTTTTCTGGAGAAGTATTTTCCTGATAGTGCTCGTGACGAGCGTGAGTCGCAGTTTCTGACTCTTCGCCAAGGGAGCATGACTATTCCGGAATATGCTGCTAAGTTGGAATCTTTGGCCAAACACTTCCGATTTTTCCGTGATCAGGTTGATGAACCTTATATGTGCAAGCGCTTTGTGAGGGGACTGAGAGCTGACATTGAGGACTCAGTGAGACCGTTGGGAATTATGCGGTTTCAAACTTTGGTGGAGAAGGCCACCGAGGTGGAGCTGATGAAAAATAGAAGGATGAATAGAGCAGGAATTGGGGGACCGATGAGGTCGAGCTCCCAAGACAACAAGGGAAAAGGAAAGTTACAGATGAAGAAGCCTTATCAGCGTCCTACGGGGGAAGGGTTTACCCCAGGACCGTACAGGCCTACGATTGCTGCTGCGGGAGGAGCAGGAAGCCAAGCTGGGAGCCGTGAGATGACATGTTTTAAATGCGGGGAGATTGGGCACTACTCCACGAAATGCCCGAAGGGGAAGCCGAGGTGTTTCAAGTGTGATCTACCAGGACATCTGGCCAACAACTGCAAGACACCCAAGGTTGAGCCATTTGTCAACACCATAAGGGGAAAGCGCCCTGCTGCTAGAGGAAGAGTTTATATCATGGATGGTGAAGGAGCTGAGGAGTTAACCAGAGGAGAGCGCAAGAACGATGGTAACCTTCTAACTATTCTTTCTCATTCTAGTACAACATGCTCTTCATTACTCTCGTAGAATGTGCAACACACCTAACTTACTTATACCGTTTAAGCTTTGACCTTATGGTTAATACACCTATTAAGACTTTATTTGACGGTTACTCGTGTTTAAACTATAGAAGTTACACGAGGTTTAGGATGACACGCTAAGCCTGGAAAGTAGTCTCGCACCGATGCGTTTATAAGGAAGCTAGAAGCTGAAGAATGAATCTTAGAGAAATTCCTTAGGGGCAGTATACGTGTTATGTTGAGGGTGTGTGGTTCCGTAGCGGAATCGTTAGGGACTTGATATCAGGATATTTGTGGTTACTGGATGTTAGGAACTCATTGACTGTTCCAGTGAGTTTTTCTAAATCTTCACCTTCGAGGTATTAGGCCTGATCAACTTAATGTTGAGGGGGTGATATTCGGAATCAGAACTGGCAATGGACTTGATAGATGGATTGGTAAGGTTGATTTGATTGGATCGAGGACTAGTTGAGTTGGGAGGTAAAGTTCGCGTGAAGTATTTGTTTGCTTGCGAAGGAGTTATAGTTTTAAGAAATGGATATTCATTTAAGAAGTATTGAAGAATTAAAGGACATTTGAGGTCCAAACTTGGTGAAAGTTTAGGTTTAAGTCTATAATTCTTGCCCTAAGTGTTTAGGACTCAAAGTTTGTCAGGTTTTGATCGAGAGACTAAGTATCGGATTGATTGGAGGACGATCTAGTTACGGAAATAGTGAGTTAGTGTTAAGATGAATACTTGAGGTTGTTATATGTGGACAAATTTCTTAGAGTCTAAGAGTGAATGGGACTTTGTTATGAAGTCCGATGTTGCATGCTGGGGTTAGCAAGTGATTTTCACTAAGTTGAATGAGGGTCTTAGGGTTAAGATTGACCTTGGGAGGTGAAAATCATGTACGAATAAGATATTTAGTGGTGTTAGCATTAACGATTGTAGTTAAACCTCAGAATGTTGAGGGATCGGATGATAAAATGACTAGTTAAGTTTCCCGAGGTACAGTTATGATTTGATCTTCTAGGGAATAAGTTCGGATTTGGGGGAAGTGTTAAGGATTTTAGGTAATTGTAAAGTGGGTTGTGAATAAGTGAAGGTTGGTTTTATGGTTCGAGTAAGGGAAGTCTCGAAAAAGGGGAGATGACAATGATGGATTGTAAGATATTGATATGATGATTAGCTTATAAGTTGTTGATGAATGGATGTTAAAAGGGATTGGGTCTAGCGATGCACAAGGTATCAAGACTCGAGTCGAGTTTTAATTTGAATGATGACTAAGTAGAAGATTGATTTCAGGGTGCGAATAAGGATAGTTACGAAGTTAGAGGTAATGATTAATGGACTAGTAGATTCCAAGGGAATTGTTCGTCTATGAGTTATAGAGCGATCGAGTTAAGTTTTGAAACATGAGTGAAGATCACAAGGACAAGTTGAACATTCACTCTGGAATGGCAGAGGTGTACGAGTTTTAAGCAGAATATCGAACGAACGAAAGCAAATGAGCAAGTGGATAAGGCTGTGCGATTGCACCGAGTGCCAACCAATATTATTTCCAACATAGAACCGACACGAGTGGTCGAGCCGGACGACATAGAGCTGAAAGATGAACTGTCTTTCGAAAACGCCGCCAATTAGCATTGGTGACACAAGGATAAAACAGTTGAGGGGAATAGAGATTGTGTTGGTGACAATCATTTGGAACAAGGACATAGGCGATGCTACATGGGAGCTTAAGGAACAGATCGAGGAACAGTATCTGGAATTTCTACTGAACCGTAAGTTTCGAGGTCGAAACTTTCTTTTTGGAGGGTAGTAATGTGAGACCCAAGATTTTAAGCTTAAAATAAATTAGTGAATTCCTTATTAACGAATAAGTTCGATGTATCGTGAAGGGAAACCTGAACAAGAGTTTATTGGATGAAATAAATTTATGAAGGAGAAGGTTCAGGAAAAGTTCAAGGATTGTATCAAAACCGATAAGAGTTATAGCACGATTAATATTAGCCTAAGCCTAGGTCAAAGACAATAGTAAATAGCTAATTTACACTTTAGGACGCGATGGAAACTAATTCCAAAAATCTTCAGAGAAATGTTAGAATTTCTCTTATTCGTCTATAAACAAGTATTTCGATGCGAATCCCTGGAATGTACGAACGTCAAATTCCAATTCTCGGAAGTTTGCCGAAACGGAATCCCTGATAGTTCAAAAACCCTAAAATCGACGGACGATGAAGACTTTTTCTATTCGGAGCTTCAAATAAAGATTTCATCCGCGCATGCCCACTCTAATCGACGTTCCAAATCTTTCTTCAGAAGGAAGTTTCTGCATCCGAGGTCAATATCATAAAGTGCATAAAGTGCATTTTTAATGCCGGTAAGCATTAAAAACAAGCCTCGAAAACCAAAAATCATACTGATATTTCTTTGAAGAATTAGAAGATTCAGCGGGAAGAATATCGTGTCTAAAATACGTTGGAATCAGTTGGAAAAATCGGAATTGCGAAATTTTCATTTTTCCGCATTTTCCATTTCCTATATATAGTATGAAAAATGAAAAAAAAAACAAAAAAATCCCAAAACACACACACACGGCCGAGAGCTCTTGGAGGAAAGGAGGAAGAGTGTTTTTTTTCCAATTCTTGACCGATCGTCGTTCCGTTCGTTGCTAATCGAAGACATCGAGGTATAGTTACTATCCCTCACTTCTGATCGTCAGATCTGTCGACTTTTTCTATGTTTTTCTGAGCTCAAAGTTTGGAGCTTTTTGTAAAACTGTCCAAATAACTTGATTTCAGTGTCTAAACTTATTGCCTACGTGCTCTAGAGCATGAATATCCGGTTGTTTTCTGTTGAATCTCGCCGAATTGCCGCCGAGTTTCAATTCTGCTCAAAAACCCATTTTTATGCTGAGGTTCCGCTTTTTGGATCAAAAACTCTCGACTGAGCTTAGCTTTAGTAGGATTAGTTGTTATAAATGTCGTTAGGATCGACCCCATCTAATTTGTTTTTCGAAATTCTGATTTTGAGTTTCCGAGCTAAAAATATTGACCAAAATACCCCTGCGACAGTTTTCGACCCGATAATTTTTCTGAGAGTTTCCCTGGCCTAGATATCGCCTAAGAATACCTAGGAATTGATTTAGATCGAAGAAAAAGTTCGAAAACCCTATTTTCCATAGTGGCCGAAACCTATTTGCTTGGGTACCGTGTCCAAAAATAATTTTTGAGTCTCTATGACCTGAGCCATTGCGTAGCTCTTTCAATTGTCGAAATTTTGGCGCTGGTTTTGTGTCATTCCGAGTTCTGTAGCTCGAGTTATGCACGTTTTAGCGAATAAAGTGTTTTTGTACAAAACTTGAATCGAGTCAAAACTCATCCATTCGGGGGAAGCCCTTCCATTCGTGCCTAAATGTTGTACTCTGAAGCATCTCGAGCTTTGTCGACCATTAGTTAGGATTGTTTCGACTGTATCGACTTGTGTTGATTCATTATTGCTTTGTTTGCTCAAAGGTTCAATTGTGGAAACCTTGGGATTGACTGAGCAAGCTTGTGAGCGAGACCTGCACCGCGAGACTAGAACAACTCGAGGTTAGGGCAACTTACTTACTAGCTATTTGTATTGTAGGCGTCGATAACTTCGACTTGAGTATTGCTTGATATTGAATATTGCTTGGATATTGTTTATCGCTTTGAATTGGAAAATGTTTTCTAGAGGCTTCGGCCGGGTGAACTTATATGAGACGTGTGTCTCCGTTTTCTGAGAGGCTTCGGCCGTTTACTGGTTTCTGTCTTATCGCTTTCTAGTGGATATGACAAGGTTATGTTTACAGCACTGCCATATTGATTCATCGCTCGATAGAGCTTGATGTATTTGCGTTTATGATTAAATTGTGCTGACTATATTCGTGCATTTTGATGCCACTTTTGGAGTGTAGAATACACTTACCTTCGTCATGACAAGGACAGGTTTGTTTTGGGAACGTTTGTTAGGTCGGACCAAGGTTCGAACCTTCATTGTTCTAGGGGATCTAGTGTTTTCTCGGGGAGTTGTTTGGGTTTGATGGAAACTTTGAACTTATAGAGTTTTGGACTGAAAATAATCATAATCTGTTTTATGTAAATAAATCCATAATATATTTATTAAGAATATAATGTTTTTAATTAATGACGATGACTCAACGGAAAAGACTTAGGAATGAAAGTGAGTTGGAAAACGGGAATGGGTCGGTGATCCTAGCTTTGGGAACTTTATTTTGAAAGGTGTTGGAAATGAAAAACTGAACTTTGGAATTAACGACCTAATGGACTAATTCACGATGGAACATTTTACCTAATAAGAGAACTATTGTTTTAAGGGAACTCATTTTATGGGGAAGAATTTGAAGACGGGCTTTAGCCAAGGGTCTGGGCGTTAGTAAGGTACCTAGTAGAGTACACTTGGCACAACAGGTAGTGACGGTCAGCCGTGTAGAGTTGTATCGTGCCTGTTGATGTCTGGCGTAGCAAGCAGAATGGTTAAACCCGTGGGGTCACAACCGACTTGACTATAGCCTAGGTTTCTCGTTGTAGATGCCTTTGGTCAATGAACCAATTTTACCTGTGAGGACGAATCGTTGTTTAGCTAACCATATTGCACCCATGCATACACGCGATGAAGTGCCAAGTGGAGTACTTCGGTATAGCAGGAAGCAACGATCAGCCGTGTAGAGTTGAATCGGTCCTGACTATACCTGGCACAACAGGAGGTAACGATCTTCCATGTAGAGTTGTATCGTGCCTGTTGATGTCCGGCATAGCAAGCAGAAATGGTCGAACCATGTAGAGTTGGATCGTCTTGACTATAGCCAAAGGTGATAAGCGACGCCCGAGCAGAAATGGTTAAACACGAGGCCAGTGTTACGACCGTCTCGAGGTGCCCAGCCTTTAAGTGGCAATACCATTGGTTTGTCCCGTCGCCAAGCAGAGTGACGTTATTCGGGTTTGTGTCAGCATATTCTGCATTGGCACACCATGCATCTTATTATGATTACCGTTGTATGACATATCATGCACTCTAACTATAATTGTTGAGACTTGATGATTTGATGTTGATAAACATCGTTATGTGTTTTGATGATTGAATTGTGTAAGAGATTTGATAACATGTCATGTATATACCTTAGGGTAGGCAACGCATAACTTATATGTATATATACAACATATATATACCCCCTTTATCGCATGTTGGTTGTATATCTATTGTATTCTGTAAGTTGACCCTAGCGCCTTGGCTTTGTTTGTATGTTTGTGTTTGGGCGGTCGGCCTGCTGCCAGGCGTCCGTCAGCCGATTCGTGAGGACTCGTCACTCGAGGAGGACCAGGAGCGTAATGACTATTACTGAAGCTTTCGACGAGGACCCGGACTTCAGGCCTGATCGAGGAAGGGTCGATGAAAGTAGTGTGGGATATGGGTGGTTAGAGTCTTTGAGTTGGTTGTTAGAGTCATAGCTCTGATTGTCATTCCTTATTTTGGGGCAGGGCAGGTCCCCGACTATTAGCTTTTCGTGTGATTCCCTTCCATGAGGATCACAGGGAGTTTGTCGGACGTAGGAAGTCTTTTGAGGCCGTTTTGGGCCGACTTACTTTCGTTGGAGGACTGTATTCAGAATACTTGACCTTTTGTTTTAGTTTGTACATAATTGCCCACGGGCACTACCTTTCCGTCACTGGAGGTCACTCGTGACGATGTTTTTAGTTGCAGCGAGGGCTGTGCTTGTATTGTATATTAATCGCTGTTAATCGCGATTGGGTTGAGTCTTTATTTCGACAAGTCTTTTTATTTTAACAAAACGAAAAAAAATACATGCTTTTCCGCTTTATTTTATTTTGAGTTACTAAAGTGACGCCACCGAAATCGGGGTGTTACAAGATTCTCCAAAACTGTTTCTCCCAACGCTGCGCAGAACAGTCTTTCCCCCATCGCGGCGCAGAAACAATACTTCCCCCATCTTGAGTGGAAATACCATGATGCAGGATCATCCAAAATTAGAATAACTCCATCGCGTGCAAGTATACCGTTTGTCTCTAACAGCACCTGAAGGTATGAAAAACGATAGAAAGGGTGGTTTGAATAGCGTTTTCAGAATAAAACTTCCCACTTAAGATTTTAATAAATCTTTCGAGACACAAGTAAAGTGCTTAAGATAAAAGATGAGAAAAGCAGACAAGGATTTTATCCTGGTTCACTTGATGAATCACTCAAGCTAGTCCAGTCCACCCGTGAAGGTGATTTCTTCCCTCTTAGAATGAAGGCAATTCACTAATCAGAGATTTGTTACAACTGCACTTGAAACCTACAAGTGACTAACAATACACTGACTTAGCTCACACTAAGATTCACTCTCTTAGTCTTCTCTAGGATCCGATCAACCTTGATCTCCTAAAGGTAAACTAAACAACTGTTTAAAGAATATTGTTTACAAAGAAATTGCTTCTGAAAAGCTTGTAGTAAACACAATGAATTCAATGAAGAAAGATTGCTTAGAAGATTTGAATATTGCTTGCGCGTATAAGTTTCTTCCAACCGCATCTTTCAGTCTTCAGCCTCTATATATACTCCAAGGATTAGGGTTTGAACATTGCATGGGAATGCTACCATTGGAGGGCAGATCTAAGATTTCCAGCTTCTGCTGTGGCTGAGAATGTTAGGTTAGGTCGTCAGGATAGTACACTTGCTTTTGTACTTTGGATAGTGACGTGACCTTTAACCTTGTTGACTTCTGATGAGAGGAATGCTTCGTGTTGGAACTTGTGAAGCTTGTTGATCAGAGTCAGAGGGAAGCATGGATCCTCTGACCGTTGTACCTTCTGATTCTGAACTCAGAGGAGAAGTACTTGGTCTTTAGAGCCAGTTTGCTTCTGGACTTCAGAGTCTCCACTTTTCAGCTTCTGGATCTTCAGAGTCTTCTAAACCATCAGAGCTTCTGAACCCTCAGAGTGTCTGGGTTATCAGAACGTCTGGATCTTCAGAACTTCAAGTCAGTTGAGTCCACATCAGAGCTTGATTAACTTCAGATCTTCTGAAGCTTTTCTACTGTTTAGATTGAACATAGAGATTGCGAAAGCGTTGCTAGGGTTACTCTTTAATCAAAGTGCTTCTGATTTGTGTGAGATTATGTCACGGTCAGAGCCTGTTAAGAGCACACTCAGAAAACACGTTAGAGTACCATAATTGTTCATACTAAAACGTTAACTTGTAATCATCAAAACATAGAGTTGTACTACACGATCAAAACTTGATCTTACAGCACCATCGTTCTCATGGTCCATAACCTACTCTTAGAACTATTTCCCATAAATCACATCACACTACTTGCAAGCGATTAATCACATCCTAATCTCATGTCACTAAGTTAAGCAACAGTAATCACGATCTCATAAGCATCATGCAAGAATCGTATCATTCACTTTTCACATGTCATCATGCTAATCAACAATCACTTAAGCATATATTTCTTAAGAAAGTAGGGTTTCGTGAGCCTAGCATCATGATGATCACCAAACCATTGAGCATTCAAAGACTTAGAAGGTTTCAAGAAAATTTGGGTTTGGGTGTCACCACCATGCTTTTCTTCACAAAACTCCCACATCATGCATAGATTAAGTCACGCATACACCACACATCATAGCATCATGTCACATCATTTACACACATCATGTTCTTAATGAAAGAAATCATAAAACATGGCAACACACACCTCACTTCATAAAACATGCTTCATATAAGAAATCGTAAAACATGGTAACACTCATATCACTTTATCAACATATTTCGTAGAAGAAATCATTAAACAATGTAACTCTCATATCACTTCATTCAATCAACAAGAAAGCATATTGTCACACATAGTCACATATTCTCATGCATAAGAAGGAAATAAGAACCTATTCCTAAGAAGTGTTGCCCTCACCTTAGCCTTATTCGAAAGATGAAAGAAAATAGTTGATGGTTCTGGTCTCTTAGTGTCACAAATCCTTCTATCTAGAAATTGATGAGTCACGAATCTCTTCTCCTTCTTAATCCTTAGTCACACACTTTCTCTCTCTCTCTAAGCTCTTGGTTGAAGGTATGAAAAACGGTAGTGAAATTCGTATTCACCCAGGACAGATGTGATACACAATGTTGCAACAATGTGTAGCACAACAAAACACAATCAGAGTATTAAAAATAAACAAACAGTTAAAACACAAGGAGTTGTTAACCCAGTTCGGTGAACATCACCTACGTCTGGAGGATACCAATCCAGGAGTCAACTCACTATCAAATAATAGTTCTCAGGTCACATCAAAGTCCCTCCTATAACTAAGTACTCCCCTTTAGTATAGAGCCTCTTTTATGTTTACCACTATTACACAAGTGAATCAAGCTTAGCCCTTCTCCTCTAAGCTATGAGAAAACTTTCTCTAACTCCTAATGATCACTGCCACAGCAATCAAGACATGTTTATCAATAAACAAGTTTGATGAGATTACAACTCAACTAAACAAATCAACTTAGTACTTTGATGAACTTAAGCACTAAGTTGGTACAAAACTCACAAGAGGACTCACAAACAAAAACCCTAAGATCAGTATATATCTCGCTGAATCCGTGTGCAGCTAGGGTTTATAAGTTCCTTTATATAGACATTCACGTGAGGCTTGGATCTTCAATGGGCTGAACGTCATAGAGTCCACTAACACACTTCTGGAAAGAATCTTCAAGGAATCAAATCTTACCAGAATAAAATAACAGAACCAAGTAAAACAGAATTCAAACTTTGAAATAGACTTGGTTCACACGTTATCAATCTTGTTACTTCAGCCAAGATTAAAACAAACACGCCTTCAGAAGATAAAACGCACAGCATAGAATAAATCTTCTGAATCCCCATACAATCAGCAACCTCACAACAAACTTGACTTTAACGACTGAACCAACAACATATGTAATTCCACCATGTTGCTCCAGATGTTGGAAAATATGGTTGCACATCATGGTTTGAGCAAAATGCAGCCAATCAAAAGAACTACAATCTCCCCCTTTGGCAAATTTTTGCTAAAACATGATCAGAAAGCCAAACAATGCAAAAACAACAATACTCATCCATTAACACAAAACAGCACACAGCATATGATGAACTGAACACACTACTGAGTCGGAATACAGAACACCATACTTAGTCTGAATAACAAAAACACTCAACAACAGCAACAACAGCACACACACAAGCAACAGTACCATTCTCCCCCTTATTAGCAGAATTTGTTAAAGGGTGCAGAGAACCAACATAAGTCAACAGAATATTGCAACCATATTGAAGAGAAGAAGGAACAAGTACACTAATCACTAGTAGTGTCATCATCAGAAGTACCAGCATCATCTTGATCATTAGCAGCAGCATTGTCTTCAAGAGGCCTCTTGCCTTTAGTCAACTGCAGAATGAGAGTGTCCACATTCTTCTTCCTCAATGTACAACTAGTAATTGTGTCCTGAAGCATCTTAGACACGGCAATAAGCGCAGCAATAGGAGTCTCAGGAGTCTTCTGAGAGGAAGCACCCTCCCCCTGAGTCATCTCAGCCAAACCAGCAACATCAGAAACATGAGCACCAGCTAGCAGCCTGTAATCAATAGTGAGAACACTAGCCTTCTTGCTAGGAACCTCATCAACAAGGAGAATTTGAGGATGTTGACTCAAGATAATCCCACAAAGTAAACAAGGAAACCCAATAGGGAGCTTGACAGCAAATGTTTCAGCATGCTTCATAGTTTGAGCAAAGACATATTCACCAAAATCAAACTGAGCCTTAGTACCAATCAGATAAATTAATTTTGCCAAACCTGAAGAAATATCTGAGTTGTGGGTGGTAGGAGCCCAATTTGCAGCACCAATGCGATTCAAGATAGCATACTTCACACTCAAATGAGTAGAAGACAACAAGCCTTTGACAGGCCATTCCATAACCTAACCAACCGTGAGTTCATTAGTGATAGCACTCAAGGACAGCTCTTCATTTCCTGTGACAATAGTGCTCCTTCCCAAATACTGATTAATGATCTCAGGTGAAAAATGTACACACCTACCACACACAAAAACTTTCCTGAAATCAGGATGCCCAGACACAGTGCAATTTGTAGTCACATTCACAATAAATTCTCTCACCAACTTGTCATAGCAGCCACTAATCTCAGTAACAGTTTTCAACAACCCAGCAGCCTCAAGAAGTTCCATAATTTCTTGACAATGCAAAATCTCACCAGTCAATTCCCTCTCTTGAGCAATCCTGAGCTGATAAACATACTTCCACTTACCAACACTTTCTTCAGAGTGAAAGGAAATGTTATCCAAAGGAGCAGCAGGCACATTTTCTGGAATGCGTTTCCCAATCTTGCGCTTTCGAGCAGCAGAACCAGTATCTGACTTATCCAACTCCACAGTTGGAGTCTCATCAACAACAGGAGTAGCATTATCTTTGTGAACCTTTCTCTTGACATTCTGTACAACAGGAGTATCATCATCAAGAATAATGACCTCCTTGCGCTTCTTGTTCTCACTCAAACCCAAACCTAACTTCTTGCTAGAGGAACGCGTAGAGTACTTACGAACAACAGTCATCTTTCACCTCTTTGAAGCAACAGAAGCAGAAGCACCAAGGGTGTTGATCAACACCTCATCAGATTCTGAGTTTTCAATGACATCCTGAACATCCTTGACATGCATATCTTTATCAACAGAGGGAGTAGAGTTGGGAACCATTACCTCTTCCTCAAGATGATCAGAATCCTTGTTGCAATCAGTATCAACACCGTGGCTTGATTGATTGTTGCTTGGTGATGGAACAATTGGATCTACATCTGCATGTAAAACTTCCTTGAGAGGAGTTTCCAACACTTCAGTGATACGAGGATCAGCAACATCATCACCTGTACTTGGGTTGATTTCAGCCTCGGAATTCACTCCCTGGGTAGCCTCAGAGCTTCTCGTTACCATCTTCTTCTTTGCTTTGGACGCATCTGACTTGGATCGTGCCTTTTTCCCTTTCTTCTTGCACGGATCAGACGATGGTTGAGGAATACCTTGAGCAATTGCGATTTCAGAGGTATGAGGAGAGGATTTTGAAACCCTTGAAGATTTTGGGGTTTTGGATTTCAAACCCATTACCTTTAACCCGTAAGCATTCATCTCAGGAGTAAGTTTCTTGCTAGAATCTTGACTCATGGTGAAGAGGACACAAAGAAGGAAACACGGGTCTTCAAGAAAAGGATGGACGGTTTTGGAGTGAGTTTCAGAGATTTAAAGTTGTGCAGTGGAGGTTGCAGGAGAGGTTATCAAGAAACAATGGAAATTCCTGATTAAGCGTGCCTCAAAAGTAATGACAAAATACCCGTTGGCACACCAAAATCCCTTTAATTGCTATAATTCCTCAAATAAGCAGATACCCAATAACTGTCTCAATTTTTCAAACTGTGTGGCATCCAGAGCTTTGGTAAAAATATTTGCTAACTGCTTTTCAGTTGAGACATGCTCCAAAGTAACAGTACCATCTTCAACTAACTCCCTGATGAAATGATGACGAATATCAATATGTTTTGTTCTGCTATGCTGAATTGGATTTTTGGATATGTTGATAGCACTTAGATTGTCACAAAACAATGTCATAACATCTTGTTGCACATTATACTCCTTTAACATTTGTTTCATCCACATCAACTGAGTGCAACTGCTTCCAGCAGCTATATATTCAGCTTCTGCCGTAGAGAGAGAGAGACACAATTTTGCTTTTTACTGAACCAAGAGACTAGATTGTTTCCAAGAAAGAAACATCCACCTGATGTGCTCTTCCTGTCATCAGCACTTCCAGCCCAATCAGCATCACAGTAACCTGTTAGCACTGAATTAGTGTTGTGAGAGTACAGAATGCCATAATCACTTGTACCACTGATATACTTAATGATCCTTTTCACTTGAATGAGATGACTAGTCTTTGGTTCTGCTTGATACCTAGCACAAACTCCAACTGCAAAAGTAATATCTGGTCTGCTGGCAGTAAGATACAGAAGACTTCCAATCATGCTTCTATATAAACTAGGATCCACATCAGTACCTTTCTCATCCTTTGTAAGCTTGATGTGAGTTGCAGCAGGTGTTCTTTTATGACCAGCATTCTCAAGACCAAACTTCTTAACAATTCCCTTGGCATACTTACTTTGTGTGATGAATAAGGTATCTTCCATCTGTTTTACCTGAAGTCCCAGAAAGTAAGTTAATTCACCTACAAGACTCATTTCAAACTCAGATTTCATTTGTTTAACAAATTGTTCCACCATATGGTTCGACATGCCACCAAACACAATGTCATCAACATAAATTTGAGCTACCATAAGTTCACTGCCATTTTTCTTAACAAACAAGGTCTTGTCAATGCCACCTTTGTCATAACCATTGTTGATCAGAAATTCTGTTAATCTTTCATACCAGGCTCTAGGTGCTTGTTTTAAGCCTCTGCACTCTTGACATCCATCTGATATAGTCTGAATTTTAGCAAACATGCTACTCCCAACAACAATCTGATAGATTCAAGACGAGCAACAGGAGCAAAAGTTCCATCAAAGTCTATTCCTTCTATTTGAGAGTATCCCTAAGCTACTAGGCGAGATTTGTTTCTTGTCACGTTACCACTTTCATCATACTTGTTCCTGAATATCCACTTAGTTCCAACAACATTTGCATCATCAGGTCTTGGAACCAATTCCCACACTTCATTCCTCTTGAACTGTCCCAGTTCCTCTTGCATGGATTGAATCCAGAACTCATCAGTCAGAGCTTCTTTGATGTTCTTTGGTTCTATTTTTGATATAAAGCAAGCATTAGAGATTAGATCTCTTGACCTTGTAATAATCTCATCATTCAGATCACCAATGATATTTTCCTTTGGGTGTATCTTCTGGACTCTAATAGAGGGTTCTTTGGTAGCTATAGGCAGTTGAGAGACAGTGTTTTCTTGTTCATTTGAGAACTGAATTGCTGGCTCATCTGGTTCCACATTAGTATACTCATACGGTAGATCATCTTCATCATGCGCTTGTTCTGTTCTCTCATTGGATGTATCATCAACAACTACATTAATGGATTCCATCATGACTTTAGTACGGATATTATAAACCCTGTATGCTCTGCTGTTTCCAGAATACCCCAGAAATATTCCAACTTCACTTTTAGGATCCAGTTTTCTCCTATGTTCTCTATCAGACAGAATGTAGCACTTGCTCCCAAAAACATGGAAATACTTCACTGTAGGTTTCTTTCCTTTCCATAGTTCATACTGAGTGACTGTGTCTCCTTGACGAATAGTGACACGATTGTGGAATGTAGCAGGCAGTGTTGATGGCTTCAGCCCAAAAATGATATGGTAGATTTTTAGCATGCAACATAGCTCTAGCAGATTCTTGCAATGTTTTGTTCTTCCTTTCAACCACTCCATTTTGCTGAGGAGTGATAGGAGCAGAGAATTCATGTTTGATTCCTTCAGAGGAGCAGAACTCAGAGAATTGGCCATTCTCAAATTCTTTTCCATGATCACTTCTTATTTTAACAATCCCACTCCCTTTTTCCCTTTGCACTTGGAAACATAGTTCTTTGAACACTTCAAAGGTTTCTGACTTCTCCTTCAGAAATTCTACCCAAGTGAATCTGGAAAAATCATCTACACAGACAAAAACGTACCTTTTTCCTCCCAGACTTTCCACTTGCATTGGCCCCATCAAATCCATGTGCAGTAGTTCAAGCACTTTTGATGTAGTCAGATGTTGCAGCTTCTGGTGAGACATTTTGACTTGCTTCCCAATCTGACATTCACCACAAACCTTTCCTTCTTGGATTTTCAACTTTGGTATCCCTCTAACTACTTCCTCAGCAACAATTCTTTTCATACTCTTAAGATTCAGATGACCTAACTTTTGGTGCCAAATTCTAACTTCATCTTCTTTAGACATCAAACATCGAGCAAACAAAGATGTTGTTTCAGAGGTCCACATGTAGCAGTTGTCCTTTGATCTAGCTCCTCTCATTAGCACATCCTTGTTCTTATTTTTGACAACACACCCAGACTGTTTGAACACCACCTTCAAGCCTTGGTCACAAAGTTGACTTATGCTGATCAAGTTTGCAGTTAACCCTTCAACTAGCAAAACATCATCAAGGTTTGGAGATCCTGTGTCAGACAATTTTCCAATTCCTCTGATCTTTCCTTTGGCTCCATCACCAAAAGTAACAAAGCTCTTAGCATGTGGTTTCATTTTCTCAAGATAACTCTTCACTCCTGTCATATGTCTGGAACACCCACTATCGAAGTACCAGTCTTATTTTGATGATGCACGCAGAGAGGTGTGAGCAATGAGAGCAGTAGCATTAACCTTAGGCTTCCACTTTCTTTTGCCTGGACTTTTCTTTTCATTCTCTCGTGATACATCTTGAAGTATAGGATATCCATACAGCTTGAAGCAATATGGTCTAATGTGACCAAATCTGCCACAGTAATGACATCTCCAAGTTGAATTTTGATAGTTCCTGACTTGAGCATACGAATGTGTAACCGATTGCTGGGGCCTGTGGTTCCACATTTTAACATTTGATTGCCTTCCAATCTGCACATGTTCCTTGGTCATGTTCTGGCTTGCCTTGTTAACAGCACGATAATCAAATCCTATCCCAGTCTTATCACCTGCACTTTTTCCAACATCAAGAATTTCATCCAGAATATCAGTGCTTTTGCTCATCATGCGAATGGACTTGGTCATTCCTTCCATTTTTGAGTTCAATAAGGCAACTTCTTCAGTTAGCTTCTTCTTCTCAGCTTGAAGGTCAAGGACTTGCTTCTTTTGTTGCTGACCGTAGATACATGCTTCTTTCCACTTAGTGTAGAGAAGTTTATAGGCTTCAGCAAGTTCCTCATCAGAGATTTCCTTGTCACTGTCCCCATCATCTGAATCACATCTAACCATGAATGATGTTACTTTGTTTGCTGTTACATCTTCACCTTCAGTATCAGATTCATCATCAGACCAAGTGGTGACCATTCCTTTCTTCTGTTTCTTTAAGTATGTGGCACATTCAGCCCTGATGTGGCCAAAACCCTCACATTCATGACATTGAACCCCTCGGCCATTCCCTGCCTTGTCTTCATCTTTCATTTTTCTTTGAAATTGCTGATTCTTGAAGTTGTCAGGTCGTTTGTCTTGCACATTTGGCCTTGATCGCTTATCCAGCCTCTTCAAAACCTTGTTAAATTTTCTTCCCATAAAAGCTATGGCTTCTGATATGCTTTCATTAGTTTCATTGTCAGACATATCATCATCTAAATCTGTGCTTGAGACAAGAGCAATGCTTTTATTTCTTTTCTCAGGTCTATCATTCTGAGTCATTTCAAAAGTCATCAAAGATCCAATAAGCTCATCCACCTTGATACTGCTTATGTCTTGAGCTTCTTCAATAGCAGTTACTTTCATGTCGAACTTCTTAGGAAGAGATCTGAGAATCTTTCTCACAAGCTTCTCCTCTGACATTTGTTCCCCTAAAGCGAATGAGGAGTTTGCCATATCACGCAGTCTCATATGAAAATCAGAAATGGTCTCATCTTCCTTCATCTTTAAGTTCTCAAACTGAGTTGTTAGAATTTGAAGCCTCGACATTCTAACTCTGGAAGTCCCCTCATGAGCAGTCTTGAGAATCTCCCAAGCATCCTTTGCCACAGTGCAAGTGTTAATCAATCGGAACATATTTTTATCCACTCCATTGAATATAGCATTCAGCGCTTTAGAGTTGCCCAACGCCTCCTCATCCTCTTCTTTATTCCATTCATCCTCGGGTTTCAACTCACCAACAGATGACCCTTCCTTGGGTATATTAACCGGATGTTTCCAACCTTTGACAATAGCCTTCCAGGTCTTGCTGTCAATTGATTTAAGAAACGCAATCATACGCGCCTTCCAGTAGTCGTAGTTGGTGCCATCCAGAATAGGTGGTCTATTCACAGAACCACCTTCCTTTGAGTTGTCCACTGGAACCGAATCAGTCTTCCCTGGAGCTCACCCAACCAGAACAGGGTGCCTGCTCTGATGCCAATTGAAATTCGTATTCACCCAGGACAGATGTGATACACAATGTTGCAACAATGTGTAGCACAACAAAACACAATCAGAGTATTAAAAATAAACAAACATTTAAAACACAAGGAGTTGTTAACCCAGTTCGGTGAACATCACCTACGTCTGGAGGATACCAATCCAGGAGTCAATTCACTATCAAATAATAGTTCTCAGGTCACATCAAAGTCCCTCCTATAACTAAGTACTCCCCCTTAGTATAGAGCCTATTTTATGTTTACCACTATTACACAAGTGAATCAAGCTTAGCCCTTCTCCTCTAAGCTATGAGAAAACTTTCTCTAACTCCTAATGATCACTGCCACAGCAATCAAGACATGTTTATCAATAAACAAGTTTGATGAGATTACAACTCAACTAAACAAATCAACTTAGTACTTTGATGGACTTAAGCACTAAGTTGGTACAAAACTCACAAGAGGACTCACAAACAAAAACCCTAAGATCAGTATATATCTCGCTGAATCCGTGTGCAGCTAGGGTTTATAAGTTCCTTTATATAGACGTTCATGTGAGGCTTGGATCTTCAATGGGCTGAACGTCATAGAGTCCACTAACACACTTCTGGAAAGAATCTTCAAGGAATCAAATCTTACCAGAATAAAATAACATAACCAAGTAAAACAGAATTCAAACTTTGAGATAGACTTGGTTCACACGTTATCAATCTTGTTACTTCAGCCAAGATTAAAACAAACACGCCTTCAGAAGATAAAACGCACAGCATAGAATAAATCTTCTGAATCCTCATACAATCAGCAACCTCACAACAAACTTGACTTTAACGACTGAACCAACAACATATGTAATTCCACCATGTTGCTCCAGATGTTGGAACATATGGTTGCACATCATGGTTTGAGCAAAATGCAGCCAATCAAAAGAACTACAGGTAGAAAGGGGGGGTTTGAATAACGTTTTCAAATAAAAACTTCCACCTTAAAGATTTTAACAAATCTTTCGAGACTGAAGTGCTAAAGATAAGAGATAGAAAAGCACACAAGGATTTTTATCCTGGTTCACTTGATAAATCCCTCAAGCTAATCCAGTCCACCCGCCAAGGTGATTTCTTCCTTCTTAGAATGAAGGCAATCCACTAATCAGGTAAAGTGTTACAACTGCACTTGAAACCTACAAGTGACTAACAATTACACTGACTTAGCTCACACTAAGATTCACTCTCTTAGTCTTCTCTAGGATCCGATCAACCTTGATCTCCTAAAGGTAACTAAACAAACTGTTTAACAAAGAATGTTTACAAGAGATTTGCTTCTGAAAAGCTAATAGTAAACACAATGAATTCAGATGAAAGAATGCTTGAAGATTTTTGAATATAGCTTGCGCGTGTGTGTAATTCTTCCAACCGCATCTTTCAAACTTCAGCCTCTATTTATACTCCAAGGATTAGGGTTTGAACGCTACATGGAAATGCTACCGTTGGAGGGCAGTTCTGGAAATTCCAGCTTTTGCTGTGGCTGAGAACGTTAGGTAGGTCGTCAAGATAGTACATATGCTTTTGTACTTGGATAATGACTTGACCTTTAAACCTAGGAGACTTCTGATCAGGGGAATGCTTCATGTTGGAACTTGTGAAGCCGGTTGATCAGAGTCAGAGGGACAGCACAGATCCTCTGACCGTTGTATCTTCTGATTCTGAACTCAGAGGGAAGTACATGGTCTTCAGAGTTTCTTGCTTCTGGACATCAGAGTTTCCACTATTCAGCTTCTGGATCTTCAGAGTCTTCTACACCATCAGAACATCTGAACCTTCAGAGTTTCTTGGTTGTCAGAACTTCTGGATCTTCAGAACTTCTAGTGACTGAGTCCATATCAGAGCTTTTATAACTTCAGATCTTCTGAAGCATTTCTATTGTTCATAGTGAACATAGATGTTGCGAAAGCGTTGCTTGGGTCACTCTTTATGCACAGTGCTTCTGATTTGTGTGAGATTGAATTGAGGTCAGAGCCTGTAAATAGCACACTCAGAAAAACACGTTAGAGTACCATAATTGTTCATACTCAAATGTTAACTTGTAATCATCAAAACATAGAGTTGTACTACTCGATCAAAACTTGATCTTACATTGGTGTTTAAAATCCTTATTTTGGTGAATGGTGAGAATGATAACTTAGGTTTTTGCCTCTCTTTAGTTATCTATTTATACTAAACCACCAAGTCTTCACAAAAGATCAAAACTTAACCTAATAGCCCCCCCTTGGTCGTCCAACATGCCCTAGTAAGATAGGTTTTTCAAACATTTTCCTTATCTAATCACATCTTATTAGTTTTAAACAATATCTCCTTCATCTCTCTTCAAAATAAATCACTTTGAATAAAGCTAGAGCAAATCCTTTATTAGAGAATCAAATATTTTCATCAAGGTTTTCAAAACAACCCCAAACCTTTAAAATTTAAAGATAAAATTCGGAATAAAACAAACCTTGCAGCAAATCGTGAAAAACAGGACAGCTTGACTTCTGCTCACTAAAACGTGAATAACTCGAGCTACATAGGTCGGAATGACATGAAGTCAAAGGGAGTTGCTTCATATTAGGTTGTTAAAACCACTCTAAAAATCATTCAAATCACGTAATATTCTCAAAACAAACTTAATCTTTTTTTTATTTGAAAACAAAATCTTTCTTCACAGGTTGTTGTAACAATAAAAAACAAATCCAAATTTAATCTTTTCATTCTCTAATCAATTCTAATCATAATCAAATCTCCTTAACCTCAAATTAAAACTGAACAGAATATGATTAATTAATTAATTCACCACTAATTCTATTATTCTAAAAGTAATAAAATCTCCTCACACACTTCTCATTTCACGCAATACTTATTAACTACGCAAAACTCTCCTGATTAATAATCAGAAATCACATCTCAGGGTAAATATACCCAAATAACAGAAATTGCATAGAATCAACCAAATCAGATGGAGTAAAAACAGTAACTGTAATTATTGAAAATTCACTAAATATTATTTATCATAAATAATATTCACACACAAGCAGAACAATAACTGTAGAAATACTAAAATCACACAAATAAACAAAATAACATATAACAGTAACTCTGCTGTTACAGTATAACCAAAATCTCATAGTACTTATTAAAATGATAAATGCATCTCAAAACAGGGTCTTACAAAGCGGGTGCTCTTATTTGGTCCTTCAAGCTTGCGGTTGATCTTGGCCTTCGAAGGGTGGTGGCGGAAACAGATTGCCTAGCTCTATTTCAGATGTGGAAGAAGAAAGGTGAGGCTCGTGCTATGTTTTACAATCATCAACAAGAGTTTACTTCAACTAATAATAGTCAACCAACAATTATAAATGATAATGTCGAGCAGTCATGAAGGTTTTAGACAAAACATAACCTACAAATAAGAGTCACAACTTATTTAATTTGGGTTCAAAATCCCAACCCAACCCGCCAAAAAAGGTGACCAAACGGGCTGACCCAGCGGCCAAGCCCATTTTTCCACCCCTAGTAGGAGTAATAATGTAGCAGACTTTCTAGCTCGCAATGCTTTTGATTTTGGTCATCGTGTTTGGGTGGAGGATTTCCACCAGACGTTATGGAGTTTGTAACTCGTGACTTATTGCCCTCTGGGTCTATGTTTTAGTCTATAATATGAGCGGTTTCAAAAAAAATGTCACATAGGACAGATTGTTACATTCATCTTTCATTTAACTAAATAAAAAAATATTTTCTGATGTGGCGGAAAACAATTAAGATTTTGTGTAAAACAAATTACACTAACGGTAATATTTACCCTTTTATTTTCTCTTATGACTTAATTGTAACTCGTAAGTAGTAGGTAGCGGTAGCCCAAGAGATTTTCCTATCGCATTACAACCGGGTTACTACAGAAACATGATGAGATTAAAATTAAATGATGTAAAATGCTTTCCAAGTCAAGGTGAGGGCAAAGTCAAATATTGCTGGTAAATTTGTAAGGTAATAGAGCATTCCCTGGTAGGTGGGAAGTAAAGTACCACTACCAACGTTAGGTTGTGTGCATGGATATTGGATCAAAAGGATTAAGGATAGATTTAAACGTGTATTTTCTTATTTTCGTGGGCCTAGTCCGCACAGCATCATATTTAGCGGGTTGATTTGGAGGGATTAAACCTAATAGCCCACATAATTTTATTTAATTTTTTAAAAAATACAACTTCTTTGTAATTTTTACTTCATAAATGATGTCAATTTATGTGCGTGCACTATTAAATTGATACCGCCAGGCTTTAAAAACTTATCTAATGTAATAATAGTTTTTATTATATTATACACACTATATATTTTGTTTCCAAATGCTCTTTTTGTTCTCTATTGGTTTAATTAATTAATTGAGTTTACTTCTACTTTGGGACTCAAAGTTAATGATACGTAAGTCATACAGTATTGATTTAATTTCTTTTTCTCCATTTAACAAAACTCAGTCCTTATAACTACAATGTCTACTTTTTTGTTCACTTTAACATAGACAAAGTTAGAAATGAAAGACTAGCATAAAGCAAAATCACTCATATTAATGTACTAGTAAGAACTCAATATTTTATTGTGCAACCTTCAAGATTGAAGATCTTGAAATATATGAACAATTGGTTATGTGGAAGTGTTGCTAATTTGGTGTTAGCTTTCTTTTATCGTTTTTAAGTTTTTGCTCATTGCATAACTTTTTTCACTATATTGTTTAAATGGGTTAGACCGTTAAAATATGGTTTGAATTGAGACTTTTAACTCAAATGTTAAAAACTAACCAACTCAATCCACATTTTGATGGGTTAATGTCGGGCCTGCCTGACTCAACCGCCTCGTCAACCCATATTGCCACCCTTAAGAATAAATCTAAATTGGTCCCTCAACTTTTTATAATGTTTGTTGCCGTACAATTTTTTATTTGAAATATGGGCAAATGACATCACAATGTTTACAAGGCCTATTTCTTGATAAGTTACCAGCCCATATGGTGGGTATATTTTTTTGTCACTAGGTGGGCTTCAGCCCAAAACTAACTAACAAAGCACCTAGGGAACAAGGTCTCACACTTGTCATAAAAGAGGTGACTGGAGCAATCCGTAGGAGGTTGTTCCAAAATCTAAAGATCCTCTGTTCCTAGTTGGCCCAGATGGGCTAGGGAATCGGCAACACGATTTCCCCTCGCGCCAAGTATGCGAAATCTTGAACCGCCAATCTCTTCCTAAGAGCTCCTGGATCATATAATGATAATGGAGGCACATGAATGTTGTGGGGGACAGGGTGACTACTACCAGAGAGTCACTCTCAATCCAAAGAGGTCCCATTTTCCTCTCCCACGCTAGTTCTAGAGCGATGAAGATAGCCCATAATTCTGCCATAAGGATCGAGGTCTTACCCAGGTTTTTAGTAAAACTCGTAATCCAACGGCCCAAGTTAACCCTAAAGACCCCTCCACACGCAGCATTCTGACCCGTGTTAGTCAGATCAAAATTGCTCATGTGAATTTTTTCATCAGTTAGATGAGTCAAATTCAGTAATTTTTTATGAGTAAAAAAAAGGAGTGGTATCAACACTCTTTGACACTTCCTTTCCATAGAATTCAATGAACCTATCTAGATTTTAACTTATACAAGAGATAGTATTGACAATAAGATGTGAAATTGAGTGAAATTAAAGATAAGCCATTTTATATAGTTTTTTTTTACATGTCAAGAAAGGTTAAACAATAGAAGTCAAAGTAACAGTGAGCCAAATCTATTGGTTTACCAGGTGGCAATTTCTGATAGGCTAAACTATCGTGGTTTCCACAGTGGCTTTCTGCCGAGTCTGCGCGAGCATCTTCATTCCTCTCTCGCTGTAGTGCAAGTTTCAACTCTTCTGGTTCGGAAATGGTTCATGTTTCTTCCGAAGGAAACAAGAATCCACAAGAAGAATGAAGAAGATGTGGATTTTGCACAATCGGTTCGTTGTGTTCTGCATTGTTTGTTACCTCTGTTCTTCTCTGCAGCTTACGAGGGTTTCTTCATCCTCACCTGCTCCACACAGTGACCATGTAATTATGTGAATACAAAGCTGTACTTTTATGCTTTTTTTTCAATTTTTTCGAATTATTGAAGATGCCCACTTCGTAGTTTACTGAATTTAATCGTGGGCTGTTTGGATTTTATGAATCTGGATCATAATAGATTGGTGTAGTTTCAGGATTACACTAGTTTAAGGATTTTTTGTTCATTTCCTGGATAAGTCAATAGCTTAGGTGATTTTATATTTGCATAGTGAGAATTGAGAATTGCATGATGTGTGATTCTTGTTTTTTAGCTACCTCTTTATTTTGTTTACTGAAGGTTTCATATAGTTTCCATTGTCTGTTTGCATTGCATGAATTTGGATTACTATAGAATGGAAGTTCAATTGTGCGAGGACTTGGTTCGTTGTCCGGACTCCGGAGCAATCAATCAATATCTTATTGTTTGATTTTTTCTACTTGAGATTAATGAGAATTTCATGCTGTATTTCAATTCTTATTATGGAGCTACTTCCTTTAATTTAATTATTAATCTGCATGTTTCGCAATGGATCACCACGCACGACTAATAACGTTTTAAATCATTTCTGTGTGCCAATTATTTGGAATCATCTATAGCTAAGCGAGTTCCTGGTTTTGTTTTGTTTATTTTTGTTCCAAACTGATGCATGTTTTGTCTCAAATTTTCATGACACTGTAAAATTAAACTTTCTGTTGTTTCTTGTTACAGGATCATATAAATTCAGATGTTGGAAGGTAAGTCAGCTTTGCACTAGGTGAACATCATTTTTAGCTTACATTTCAATGTTTCTTCACTTCCCAGTGGTCCTATTTTCATTATATATAACTTAAATGGTGTGCCTCTCTTGCATGATACACCCCCATTATTTATTTCATGTTTAGTTCTTTTTTTTTCCCCTTCTTTCACTTTATTTTTTTTCAGCTCTATGTGCCTTTCTCGCTTCTTGTTTCTAGGAATTGTTCTGGCTAATATATAATGTCACTGTTCAGAACACTGCAGCAGGAGCAAGATGGTAATCATCAAATACATTGCTCAAGAGAAAGGAGTAGAGTAGCTTGGAAAATCATTCAAGAGGTACCGGAATATAACCAAATAAGTGTCTCTCTTGATTCTACTATGTCACCTACTTGCATCAATATTATATAACTGATAGTGTGCCTTCTCTTGATAAATGATTCTTGCTGCAGTATTTGATGCCTTTCGTGGAGAAAGAAAAATATCATATCTCAAAAAGGTGTAGGCTTCACCCTGATAATGATATATACAGAGATCAGGAAGACCATAAGTCTCATATAGATATAAATGAATGGCAGTGTGGGTTCTGTAAGAAAAGTTTCTATGAAGAGAAACATCTTGATCAGCATTTCGACAACAGACACTCCAATTTACTTAATTCGGTATTATGCTTCTTTTCAATACAATTATTGGTTTTTTCTTTCATTGATGGAAAAATGTCTATTATATAGGAAATAAAAGTGGACAACATATTGTTTAAAAGGTACAAGTTGGAGTAGATGATATAGTAAGAATTCTGTGAGTTACAACATAGCTAGTTTATGTGAGCCCACAGCCCAAAATTACTAAAGTTTATATAAGGAGACATGCTAAAGTTTATGCGAGGAGGCATAACAGCATGAATACTTGATGCACATGATCAGGCTGTGAGGCGTGGTTCTGATTACTAACTGCCGAGTTGGCAGTTGCAGTGAGGAGTGTGTGTGGGGTGGTAAGTGAGAGAGAGTATAAGCATGGGAAGTGAGCTGAGGCTGAGATAGGTTGGAAAATGGAATCGGAACATTAGTAGAGTTTAGGCCTCTTGAAGTGCCTTAGAGATCCTTTCTGCTCTAATAATGTAAATAGTTCTATACTCAGGACTTGAACTTCTTAATAAGGTCTGATACCGTATAATACAATACATTTCTTCTCTGTTTTCTTGCTAACTTTCTAGTACCTATCATTATTGAATATCGTATTCTGTGACATCATTGTCGTCATTTCATGAGGAATGTGGGGTTGTAAGAAGTGCTGCCTATGCTCCATTGCTGCTAAATATTTCTTTGAGAAGGTACAGCTGGACAAGCTGTGGAAGATGCTTGTCTCAGGCTTGTTTGAGTTATAGCGGTGGCCAAGAATGACATTTAAAAACATACTTAATTTATAGCATGGACAAAATAAAATGCGGAAGCAAGTTTGTGAGAGGGTGCTTTGATTTGGGTGGTGCTTTGATCTTTTATCTTAGAAGCCCTATAGGAAATTTAGGAAAATATACTTGTTGGAGTGATTTGGGTGGTGCTTTGATCTTTTATCTTCCCTAAACATAGCTGATAGTTGACAGTATAGGATATTTTATGGCACTTCTATATTGCACTAAGACATTAAAGTTAACTTTCATAATTTTCAAATTATTTACTGAAATATAAGAATTTTGGTAGCTTTCTCTGCTCAGTCTGTCATGCCGTTGCATTAATAACTGAAATGAGATACTTGTGCTCAATCCAGAGTGAAAGCCGGTGCTTAGCCGACGTATGTGGTGCACTGCACTGTGACCTTGAAATAAATTCTGGGTCAAAAAAATCAAAGTGCAACCCTGCTGCCGCTGCAAGAAATAAACATCTGTGTGAGGTGTGCTTTTAATATATCTATTCATTTTGTTTTGACCAAAATAATTTTCTGTTCTAATTTAGCTCTTTTTTATAGAGCTTAGCTGATAGTTGTTTTCCAGTTAATGAGGGCCCCGCAGCAAGCCGGCTTCATGGTATACAATATTCTTCTTCATTCTTGCAAAAGATTGTGCATTTATGGTAGATTCTGGTACTGTTTTCTTACATTAACAATTTTACAGAATTCTTTTTGCACCAATTCTGTGATGCACACAGCTGTACTCCAAGTGGGAAACCTTTCTCCAGAGGGCGCAGGGTAATTTGACTGAAACCTCTGTTTCAATTGTTTTTTTCGTCCATCATTTTTTAGTTTTGTGTTCGCTTTTATCAGTGTTTATGATAGTTGTACAACTTCTACATGTAAATTTGTTTTGAGCTATATTCAATTTCCAGAAATCTTTATTTGTGGTTAAAGATTCAGAAGTCCTGAGAACTGAAATTTGGTAAATTATATAGCTAATGGGAAAGTAAATTTGCAAAAATTCCACTTTCTTCTTATAAGGGAACTTAGGATATAGTACTCTCACAGAAAGACTCAGAGAAGAGAATAAAGGCCAGCGTGATTTATGGAAGTTTATAATGGAAGTGTATATGTTGTAGAGCTACTGCTATTACATGCTGACCTGTGAGGCTTATATTAGGAGAATTTTTCACTAACTGTTTTTTTTATGTGTGCAGAAGAGGACAAATGTGTTCTACATCGTGGCCTCCATTTTTCTTGTGGTGCTGCTGCTACTTTACTATCTCTACATTTACTTGTATCAAAGGTATTTATTTCAAAACTTCACGAAAAGACCATACATTAAGGAAGCCTTGCAATGGCTCAAATAACGTTTGGACTTTCATATTACAGAGGAATGAAAAGGGAAACTCAAGTGCTGAAGCGTATCTCACAAGCCAGCAGGAAGAAAAAGCCATCTTAATTGATGCTGATGGATATTTCCCTACAGAAGTTCTCAGCCTAGTTTTTTCAGAAAGTAAAAGGGGTTGCTAATGGATACACCGTACTGCACTTGAAATCCACTCTACGCCATTCTGCTATTTGCAAGTGGAAGTATGAGGAAGAAAGTGGTCGCGGACTTCAAATGAAGTGTATCTGATTTGCTAATTTGTCAGCCAATTTCTTTGTAAACACAAAGGAAGTTGCTGCATGACTGAATCCACCTTGGTTGGGTATTTGCATTTTATTGTGGATGACATCACTAACAAGAGAAATTACATGAACCTTTGCATTGTATTTTCTTAATTTGTGTACTAGCTTGATTTGGATTGATTTGTAAACCTTTTCATATCATACATCATACATGTGTACATTACACACGTACAGTAATCTGCTCAAAAAGGTTTTTGAGGATTTCCTTGCTATTTTATAAGTCATCATGGCTGGGTGGGTAGGGGGAATACTCTCATTTTATCCTTCATTTCAGAAATTAAAAAACAATAATGAATGTGACAAAAAACAAGTAAAAACAAAAATCTGAATGAAGCTAACAAACTTCAACTTTATTATGAGCTCACAGTTACTGAACATCTATTCCAATTATTTTGGCACTGGTGTTGGCTTTAGGAATTGTGATGTAAAGAACACCATCCTTGACCTGTGCCATGATTTTCTCAAACTCAATCTTTTCTGGTAGGGCAATCCTATGGTTATACCTACCATAGCTATTGGCAGGCCAGTCTTCATGTTCTGGACTTAATTCTTCACTGCCATTTGCTTGACTTTCATGGTGCTGCTCTCTTGATACCTTCTCTGCCTTCACTACCAGCATGTTCTCTTCAATCCATACCTTGACATCATTCTTGCTCATACCTGGCATGTTGAATCTCATTTTGTAATCCTTCTGTCCTTCCTTTATTGCCCAAGGAATCTTTCCCTTGCTGTATTCGTCATCTCCTACAACTACCAACGGGGAAGTGCCACTGTAAACTAAGGGATTCTCTACAATCCTATCCATTGTGTCCATCATTTGTTGCAGAGTCCTTGCTACTGGAAACTGGTTCAACAGCACTGCAAAAAGAATGCCATCTTTGTCAGTATCACTGAATTCAATGTCTGATGAAGGAATGAAAAAGATTGGGTGAGTAATTGTTCTTAAATTACCTCTAGGTGAAGCTTGTGAACCCTTCATCCTTGGCTGCAATTGCTGCTGCAGCTTTGCCCTCTGCAAGCTTGCTTCATCTCCTGCCATTGCCTTCACATTGTTGCAGAAAGTTCTCTTCCTTGTTCTTGACAGTGGTAGCAATTTGACACTGGAAAGTTTGTTCATTCTGCATGAAGTTGGAGCATAGACACTCATGTTTGCTAGAGTGTAGGTCATTTTCCTGTTTTAAAACAAGATGCTAGAGTGATGTTAATGCTATGGAAAGGCAAGGAACGTTGAGAAGTTGACGTTTGCATTGAAATTTATAGGAAGCAATGGACATCTCTGGATCCAGAGAAGCATAAGAAAGTGTCATCTCATGATTGTGACTTAAAAGGTTTCTAGACTAATCCAAACACTTCTCTGGCGACCTATCCTATATCCATATTGAGATGGTGATTTGGGGAGTATCCCATGTCCCACGATTTTTGTCCTCGTGTAGCTTATGGATTGGACTTTTTAGATAATTTTTGTGAGCTTACCAGATAATTTTTGTGAAATTTTGTAGCCCACATTTGCGATTAAGCTTCAGTTTTGGAGACAAATGCAAAGCTTTTTGTAACCAGAAAAAAAAATGCAAAGCTTTTAGTCTAGCCGAAAAGGGTAATGTTACTTACAATTTCTGTTTCATATTAAAAGATTTAGTATGTGAATGCTATTTTTTTTTTATTGTGAGTGTGAATGCTATTGATTTGTAGTTTCGTTAATTTCATAAAATTATAACTATCCCTTTATTTGCATCAAATTTTATAAAAAATTAAACATAATAAGAATATTATTGAGTGGTTATATTCAGGGACGGACCCAGGTTGGAGGGAATGGGGTCATTTGCCCCCACCTTACTTTTCATTTTACTTCATACTATCTATATATTATAATATAAAAAAAATATTATATTGCCCCCACACACTTAATAGCTGCCCCCATAGTTGGATAATTTTATTTTAAATGTCACTGATAGATCAACTTTTGCTTTCTTTTTCCATTTAATAAGATGAATGTCTACTATCCAAGTTGGAGAAAAACCTATACAAGTGAGTGTGAGACGGTGATTTTCATTTAATGCTTGTAAATCGTGAAACTTCACAATTAGTTTCTATTATTTTGATATTTTTATTTTATTTCTCAGAGTTTCATGGATATTAGTGAGTAACTTATATTTAGGGATAATTTAATTTTTTTTGAGAAAATGTGACTTATAATATTATAATATGAGACGGAGGGAGTAATATACTGTAATTTTACAGCTTGAAATGTGTATGTATATTTTTTCCCCCACGACACAAAATTCCTGGATCCGTCACTGGTTATATTTCAAAGGTATATATGATTTTAACTTTGAAACATATTTCAAAGGTACATGTCAGTTTCCTCATCCTTGGCCAAAAAAGAAAGGGAATATGATGCAAAGGGATCCTTTATTTTATTTTCCCTATCTCTTCTAAATGGAGACTTTTCGATTGATGCCCATATTTCAAATTCCATTCAACATAAAATTTTCAATATTACAGATTTCAGCTTCAACAAATGAAGCTACCAGAGGATCATGTTGTTCTGGGTAATCACATCTCAAGACTCAAACTAGTTCTGGGTAATTAAACTGAAGCCTGCATCATTTTCTTCCTCGTGGATCCCGACTAAGCCCGTATTTCTTCAGTGTTTTGATGTAGTTTCTCATCAGGGTAAACCTGTTGCTTCCTAGATGATAGAAATAATCCCAGGAATAAATACCGGTTTTATGCAAGTCATCAAAATTGAGCCTGCACCACCCAATTCAAAAATAATACATTAGGTTTCAGTGTAGAAAGAGAATTAGATGTTGATACTGAAATTTTCTTAATGTCTGAGCTTGTAGTACCTTACCCCATAGTTTCCGACTGGTTCAGCAGACATAATTCCGACAAGGCGTCTCCCAGATATCACCTACATTTAATAAAGGAAGTATCATGAGAAAGGAATTAATTGAATTTTAATCAAAATTTAGAAAATAAGAGATTATAAAGTATGATTTTATGAAAAACTAAATAGAGGATTGTTAATGAAAACTCTGCATATAATTTTCAAGTGGTAGAGTTACCTTTTCACCACCAATTGACCTGATTTTTCCATCAACTGCAGGGCTATTTATTCTGAGAAATTCAGCAGACAACTTGAATGCTCTACCATCCGCAAATTCCACCTCTACCTGAAACAAAAGGTTTAAGGAGGAAACCATGATCCCTTATGTAGATGAGATGGTAGTTTCATCAATTCTAATTTTCAATGAAAATCCAATTAAATTTCAACCTAAATAAAGGTTGGAATATACAGGTTTGAGTTTTTAGTGGGCCTTAATTGACAACTTATGTGTAAAAGCAATAATTGATCTGATTTTTTCATCAACTAAGGCATGCTCAAAAGGCATCCTCATCTATTGCAACCTAAACATGTATTATAGCTTTTTGTTAAATCTATAAAAATTAAGGATTTTTTTTTGAAAAATAAAAGATTAAGGGGAATAAAAAATGAGAAACTCACGCATTTTGGGGCATGAAGAGCAAATCTGGTGAGGCGCACAGTTTCTTCTGCCACCGTGTTGATTCTCCGAATCGCTGTCAGCATAGCTATTGTATTTCTTGTCTAGGAGGCCAGCGATAGAGCTTTGGTGGTTCTGCAAAGAGAGTTTATTTTGTCTGCTTGTTAGAATTATTAATATCAGAGGATGAAACTGATATATTGTTTTGGATATTCTTGCAGTAGGATCACAAATAACAACCTACCTGACTTTTATGTTTGGTTCAAGAAAGAAAAATAAAATTACCACAAACCCACCAAAAAATTTAGTTTCTGTATTGAAGAAAAAACTCTCCCTTACCCAGGGGTTAGCCAAAGTAATGGGACCATACATTTGAATGCCAATCACCGACAAAAAAACTCAACAAGTGGTGGACACCAGTGACAATCATAAACACACAACAAGAGTAAAGTAAAGAAGACTTCTTGTAATGAACAACAAACTGGCAAGAAGAACCAGCACTTCTTTCATTTGATGATGCAGAAAATAGTAAAGGCTGTAAGCCAGAAGTTACTACTAACCAGAAACTCTGAATTTGATGTATTGGAACTAAGCAAATCTGGTTGCCAGTTTCCAAAATGATTAGTGGGAACATAACGATATGGTTAAGTCAGCAAATCAATCCTACCCCAAAACACTAAACCACTAATTTCCTTGTGAAAGACCTCCTATATTATTCCTCTTATAAACAAGTACAGAACAGATTTCACATTACTTCTAAACATCTGGGAACACATTAGGACTGAATAAAACCAACGGACATCATATATGGCAGTCAAGGTGTACAACAACGGAATGAATGAAAATATAATGAAGGCCCGATTCATTGATAATGAAAACAACTAGGATCTAAGGCACACATTATGAGTTTAACATACAAGATAGGCACAAAAGGGATGTACAAGATAACAAATTCTCTTGCCCCTAAAGGTCAATCAAAAAAAAAAAAACAGATTTAGGGGATTTGTCACAAGACCTCCTACTCAAGGTATATGCTTCACGGTTTAGAAGCACCATATTGTAGTATTGCACAAAAGGACCATTGAAACCAGCATTCCTAAGCATGAGACCCAGATCAAATCAGCACATAAAACATAACTCACATCAGTCAAGGCCATAGTGCAATTGCTAGCCCTCCTAGTCAATATCATAGATACTAAGAACAAGCATAAAGACATGCCATGGCAACTCACATATCAGTTACCAAACAGCTCAGCATAAGAAGAAAATATAAGTTGGGTCTTTACATTAGAACCAACTTCTTAAAACTAAGACTCAGTTCCTATGAAACATTAAGTGAGGCATTTTATCAAACAAGAGAAAGGCAATCCAAATTGATATGTCTTAACAGTTCCACTCATCAAACTACCGAAAAGCACCCAGTAAAATTATGGAACTGCCAAAAGGAACAAGATACATATATACCATAATCATAATGACATGGGGAAACATGAGTAGATTCCCAAGAGACGAAGATAGATTACCAGTTTAGCACACAGATGTTCCGGAAATTGCCGATCTTTCACGCTACCTACCAGCTTTGATGCCCTTTTCTGAGGATTATCTTTCCTCTATTCAATTCTTTAATCACCCAAAATCTTGCAAAAACTAACAGTGTTTTGCAATGCATTTGACTTAAGGCTTAGCTATAAACTTTTTTACTTTTATTTATTTTAATTAAAATTGTCCATCCTATGATCCTCAGACTTTTTAGTTCAATTTATTAAAAATCTTATACAAAAATTAAAATAAATAATTTTTTTTTATCTTTGATCATGTGTCTCCACACATATTCAAGAAATTATAATTATCTCTCATAATAAATATCTTTCTTAAGGATCGAGTTTATCATCTCACTTTTACAAGAATCTAGTTTGTTTATCATTAGACTAACAAATTCTAGGCTAAAATAAGTATTTTAGTAGATCCAAAAATATATAAGTTTATTCGATTGATTTATGATTTAAATGTTCAAATAAATTGTTCAAGTCGATCCAAATAAGCCACAACACTCAATATCATCTTGATTGGCCAAAGGTTGACAACAAAGTGATTGTAATGTTGGTTAGTTAGGACGATCAATGAAGTCTTAACTTGTCCAACACTTAGTCGGACAAAGGCAAGACTAACATGGTTAATAATTCAACGAATGCTAAGCGTAATCATTTTCTCTGATGTTATTCACAGTAGCTAAGCTAAGGATAAACGTGTCTCTACTATTGTACATGTCAAGCTCTATAAATACACGTTTGATCATTCAATTACATAAGCAACATTCATTTTGCTCATTATGACTCTTCTTGGATGATGAGTTTCTCTTTATGATCTGAAGCTAACTTGAGCGTCAAAGTTCCTTTTGCAAGTGCCTTCACCATTGTGCTTCGTGACGGACGTTCAACACACCCTGTACACTCAGCCTTGCACTGCCACACAAAGATTAGAGGTACACTCTACTCATTTTATAAATGATCACTTGACGTCGTTTGTTGGAAGAAATCAATTCTCATTGCTATGGTTGGAATACTATGTAGAAAGCATTCTGACGGAGATTCACCTCTAAAGCAACATTCTCATATAATACCTCAATTGAAGCATGTTGAGGATCCAACTCTCAAGAGCATATTGGAAACCATATTTTAGTTCCAGACAAAATTTTTATGAAAATACAACAGTGCATCAATGAATTAGAAAATCAGTTCATGCATTACCAAAGTCATAACGTGGAGAAGTCTCCTAAGAGTTTTGTTCATGACGAACGAAACTAAAACAATAGGAAGCTAAATGAACCTGAATGTAATCATGAAAGAATTGCAACTCACTGTGAAGAAGAATCTTATCAAATAGTTGGTTTACTGGCCAAGTTTCAAAATTCATTTCCACATTCCCAAAGATTTCAAGAAACCAAGAAGAATAGAACCTTTCACCGAAGAAACTAACCCAGTGGAGCATTTTCGTGCTTTCCTGACTTCCATATCTTTCATGGGAGTTTCGAATGCTTTGGTATGTCGAAATTTTCCTCTAACTTAGAGGAAAACGGTTATGCGTTGGTACCAAACTTTTCCTTCTAGTTCAATTAAAGGGTGTGATGAACTTTCAACACAATTTGTTCATCATTTCATCACTAGCAAGAGGTTACCAAAAAATCTCATACATTAGGAAAAATCAAGATGAAAGAATGAATCATTGTGTGTTGGGAATTGGCTCATTAAGAAAATATGGGGCCCACAGATTTTATTTTGAGGCCAAATATTCAGTTTATTAGGATTTGATTTAATGGAGAACACAGTCCCGGAAATCAGGATTCAGAAGCTGAGCAGTTGATCTTCACGAGGGTTCGAGAATTCGCCTAGGTGGAGATTGTTGGGATTGGCTCATTAGGATTCCCTTGACGGTGTGGTCAGGTGGAGTGTTCCGTTTCTCATGGTGGAGCTAACGGCGATGCGAGGTTGGATATCTTCCGCTACGGATAAAGGCCATGAGGATTGCAGAAGTCAGCGAGAGGAGAAACTGACGGATCTAACAGACACAGGACGGGGCGTTGAGCAAGGTGGAGTTCGAGTGTCAGAGTACAGCGAACATGTTGACCAAGCCAGTCACCACCAATCCCGAAAATCGAAGTCAAGAAACTGAAGCCACAGATCATCACAAGGGAGTTTGGAATTCGCCAAGGTGGAGATTGTTGGGAATTGGCTCATTAGGAAAATCTGGGGCCCACGGATTTTATTTTGAGGCCAAATATTCAGTTTATTAGGATTTGATTTAATGGAGAACACAGTCCCGGAAATCAGGATTCAGAAGCTGAGCAGTTGATCTTCACGAGGGTTCGAGAATTCGCCAAGGTGGAGATTGTTGGGATTGGCTCATTATCTTATCAGTTATTTGAATTTGATGTAAGGGGATTGTAATATGGGTGTAGAGGGATTCTATCTTATCATATGGTTTTAGATAAGACTCTATCTTATCTTATGGGTTTAGATAAGATTACATCTTATCGGTTAAGATTATCTTATCTTGTAATACTAGAGTTAGTAGTGTCCTATAAATAGATAAGGTCCTTAACCCTAAAAGTGTGCTAGTGTGCACCAGGTGTGTGCGGAGTGCGCCGCAATTGGGCGGTGTGCAAGCGCGCTGCAATTCAGCGGTGTGCAAGGGTACACAGCAATTGGGCAGTTGAGAGAAACTGCTATTGCAGATGTGTGAGACAATTAGGCAGTTGAGAGAAATTGCTATTGTAAACACAATTGATTATTGAGAATCAATAAAGGGAGCTATAGCTACTCTATAACCGCAGAGGTAGCTCAATTGGTCGAACTGCGTGAACAAAGTTTCTGTGTGGTTTATTCGTGCTTTCTCGCTCTATCGTACTGTCTGAATCAAGTTGTGCCTTTTCTTTCCTCAACATTGTGAGATTTCCTTACCAAATTTGACAAGGAGGCCACACTAGTTGTAAACTTAGATTCCAAAGTCAAACTCCATTTACTATGCGAGGCAATCAAAGTAGGAACTCCTTTTCATTAGTCCCTAGCAAAGGCGCAACCGCTCGACATGGAAAAATTTAAAATTAAGAGCGGCAAAGCATGTAAATATGGAGGATAGTTTGGCTAGACCTGTTCGACAAAAGAACGAGCAAGAAAATCATTCTGAGATGAAGAATCGCGATAGAAAGAATTCTCATTTTGATCGAGAGAAAACCATCACAAGAAAAGGTTTTAGAGGCATTTCATACTATACCTTTCAAGATATATAAAGAACTAAAAGAAGCGATGAGCATTGTCTTGGCTCATATATCTCAACCCTCTAAACACAAAAATATCGATAACTCTAGATATTGTGATTTTCATGAAAATGAAAATGATGGCCACAACACACATGAATGCATTCAAATGAAAGACTCAATCGAGCATGTTGGAAATCCAAAGTTGAAAAAAACATGTGGTTAATGTGAAGCTCCACAAAAATGAGAGAGTGAAAAAGTGTGGTACATCTCTCTTGTCTTCTTGTACCAAACAGGGTTTGAATAACCATAAGCCAACATGCTGAGCAACGAGTATTTGTGCATGCACCTATGCATGTAACCATTTCTCTTGAGTGATGCTGAGACTAACCACCTTGAGACCAACCATAAACCTTAGCATCTTAGAGACACAGCTACAACGATGCCAATGCCTAAGACAATTCAATCAGATTCTGTCTCAGATGATCCTCACAGGCTTCATCACAGACACCTATGCTGCAAGCAGGATCATCAACTTCTCCACTCACTCCACTTCCATTCCCTTCCATCATTCCCTCCGAATATTCAACCACCTCCACAACCCCAACACCTTCACTTGGAACACCATCATGCGTGCCCACTTGGAACTTCACAACTCACCCCATCAAGCTCTCATCTTGTACAAGCTCTTTCTTTTGGAGAATGCAGCTCCTGATAGCTACACCTACCCAATTCTCCTCGGATCCTGCACTGCCCGGGTGGCGGTATTCGAAGGAAAGGAAATTCAGGACCATGTTGTCAAGCTGGGTTTTGGTTCTGATGTTTATGTCAGGAACACGCTGATCAAGTTGTATGCTGTTTGCGGGGACATGGTGGGTGCCCGCAAAGTGTTTGAGGAAATTCCTGTGTTGGATTTGGTTTCTTGGAATACCCTATTGTCTGGGTATGTTCAGACGGGTGATGTGGAGGAAGCAGAACGCGTGTACGGCCGGATGCCGGAGAGGAACACAATTGCTTCCAACTCGATGGTGGCACTCTTTGGAAGGAAGGGTCTTGTTGCGAAGGCGCGCGAGCTTTCGGATGGGATTCGGGGAAAGGATATGGTTTCGTGGAGTGCGATGATTTCTTGTTATGAACAGAATGGGATGTATGAGGATGCGCTGGTTTTGTTTGTGGATATGAATGCTAATGGGGTGATGGTGGATGAGGTGGTTGTGGTTAGTGCTATCTCTGCTTGTTCGCGCCTGTCAATTGTCCCGACAGGGAAGTCAGTGCATGGCTTGGCTGCAAAAGTTGGAATTGAAGCTTATGTTAGCCTTCAGAATGCCTTGATATTTTTGTACTCAAGTTGTGGGGAGATATTGGATGCTCAGAAAATTTTCAATGGGGGTGTCCTCTTGGATCAGATATCTTGGAACTCAATGATATCTGGGTACTTGAGGTGTGGTTCAGTTGAGGATGCTGAGACATTATTTTCTTCCATGCCTGAGAAGGATGTTGTGTCTTGGAGTGCTATGATATCAGGTTATACTCAAAATGAACGTTACTCAGAGGCTCTGGATTTATTCCAGGAGATGCAGCTTCATGGAATGAGGCCAGATGAGACTGCTTTGGTGAGTGTCATCTCAGCATGCACCCATCTGGCTGCTTTGGACTTGGGCAAATGGGTTCATGCTTATATAAGAAAAAATAAGTTACGGGTTAATGTTGAACTAGGCACGACACTTATGGATATGTATTTGAAATCTGGCTGTGTGGACGATGCACTAGAGGTTTTTTATGCTATGGAGGAAAAGCGGGATTCTACCTGGAATGCTCTCATTGGTGGGTTGGCAATGAATGGTTTGGTAGAAAAGTCCCTTAACATGTTTGCAGAAATGAAGAATACTGGAACACTTCCTAATGAGATAACATTTGTGGCAGTTCTTGGAGCCTGTCGGCACATGGGCCTAGTGGACGAGGGACGCCGCTACTTTAGTTCTATGATCCAAGAACACAAAATAGAGCCAAACGTTAAGCACTATGGATGCATGGTTGATCTTTTAGGACGTGCAGGTTTGCTTAAAGAAGCAGAAGAACTGATTGAGACTATGCCAATGGCACCTGATGTTTCTACTTGGGGTGCTTTGCTTGGGGCTTGTAGAAAACACCAGAACAATGAAATGGGGGAGAGGGTGGGAAGAAAGCTCATTCAGCTTCAGCCTGACCATGATGGTTTCCATGTATTATTGTCAAATATATATGCTTCAAAAGGAAATTGGGGCGATGTTCTTGAAATTAGAGGAATTATGTCACAACATGGGGTTGTGAAGACACCTGGTTGTAGCGTGATTGAAGCAAATGGAACAGTTCATGAGTTCCTAGCAGGAGATATGACACACCCTCAGATAAATGACATCGAGCACATGCTAGATGTAGTGGCTGCAAAACTTAAGATTGAGGGCTATTCACCAATTACAAGTGAGGTTTCACTTGATATAGATGAAGAAGAGAAAGAAACTGTCCTTTCAAGGCACAGTGAGAAACTTGCAGTTGCCTTTGGACTTATCACTATTGTTCCACCAATTCCAATCAGAATAATGAAGAATTTGCGCATATGTAATGATTGCCACACAGTAATGAAGTTAATCTCCAAAGCTTTTAATCGTGAAATTGTGGTACGGGATCGTCATCGCTTTCATCACTTTAAGCATGGATCTTGTTCCTGCATGGATTTTTGGTAGCAAAACTGCAAGTGCAATTAAAGTGAATGTGTCTCCTATGCTCTAAGAAGGTGCACTCAAAATTTTTATAGTGCTCTGGACTCCAACATCAAAGCATGCATAGAAGATTATTTCAAGATTTGGTATGTTTCCTTTTGCATAATCAAATTTTGTTCATTCTTATGCTGCAAGGGAGACTAAAAGCATTGTTGGTAAAGTTTGGAGAATTAGAGCATACTATACTTCTTAGTATTCGTGTTATGCCTAACTCTACCCCCAAAAGCTAGCTCGTAAGGTGGGGATTGCCAATCCCTTTATAAGTTCTATGTTGGCTTTACTTCTAATCCATGTGGGGATCTCAACAATACTTCAGCAGATATCAATATAATTTTCCTGATGTTGATTAACAATGTTAGCTCCAAGAGTCTGAAATGAATCAATATGTATTTAATGTATTATTAGGTTACTTGGGGTTGTGGATACATGGTGTTGATGGAGCATGCATTGAGGGGTCGGCCTATTTTCTTGGTGAAGTTTGCAAAAATCCAATTAGCATTGGCCTCTGTTTTGGCCTTCATTAGTATCTCTGAGTCAGTAACCATCATTGTGAAGCTGGCTTGAAATACTATTGATGAGTGATGTAACTGCTTTTTCCCATGCACATTACAGTGGCTTTGCTCGGCTTGTTGAGTTAAACAGACCGCTCAATTGCCATTTCTTTCGTCACCTGATGTGTGCAAATGAGTTCCAAAAGTTCCTGCCCCGATGCGTTTAATCCACGCATTCCTTCCAAAGGCACCAATTGAGATTAGCCAGGGCCAATGTGCTTGACATATTTAACAAGGATTTTCTTTGCCTAACAGGCTAACACTGCTGTCATTGTAAGTCTTCAGTGTGATGCTGCTAAACCTTATATTTCTCATGTTTGTGCGGCCCTTTTTAGAGAGCTCCAGAAAAGGCAGATAGCATAGCTAGTCAAGTCTCTTTCATCATTTTTGTCACTCTTTCTGATAAAACATGACTCTTCAATTGTTCTTGATACTTGATACTATGAACTGTGTTTAGCCTGATGTATTTGTTGTTGGAGTGATCAATGTAGTGCTTTGATTCTTTAACTTGCCCAAGCATAATTGAAGCCCAGTCCCTGATATTTTATATCACTTTGATATTTCAGTGCTTACCCAAAAAAAAACTTTGATATTTCAGTACAATTTTCAAGTTGTTGACTTTCTAATCTTCAAATTAGTAACTCAAAATATGAAAATTTTGGCATCTTTTCAGTTGTCTGTCATGCAGTGACATTAATTGCTGAAATGAGATAGTGTGCTTAATTCAGAGCCAAAGCCAGTGCTTACAGAGATATATGTGGTGGTCTGAAGTCTGAACCGTAACCTTGAAATGAATTATGGGTCAATTCCATGGCTTTATTGAGTTTCCCACAAATGAGAAGAAATTGGAGAGAGAGAATCTACTATCTCACTTTTATACTTCTCTAACTCCAACAATTTATTTACCATTATTTTTAAATATTTAATATCAAGGACAAATTTAATTTTACATAAAAATATTAATATTTTCTATTATTGCTTTCTATTCAACAAAACTAAACAAAAGACCATCTACCACATGATTTCTCTTCATTTTCTCTCTTATTTCTCTTATACTAATCATCTTAAAAATCCACTATTTTTTCTCACCACCTTCTATTTTCTCTTCTTCTTATACTCTCTACTCTAACCAAACACAACCTAGTTGTGCTAAGAATTTGAAAATGACCAATTGATTCATCGTTGTTTGTTGAAATTCAAATAGCTAGGAGCTGTTCCATGTTGATAGGAGATGTGTATTTTGGATGTCCACTAAAAAGTCTATCCACAACAATGCGAATGGCTGCCTCGGAAGGATGGACTGCATCCCAGAAGACATGGTCTTTTCTGTTCGAACAAATATTTGAAATTGGAAGGCATGGAATCTGGGCATTCAGCTCACCAAGTCCACAACAAGCACCTTTCACATTTGCAAATCCTGAAAACAGTGAAAAGTAAAGATATAAGTTAATTATAGGCAAATATAGTGCTATAAAGCTCATGTTATGCCCATGTGAATTTAATGGAAACAGTCTTATCTTGCATTTTTTTGCAAGATGCTGATTCCACATATTGAACTTGTAATCGCAAAGTCGCATGGCAGCAACCTTCTCGTTGCGCCAAGATTCGCCCTCAAATTAAGTTAATTATGCATTGGAAATTAAATGTGACAATTTAATACCGTAAGAAGATGGACTCTGGATGAGATCTTGGAGGGCAGCATAGGTATCGAAGTAGGAGTAACTCAAGTCCTTCTTCTCTGATTGCCATTCCTTTAACATGGATTGAAGGACTTCATCATATTTAGCCGCTAACAAATTGGCTTCTGAAAAGCATTCTGTTTTCTTGTTCTTGGCCCTGTATGCGGGGCAGCATCCAAGTGCAGCTACACCAACAATCTCAAATTTCCTTGCACCGTTGTTGTATAATCTCTGCCACAAAGTTACCAAAACCAAAATGAAAATCATGCCAACATCATTTTTTTTTGTTAAGCATCATGCCAACATCATAAGTTTTCTTACCTTCTAAATGTTTTTAAAACCGGATGGTTATTGAACTGATGAAGGCACCAATTTAATAGTTCGACCGTGGTTGAACCCATAATAATTAACTATATATATTAATATATTATATATCAAATAATTTATTAACATAAAATATTAAGAAATATTATTTAAGTCAAATTAAATTTTAAACTAACATAAAATCATCATAATGTATATTTTATAAGATAAAAATGAATAGTAAAAAGTTGAAAATAGTAATCCATGTATATGAGCATTCTAATTGAATAAGAAATATATTTATTAAATTCAAAATTGAAAAATATAATTTATCTGATTTTTTTTTTTAGAATTTGTTTAAATATGAACATTTCAAATTGGTTCAAGCCAGTTCAACAATATCAATTTTTTCGATTCTAAGACTCTCTCTCCGGTTTTTATCTCCAATTGAACCGATTACTTTACCGGTTCTTAGTTAAATAAATCGGACTAGCCGGTCTGGTTTTTGACAAGAGAAGTAGCTAGCAAGTAGTGTATAATGATACTATTGTGTTTACTACCTGTAGGTGCACTTTTAGTGAGGAAGCCATGGAATCCGCAAACTGTTGTGGAGTGCTTTTGTTTTGAGTTACATTTGAGCCAAAATAACCAAAGATATCGTTGCTACCAATCACAACAAGGAAGATGGATTTTGAGAGGCGTTTCTGAAGAGTAGATGCTCCTATCTGTTGTGTCAATTGTTCATGCACTTTTGAATAGAAGTCCACTTGCTTTGTCAACGGTATTGATTGCTTCTACAAAATATATATGTCACCAGCGGTAAATAAATAGCTCAGTATGGAGAATATTTTCATTATTTTCTCATCATTTTAATCTTTAGGGATAACAACTGGTGTTTTGGGTCATTTGCCTTTTTATCTTCTGACCACTTTTTCTTGGTCAAATACTTACAAGTACTTCAATTTTATTCTTATGATTTTTCTACACATATGGAAAATGAAGCGTAGACATAGTGCATGAGTGTGCAAACTCATCTATCACGTGTTTAAAATTCTTTTTTTTTATAATAAGATTGAATTGAGAGTGTCAATAATCGAATTCTAGATCACTTAATCATAGAAACATCTCTAATATTGTATCATGAACTAATTATAACAAAAGCTTAATTAACTTGTTAGGTAATGGTACATGAATGTCTTACATTATAAATTTATTATGCAAGATGACATTTCATTTAGTCATAGAGACTCTTGTACCATGTTATGAATCAATTATTCCAAAAAAAATTAGGTAAATAACACATGAATGTATGATTTTATATTATATTTCTAAAAAAAAATCCCGATTTTTTTATCCTCACTTGATATTTATGTTATCACTCATTTATGGCTACATCTCTTCAACATATAAACATCAACAATTGTTTGTCTTGGTTAGTTGTGGAGCCCACATCCATGGCCCCATCTCTTTCCCTGAAAGGCTCACTTATGGTTCACTTGTAGTATCAGATTGCAAAATCACTTGTTCATAAATATATATCCTTACAACTTTTTTTTTCTCCCAATTTCTATAATTTTTCTTTATATAAATCACTTCTCTTTTTTCTCATCATATAACTTAAAGTCCCCGTATAATAGCTCAAGTGGTAGGAGTTGGGGGACATATAGGTGGGTTGGAGGATGTACAGGGATCGATTCTTGGCGGGTACAATTTATATTTCCGATGACCAAAAAAATCATATAACTTAAAGATCATTTTGATCGAAAAGATATAAGGTTAAATACTTTGCTTTATGAAAAATTAAAAATATTTCCATCTCTATTAATTTTGTTTTATTATATTAATTTAATTAGTTCACTTACTTCATTATCTTTTTCATACTATTTCAAGACAAAAGTGAACAAGAACTAATAAACAAAATTGGAAAGAGACAGGAGCAGTACTAACAGAAGTATCATCTGTGCCGTCAAAAATTCCAGCACCTCCAGAGGCAAAGTTAACCCCTTCCAAGTAGGATACGTTCTTGTGGTGGTTGGCCTTTAACACTAGGGACAGGTAAGCTGGTGATGTGGGAAGGCCCACTTTTTCAGCTGCCATTCATTTCATCCAAATATATTAGTAATTAGGAAAACACAACTGGTATATATTATTTCTAAGCCTTATTTCTATTGTCATGCATGCCTAGCCTCAATCAATCACATTAACTTTTGGTAGTACTATACAAGTTTGCTTCCATGTTCTAATTCCAATAATAAGGGGAAAAAAAAGTAAAACTTGTGTTCCTTTTCCTATGTCCATAGGACTGAAATCTTATATGTCTGGTTATGATTTCTCAGTCTTACCTGCCCCATCTTATCAATAAAATTATGTTATATTATTTAAAAAAACATAAATATTGCAATTAAAATTTAACATGAGTGGATTCTAATTAACATGTCATAATTATATTGGTAAGAAAGAAAATGAGACACAGACAAAGGCATATATAAGATTTCAATCATTCATAAGGCATTAAGGCATGATTTAATGTATGTTTGGATCAATTTTCTTCCTTAAGAATCAATTGACACTTATTAGCTAATATATAGAGTAATTTATTTTATAATTTATTTTGATTTTAGAATCAATTAAGTGTATGGACTTATATGGAGTTTGATGTCTCTTTTATGCTTTTGGGAATCATCCTCAGTGGCATGAATTTCTCAAAGGAGAAAACATTGGATAAAGCAAATTATATAAGATAAAACAAGTGCTATTCCAATTCAAAATAGGTAAGCAGAGAAGCTATAGATTGTATGAAAGTTTGAAGAACCAACAAAGAGCCAATCTTGAATCACATTCACATACCAATTAAATCTGCAGCATTCTTTCCATTGCTGAACCTGCCAGTGGGTTTCTTAGTTGGAAAATCAATTCCATAGTAAGGAAGAATTGCCTTTGCAAGGGAAAGACTCAAGTAATTGTTGTTGCCAACATCAACAAGTGAGTCTCCAAACACATAAACAGCCGGGGCCTTTTTTTGAGCCTCTGAGGAGGAGAATCCAAAGCTGAAGAAGAAGATGAAGAAACAGAGAAACAAAGAATGAAAGGAATTCCCCATCTTTTGGGAATTGGAATTTAATTTGTGTTTCCTTTATAGTGTATGTGTATGTGACGGTTGAGAAGGGTTGGTAAGAGATTTAAAGATGCAATAACTGGACAAGAGAGTAGTAGTAATAGATACTACGTGTGAAAAGAAGAATTGGATTGAAGTAGTGAGAGATAGTGGAGCAAATTTAAAACAGCACACTCTAGATTCATGTTGTTGTTATTTTGTTTTGTTTTGTTAGGTAATGGTAATGGATATTGATGAAACAGCCAGCATTACAATCTCTTGCAATTGCAACCAAATCACATCTTTCTAATCAATTCATATCCTTGAAACGCTCATCTGTCCTTATAATAAGGCATTTTTTTAGATTAAGAATCCGTTTTCTTTTTCTATTTTTGAATGGTAATATTATTTAGTTGGAGTCTCAGATCTAACTCTGAAAGCATAAAAAGACCCACCAAAGCCCTTTTCGATTATTAATGTTTTTGTGAAATAATGTTATGCTTTTGTGATTTTGATATGAATTAAACAAGGTATCTCATTATAATTTACCATTTGGCTAAAGAATCATTAAAAAGAGAGTACAAGAGATACTTCAACTCATATATAAACTAATTTGGTAGGCACAAAAGAGGATATATATAATGCTCGAGTGATTGTGGTAATCTCGTTGATGCTTTGCAAACAGGACTGACATTACCAGCTTCTAGGATTATGAAGATATCATGCGTATCCGCCGGTTGATGGGCAACCTTGAGGACATGAAGCCGGTCGATCCACATAACGCGAGACAAGAACAATACAGCGGATGCACTGTCTCGGGAAGCTTGTAGAATTGGATCTCCGGTTCAAGTTTGGAGGAGACCCCCCTCTTTTGATTATGTGTCGTTATATTTAGATGCTATTAACTAGTTTCTCTTTTTCTGTTAATTTTCCTCTTATAAAAAAAATATACAACGGATTAACAAAAGAAAAATGAAAATCTCTAAATCTACATCTTAGTCAAGATGAAAAGCTTTTAACTCCGTCCACAAAAGATGCAATACATGAAGTCCCATTTTAGAAAATTATATCATTACAAGCAATTTGGCTTATCCAAAAAAAAATATCATTACAAGCACTTTAAGTGGACTAAATGATAGCAAACCAAACAACTGTCGACACCTTCTTTGACAGCTTACCATGCAAGAGTTAACAAATTGTGAAAAATTAGCCTTGCAATCAATATAAAATATTGTGTCGACTCCAAATCAATTAAGATAATTTTGTCGGACAAAGTAGGAAAATGAACAAGAGAATAACACATGAGAACATGATTCATTACCAATTTTACATAAATGACATAAAACATTATTATTTTTCAAGGCAACTCCTCTGTGGAACAAATTATCTCTTGCCTACAACCTTTCAAGATAGATTTGCCAACCAAAAGCTGGAACTTTTGGTGATAAAACACTTGATCAAAGAAGCTTTAAGAACGCACTATCCACATTACCAGGATTATGTTGCAAAGTTACAAAAGTTGAATGCGCTTAGAAGTCCACTAAAACTTCAGCTTTCCAACATGTGTCATCGGAATCCTGCTTAGGCACATCAGCTTGACTAACAACCCACATCAAGAAGTCGGTTTTTTTATTTATTTCTAAGGTATCCCAACAACCGACAGCTATGAGACTATTATCTTCAAGATTTGAAGACCACATTAACCACTAGAATTAATTGATGCCCTCTCAAATCTCAACCATCCATCCACCACAATGATATCCATTTTAAAAACCTCCTCTTATAACCATGCACCATTTTAAAAACCTCCTCTTATAACCATACACATCTATACATAGCACAATACCTTGTACCTAGTACTTTTCCCCTAAACTCTCTCGTTCTCAACCAACAACCTCCACCACCGCCGATCCGCTATTAACAAGCACCCTTGTATTGAGTTGAAGTATCTCTTGTACTTCATTTCAATATATATTACATTGCTTATAAAAAAACAAGTAAGAAATATATAGAAAGTTATTTAAGTTACTTTATATTTTTAATTAATAATATTTTTCTAATTGTAGCGACACAATTTACTTTTTATATATATAACATATTGTTCTTTAAAAAAATAGCCAAGTGTTCCTCTGATTTCATTATGGTGGTGCAGGCCGTGAGGCAAGGTGGTGTGTAAGCATGACGAGAATTCGAGAAAGACGCTTCAATGCTCAAGTTAGTTTAATATTAGATGAGGGAAATTTCATTCTTTACTAAAGATCGAATGAGCAAATGAATTATGTTTATGTTTCAGAGTGATCAAATTTGTATTTATAGCAGTGAATTGATCAATGTTTGAGATGTATTACCATTTTAGACTGTCATTTTGGCTGAACAGTACATAAACTGCGTTTGAGATGTTGTGACCGAGATAAAATGAGTGATTACCCATTGTGGGGATGATCGTCTCTTTGACTTTTGACTTTGGCTGGCCTTATATGGCTGAGATGATGACTATAACATTTTTTTAGAACAGAACACATATATCTTAATTAAAGTAGAAATATAATTCTTCTCCTACTCAGATCCTAAAATTGTCACTATCAATAAGAAAAAAATCTTCAAGGGGAAAAAATCTTTGTTGCTTTGCCTTCTTGTTTCGATTTAATTGAATGAACACAGTAACAATGACAGCATGAGCCAACAATGTCAAAGTGTCCAGAATTCCATAAAAGGAAGCTTCATTAAGAGGCTTTACCTTGTAATTAATAATCTGAACATAAACGCATTCAAAGTCTTAAGATTTGGTAGATGTCCGGAGTCCTTATTTAAGGATCTTAAAATAAGATCCGGATTTTATTAGATCTCATCATTGGAGCTATCCTAGGTGGCATGAGATCTTAGTTTTTGCTAAGATCCGTGCCTTAGCTCATGTACTCTCAAATGTGGGATCTTAAACAAAATAATATTTTTTTTCTCTCTCCCTCAATAAAAAATCAAAGTGTAAAATAGGGAGAGAAATAAATAATATAAATATATTTGGTACTGTGGGTCCAGTCAGAAGTAAAATAAGATCTCAACCACTAGAGTGAAATGTGCATAGGGACCTTATGAGTGTCTTAAATCCTATGTGGCAATCTGGGCCCACAAAAAATGAGTTAAGTCACAAGATAAGATCTCACCATTGGAGATGCTCTAATGGGCTAAGTATATATAGCAGTAAACGTTGACAAGTGAGAACCCATAAATGGGAATAGAACAGCCCACTACCAACGGTGCATGTAATGGACAAAGTGATCTTGGCTTCTCTTGAAACGTGTGCCATCATATGAAATCGGGCATTTTTAAGCCTCAATAATGTTTAATTTTTGTGTAATGTGTATGAAGAATGAATTATTGAGAAAAATTACTCACTTAATATTATCTTCAAACTTGAATAGAATTTTTTTTTAAAGTTTCAAACTTGAATAGAATTAGTCTCATAACAATGACTTCAGATATATATTAATAAATAAAAAAAGAGCATTGTTATATCTTCTTACTTCATCATCCTACAAATTCTCTTACACCCTAAATGGAGAAAGGAGTAAATGTTTTTTACATACTAAAGGCAATAATTTATTGCTTCATTCAATGTGTAGAGGATTTATAAGAAAATTAATAAGAGGATAAATCATTTTCCATAAAAATCTATATCTATATATATATGAAAATAAGGTTTTCTTCTAGAAACCTATGACACATGGCACCCCCTAAGTCTTCCATTTTCCCTCCAAGAAAAAAAAACTCATCCTACTTTTTTGTCCCAACATAAAACCATGACTCACCATAATTATTGTGGGCTAATTTAATTACAATTTTAATTTTCAGTTTTCTTTTATAATCAGAAATTTGAAACAATTGCAAAACACATGCCTAACATTCAAAAAATTAAACAATACGGAATTTTTTTGTTACATAATAAATGGAATTTGTTATTATGTAAAAAGAGATATTAACAAAAAAAGGATTGAAACCCAGATTCTTTTTTATTAATTTTTTTTTTTACAGCAAAATATATTGAAACCCAGCTTTTTTTTCATACAAAATTATTACAACACAGCTTTTAAAATAAAAATTTCATAATGTTTTAACATGATAAATAAATAATGCAAAATTATAAGTTAAACCCCCATATTTATTTTTATCAAAAAAAAACCCCATATAACCCAGCTTTTAAAATAATACCAAAGAAAAGATGATTTGCAATACAATTATATTAAAAAAATTCATTCAAATAATTTAAAAAAATTTCCTATTTTAAACAACCATTGTTTTTTTTTTGGATCTAAACAACCTTTGTTAATACCGCCAAACTCATTAAGTTTCTACCTAAATTAGAAATGTTTTCCTATTTTTAATAACCATCAATGCTAAAATTGATTGAATAGGTTTTAAAATAATGTTTTAAAAATATTTCCGGCAAAAATTGACTAAACAAATATTACCGGAAAAAATATATTAAAAAAATACAACTTAGATATTCCAGCTTCGTTTTTTTTATTTTAAAATACAACTATATTGAAAAAGTCTTTCAAATTTCAAAATTTTTCCTATTTTAAACCAACCATGATTTTTATTCAAAAAAAAAACCATCATTATTAAGCTTTTTCAGAATCATTTTAATGATATTTTAATGCTGAATTTGGACGAGGAATTTTCTTGATTGCATTATGCTATATTTAAAATCCTAATTCTAGCAATAATATACTCCTCCCTTGATTATACCAAATATTCATTTTATCAATTAAATTTCAGCGGAAGTGAAATCTTGAGGTGCACACTGTGGGAAGATTTCGCTCAACAGTTTTTACAATATGTTGCTGAAGGACACGATGGTCCAGTGATTCTTATTCTACAGTTGGCTAAAATAAAAATGTACAAAGGTACTGACATGTATTACGAAAAAAATCGTATTTTATTTATTAGTTAATAATTAAATCTTACTAATTATTAATTTTGGCCTTTTGAAACATGCAAGTACGATGGGAGTATCAAACGTCACCTACAACTCCAAACTGTTATTCAACTTAGATATTCCAGCAGTTCAAGACCTTCAGAGAAGGTATTTATTGTAAAAATAAAGTCATGAGTTTTAATTTTGATTCACTAGCATGTAACACCCCACTTTTCGATATTAGGTTATTTATTATTTTATCTTAATTATTATTATGCTATATGGTAATTTGATGAATTATGTGATTATAATTTAAATCTCATGTGATATAGAATAAGATTTAGATAAATAAGTTTGTTAGGTTTTTGTGTGAGTAATTGAGAGTGGGGCTCATTAGTATGACTATTTAAGGGATATGAGTGAATTAGAAAGAGAGAAATCAGAATTTGAGAATTGGAGAAGTTAGCAGAGGAGAAGAAAAGAAGCGTGAAAGAGAGAAGGGGAGAAAAGAGAAGAAAAAACCTAGAATTTGATCTTCAAGAGGTAAGGGTTTGAATTTATCTTGTATAATTGTAGAATAACAGAGGTTGAGTTTAACATGAAGGAACCCTCATCTTTTTTGAAAATTCAGAACTGAGAGACTGTGTTGAGTGTTAACATGTGGTGAGAAAAATTGATTTTGAGCGAAATTGAGGTTCCGGGGAAAATTGGGTTCTGTTATGTTTTGCCCGCAGATACCCTAACAGTCTGTGTTGTAGAGAGCATAACTCTCTCTACAGAATTCCAAATTGAGTGAAACCAATTTTGTATGAAAGCTAACTCATAGGGCTATGTTGGGTAATATTTTCATAATTTTTCGATTGCTGGTTCAATACCAGAATCATTTGCAAGTTTATTCTGTTTCTGCCCGCAGACACCCTAGCAGCCTGTGTTATAGAGAGCATAACTCTCTCTACAGAATTCCGAATTGAGTGAAACCAATTTTGTATGAAAGCTAACTCATAGGGATATATTGGGTAATATTATCATAATTTTTAGATTGCTGGTTCAATACCAGAATTATCTGCAAGTTCACTCTGTTTCTGCTCGCAGAAACCCTAACAGCCTGTGCTGTAGAGACCATAACTCTCTCTACAGAATTCCAAATTTGGTGAAACCAATTTTATATGAAAGCTAACGTATAAGGCTATGTTTGGTAAAATTTTCATAATTTTTGGACTGCTCATTTAGTACCAGGATTATATGCAAGTTTGCTATGTTTCTGCTTATTTCTGAGATTGATTCTGAAACTGATTCTAGTAATTGATATGAGACATTTGATGATTTTGTGTTGCTATTTTGTCAGTGGAATAGTGAATGATTTGATAATTGTATTGAAGTGTTATTTTGTGCAATTTTGGTGTGATTTTCGTTATGGAATTTGGTGAGAAAATATGTTATATATTTGGGGCTGGAGTGGTCTCAAAATTGCATGTTTTAATTTATGAGTTTTTGCACGAAATACACTTCATTTAGTCAAGAGGCAACGTGTCGGTTTTCATCAGAAAACTGAGGTTTGTCCCAGAACTGGCGTGGTTCTGGAAGTCTGGAGTGGACTTCATTGGTGGTTAACTGTCTGGAGTGGACGCGGTGATACCGCTAAGGTTAACAATTGGTACCACATGCATACATTAGAGTCTCACACACTAAGTTTCACGTTTTCAGTGGTTTTATGTGTTTGGTGAATCGTTGGTGAATTATTTTGCTGTTGTGGTAAAGTCGAATTATTATTCTTCTTAAAACTTATAATTTTCTGAAACAACAATAAGAATTATGAAACTGTCTTGAAAGCAAATATTATAATCACTCAGATTTTAAAGACAATGTGAAGAGTTTATAAAGCTGGATCTGAATTGTTTACTTGCTCTTTGTTACGCTATATTTTATACAATGTAAGTTCTTACCCTTCTGTTGGAATGATGTTCTATGCGACATCGCTCAGGTACTGGAGGTAGAGATGTGGCTCATGAGGAGTAGCTTTGGAGAGTCTTAGTTTATGTTATTATTATTATTATTATTATTATTATAAAATAAGTGTCTTGCTCTGTAATGTAACACTGGTTAGATATTTTACGTTACTTTTACATTTATGTTGAGAGGATTTTATAATCTCTTCTTATGGAAGTTGTTGAATAATTTTCTAAATGATGGCGATGTCGTACTGTTGACGGCCGAAGTGCTTATGAAATTCAGTTCTGAGTATGATGAATTTTATTGGAATATCATGGAAGATAAACCTATTTAAATAAGTGATTTTATGCATCTTAGGATTATCTGGCTTGTTTAGAAATTTTATTGGCAGGAATAATTCACTCTTTGGAAAGCATATGAACTTATAAATTTTCAAACACAATCAGTGTTAATTTTAATGAGTTTTCGTGAAGAAGTGTAATACTCCCTTGATATGTTTTTAAACTCTGATAAGCGTTTTTAAATAAAACAATGGGAAAAAGGGGGTGTTACATTAGCTAATGTAACACCCCCTTTTTCCCATTGTTTTATTTAAAAACGCTTATCAGAGTTTAAAAACATATCAAGGGAGTATTACACTTCTTCACGAAAACTCATTAAAATTAACACTGATTGTGTTTGAAAATTTATAAGTTCATATGCTTTCCAAAGAGTGAATTATTCCTGCCAATAAAATTTCTAAACAAGCCAGATAATCCTAAGATGCATAAAATCACTTATTTAAATAGGTTTATCTTCCATGATATTCCAATAAAATTCATCATACTCAGAACTGAATTTCATAAGCACTTCGGCCGTCAACAGTACGACATCGCCATCATTTAGAAAATTATTCAACAACTTCCATAAGAAGAGATTATAAAATCCTCTCAACATAAATGTAAAAGTAACGTAAAATATCTAACCAGTGTTACATTACAGAGCAAGACACTTATTTTATAATAATAATAATAATAATAATAATAACATAAACTAAGACTCTCCAAAGCTACTCCTCATGAGCCACATCTCTACCTCCAGTACCTGAGCGATGTCGCATAGAACATCATTCCAACAGAAGGGTAAGAACTTACATTGTATAAAATATAGCGTAACAAAGAGCAAGTAAACAATTCAGATCCAGCTTTATAAACTCTTCACATTGTCTTTAAAATCTGAGTGATTATAATATTTGCTTTCAAGACAGTTTCATAATTCTTATTGTTGTTTCAGAAAATTATAAGTTTTAAGAAGAATAATAATTCGACTTTACCACAACAGCAAAATAATTCACCAACGATTCACCAAACACATAAAACCACTGAAAACGTGAAACTTAGTGTGTGAGACTCTAATGTATGCATGTGGTACCAATTGTTAACCTTAGCGGTATCACCGCGTCCACTCCAGACAGTTAACCACCAATGAAGTCCACTCCAGACTTCCAGAACCACGCCAGTTCTGGGACAAACCTCAGTTTTCCGATGAAAACCGACACGTTGCCTCTTGACTAAATGAAGTGTATTTCGTGCAAAAACTCATAAATTAAAACATGCAATTTTGAGACCACTCCAGCCCCAAATATATAACATATTTTCTCACCAAATTCCATAACGGAAATCACACCAAAATTGCACAAAATAACACTTCAATACAATTATCAAATCATTCACTATTCCACTGACAAAATAGCAACACAAAATCATCAAATGTCTCATATCAATTACTAGAATCAGTTTCAGAATCAATCTCAGAAATAAGCAGAAACATAGCAAACTTGCATATAATCCTGGTACTAAATGAGCAGTCCAAAAATTATGAAACTTTTACCAAACATAGCCTTATACGTTAGCTTTAATATAAAATTGGTTTCACCCAATTTGGAATTCTGTAGAGAGAGTTATGGTCTCTACAGCACAGGCTGTTAGGGTTTCTGCGAGCAGAAACAGAGTGAACTTGCAGATAATTCTGGTATTGAACCAGCAATCTAAAAATTATGATAATATTACCCAATATAGCCCTATGAGTTAGCTTTCATACAAAATTGGTTTCACTCAATTTGGAATTCTGTAGAGAGAGTTATGCTCTCTACAACACAGACTGTTAGGGTATCTGCGGGCAAAACATAACAGAACCAAATTTTCCCCGGAACCTCAATTTCGCTCAAAATCAATTTTTCTCACCACATGTTAACACTCAACACAGTCTCTCAGTTCTGAATTTTCAAAAAAGATGAGGGTTCCTTCATGTTAAACTCAACCTCTGTTATTCTACAATTATACAAGATAAATTCAAACCCTTACCTCTTGAAGATCAAATTCTAGGTTTTTTCTTCTCTTTTCTCCCCTTCTCTCTTTCACGCTTCTTTTCTTCTCCTCTGCTAACTTCTCCAATTCTCAAATTCTGATTTCTCTCTTTCTAATTCACTCATATCCCTTAAATAGTCATACTAATGAGCCCCACTCTCAATTACTCACACAAAAACCTAACAAACTTATTTATCTAAATCTTATTCTATATCACATGAGATTTAAATTATACTCACATAATTCATCAAATTACCATATAGCATAATAATAATTAAGATAAAATAATAAATAACCTAATATCGAAAAGTGGGGTGTTACATAGCACGTTTTAATTTTCTTTACTTATATCATTTACTCATTTATATAAACTAGGTATCACATAAAAAATCATAATGGAACTTCTGCTGCATTGGCTCAAATACCAGCACAATCAATGTACCCTTAGAGCATTTAATACAACTAATTTTTGTGATATGTTTAATTTCTGATAAATTTTTCATTGACCAATAATGAATATATCATTTTAGGAAAAAAAATAAAACATTAATAATCGAAATTATTAATTTAGGAAATAAAATTAATTACATGTTAATTTTATAACAAAAATTAATAATAAACATATTTTCTTATGTTCATTGGCAATAATTTCAGCACCATTTCGTGCGTACCTCCTCGACAACAAGACAAGGATTTTCATTTTCCTTCATTTTTTATTCATCCTATACTTCTTCCTTCCATCTTTGAAATTTCTTATGAAAAAAAACTCATCTTTTTTTTTCTCCGTACGTCTACTCCATGGTAAGTATTTTCAACATTCTTTTCATATTTTCCATACTCCTCATTCCTCCCTTTCATTTTTCTATTTCTCATTTCATTATTCGATTCGATTTCGTATTAAGGAACATTCACCTTCAATTTTTCTTTAATCTGAAACAACTCTATAGAAAAATAATTTGTCAATCATGTGAAGGTAATGATTTTTATCTTAATCCAAAAATAATTAAATTTACAATACCTGTGCATTGGTTAGAATTCTTTTGCTTTTTTTAGACATTTCTCACATTATTTCTTTAGTTTATAACATTCTATTTCACCTGTTATGTGTTGCACCGTGTTTATCTTACTTTGGTTTATTGTTTTCCAGGTTTTATTTCCATTTTTATTTTACAATTCTCCACCACCACTGTATGATCGCAATATCGTAAGTTTATTATTGGTTACGTTATCCCCTTATTCACTCCCTTTTATTTGTTGTGTCCAATGGTTTATTTCATGTTTCATACTCCCCTTATTTACTCATTCTTCTATTTTTGATTCACCATTATATATTGTTTCACCCCATTTTTTAAATCATGAAGGAGAAATACCGAAATCCTTCAATTTCTCTACTTAGATTGATAAAGTGGATTTTTTTCCTCCATCGTCCCTGGTAGGTGGTGGTATGAGTGAAGAGCTGAAGACAAAAAAGGGGAAAGAGTTAACAATAATAGTCACGTGAGACTTTATTCAAAAATAAGAGAAGCCTTTGAATCTAAATAATTTTTGTATATTCTCTATTATTTTTGTTTTTTTTATTCTGATGGTTTTTTCCTATGATTTGATTCGAGTTTTATTAGAGCTGGGGTTTTCATTTGAGATTAATTTATATCCACTAACAGTGTAAAAAGTTTCTTAATTACACTATTAGTCTGTTAGTGCAAATAAATTAATCTCTTTTCATTTGGTTGTTACATGTTGATTTCTCTTTGAAATTAATTTGTTTATTTTTGCATGTGCATTTTATTTATTTATTAACAATTTTCGTGTTAACCACAAGTGGCGAATGCTCATTTCCTTAAGGGATTTCGCCTAGGCTTCTGGCCCGGTTCGATCCTCTCTGAGGTAAAAAATAATACATTTGTAGCAGGAACAAAAAAAATTGTTTTGAATCAAAATATATATTATTATTATTGTTATGAGAAGTGTTATATCGTACGATCGAAAGTTAGAAGAAACTATCGAATGCCCTACGTGGCAACTTAAACATTATTAATTGATTAAATAAAATAAATAAGAACAAAAGGTTTGATTAGGAACCACACAACTCTTCAACGCATCTAAACCTCATCCATGTGCATTCGTTGCCTCCGTTCCTTCAAGTATTGTTCAACAACTTGCAACACATCATCCCCTTTTTATTCATCAGCCATCCATTATACAAACTTACACATATGTTTTCTGGATGTTTTCACTTCAAGATACATCTATGGGTAAAGAGAAGATCGTTACATACCTCGCTATCATGGGTGAAAATATGGGTGAATGATATCTTTCATGTACAGGTACAAGCTGTCGAACTCCATGCCGCTAAACATCGTATATTCTCCATGGCATATTTCTTTGCCACTAAATCGGAGATCTAGAGCTGCACGAGCCACTATAGAATAATAGAGAGCGGATACAGGTCTACGGGTAGGTAGTAAAACACTTCTCTGTTCAGAAAGACCGGATCTGATCTAAGGCATGGGAAGAGAGAGAAATTGAAAGATGACACAGACATGCCATGCCACGTCATTCTTATGTTTCGTATACAATATGCTCGGCCTATTAAGCATTTTCCTATTGTTATTATAAATATAAACATTGATAAGAAAATAATGAATCAAATATTAAAAAATTTAAAATATCGATTTAATGTATATACAAAAAACTTATATAAAGGCATAAAACATATAAAAAAAACTTATATAATGAATAGAATGTTCTTTAGTAGTTTTACTTTTTTTTTCTTACTTGCGCGAAAAAAAAATCTAATGTGTAACAAGATATGAGTATGTCGACGTTTTGTTCCAAAAAATACGATGAAAAATCTTTCATAAAATGTTTTTTTGCCGAATCTATTACATTTTTTAGGGTGACAAAATTCAGTGCATGGTCTAGAGTAACCACCTTGCATTCCATGCAGGTTGTACTTTAAGCTGACCCCCGCAGTGAAACCAATAGAAAGTTTACAAATTCCCTTTTATGGGTTAACTTCACACCTTATCCTTTTATGTTTGAAAAACCCATAGAGATGAGAAATTGATCGGTATAATTTAGACATATTTCTAATTTTTTTCCAAGAAAAAAAATATAAAGATCACCATTTTCAATATTTTGATGTAGATGTCATATGTTTTGTCGTATCTAAAGGTGAACTATCTGATTTCAAAAAAATGAGATAAAAAGTCAACTATAATGTTATTGATTTGGATGCTCTAGAGTAAGTAATATAATTTAACCTTCTTGTGATTTTTTAATTTGAAAACTATATATTTACTTTAGCGATTGAATTCCAACGGTAGTGAAATTTTGAGGTGTACACTGCGCAGGGAAGGCAATGGGTAGGGTCTGGGTAGGGTACTACAGTACTCATCCCCAAAGATCTCATAAAAATTTCTAATATAATTTCTATCACATTGGCTAAAACACTAATGATGTTAATGTACTCATTGACCAATGATGTGTTACATAAAATTTAAATTTTAAATAACAAAAGTCACCCGTGTAAGGCACTGGTAATTCCACTAGTATACATGAAAATAATGTTTCCTTCTAGAAGCCTATGCCACATGGCACCCCCAAATTCTTCCAATTTCCCTCCAAGAAAAAAAAAGACATCCCACTTTTTTGTTACAACATATTTCATCTCTCACCTATTTAATTTCATTTATTATTAATAATTCCTTATCCTATATGATACACTTGAATGTATATTTTTAAATATTATATTTTTGAAAGTTTGTGACAATTCAAGTAATATTACGAAATCTATTTCAAAAAAAATGATTATTTCGAAATCTTTTTCTCACTTTTTAAATTTTAAATATAAAAATTACTTGAAATTATTTTAAAAATAAATCTAACATTATTTTTTTATTACAAATTAAAAAATATAATACACAACAAAAATTAGAATCCTTTGTTTGTTCAACTCCAACAGCAATGTTGATAATAAATATTGAAACTTTTAATTTAAACTATCATTATTTCCTAACCTATAATTTATGTCTTTAACATGTTTTTAAAAAATATATTTAAATTTTTTAAAAAATATATTGGAAGGAAATATTATATTAATTTTACATTTGAAATTTAACTTTCTTCATTATAATAATTGTTGAAAATCTAATTAATATTATTGGTTGTTGGTTTACTTAGATGAGAAAATGAATGTTTTCAAATCAAATAAATATTTTTTTTTCCAGCATCATGATTTTTTGGTAAATTGGAAAATAAGCATCATGTTTTTATTAAGTTTGATTTATTCTTCCGAAATTTTAATCTATATTAAACATTTTATCCTTATAATTGTTATTAATGATTCTAATTAATAACTAAAGTCAATGGATATAATTAATTACCTTTTTTAAATTCAAAAATGAAAAAAAATAATTTTTTTAAAAATTTTGCTTTTTTTTTGCTAAAACTTCTACAAATCAAACAAATAATTTATATGTGAGACACATCATTAATAAACATTTCATTACTAAACAAATTTCCAAGGTTTTTTTCCATTAGCGGACCTTATTATCCTATTTGATCCAAAAAGCTAGAGCATATTCTGGAATTTTTTCTCCAAGAAATGGAATATTCCAAAAATCTATATATATGTGAAAATAAGGTTTGTTCTAGAAGATCTATGACACATGGCACCTCCATATTCATCCATTTTCTCTCCAAGAAAAAAAATATTCATTCTACTTTTTTGTCACAACATACAATCATGACTCAATCTATTTAATGTAATTCCAATTTTTATGTAACCTTTATTTAAAAGTTCAAAAATATTTTAAATCCTTTTTAATTGAATTATCACAACAATTAATGTTTTAATTTTTTAATATTTAATTTCGATTTTTTATATAACCTTTACTTGGAATTATATTTGAAAACATTACAAATATGATAAGAAAAATTAAATTAGAAAATAAAAAATAATAATCACAAATCGGAAAAAATACTTCTTAATTTAATTTTCAACGTAATTATTATTTTAATTTTTCATCTGTTTCGAAAGTACAGATTTTCAATATTTAATATTGATTTTAATTTCAATTTTTTATGTAACCTTTACTAGGAATTTTATTTGAAAATATATCTAATATAATAAAAAAAATTAAATTCGAAAATAGAACAAAAATAATAAAAATCAGAAAATAAAATTAATTTAAATCCTTTTTAATTTAATTTTCAACGCAAATGTTATTTTAATTTTTCAATCTATATCTATATATATATGAAAAGAAGGTTTTCTTCTAGAAGACCTATGCCACATGTCTCCTCTTAAGTAATTCATTTTCCTTCCAAAACAAAAAAATATATTTCCACTTTTTTTTGTCACATTAATTGCTAAGTTTAATATAGGTAAAATCTTTATTAAGAATAAAACATAAGTAATACTTATAAAAACTATCAAAGTAAGGATATAATTCCAAATAATATTATTTTCTGCCCCTCCATATTTTCGAAAACATGATACAATACATGAGCATCTCTAAACCTATTTCATTTCATCCATTATTAAAAATTCATAATTAGATTAAAACTTTTTGAAAATAATCAATTCTGATTAAAAAAAATTAATTTTTTATTTTCCCTGAAATTATTTTTTAAGATAAATCAAATATTTTAAAAATATATTACAAATTTGAAAATATGATTCATCAAAATAATTGAAATCCCTTTTTTTTAATTAACAATATTCTAAATAGTTATAATAAATATTCGTAATCATTTCAAATAGAAATAAGTATTGGATCTTTTAATTTTTATTTTTCTAAAATTTATTTATTTGTTTTTCTTTAATATTATGGTTAAAATGATTTTAAAATATAAATTAATTTTTTTGAAATTCGAATTTCCTTTACTATAGTAATCGTTTAAAATCTAATTATTACTAGATTAGTTGTAAAATGAGTGTGATGAGCAAATAATTTTTTGAAAATAAAATAAATATATTTTTTAAAAAATTTTAGCATCATTTTTTTTTTTTTTTAATTTTTCGAAAATTTGGCAATTGAATAAATATTCCTATTTTAGATACTACAATTTTGATTTCTTATAATTGAAATTAATGGCTCTAATTAATTCCTACAATTAATGAGTATAATTAATTGTCTTTTGAAATTCAATTTTTAAAAACCTTGCTGCTCAAGAATTGATAATTTATTGGAACAATGAAATAATTTGTAAGAAATAACGAAAAAATTTAATTAAATTAGACAAGATTAATTAAAGAATTGAAATTTCAAAAATGAAATATTCCACATTTTCGAAATTAAATTGATATAATTTAATTAATGAATCCTTAGAACATTTAATACAAATAATTTTGTTGATATGTTTAATTTCTGATTAATTTTTCACTGACCAATAATGAATATTTTATTTTAGGAAAAAATTAAGCATAAATAAATCAAAATATTTCAGCATCATTTTGTGCATACCTCCTCGAAAACAAGGTAAGGACTTTCATTTTCCTCCATTTCCTATTCAACTTATACTTCTTCCTCCCATCTTTGGAATTTCTTATGAAAAAAACCCATCATGTTTTTCTCTCCGCTCCATGGTAAGTATTTTCAACTTTCTTCCATATTTTTCATACTCCTCTCTTTCCTCCCTTTCATTTTTTTGTTTCTCAATTCTTTATTCAATTTCATGTTAAGCAACTTTCACCTTCAATTTTTCTTTCATTTGAAACAATTATAGAGAAATATAATTTATCAATCATGTGCTAGATAATGCTTTAATTTTATCTTAATGCAAAAATAATTAATTTTGCTATACATGTGCATTGGTTAGAGAATTCATTTGCTCTTTTGAGACATTTCTCACATTATTTATTTAATCTATAACATTTTGATATAATTTAATTAATGAATCCTTAGAACATTTAATACAAATAATTTTGTTGATATGTTTAATTTCTGATTAATTTTTCATTGACCAATAATGAGTATTTTATTTTAGGAAAAAATTAAACATTAATAAATCAAAATATTTCAGCATCCTTTTGTGCATATCTCCTCGAAAACAAGGCAAGGACTTTCATTTTCCTCCATTTCCTATTCATCTTATACTTCTTCCTCCCATCTTTGAAATTTCTTATGAAAAAAACTCATCCTGTTTTTTTCTCCGTTCGTCTACTCCATGGTAAGTATTTTCAACTTTCTTCCAAATTTTTCATACTCCTCTATTTCCTCCCTTTCATTTTTCTGTTTCTCAATTCTTTATTCAATTTCATGATAATGAACTTTCACCTTCAATTTTTCTTTCATTTGAAACAACTATAGAGAAAAATAATTTATCAATCGTTTCGGTTTTATAATTTAATTACCCAATTTTTTTTTTCAAATCTGATCCAATTTTTATCGGTTTGGATTGGATTGGATTTCAGTTTTTCAAAGAAAGTAAAAATCTTGAAATACATAACAAAATAGAAAATAAAATCATAAAACAAGAAGCACTGTAAAAGTTACAGAGACAAGATATCATGCTTAACACTAACATCAATACTGTAAGAAATGAATAATGTACGCACTGATATGTTTCACTTTCGCTGAATGAAAAGAAGACATATGTCTCCTAACTTGGAAAATGTTAAACACATTACTGTAAAGGTTTGAGTATACATGGAATAAAATATTATAAGTATGGTTAAATGGGTAATTATGTATGCCAAAATTTAAATAAATAAATACTTTCGGTTTGGTTTGGATCGGTACGATTTAGAACATAGGAACTGAAAACCAATCCGATCCATTAGCGTAAATATTGGTTTTTGCTATTTTCGGTTTTTTAGTTTTTGGTTTTTTTGGATCGATTTGAGCGGTTTTAATTGGTTTGGTTCGGTTATGAACACCCCTATTTCATGATCCTATTATTTACTTATTCATCCATTTTTTATTCACCATCATATATTGTTTCACCCCTTTTTTAAATCATGAAGGGGAAAGACGAACATCCTTCAATTTATCTGCTTGGATTGATAAAATGAATTTTTCCTCCATCGTCCCTGGTAGGCGGTGGTTACCAAAGGTATGATCGAAGAGCCAAGGACAAAAAAAGAGGAACGAGTTCAAACTTAAAAGTAATAGTCACATGAGAGTTTATTCAAAAATAAGAGAAGCTTCTGGATCTAAATAATTTTCGTAAATTATCTATTATTTTGGTTTATTTAATCTGGCGATTTTCTCCTATGATTTGATTTGAGTTTTATTAGAAGTGGGGTTTCATTTTGTTGTTACATGTTTTTTTTTTGTCCTTTGGCCACTAGTCACCACGGGGGAAAAGAGCCCCACGTGACTAATCTGGCTCGGGATACGGTAGTAATGTCCCTGACCACAAATGTATTATATTTTCCCTTAGAGGGGATCGAACCCGGACCAGAAGCCTAGGCGAAATCCCTTAAGGAAATGCACATTCACCAAACATTTTGAATCAAAATATATATATATATATATTATTATTAGTGTTATTGCTATTATAAATAGAAACATTGATATGAAAAATAATCAATCAAATATTAATAATTAAACATGTATAAAAAAATTAAAATACTGATTTAATGCATATATAAAAATTTGAGTGAATTTAAGTCTTATAATTTAAAATATTTAATTATTTTCATATTTAAATAATTAAAAATTTATAAGTAAAAAGTTGTGGTAGATTAATACATAATTATCACTATTAAGAACATATAGTTGAAACAATTGTTAAAATATATTTACTTAAAAGATACAAAACATAATATTACATGAAATTTAAATTGTAAATAACAAAAGTCACCCGTGCAGGGCCCGGGTAATCCCGCTAGTAACATCGGTTTGAGTGTTGTAGTCCACAAAGAGTGGAGGCAATTCTCTCTCCTTAATCATTTCAATTCCTAAGCTAAAAGCTGATGCAATGAGCATGTTACTATTGATTTTTTATTGACGACTATTCTTTATATATTTCATATAATAATATTTAAATACTCTATTAGCTTTTATTATATGTAAATTATGGGGTCGACATGAGCAAGTCATTCAGAAAAAAAGAATTTGTTAGTCAAATTATTTGTCTTGTTATTAGTGGACTTTTTTCGAAAGAGTGAAATGATCTGGAGTTTTGCACATTTCTCATACTTTGAAGGTTCAATTGAAGAATTTAATGATAACTGTTCTTACAATAGTTCTAATTGTGGTGGAGCCAAAGTTTTAGCTTGACTAAAATAGAAGTGTATAGATTTTTTTTAATTAAATATATTCTTTATTCTTGAAAATTTGACAAATTAGAGTTTCAGGTTAATTGCAGCAAAGAGAATGAGGTACTATCAATTTGTTCCGACTTAGGAAATAAGTATATTCATTATGAAACAAGCTAGCATGCTCCTTTTTTTTTTTTGCTACATCGGAAAACTAACAACAACAAAAGAAAACTAAGGAATAGTCAAACGATCTCTCAAAATGAGGATCTCTAACGCCGACGGCGGAGCTTCAAGAACACAGATTGCCATAGACAGAGACGATGCACCCTTCTTAGCTAGCCAGTCTGCGGGTTGATTACAATCTCTATTGATAGCACTAAGAGTCAAATTTCAACTTATCATCCTCAGCTCATGAATTTCACGCAAAACAGGGAAGAAGACCCAGTCAAGACAAGGCACCCGCACGCAACCACAGCTCTCTGGAATGGGGACAATCCCTTAAACAATGTATCACGTCTTCCTCTGCACCGGAACAACGAGTACAGCTTGGCGAAGCTGCCATGGTGCACTTGAAACGGTACGAGTTTGTTTGAATTGACTCGTGCATCACCAGCCAGAGGAAAATTCGCAGCCGTTCCGGAATCTTCATGTGCCAGAGCCAGCGCCAGTCCTCATGTAAATCATCATGTCTATGCCGGTTCCTGAGCCACACATAACCCTCCTTGGCGGAGTAAACCCCACTGTCACTGCTTCCCCAAATCCAAGCATCCTGGTGGTTTTGGATCAGAGAAGGATTTATTAATCTCAGTCGCTGGACAAGTTCATCACCCAGAAGGATTGTGTACACGGTGTCTAAATTCCAGCGCCCTGCTACAATCACATCCCATAGCTTCAACTCAACATCGTGAATGTCCACATACAGAATCATGGTAGCCATGTTTCCCCTCTCGCTCCAGTCATTGTACCACAGAGACGTGTTTCCATCACCCAACCTGAACTGGAACCCTGGCCTGATTTGATCACGCGCCTTCAAAAGACCTTTCCACACATGAGAATCTGTCCTCTTGGGTTGAACCTGCAAAACAGATGAGGAACCCAAATATTTATGTTTCAGGGCTTGAACCCATAGTTTCCGAGGCTTATGAATGATGCTCCAAATCGCTTTGCCAAGCAGCGCCGTGTTGGCCATGTTTGTATCACTCACTGCCAGCCCACCACTTGCCTTAGAACCCAACATCTTATCCCAACTCACGAGATGCCACCCCCTTGAGCCTCCATTGTTTGACCAAATAAAGGAGCGCATCATTCTATTGATGCAATTAGTGACTATGCGAGGAAGATAAAAAATTTGCATTGTATATGTCGGAATGGCAGCAATAACCGACTTTGCAAGACAAATTCGACCTGCTAGGTTTAGCATATTCCTCCTCCATGTACCTAGTTTCCGTTGGATATTCTCAATGAGGAAGTCAAATTTTTTACTTCGCATACCTCCCCCCTTGAGAGGAAAACCCAAGTATTTGCCCAAGTCCCTAACAAATGGGATGGGAGCAATTCTTAAGATCTTCGTTCTCACTTCCGAGCTAACGCCCTTTGAGACTATGGCCTTGGGTTTGCTCATATTTATTTTTAGCCCTGAGCTATCGCAGAAGGATTTCATGGTAGCCGCTAGGAGATTAACTTGGGATGTGGTTGCCCTTCGAAAAAGAAGCACATCATCGACAAAGAAAATATGAGCGATTGGAGGGCTTCCCCTTGAAATTGTCACCGGTTTCCAATCACCAACATCCACAAGGTGTTTTATAGTCACAGAAAGACGCTCCATACAAAGCACAAACAAATAAGGGGATAGAGGGTCTCCTTGTCTCAGTCCTCTCACTAGTTTAAATTTCGGGAGCCTGGAACCATTCCAAAGAATGGATACAGGAGAAGAGGTAACACAACACATAATAAGACGAATGGTTATTTCTGGAAAGCCATAATACTCCAAGGTCTCCTTTAAGAAAGACCAGGATACACTATCATAAGCTTTTTCCAAATCAATCTTAAAAGCGAAGCTTCCTTTCTTTGCCGATGAGAGGTACATGTGATGAATGATCTCTTGAGCAAGGAAAGCATTATCCATTGTCCCTCTCCCTAGGATAAAACTATTCTGCATCGGGCCAATCAGCTTACTAAGATAAGGGCGCAACCTGTTGACCATGCTCTAATTTTAAAATAAGTACACATAAACCGAAAAAAGGAAAAACAATATAATCACCAACAAAAAACAGACTCCAAAGCTCCATCCAAGTCATGATCTACTGCTTTGAAATTATATTTTTTATATTGTCGAATGTGCAGAAGTTTACTTGCAACAAGGCTATCATCAACAAAAGGTGCACAAGTTACACCACTAAACCAAGAACCAAGAAGAAGATACGAATGTTGCAGGAAAATAGAGTGCACACATGCACAAGTTGAGGTCGTGGTGGTTACTTTCAGTGGTGGACGTCGGTCGCAGGTGGTGTTAACGGTTAAGGATAGGTGAATATGGAGAAAGAGGAAAAAATAAAATCCTATGGGGAAGGAAAACCCCAACTCCGACCCCTTGAGGAGGGAGGGAGGTAGAGCGACGCTAAGGTGAGAATAGGAATGTTCATAAATTGGATTGCATCAATTTTGTAAGACTAACACCATTTCGCTTTTAATTTTTAAACGGAACATCATTTCGCTTTTAATTTTTAAATCAGACTTCTAAGCTTTATCCAAGAATTGATTTGTCGGTCTTGAAGTGAAAATTTGATATTATATTTTTTATGTCGCATCTTTTACTTTCAAAGTCTTACCGCTTTGTAGAATCTACAAAACTTTACCTACAATCAAGCTATCATCAACAAAAGGTGCACAAGTAGCACCATTAAACACAAAACCAAGCAGAAGACAAGCAAGTTGGAGGAAAATGGAGTGCGCACCAGCACAGGTTGAGGTCGTGGAGGTGACGCAAGGGGCGAGTGGTGGTGGTGGACGGTGGTGCATGTAAGGAGAGATGGATATGGAGAAAGGGGGAAAAGGGAAAGAAAACGAAAATCCTATGGGGAAGGAAACTCCCCACCCCTCACCCTTGGAGGAGGGAGGTAGAGCGCACTAAGGTGAAGTTAAAGTCGAAATTAATTTTAATTTTAGGGGTCTCATCTTTGAGTTTATGAGAGAATATGTATTTGCTCATGATACATATTTCAATAGAAAATCTAAACCCTAAACATTAACATAGGTTAATAAACACGGCAGTAGGATCAAGGCCTTGAGTTATGGGACAGTTAGGGGAAGGTCCAGGGTTCGAATCCTGGAAGGGAAATTTGAAGGGATTTTCTAACTTACTAATAACAACTAACCACTAACATTTGCCTATAAAAAAATGGGACAGATAGAATTAGAATTTCTCATAATTAAATTACATAATATCAATAAACTTGTGCTCTTTAATTTCCATTTTAGTTTTTCTTAGGCCCTGTTTGGTTTGCTTGTTTTCTGTTTTCATTTTCAATGAAAATAGAAAATATAGTTGAAAATGCGTTTGTTCAAAATTGAGAAAATGTTTTCACTGAAAATGTTTCCGGAAACGGGTCCAATTTTGAAAACAAAATATTGTTGTTTTCTACGTTTTCAGTTGAACACTTTGGAAATGAAAATGGCAGAAACACGGTGGCAATTTTGTGAATAAGTGAAGGAACAGCTTCTTTCTTCTTCCACGTAGCGTGTTCGATTCTGGCACATATCAAAATAGAATTTCTTCTATTTCTCATATAAAGCTGTCGTTTAGTGCAACCTATGAAATCTAGAATCTTGCATAAAATTATTGGTGCTGGTTTTTTTACTCGCTCACATCCATGATGGGATCAGATCATTAGAGTTTTTTTAATATTAAATATGTATTATAATTTTATAAATAAATATATTAGTAAAGGTATTGTAGACAAATATATTAGCAATATACGTTGTAACTTGTAAAGGTATTAACAAATATATTAACCATATACGTTCTTTGAAAAAAATAAAAATACGTAAATATCTGATGGGTACTAGAAAATTATATTACATTAAAATATATTTTTGCTGCATCAGAATAAATTAAATTAAAATATATAAACAAACGTATATTTTTTTTTATCAAATAAATATATTATATACTTATAGATCCTTAATGACATTAAAGATTTATAAAGTAACCCAACATGTGTCAGACGCAGTAGTAAAAAGTGACTGTTTAAATTTTTAGAATGTGAAGTCACACTTTTGGAATAACCTTTGAAATTCACCACACCCAGGTTGGAGTTGCAAGAGCAATTTAACATAAAAAAATTTTATTGAGCAAATTTTGTTGTTACAAATTGTTCGTTAATATATATATATATATATATATATATATATATTATTAGAGTATAAGGCAGTTAAACTCAATGTTTGTTATGAGTTTGTTATAGTTAGTTGCGGTTAGTTGTTAACCCTGGTTAGCCAGCTGTCAACTCTAGTTAGTTCAGTTAGAACTATGGTTAGGCTAGATAGCTTGTTTAGCAAGCTACTCTCTCAAGTATAAATACTGAGACTCACTCTTGTAATCACACCTTTGATTCAATGATAATTTCTATTCAGTTTTTCAGTTTCTGCTTAGGTTCTCAACATGGTATCATGAGCACGGTTAGATCCTTGTGATTTTCTTCTTCGATTCTTGTGATTTTCTTCTTCTTCTTCAACCATGGCTGAAATTCCAGCAAATCCAGGAGCACAACACAGTGTTACCAATGGTTTAGCACACAAAATTTCGATCAAGCTTGATGATACGAATTTTCGTTCTTGGCGCCAAATTGTTGAAGGCGTTGTTCGTTCTCATCGATTGCAGAGCTTTCTGAAAGATCCAGAAATTCCTCCTCGTTTTCTCTCTGAAGAAGATCGAGTGAGCGCTACTGAGAATCCAGCTTACACGAACTGGATTCAGCAAGATTCAGCGTTGTTCACAGACTATTCATTTTTTCAGTTTCTGCTTAGGTTCTCAACATATATATATATATATATATATATATATATATATATATTGAAACTTATATAAAAACATTTCATAAGCTTTTCACTAATAATGTAAAAATATATATTTGTTATATAAAATATATTTTATAAATTTTTTGGAAATAGTTGAACTAAACACATTTCCTATGTTTTCATTTTCAGAAAATGAAAAATAAGAAGTTAAACCAAACATGTTTTTTAAATATCAAAAAATTAAAAATGAAAATCATTTTCAGAAAATAGAATTAGAAAATGAAAACAGAAAATGTTTTCTCAAACCAAACAGGCCCTTAGTTTCTCTTCCATCTCCAACAACAGATGACAGAACTTTATTATTCTCAAGGGACCGAGTGAGATTGAGTTTCATACCAACACCACAATCAAAATGCAGTTCAATAATCCAATTACAACATTATCAAAGAGTGAGAATCATCACACATGGGTAGTTAAAACAGGGGTTTTTCTTGATACTAGTGATGTTTGGAAGGTCGTTGAGGAAAAGCATGACATTCAAATAAAGAAGCTAATGTGTTTTGTGCATATAACAGAATAGAACTTATTAATAGTAATTTTTTCCGACATAGATTAGATTATGCCCTTCTAGGATGCATTAGAGTAAACTGAGACACTGAGGGCAATGATAGGATGCACAGGTACGGGTGCGGTACCTGGTATGGGTACGGTACTAGATACGGAGTACAACATTTTTAGAAAATTCTAGATACGGGTACGTTATAGGTACGTTAATATATATATTAAAAAAATATATAAATATATATACAGTGAAGAAAAAAAAAAGATATCAAATAATCTATCGTACAGAATATTATTAATTACATATCAAATCTTTCAATATTCATATATCTTACATATAATAATAAATAAACAATTCAAAGGATTGAGGCTTTCTGCCAAACACATGGTAAAGCTTGTAAAAAAAAACCCATGGTTTCAAAGTACCCATGGCGTACCAGTACCCAGTGCATACCCGGTGCGGGTGCGTAGCCAGTTTCAAAGTACCCGTGCGACAATGCAAAGCTCAATAACATGAGTATTCACAAAAACAACCTAACTCAAGAAAAAAGTTCTATCAACCGTCAAGTACATGATGTCATGGGTTCAAAGCATATTTGGATCAGCTAATTTTTTCTCAATTAATTATGTCGCCTAAAAGCTACTCATAAAAGCTTCTCTAAAATTGATTTTGCCTTTGGAATCAATGGTATGAGGACTTCCAAACATGCTATCTATTGGCGTTGCCTTTTCTCAACTTTGTACGGTATCTTGTATAATTAGTAAAAAAAACCAACAATATTTGGTATATTAACTGCATGCTTGAAAAAGCTTACAACAACCTAAGATTAATTTTCTGCAGGAAATTCTAATTTTAATTGGTCCTGCAGAAATTTCTTAAAACTATCCTCTGTGCTTCCTCTATAGGGCAAAACCTTCAATGTAGAACAGAGAACAAAAACTTTAAATGGATATAATTGCTGAAGAATCTCTGGGTCCCTATCATAATCCTGCGAAAGCGAGAATTTAACTAAGGGATCATGAATCCAGAAACAAAAATTATACACAATTGGTTTTCAGTTATTACAACAGCAACAAAATTATACACAGCAACAAAAATATGAGAAGCATGTCTACTTACTTTTTCAGTTATTACAACAATTGGTTTGGAACCAAACTTCCCCTCTAGCTCTCCAAGTCTGGCTCTGATCATATTAATATCCTGGATTAATTGAAAATATGATATTAGCATCTTAGTCAATGCAAATAAATGGCATGAGAAAATTCAAAATAAATCAATATGCAAATAATTAAAGTAAACAGCACACAAAATGATCCTCAGGCAGTTTTCTCACACACGATTATTTATTTAACAGCAGTGTCAAAAGATATGCACGGTTTAAATGGTTACTTGAAATAACATGATATAAACAGTCAATAAACCATCTTTTCCAAATTCAGGAGAGATAAATGTACCTTGGTATGGAACATGTGATGATCACTGAAATCGATTCGATCAACATAAAGTGCTCCCATCTGCAACAAGTTATCTGCACGTTAGAAATACAAAGAGAAGAGAAAACCCGCTTAAAATATATATACTATTAGCTACATAGCATTGCAGACAAGGAGTTGGTGTAGATCATTGAAATGCTTGCAAGGCTGCAAGATACATTTACCCCTGTCTGTCTTTCAATTCAATTCCAAAGACGTTGATACTTTTCGAATATAAGTTCCAACAACATTTATTAAACAGTTATGACAAGTAGCTCAAGCACTAAACTATTTCATTTATCCACTATTTAGTTGTTTTACTTAATAGTAGAATCCTTTCATGTTGAAGAATGGCCTGCAGTCTATTCAATTGCTGTACCCAGAGTTTGTCTATTCAGGCATGACATTCTCTCTGCAACCTTTTCTATCTAAGGTTTAAAATGTTACTTTTTTAGTTGCAAATCTAAGGGCATATGTTTGGGTAAACAACTTAATTAAGCACTTATAGCAATTAGCGCTTATGCATAGGCGCTTATGGAAATAAGCGCTTATGCATCAACGCTTATTCATAAATGCTTCTTCATAAGCTAATCTCGACTTCTTATGAAAATAAACTTAAAACAACTTATAGGCAGGTCAAAAGCTATTTACAAAAGCTCTCTCAAACAGTTGTTTAACACTAATGTTTTGTTCACCAGAATCACCACCCGTCTCCACCTCCGGGTAGAGAGATAAAGAAATAAAAAGAGATATGAAGGGTGATGTGATGGAAAAAGAAGTGTGACATAAGAAGAAAAAGGAGGTGAAATGGAGATGGAAGAGAAGATGAGTGCGAATGTATAAGACACTTCTGCTATAGATAAACTTAAATAACTCTTCCAAACAGGACTTAACTTGAAGTTATTAGTAAACTTTAGGTCATCGTAATGTCTAGGACACCACCCCTTTCTGTCTTTTAATTCAATTGCACAGACGATGATACTTTACTAATATATATTACAGTATTACTACCTATGTTGTTAATCGCATGTGGTCGCTGTGATCCCCACAGTGCGTCACATCGCACCCACCCACTACGACGGTGTGTCCCATCACATCTCACTTCACCATCGCCGCATTTTGCATGCAATCTCGACACAACAGGGTAGGCCACCCGGACTTATGAGAAATGCTCTTGACTTATGGCTACTTTTAGGGGCTTTCAGGAATTTCCACATGAAAAAAAGTCTAAATGTGAAACAGAGATGGCGTGCCTCTGCCTCCACTACATGAGAAAAACAACTTCGTCTCTGCCTCTGCCTCGAGCAAACAACCACTGACCAACCAAGGTTTTTGGTTGGCCGCGATGCTCTGCAATCCGCGATTGACAACTATGAATACTACAATATATATTAAACTGTTATGACAAGCAGCTCCAGAACATAACTATTTCATTTATCCACCGTTTAGTTGCTTCACTTCATAGTAGAATCCTTTCATGTTCAAGAAATTTACAAAAAGCTTTAACATGTTAAAATGAAAATTTCAATTAATATTTTCGATTTAAATTGGTCTCCATGATCATCATAAAATATAAGTTCTATTTAGATATGGAAATATTTTAAAGGAGGAATACCTTCTGAATCCTCTTCACAAAAGATTCTGCAGAACCAATAGCAGAAATGCATAATACTGTAGCTTCATGAAGAGCCGTCAATGGTATTTTGGCATTGATAATTCCCACCTCAAATAAGTATGTGGGATCCATTTTTGTTAAGAAAATGGGAACAGACTTTTTTATTCCTCGGACCATTGACTCAATATCCTGGATAGTATGCTCAGAAACCTGAGAATCTCCAAAGCATGAATTTCAGTACTATGCCATATTTTTATAAATCTGCAAAACTACATGCCACCTAAATGAGCAAATGCAATATAATGAAAGAATAACTTGCCAAGAAACTTTTGGAAATTATTTCCTTGAAAAAGGAAATGCGGATAAAATTCTGACATACCAAGTCTGCATGATGGATTACAACTACATTGGCTCGTCTGAGTGCAGTCAATGGTTCCCTTAAAGGTCCAAGTGGCAGCAGTTGATGGTTACCCCAAAGAGTTAATCCGTTAACCATTACAATATCCAAATCACGCCACAAGCTCCAATGCTACCTTACATATTAATAATACGATTTAGAGCAAATGCTATGTCAAAGAAAAATTATACCAAGTCCAAGCATATAAGTCTCTAGAAGCAAAACAGCAGCTCCAACAAAATAAGAATGAATGTAACTAATGTAGCAGATCTCAATTGGAGCAAAGTTAAGTAGAAAATCACGAAGTAATGGGTAAACAAAGTGAGGGGAAGAGTTGTATTACCTGCATTGCATCATCAAGAACTACAACCCCGATTTTTTCTGAATCAAGAGAACTCTGGACCTTACAATCAAGTTTTTGCTTCTCATACCATGAACCCTTACGAATATCAATGTAGCCATGTTTTTGAATAAGATGACTTGCAACTGCAGCCCGATTCGCACCAACACCAAACTTAGTTGATGTCCCAAGTAAACGCCTCCGAAGCATGTTGACTTCATCCCCGCCACCATAACCCTGCCAAAAGAAGAGATACATGAATCAACCTGGGCAACTTAGTGACTAAAACATGAAATGCGAAGTGAACAGACATTAGCACTTCAGTTCGAATTTGACACGAACGAACGGTGCAATATCTTCAATAACTTTGAGCATATGGAAAACCAAGAAAATCAGTCATAACTTAGGTCATCACCAAAAAGGCCATTGTTTTAACAAGGAAGTAATTAATGACACTTTAGCCATGGTCCCGTCACCACATTTACTCTCCGGATTCACATTTATAGAGTTTGCCCAAACGTTTTCCGGAGTATGTGCATAGCTCATTTCCAAACATACACTTGCTCATCAGCCAATAATCAAAACTAACCCTTATGTACTTATAATAATAATTAACCATAAACTGAATTCACAATTTATCCAAACCAATTACCTATTTGTCAACCTGCATGCTAAATTGCTCATTGAATTAAACAAAAATCCCCCATGAGAAAACAAACACCCAGTTAATAATTTCTCCAGCTGAATTAACCATTTCAGAAAGATGCAATGCTAATTAGAAAGTTGAACTATTAAAAAACAGGGAAAATAAAAAGGAGAGAAAAATAGTTTGTTTACCCTAGAAAGAAGGAGGGGTGAAATTCCGGAACGAGCGAAGCAGAGAGCGATGAATTCGACCATGGGCGTCTTGCCATTGCCTCCCCATGTCAAATTCCCGACGCTAATAACAGGAACTGGCAACCTAAACTCAACAACAACACCGATTCCTCAATGTTAATTTCCATTTTCGTTTTGATTTTCCCAGAAACCAAACAGACAGAAGGAAAATGATAATGAGTTAGTTGGTTGGTTACCGGTGGATTTGGAAGAAGTGGTGGTGGTAGAGGGAGTGGCGAAGTGAGAGGGCGAGTTTGTAGAGAGAAGAGGCGATGGAAAGGAGAGGGAGGAGAGAGCGGTGAAGTGGAGATAGGTTGCGGAGATTCGATTTCTGAGTGTAGGCTATGTCATTCACTGCTTTACTCAGTTTCTCCATCTAACCATTGTTGTTTCGGTTTGTGTCTTCTTCAAGCTAACAAGCGCGAACTATGTGAGAGACTTTTTTTTTTGGTACAATGAGAAAATAGTTGGGCTTAGTGATAAGTGATAAAGGCTTTTTAGCCAACACAATTTTTCCTTGCCATCCACTTTGACTCTTCGGCCCAACTAAACTCGACTAAGCCACCGGTTTAATCAGTAAACTAGCCAAGTCACACTGGTCGCTTATAGAATTGATCCGACGAGAGACTCGGATTGGCCAAGTGATCGAGTCTCGTTCAACCGGTTGAACAAGGCAGTGTTTTAGGGCTTCGCTCCGGACTACCACTGTGTCTGGGCGTAAATGCAAGTGGTGGAGGTCGATGTGAAATACAGGGATTTTTGTAGAGGCTATTCCTACATCAAACTTCTCTGACACCATACATTCGGAGTCCCTAGCAGCTTGACTGTGATGAGGTTCGCAACAGAGAACAAATCACGCATAGATGGAAGGTTCTATGTGTGGGACAAGTGAACTTCAATATTGATGGCGTCGTTAAGGAGGATATGAGGGTTAGTTGTGGAGATGTGCTACGCAACTGTGATTGGGATTGGATTGTAGGCTTCTGCAATAACTTAGGTTCTTTGAATCCTCTCTTAGCCAAGCTTCATGGCATCTTGACAGGTATTCAGATTGTTCTTAAGCAGAGCTACCCTCAAGTTATCATAGAGAGTGACTCTTTAGTAACAATTTGTTTGGTCTCTTCTAAGCAAGATCATGATCATCCGTACACAGACATTCTTCCTTAGATTGATCATGGAGTTGTCTTTCATGCTAATATCACGTTTTTGTTTGCTCATAGGGAGTGCAAGCTGTCGTCAATTGGTTAGCTAGTGAAGCCATGTCTTTTCTGTTTGGGGCACATGTTTTCTCATCTCCATTCGATGGTTGCCATAGTTTTCTTAGGATAGATGTCGGGGAGGACTTGTCTCCTTTGCCCTTTGAGTTTGGTGCTTAGTTTTCTTTCGGAGTGGACTCCGCCATGTAACAAAAAAAAGGTATTCATTTAAGACATGAAAATGCCACATCACTCGGTGATGCCACATGGAAAGTTGGTCTGACCACCATCACCAGCAATAACCAAAATTGAGTGATTTCTCAAAATTTATGAACTAAATCCAAACTTTACCCTGACGATGGATGAAAATCAAACTTCACATATTATACAAGAATCAAAAGTTTAGTTAATTTTTGTTCCTGTGATAGAAACATGAAAGAGAAAAAAGAAATAATGATGTGTACACTTCCTTAAGTCTCTGCTCTCGTTTTGTTGGACATAGATAAAATTACTTTTGTAATAAATGACATTTTTACTTTAAATATATAAATATTTATAAATAAGGTACCATTTTGTCCCGCTTTTAATCTACTTCTCTAATCCTTAAAAGAAGATTTGAGTCAAACACAAACTATGAAAAACTCTTTAAAAAATTAGTAACTTATTTTTATCGAAGAAAAACACAGAAAGAAGCTTTTTATAAAAAAAATATCAAGAGGAACTTTTTTAGAAAAAATAACTTATAACTTATAACTTATTTTCTTATGGAGGTCACAATGTCGTGCTCTTGTTTACGCGGTCTCTTTACCATCACCTTCACTACCACCACCACCTTCACCACCACTATCACCGACACCGCCATCGACACCACCACTATCATCATCATAACCGCCTCCTTTATTGCTAGCATTGCCGTCGCCGCTACCATCACTACGACCATCGCCCTCCACTACCAACATCGTCGCCACTAGGTAACACTCATCTTCACCACCCCCACTAGCTCCATCGTTAGCACGCCCTCCACCGTTTTCCCCGCCACCCACCACCACCATTAGTACCCTTCACAACTTCATAGTTATCACGACCCTCCACCCTCCACCGCCATGCCACCACCACCATCACCACGCTCCACCACTCCAGTCTGCCAACACCACCCTCCACAACTGTCATCAATTTATAAAATTTACTTATTCTCATTTCTGTATCTCTTTTTTCTCTATTCTCACTTACTATTCAATCAACATTTAAAAAAAAAAATTACTATTCAATCAAACAATAGAAGAGAGTGTCTACATAATTCTTTCTCTTATATTACTAATTTTCTATCATACCACAAAATTTATTTTATTTCTTACATACATCTCCTCTTTTCTATCTTTCTTTGCTGAACAAAGAAAGCATAAAAGTAGATGAATTGAAATAAAATAGAGGGAAAAATGAGTGTGAACAAAGTCGAACGTGAGCAAATGAGACGAAGATTAGCATAAAAAACAACGAGAATGACGAAACACCCGGGCAGCACGCAAGCCGTCTCGGGCAACGGGCAGCACAAAACGCCGTTTTACACACTCTCTCCTCTTTTTGCCTCCTACAAAATTAAAGCAATCATTAACTGTTAGGTGCTCACTACCTTACTCACCCGAGCCTCAGCTTCGTGTGTTCGGTGCCCAGGCTCCGAATCCGAACCTGCACCCTCGAAAAACAACAGAAGCAAACCGAAGCAGGAGAGAGAAAACCAAAGCAGTTTTAGAGAGAGAGAAGATGGTTCAGATCGCGAGGAGGAAGAAGGGACGGCCGTCGAAGGCGGATCTGGCCGCCCGTCGCGCCGCTCAGTCACCGGAAACCGCGGAGGAGCAGCATGACATCCGTCGGAGCCTCCGCCGCCGGAACGTCAGGTACAACATCATCGACTACGATGACGATTACGTCGACGAGGAGGACGAGAGGAGGCGCGAGAAGAAGAAGCTCAAGCTAATGGCCAAGCTGAACCAGGGCGAAGATGAAGAAGAAGGAGGGGAGTGGGAGGCGCGTGAGGATCACTCGCCAGAGGAGGAACAACAGAACGGCGGCGAATTCGATGTGGAAGAGAAACATAAAGAAACAGAAGCGGAAGACAGTGTGGTAATGAATTTTGTTGAAGCTGTGTTGGTGTCAGTGTTTTTCCTTTTTTCTCTCTCTAGATTTTTTCTGTCTTTGTCTGAAAGATTAACGAACTAGTCAACTGTCAAAACCATGATGTTGCACAGAATCTGATTTCTCTTTCTATATATTATAAAATTCATAGGACACTGTCTCTGTCTCTATTTTTGTGTCACTATTTATATATATAACTCCAGTATTTTGGTTTGGTTTTGGAGGTTAATAATTGGGGTATTTGTTTCTTATGATGACAGGTAAAGGGTAGAAAAGTGGATTTGAAAGGGCTCCACTCTGTTTCTGTTTCAGGTTTGTGTGATTTTAATGGGAGAATTTGTCATAATTTTGGTTTGGAGGTGTTCTTTTCATTATTTCTAAAATTTGAAAAAGGGAAAAAGTTATGATAGGGTACTAGTGGTTCTGTTCATGCGTCGTCCTTTGTGTATTTCTCTCAGGTCTCAGCAACAACAAGTGTTTTTGTCAATTTTATTTATTTATTTAATTCCTTTACTTTTAGGAGCTCCTGCAAATACTGCATCTGGGATTCCATTGCCTGATCAGAAGACTCTGGAATTGATTCTTGACAAGCTTCAGAAGTATGGGTTCTTGTGTTTTGGTTTTGGTGTTTATGATGATATGAATGATTGCATAGCGGAGGTGTGTGTTTCTGGCACTGTTTTGTGTTTCTGATTGTTGTGGGTCTGAATGATTACAGGAAGGACAGGTATAGCGTATTTGCAGAGCCGGTTGATCCGGAAGAGGTGTGTGGAATTTTCTTAATCTTGCTTTTGGAAGACACCACCTGAGTTGGAAGTTCAAATTCTGTTTTGACCATGCAGCTTCCTGATTATCATGACGTGATTGAGCATCCCATGGACTTCACCACCCTGAGGAAGAAGTTGGCAAATGGATCTTATTCTACATTGGAACAATTTGAGGTGCACAAACTTGTCTTTGCTGTTGATGATTGGTAGAGTTTTATTTTTGTTTGAGATTTTGATAGCTTTGCAATTTGTCACTGGAGTTGGATGTTGGCTGTTGGCTGTGTTCTACTGAGATATTATTTATTTCTAACTTCTAAGTATTTGAACTTGTTGATACTTATATTGCTTGAAGGACTTGAGAGCTGAGACTCAAATTTAGGTGTAACTTACTCTGTCTTTCCGTAAATGGATTCAAACTAGGATGACTGTTTTCAATGATGTATCAATAAAAATGAGGATTGTTAGCAATTGTCGGCCACATATAGTTAGTACTTTGCAATTTGCATGTAAACAAATCATTTTGAATTACTAATTTCTCAATTTATTCAGCATTTTGTCAAGTTTGAGCCAGTCTTTCTGTAGTGTTACTTACAGGTGGTCATTGGATCATTTTGTATTAGTTGGAGGCAACTATAGGCAGTATATGTGGTATATTTTAGCATTTATCTGTCGATGGCTCGATGCATCATCTCATGTTTTTTTGCATCTCATGTTTTTTGTGTCATTAAAATGGAGTCTGTCAGATTTTTTCTAATAAGTGATGAAATGGCACGCTTCACTGTAGTTGTTTATGTGCATTTGAGGGTTTTGATGAGGAAAATCAAGAGCAGCATTATATGAATTGAATTAATGTGATTTAGTATGTTCTATGATTGTGATTTTTACCCTAAAGATACATGTTAGTCCACCTGCTGTTGATGTGTAAGTAAACTACAAAGATCGATATTAACCTAGAAGGTGGAAGACACTTTCTTCATTTCGCATTTGACTGTAAATTGGCGTTGAATTGTGATACTAAAACTCGAACTGCAGTTTAACTTCTAGGATGTAGAACCTTGAACATTTTATCCTCTTGTTGTGATCTTGCTTAAATTTTCTTGAGCATGAGTTCCGTAGACTTTTTTTAAAAGATTTCTGATTGTCATTGACAGCATATTTTTCTATTTGTTGTTTTCTTTGTGTAGCCATCCATATATATACCACTCATAACTCAAAAAGTATAAAATGCATAAATAATGTGTATCGCTTTCCTGTTCTTCTTGTGTGTTATTCTGGTGTTAATGCCTGAAAGGATATGGGATAGAATAGATCTTGGGTTTAAAATATTGATTCCCTAGGAGATCAGACGCAGCAGAGGCAGTGCCACTGCCCCAGTGGGATGCCATATGCCAATCTTATTTCTAGTTAGATTAGATTCACAAAAAATGTGTATTTGAAGATTTCCCTGAGTGTACTAATGTGTCATGGTTTCTTGCATGCTGTTTACTACTCAAAGGTGGACCTTTTCTCTAGAGGAAAAAGAGAGGCTGGGGAAGTAGTTGATTTTTCTTCCATCTTTAACTAGTGTCGGTTTTTTTCATACTGAAAATTATGTTTTTTTCGATTAATTGCTATTATGAGGCATGATTTTCAAGGTGTGTGAGAATGGACTTAGTTCTCTACTAAGAGATCCCTCTATTGCATGAAAATTCTTAATTTTGTTTTCTCTATCATCTAAATCTTTCTTTTTGAAAAAAAAAAGTTGTGCATTAATATTGTGTTCCTGATTGAATAAAACTTGCAAGAGAAATTTTTTGCTGCAATATTACACTGATTTGTGAATGGAATTGTTGAATGCAGAGTGATGTTTATTTAATTAGCTCAAATGCAATGCAATACAATGCACCAGAGACTGTATACTACAAACAGGTATAAAGCTCAATGCTTCCTTGTGTTCCCCAACCATCAAATGTGGGATTACTAACTAACCCGCTTGCTGTGCTTACGTGTTTACCCCTATATTTGTTACAGGCGCGGTCAATACAAGAACTAGCGCAGAAGAAGTTTGAGAAGTTAAGGATTGACTCTGAATGCTCTCAGATTGAGCTGAAGTCGGAGCAAAACATGCGACCTAATTCTCTGGTTAAGAAGCTAGTAAAGAAGCCACTGGGTTGTGCTTCACAGGAACCTGTTGGCTCTGATTTCTCCTCAGGGGCCACTCTTGCGACTATTGGAGATGTGCAGCCAATTTTTCATCCAATGCAACATGTTAGCTATGGGAGGTCTGGCAACTTTGATGGTATCATAGAGGGGAATACTTTCTTCATCGATGCAAATCAAGAGAAAGCTGAGGACGTTTTGTCAGGTATATCAGATATGAGATAAGGGACCTTGCTGTAATCTGCCTCTCCTGTAAGATACAAATCTCAAGGTCTAGTTATTACAGTTTAACTGTACTGCCTTACTGTTTCAGGGAAGGGCCTGCTCTCTAAATTGGGAAGGAAGTCCTTTGTGCTTGATGACAATCGTCGTGCATCTTATAATATGTCTATGCAACCAATTACTAGATCAGATTCAGTATTTATGTCCTTTGAGAGTGGAATGAAGCAGCTGGTTACTGTATGTATCCAAGGAATGAATTTAATTCATGAATGATTGGCTTTCTTATGCTTATATTGCTATAGTAGTTTAATTTGTTGTTTTTGCATTCAGGTTGGGCTTCATGCCGAATATTCTTATGCTAGGAGTTTGGCTCGTTTTAGTGCTTCTCTAGGACCCATTGCTTGGAAAATTGCTTCCCACAGGATTCAACAGGTACTGCCAGCTGGCTCTAAATTTGGTCGTGGCTGGGTTGGAGAGTTTGAACAGCTTCCAACCCCAAATTTTGTGCACCATAATGATAATGATGTTCGAAAAGAAACTAGTTTGGTTGCGAAGTTGCATTCCCCTGCTGAACTTCCGAAGTGTGACAAAAACTGTAAGAGTGTGGAGTCCACCATTGAACATCCTGTTAATGGACAGATGCTTGAGGGAAAACATCCGGCACTTGGTCCTACTAGTGGGCTTGCACCGGGAGGAAATCCTGTTATGTTTGGGTCTGTAGGAGTTAGACCCAATGCTCCTGTAAACCCTCTAAATCAGCAGCAGAATGTCCAATCCAGGAACTTTGGAAAGTTTGAGAATAATAGTTTGGACAAAGTGGAGTCGAATTCTGTACCCTCAATTAACCAGAATAATTCCAGTTTGGTTACAAACTTTGCATGTAACATTCCTACAGCTAATGCTCCTACTGAAGATTCTAAGCCCAAAGAGATGGTGTCAGGGAGCATGAATGCTTTGCCATCTACGCCTTTCAAGCAGCCAGATACTAATGGAGTTGTTGGTGGAGAGTTGCATAATGGAAAAGTCACCAATAGTTTGAATAGACAGGTGACTGGTCCATCATCTGAAACTATATCAAGCCAAACAGGAAGAGCTACTCGTTTTTCTGTTCATGGGCAGGACCAGGGTCTCAGTAACCCAGTCCAGTCGATGAGAATGTTCACTGAAAAGGCTCAAAAGCAGCAGACTTCTAACCATTCAGCAGTTGATACTTCACCAATGACATCATCAACTCCATCTGGACAAAGAGATGACTCGAGCAATGCTTCATCAGAAGCTGCTCGTGGGTGGACGTCTGTAGCGGTGGGAGGGTTCAAACAAGAACCTGACCATTCTAGTTCACCCAAGAATCAGATTTCTGCAGATTCTTTGAAAAACCAAACTAGGGAGTTCCATCAGCATCTTTCACGAAATCGGGGGGAGTTTTCTTCTGGTGGAATGTCTGTCCAGTATGATAAGAACAACTTCCCATTTCAAGCCTTTGTACCTCAACCTATTCAACCAGGTGCTGTTTCTCAGTTTCCAAACCAACAAATGGTTTCCCCTAAATTAGCATCTGCTGACCAAACTAGGTTTCAAATGCAGTCCCCTTGGCGAGGTCTGAGTCCTCAAGGCCAGCAGGCCCAGCAGAAACAAGAAACCCTTCCGCCTGATTTGAATATTGGTTGTCAGTCTCCAGGGTCACCTGGGAAACAATCACAGCAACCGGACCTAGCTTTGCAACTATGAAATGGGATTGCTGTCTTGGTGTGTGGATGTTTCTTCAGGAACTCGAATAGTCACGGAATTCGCAGCTCCTGAAATTGGATGTTGAATTTCAATCCTAAAAGGCTCTTCATTAATATGAAACAGCCAAAAGTCTGCTTGGATTGGGATTTAGCACAATATGTCCTGAGTCAAAATGAGTTTGCAGATGCAGAAGACTTAGGTGAATTTTACACAAAATAACTTACACCCACATACAGTCTTCTCTAGATGAGGGTGACTGACTCAGGAATCGTGTATCTGCGCGTCAATTGATTATGATCACTAGCAAGCAAAAGATATTAATGATGTCTTTACAAATTGATGAAATTCGGTTGCCTTGGATATTTCGCTCATTTGATGACTACATCTGTATCTGAATTGGTGATAGGTGCATTACTTCTTAGTTCTGCCATCATTTTGTACATGAGATTTACATGTTATTAATTAAAAACCATTGTTTGCTTCTTGTTGACTCGAACAAACAATTCCTGGTTAAATGTCTGCCTAGCCTTTCTGAATTAAAAGTCAAGCCATCACGTTTTTAGTGTTTATTGCATTTCTTATGTAAATTGACACATAACATTGATATATCTGTTAACTTGTGATTATAATTTTCACTTTTCAGGAGGATTTGGGGCCGACAACCTATCGGTAAGCCATATCTCATCTCATTCTTTGAAAGAAATTTAGGGCTGTTTGGGGTGATTGTAGATTTTCAAGAAATTTAGGGCTGTTTGGGGTGATTGTAGATTTTCTTTTTTCGGCTTTTAAATGTAAATTTGAAAACAAAGCAGTACAAATGGTGCTCAAATGTTTTTATTTTAGCATAGTTTTAAAATTATTTAGAAAATATAGTTTTGTGATTATAGTGTTTAGTTTCGAGAACATGAAACACCTTCATCACTGTCATTATCCTAATGCATTAACCATCACCACCATTACCGCTACTCGACAACCTTCACGGTCGCTGCCACCTCATACTCTCTCCTACTGCCAACATCTACATCTGACACCCTCTACCATCACCACCACCACCATACTTACCAGTACCACCACTGCTAATTTTCAAGTTGTGGAAACAATATGCAGATAAATATATTATTATTAAAAATTAAAACACTATCATTAATTTTTTATGGTTATATATATATATATATATATATATTTTGCAAACAAAGCAAAATATAAACGGTGAGAATCTCTAACAAAAGCCAAAAAAAAATTTATTTCTAAAAATTAAATGAAATTAAGGGAATATTGTTAAATATTTGCATTAATATATATAGTTTGTGATATTACCATCACTCTGCATAAAGTATTATTGTCGTGATCGCTCTTACCTCTACACTAATGTTGTCGCAATTGCACCTTCTCAGCATCGGACATTATCCATCGTGCTCACTAAATATTATTTTCATTGTCATTGGCTCGTCGCAATCACCCTCCACCGCACTGCAACCGCCCTTTACTCCACTAATGCCACCCAATACCCTCAACCATAGTCTTTGTCCTCCGCCCTCCATCATCACCTAGAATTCTACACAATAACACTATCCTTACTACTTAACACGCTCTACAATCGCCACTTCCCCATACCCTCTACCACCATTGTTAGTACTCTTCGTCGTTAACATTGCTATCCGACATCTATCACCTGACACCGACCGTCGCTCCTCCTACCACCATTGGGCACCTACATTCCATAACTGGTCTCGACGCCCTTTGTTGCCACCACTGTATGAAGTCATTAACCACCCAACAACCTACATTAATATTGCTACCCAACAACATTCACCAAAGAAGTCACAGCCCAAGATCTTCCATGGCAAACAATTGAGGGTATCAAGTTGTTGAGGATGGTGGAATTGGTGGTGGTGGAGAGCGACGCGCGACAAAAGCAGGGATGGAGGGTGGCAATGATGGTGTTGGATTGGGAGACGGTGGAGGCTGCTGTGTGGTGGCAATGCTCAAGAATTCTTGACAATGGCATCAATGCTAATAAATTTCCAAGGTTGACATCAATTTTTTAATAAATTAAAACTAGAAAAATCTGAATCTAAAATTATAAATCAGTTTTTTTAAATGTTAAAAATATAAAATTAAAAACCATCCTCCAACATGGGATTAACAAATATTTCAATTCTTCTAGCTTGCTATACAGCACCCATAAGGTGTTCTTTTCTTCTCCTTGAAACACCAGTAAAATATTCTTACCTGCAATCTTGATCACGTTAGCCATTGGGATCAGGCACAAAAAGAGAAAAAATGCCAATCTTTCTCTACCTTTTTACCATTGTCTGAGACTGGAAATCACATGACACCAAACAGCAGCTACATGGTAGAGTAATTACAAGGCATTGAGACACTTGATGGCAGCTAGCAACAACAAACATGGACACCCTTGGGATACATAAACAAACTTGGTTCAGCTGCTATGCATATTCTTTCCCTTGGATTTAGATCCTTTGTATTTCTTCCGATCCGCCAGATAACAAACATCGCCCTCACAAACGGCTATGAGCCCTTTAGGTTCTGAAGATTCAGAGAAGCAAAAGCGAATCTTGAAGCATGACAAATCCATGAGAAAGAATTTCCAGCTCCAAGGTGAACAATTTGTTGCAGTACTGGTTTCTTTTGTTTTTTTTTTTTTTTTGCTGAACTCTATTAGATTATTATATGCCTCAGTAATTCAAGGCCAAGCAGCATATGCAAAAGAATGGTCAATAATTGTGCAATAGATCTTGAGAGGCACAAAATTATTTGCCTAGAAAACGTGTTAGACTCAAAGTTTACATGAAGCCTAGAATTGAGGTAACACTAGATGACATAAATTTTGTGAGCCAAATTGACTTGAGCCACAAGGGTAAAGGGACTATTTATGGATAGAACAAAGCAACAAATTAGGAGGCACATCTATTCCAAAACAAAAATATAACCGTAAGAAACAATAATTGAAAAAATCATTGGCTCTGAATGTGCACAGGGGATCGAGCTGTAGAAAATTTCTGTTGTTGCAAGAGTATCCAAATTCGTTATCCATTCAACTTTTTCAGCTGTATCCCGCATAAACATGGGAATTCTGAGTAATCAAGTACATAATAGATATGTAGGACTAAAAAATCCTTCATCTAATGGATCTCCTTTAAAAGTTTACTATAAAACCATAAAATCAATAAATACATAGGACATAGTTCTAACATGGAAACGATTAGTGCTTGCTCTTGGACTTTTTTGATTGGTACTTCTTCCGATCTCTGAGAATACAAACATCTCCTTGGCATATAAACTCTTTGGATTCTGAGGATTCAGAGAAGCAGCAAAAGAAAAACATAGCCATGAACTATTCAAGAGTTATTCAAGTTTCAAAGCCACAAAGAGAAAACAAGGTGGCTTGAGGAATTTGTATTCTTCTGGTAGATATATAAATAGATATATAGGACAAGAACATATATATTTATTATATGTAGTGGAGGACAAGTATAGCACATAAAAAACATTTAAACATTGGTACATGATTGCATAATTTGTGAGCGCCAGCAATCAAAACACGTCTTGCTTTGTTGACAACATGTTAAGAACAAAGGTAGCTGTCACGAAACACATTGGACGCGGCATATAGGTTGGGGATTTGGCTGGACTCACTTTAGAAGTGTTGGGCTAGAAGCTGGGTGGCCCAAAATTATAGGGTAGGTCAAGAAGAGTGATAGCTTTGTATGAGAGTGTGGTCTAGTCTAAATGTTTTAAAAAATTTGAACTTCAAACACTCATTTTTATTTCGACAAAAAAAAAACACTCATTTTTATAAATCATTTTTGTCCCTTCAATTTATCCAAGGTGGTACTGGTGCTATCTTTTAACTTTCATCATTCGACCAAAAATAACTTTCATCATTTTCTCTCAAAATCAACTAGACCCATCTGGTTGAACTTATTCCGTCTGAATTTGTACTCAAGCAGAACCTCAAAGACATTGTTGTGGGCTTATGTTTCTTCCACGGGAACTGGGGTCATAGGGGCTCATGGCTTTAATTTTAGTTGAGGGGCTTTCAGACTCCTTTTTTTTTTTTCGGATCCTTGGTTGTTGGGCAAGTGAGCTCTAAAACTACTTGTAGAGTTGGATGCGCACAGGCCTAAAATATAGTTGGTTGTCTATGAGTGTGGTTTGAAGTTGAGGAAGAAGAAGCCTAGTCCAAAACGAACTGAGGTAATTGATGATGCAACTTTTCGGCTTATAGACACTACATTTCATTTACAACCCGTCAATGCGGGACTTGATTCTTATATTTCATCAAAAAAGTAAACTAAGTCATCACAACCATTAGTAGTGATTCATTACTTTAAAAAGTCAATAAAACAACTCAATTAATGGTAAATATGGCTTCCTTTACCCTAAGAGGAGTCAGACCCCTTATCTAGAAATCACATGTCCCCCAAATTTCATCTAGAAATCACATGTTCCCTAAGAAAAGCTTAAACGGTAAAAGCTGGGGGACAAGATGCATGTGTAGAGATCGATCCCTGCAAAAAGATTAAAAAATAAACCCTTCCAAGAAAAAAAAATTGATCAAGATGAAAATGATTAAGTAAACATGGCACATATAAGCTCCTTATTTTTTGGCTGGACTCACTTTAGAAGTGTTGGGCTGGAAGCTGGGTGGCCCAAAATTATGGGGTACGTAGGTCCAGAAGAGTGATAGCTTTGTATGAGAGTGTGGTCTAGTCTAAATGTTTTCAAAAAATTGAACTTCAAACACTCATTTTTTTGAAAAAAAAAAACACTCAATTTTTATTTCGACAAAAAAAACACTCATGTTTATCAATCATTGTTGTCCCTTCAATTTATCCAATGTGGTGCTATCTTTTAACTTTCATCATTCGACCAAAAATAACTTTCATCATTTCCCCGCAAGTTCAACTAGACCCATCTTGTTGAGCTTACTATGTCTGAATTTGTACTCAAGCAGAACCTCAAAGACATCGTTGTGAGCTTGTATTTCTTCTATGGGAATTGGGGTCATAGGGGCTCATGGCTTTAATTTTAGTTGAGGGGCTTTCAGACTCTTTTTTTTTTTTTTTCCAGATCTTTGATTGTTGGGCAAGTGAGCTCTAAAACCACTTGTGGAGTTGGATGCGCACGGACCTAAAATATAGTTGGTTGTCTATGAGTGTGGTTTGAAGGTGACGAAGAAGAAGCCTAGTCCAAAACGAACTGAGGTAATTGATGAATGATGATGCAACTCTCCAGCTTATACACACTACATTTCATTTACAAACCCGTCAATGCGGGACTTGATTCTTATATTTCATCTTGTTTTTTTGAAATGAAACTGCAAATATATTAATCAAAGGAAGGCATAGAAGCCATTACATCAGGGTGCACAAAACGTAAAGCCTCACTTGGCACCTCCTCCAACCAAACCATGTCTGTATAATTGGAAGCGATGCCAGCAAGGAAATCAGCCACAAAATTGCCACAACGGAGAACAAAAGACAAGTCCACAAAATTTCCCTACCCGCTCTAGAGAGAGTGGACTTTTTCCAACCCTTGAGTTTCTTCCAGACTCGGTCTTTAACAAAATTAAAAATCCGAGTCTTAGACTTACCAATCATGGTCGGTAAACCAAGATATTTGTCAAAACTCTCAACTGCCTTTACTTGCAATAGTTGCTTAAGCTCATCAAAACTGTTCTGAGGCACGTTGCGGCTAATAGAGAGTTGACACTTATCCAGGTTGATGACCTGACCAGAAGCTTTCTCATAGGTAGACAATATGTCCATAACACACTCCGCCTCCTGGGTCGTGGCCCTAGCAAAAATGATGCTGTCATCTGCAAAAAGGAGGTGAGAAATCACAGGCACTCTATGAGCAATTTAACCATGGAGCAAACAGGATGTCATGCTCTTTTCAATTAGAGTTGAAAATACTTCACCACAAATAATAAAAAGATAGGGGGAGAGGGGATCCCCCTGCCTCAATCCCCTAAACGGAGTAAAACTCGGCTGGGGATTACCATTAAGCATAATTGAAAAATTCACGGTAGTCACACAGCTCATAATCAAACTCACCCACCGGGGGGAGGGGACCCCATCTTCTGAAGAACACACTGCAAAAAAGACCACTCGACTCTATCATAAGCTTTTGATATGTCTAATTTCAGGGCCATCATGCCATTTCGGCCACAAATACGCTTCTTCATAAAATGGAAGCACTCATAGGTGACAAGCGCATTATCAGTAATAAGTCTACCCGGCACAAAAGCGCTTTGTGTTTGACAAATAATATCAGGTAGAATTATTTTCAATCTATTTGCAATAGTCTTTGTTATAATTTTGAACAACGCATTGCAAAGAATAATTGGGCGAAACTGATTCGCAAACTGAGGCTTTTTAATCTTAGGAATTAAGACAAGTAAAGTTTGATTAATCATACCTGGAGGGATTTAACCCTGAAGAACCTGTAAGCAGAACTAGGAGATTTCATCCCCAACGATATCCCAATACTTTTGATAAAACAAAGCTGGACAACCATCTAGTTCAGGCGCCTTGTGTGGGTGCATCTGGAACAACGCCTCCTCAACCTCTTCTCGGGAGAAAGGGTCATTCAACACAACAAGATGAGCCTGAGAGATCCTACCCGCCACGAGATTTGTAGCTTCCTCTATCCCCTCAAGGTTAGAAGAAGTAAACAAACCACTAAAGTAGTCACCCAGGACACAAGCTATATCAGCATCATCATCAACCTCCCTTCCTCTGTCATCCTTCAGAACCTCAATCAAATTCCGTTTTCTCCTCTGGTTTTCCTTTTGATGAAAGAATCTAGTATTGCGGCCACCTTGTTTCAGCCATGTAGCCCTGGATAACTGCTTCCACCAAACCTCCTCCTACTCCAAAAGAGCATCAAGCTCCTTCTCCGCTGCATGAGTTGCCATAATAACCTCCTCAGTTTGATCTTTTCGTTGCAGGTCTTGAAGAAGGGCCTTGCCATTTGAAATTTTTCTCGGGAGGTGCCCAAACTGTCCCTTTCCCCATCGCCCAAGTAAACCACTAACTGCTGACAATCTATCTCGAACATCTGTTAAAGATCTATTCCAAGCCTCTGCTATCACCTCTCTACAAGCCTCACCCTTCTGAAGCCAGAGCTCCTCAAATCTGAACATGTAAGATCTTTTTCTCTCCTTTCGTTTCCTACGATCAACGCACATGAGAAGAATTGGACTGTGGTCAGAGCAATGGTGTGGGAGATGACACACCTTGAGAGATGGCCAAAGAGACTCCCAAGCATCATTAACCAAGGCGTAGTCCAATCTCTCTTCCACAGTGCCAGGCTTAGGCCGGTTATTAGTCCAAGTGTCCTTGGAACCTGAAAAATCAACCTCATGTAAAGAACAGTCAATGCATGTTTGTGTCACCACTTGCATGCGACCCATATCGGGCAAATCACCACCAAGCTTATCCGTTGGGGTCAATATATCATTAAAATCACCAATACAAAGCCAAGGGATATCATCCTGTGGCCGGAAACGTCTTATCAATCCCCAGGTGCGGTGTTTATTCCGATCCTCAGGGAAGCCATAAACTGCAATAACCTGCATAGGTAAACAATGGCCCGAGTGAGTGATAGTAAAAAGAATTTGATTAAGAGATGAACTCTCCACCTCAACCTGGACATCCTTGCTCCAAAGCAAACACAAGCCGCCAGCCCGGGATTTACCCCGACCAGCACACTGAACCGGATAAATATTCGAGAGACCACCCATCCCTCTATGTCTCAACATCTCTGAACAGTAAAGTCTAGTCTCCATAACGAACACCACCTCGAGACCTTTTGAGTGAATGAGTTCCTGCAGAACTCGAACTGTCGGTCGGTTCCCAAGCCCCCGACAGTTCCAAGATAAGAGCCTCATTGAGGTAGGCGGGACTGCTTAGCAGTCTCCGCCAATCCCAATCCAATTTCAGAGTTTTCCTTCTTCAAAGGGGGAGAGATCCCCGAGCCTCCACCACCAGAGCCAGAAGATACATTGGGGCGCTTCCGATCAACACACTTGCGCTGATCATGGTCTCCTCTCGGCTTCTCAAAGGGTTTTGGCCCTGAAGCAGATAAGTCCGACCCCAACTTAACCATGTTGGCCTCACTGTGAAACGAAAAAATTGTCTCCTCCATGATGAAATGGGTTTGTTCCACCCAATACCACCTCTTTCTTACCAGCCAAGGGATCTGTTTCTATTACATTTTCTTTTGAAAGATCTCCCCCTTCACTTGTATCAGAAGCCACATGCGGGTCATTTGCCAAAACCACGTCCCCACCTACTTGCTGAAGATTTTCTCCATCGCCAGCTTGGACGTTGTCTCCACCCTCGTCAAGATCATACCTATTTTCCTCACGCTCGCCTCTAAAGCGAGGACGGTAGACTCGCTCATCCTTAGCCCGTAGCCAGATACCAAACGGCTATGGCTCTCGTGGTTCAGCCACACAATCACGGGCCACATCGTCAAGGAGACCATATTGGTAGCAAAAATTGTGAAGTTTTTCATACTTGAAGAAAACCTTAAAAGCGTTACCTTCCTTCGGTGCTATCATTTGACCCCTACGCAGCGGCGCGTCCACCTTAACCCAAGCTCTCAGCCGGAAATAGCTACCATACAAGCTTGCCTCAGAACCCAGCGAAAGCTTCGCCAATGGAACGAGCCATTGCCTTAGTTCTGCCTGCCCTTGGCAAACTATGAACCTGGATCCAGAACAGAACTTTTGTCAAGGCCACCGTTGATGGGTCGTTCCTCCCATCATACTCACTCAAGGCAATCACGTGCCTATCAAAGAACCACGGACCAGATTGGAGAACCAAGTCCCTGTCTTTCTCTGAAGCAAACTTAAAGGTGACCATATTCCTCCCTGCATTCCTGATCTCAGTGCAGTTTCGTGACTTCCAAAGGTTAAACATGACATCCTTGAAAGTTTGGATACCAGCGTAATGGTGCACCAGCGCCTTTCCGGCGAGCCACACATTAGGGACCACCTCTGGCTCCGCTGCTAGCTTGCCCACTCTCAGGACAACCGCCTCCTCACCCTCCAGGTCGAACTCGAGATCGGGTGGTCGAAACGCCATGATCGCAGACGTAACAAGCAGACTTGCAACTCAAAAATAGAAACCCAGTGTCCACGACAAAGCGTAAGGGAAAAAACGGTGATTCGTGAACGGGAGCAAGAAAAAAACCAAAATTGAGAAGAAACCAATGAGATACACACGTAGGTGAGCAAAAATACCAGCAAAGACTGCTACCGTTGACAAACCGACAAAAGACAAGGATTGCACATAATTTTTTAGGTGGCGGCACTCGGAATCCGTGTCTTGACCCAAAAACCCCAATCCCTAGGAGAGCGTTGGGGAACCATCGTTATATTGTTATCTCCATCGATTCTTATATTTCATCAAAAAGGTAAAATAAGTCATCACAACCATTAATAGTGATTCATTACTTTGAAAAGTCAATAAAACAACTCAATTAAATAAAACAACTCAATTAATGGTTTACCCTTAGAGGAGTTAGACCCCTTATCTAAAAATCACATGTCCCCTAAATTTCATCTAGATATCACATGTTCCCTAAGAAAAGCTTAAGCGGTAAAAGCTGGGAGACAAGATGCATGTGTAGAGATCGATCCCTGCAAAAAGATTAAAAAATAAACCCTTCTGAGAATTTTTTTTTATCAAAATGAAAATGATTAAGTAAAGATGGCACATATAAGCTCCATATTTTTTAATTCACTATGATCATCAAGATGAAGATGAAAATGATCATTATGATGACAATGATAATCATCAAGATGACGATGATTATTATGATGGGCTGGACGAGGACGATAACTCCATATGATAGAGCTTCCAATGACAATTGTGGAAGTTTGATATTCTTGTAAAAGAGAGTAAAAACTTGAAATGAAAATGAAAATGAAAATATATCATTTATGGATACAAATTCAAGGGGTGCACAACGCAACTCAAGGAAAAGACAGAACATGATAACTGAAACATTGAAGCAAACATACTTGCTTATAAAAGGAAAAATAGAAACAACCACAGCTAAAAAACTAAGAAAAAACATGATTTTTCAATCTAAAGCCTAGAAGAGTCTTCTCTACAAGTTCAATCCTTCTCAATCTTCATATTCTTCAGGGGTCTTTGGGCTGGTACTGCTAGCAACACTTTCACAATCCTCATCATACTTTCTCTTAGCAGGAGAAAGATTCACTTCATCTGATCCAACATCCAAGAATGACTTAACCGCATGTACATCACCGCCACCCTTGTCAGTAGCAGAAATCTGACTTAACATGTCCTAACCAAATAATACACAACATCTCCATCAGTGTAAAAAGATTATCTTAAGCAATAACCAATGTTCCAAACAAATGAAATAGCACCAATGCATAAAAAGAGTTAATACCTGTGGCTGAAATGGAATATAATTCTCACCACCAATTGACCAGTCAATATCAAAATCATAATCTTCCATTTCCTGTTTGTTGTGAGTGATGGTTTACAACTATAAGTGATTACTTTATGTCGTAGCATACTAATGAATTTATAGAGCAAACTCAGGAAAATCTTAAGAAAAATATGACACTACACCTCTGGTGGATTCAGATCAGAAAACATCTGAAAAATGTGTTTATCATTTGTAAGCCTTTTCACCTTAAATGAACGTGAAAAGCTAGGATTTGGGTCTTTATGGACCTCAACCTTAAAGAGAAACACCTCATTCAGCAATTCAGAAATCTCCTTAGGACAAGCAAGTCCCTCCTCATTACTCTGCAAAATGAAATGTCATAGAACATAAGTACAAATTTTGAATTAAGATGAAAAAGTGAGATTAACATAGAAATTTGTCATGAACCAATTTTCTCAAAAGGCAAAGGCAAAACAGTAGGGTAAAAGACTCTGAATAGTTTTTATATTATATTGGCTTAAATAAGTTTTTGGTCCCTAACCTTTACCAAATGCTTGGTTTTCATCCCTCGCCGGAGCAAAGGTGGGTTTTAGTCCCTAACCTTTGCACTATTACCGATCAAGTTTTTCCGATCTTAGCATTCCACGAATCAGGTGATGTCAAGGTGACTCGAAAATCACATAAGACATAATTACAGTTATTATTGTGCCAAGGCCTAAAGGAGGAATGATTAATGCTGATTTTTTTATAGGCATATTAGTAGTTATTATTGTTAATAAATTAGTCTTTCCTTAGGGTTCGAACCCCTTCATTCTCCAATCCTTATGTCTCATAACCCTTCATGCCGATTAATGCAAATTTAACAAGAGTTAGGAAAAGAAAAAGAACATGCTCACTTTTGTATTATAGGACTGAGTTAGAAATAAGTTTTCACCGAACTAAATAGGTTCACTGCATGAAAAAGACCGTCAACTTTTGGATTTATACTAATTACCATGAAAATCGGAATAATTATTTTGACCCTCAATTCTTTGGTTCATTTCTTCTTACGGCAATAAGCGTAATAGAGTTAATAACAAAGAAGATGAGTTCATGTAACAAAAAAAAAAGATGAGTTCAGCTTGGTAAATGGTAATGCAGGCAAGGACTAGTTTGGGATCCAAGGATATGCAGCATACACCATAAATACAAATGTAGCAAATCGTACTCACAACATTAACAGCCAATTTCATGCGTTATAGACATAGAGCTCTCCAACTGCAAATTTATAGTGGAATAGTAATTAACAGAATACAGTTTATTCCCCAATTTAGACGGATGAAAGGAGAAAAAAAGAACATAACAGATTAACAGAACGAATGCTAAAAAGTTCAAGACAATTCTGGCATTTGATGGGAAAACCCGAGACACTCTAGTACTCATTGCCACTTTACAGATTTAGGTGCAAGCAATATTTGGCCGTGGATTGTAATCATTAACAATGACAGCAAAATAAATACTAGTTAAATTGATGTTTACCTTAAGAATTATTATGAGAGTTCTGAATGATGAAAGCACAAGAGCTATACAGCAGAGAAATAAATATTATTATTATGTCAGTCAGATGAGGCAAATATTCACAAAGTTACCTATTTTATAAAGAGGTGGTTGGAAAAAAACTTCACCTGCTTCTTCAACTAAAACCTTCACTAAGCTCAGAACAAATCGAAGATAATACGTATAGTTCAAAAGTAACCACACACAAATGCTATTAAGTAATGACAGGGAAATTAAAGCATCATTTGAAACTTTCTAAAACAGTTTGGAAAGACCTTATAGAATCAGCCATCTTATCAGACAAAGTCTATTAGAAATTGGGATGCCTATACTCAACCACAAAAGCTAGCTCAAGAGTTGAGGTTTGCACTACCCTTATAAAGGCTATCTATGCTCTATCTCTAGCCAATGTGGGACTTCTAACACACCCCCTCACGTCCAGGACTGAACAACCTGGAACGTGGGATCAACAACAACGGGTGGCCCAATAATGGGAGGTCTCCACAACAAACAACAACTGGATCTAGGATAGGCTCTGATACCATATTAGAAATTGGGAGGCCTATACTCAACCACAAAAGCTAGCTCAAGAGTTGAGGTTTGCACTACCCTTATAAAGGCTATCTATGCTCTATCTCTAGCCAATGTGGGACTTCTAACAAAGTCCAAGTCACTAGTAAAGAAATTTGAGCCTGCAACATGAACCAAAAGATGGGGAGCAATTTCTCAGCATTGAACCCTATCATAATAAGATGGAAAGAAATTACAACATGAGGATATGAACTCCACATAAGAAGTATGAAATTCTCAATCGGAAATTCACTTGGAAGGATTCAGAAACAAGTAAACAACAGAGCCAAGGCAGTAGAATCTCACTCAACATTCATCTTCAGAGAACAAAGCCCGCCCAAGAAGTTATGGTCAATGGCACCCTTTGCATCCACCACATGTGCAAAATCAACGAGTTTAACCACAGCACCGGCTTTCTTCCCATTCCCTTCTCATACACCACGAGAACAGAACACGAATAAAAATGAAAGATGGTTTGAACCTCAAACCATTTCTTTAGCTCCAAAAGCTGCTTCAAAACCAATTTGACATCATCAGCAGAGAGACTCTGAAGGAACTTCTTGCTTGGAAGGTCCGACAGACTTCAATCCTAACATTGCAATTGATAGACAAATTATACAAAACACTGAAAACATTAGGGGAAAGAAAAAAAATGTTATAACTCTTCATATCTTCTAACTTACAATTGAAGGTTTAAAATCACTGTTCATGCACCAACTTTTTTTTTTTTGGTATGGGAGAGTATTGGGCTGGGCCTTATCTCTTAGCTGATTGTTTCCAAAGTTCCCACTCATTCTCTTTGCTTCTGAGAACCTATGGACCTCGACACAGCTAGCTGCTGGCCTCCGGCCAACTGTACTACATGCCTTGGATTGGAGCTCTGATTGTTGAGGGGGAAAGTACCATTGATTAGGGAAAGTACCGTTGAAGACTATCAGTTTTGCTTTCTGCTTCATTCGTTGGGTTGTATTTTCTCTTAAAGTTGGATGCTATAACCCTAGAAAGTTCATCTACTCCTGTCTTCCCCTATCGATTTTCGGCTTAAAGTTGCACGGGTAACCTTCAAGCTTCAAAAACCAGCTGTTAATTCTGCTTTACAGGTTGTGTGCCCTACACCCTAGATCTGAAAACTGCCACTCATTCTTCTTTACAGCCTGGCTGATTTGATACACCCCAATTTTTGCTTATAAGATGTTCATCAATTGGTTGTTCCTCATGAAGAACTCTTCACATGGAGAAGGTTAGCTTCATTGATTATTTTGTGTGCTGAAATGTTTTCATGATCATTGAAAAAAACTAGCTGATAATTCATGTGAAATTAATTGGTGAACTTGAGCAATTTGGGTTCCTTGCTGATTTCAATTTTCACACACCATATCTGAATCTGAATATAGCAGGTTGTTAATGGACCTTTTAGCAGGTTGTTACCGTAACCCATGTTATGTATTATGATATATTCATTCATTGATTTATTAACTTTCTGAGATCACTTTAGGTATGAGATATTGAGATGTTTAAAGGGAATTAATTGTTCAAATGGGTTCTCTTTGATTTTTGCAGAGAACAAGTACTTGTGGATTTCAAACAAGTAGATGCTCATGTGCATCAGTACGAAGGAAGCAGTGCTAGGTATAATAATATTAATACTTTATTTGATTGATTGTCTTTGTGTATTGATTGCTGCTGTGACCTGCAAAAATATGTTCCTAGAAGAAGTTCTGATTATTTGTGAAATTATTTTTAGAAACAGTGTGGGCACTGCCAGAGTTAAAAATCTTTGCATTACTTTCAGAAAATTTTGTGAGACTCAGAACTTGGAAGGGTGAGTGCTCTAACATATTATCCACTTTATGATATCCACTTTATATATTTGTATCCATGTGTTTCATCATATTATTTTCCCTTTTTCCCACCATGCATACGCATAAAAAGAGTATAGGCCAAGAGTATATGAATTTGATTCAATGATATCTTAATTTGCATCGCATACGGATTCCTCAGATTTCAAGTAGAGATGACCACTGCCTTTGATTCAATGATATAAAACTATGAGAAAGCACAATAAATCTCAAGAATTTTCTTTTCCATTAAAGTAGGTGTCTCAATAAAGCCTATTGCTTAATAACAAAATAGAATGCAAATAATTTTTACAGCACCAGTACTCTGGTAACACAAACTAGCCATACAATTACAAACCATAAATAAAATACCACAGCGGTCAGACAACTCTGTAAGACGCTTCCAACTGCATCCCTTTCCAAAAATATTGGAAGTCTGGAACGCCTAAATCAATACTCGCATTTAGTTTGATCTAATTGGCCGTCATGGACAGCATAGAGTCTGGAATGTTAGCTGAACAATGAATATGAACACAGGGGCCACTAATCTTTACAGAATTCTCATCTAGAGTGATGAGATGATGACAATAAATGGTATCTAGAGTGATGAGATGATGACAATAAATGGCATCCGTCAGCTCATACACATACTTGCATAGGTTGTTCTTGGTTGAAACGGATTTAGCCAGTATTCAATTCAACCCTCCTCTGACTCTGCACATAGGAATAGAAGTTATATCATAACTAGATAAAATTACAGCATTTCATCTGGATTGGAAGAACAAAAATGTATTATCATAAGTAAAGTACTAAGGTAGGTTTTGGAGTTTCAGGGAAGTAAGCAAATGTAAGACAAAATGTGTTACCATTATGAAATATGGAAACCAATACCATGAACATGATACAGAAATGGTTTCAGTTTTCACCCCAAACATTTTTCTTACCATTTATAGCTTCCATGTTATTTTCCTTAAAAACGCCTAGAGGTGATCCATGGACAGAGAGAAGCATCTCTCCAGGTTTGGGCAGCCTAAGTGTTTTGGGTGTCATCCCAACAGACAACCTCTGACTAGTCACCTGCAAAACACGTATAGAGCCAAATTAATCACTTCAGTAGTTAACTATCAAATTCAAAGCCATCTGGATGTCCTTCACCCCTTAAGAAGAAATTCCAGACTTCACAAAAAAAAAAACAAAAGGTAGGAGGAAGATACTGACGCAAGGAGTCTGAAGTCCTTCTTGCATTGCTAGAGTCTGAGTTTCAGATGGCGCTTCGAAAACCTTCACAATAGACAATTAATCACAAAAAGGAGTAAAAAATGACCCTATAAAATTCTTGGATACTTCAGATCAGGATACAAATAGGAATGGATGAGCAAGAGTGATGATACCCTCACTAACATGCTATTTTTGTCACAAAATCTGATACACTCTAGGATAACTAATGCTAACTAATGAAACATTGAGTGAAGTCCTTGTTTCATGACCCGATTTTGCGAGATTTTACATTAGGCTTAATAGCACTTTTGGTCCCCCACGTTTAAAAAATGTGCAATAATAATCCCCCACGTTTAAAAATAGCATAATAGTACCTCAACGTTTATCTCCGTTAGCAGTTTTGGTCCCCCGGCTCCTTTCCGTTAAAAACTTAACGTTTTTGTGTGACATGGCTTTTTTTTTCCTGATGTGGCACTCAGACTAGGAGAGAGAAAGGTTTTGGGGGGAAATCACATGCCCCTCACGTGAGAATCACCTTCTCTTTTATCATCTTCTTCCCTAAATCTGAAAATCACTAACCCTAATTCCTTTTCTTCTCCCTCAAATCCTAAAATCACCAAAACTAATTCCTCTTCTTCTCCCTCAAAACCCAAAATCGCGAGCCCTAATTCCTCTTCTTCTCCCTCAAAACCCAAAATCGCGAGCCCTAATTCCTCTTCTTCTCCCCCAAATCCCAATATCGCGAGCTCTAACCATGGGAGGATCTTCAGCCACACCTAATTGGAGGGATTTAGAAGCTGATTCGAGTCGCAGGGTACCTGAATCGCACAGAAGAAACGATGGTTCTCATGGGTTGTCTGGCTCTCGCGATGTTTCGACTGGTTCTGAGATGAGGCGACGAGTAGTGCTGTGTGAATGTGGGGTTGAAAGTCCATTGGTGACAACATGGACTGGGGTGAATCGTGGAAGGAGGTTTTATGGTTGTGGGCTGTTTGAGGTTTGTAAGATTATTGAGTTGTTGAATCAGTGGCTATTTTCTTCTTCCCTGATCTGTATAACTAACTTAAAATTACAGGTGCATCGTAAGAAGGTATGCAACTTCTTCCAATGGCATGATGCTGATGACAATTTTAATGCTAGGGAGAAGAAGTTGATTGTTGTCTTAACCAAGAAGAATGAAGACCTGAAGAAGAAAGAGAGGATCCTACTTGCCTTTTTGTTCATGTCAATAATTGTGATCCTTGTGTTGTTGGTAGCTTATGTAAGGAAGTAGGAATACTAGTTGGGGTAGTAGGAATGTAAGGAAGTAGGAATGCATTTTGTAAGGAAGTAGGAATGTACTTCCATTAAGATGGGAAAAAATCCTTTGAGAAAGTGAATGCACTTATGTACTTCCATTAGGATCCTTTGATGCAAGAAATGAAATTTGCCAATTGTGTTTCCATTGAGTTGAATTTTATGCAATTCTGTTTGAGGTTATATGTATCTTAAATTTGATGCAATTTTTTTCATGGCAGCTTGGATTGAATTCACTTGAATGTGTGAATGTATAAAATGCATGAATTGATCCTGTGAATGAGTGAATGTATAAAATGCATGAATTCAATAAGAATGGACTCATAATAGGCATTGACATAATATGCATGTATTCCTAATAGGAAGGAACATAGTTGTTACTTCAACAAAGTCTCATAAATAAGAAGGAATAGCCATAGTTGTTACATCAGCAAAATCCACCATCCAAAAAACCTACATTACCATCCAAAACATACTTGGTCCATACCAGATACATACACAACAAGACTAGGTTCATTACAAGACCTCAAAAAACACAGACTTAAAAACACCATCCACAGGACAATAGGTTCATAAAAATAGAATAACAGATCTAAAAACACTACTGAGTGCCACTAATTGCTTCTGCATTCCTCTTTCTTCCTCTCCTCCTTGGTGCATTTGGCTGAGATGTAGTGGCAGTAGGTGCAGGCTGAGAATATGCAGTAGCTATGTGCTGAGGCTGAGAAGATGGAGCACCAGTTTGTTGAGCCTGAGAATTTGCTGGAGCAGTGGGTGCAGGCTGAGAAGATTGAGCATCAGTTTGTTGAGCCTGTGAATTTGCTGGAGCAGAGGGTGCAGGCTGGTTATTTGCAGCACCTTGAGCTGAAGTTTCACCTGGTCCAGATTGAGCATTCCTCTTCTGACCTCTATTTCTAGTAGTCCTTCTCTGTTCAGGTTGAAGAACTTGAGTATTTGCCTGAAATCAAACACAATCCACTAAAGTAAATTCACAACTTTGACAAAATTTAATTGGTAAGCACAAGTAAATTCATTACCTCATTGCCTCCTACTGGGATTGTCCTATCAGCTGCAGTTTTACCTTTGCAGGTTCTCTTGTTGTGTCCAGGCTCTCCACACCTTCTACATCTCACAGTGGAACTAATCCTCCTCAGCCTATTAGGGTTGCTAGGCTCATCATTTGCCTTGTTCCTCTGTTTTTTTGGCCTTCCCGGGGCCCTCCTCACATAAGGGGGATTTAGAGGTGCTGCTTCCACATCTGGCCATAATTTGGGCCCATTGTTTGGGAGGATTATGTGGCTGTATGTATTCAGAAATGTGTGCCTCCTGAAAAACATAGAAACAAATTGTTAGTTTGTTAATCAACATAATGCATTATTACTTAAGAAAAATTATTTGCATTACCTGTATGCCATGTCCACATAATTCTCTGGCACATGGTTATTATACCACATACAGGCCACAGCGTGCACACAGGGAATCCCAGTCAGATCCCATCTCCTACAAGCGCATGTCCTTAACTCTACATTGACAGCACACTTATCATTGTCCCTCTGTACTTCAAATAGTCCATGTGCAATATCACCATTCCAGTTAGGTCTCCACCTCTCTGAATGGTTCTTTATAATATCAAGCTTTTGCTGAATCATTGGACACAGCTGACTATTTCTCCACCTAAGCATTAGATCATTCTGCTTCACAATGCGATTAGTGAGATAAAATTTCAGCCCCTCAAGCAAAGTGATAATAGGCTTGTTTCTATGCTCCAAGATAGACCTATTAAATGCCTCACACATGTTGTTAACCTGGAGATCACAGTGTGTGTGTGGGCTGTAAGCTGATCTTGTCCACATCTTAGGAGGTACATGCATCATTTCCAGCCAAGCATTTTGATTCAATTCCTTCATGTTATCCATTGCAGTTTTCCATTGTGGTTCTGTGCTAGCCCTTGCAGCAGACCATAAAGCATTCTTCAACTCTTCTCCTGGGAACCTCTTCCTGAAATTACTGTATAAGTGTTTGACACACAATCTGTGTTCAACATCTGGACCCAATTCAGCAATAGCAGGCACCAATCCCTAACAATGCAATAGAGATGAATGTAACATTAGAGAAAAATAACATAATGTAAAATAAGACAAAGGGAAAAGTCTAAACATAATTACTTTTTGCTGGTCAGAGATGAATGCCCAATTTTGAGGTTTAACACTATTCAGATCATGTAGTAGAATGTTCAAGAACCAAGTCCAGGAATCCTTAGTTTCAGCTTCCACTACTGCAAATGCTACTGGAAACATTTGGTTGTTTCCATCTTTGCCTACGGCCGACAGAAGTTGACCATCATATAGTCCCTTAAGGAAGCAGCCATCCAACCCAATTAAGGGTCTACAGTGCTTGGCAAATGCAGTCTTAGTAGCTTGAAAGCAGATGTAGATCCTCTCAAAGACTGGGCCATGTACTCCCACTGCTGATTTTATAATGACTGTGGATCCAGGATTGCTTCTCAGCAATTCAGCAGCATGTATTGCTCCACACTTGCACCATGCAACATCTCTAGACTCTTGACCTTTGCCCTGTATGCCTTGTACCTCCCTATCACAATGCCCCACCTGACCCTTGCCTCCTCTATCAAGCCCCTCACTTTCAAATCTGGAGTGTGTTTCAGAATTTGCATAAATTTCTTAGCAAGCCAAAATGTCTTTGCCTGCCTATTACTGGCTGTCCTGCAGCAATTATGGTTGTTATGGAAGCTTACAATTTGCCAGATAGGCCTTGAGGGAGTCTTGCTGGCTCTCAGGTAGAATGGACACTCCTTAACACATTTAACCACCATCCTCTTTTTATCATTTTTGGTGATTGTCAGATTCTTCTTGGTTTGGATAGCAAAATCACTGACAGCATCCTTAAACTGATCTTTGTTGTTGAAAGTCAGACCTAACTCAAGGTGAACCACCTCCCCATCTTCAGTAGGTTTGAACTTAGGATATTTCCTTCTACTTTTTCCTTCATCATCGCTTTCTGATGGACTTTCTAAGTCCTCAGAATCACCATCCTCATCTTCAAATTCCTCATATGTACTAGGCTCCAGGTTCCTTGACTCATTCACAGCTTGAGTATATTGATCAGTAGAACCTTCTGCAAAAGTGGGATCTGGATTGGCCTCAGCTATATTCAGCAGAGACTCTTTAGGAAGCACACATAGCCAATCCCAATCTTCTTCGTAGTCACTGTCATCCATTGAAAAATCAGAGGATGCCTCTTCATCATTTGGATCAAATTCAGCATCAGAATCCTCATCTTCATCACTGAGAAGAACCTCACTGGCCTTTCTTTTTCCCTTATCTACCCCCTTGTCATTTTCAGTTACTTCATCATTGTCATCCACATCACGAATCTGTTCCTAATTGACAACAAACTGATCAGCAATATAATTTTCATGATAACTTAAAGACCAACTTTAATTCACAACTTAAACAAGAAATTTTGCTTAACTCATTACCTCAGACTCAATAACAAATTAAACATTAAGTAACTGATCATTTAATTACCTCAGACTCAATTTCTTTTTCTTGCACTGACTCACCCTCCTTGTCTTGCTCTAACTCAGTACCTCTCCTCTGTCCATCATTGACAACAACCTGAAAACAAAACTAAGCATCAATATTTTTTTCATGGCAACTTAAATTATAGCATCAATTCACAAATTAAACATTAAGTAATAAACCCATTTAATTACCTCAGCCTCAAATTCTTTTTCATGCGCTTCTTCAGCCTCCTTGTCTTGCTCTAACTCAGCACTTCTCCTCTGTTCATCATTGACAACAATCTGAAAACAAAACTAAGCATCAATATTTTTTTCATGGAAACTTAAAGTGTAGCTTTAATTCACAAACTATTCATTATTTAATTACCTCAGCCTCACTTTCCTTTTCATGCCCTTCTTCAGCCTCCCTGTGTTGCTCTAACTCAGCACCTCTTCTCTGTTCAGGTTGGAGAACCTTTTGATTATCCAAAAACACAACTAAGCATAAATCTCTTTTTTCATGACAACTTAAAGGGTAACTTTATTTCAACTTACACAAAAATTAAATCATAATTTCATTACCTCAGCATCAATCTGAATTTCCTGCACACTTTGACCATCCTTGTCTTGCACTAACTCAGCCTCCTTGACTGTCTCAGTCTCACCCTCCCTGTCTTGCAATACCTCATCATCACTTTCAGAACCAACTTGCAATACCTCAGGAGTATCTTCAGCACTCTTGTAAGCAATTAGAGGAACAATATTTGGATCTTCCACTAGGTGTTCAACATAAATATCAACTTCAGCTACACCTTTAACATTTTCAAAGAATTCTCTAACATCTTCATCATTGGAAAGTGGACTAAAGCAGACAGACCCATCACTAGCCACATGCCTATACCACAAGCATTTGAAGCTGGGATATCCCAAGTACTTTACCAAATTACTCACCACAATGGATGAAATGTGATCCACATCCATATGTTCAAAGGATTGGCAGAGCCCACTTTCATAGGGCATATTTGGGTCAAATGTAATTTCACCCCTATGATGCACTTTCATGGTTATCACATGGGCAACAGTAGGCCTGTAGAAAGACAATAGAATAAACTTTAAAGGGAATCTCATGGACCACATGCAAGCACAAACAAGACAGGGATTCAATTAAATAACATACCAAACAAACTTATCAATTAAATAACACACATCAATGCATTGAATGGACTGAGACATGACTAAAATAGGCAATAAAAGATGCAACCGACAACACTGAGACATGAATACAATAGGCAATAAAAAATTCAACCAAGATTCACAATACTTAGACATCATATGCAATAAAAAAGGCACCTGGCAACATAGTGAGAGGGCACATCGGCTCCAAGGTTCCAATAGTCCAAGTTTGGAGGCCTTTTCTCTGGGACCATCTTCTCTGGGACCACCCTCTCTTTCTCTTTTGTCGGAGTGTTCTTCTTTTGCCTTGGAGGGGTCTTCTTTTGACTTGGAGAGGCAGTTGTCTTCTTTGACACACCATTCTTCTTCGAATCCTTCGCCATCTCTATCGCAATCGCAGGTCCTCACCACCGTCGACCTCGCTCGCAATCGCAGGTCCTCACCACCGTCGTCCTCGCTCGTAATCGTAGGTCCTCAGCACCACAATCGCAGCTCCTCAACACCACAATCGCACATCCTCACCGGCGTCGAGATGGGTATTGTAGATTTAGGGCAATTTTGGACCTAGGGTTACTAATTGGGGATTGGGGCTTGAATTAGGTCAGATAATGAGCACGTGATTCTCACGTGTTGTGATTTCCCCCCAAAACCTTTCTCTCTCCTAGTCTGAGTGCCACATCAGGAAAAAAAAAAAGCCATGTCACACAAAAACGTTAAGTTTTTAACGGAAAGGAGCCGGGGGACCAAAACTGCTAACGGAGATAAACGTTGAGGTACTATTATGCTATTTTTAAACGTGGAGGATTATTATTGCACATTTTTTAAACGTGGGGGATCAAAAGTGCTATTAAGCCTTTACATTAATATCTATTAACCTTATAGTGTGGTATGTGCATGTGCTCCTAAAAGGATCCTGCAAATGGTGGTGTGAATTTTGTTCATCAAAGTGCAAAGAGAAGAAAGAGAACATACCATATCCTTCAAATGCACATTATCAGCACCAAGAAAAGTTGTTCCCCCTGTCACCATAATAAACTCAAGGATAGTTACAAGTAAACTCTAGTCTCTACAATACATTCAAGAAAATAACAAGATTTTAGTCTAGTAGATGCTTTTATTTATGGAACAAAAACAAGCAGCTTTTGCATTCTTAAATACTAAAAATGAAAAGAAAAAAGGATTAATTCTAAAAAATGGAGGAAAATCATATTCAAGAGAAAGAATTTACAAGTTCTCAAGATAAAGCAAACAGTACCTGCATTGGAAGAATATTCAAAGCCACCCAAATGAGGAACAGAAGCAGAACACTGAGGGTAAGCCATGGACAATCTCAAATTTCTTGCTCCCTTCATCACTCACAATCATCAGATTCGGCAACGTTTCTTCCAAAACAGGTTTCTTCAGCTGTTCTTCACTGAAACACGATCGCAGCAACCGCAACTCCGTCAATTCAATTTCGAATTCGAATTCGTTTTGTGATTAGGTTAATTTCATCAGATTTCGTGGTTGATGAAGTGAGAGTGAAATCGGAAAGGGGAAAGAAACGAAGACGGGGTAATTTTTTGGTATTGTCTCACATGAGACAGTTTCAAAACAGTCTCAAATCAACAAATAAAGGCATGACACGTGTTATTTCTATTTATTTATTATTTATTTTTAATAGTCACAAGATATTCAATCTTTGAACCCCAACATTTTACTAAATTAAATTTTAGTCCCAATTAATTTACATTATTATACTTTTTTCTCAAGATGTAATAAATTATAATTTCGACCGTGAAAATAACGTATTTTCATCGTGAACATCATCTTCTTCCTCAGTCCGCCGCTGTACGCCCCGCACAGTGCCGCTCGCCGCAGACGGCTGACGCTCGTCGTTCGCCGAAGATCACCGCTCTCCGCATCCAAGACCTAATAATGACGGCGGCAACAAGTCGAGCGGCGCGTATGGCAAGAGGATTTGTAGGCGAAAGGCTAGCGTCACCGGCAGCGGTCTGCGGCAAGCGGCGATGGCAAGAGGTGGCGGCAAAAGATTTTAAGGATGAAGTTTCTTTTTTTTTAACGTGGTTGAATTGATTTTTACGGTTATTAAGTTTTTTTTTTTTGAACTAACGGTTACAAAGTCAAGATTTGTGATAGTTTTTGAAATACAACATAAAATATTGATTGCTGAAGATTTAAAATATAATTTGATAAATGTTATGGGTTAAATCATAATTTATGATATCTTGAGAAGAAAGTATAATAATGTAGATTAGTTGGGACTAAAATTTAGTTTAGTAAAATGTTGGTGTTAAAAGATTGAATATCTAGTTACTACTAAAAATAAAAAATAAAAAAATAGAATTAACACGTGTCATGCCTTTATTGGTTGCATTTGAGACTGTTTTAAAACTGTTTCAAATGAGACAATAGCCAAGAGGTCACCCGAAGACGGAGGCGTTTTCACTGGAGCTTTGAAGCATTAGGCGTGGATGAGAATAAGATTTCAAATTTTCAGCACTTTGGGCCTTTTGTTTATTCGCCCCACAAAAATACCCACCCCTACCAACCATGGTATCATCGATAGGCCCCGTGAATATACATACGAAGGGCGGCCCAATATCAAGGAGTTTCGGAAGGTATGAGGATGCGTTTAGCTTATTGTGCAAGAGTTTGGCAGACGGGGCTATGACCGAGTCTTTAGGGATTTTCGAGTTAAGCTCGACTACTTTGCTATCACTGTTACCTTTTTGTTACATGTAACCGAACCATTCAATGTATTTAGATACTTAGGGTCTGTTTAGTGGACATGATATAATAGTAATAATCATATCATGTTGTTATCTAGTGTTTGTTGTGTCAGCAGGATAGGATAACACTATCATGTCTCTTATCTTATCATGTTCATCATGTGTAAAATTATCCTTAGGGGGTTAGGATAGAACTTATCCTAACAGGATATGATAACAACTATATATTCTCTTTCGGTTTTGGAACTCAAATTAATTTATTTTAATATATAATGATATTAACTAATAAATAGAATTTTTTTATTTTTAATTAAAGTAAAAATAAATAATTATTCATTAAATTAAATAGTAAAATAGACTACTCACTTATAAACATTAATTTATTAACAGTAATAGACTAATTTTCTATTATCATCAATTATTAAAATCATTTCTCTACTTATATATAATTTAAATATAAAGTACTTTCGAGAAATTAATATTTTCAATAATATTTATTTAATTTAGTTAACCTTTATTTTTAATTTCTTATCACTTGTCAAAACTAAGTTAAAATCAATTGATTGACTACATAATTTTAATTAAAATAGACTCCCTTAAAAAAAAAGCTAATCAATAAAATTAATTTACTGATAGTTATTTTAAAACATATATACTAATTTATAAAAATGTAAAAACATTAAATTAATAGAATAATCACTTTTTTTAAATGATAATTTAAATAATGAATTTTTAAATTTATTTTTTATTCAAAGAAAATTTTCATACATTTTTCTAATTATATATTATATCCTGTTATTATCCTGTGCACTCCAAACACATGATAGAATAAAAGTCTATCCTGCTCTTATCATATATTGTCTTTATCCAACTCTATCATATCCTGCTTTTATCCTATCCTAACCACCAAACGGTCCCTTAGGGTGGTCGACCTACTTGGGATATAAAGGAGGCTGCCTATGCTCATTGTAACTCAACTTTTTACTTGAGTATAACTCTAACGTTCTATTTCTCATTCAGCATACTTTGTCTTAGGGTTCTTTAGAGAATAATTTCACTAATATATTTTGTTAAGAATATAATTTAATTCTTGAGTTTCTTATATTTTTAAGGTTTTGACCGCTATTTTAATAAACCATTTGAATTAGAATTAGAATATATTTGCTAGATGAATTAGAATATATTTTAGGCGAGACACAAGCTCTAGTAGGGTTCCACCCAAGCAACTTTAGGGACGATGGTGATTTTTGGGGCAACTTCAGCAAGTCCGAGTTATGGTTCAACAAGGGAAGGTGTGAGGCTGAAGGTGGCGAGCAAACAAAGGAAGAGGATGGGGCACAAAAGTCCTTAGAGCAGAAAATAGCGGCAAATTATAGATATTTGTGAGCCCTCAGAGCGCTACGCTATAGCACTATGGCGCCACGATATCAGCTATTTGACAACATTGTTTCGGGAGTATGAAAATTGATGGTAAGTACTGGAATGTGAAGGAATGAATTTCATCACCTTCCATCTTACTTCATCCCCATTTAACAAAACCAAACAATGAAACATAATAACACTCCCTTCCATTCAATCCCATTTCACCCCTCCATCAATCCAAACATAGCCTAAATGAGGTGGACTATACCATAAGGCACAAGTGCAATGTGCACATGTTCACCTCTCTTGGTTGTGAGATGTGTACGGACAGCTGCTAGAAGCTGACAGTTTCTAGGAGGCTACCAGGACTTTCCTCCTCCACGTAGTAGCTGCACTACCTTTGCGGATAAAATGTGAAACAATATATTGTGAAAAGAGTATTATTTGAACTTCATTATTGAATGTCAATATCAAGATAACAGAAAAAACATTATATTTGAGTACAACGACTATGGTGAATAACATATCTCCTTTCAAGAGGTATCAAACAAGGACCTGGTGTTTAATAGCTACATATAACTTACAGCCTTAGGGTATCAACACAATAGATCCTGAGGTCTTCCTATTCTCCAGGTCTTCATGTGCTTTTGCAGCCTCAGATAATGGGTAAGTATGATTGACCCTCACCTTCAAGACACCAGATGCAACAGCAGCAAACAACTCTCTTGCGGCCTCCAATAGCTCATCCCGAGTGACAACATATTGCATTAGGCTGGGCCTTGTCAGGAACAGGGATTTTGCAGCAAGGAAGGATAATGAGACTGGATCAGGTGAACCAGATGATTGCCCAAAACTCACCATGTAGCCTCGTTGCTTCAAGCATGCTAAGGATCCCTGGATAAATCATAGAATACCTCCTTACAAACTTTTTCTCACAACAATATTGAAATTTGAAAAGAGCATACACATATCACTGAAAAATAGTAACCCAAAGTTTGATTTTCAAATTTGCCCTAACAAAGAAAGCTTTCATCAGGCAGAAATCAGTTCATCAGGAAAATAAGCTTCTAAGTTTGCTTCTAGATTGTATTAATCTGAAAGTAATCCTTAAAATTGAGTTCACCCATTAATATTAAGTATTATACCTAGTCTGATTTTGAAATTTCATTTAGTGTAGTAAGCATAGAATTGGAACTACCTCAAAGGTATCCTTTCCCACAGAATCATAGACCACTTCAACTCCATTGCCTGATGTAATTTCATTGACGCGAGCAACGAAATCCTCTTCTTTGTAAATTATCACATGATGACAGCCATCCTCCTTGGCTTGAGCTGCCTTCTCCTCATTGGATACAGTTCCTATAACAGTTGCACCAAGAGCATTTGCCCACTGGCACAATAGGGATCCAACTCCACCAGCAGCTGCATGGACAAGAATTGTGTGGCCACGTTCAACCTGTAAAGTGATAGGTATGTTAGTCTATATTTAATATAAAAGTAGGGCAAAGTTAAGAGAAAATGAATTAGTTAGAGGATAAAACAAGAATCCATCAGTTAATAGATACTATAGTCCGCTATGATAAACAACAGACAGGAAAACACCAATGTAATATGCAAGAAAATGCCCACCTCTAATGAAGAAAAATAAACACCAATGAATGCATGAGGGCAACACTGGTTACTGCACATTAGAGATAAAAAAACTATACCAGTTGTAGGCCTCCATCTAATGCTAGAATGAAACTTTGGATGAAATAAGTTGAAGAGTGTCTGGGTGAAAACAATGTACTAGTAGCCTTGTTTTCACAAACAGCTTATCTAAAAACATAGCTAAAACCTCATATTCTTGCTGGTTTCAAAAGCTATTTTCATAGGCTCATCAAAACAGACTTCACAACCAGGGTCTTATATTGCAGTTGCCATCGTGTTATGTCACGAAATAGCGACAAATGTGGGTTGATGCAGCCACAATTGCGGTGCCATCTCAAAAACCCTTAACGCTATGGCCGCAATTGCAGTTGCCAACCGAAACTTAAAACCCTTTTCAGGACTATTCACCGCAGACTAACCAAGGGTTAAAAAAAGGCTTCTTAAGATAGGACAATGGTTTTAAATCAAGGTCCACGACCGCATTGGCGGCCGAGACATCAAGGTTTTGGTCTTTTGGAGATCCACATACCATGACTATATGCATGTTTGGATACAATGTAAAACCACTGTGAGGCCAAAATCATGGTGGGCACGGTTGCAAAAGCTCACGGAAATTGCTTCTTTCCACCGTGAATTTTGGCTTCATCACGATTCTGAACAGTGTATTCAAGCATGCGCTGTATCAGTAGCAGCAATCGCGACTGCATCAACCGCATATTTGCACAATGTTTCACAATATCAGCAATAGCACCAACCAACCACAGTTTAAAACCTAGGATCATACTAATTCAGATAACAAAAACTCACCTTGAAACAACGGCGAAGCAAAAATTGAGCAGTCATGCCCTTGAGCATCACCGATGCAGCAACACTTGGGTCAATTGAGGAAGGAATAGGAACCACTTTACCAGCATGGAGAATCTGCTCCTCAACATAAGAGCCAATTGGCTGACCAGCATAACCAACAAGATCACCAACCTGCACACCAGTTGGTCCACCACCCACAGCAGTCACAACCCCAACAGCCTCCATACCTGCCACCCCATCAAAACAATTGAATTCAACAACAACAACAACAACAACAACAACAACAACAACAAAAACAACAACAACAACAACATAGAATAGAATGATCAATTGGTAGAAGAAGAAGAAGAAGAAGAAGAAAAAGAAGAAGAAGAAGAAGAAGAACAACAACAACAACAACAACAACATCATCAACATAGAATAGAATGATCAATTGGTAGAAGAAGAAGAAGAAGAAGAAGAAGAAGAACAACAACAACAACAACAACATAGAATATAATGATCAATTGGTAGAAGAAGAAGAAGAAGAACAACAACAACAACAACAACATAGAATAGAATGATCAATTGGTAGAAGAAGAAGAAGAAGAAGAAGAAGAAGAAGAAGAAGAACAACAACAACAACAACCACAACAACAACATAGAATAGAATGATCAATTGGTAGAAGAACAACAAGACATGCCTGGAGTGAAGGGTGAAGTGGAGGCTTTGTAAACCCCTTTCCGAAAGTAGACATCAATGAAATTAACCCCGATTGCTTTGTTCTTCACACGCACTTCATTTTCTTTGGGGTCTCCAATTTCCACATCCTCCCATTTCAGAATCTGAATTGAATGAATGAATGAGTGAGTGAAAACTGTGAATGAGTGATTGAATTAGAAAGTGAAAGATGATGAGTCTTCTTCACCTGGGGACCACCGAGTTCGTGAACTCTGATAGCTTTCACCATTTCCGTCGCTGATGATGATGATGATAACGAAGCTTTCGCGGTGAGTGATGTTGCTCTGGCTCTGAGTGTGATCAATGAAGATGAAGAAGAAGGGGTTGTGAGTGGGGTTGGTGGAGTAAGAAATTAAGAGAGACGAAGGTTCTGGATTCTGAATAGCCTGAAACTGCTGATGCAATGGGACATTTGTTTTCGGTTTTGTTTTTACCCAATTTGGACTCGGTTTATGTTATTCATTGTTTTCTTACATCAGTTACATATGGATGGGGACAAAGTGCTCAATCAATCCGTAGTAAGGCAATAATAATTTGTCCACACCTCATTTAGAGGTGGAAAGAGATGGATGAGGAGAGAGATATGAAGAAAAGAAAAAGTATAAGATGTGATAGATGATAAGAGTAAAGAGATAGAAATAAAAATAGGTGGAAATGAATTGTATAAATAAGGAGGTGTGTATATATAATTACTCGTAGTAACGACTAGATACCATCTTTTTTTTTAAACCTCTTATTTTGTAAAGAGAAAAAAAAGATGATGCATCGACGGCGTAAATTTTACACCGTCAATCAATCAGATTTTAAGGATGCGTCACGTCAATTAATGAAATTAAATAAATAAAGAGATTTTCTCACATCTTTGAAATCTGATTGGTTGATGATGTAAAAAAACTTTACACTATCAGTGCATAGAAATTAAATTCTTTTGTAAACGAGTTTAATTTTAATTTTTCGACCAAAAATATAACATTTAATGGCAACAGAAACAACAAATGTCCCTGGTGATAGCTCAAGTGGTAAAAGTTAGGGGACATGTACGTTGGGTGGGGGAGGTTTAGGGATCAATCGCTGGCGGGTACAATTTATCTTTCCGATGTAAAAAAAAAAACTCATAATTAGTTTTAAAAAAACAACCGATAATTATAAAAAGCTTAAAATATGTTTTTCATCCCTCTAAAAATTAGATCTTTTGGTTTAGGCCCCTCAAAATAAGAGTGTGTGCAAACAAAAAAATATTTTACCAAGAGGCCCAAACCTAATTTTAAAGGGACAAAAAACATATTTAAGCCTTATGAAAATGACAGCCAATTATTTATTATATTAATTAATAATTGTAAATTTTATAAGTTATTCATATTTAATGATTATTATTTCAATTTTAATTATTGATCACTACTTTAGAAAAAACTTAAAAATTATAATGAACTGAAAATTAACTCAAAAAATAAAAATATTAATTAGTTATTAATAACTTTTTATATTATTCATGATATTAATTACTAATTGATTGTCAAAAATTACTTATTGTAAAAAAAATTATTTTCTCATATTTAAGATTGAATATCTAAATTTAATTAATAATCAAAACTTTAAGAAATATTTTAAACAACAAGTTAAATGGAGACATTTACCGGTTAGTGCGCTGACCGTGGGGCGAGAGATTAGTTTCACGGTTGTCGGCTGTGGGGATACCTTGGTCAAGACCAAAAAAAAAATGGAGACATTTACGCTAATAACAATATTTTTAGTAGCCTTCCAAAAATATTAATTAGTATTTAATAAAATAATTGTGTGGCAGTGGGGTTGCATTCTGTTGTTACTGCAGTTGTGAGAGGGAAGGAGAAGAAGAAAATGGTGGAGAAGAAGAAGAAGAAGAATGAGGTAGGGTTGCATTCTGGGTTTAAGCTTTTGGCTATGGGGTTTTGATTGTGATTGGTGAGGAGGAGAAGAAGAAGAGGAGGAGGTTGAGAGTTTTTTATTTGATTATTTTTTTTTAATATTTTAAATGAAAAGGAAAAAATTCCACGTCACTTCATTTAGCTGATGTGGCCATGCCACATGGGCCACCGGGAGCTCCGGCGTTGACCCAGAGCTCCGGAGGGACCAAAACCAAATCTTGTGACAAAGGTTAGGGACTAAAACTCACCTTTGCTCCGGCGAGGGACGAAAACCAAGCATTTGGTAAAGGTTAGGGACCAAAAACTTATTTAAGCCTATTATATTTCTAACACTCTCACACAAAAACTCACTTGGGCTACACAGACCCGCCTACTATGTGCTAAAATTCAATTAATAGAAAAAAAATTTGGGGGCAACCGGGATCAAACTCTAGACCGCTTGATCAAATAGATTCTGATATCATGTATGTCATGAATATATTTACTCAAAAGCTTAAGTTATACCTTTTCAAAATGCTCAACCATCTCAGCACAACTCATTTTGAACATTGAAGCAGCTGGTTGATCAGATATGACAAAATTTGTTGAGTCAGTGTGATCCATGACCATAACTTCAATTTGATACCTAAATTCCAAGCCAAAGAAGATTCAAACTCAGATTCAATTCATAACCTAAAGAACAACAAAAATTCACATAAAATTAGTGAAATAAATAACACTATGATTCAACTGACCTCTTAGTCACATGATCAATATGTTTTTTACACCACTCACAATAGTAAGCAACTGAATCATGATGAGCAGCTTTCCCACACTTGCAAGATGTGTACCACCAGTGATGAGCATCTACAAGATACATGATTGTGGCTTGAACAATAAAACAGGAATCCTGTCAATTTGAACAAAAAAGAGAATTAATTGAAGAAATTGATAATCAACTAATCATTCACAGTAAATTGAAGAAGACTGATGGCAAAAAAGAATATTGTGCATGCATAAATACCTCATTGCAATCCTTAAGCTCATGTATGGTTTTGGGTTGGTGCATGATGCAAAAATCATCCTCCAATGTGTACAGAGTCGGTTCATTAAGATGACTAAGTACTTGGGAACAGGACTGACTAGTTGAATTGATTTTTTGCATGTTCATTTCTAGTTTCTTACTGAAACAGGTACCCAAAAAATCCAAATCAGATTAAGGGAAGAAGGGAATGATGGACAAATAAGAACAAGCAAGTAATTATACTAGCAGAATAAGCTTCCGAGGGAAGATTGCAAATTAGAAAGCCTTCAAAATGAAAGCAACAATTTGAAAACTGTTCACCGTTCATCTATGCTTGCATTGCATGCGAAATCTAAGCTTAAACTTCGTAGACAAATTTCTTCATTGTCAATCAATTACTGAGAACTTTTTTGGTCACATTTATTTTTTGTAACAATCAATACTGAGAACTGCTACGCGTAATTCAAAATTAAGAGTAATGATATATACACACCTCATTTTTTGGTGCTTGCTACGATACCACAACACTTAGTGTGGGTATGATACACGAAAAGGTTGTGGACCAATCACATCCTCCGTATTTAAAAAGAAAAAAATGAAAATATAAATTATTTTTGTTGTGGACCAATCACATCCTTCATGTATGATACATTGTGGGTATCATAGAAACCTCCTTTTTTAAACACTTCATTTCCACCTCTTTTTATTTCTATCTCTCTCATCTTATTATCTATCACATCTCATATTTTCTCTCTCTTACTTTTTCTTTTCTTCATATCTCTCTCACCATTCCACCTCTCCACCTCAAAAGAGAGGTGTGGATGAAACATTATCCCAAAATTAAATATGCCTTTACTGTACCTCCTAATTCAAAATGGTAACTATTTATTTGTTTAATTAGGTTCAAGAAAAATATTTGTTTAATTAATTAATTTTAAAGAAAAAAAGTCAATGCCGATGTTTTTTTTAGAAAACAAAAATATTTTTTTTATACATCGAAAAATAGAAAACAAAAATAGTGGCAATTCACAAGCGTACCAAAAAAAAAAAGAATACACAACCCATAATAAAGGGGAAGTGACAATCCAAAAAGATAGCAAGACTAAGGGCAATTCAAAAAACCAATTGCCCAACAAGGCACCCACAACCAGAGATAAGGCGCAAAACCCCCGAGAACAAAGACTATCACCCAAAAGCAAAAAACTACCTCCAAAAGCCTTAAATATGTTTGAATTTGTAAGAGAATTAAATTTGGTCTGGAAAAAAATTCAAAATGTCATCGTGACAAAAAAAAATCAAATTTCTTCTTTCGGCCTACGTGTCATTTTCGACTTACTCAACAACAACTGCGTGATAGTTCTAATTAGCTTGGGGTAACTACATGGATATTTTTGTATAAGTTTTGGTACTTGTACGGTTGTACAGTACCTCTGTTTTATAAAAGTTTAATTTCTATTTACTGAGAGTGTAAACAAGTTTTACACCGTAACTCAATCATATATATTCATTTTGGTAGCTCATAATTAATTTTCAATTTAATAATATTTAAATTAGGAAATAGAAGAATGTGATTAAATGATTGTGTAAAAAAAATTACACTGTTAGTGCATAGAAATTAATTTCTTTAGAAAAAAAACATGTTCAGACCTTCCTCTTCTTCTTCCTCTCTCCCCTTCTCGTTCTACTTCCATAACCACCGCACCCCATTCCAACTACCACCACAACTCATCTCGACCACAACACCAACCTCCTCCATGACCTCATCTTCATCTTCCTCCTTCTCTCACCATTCTCTTCCTCAATCTCCTCCATTAACCCTGCATTGGTGTGAGATTAGTCTCATGGCTGCCGACTGAGATATCTTCTCATTGTACTCTCATCCTCTTCCTCCTTCTCGTTCTACTTCCATAACTATTACACCTCATTCCGACCACCGCCACAACTCATTCCGACCACCACACTAACCCCCTCCATGACCTCATCTTCCTCTTCCCACCATCCTCTTCCTCAATCTACTCCCTTAAACCTGCACTTGTGTGTGATTAGTCTCATGACTGCCGACTGCGACATACTTTAGAAACAATAAAAATTACAATTGTTATTTGCACAATTTTTATATAATACTTTCATGATTGTGAAAATTTAAATGTTTTATTTCATAATTTAAATCCTTCACATATTCATATAATTATAAAAGAATCATAATGAATTAAAAAAATTAATAAAAAGCAGACAAAAAGTGTACTCTAATTATAAAAATAACTATTTTAAAATATGCAAGTTTATTTATTTTTTGAAAAATTATGCAATATTAATTAGAATAATAGGCATAATATAATTATTACACAAATATCTATAATTCGATATTCCAACTGAGTTTCAAAAAAAAAAGATATTCCAACTGAGCAGGTTTGGCTACCTTAAAAGGAACATCAAGTATATGTTCCATATATAGTAATGCACTTTGAAGTTCATCTCCATCTCCCAGTCTTGCATGTGTGTGATGATGGAATTTTGCTATTTTCAGCACCCACAATAATCCTATCCACTCTGTTCTCCTTCCTTTCTAGAACCAAAAAGTTGGTGCACAAAACTGAGCTGTGTATGACTCTGCATAACAGCAAAAAAACCGTGTAAAATTTACCACCATTGGCTCTGACAACTACCCGGAAGTGCAATCTTAGCAACCCCTCTAAATTGATTCTCCTTCACTGTTTTTTTCAAAATTCAGTTCTGTGCCTCTAGATTCTGTTGTAACTTGCAACCTTCCAAACCAAAATCTCCACCACCCTTCACCGCCATAGCAGAAGCCGCGGCCGCCACCACCACCACCGTCATAGCCATTTTATAGTTCCAATTTTTTTCTCCCCCTTCAGAAGCTCTAAGCCTGAACTTTCCCTTCAATTCATACTCATTTCAAAAATTGTCAGAAAAAGGGAGAGAATGCTACATGATTGATAAAAACATTTCATTTTTTACAACATGAATGCATGTGTATATTTCTATCTATCACATAGATATAAAGGGCCTATGAAGAGAGAATAAAAGAAAACACAGAGCAGAATAGAATCTGCATGTGTATAAAACAGGGGAGAAAAAAGTTGGAAATTATTTTTATGGAGCACTTAACATCCTTTAACGATGATGAAAGCGGGTTCATGGCAATGTTAGGTGGCTGCGGCGAAACGGGAAGTGGTGGCGGCAGCGGTGGCGGTGAAGGTAGTGGTGGTGATGGTAAAGGGGAAGAGATGACTCTGAAGAAGGGTCCTTGGACCACAGCAGAGGATGCTGTTCTGATAGATTATGTGACAAAACATGGTGAAGGGAACTGGAACGCGGTCCAGAGGAACACAGGGCTGAATAGATGTGGGAAGAGTTGCAGGCTCAGATGGGCTAACCATTTGAGACCCAATTTGAAGAAAGGTGCTTTCTCCCCTGAAGAAGAGAAACTCATTGTTGACCTCCATGCACAGTTTGGTAACAAATGGGCAAGAATGGCTGCTTTGGTATGTATTTTCAACCCAAACCATTTTCAATCTCTGCATGGATTCAAATTACTAAACCAGCATTGCCAAAATGAATTCGGATCCTCGACCTGCAGCAAAATGACAAGTGTTTAAAACTTTAAATTAACGTAACTTTTTAATCAATTTTAACCATTTAATTTAATATTAAGGGTCAAGAATTTGCAGCAGAAAACGACAAAGATAATGACGGCAGAGGATTCATGTTATTACGAATCTAAGCTTTAATACATGCATGTTTAGAAACTTTGTTCAAAAATTAAAATTAAGACAAAATCATGTGGGCAGAAGCAAAAGCTAAGATAAAGTACTTAGGCCCACAATAATTTCGGGTTTAAAGTGATTTTCGATCAAGTTTCTGATCAAACACGAAATCTTTATATTTTGAAACCAAAATTGAAATCAATTATCGGTAGAAGTAACTATTAAGGGCATTTTGTTTTCAAAATTGATTATGAAAAAATAGAATTTGATCAAAACATTATATATACACTTCATACATGTTTGGAAATTCATTTACAATTGTAGTTACCCGGGAGAACAGACAATGAAATCAAGAACTATTGGAACACAAGGATCAAGAGGCGGCAGAGACAAGGTCTTCCTCTGTATTCAGATGACCATGATCGACCCACAACACCAACCACACCCACCACCCCTTCCTCATGTGTCACCCCAACAGGATCATCACACCCCAACACCGCCACAAAGTTTGAATTCTTCCATCAGAACCACCACCAACACCACCACCACCACCACCACCAACAACAACAACAACAACAGCAACATCAGCAACAATATCACTTCAACCACCACCACCCTCTATCTCCAACCGCATCCCACCACCACCACCACCATTCTCCTCTATCTTCACCCCTCCAACACAGAGCACCCTCCTATTCCCCACACACTTTCTTAGACCCTGCACCTTCAGCATTACCCTTATCCTCCTCTGCACCTTCCCTTCACTCCTTCACCTTCCAGAGACCTGCACCAATGCTCTGCACGCCGCTTCGCTTCAAGCGTTACCGCGCCTCTCCCGGCAGCTACAACAGCTTCCAGGTCCCTAATTCGACCACACCTTGCTCCTCCTCCGCGCTCCATGATGTGACAACCAACCATCTTGATCATGGCTTCAGGTTCCCTGTTCATCAGCAAAACTCCTCTAATTTTTCTCAGTTTTTTCATACACCGTTGTTAGAGTCCGCGGCGGATCGAGGGGTTTCTTCTTCTTCCCCTTCAGCTTTTCAACACAAGCTGGAGCTCCCTTCAAACCAATTTTCAAGACCATCTGAGCAGGATCTTAAGCTTGATATTCATGAGTTCAACAATGATCCTTCTTTGCAGAGTAGTAGTGGGTTGCTTGGGGATATTCTATTGGATGCTCAGGCTCTGGCTTCTGGCCAGAATTCCAAGAAAAGAAGTAACTTGAGTTTGAATGAAGGAAATGATTTATTTGATGGATGCCAAAACCTTGAGGATTTCCCACTTAGCTCTGCTTACTGGTCTTCCACTTCAGGTTAATTATTCTATTGGTTGCTGTTAGATAATTACTTTGTAGCTTGTATATCTTGGTAGCATATAATTGCATATAGGCAGGTTTAGAGGTTATGAAAACCAGAAAATAGCTGAGCCAGTGGTTTAGTGACTCAAGATGTGTTCTTTTTCGGTTTTCATATTTTCTAATGGTTAATCAAACGGACTCTTATTTGTTTAGAATTTAAAGTGTTTTGCATAAACATCAAATCAGCAAAGCTAAGTTTTATGCCAATATAATACAAACAATCTAGTTCTTCTTATTTGCCATAAAGTTTTATGTTGCATTGATCCACCATTCCACCCTTGTCTTTTGACATGCTTCAAATTTAGTGCAGCAATGAGACAACATGCCTTTATCAGTAATTTGGCTCTAGTATCAAATATAGTATATATGATTGCACTAACTTTTGCTTTTGCTTTTCTACTTAATTTTATGTGATGAGTGATTTCATAAAAGGGATTTTCTATTTGATCTATTATGGTAGGTTATTTTTAGAGCCATAGTCAAATTATATCCTGAAATTGGAAATGAAGATGTTGTATTTACAGGTTCCTTTTGGCTGTATCCTGAAATTGGATTGAATGATTGTCAGTCTTTGGCATGATGAAATAAGAATACAATATCATATTAGGAAAAAAAAAAAGGTATATCCTATTTTTTAGGCTTTGTAATTGTTACATGCTATTGCTAGCTATAATGGCAGATAAAATTAATCCATGTCAGTCCATTATTTTCATTCTCTCCTAAAATTATTCTTAATATTTTCATCAAAACTTGAGAATTACAATTACTATGCTATTTTCACTTCTTCATGTGTATGTCCTGTTTATCTATTCAATTTCTAGCAACTTGTTCATCTATTTATAGTGTAGAACTCATTTGGTGAAATATACTGTATTAAATTAATTTATCACTGATTTAATGTTTCTGATCTATGCAGGACAAAAACCAAAGGAAGAAGCACCAGACCTGAGCAAATTCACGAATGAGGATTTGTCATCACTTCTTACTGTGACACCTTCTTCCACTATGCAGCAGGGTCAAGATTGGCATAATAACAGTGCACCAGAAGCCTCCAATGTCCAATCTTCTGGCGGTGTCATGACAGATGACAATTTTGGACTTGAAATCAAGCCCATAGCTTCATTGTTTCCTCTCTCCAACACAACAAGCCATAATGAAAACCAAGGTTACACTTGGGACAATTTACCTGGTCTCTGCTAAGGTTGATCCAGATTGAAATGGTTTGAAAATTGTATACCAAGATAATTTTGGGAGATATTGATATTGTTATGTTTGATGCATAATTGCAAATGATATGTACTGTTGTTTGAAACCGCTCGACAAGCTATCGTTCTTACTATATTGAATGTATACCCTATAACTTAGGACCTCAATGATTTATGATTGATATTGCACAATTTATTTAATCAAGGGAAGTGGTTGATCACATTGGAAATTGATCGGAGGAACCGACCAAGATTAGCCAGGAAGGGTAGGGAGAGAGGGGAACGGTGAAGTGTCTGGTTGAGGAGGGCGTGGGGGTTGAGCCTGGAGCTAGGACGGGAGTGGGGTAGAGCCCGAACGTCGTGGTTGAGCCTGAGTGGGTGTCCTACAAAGGCACTCTGATGCCTAAGTTAGTTCAAGAGCTTAGATCCTTAAAATCCTTAAGTGTTGGAGTTAGAAAAACCTACCTTGGCTACTGTAAAAGGAGTCTTTTATACCTGGCCAAGGAGCTAGTGTAGCTCTAGGTGGAGGAATGAGTGCCTAGCTTCTATCGCATTTAGAGATCCAAGGGTCAGGCAGTGGCTGAACTGGGAAAGATAATATGAGGGGGGCAAAATAAAAATTTTAAACATAAACTAAATTTTTAATTAACAATAAATACATATATACCCACAAAATAATGATTAAACCAATTTATATACTCATTACAAATTTATTATAAGATATATCAATGATGTTTGAATTTTCTTTTCATTTTTTATGGTCAGGTTATTTATTACATTAATTACATTTAATTAGTTTTTTAATACTTATCATTGTCAAAAGTGTTTTTGTTGAAAAAAGAAAATGTTGTTTTGACGGAGAGACTCAACCACTAGGCTGACATATTTAGTTTGATGAAATTTGAACTGTTATATACATATATATATATATATATTTATATTTATATTTACATAAATATATATACAATATTTCATAGAACTTTTGGCCTTGACCCTCCCCTGCCCCAACGTAGTTCCGCCCCTAGGGCCAGGGGTTTCTAGTTACCAGAAAATAGACCTCGAGCCTCGCTCCTAGCTTGTTGTGGCTGGGGTTTAGGGTCAGCGATGAGATGCTTGAGGTGATTCACATCCTACCTCCAGCTGGCGTTAGTCGCACATGCCGTAGTCGGGCCCGAGCACGATCGGTCTAGAGCAGTCATCTTGAGTCGTTAGTCCGAAGTATGGACTTAACAGGACATAGGGTGTGGTCGGTCTTATCGACTCCCAGAACAGTAGTCCCTAGTTCTGGTGCATAAGGGTTGTGAAGCTTGAACTAAGAGGATAGTCGGTCTTACCGACTCCCAGAACAAAAATTAAATGGACACAAATTTGTGAGAAATAGCAATCTATTATTAAATATAGTTAATTGTTAAAGTAAAATAGTTTATAATTTAAAATTGGATTAAAGGTCAAAATAACAGAAATTAAATGAAGACAAATTTGTGAGAAATAACAATCTACTATTAAATTTAGTTAATTGTTAATGTAAAAAAGTTTATAATTTAAAATTGAATTAATGCTGAAATTAGTCTATGATTTTGTAAGCGAGTATGATTTTAGTCGCTCTACGGGAAAATGATGTTTAGTGGCAGTCATTTTTATAATTACTAGTTTTTTTTACCGTCACTAAATGTCATTTTTTTACCAAATGACTAAAATTAAACTAGCTTACAATATCGTAGACTAATTTGACAATTAACCATTTAAAATTTTGCTAACTCTCTCACTTGTTTTTTAAAGGAGTAAGTTAGCATTCAACAATTTTCATTTAGACAAAAATACCCCCACCTTTTGTGTCACTAAGTTGTATGAACCTAAATTTTTGGGAAATTAATATCTAATTTTCCAATTTTTATGACATCAATTTATTAAATTGACTTTTGTGTTAAATTTTTTTGTCATTTGGCCACCAGTCTCCACCGGGGAAAGGGTCCTCACGTGACTAATCTGGCTCGGGATACGATAGTGATGTCCCTAGCCATAAATGTATTATTTTTTACCTCAGAGGGATCGAACCCAGGCTAGGAGCCTAGGCGAAAACTCTTAAAGAAATGCACATTCACTACTTGTGTTACCCCTTGTGGTTAAATAAAGTGTTTGAAAATAAATAAAAGGAAAATAAATATGCTTGACCTTATTATAAAATAATGGAGTTATTTTTCGAGTGGTTAGCTTAGCCCTTGACGCTGTCAAGAAGTTGGGACGCCTGGGCAAACTCAAGAAAATAGTATGTCGTCGTAGGGAGGATTTTTCCAACGGGTATTTTACCCAGTGTTATCAGACTCAAACCGGTGATCGACTCGATCGAAGCACTGGGTCAATGAGTCAGTGGTACAACCACTGGGTCATTGGTTCGATTGCTTGACTCAGTTTATATTAAAAAATTATAATAATTTAAAATATAACCTTAGTATATCATATATATAAAATAATATGCATTCTTCCTAACAAGAAGCAAAGTGGTGTAGTGAAAATTTGGATTAGCTTTCCTCCCTCTAACAGTTTTGACAAAAAAAAGGCAAAAAAAAAAAAGACTGACCGGTCCATCAAAAAATCGGCCGAGTCGCCAATTTATCCCCTGAACCGGCCGGTCCAAACCGGTTTATATCGGTTTGATTGCTTGACCGATCTGATTAATGGCTCGGATCGGTAAAGGGTCTGGTTCCTGGTTCAACCGGTCGAACCGGCCGGTCCGGTCCGAGTTTTATAACTATGATTTTGCTATATCATCATGGTGATGATATTTGTGTGATTTGATGAATTTTGACTGTTATATTACTATAGAAAAAAATATCTATCGTGGGAGGCGTTTCAAGCTGATATGGTGTTGTTTCATGAAACCAAGTCAAATGCGGGCATAGATTAACTTAAGTTAATGAGAATAAAAAATTCAAATAGCACCCTAGCCGCCCAAAAATCCCCTCCAATGCCTTTGGTTGTCCTTCAATGCCTTTAATTGTCCATAAATAACCATTTATTGATGATTTTTACCATCAAGATGAGTTAAGGTGTGAGAGAAGGAACTTGTGGAAAGTCTTGGTGCAGCAAAAACCCTCTCCTAGCTAGCCGCCCACCCTTCTCTCACTTTCCTCTCTACCGTTGATCATTTCACTCTCTTTTCCATCCCAAAAGGTACGAAAAATGATAAAGTTCTTAACTTTGTTTAGTGGGCTGCATCTACCGTGTGTCAGTTTCAAACTGACACACGGTGCTTCAGTTTCATTTTTTCAGTGATTAGACAAAAATATCCTTATTTTCTCAATTTTTTCCTCCTTGCTCCTTCCACCATCATCATCCTAGATTTTCCAGATCTTGTTTGAATATGAGATGTGGGCATGTGGCTTCCCGAACCAGCCCAGACTACAGCAGATGGCGGCGAAGACATGGAGGCTCATGGCGAGGTCAACGACGCAGCTCAAAAAAGGGAACAAAATGGGTAGAAAGGAACTAACCCCACACAACCACCACCAATTCTGACCGACCACCACTGCCGCCGTACAATGACCTGGATCTCATCCTTAACCACCAGAACTTCTAGATTTGAGCTTTCTAGATCTTCTCCTTCAACAAGTTCGAGCTTTTCTTCACCGTTGTGGAATTGAGCTTTCCAGATCTTCTCCTTCCAGCTTCCAGACATCAAAAGCCATCACTTTTCACAAATCAGAGAGCAATCCACCATGGCTGCCGCTTTTCCAATCTTAGTCTTAGAGTCACCTCCACTGGCCATCACCACCGGTAACCTTTGCATGTCTTTCTCCTCCATCGGAAATATTTTCAATTGAAAGTCAGTGAAAGAGATCTGGGCATGATTGTAGATTTGAGGGGTGATGATGTCGCTATATTCATCAGCTTTTATTTCTTTTGCATTTGTTTTGGTTTAAGTGATTATTTTTTGTTTTTACACTATTCTGAAACCTACATAGCCCTGTGTACAATGAGTTTATTTGGCTGAAAATAGATAGTGATTTGCTTCCTCAATTAGTTTATTTGATTGAAATGCAGATCTGGAAGATTTTGATGGTTTGATGGTGAGGGTCACTGGACGTGGGCTGCGGAGGTGGGCGGTGGGGGAAGGAAAAGGGGGGTGGGGGTGGGTTGGGGAAGAAGAAGGGTGTTTTTGTAAATTAAGATATAATTAATAAATGAATTATTTTAATGCTAATTTATCTGAACCGTTAAAATTTAAAAATATCAGATCCAACGGTGCATATGAAACTGAAGCACCGTGTGTCAGTTTGAAACTGACACACGGTAGATGAAACCTGTTTAGGCGTTTAGTGTGGTTTGAAAAAGGTGATGGTTTTTGAACTTTCTTTTACCCTTTACTTCGGATCATTTTGGTGCAATGGACCCTTGTGGTCTTCACCAATGATGAAACTTTGGTGATGAGCTTTGAGGTGATGGAATACAAGTTTTCTAAAAAGGTTCCAAGTTTGGGTTTTTATAGAGTTTTAGAAGGAGTTTCAAGCAAGAGTATTAAGGAACCTTATAATAAGTTCAAACTATCACCGTATAACGTTTCAATCATTTTCTAGCCGTTACATATTTTTTGGTGTCAACAGATGTATTCTTTAATAAGTATAATTGTCTTAAGACAATCTTATAAGGCACAGAAGAAGTATTTGTTAAGCTGTGCCAAACACGTATATAAGTATTTATGTTTTAAGATAAGTTGTAAATAAGCTTTCCCAAACCACCCGGAGATCATCATTATTAGTACTTTTCTTCCCTTTCCTTGTATCCATACTTGCAATGTCGCCTCCCTGATGAACTTCCACATCATTTAAGACCTCCAGAACTGGTATGTAATGTCTGATTAGTTCATCGAGAAAGTTCTTTTCTTTCTTGGCTCCTGCTTCAGCATCTTCTTCTTCTACCCTTTTGCCTTTATATGAGACTGAGTAGAGAAAGTTGTGCATTGATAAATAGCAGCATTTCTCGGTTACCCATCTCAGGCTAGGAATAGTCCAATTTTACACAATAGTCCAAAAAAGTTTGCTATTTTCAAAAGGGTTTTTTATCACTGCTTTTTCATACATATGAGTTTGAATGTGTCTGGCATTGGGGTTGTTTTCGCTGCTCTTTCAATTGTTTATTCGTGTTGGGTTTGAAATCAGAGCAAATGACGATGGATTGAATAATCACCCTATTTGCTTCTATGTCATCCTCATTTTATCTATTTGTGGATAGGAATAGGACTTTTTCCCTCTCAAAAGATTGAAGTAGGATTTGAGTCTTGGGAATTCTAACTAAAAAATAAGAAATAAAATAAAGAATTCTCACATTATCATTAGATTAAAAATAAAAGGGCGTTCAATAATTTATTAAGCGAAAAAAACTTACATACAAATAGCCTTAAGGTTTTTAACAAATGTCAAGTTCTTCACGAATGTGGTTTACTCTTCATCCAATGTGGTTATAAATATATATCACTGACTATACCCTTCTCATGTTATGACGATGAAGTATATTCCGCACACCATAACAACATTGAGTGTGCAACATTGAGATAAAGAATGAGAAATATACTTCATATATCAATCATTTATATTCATTATTTCTTTGTATTTTCTATCACATTATTATTATATTACTCATTTTTCTCATTTATCTTTAATTTCCATCTCACTTTTAGTATGAGTACCACAAGAGAAGAGTGAACTGTTAATTGTTCTAATCATTATTATTACGACATTGAGCAATGAGCACTAAAATTGACCTTTGAAAATGAAAGGTTAAGACTTAAAGAATGTTAAGACAATCATATAGGTAAGAGTAAGAGATTAAAATACCAGCTAAATTGAAGAAAGTTTAAAGAAATATTCCCACTCTATACCTAGCTTCTATGAAATTGATTTTTCTCTTTATGGAGAGAACGAGTGGATACTCGATAGAGACCACTCGCTTTTTTCTCCCTCTCCTTCATCACATATCATAAGATAATATACCTTGTTCTTTTCAATAAATAATTTAAGACTTTAAGTTGGTGCCATGTCTCTGTCAATTTACCACACCAATATTCAATAATTGTAGCTAGAGGCGTAATAAAGTTATGTTGTTTGCGTGTTTATTAAATAGTATTGCATGGTTTATCTGAATTGGCTTTACACCGTGTAGTGAAAATCACAGAATTTTATTCAAAGTTACAACAAATTATTTTAAATTCACTTTAACCTAACTAGCAGTATCAATTCTCTAAATCTATAATTCTATATAGAGCTCGTACTTTTCACATCAATGATTTGTGAGTCATAAAGAGAAGGCACTATACAAATTATTTCAGTACTATTAAATTCCAGTTCAGTTGGGTCACAAGTTATTCAACCTATATTCAGACTTTCTTTTCTCATTATTCATGCTAACATGACATTATGTGCCTTTTATTCAATTAAGAGCCAGAAAAAGATATGGTAAGTGGTGTCAAAGATTTAGATAAAGCTATACTAAAGTGAACGGCTCACAAGTGATTTATTTTCAATTTGATGTAAAATACATCTTAATCCACTAAAATTTTGTAAGAGTTTTCTCACTGAGAATTAGGGGGGAACAGTTAAAGACATGTATTAAGGCATTGGTCTCTACCTTTCACATATATAGGAAAGAAACAGAGGACATAAAGGTGTAGGAAAGCCTGCCAAGGAGGGAGATTTTGACTAGTTTATAAAAAGCCAAAGCTCAAACAGAAAATAACATGATAAGGAAAAAAGTTTAGGGAAAATAGAACTATGCTACTTTTGTACTTCTGAATGAATAATGGTTTTATGATTCAATTTCAATACTTAACCTGGCACATCCATCACTGTTATTTGCCTTTAATTAGCACAAATTTCTCATAGTAGGAGATTGAACAAACAAATCGATTCATAGCCTTTTCATGGTAAATGCCAAATAGAATCAATTTTTCTTACCCCTAATAAACACAACCATGCACACAATCTCAATAGCTAACCTATCACTAACAGCATAAACCCCTATAAAAGGGTGAACTTAGTTTAATAAAACTCCTCTATGTGCGAGGTCCAGGGAGGAACCGGACCCACTTTGTGGATCTAATGTATGGAGCCTTACCTTGCATTTCTACAAGAAATTGATTCCACGACTTGAACTTGTAACCACAGCATCAACTTTATCGTTGCTCCAAGACTAGACTCGCCCTTTTAACATAACCCCCTATACAACACAAATTTGATTCATGGAAACCCCTTCTCAGAGTGATTCAAGGAATCCAGTTTTTGTGAGGACAGCATTCCTCATTTTGCTAAGATCCCTACCTTTGAGTGTCCTCCCAACACCTTCAAAGACTGAGAATGAGGATATCTGGCTCCTGGCAAGCCTTCTTGCAATAAATTCATGGGGTGGGAGCTTTGCATCATACTCATCATCTTCTCCTTCTTCATCATCATCATCATTATCACTTTCTCCTCCATAATTGACAACACCATCACCATCATCTTCATCAGCAACAGAATGGCAGTAATCATAATCATCAAACCTTGAAACATTCTTGGGGTTCTTCTTTTGCTGATTCCTGTAAATCTTAGACCAATCAGGAATGTTGAGAGGTACTGATTGCTGAAGAACCTTTGCTTCATGGGAGGAACTAGCACTGCTATTTCCACTGCTAGTTCTTGGGATCATTCTTGCTGCAGCTGGCAGGGACCTAGGGATAGCAAGAGGAGAGGATTGAACCTTGTCCCTGGTCTTGTGAACTTCAGAAACATAAATATCAGCTCTGTCTTTGTAAACATCCCATACTTCTTCTTCTTCAAAGTCTCCATCTCTCAAGGATCTCCATATCTCACTTCTTTGCCTAAATAGACTATATTTATCCTCCATTGATCACTTCCTACATAGCCCAAACCATAAGAAAATTTTCAATTTCGATTGAATCAGAATTTTGATGAATTACAAAGAAGAGAAGAAGGAGGAACAAAAAATTTGAGACTAGAAAGATTCATAGATGCCTACAGAGAGGTCCCAATAGCAGATTCTGAAAAGGGGTATTTGATATTTCAATAAGGAAAACAATAATATACCTTTCCTGGAATCAGAAGCTCAAAAGAGAGAACTTTATGTTGATCCTGAACAGTTTTTTTCCTGCAATATGTAAAATAAAGCTGAAATAAGAGATGAGTCACATTGGATTCTGATAACAGAATATGAGGTTGACAATAATATTACTATATCCTGAGTTCAGAAGCTTTCTTTACCTCTGTGTGTTTGAAGGAGTCTTAACTTGTGATAGATTTTATTATGGAGCAGGAAACCCACAGGAGCTGAAACAATAGCAGCAAGAATAAGACAGACCTGACTTCTGCCCTTAGAGATCCTCTAAATGATGGACCTCCATGTATTTAACTCTTCTTACCAAAGACTAAATTTGACTAGGAAAGGTAGAGGGAGCAGTAAATCTCAATTACTGACCTCATCTTTTTTTTTTCAGTGCACGGAAAAACATCATCCACATAAGGCAATAATGTTCAGAGTTGAAGACATCGATGTCCTGGTGAGGTTAACTTTTCAAGAGAGATTTTCTCACAAGACTCAAACCTGAGACTTTGTTTCTAAGAAGAATAAGCATGTGTCACATGAACCAACCGCGTGTTGGTTATTACTGAATTCATCTGACAAAGTTATCTATTTAAATCTTTAATGCAAAATAGAAGGAAAAGGACAAGAGATGTTGAATTTCATGTGACTTGGTCATGAATAGTGGATGCTTAGTTGTTTTTTTATCATTCCAATTAAAAAGTTTTGTAACTTCACTTTAATTGTGGCATTCCAGGGGCTCAGGTTTCCTTTTCTTCTCAATTTATAGCTTTCACCCTTTCATGGGACCACTTGTCATGACTACATCAATGTTACACTTTTTGTCCTCCAATTTTACCATATGGTAATAATTTGATAGATCACATATTATTGGCTTTTGATGAATCATCAAGGGTAAAAAAGTGAGTTAACTATGGCTTGTAATAAAACTTCTAGAGGCTAATGCAGAAAACAGAGATAAATGATGGTGCAGGTACAGTCATTCCCCTTGTGAATGAACGGCTAATAGATAAAGATTGGTTATTGTCAAGAAAGAAGACAAAGTGTCAAAGTTTTCAACCAAAGAAAACAAATATGATGAATTTGTATAAACAAATAAGTACACCAATCATCTTTTGTTTGTTTCCTCACTTCAATTTGTTTTATGACGTCAAGTAAGGGAAGATACCAGTACCACTTCCTATAATGATGATAATGATAATTAATAAAAAAAAAAAAAAAAACATGCTATGAACATGCAGAGAAAGAGAAAGAAAATTGATACACGAATACTATGATCTGTCAAAATATAATAAGAAAATTAACTTCATTCTTATTCTTAGTTAAGAACCAAAGAAAACCCTTCTTTGAAGTTCCTGATGGACAAACTTGACCCACATGACATGCACCAATTTTCAAGCCGTCATTCAACGTATTTGGGTACCTATTGTATTGATTACCAAAGTGAGAAAAGAAACAGTTGGTGTCTTAGCCAAAACAAGTGTCTTAGATTACTTTTAAGATTGAAGTGAAACCATGTTAACTAAAGAATCTGAAGATTTTTCCACAGAGGGAAAATAATCATGTTGCTGAGCTGAAATCTTCAGCTCCCCACCGTGCATTAGAGTGGCGGCAGTAAAAGTGAACAGCAGTGGGACCAGGATTAGCTGATGTTAAAGCAGTTCAAGCATAATCAAATCTATCATATTAAGGTTGATTTCAGCCGTTAATGTTGGTGGATATAAAGATGGCATCTTTTTTGTGATCTTCAACTAAAAAACAAATAACAATACATCTCAGTTGGTAAGGACAAATCACTTTTTCTTAGAAAGTTGTGTGTTTGATTCTTCTGCCAATGTGAGGATTGTGCTAATAAGCAATCTGTAAACACCTTTGTAAACGACTTATGATTCATAAGACTCGTGGTGGTGACCGAAGTCAAAGCCACCCTTTCAATAAATAAAAAAAATACATAAAACAAAGACAGGAGAAGTAATTATGACCCATGTGGGTTAGTATAAATCAAGTTGTTATCTTCAAATAAATCATAGAGCATTGTGAATAATTTATAATTGAACATAATATGGCTAGCTATAATTGAAGATGTCCATTATAGAATGATATACAGTGCATCTTAGCCTGATTACTGGAGCCACCTCCTCTCAATAATTATGGCTTATTGTAACTGAAGTGTGCCAATTTCTTTCTACAACAACAATACAACCAGAAATTATAGTTCTTGAAGAAATTCATATAATACCCTCTGTAAGAAATGCTATTCTCCTAGAATGGTCATAAAAATTGGGTTCACATGCATATATGACAAGGTAGCTTCCGTATACAATGTGTTACTACTTACAAAGTTACAAGTGAAGACATCCTCACATTCAGCCAAAAAGTTCACATCTTCGATGATAAGTATGGAGAACCTGGTCACATGAATCGAGGAGGATAGAATTAATTCAAGGTGGACCATTATCATCTGAGTCAATTTTGGCAGGGCTGGTAATGTAATAATCTATATGCAGTGGATAAACCTATAACATTTTTTTAACCCTCTTAACCAACTGTCAGAAAACAAGAAAAGTCAGCATTGTTCTAATACAGCAGAATGTTTATCAGCCTGAATTGTGCATCTCAACAATGTTACATCTCAGAAATCATGAAATAGTATTTATATTCAAATCACAGTAAAACTAAAATCATGGTGGACAGATCAGCCATGATTCTAGTTTCACCGTGGTTTTCAAACGAGTTTCTAAACATGCACTTAAAAATATATCGAACATTCTAATGCATGGAATAAAACATCTATTAAAGCAATGATTTGCTACCTTACTTACTTTCATAAAATACCATAGCTACCACATATTTTGGCCCACCAATTTCATTTTCACACAATAGGAAATATCTTTTTTCAGCATTGCTGCTGCCATTACTTCCAGAGCACGTGTGATCTTGAAGGCTTTAACACCCTTAAATCTAAGTTGTACCTCCAATGTCAAATTATAATAGAGCAGCTACTCAAAATGCAAACCAAAACCAGAGATTGTGGGTCAAGTATTGAGTGACATAAACAGCCAGACCCTACCAAAGCACGCGTGAAGATCAGGTCATCTCAAGGTAAATTATATTTCGATCCATCAATTATATATGTCCAAAAGACACTATTCTACAGTTAAAAAATATCAAATTTCCAATCAGAAGTACTTTGTTGCATGAAACAATTTCATTGACATCAATAATTCATACAGGAAAGCAACACTATCATGAGTTCCTTTTCTATGCAAATCATTATAATACTTTATGTTGGAGTTAATGCATGTCACCAAACCAAGACAAATGAGGGACCAGTATTTTGTTCTGACCCAGCAAGCTTTCAAGATAACGGATGAGGCCAATGTTTCAGCTTTGATCCTGTAAGTTTCCTTTAAAGCAGAAGTTAAAATTCAAACAGCCAGCTTACATTTCAATAGCAAAACCATTGATAAAAGATATTGAACAGAACTGCAGAAGTAATGCACTTTCATCGAAGAACAAAGAAATGAATTAACATATTTGGAAATCTTTCTGCAACAGCCAGCTTACATTTCAATAGCAAAACCAAGCATACAATTAAAATTACATAAGCATTGATAAGAAATATTGAACAGAAGTAATGCACTTTCCTGGAAGAACAAAGAAATGAATTAATTTGTTTGGAATCTTTCTACAATTGATTCTAAAGTCAAAATCAATTAGGGAGAGAAGCTTATGTGAGTAGCTTCCGAGCGTTGCCAAAATTGATTCTGAGAAAAAATAAACTGATTCAAACATTTGCTATAAGGGGTTGAACTGTAAACACCCAACCCCACCTACATTCTGTATTTCTAAATCAACTTATGGTGACCTTTTGGTGAAGCTAGGAAACTCTATAACCCCCATGTTCTATGACAATCAACAGATTTCAATATCTCAACAAGACAATGTAAAGGGAGGGAATCACATTTATGTCAATCAATTGGTGTTAGTGCCTCAGCTCCTGCCACAATCTCCAATAACTCCCCAGTTATTTTCGCCTGCCGCTCCCTATTGTATGCAACTGAAAGATTCTTCGTCAACTCAATTGCATTATCAGTGGCATTAGACATGGCACCCATTCTAGCAGCAAGCTCACTAGCCAGTGATTCTTGCAAGCTCCTCAAAATCTGACTGTTCAAATAAAGAGGCATCATGGCATCAAGAATCTGAACCGGGTCTTGCTCAAATTCCATAATCGGAACACACCCATCACTTTTCTTCTCCATCCCCACAACACCTCTCTCCAAAGCCAATTTCCCATCCTTAGAAGTCAACCTGAAATACTCATCATCTATTGCATCAACACTATTCCCATTCACATCACAAACCTCCCCTTTCCTTGACAAAGGCAACAACGTTTGAATCACAGGATCAAACTTAACCAAAGACACAAATTTAGTAAACACAAGCTCAACCTTATCAACTTCCTCACTAACAAAAAGTGAAAAAACATCATCAGCTATAGTTTGTACGTCTTTAGTAGTAGGAAACCCCCCATTATCAACAAACCTATCAACCTCTACAAAATCCCTACGACTGAAAAACGAGTTACCCTTTTTGCCAACACTGATCACAACGCAATCCAACCCAAGTTTCCTCAACTCCTCGATTCTGGTCTGAGCTTTCTTCACCACCGCATTGTTGAACCCGCCGCAGAGTCCACGGTCTCCGGTGACGACGACAAGCGCAACCTTCTTGACTGGCCTGACGTTGCAAAGAGGAACCTCGACGTCGTCGTCTCGGACACGGTCGTTGATGTCGTGCAACATTTCAGCGAGGGTCTCGGAGAAGGGTCTTCCATTGACGACAGCTTCTTGAGCTCGCCGGACCCTGGCGGCGGCGACGAGCTTCATGGCTTCGGTGATCTTCTGAGTGTTCTTCACCGTTTGGATTCGCTCCCGGAGCTCGCGGATGCCGCAGCGGATCGGGGAGCGGTGGGGGAACCGGGGGTGGTGGAATTGCAGAGGGAAGGGAAAGGGAAGTGGGTGGTGTGAAAGGTGAGGTTTTGATGAAACCCCATTTGTGGGAGTGAAGGAAAACATGGATTCTGAGATGGGGTTTTTGATTGTTATGGGTTTTGGTTTGGTTTCATAGTTGCTGGAAGGAAATGTCAACGCTATGTTTGGTTTCCGAGAAAATTTTCTATTTTCCCGAGAAAATTTGTTTCTGGTCGGTTCTGGACAGGAAATTGAGACGAGGAAGGTATTGGGCTTTAAAGATTGGGCTTTCTAGTCCATGATGTTAAGGAGAACTATTCTAGTTCTAGTAGTAAAAAAAAGTGGCTGATGTATTTATTTATATAGTTTTATATATTCACATCTACATTCTCTTCTATCTCATATTTACTCAATTTTTCTTTATATTTCTCTCTTCTTTTTTATCACTTCACACATTATACCTCTCATCTTTGTCTTTTATTACTATGAGTATATTGGTCGCGATATATATGACTATGTGGGGGCATTTTCTATTTTCTATTTGGTGAGAGCAGTATTATACTTAATATGTAAGGGCTATAGTGTACTATATTACTATTACCTTTGTTCCTTATTATATGAATAAAATTGCAATTGCACATTGGTCCCATATTTTAGCAGATTCGCGAGCTGATCCAGTGAAAAATAAGTGAATGAGCAAAAACAAAAGTAAAAATTGCAAACCTCGCAATTAAGATGTTGTGTATGTTAGAGTATAATATAAAACCATTAAAGTGGCCCTTACCCAACAGCTTAAGCTTTTGGGATTAAGTGGTTGTCTGACATGGTATCAGAGCCTCTATGACCGAAAGGTCTAGAGTTCGATCCTTGCTCCCCTCACTTTCTAATTAAAAAGTGGAATTTAATTAAGCACATGGTAGGTGAGCCTGTGCATTTATCCACGCTTCAAGCCCAAAGGGCTCTTGCGTGAGGGGGCGTGAGGGGGCCCTTACCCAACAGCTTAAGGCTCTTGATCCAAAATAACCATGTCATCCGCTGCCAATTCAAACCACAAAAATGACCTTCCATCCACTGTTTCTGTCAAGTTGGACAGAGACAACTATCCACTATGGAAATCACTTGTGTTACCTATAATCAAAGGTGTCAGGCTCGATGGTTACATGTTAGGGAAAAAGGAGTGCCCTGAAGAATTCATCACTGCTGCAGATTCAAGCAAAAAGTCAAATCCTGACTTTGAAGATTGGCAAGCATATGATCAACAACTCCTTGGTTGGTTGATGAACTCAATGACTGCTGACATAGCAACACAGTTATTGCACTGTGAAACCTCAAAACAGCTTTGGGATGAAGCTCAAAGTCTAGTTGGTGCTCACACAAGATCACCTAATTTCATATCAATATACTTTCTGGCATTGTATCAGAGCCTCTATGACCGAAAGGTCTAGAGTTCGATCCTTGCTCCCCTTACTTTCTAATTAAAAAGTGGAATTTAATTAAGTACATGGTAGGTGGGCCTGTGCATTTATCCACGCTTCAAGCCCAAAGGGCTCTTGCGTGAGGGGGCGTGTTAGAGTATAATATAAAACTATTAAAGTGGCCCTTACCCAACAGCTTAAGCTTTTGGGATTAAGTGGTTGTCTGACAGTGTGGGAAAGAAAATTCTTTCGTTTCGGACTTTACCATGTCTTGCACAAAAGTTACGGTTGCAGCCTTTACTAAGCTTGTGAAAGGACTTCTATTCGCTGCAATAAACCTTAGACATGTCTTAGACATGTCTTTCATGATTCACACAAAAGTAGCTCAAATGGTAAGAGATTAAAAATGCACAACTTGCTCATAAAAAAATATAGGTGCACAACTCAGTCGCAAACTCTTAAAAAGATAGAAGAAAAAAAACATATGAAATATACTAATACAAGTGCATGTGAATGATTTTTTTCTCATCATTAAACCATTATATAATCCCTCTCCACTTTAGCCAAATCCAATAATCTCAAAACCCCGTTTCTAATTTTCCTCTTCAATAGATTTCATTACCCCACTCACAACTTCCAACGTCCATGGTTTTTGGTATTTCCTTTCCTAGCCGTGCAAGCTTTCATGCCCATGGGTGGGTGCTGCGTGAAATCCATACTTTGATGACAAGGAACTGGCGAGTGGAGCTTTCTTGGTGCTGTCGAGACGTGAACATGGTAGCAGATTGTCTGGTGAAGAGAGGGTCTCTTCTCCCCGTTGTTGGCTACAGTGCTTTGGCTACCCCCTCCCCGGAGCTTGAAGTCCTTCTGTTGAAGGACATTATTGGGTTTAGTTAGTTCGTTTTATTTACTTGTTAATCTTTCGATGTATCAAAAAAAAATGGCTCAAAATTTTTCCTTTTCTATTACTATGTTATAAAAGCAATATGTTTGACCTTTGAAGAATATCTAAAAGTTGTGGGACATATGAATTAAAGAAAAGAAGGTCTAAAAATCAATTTTAAAAAACGAAAATTTCCCAATAAAAAATTGTTATAAAAGCAATGCAACACATCAAAAATTGTTATAAAAGCAATGCGTTATCCGGTGTCAACTTCAGCTTCTTGGATAAACCACCTTGGGAAGTAGAGACCCTTGTCTTGAGGGACCGGGTGTTTGCTCGTTAGTTTTATTCTTTGTCAGTTTTCCGATGTAACAAAAAAAGTAATGCGACACATCAAAAATAAATATTAATATTATTGCGCTAGCGAAATCATATCCACTAATTAAAAAGGAAGATTCATGTATCAATTTATAAACTCCTTCATTGCGATTGATTCTATCTTACAAGAGGAAAATAAATTAACAGACTAATAAAACAAAGAACCAGCTTCTCATTTCAACACAAGTTCTAACAATAAAAAAACTCCAGAAGCGTTGATTAAATTAAAGATCCAACCCAAACATAAAATTAAGTCAAAGTTATAATAATCAAGAAATTAAATTGAGGGCGTGTGCCATATGACAGTTGAGAAATGCTTCAGCGGCAACATCCCTAACAATTTGCGTTTTGGGCTCATCAATAGGCACACTCACATAACACTTCTCCATAAGAAGCTCCACCAGCACCCTGTAGTTCATCGTGGGGTATTCCAGTTTTTGATTTTGAAGAGCGTACTCGAACAGGTCGACATGGTTCAACAGGTCGACATAGTTCAACATGTCTAGGTGGCAGGAGCGGAGTCTCGAGACACTCATCTGCATGTCACAACCGAAAAATTGGTGTCGAGTGTTGAGAAGGAAGTCGGAGAGTGAGACCGGAATGAAATCCGCATCACTACGGATTTCAAAGATGAGGCAGCGGTGACCTACACATAGAGCGATGGTGTTGACTTGCCTCTTCCGACGGATTGCTTCTTCTCGAACATCTTCATGTCCTACCGGGCATATTTTCACTCCGACTACGAGATTCTTATAGTCAGGGTGGAGATTGTAGGTTTCTCTAATCCAGTGTGTGACGCAAAGAAAGGAACTAGTGACAACTGTTTCAATCTTGTGTTCATTGAAACTAACTTCGTAGAGACGGTAGGCTCCGTGAGTGAAGTCGCCAGGAAAGTTGCCAAGGGCCACTATCGCTATTTGGGTAGATGGTGTTGAGACAAAGTGGTCTGCCATGAGGATACAAAACAATGGTATAGAAAACCCTAGTAATTTCAGAGTTGAGCAATGAGCATGGTTTTATATTGATGAGTTTTTTTGGAAAGGAAAGGATATTGATGATGAAGATTATATACGTATATGACTAGAAGATGTAGAAGAGATTAAGTTCTATTAGGAATAATTAGATTTCACGATACAAATAATCATTTCAAAATCAGATACGTAGTACAAATAACTCTATCCTTCTTGATTACTGTAAAAAAAAAACTCTATCTTTCTTAATTTTATTATTTAAAATTAGATTGTGATATTTTTATATTCGCTTAATCATAAATATAATATTTTCCTTCTTTATATCATAATTGTTTTTGAAATATCTTTATATCATAATTTTTTTGAAGAGCTATATCATAAATTGAATTATATAATTTTTTGATTAAAAAATAAATAAATAAATCATATAAATTTTATCATATTATATCTAATGATTTAAAGATAGAGAATATTCATTAATGAACTCTATTTTTTTTATTCATCGGAAAATCTATATTTTTATTTTGAATTTAAAGATCTACAAGATAAGTTTCTTTATTTTATCTGAATTTAAAATTTTAAGAATAGATAATATTATTTTAAATATACCATAAGAATTCAATATAAATCTTTTTATTCTGGTTCAAATATTAAATTATGGAACTCATACATCAAAACAAAATAAATATATCTTTTATAACCGTTTAATCTAACTATAAATGGTTAAAATTAAACATTAAAAAGTCGTAAAACATTTTTGAATGATCAAGTGACTATCACATGACAATTAAATTATGTTAATCTCGATAGATAATAATTAAATCTAACCGTGTCCCTTCAAAGTTTGGTACAGAAACCGGATCATGGGTGGTCCGAAATAGATCCGACCCGGATACAAAACCAAGATTTCTCACAAACACGTTCCACAGAATCAACATTTCCAAAGGTTTTGCAGTTACAGTCTCCAACGTTGGATGCTTCCGACAACGATGCTGTCCCTGAAACGTGTTTGAATTTCTCTCTGTAAACAAAAATGCGGAGGGTGTTTGGTAGAATTGCTGGGTTGTTCAGCAATCGAAATTTTGAGGGAGTGGACAAAGCAGGGAACAAATACTTCACCAGAAAGGAACAGATTGATGGTAGCAGTAAGTGGGTTTCCGTGTTCTCTCGCCATTTTCTGTGTGCGGTGTTGTATGTTTGTCTATGTTTGATGAATTGATCGGTTTTAGTTTTATAATGCTTTGAGATTTTGGGTTTATATAGGTGAAGTTTGACTTGTATGAATTTTTGATGTTATCTAGCTCGTGTGTGCAAAAGGGGTGTTTTTGAATTGCTATGATCAGGTTACTGTAAAATGTGGATAGTTCACTCATACCCTGTGTTCTTAATTTGCTTTTTTTTGTCCCCTTTGGTTAACATGATTATGGACTGAAAGGTTAAATGATGGATTGTTGAGCTTGATAATTCTTGTTTGGCATTACAATCTACTGTCACTCTTAGCATTTGGTGAAACTTTGAAAAGGGTTAGGATAACCTGAATTTAGAAAAGAGAAATGAATTTATTTATGGGCAGCTAAAAATTGGCACTAGTTACTGCTGCTAGATTGAATCACTTAAAGATATATTTTTTGCTGTGTGAGTATGAATTTGGATTTTTGAAAACTCTAGTCCTTCTTTCCTTTTTTTTTTTTTTGTATTTTTGTGTTGTAGTTCATTTTTCAATGAATCTGTCTGATTGTGTTATTTTGTTGTGGTTTACTAGTGAAAGAGAAGAGATGGGTGATATTTAAGGGAGAGGAGGATCCTACATCTATTCCAGGTATGTGTTTTACAGTTTCCACCACTCATCTGCTAAATTACTGGTTTTCTTTCACCCGTCTACTATTATAGGTGATCTGGGATGGGTCAAGTTGTGATATATATTGAATTTATTCAGAAAACAGTCTATGATTCTTCATTCTATTTCTCGTTCTTGATGGATAGTTATTGTTTAATTATTTTAGTTGAATGGATATCTTGGCTGAATGGGCAGCGTAAAAAGGCTCCAACTCCTGAGGTAAATTGGATTACATTTATATATATATATATATATATATATATATATATATATATATATATATGTGTGTGTGTGTGTGTCCTTTTTCTAGTTCCATAAAGTTTTTCTTTACATATCTGGTCATGTCTAGGGTAGGTGATTTGACTTTGCTAATAGTGATTTTCTTTCAAAGTTTTGTGTGTATGGATATTACTCTCTCTCTCTCTCTCTCTCTCTCTCTCTCTCTCTCTATCTATCTATCTATCTATCTATCTATCTATCTAAATATTACATATATATATATACACATTTACTTCTTTATATATATAAACTAAGGAAACAAGGAATCATTAGGTTTGTTCAATCGTTTCTCAAATCAGATAAGGAAACACTCTTGAGGCATTCTGTTCTTCAGTTCTTGTTATGACACTCATTGTATTCGATTTAAAAAAATATATAGTCAAGTGGGTTAAAACTGTGTCCACTTTTTTATCAAATTGCTCCTCAGATAATATGTCGATGGACCAATGAATGACGTCAAACAAACTTCTCCAGCTTAATTATCATTAACAGAGATGTGTTTGGATGAACAACTTAGTTAAGCGCTTATGATATTCATAAGCCAATTTGAGAAGCTTATTGAAATATGCTCAAAATGGGCTATAGGTAGGTAAGCTAATCTGAACAACTTATGAAAGTAAGCTCAAAACGACTTTAGGTAGGTCATAAGCTATATACATAAGCTCTTCCAGACACTTGCATAAGCACTAATGGTATAAGATAAGCTCAAATAATTTCTTCCAAATGAGGCCAAAATAATGTTCTTTCATGAAGACTTCTAAAGATGATGCCTTGTTGACTTGCTAATTATTTGAATTTCTTAATATAATTAGATGAGTGCATAAATGGTAGAGTATTTAACTTAGCCATCTGTTTGATATTTATATTGTTTTTCTCTCTTTTTAATCATTTAAGCAATTCATTATATTTTGATTCTTTGAAATGTATCTTGTTCTGATAATTAAGTGTGGTAGTTGGATTATTAGCATCCCTCCCCCTTTCATAGAGCTGTTCTTGTTCTGTCATATTTTCCCACTTTTCTTGTTTTGGGGTTTTCTATATATTTTGGGGGTTAATGGAATTATGTGATAAACTGTATCATGTCAGCTGCGTGTTTGACTTGCTAGGTTTAAATTTAGCTTCGGATAAGTTTGGCATCCCTTTAAAGGGGTGAATATCTAAGGGATTACTGTCCTTTTATGAAAAACGCATTCATGAATTGGTCACCCTTATTTTGTAACGGGATAGCAAGCTATTAAACTAACTAATCCCTTATTTCCTTAGAATAATTTTGAATGTATTTTTGCAAAGTAAACTTTTTATAAAGAGGCACGTCAGCAAAGTAGTTTATGCTATCGCAGTATTACTTGAAATGTTTTTTTATTCCTCTTTAGGAAATGATGGAGTTGGAAGCAAGACGTGAACAAGTCAGACAGAATGTTGCTCGTATGTGTCACTTACACTTCCACCTTAACTAATCATTTTGTTTGAATACTTTGCCCTGATTTTGTTAGATTTGTCTCATAGTTTTGTCCTCGGCTTTACTATGAGACAACATTCTTGGCCTAGTTCTGTACTGAAACCTTAACACAATTTTTTTGTCACTAAGTTCTCAAGAAAGAAGAAGAGGAAAGGAAAGCCAAAGAAGGAAGTACAGGCAAACGTGTCAGCACTGGTCAGATGCTTTTATTGGTGCTTCAATATTCTCCAATACTTATTCTGAGAAGCTATTAACTAATTTATATTTCCTTGCAGGAAAAGTTAGTGGTCCAGACTTGAAAAGTTTTGTTCAGCAACTACGAGACCCTTCAGAAGGTCATCTTACTGTTGTTTTTTCTTCGACAGAAATATTGAGTACCTTTTTTCTTTCAAAAGAAATTATTTGGATAAATTTAATTAAGCATATACTGAAGCTTGATTTTGATTTCAAGGCAGTAGAACGTTCCCCCACCCCTCAAAACAACACAAAACAAAGAATTTTATTACTCTATTCAAGTGAGATTATGTATAATTTCACTTGTTCTTCATAAATCGCCTTCTAAGATTTCTGATTTGTTTTTTGATAGGCAAATGTTAGTAAATTAGTCTCTCCTCAGGGTTCGAACCTTGGAGCCTTCACCCTTCATCCCACCCAACCCTTATGTCCCCTAGCTCTTACCACTTGAGCTAACCTTCGGGGACTCTAAGATTTCTGATAACAGGCTTCCTAAAAGAAGAGATAAAGCCTTCCAGAGAGAGGATTCTTACCATACATCTATATACTACTTATTCTTTAAATAAAGCTTTTGACATGTTTTCTCATCTATAGGTGTCAAGGTTGAAGAATCATCTGGTGCAATGGATGGCTTACGGTGAGTCGTATGAAGTTGATAGTTCAATACCTAAATATCTTGTTTAAAATGCAGGTTTTATGTACAGCCACTGTCCCTCCCAAAAAAGTACATGCTCTTTGGAGAAATTTCTGTATTGTAGTATGTGGCTTTTATTATTTTCTTATGCAGTGTACATTTATCCGAGTTTGATGGTAATTAAGTTTCCACCCCCCGGCTGCAAACCCTGGCTGCCTTTTGGGAGCACCTGCCTCCCATCAATCCAGCCCCCCCATCCTTTTATTGAATTGTCAGGAAGTTGTCAGGGAGTCATTTCTTAGTTCCTGTTGCAATATTTTGGTTTAACTTCCCTAAGGAGTATACTCTGATCAGAGGAATAAATCCAGTGTCTAAATATGAACTGTTAGAACAATAACATTTCTGATAGTGTACTCTGGAAATGACATTCTTTGGTCAAAGAACTTTGGTCCTCAATGTTGTGGTCATAAAATCCAGATTTTCTGCTTCATTCTGTTTTGGATGTTCTTTAAACTATAGTTGTTAGTGCCTTCTATGTTCTATTTGCTGTGACGCATGCTTTTTCTTCTCTTTTGCAATTAAAATAGTTTAGGACAGAACAAACTATTCACCTTAAAGTAATCATATGATCTTTCTGCAGGGATTCTCAAGACAACGCAGGTGAGAAAGAAAAAGTGGAACTTGAGTAAGTCAAAATGTGTATATACTTTGTGTCAATGAGCACTGTGATTAAGCAAAGCTTCTATGAATCCTAACTTTTTGTAAATGAAACAAAATCTATGCTCTTATCCCTAAACCTGGAGCCATAATATAAGCAAAGCAATTTTGAGAAGTTAAATGGCCTTATGAGATATATCATTTCCCAAGTTGTTAAACCACTTATATCATATCGGTATTCATTACTTTACTAATTGTTATCTGTTCCTAAAATTTTGCTTTCAGGTCTTCAGAGCCAACAGGATCTGGTCCATCTTTTAGACCAGGAACCTGGCAACCTCCAACTTGAGCTTTCATTACAATGAGGGAGCCTTGCTGACACCAAACTTGCGTCTTAGCCTCATGCTCTGTTTTGAAAAGCCATGCGTGATGTCTTCAAGTTTTTTGGTAGAATTCTAGTTCATCGATTAACAAAGAATATGACCACTAAGACAACCTGGTGCATCATGCATTTACAGTGATTCTTTCAAACACAATTGGCAGTTATGGCCAAGGAGAAAAAATCTTCCCTTCAAACTTCATTGGGGTTTGTATCAAATGTTGTTTGTGGTGGTTGAAAGCTAAAACAAACAGACTGACCTAGTTCTTTCCAAATAAAAATCTCTTACATGGTTTTGATGCATTATGATGCTGCATTCTCTCAATCTTAGATGCATTGTGGATTTGGGTCCTCTGCATTTGAATTGTTGGTGCAATGAGACAAGAAGGTGACTTTCATAGTTTTTGAAATTGTGAGAACTGTAAAGTAGGATTACCTTGAGTCCTGGTTCCATCCATCATATATTCATCTTACATAATGGATCCATAAATCATTTAAAAGGCTGAGTTGAAAATATTAAGTTAAGATATTTTATTGTTTGATTAAATTTTATAAGTGAGATGCAATTTTGTAAATAGAAATACTCAACTTATCATCATTCGAAGATGAGTTAAGATGTTTTATTATTTAACTAAACTTGATAAGTGAGTGTCAAGTTTTGTGAAACTCTATTGCCTAATGAGAGGGTCCAGATCCTTCCCATACGAAGAGGGACTCAGAAAAATAAGAGCTAATTCCACATTTTTTATTTACAATAATTAGGAAAATAATGAAAGGGGCAAGAAACGTGCTTACCCTACCCTCTTCACCCGTTACTCCATTATACAATATGTCTGGTAATTGGTGATTTTAATGACTTGCTTTCACCAGCTGATAAATTGGGGGGTGACCGGCCGGATCTTGGACATATGCAGTGGGTGACTCAAATGTGCAATAGCTGTGATCTTCATGAGGTTGACTTCTAGGGTTATCGATACACTTGGTCTATTAAGAGGGAGGCACCTCACACCATTCGAGAGAGGATTGATTTTGCTTTGGCTAATAGCACGTGGGACTCTTTGTGGCCTTCTTCTTTCCTCTCCCACTGGCAGAAACACCGATTTGATCATAATAGCCCTTTGCTGCTTTCTTGTGGTTCTTCTAGAGGAAGGAAGGAATTAGCTAGAACTAGAATGTTTGAGGAGATGTGGCTTAAGGAGGGAGCAGAATGTGAAGAATTGGTAACGGAGAAGTGGTGTCAAGGGGGGGACAATGTGATGGAAAAACTGTCAATGGTTGCGTAATTAGATTGCTGGATTTATTCAACCTCCATGATTGCATAACATCAAAAATAAGAGCAAGACAGCTAAATTATATAGGCTGCATATTTAGGACTTGTTATAAAATTTCTTTGATATCTTATCATTTTAATTAGTGGATGGAAATTAGAATTGTAAAAAATATAGAAAGATTTAATCCACTCATACAATAGTCCTTACAACGCCACCCAAATCTTCCAACATCATTTGTAAAGTAGTTAGATTTTAACCCATAGTTAACCATATAGCAGCAAAAAAAATACAAACACAGCACATAGCTATCTCTGATATCTGTTATGCTTATTTCTATTATCTCCACTCCTAGTGATTTGTTGGATTGGAATGTTAGCAAGCACCAACAAGTCCTAGGTTCGAATCTAGCATGAAGTAACATCCCCACTTCTTTTGTATTAAGATAAAATGGGGAAACAATTAAAAACAAAGGAATAACAATGATGTTCAAAATTTTGAGTTTTTCCTTCCCAAACTATTCCCTCTGTTCTTGTTCAGATACCAATATAAATACTACTATCTATAACAGCAACATTTGACAGAAGTATATAGTACATAATTGTTCATGCACTAAAGAGTTGATAATTGGATAAACATTATGTTGTGTGCATCTCATAAAACAACCAAAGGAACATAAAAAATACAAGGCAGATGAGGCGAAAAGCCAACACCAACAAACTACATTAAAATCAAACAGCAGCAACTACCTAACACTGAATGTGATCCCACCTCTATGCGCATACAGCAAGCAATTGCAGCAGCTACAAAATAGGAATTGCACTCCAGCAAGCAAAACGCAGCAAATTCCAATTCAGCAGACCTTGTCAAAACAGCACCACTCCATAGCAACAGCCTTCAAGACCAATGGAGCTCCAATCACCAATTCGAACCAGCTCATAGCCTTGCAACTTGCCTCAGCAACCCAGATATTGCAGTAGCAGAGAAAGAAAACAGACCCGAGAGCAGCACCAGATCTCTAAGAATAGAGCAATTCTTGCTCCATTGTTAAAACCAGTAAGTACTATGGATTGGCTATGGCTACAATAGTTTCAACCTTAGACCCGAATTTGGCTGCTTTAAGCTTAGCAATCAACCTTTCCAGCATACAAATCCGGTTTTTAAGATTAAATGCTTCACCTACTGTACAAGAACTGACACCTTCTCCTTCCATATCATTAACACTATTTCTAACATAAAATCTGTCAGTGATCTTTGATTCATCAGCATTATCCCCAGAATTCCCTACTTGACATGTTCCAAACTTGCAAGTAAAATCAGGAAGTGGGCCAAAAGATAATTCACATTTTACCTCCCTAGTTAAAGCTGGTGACATATGTTGTGAGCTGTTTTTGCTTATCAGACAACGATCATAGCCTTTCATTGCATCTCCTTCCTTGCCTGAATTCAATTGCTTCCACCAGTTATACCTAGAAGTAACCTTTGGCTGGGAGGAACATAATGCAGTGCACAAATTAATATTCATTATTGGTTGGCTATAACTCATCCAAGGATCCTTGTTACAAGGAGAAACCACACCAGGGATATCCTGATCCATCTTGAATTGCATACCAACCCTATGTGGGTGGTATTGCTCCACACACCCCATACCAACTAGCTCAGAGACCCTCAAACTTCGACCAAAGGATTGCAACTCATAATCAAAACAGGGGTTTTGACACATCCACATATCCTTTTCATTGTAAAGGTACAAGGGTGGAGAATTTTGGTATGGGCGCCACAGAACACCATTTGTATTCCCAGCAGCATCCAAAATCAAATTCAAGTTGTTATTTTTCAGCATTTCCACATTGTGCCATTTAGCCATTATGGGTTGGCCTTGCCCAGATGAACTTGCACATGGAATTGGCAGCAGTGCTGGAAATCTCTCCAAAGCCCATACTTGAACCAGCTGAAAAGGAGCCCATAGTGTGACACTCAAATTCATTGTTGCAGAACTTCTCACACTGTTGCTCAGCAAACTCAAATCCCTATAAATGCTCGCTAAAACAGCAGGTGCAAGAGCTACTCGGGTCCCTTGAGCTAAATGTATGGCAATAGAAAAGACGCTCTTCAAAATGGTTTCAAATGGATTTGCAGGAAATACAAACCTCGACAACCAACAGACCAGAAAGGCCTCGTGTTCCACACTGCTTTCATTCTTCATAAAATGCAGCATCCATGGCTTATGAAGCATCATTTTGGCTGTAGAGTTATTAAACATTCTTCTTACCTCAATTAATTTTGCTTCTATTTCCTTATGCTCATTCGTCTCGAGAGGGCTAGAAACAGGAGCTCCTATAACAGAATAACCCCAACAAACCTTCAAATCTTCCAATGTGATGGTTGCTTCTCCCCAAGGGAAGATGAACGTTTTGGTCTTGGAACACCATCGCTGAGTAAGAGCATGAATCAACTCATCATTCCTGTTGAACTCATATGTAGAAGCTTGGATTGCATTGTCTATTCCAGCTTTTACCCACAAATGTTCATACTTGAGTTGCATCTTTTGGACCCATGTTTTCCACTCCTCTGGTGGCTTTTGCCAACCATTGTATCTTACTTCCTGAATTGCCTCTGCATGGTTAGATGTAAAAGGAAGTGAAAAATCACAAAGTGACTCTTGGATGGCACAAGGTTTCAGAAAATAAGCAATTCTAGTAGTTGGGTTTTGAGCTGAATATGGCTGTGAAATCATCAACTCTTGTCGAACATCAATAATTTCCTCCTCTGATTCCTCTTCTGATTCTGGAGTGCAAGAAAAATGAATGAGTTGATGCAAGTGAAGAGCTTCTTCAATTTCAGCTTGGATGAACAGTGGCTACATGAAAATGCAAACAAAAAGGAACTGTGTGAGTTGATAATGATGGTGTAATTAATTTGAAGCAATTAAGTTACTACAACTGAAACAATTAGTTAACAAAAAGGATGAAGCAATTAAATTAATAAGTAACTAAAATGGGGCATCAATACATATAAAGAAAAGAAATGCAGATAGCCTCACTCCATAGAACTAACCTCTAACTAAAAAATCTTCAAACTATTTAACTAGCAGAAGCATTTTAGTTTCAATTCCAAAGAACAAGGCTACCAGAGGTTTTTTTAAAAGGAAAAAAGCTACAAGAGGTAAAGTCCTCACTGCTATGTTTAATTGATATTGGTGCTTTTAGAAAAATAGTTTAGTTAAGTGCTTATTGTGTAGTGCTTACTCATAAACTAATTTAAGAAATTTACTGGAATAAGTTGAAAATATGTGATAAATAAGTATAAGCTCTTTTTCATATGTTATTCTAAACAACTTATAAAAATAAGCTCAAAACAGCTTATAGGTAAATCATAAACTATTTACATAACATCTCATATACACTTGTATAAGCGTTTATGTTATATGAAGTAAGCTCTACCAAACGGGTCATTTCACTTAATATTTTTACTATTGATCTAGATATTCCACAACATAGTCGTGAGACTAATTTATTATCATGCCGGCAGCGGACTAAGTAATAGAGGATGGCCAATAAAGCTTTTTCATTCACATGAGTTGAGGTTTGAACGCCTAACTACGCGTATACTAACCCGACCACTTGCTTCCAATTCATTTATTCTACATCCCACATTAATCCGGTGCATGCTCTGGTACCCACAATTACAAATGAGTGTAGGTATAGGAGTGACATGTACTAATAATATTAAGACACCTGAGATGAATTTACTCTTGTTCTAATATATCCTTATTATTTTATTAATTGTGTAAAGACCCCAAATTTATTCTAAATTACATGCTTCAATCACTAGAGTGTTGTTCATCTTCATATTCTTCAAAACTCATTACCAGAACCGAACACAGTAATCTCACTCCAGTTTTCAATTTCTTAATCTTGTTCTTTCTTCCCACCCAAAATCAAACAAAACTGATAAACCCTTCAAACCAAAATCCCATACCATAAACCAGAATCTATTTTTTTTTTCAAAAATAGATGAAAGAATGTAATCTGAGAACAAATAACTAACTCAAAAAGAGCCATAGTCAAGTAAAAACAGAAAAAAACAACTGATAAAAACAGAAACAGTAATTATCAGAAGCAACAATGACTAGTCATGTAAGCATTAAAATATAGAACTTCTTTTCAAAAAAAAAAAATATAGAACTTTGACATACCATGTCATTGAGATTATTTTGATCCTAAGAGAGCTTCAGGTTCTTGTTGATCTTGTTCACCATTCTGCAAACAGCAACGTGCTTAATCTTCATCTTTCTCGCCATTTTGCAAACAGGCACAGCGACCACGTCGTACTCATAGTCCTTCTTGCGCTTGTTATTGTGATGACGCCGTTGCAGGTGGTGAATCTCGCACATCTTCTTGTTCGCCATCACTCTCCGCCGGCAGCGCCATTTCCGGCCGTTGCTGCGGTTGCACCGGAGATGCTTAGGCACAGCCTCCTCCTCCTCATTTTGCACCATGAATTTAATTTGGATGATGAGCGTCACAGAACGCAGGGAAGGAAATGGAAACGTTTTTGTAGTGAGGCGTGAGGAGTGAGGAGTGCAGTACTATTTTGTTTTGTTTGTATTATTATGACAGAATCAATGGAGCTAGCTAGCTAGCTGGCAATAGGTTTGTTTCACAAAAATGGGTCTTTCTTTCTTTCTTTCTTTCTCAAGGATTGGTTCACTATCCAGTATCCTCATCAGGTGAATGTAACCATCAAGTCTCCATCACCTCCTTCATGGCTCTTTCATGGGTACCACTACCACACTATTTTTTATTCTTGTTTTTCAAGCTTTAACTTTATGGTGATCTATCTATAACTATCATAAAAGTGGGGTCATGACACATCTAGTTATTCATGTATAACCGCTGCTGATGATGGTTGAGAGTTGAGACACAATGCATACAACATACATAATGCAAAACAAGTTGGATAAAGAAAACAAGGTACCCTTTTCCTTAGGCTTCAGAAGTGGTGTATTTTTTAACCTTTACATATTCCCAAAAAAAGAAATCCGCTAGCATGGATTTGGTTATGGTAGCTTGTACACCCCACTTAATTTGCTTCTTAGCTATGATTGTCATGATTTCCAGTTTTATGAAAGTAGTGAAGTACTACAGTCAAAAGTCATTGTCTGATAGAGTGAGTTTTGGATATGCCAGCAATATGGCATTTCATTGCGTTTCGGTCTGTTTATAACTTCAATCTAATGAAATGACAGCAAACATCAACCTATCTTAGGCAATTCATTAAAGGCTTAAATAAGTTTTTAGTCACTAACCTTTACCATATGTTTGATATTGGTCCCTCATCAGAGTGAATGTGGGTTTTAGTCCCTAACCTTATTTTTCTCCATTTTCACACCGCTGGCTTTGTGTTTGTGAGTTTATCTCAACAAATCTCAAAATTAAAGGGAAATAGGTTGTGTTTTGTTTCTCAAAATTAAAATTACTTCAATATGGTGGAGAATTTAGCAGAGATTTCAAGCATTTGCTCTATCTTCCTTGATTTTTCGTTTTCCTAGACATTGAATTTTATTTTATGAGAATTAGAGTTTATTTTCTGGGTTTTTTTGAAGATGAGGGATGAAGATGGTGAAGAAGGATTAGAGTTAAAAAAATTTAGGACTAAAATTAAAGATTTGATAAGGGATTAAAGTTAAATAAATTAAGTTTTTTTTAAACAATTTCTTTTTTTTAATTAATTAGGTTTTTTTAAATATAAAATAAAAAAAATTCCACGTCAACTCATTAATCCCACGTGGCCATGTCACATGGGCCATCAGAGCTCCGGCGTTGACCTAGAGCTCCGGATGGACCAAAACCAAACATTTTGACAAAGGTTAGGGACTAAAGCCCACATTTACTCTGACGAGGGACCAATGCCAAACATATGGTAAAGGTTAGGGACCAAAAATTTATTTAAGTCTTAGCCTTCATTGAATGACTAGAGTGGTAATTCTGAACGTTCTGCTGCTTTTTTACACATTTAAGGGCATTTTTTGTTTTCAACTTTTTTTCTGTATGCTAAAATGGTGATAAATTACATGACATCCTAGTTGTCTTAACTTGCAACTGCTGACATGAGGTTTAATCCATTTAAATATTTTAAATTTCGTTTGTTAAACTCTGTAAAACTCGACTCACTTCTATAATGTTCACGTGTTAGAAGCAGAACTTTAGTTTTTACTCATCAACTAACCATAAACTTCTTCAAGGCAAGCATTTTTTCAGATGATATTTATGATACTTGAAAGTTCATCATTGATTGGGGTGAAAATGGGTTGGGCTGGGATAGGCTTTACGAGGCATAGGCCACGTCGCCACTAGAAGAATCAGAGAAGAACAATAGAATTATGATATAAATAAATCTTTGTTCATAAATTCACTAATTGATTGTGTAGCTCAACTGGTAATGTGTGTGTTTTACCACTATAAGGTCGATGACCGGGATTTTGTCCTAGTTTTTAGGGTATTTTATTTGTTTCCTTTTTAGTCATTTTCTTTGTCTCATGTAGTGTTTTATACATTTTCATGCATTTTTTCTTTTATTTGTGCAATTGCATTAGTTTAGTAGTTTTGTTGTTTTATGGGGACCTTTTTCATATTTTAGCATAGTTTTGTGTTTTTTTGCATTTGTCTTTGTTCTGAGGTCTCTTGTGTCAATAAACCTTTGCTATTTTTGATATTTTCCTTGAGCTTTGATGAGAATAATCAGGTGAAACTGTAGAAGAAGGAAAGTCAAGATCTTGGTTTGGAGGTTTAAAGTTTGCATTGAAGTGAAGTTAAGTTGGAATTCTGAAGGATTTTGGGCGAGCAATGGTGCCTGGGCGCTCAGTACTAGCGCTCGAGCACCCAGCACACAGAAGCAAGAAAGCTGAAAAAAGTCAAGTCAGGCGCTCGAGAGCCCAACACTAGCGCTTGAACGCCCAGCACTCTGAAGCCAACATAAACTTTTCATGTAATTGGCGCTCAAGCATGCTTTCCCAGTGCTTGAGCGTCGAGACACGTATGAAAACTCTTTAAATAGGTGTTTACTTATTTTTTTCATATCTTTTGCATCATTACATACTTTGTAAACCTCAGAAGGAGAGGAACATCTAGGAGAGTGTGAGAGGGCTTCCAAGCTTGTAATCCAGGTTCTTAGCCATTGTCATGCTTGACTAATCTCTCTTCTATGACTTTGATTTTCTTGTAAGACTTTTCATATTTAAGTTATAATTTTAAGTTCTTTCCCACATGTTCTTCTTCTATCCTTGAATCCCATTTTCTGAATTTCAATCTAAGCTTGTGTGCATGCTTGCTTTATGTTTTTCTATAATCAGAACGAAAGTTTGTTATAGATTAGGGAACTGATTTGGGATTACCCTTTCTATATTTGCTACTAGGAATAGAGGAATGATTGAAGTTTGTTGGCCTGAACATTGTAATCTTTATGCTTCAAACAAATGTTTAAGTACACAAGGAATTGAGCTTATCTTTTGGTTTGAAAGAATTATCTATGCGAGGCATCGATAGGTAGTTGTTTAGGCTATAACATCAAGGAGAGATTCATGAGTTCATATGCATAGGATGATGTGCTTAAATTGACTTGTTGAGCAAGAACCCAAAGTATCTTTCCTTTCTGAATTTACTTACTTTTTTCCTTATTACTACTTCGACATATGTTTATCTCAATAAAACAAACCTTCAAACTTAAGACTTAAACCGAATTTATTCACTCACAATCCATGTGGTTCGATATAATATATATATATATATATATATATATATATACTCTGATCTCTGCATTTCATCTCATTAATAATATGAACTTTATTTATATCTTCCGCAAACTCTGGTATCAGAGCCTTTTCCCGTGAGGGAAGGGTTCTGGGATCAGACTGGTTGTTATTGGATTTGATCTATTGTTTTTCTAAAAATTTATTTCTGCTTACCGTTTTCATTAATCACCCCTGTTATTATCCTCAAGGCCTTAAGAACTTAGTGTGAGGTATCCCTGGAGTCTAGTGGTCCCCGGCAGTAAAGCCTGAGATAGGTAGTGAGACCGTTGGTTTAGCTAGATTGGGAAGAAGCATTATCACTCTTAGGATCTTTTAGATAATAATATGGCTAGATTAATTAAAACCTTAAGTGAAATGAGTTTAGGGAAAAATAACAAGATTATGATTCCATCAACAACCACAGCTGGTTCTAGTAACCAAGATCAAGACTTCTCTAGGATAGCCCAACAAGAATTAGAAATAGCTTCAATAGAAAGAGCACTTCAAAATTGGTCAATCCCTATAGTCAAGAAAAAAGAAATTTATAAGCAACATACTTTATTCAATAGATCGGATGATTATATTTTTACCATAGAATGTTGTCAACATAGTTCTGATCATACAAGTACTATAAAATTATTAAATGAAGACATTCTAGATCAACATATTAAGAATGGTTTTAATTTTATTCATATAGGCTTAATACAAGTAGCTGCAAAACCTAATTTTCGTTTAGGAATTAATTCCCAATAATTGTAATGTTACGAGATATGAGACTATTAAAACCTCAAGATTCACTAATCGCAGTCTTAGAGTCAAATCTTCATGATGGTCCTGTTTTCTTTAACTGCTATCCAAATTACGCCATGAATCTTCAAAATAGTTGGACTATGAATGCTTTACAATTAGATTTATTAGCAAATAATGACATATTTGCAGAAGAAAGTGATCATTTCTCAATAATATATAGAATATATTATAAACTTTCAAAAATTAATTATAATTTTAAAGCCTTAAGATCATCACCAAAACAAGAAACCATAATGTTAGAAGCAAATTTAAAAAGATCTTCAGTACAGGTTCCTAAGAAGCTTACTCATAAAGAAGTTATGAGTAAAATTCCTGAGGAATGGGTGTTCAAGAACTCATTACCTCAACCAAAGGTTCATAATACCCAAGTAAGAGAATTATTTCAAGAGGGAGCAAATCTGACTTTAAGAATGAATAGATCAAATTCATTTAGTATTAGAACCCCACAACAATTATACAAAGTAGACCTTCCAAGATCTTCTGTATCATCAAAACTTAAAGGAATAGATACAACTTCTAGCCCTAGTATAGCCACGCCTATATATCAAGATGAAGAATCTAGTTCAAATAACTATTCTCCAACCCCATCTCAGATTAACATGTTAAGTAGGGAAAAATCTAGTTTTGAAATAGACAAGGATTTCATTAGACAAGATTTTATGGCTAATTACAACAAAGATAAAAGGTTATGGTACTTCAAAAAATTTAGTAAACAAGAAGTTGAAACTTTTAGAACCTTATATTATAAGGAAATGGAAGTTTCTGAAATAAACATCTATTTTTTTGACTGGTTCGATAATTATTGTACCAAAAATACTATTAACTATCCTTTCAAAAAGAAAATAAACCCGATCACAAAAATAGATACAGTTTGGAAAACTCCTGATAATAATACCATTACTTCCGAATACCCTCCACACACTGGAGTAAAACTAGCAATAAAAGATGGTCAAGAAATTGAAGCGTCTCCTTACAAGGCAGAGGCTAATAAAATTCATCAACAATTAAATTTCACCAATACCATGTTAACAGTAATGTCAAAACAACTAGGAAGAATAGAGGTTCAAAAACCCGAACCCTCTGTTATACACAAGGAATCTCCTTCATCATTTACCTTAGGAAACCCTTTGCAAACTCCCATTTTTAAAATTCCTCAATATACCAAGGAAGAGTTTAATTCCTTCAATCTTTCAGGAAGCGTAGAAAAGTGAAAAGAAAAATTAACTAAACTCTCCTTAAATCATCTAGAAAATGATCTAAATATAAACAAAATTAGAAAATTTGGGCCAGAAAGTAATACAAAAGCTTACTATTCTAGACCCACATACCCTGACATGAGATTTGAAGAACGAAGAGAATTTATTCAAAATACTTTTAGTGGAACTAGCCTCGACGAATGGAATATCGATGGCTTCAGTGAACAAAATATATTAGATATTACTCATCAGATGATTATGGCCGCTACAGCCTATAGGGTTCATAACAATACAGATAGAAATGCAGCCTAAATGATTACTCATGGTTTCACTGGTCAATTACGTGGCTGGTGGGATAATATCATGACTCCTGAAGATAAACTAACTATATTAAACAAGAAAAAAGAAAATGGAGAAGAGGATGTTGTAGCAACGTTAGTATATACCATTATACTTCATTTCATAGGAGACCCTAGTATATTTAGAGAAAGAGCTTCAAGCCAGCTCTCTAATCTCTATTGTCCTACCATGTCAGATTACAGATGGTATAAGGATACCTTCTTTTCAAAAGTAACCTTAAGAGAAGATGGCAACAACGCCTTCTGGAAAGAGCGCTTTATTGCCGGATTACCTAGATTAATGCAATCAAAAGTATTAAGTAATCTATCTCTTTTTAATCAAGGAAATCCAGTAAATTTTAATTCTCTATCACTTGGACAACTTCATAATACTGTAGTTTATACAGGAATACAAGTATGTACTGACTTTAAACTTCAAAATAAAATGCAAAAAGATATGCAAATTTCAAGAAAAGAAGTAGGTAGTTTCTGTGAGCAATACGGAGTAGAACCTTTACAGGCTCCAAGTTCAAAAGCTAGACGAATCATTAAATCTCAAACAAGGCCATCTCAAGGCTATAAAAAAAGAAAACTATTTCAAAAGAAATCATACGAACAAAGTCCTTCGACTCAAAAATCTCTAATTAAGAAAATTGTCAACCCAAAGAAAAAGAAGAGTGTATGTTGGAAATGTGGGAAGCCAGGTCATTATGCAAACAAATGTAAAACTCAACAGAAAATAAATGAGTTAGAACTAGATCAAAAAATCAAGGATAGCCTAATCAGTGTTCTTATTAATACTGAAGATCCTCAGTACTCTTCAGGATATGAATATGAAGGAGATGAAGATCAAGATGTAAATCTGGTCGAATATTCATCAGACTCTCATTCAGAGGAAGAAGAAGAAAAAGAATGTGTCAAAGATAGTTCAGGATTCTGTGACTGTGCAGGATGCTTAGGACGAAGTGTTAATATGTTAACACAAGATCAAACTATGAGTCTAATTTCCATAATAGACAAAATGGAAGACTCTCCTTTAAGAGATGAGTTTTTACAACAATTAAATCTTCTAGTAAAAAAGGAAGAATCATTAAAGAAAGATATTAGTCCTCCCATAAATAGTATGAATGAAATCTTTAACAGATTCAGACCGAAACCCACCATAACCTTGACATATCTTCAAGAAGAAGTAAAAATATTAAAAGAAGAGATCAATCAACTTAAGCAAAATGATCTTAACTTAGAATTCAGATTAATGGAATTAGCTGGAATAGAAATTATCAAAACCCAAGAAACTCTAGCCAGTACTTCAGGAACGAAACAAACTCATAATAACAAAGAAGAAGAACCAGACGAGAGTTATCTTAATCTCCTTAGTTTAGTCATAACTCATAAATGGCATTCTGAGATAACCTTAGTCATTAATGATTTTCGAATCAATATAGTAGCCTTGATAGACAGTGGCGCTGATATTAACTGTATTCAAGAAGGATTAAATCCTACCCAGTTTTATGAAAAAACCAAAGAAGGAGTTAATAGTGCAAATGGATCAAAAATGAATATTCAATATAAGCTATCAAATGCCAAGATTTGTAAAGATCAAGTCTGTTTTAAAACTTCCTTTGTATTAGTCAAAAATATGACAGAGCAGGTCATTTTAGGAACACCCTTCATTTGTCTTTTATATCCTATCGATAAAATAGACGAAAAGGGAATAGTTACGCAAGTCTTAGGAAAGACTGTTACCTTTCCTTTTATAAAACCTCCACAAGTAAAAGAACTGCATTTATTAAAGGAAATCTCCACCTCTAGAATAAATATGATTTCTAGAAAAAAGAAACATATTAATTCTTTACAAAAAGAAATTAAATATTACAAAATATAAGAACAGCTCAAAAGATCTAATATCCAAAAAATTATTAAGAATTTTCAAGACCAAATAGAAAAAGATTTATGTGATTTAAATCCCATGGCCTTTCATCATAGAAAGATACATACCATAGAATTACCTTATGTAGACGGGTTTAATGAGAAAGATATACCTACAAAAGCCCGGCCCATTCAAATGAACGAGCAATATTTAATGTATTGTAGAGAAGAAATAGGAGAGTATCTCAATAAAGGGCTAATTCGCCCCTCCAAATCCCCTTGGAGTTGTACGGGATTTTATGTCATGAATGCCTCCGAGTTAGAAAGAGGAGCTCCTAGATTTATAAACCCCTAAACAAAGTATTAAAATGGATAAGATATCCATTACCCAATAAAACTGATCTTATTAAAAGACCACATAAAGCAACAATATTCTCAAAATTTGATATGAAATCAGGATATTATCAAATTTCGATGAGGGAGGAAGACAGGTATAAAACTGCTTTTGTCGTCCCTTTTGGTCATTATGAGTGGAATGCCATGCCACAGGGTCTAAAGAATGCCCCTAGTGAATATCAAAACATCATGAATGATATATTTTATCCATATATGGATTTCACCATTGTATATTTAGATGATGTACTAGTATTCTCAAAAAGTATAGACCAACATATTCAACATGTAGAAAAATTCATAGAAATTATTAAAGAAAATGGATTGGTAGTTTCAGCAAAAAAGATGAAAATCTTTGAAACTAAAACAAGATTTTTAGGTTACGAAATTCATCAGGGCCAAGTTACTCCGATACAAAGATCATTGGAATTTGCAAAAAACTTTCCAGATGAATTAAAAGAAAAAACTCAATTACAGAGATTTTTAGGATGTGTTAATTATGTAGCAGATTTTATCCCAAATATAAGAATAATCTGTGCCCCCTTGTTCAAAAGACTTAGAAAAAACTCCCCACCTTGGACCAAAGAAATGAGCCATAGTGTTAGGGAAGTTAAGAAATTAGTACAAAGCTTACCATGTTTAGGAATACCAGATCCAGAGGCCTCATTAGTCATAGAAACCGATGCCTCAGAGTTAGGATATGGTGGGAAGGTAAAACCCCAGTCTTCAAGAGAACAAGTTGTTAGATATCATTCAGGTATTTGACACCCAGCTCAACAAAAATATTCCACAGTCAAAAAGGAAATTCTTTCAATAGTTTTATGTGTTCAAAAATTTCAAGATGATGTTTTTAATAAAAAGTTTTTGATAAAAACTGATTGTAAAGCAGCACCTTCAGTATTGCAAAAGGATGTTCAAAACTTAGTTTCAAAACATATCTTTGCTAGATGGCAATCATTACTTTCTTGTTTTGATTTTGAAATAACTCATATTAAAGGAGACAATAACTCCCTTCCAGATTTCCTGACAAGAGAATTTTTACAGGGAAAACATGAGTGAGAAACCAAAATCAAAAGATCAATATGGACCCCCACTGGGTTCGTCATCATCATCAAGTTCAAAGGCAATTGCAGTAACGCCTCTTAAGATTGCTGGGTCCTCAACACCAGCTACCCCTTCAAAATCTTCTCAAAAACTCACTACCTCCCAAATTGTCAAAACGCCTCCTCAAAAAATCTCGTTAGTCCCACTGACTAACAAATACACAGTATTAACTCAAAACTCTTCAAAATCCCCTGTCAAACCAGAACAAACCGAATATCTGGAAAAACCAGAAGGTTTGCCTTCCCTCATTATAGAAAAAGAATATTTCCATCTAAATCCAAGAGAGATAGCCACCCAGATATTTCCTCCTAACTTTCATTATGTCCAAGGACACCCTAAAAAGACCAGATTATTTTATGAATTCATTCTAGTCGATTCTGATTCTATCGAAGTCACCCATACTCCAGATAAACAAGGAGAAATAGCTTTCTCCAAAATCAAAATTCTCAAAGTACTTTCAGCTCAAGACTGGAATGCTCCCCTTCATTACTTTAAACAATTTTCCAGACAGTTTGATCCTCCTAGTTATAATTATTTTGATTATACGGATGCTTGGTATTACGCCCTGTATCTAAGACCATTTCAACATTCCTGGTTCATCTGGTTCCAAAAGGGAATTTCTTTAAAATTTCCGCAGTGGTTTAAAGTCTGGTTCTGTCAATTAGGACTGGATGAATCTATCTTTCCTGAAGAAGTTAAACCATTATTCAAATACTTTGTTCAAAGAACCAATTTCATTATGGAAGATCAACACCTTATTTTCACAGCTTCTCAAGCCATATCATGGATTACAGCTTGGGACTAGAAAACTGTTCAAATTTTTTAAGACACTGAGCTCTATCAACTTTATCGTATCATTAGGATAAAGTGGTGGGCAAAATTCAATATTTCCTTAATTCAACAGACCAAGATTGAAGCATGGATAAGAACTTATCATCTTACTCAACAAAGCAAGAAACAGTTAACAACTACATCCATTCCTCATCTCACTCAAGAAGCCTCATTTTTGCAAGAAAAATAAAAAATCATGGCAGAGTTAGCATCAGCCAGCTCACCAGAAGAGTTCCAGAAAAGATTAGATATGGTATCTCAAAAGTCGAATTCAGATACTTCATCAGTTAACAGTCAAAATTACCTTCAAGAAAATGAAGATGACTGTTTAGGAATCAATTATCATCCGTTTACCTGATAGGGAGATATGATTGCAAAAAGACAAAGAGGTCATCATCAAAGTTCTTCATCATGGCAGACAAAGAATCTGCTTTTATCATTATTAAAGTTCCTACTGTTGTAACTATAGTTACTTTATGAAAACCGTAGTTACTTTTTGTATAACCCTAGTTACCTTTGCAAAAACTGGAGTTACTTTTCACAAGTAACCATGGTTATGGCTTGTATAAATAGGTATCTAGGAATTGAAGAAGGCATCGGGTTCTTTCCCTAGCTCTCTTCTCTCTCTCTCTCTCTCTATCTTATATATTTTGGTATGCTTGTAACTTTGATCTTTGAATAAGAAAAGCTTGTTTCAGTAAGTACTCTGATCTCTGCATTTCATCTCATTAATAATATGAACTTTATTTATATCTTCCGCAAACTCTGGTATCAGAGCCTTTTCCCGTGAGGGAAGGGTTCTGGGATCAGACTGGTTGTTATTGGATTTGATCTATTGTTTTTATATATATATATATATATATATATATATATATAGATCCAAGAAAAATTCTATGGGTTCCTTGAGAAAACCCAGCAAAACATCTTCTGATGGCGATGATACTTACGGGTGAGGAAGGTTTGCTTTTTATGATGCTTCGCTCTTTTTCCTCCAAGCTTTCTTTCAAATCTTCCCAACCCTCTTCTTCTTCCATTGATCATCATCATCATCCCAATCAATTATCCAAATCTGTCTTCAAAGAAGAAATTCATTTTGAAGATATCAATCAAGATCTTGACAACTGGGAAATTCCAAAAATTTCTCATGCTGAGATCTACAAACCAAACGGATCCTTTTTCAAACGATCAGATTTCATTATCAAAACCGTTGAGCAAACCTACAAGCTCAGATCCGATGATGGTTCGCAAGAAATAAGATTTGATGGAGTTCATTACCTTGTATTGAACCCTGTAGATTAAGGAGATGGGAATGGAATCCTCCTTCATATCAAGGCCGTGAAGCTTGATATTTAGGAAGAGGACATCAAGGATGTTTTTATCTTCCAGACTAACAGTTAGATCTGGGAAGCAATTGAAAAAGATTGGTCCATTACTCAGGCTGGTTTCAACCGTTCCTAAGAGGGAGTCATGGAATTGATTATGTCTAACATCCCTAAGACAAAGGAGTACAACGAATATATATATATATATATATATATATATATATAAGAATCATACTTTTAGTTACTGTTCATGGCAATCTTTTTTCTGGTTCGATAACACTAGCATGTGGGCTGGGCATTTGAACTTGAAAAAACTTATGATAGTGTCTCTTGGAAGTTTCTTCAAGAGTCAATGGAGTTGTTTGGGTTCCCTGCAAATTTGTTGAGCCTTATTATGTGCTGTGTGGGTGGATCTGAGTTATCTACTATGTGGAATGGTTCCTGTCTCCCAGGCTTTCATCCAGGTTGTGGGCTAAGACAAGGGGATTTGTTACCTCCTTACCTGTTTGTGTTGTGCATGGAGCGATTATCTTTGATGATTCACCAACTGGTGGACTCGGGTGATTGGAATCCAATCAGAATTTCACCCCAGGGTTCTCCTATTTCTCATCTCTTTTTGTAGATGACATTCTTCACTTTTGTCAGGCTTCCACAGCTCAGGTGCAACAGGTGGCAGACACTCTCCAGAAGTTATGTGCTTGTTTAGGCCTTAAGATTATCATGACTAAATCAAAGGCCATGGCTTTGAAAGGGGTTCGAGCCTAGATTAGAGATTATGTCAGAAGTATTACGTCTATCCCTTTCGTTAGGGACCTTGGAAGATATTTGAGTTTTACTCTCTCTAGTGGAAGAAAGGTGAAGGGGCATTTCAATTTCCTACTTGATGACATTGAAAAGAAGATGACTTCTTGGAAGACAAACCTCCTCAATATAATAGGGAGAGTGTGTCTTGCTAAATCCGTAATCCCTTCAACACATATCATGCTTAAGGAATCAAATTGAATAATATTTTTTTTACTATAAGTGAATAAATTTAATCTTGATTAGAATTTTTATTATAAAATATAAGTGCATAATAATAATTTATAAATTGAATGAATATTGAGAGGAAGCAAAACAGTGTCTCTGTATTCAACGTGGGAGTGTGACTCTCTCTGAAGCATTCGCTCCTCTTCCTTCATCCATAACCACAACAACATGCCCTCAGCTCAGGATCCATTCTACGTTGTCAAGGCCGAGATTCAAGAATCTGTAAGTTTTTACTTTTCATTTTTTTGAATTTTTTTTCTCAATCAAATGACCTAGCTAGGGTTCACTTTCTGTCTAATTCGATTACCAAAGTTTACTTATTAATCTGATTATGCTTTTTACTGTCTAAATTTGGGATATTTAGCAGACCCCAATTGCAATCTGTGAGTTTTCTTTCAGATGTATATGTAATTGGAGCATAAATCACTGAAATTTAGGGTTTTTGAGTAAAACTTGAAATGGGATCTGTAATACTGCTAAAAAGACATGTTAGCTGATAAATTGGTATGGTGATGAAATTTGTTTTTGGCAGGATGAGTTTTTTTAGTCGAACGCTAGGTTTTTAATTGTCTGATTATTCGTCGATTTCTGCTCAGATTGACAAGTTGCAATCTGTATTTCGCCAATGGGAACGCGCTCCTGATGCTGTGGAGCGAGGACATCTTACAAAGGAGGTTCTTGCGGGATGTGGGAGCATAGAATGGCAGGTAAACTATTATATGATTATGAAGAATCAGTGACAAATTGGCTTGTCTTTAAATGAGGCTTCCTATTCTTCCAGCATGTTTTGTCAGTTGTTCGCTTGAATTCAGAATTATCGGACACGCTTTGGTGGGGTTTGGTGCACTGACTTTTGGATGATTTCTGGATGGGAAAGAATTTGAAAGATTTGAGCTTAACCCTCCTAAATCCTCAATGCTTACATTACTAGGCTCCTTTAATTTGAAGTATGTTGAAGGATTAATGAGCTAAGTAATTAAAATGCACTTCAAAATTTTCCTAAATTTATTTATTCTAAATAACATTGTTGGAATATGATTATAAATTTATAATTAATATAATAATTATTAGTAAAAATAAATTTGTAAATATGTGTCTTAATTACTTCATTTTAAAAAAAATCTCCTTTTTCCTGCCCCACCTAGCTTAAGGAAAAGGAAATCATTGTCATCTATCCTCTCAATCGCTTACCCCTTGCTTTGCCATCCAAATCCCAAACAATGCGGGCTTACTAGAGAATGTTGAAATGTGGAGTCGATTTTAAATAGTGTATGAAATGATTGACTTCCACTCATCTTTGCTTGGTGAAGGGTGGAAATGAATAAATGTTACTTTTAGCTTATTTGTATTTTTATGCTATACAAGAAAGAGTCCCAAAATTGTGTGTGGAGTGAAAATGAATTGCACTTCACTTTTGATTGTCCACTAATTTCATAGTGCTAAGCTAGTTTAAATTAGTTTTCAATTCAAAATTTCAACCTTCTTCATTTCTGCCAGCAGACATACACAGTCTATTAGGTTAATGTTTACCGTGAATCCTTTTTGTTGCATATGTCTTTTCGTCTGCAACCCGATCTATGTACAATTGCTGACGTGTGATTTTTTGATAGAAAGGTGGATGAATTGGACAAAGCAATTGCTGTTGCATCTAAAGAACCTTCTTGGTATGGCATTGATGAAGTGGAGATTGAAAACCGGAGGAGATGGACAAGCAGTGCTCGTACTCAGGTATCCAAAATGTATGCCATATGTTTTGGTACAAAAGGTCAATGGGGAATGTATGCCATATTTTAGTTAGTAGGGAAGATGCAATAAAATTATTTTCACTTCATTTTACAGGCTGTATATTTGTTATAATCTTATTAGGATCATGTGTAATAGATTCCTTCCTTGCATATTAAGGTTGGCGCAGTGAAGAAAACAGTGGAAGGTGGAAAGGGATCAAGTACAACAAGCCATCAAAGTGTTAGAGGGATGCACCAAGAATTAATGAGGCTACCGAATTCCCATCAAACTAATACATCCAACCATTATGCTGCCGAAGATGATGATTTCATACAATCAGAATCAGATAGGCAGATGCTTCTTATAAAGTACTTCTTTCCTCCCCCTTGCTCTCTCATGCATGTGGAACTGGATTTTGCATTTGTTTTACTTTTCTATGGCATAATATTTCTCATTTTAATCGATTTTTGTATATGAAGCTCTAATCATGGCTACTTTTCTGCATATTCAGTTGAAAAGAATGTTTGATTGTTACCTCTTAAGTGGATTCAATTACATTGTCCACTCTTCTCTTATGCTTTCTGAGATAGAAGTGCGATCCTTTCTATATGCATGAACTTGTGCAAAAATACACATTTCTTTGTGTTGATTGAACTGTGATTTTAAATTTAAGTGATCGCGTTCTGCCTGTAAGTGTGTGTGACTGCATGCAACTTCCCTCTTTGATCATTTCATTAACTACTTCTATAATTTTGTGTGAAGAAAATTTTATCATCATTTAATATTTGTTCGATATTTGGATCTACTACTTTTATTAATTAAGACTCATAACTGAAATGATTCATTTCCTTTTTCTTTCTTGTGGAAAAGAAAAAAATAAGAAACATAAAAAAGGAATAAGCCCACTGGTAGTTAACCATAACAAAATTAAAAACATGAAAAACACTGCACAATAGATAGAAAACCTTCTAGCATTCTTATCCTTGCTGGAAATACAATCTACCTCTATATGCTAGTTTAGTTTTGATTATGTATTATATACCTATTTGGGCTGATAGGAGACAGGATGAGGAGTTGGATGAGCTTAGTTCAAGTGTGCAAAGAATTGGAGGTGTTGGACTTACAATACATGATGAACTCATCGCACAGGTAAGGGTCTGAAAAATTTACTATAATCTTATATATGATTCCTGATATGACTAGGTTAGGTAACAGGTGTGTCTTCATGTGTTTCCTTTAATATTTTTCAATAGAACTTCAATAGAAGTAATTTCTCATGCATCTGCGACTTAAACTTTTTTCTGTTAGAATGTCTCATTCTAAAACTATCAAAATATTTACACTTCAGGAAAGGATTGTAGATGAACTTGGTAATGAGATGGACAGCACAACAAATCGTCTAGATTTCGTCCAAGTGAGTTTCTGTATCTACCACTAGTTTTGATTTTCTCATTCAAATTGAAACGGTATGATTATCTGACTTATAGAAAATTGTTATGTGGCGGCTCCGGCTTCACCAAAAAGACGTTTGTTAGACAAATTTTCACTATAAGATAGCTGTTTATTAATTGATAATAATTAAATGAAAAAATTGTAAAGTTAATAGTGATACTTAAATTGAAGAGGTAAAACGTTGCTCCTTTATTATGCTTGCAGAAAAAAGTGGCAATGGTCATGAAGAAGGCTAGTGCAAAGGGCCAGCTCATGATGATATTGGGTTTGTTGGCCCTGTTTATTTTCCTCTTTATCTTGGTGTTCTTCACCTAGTCATGGAGACGAGGCCAGTCTCTGCGCTGTTTGTACATGGAAAAGGGATATCATTTTTTGTGGAGATGCACATGTCTTAGTTAAATGGAAGCCTTCTTGTTGTTGGTTTCTCTAGCCATAGGCAGTAGAAAATTCTGATTATGATGGAAAAAGGGGGAATGTACTTCCAGATTTATAGGATTTTGACTATGGACAAGGTGGATTTGCATAAATGGTGTTAGTGGTATCGTTTTTTAAACCATTTTCTTCTGCATGTAATGTTTATTTTTCAGTTTATTATTCCTTTGTAAATATTTTGGCACATTTACTGAAACAACGAGACAGGACACAGGATAGTATACCAGTAGATTTATTGAACACTTTTTGAAATAATAATCTGATGACAAAACTAATGCTATGTATATCAGTTACTTATTTCCTTTTATATATGTTATGACGTTTCTTCCAGGCACATGTGATATGTGTATTTTATTCTTATTGTATATAATTGCAGACCAAATAACACTTATTGGAGTTTATCAGCTTAACTAGCATATTTTGTAGTAGTAAAGCTTGTGCTCTTTGATTCGTAACCAAACGACTTTGAGTAACTATATATGCGCATTAAACACTTCATTCGTTTTGATTTTTTCAAATGCTTTTCGTGGTACATAAAATCAATGTTTAAATATGTTTAGACCCGAACTTATATGGGTGGGTGAATCTAAGGTGGTTCCTGAAAGTTTTAGAAACTTTTGATCTTGCAATTTTTTGTTTGAAATAAGACCAATGACGTTATAATGCATATGTGACTTATTCACCGGGCATGTAAGTTGTCCATGTGAACTTTTCACATTTGTTATGGTCTCTCAAATTTCTTTCATCAAATTGCCATTCTCCCTTTTCCCATGTCCATGTCTCCCCCTCTCTCTTCCATACCAGCCACCCTTGACCTCCTCTTTCCCACCTCATTCCACCATTAATTTTGGCATCACAAAACCCTCACCCCTAATGGCCCCAACTAAATGAAAAAATGTGATCTTTACTAAACCCTAGTATTACTCAGGGGAGGATCCATCGTCTCTCGTTCTTCTCCTTTAAATACCAATTGTCAAGTTAATGTATGAACTTGTTTCAAGAATCTAAAAAAAAGGAAGTTTGTATCGTATCGTTGAGTGCCCAAAGTACATCCAAAGGACATGGGTGAGCCTATGGCTTCCCCTTCCAACTTCAACAAACTCATTGAATCAGGGTGCAAATCTTTGCATAGATCATGAAAGTTATCACCACTGAGACCATGTTGATTCCACTTATGATCCACATGAGCAATGTTCCTAGCAAAGACAAGCAAAAATGGTGGCAGAGAACCTGATTCATAGATTCTCACTCTTTTCTGAAGCTCCATCCACTCATCAATCATGGTTGTGTAATCCCCTGCTAACTAACGCTCTAAATCGTTGTGTTGAAATAGCAGTGCTCCCCGTTGGCAAATGTGAGTGAAAGAGAGAGGATTGTCTTATTATATTTATCATATTATTTAACAATCATATTATATTTTTTAAACAAAAATGGTAGGGCTTCAAGAGGAACATCTAGACATGTTCTAATTGCATACTCAGAATTTTCGGTAGGGAGGATTGTCTCCTCTTTTACCTTGTAGTAGAGTCTCGTAGAGGCTCACTCCAGTGGTATGTTGGAGCGTGATGAGATCTCCTTAAGTACGATGTGCTCCAACATGCGATTGCTATCGCAAGGAGATTCGGACCCACTCCGTTAGGGTGATGCTCAAACTCAAGTCTTGTTGGTCAGTTGTGTCAACTCATATCGGCATAAAACTTATTATATTCATTTCTTGTAAAAAGTTACTAGCATAATAAGTTGAGTATTTTCTCTCATACAAGTGGGTCAACTCTTCCGACATAAACTTTTCCCCACACAAGACCTTAACCACATATCTTGTTTAAGGACAATTAAGCATGTCTCGTTGAAGATTTTTTAAATTTACTTCTATTTTTAGAAAGCAAAACAATTGGATTACTTACACGCATAAAAGAAAAATGTATTTTATAAATGTTAAAATTAGTGGAAAAAATATAACCACCTTGAAAATTAGTGTTTTTTAAAATAATAGATACCATGGATTTTTTATTTGATCCCAAATTATTTTTAAACTCTTACTATTACTCATGGTTAGTAAATATATATATCTTTTACCACTATTAAACAAATAGTATAAAATAACATTTGTTTTACGGGATTAGTATAAAATAACATTAGACTTTGTACTTTTTATAAATAATTGAAATCTCACTTGTTCATTATAATCAATCTAGAAACTCATATTAATAATGAATTAAAGGATCTATTCTACTATAGAGGTGGTTATTGGGTAGACCAAAGTAAAAGTATTTTGATCCACCACTGCACTCAAAGGTATTTTGCACTGTAAATGATTTTTATTAGAGTAAATTACATTTCACCTATTATTGAAGTTTCTCTATATTACCCTAAACTCCAAACTTACTTAAATATTACACTCTACTTCATTTTTTATTATATCAACCAAATTGATTTAGAAGAGGTTTCATTAGCCGTAGTTTCTTTGATTGATGCAGATGTAATGAACTCTTTGCCTTCTGACCATTAATATATTGAGTAAAATACACTCACCCCCCTCAAGGTTTGCCAGAATGACACTCCACCCCATTCTTTTTTTAAATCTACACTCCACCCCATTTTTTATAAAGGCAAAATTTAGTGACGAAAACAAATTCGTCACTAATAAAAAATAATTACTAATTAGTTAAAATTTAAATAAGTTTAATGCATATACACTATCATACATTAATTTATGAAAATAATTTTACTGAATTAAATTTAAAAAAACAATCCACTCTGTCTGTTAAGTCCACGTCCCATCTGTCTCCAAATCATATTTCTCACCACAAACGGTCACCACCAAGCCTTTGCTCCCTTTAACACGACGGCCACTGTCCCAGAATGTGAAACCCCATGGCACCACCATGCATCAAAGTTTTGTTGCGACCTGAACCACAGAACATGAATCGCACATTCCCAAAGCTATATGTTCAACTACTTCTTGTGAACTTCACCCCCTTTAAGTTGCAAGCGAACGCTCTGTTGGTTTAAGATGTCGTTGGATTTTGTTAAAAAAGGTGCTCCACCGCATCGTTGGGTTCTAATAACCTCCGATCCACTTCATATTTCTTAATTTTGTTTCTCTATTTTCTTCACCCATTTGTCTTGCTTTTTGGGTCTACAATCCAATTTTCAAAATTTGAGGTATAAAGAGATTATTTTGATTAAAATTGAATTATTACCAAATATGAAAACACAAGCATGTTTCCCTATGTTCGAGATATGGTTTGTAAACCGGTCGGGTGTGCTATTGCAGAATTTGCATTTTGAATTTATGGAGGAAGACCGCGATTGAGAGAATGAGGAGGACTGTGATGTTTTCATTTTTAAATTTATTGGATTATATTGAAAATATTTTTTGAAATAATTGATTAACAATTTAAATAATAACTAATTATTAATGAAGAATATTTTTCGTCACTAAATTTGCATCTATATAAAATGGGGTGGGGTGTAGATTTTAGACAAGAATGGGGTGGAATGTAATTCTAACAAACCTTGAGAGGGATGAGTGTACTTTACTCTAATATATTTGATGTGGAATTTCAAAAAAAAAAAACAAATTGAATTAGAAATGTGAGATCAATGATTTTTTGTCTATTTTTTTTATATCAGAAAAATAAATTGCACATTCCAATTTTCAAGGATGGATCCCGGGACATTCTCACCCAACCCATATGTATCATAACTCTTACCACTTGAGATATTATTCAAGGACATTTAATTGTTCTATTTAACACAATATTGAAATCTAATTGGTTGAAAATGTAAATTTTTTTTGGTGACTATAATGTATATATTTATATTATACTAAAAATGATTTTTTAAAAGGAATTGTTAAAAGTTAGAATATTTTCGTGAAAAAATGCAAGAAAAAGGAGGGAATTTTCTCCTACCCAACAAAACAAATAGATGCTTGATTTTGAAATTCATTCATGGATGATTGATTTGGTGGTTTGAGTTTTGAGTGAGAATTGAGAGATCTTCCTTCAACTTGCTACGACGCCGTTTCCGTCAATGGTGAAGGGGCTGCACAGCCAGAACCTCCCCGCCGATGTGGCGCAGGTCGTCGATCAGCTCGAGCGCCACTGCTTGGCTCCCGATGGATCTCTCATGTCCAAACCTCTCTACAACGATCTCCAACTCGTATCTCTCTCTCTCTCTCTCTCTCTCTCTCTCTCTCTCTCTCTCTCAATTTTGATTCATTGAGTGTTTTGTGAAATTTCATTTCCCTTCAGAATTGGAAAATGGGTGCTCCATTTTCTCCCAAAAAATTCAAACTTTTTTCGACCCATTTTGTCAAATGTCCAGAAAGTTGAGTAAAATCTATCTGGGTATTGATTTTCTGTGTTACTTTGCAGGCCAGAGAGGAAATGTGCAGGGAAAGATTGCGTTACCTGGAAGCCATGGTAAGGACTTATCAAAGATAAGTTCAAGTGTTCATAAAAATAGGGATTTTGTTTAATTTTTACAATGCTTTGTGATGATTGGATCGAAAATTGTGATTCGTGACTAAATATTTGGTTTTTGGTATTGGTGGAATGAGTTGGTTAGGTTCTAATTTGGTGTGTTGGTTGCTTGCAGGCTATATATTCTGAGGCTATTGCAATGGTGGAAGAGTATCAGCAAGCCATTTCCATGTCTAGCCTTGGTGGAATTAGAGATACCGGCGGTCTTTATCCACAGCTTGGGTTGAGGAACTCTCCTCAGGTTTTGAATTATTATTACTGGAAAGCTAGTTTGATATAGAAACAAATATGAGACCTATGTGAAAATGCTGTTGATTTTGGTATTAGGAAATTTTAATTATGAACATGGAGAGAACGACAGGATTCATTACCAAATACTCTTTGTTGGGATTGTGTGTTATATGGTTCATCTCCTTTTCCTTCATACGTTAAATGATAGGTTTCAGGGCGGGAAGTGATTTTCAAACAGCATAATAGTTAGGGTAGTGTGGATTTTAATGTAGGTGTTGCAAAATTGAGAAACTGAAAGATTAATCTATTGAGAACCTCATGAAATTATGTTGGCTCTAGTCAAGCCAGAGATTCTTGGAGATAGGTGCAAGAAGGTAGTATAAACTCAAATTCTCTAAACTGAACTTGGGGGATTCGGATTCCAGAACAAATGATGCCTATTGATCCTGCAGGCTATGCTGCATATGTATGGTCCCTGTTCAACAATCTTCAGAAGATAGTTATTTAGTGCTCCATGGGATCTTAGAAGTTAGGAGTTGGGGCATACACATTACCTCTTCCTCAGTTCCTCTTGACAATTTTGACTTGACTAAGTTTGTTTCAAATACTTTAAGAGTCTAATATGTTGACTAGGTTATATTCCGTAAATGTGAAGGCTAGGTCTGTCCTTCTGCTTGCAGAAACTATTCATGATTTATAGGAGAGGATTTTACAAATAACAAGGAAAGTTTCTTGCATGTTTACATTGCTTGATAATGTTAAAGGTCATTGACTGCCTTAGAGGTAGAGAAGACTGGACTTATTTCTTATAGAAATACATATATTATTGCCTGCTATGTTTTTTTTCAATTCTTGATATTTCAAGCTTTCATTATTTATGGATTGTGCATTATGTGCTTTTATACTTTTTTGGGCCCACTGATCTACATTGATTTAAACCAAATCTACATGTCTATATATTGTCAGGTTTACCAAACTTTAGAGCATCAAATGGTTGTGGCTGAGGCAGCTCAACGATTGAGACTACCCCTTATTTCTAAAGATGGAGAAGTTCATGATGAAGATATTGAAAAACTGAGTGTAGTGTCTCGAAGCTCCCTTGACAGCACTAGCACCAGTGCTATGATCAACTCAAGCATGAATTCTTCTAATTATACCACTCCAAATAGCTCTGTTAGTGGGGCTAATTCATCTCTTGCTGCTATGGATCCAGTGGAACCTGGAGTGGGTGGAGTTCCCAGTCGTTTTCTTGGAATTACACCTTCTTATTTGTGGCAAACTCAGCATCAACAAACACCATTATCTGTGGTAAGATATGTAACAATATATTCCAGTCAGCTTCCAAGTATTCTCTTTCTATGATATGTTTTATTTTGAAGTGATTAGCTTGGTTATGTTTTTCATTATTGACACAAGCGACATCTTTAGGATATGACAGAGTATCGGATGTCTCTCTCGCGTGAGGTAGAGGCCCGCTTGAAAATGAAATGTGATATGTTATTAGAAGCCTTTATATTGGATGACAGCGGTAAGTGTGAATTGCGTATTACTGATCTAATGTGGGGATGTGATGGTGAATTGATGATTTCTACAGTCTATCATTTTGTTTTTATCTGCTTGATGATTTCTTCTTTCCTGATTCAGACTCTTCATCTGGAAGTCAAAGTTCAAGTTCTCGGCTTCCGGAAAGGTTTGTGCTCATTCATGTAGTCAAATCCTTTTAATATTTAGAAAACTCTTATTCACTTCTGAGTTTTAGTATGAAGAATCCTCAATTATTATTATTATTTTACTGGATATAGGGATATAAGTATACAACCTAGGGATTCTACATTAGAATTGCATATATTTAAGGGCATAAATGGCTACTGCCCAGTTTCCTTTTTTTTCCTTCAGAGTTGAGACATGTTAGTCTCTCTGTATAGATAGTCAACTCTGGTTTATTGACCCACAAAATCATGTCTATAATTTTGTGAAAATTGTTGGATGAGGTCATATCTATCTGTACGATTTAGATTATAGTATTGATGGAGATGACCAAGGCAACTGATATGACTACTAGGCTCAAGGTTTGCTTTTAATTTTGGTGAGCTATGTGGGATTTCTGGTTTCTTTAGCTCCACAAGATGTAGAGTTTTTCTTTAAAAAATAATCTGTTTCAGTTTGGATTTTAGGTGAGGATCTAGCTTATATTCTCTTGCTTTTGTCTTATGCCAACAACAGATATTTGAGCTGGGAAAGGTCTTTTTCTGTATGAAGTAGACAGCATAGCACTAATGTATACAGTGCATACTTCAGTATTTAAGTTCCATATTGGACATATATCTGTTGACTAAAGTTTCTTACTCTTCATATCTGTTATTTTTATTAGGGTGAAGTTGTTGATTGAGGAGATTGAAAGAGAAGAAGCAGCACTGCGGGATGACCTTTATTCTGCTGATAGGAAATTTGCTGAATATTATAATGTATGTGCATAAGCATTCAGTACAAGAACCATCTTTCTTGATGTCACGAGCAATTTCAAAGCTCCCACTCTGAATTTGACTGTGATAGACAGAAAAAGAGTGTGTGCCTGTGTTTTGTCATGCATTACAAGTTATGTTTCTATTTTGGCCACATACTCTTGGTGGCATGTAGATGTAGTTACTGAATGCCATTATTCTTCTTTAGGTCTTGGAGCAGATACTAGGGGTGCTCATTAAACTTGTCAAAGATTTGAAGTTGGAGCATCAACATAAATATGTGAGTATTTATTATTCAATAAATTCTACTATTTTGATAGCAAATGGCATATCTTGAATTCCAATTTATTTGTAGGATGAGCTGCAGAAGACATGGCTCTGTAAACGATGTGCGACCATGAGTGCAAAATTGAGGTTTGTCTGCTATCTCTTACTTTCATTGTTCTTCATTCTTCAATATTAAAATACTGTCACGGGTTTTGAACTTTGAAATAATGAGATAGTAATAGAAAATTCCAGAAGAGATTCTTTTGACAAAAGGATAGCTTTTGCTTTCCTTTTTTTCAGTGTCTGTTTAACATTCCAATGGATGTTATCTTTTACAACAGTTGGATACAAAACATTTTCTCTACTCAAGGGTTAAGATAATAGAAAATAAGTTAATTTTATAGTATTGTAAATTTGTAACATCTAGACAATGTAAGGTTTGTCTAATTTACAAAAAGGCAAAGTGATTTTGGTTCTAAACTTTATACTTCTTTTGTGTTTAAGTGATTTGAGCATATTTTGTTGTGTCGCATATGCTTCTGTGGTTCTAGGTTTATGTAAATTTCTTATTCAACAGCTTTCTAAATTATACACGATTTAAAAAACTTACAAAGCTCTATATACTAACTTGAATAGTATACATGCACATTGGTAATTAATTAACTTTGAGAAGATTACATGTATAATGGGAAACCTGAATGAAACATCGAACAAACATAAAATATTTTGAGTTCTTAAACCAATATTAGAACATATTTTCTATTTTTTTCTTATTCTAATAGTATCTCAGTTAACTTGTTTTGTCACTTCAGTTAAAATGCAAAATCTAAGATTAATGGGTTCTCGTAATATGGTTTCAGTATTTTATCCGCTGATAATTCTTAAAACTTTGCTGAAATATATGTTGCTTAATTCTAAATCAAATTTGAATTGGTTGTTGAGCTGGATGATAGCAGTATATTATAATTAGCTGTTTTGAGTGGTTATAGTTTAATGAGGACAAAAGGAAAAAAGTGGCAAAAGAATTGGATGGATTGAGTTGTAGTTAGAAGGGGGTTCAATCTGAACTTCAAGGCATAATTCTTCTGTTTAACTCCTTATTTTTTTGTCTGTCAGTTTAACTGTTTTCCATTTCATATATGAATTACAACTTTTGTTGATGTACCTCTCCACCTTGAAACAAAGGGAAGCATGATTTGTCTATTTAGCCAAAATGGTAGTCAGAGTATTAGTCCAATGTTGGCTGGTTTACTTCATACGTAGTTAACATATTTATTTTCTATTATATTAGCAGCAATTTGTTAATTTTGCAAGTTTCTGTTGTCTTATTACTGTATTATCCACAATTGCATGTCAGGGTTCTACAACATGTTCTCCTGCTTGAAACTTACACAAAGGACTCTATACCTGCCCTTCATAAGATAAGGTATGAATGATGAAACCTCTGTAAGGCTGTTAACAATTCCTGATCTAGTGTTAATCAACCGTTTTTCCTTCTAACTTTAGGAAGTATCTCGTTGAGGCTACTGAAGAAGCTTCTATTGCATACAATAAAGCGGTATGTTTCTTTTATATTTCCACATTCATGTTTTAGCATTGGGTAATCTGGTGGTCATTTAGAATTTTGGATGACATATGCCAGGAATTGGTCTTTTCACATTTAGAAATGTGAATGTAGTGAGACACGAAGTTACTTTGTGAAATTAGCTCAGAACATGTCATCACTGTTGAGACTTGAGATCATCTTGCCATTTGTTATGCATGGAAGATAATGGATTGTTACTTGTTTGGCAAGGTCATTTTTGTTTCTAGATGTTCCACCTCAATAGATATAAATGGGCCAAGAACTTTTAATGAGCTCATAGTAGCTCATCTATTCAAATTCAAATCTATATGCACCTTATTGAGTGTTATTGGGAAGCATGACAATCAATTTCGAACTCGTGGGTAGCCAAACCAACCTCGACCTGAATTCAACAAGGGAAATACACTTTGACTGGGTTTAGGGAAAACTCAAAACACAACCCAATTTATAAAACCCTTTGGCTGGGTCAAATTGTGAAGTAGTACTATCATCTGCATCATAAAAATGCGAAATTGCTGGTGCAGAAGAGTAAGAAAATTCTAGCGGGTGTTAATGCTGCATATTGGATTATAACGTCCGTGCCAATTGCCAAGGGTTGACAGTCAATGTCTTATCCAATACTAAAAACAGTTATCAAATCTTTGTTCTGGCTTTGTAATGATTTCAGAATAGTGTCTTGGTTAGTGGTCACATAGAGCCATCTAGTATCAACGTCATGATTACTATCATTGTGGTTGTCGTTTTCTCCATTATTTGATCACTGTTTGTTATTTTTTCACCCTTGTACCAGGTTACTCGCCTGCGTGAGTACCAGGGTGTTGATCCTCACTTCGACAACATTGCAAGGCAGTACCATGACATTGTAAAGGTGATACTTATTTTGCTAAAATATATACTTAAATGCAAACTAACTACTATATGATAGATATTAGATATATCAATCAAATTCCATTCAATTCTGAAAACATTTTTGGTTTGCATTGAAACTTGAAACTTTCCTTATTCGGGATGATAATACTGGTGAAGTAAGAAATTTGAGGATGCAATGGATGAAAACAACACATATAGTTGATTGAATCAAATTGGAACTATTTGAACTTCAGGGTTAAAGCACAGTTCTACTTCTATCATTTCAATTGCCTCAGTTTATCTTTTTCAAATTCATTACGTTGATGATATTGTGCAGAAATTGGAGAACATGCAGTGGACAATCCACCAAGTTGAAATGGACCTGAAACGCTTGCCAGATAACCCCAGCACATAGAAACTTCATGTTTAGTCCCCTTAACACGGATGTAAATGGTATTAAAGATATCCCCCTCCCTTAACTCTGCATTCATCTAGTCACTCATGATTAATGTAATCTTTAATTTGTGTGCTTGTTTAATTATTTGGACTACCCTTTTGTTGGGTTCCTTCAATATGAAGTGCAGGGTGATAGATAGCATTTACCTGCTGGAGGGGGACAGAAAAAGAAATCATGCTGTTACTGCTTGTTTGTGATGATGTGAGATTTCAGTCTTAGGATTTTGGAGATTTTGGTGTTCATATGTTTTCAAGGCTATAGCATAGTTGCTCAATAGTATTTGTTTATTTATTTTTTAAGATGAGTAATTTACAGTTTACAGAACATTGTGACAGAATTCAGTTGTGTTTTATCAAGGTTTAAGAGTAGTTCTTTTCTTGTGGCTTTCATGTTATCCAGTGTTATCAAATAGCGGCTATAGCGGCCGCGACCCGCTATAGCGTAGCGGATTTTAGGGCCACCGCAATCGCTACACCGCGACATAGCGGCCACCGCGAGAAACGCAATTGCGGCCGTGACGGCCGTAGCGGTGCTGGAAGCTAAACGGAAATAGCGGATTTTGAGGAATACTGCACGTTTTTTTTTTTATTTTTTAGGGTTTTTAAATATGATAATTCTTGACTAGTGGGCCACCAACTGCCCAATTAACTCCCCATTAATTCGTTTTTGTTGCATTTCCTTTTTCTGTTTCACTGCTTTACTGCCCAATTAACTCCCCATTAATTATTTTTTTCTATATTTACGCTTCATCATGAAGAATCACGGCAGAATTGAAAAGGTTTCCAAAATCCTAATTCTCCTTCTCTCATCCTCCTTCTACAAGCCCAATTAACTCCCCATTAATTCGTTTTTGTTGCATTTCCTTTTTCTGTTTCACTGTTTTATGACTTGTGTTTGGTTTATGTTGTTTTAAGTCTTTTGACATTTGTTTTGAGCTGGTGGCAGCCTTTAATAATTAAATTTTGGTTGTTAAAAATGATGATTTTATGCAGTTTTTATTGTTATGTGATAAGCTGTTGTTTTTTATGCACTGACGTATGGTTCGGTCACTGCTGTTTTTTTATAATATTTTACTTATTTTAACCGCTATGTGGTTATCGCTATTTGCCCGCGATGCTATCCGCTAAACGCAATAGCGGATTTTAGCCTCGCCGCGATTTTTCGCGATCGCGATTTGACAACACTGATGTTATCTAACTATGAGTGTGGCGTGGTGGTCGCTCACATCATTACTTAACCATAGGGTCAGGTGTTTGATCATTGTCTATGAAAATAAAACATATTTCGTGTCTATTCGTTTACTATTTAGTGTGAGCACCGTAACGAGGGGATTAGTTCCTACTGTTAATGGATAGATACAGAAAAGTGGTTCTTTTGCTATGTGATAATGGGGAACAGTATTCATCTATATCCATCAAGAATCATATGTGGTGACATAATTATAATTATTTTGATTCCTAAAAAGTTTAATCAGTCACTTTAATTTTCTAAAGATAAAAAATGTAATTTTGACATAGAAAAGGATATTAAATTGAGTTTAATTTTGATGCACCGACGGTGTAAAGTTTTTTTACACCGTCAACCAATCAGATTTCAAGGATGTGAGAAAATCTCTCTTTTCATTTAATTTCATTAATTGACGTGGCACATCCTTGAAATCTGATTGGTTGACGGTGTAAAGAAACTTTACACCGTCGGTGCATCAAACTTTTTCTCTATAGTCGTTTCAAAAAGAGTTTAATTTTGATGCACCGACGGTGTAAAGTTTTTTTACACTTTACACCGTCAACCAATCAGATTTCAAGGATGTGACATGTCAATTAATGAAATTAAATAAAAAGAGAAATTTTCTCACATCCTTAAAATCTGATTGGTTGACGGTGTAAAAAAACTTTACACCGTCGGTGCATCAAACTTTTTCTTTTTCAAAAATTGTATTTTCTTTTTTTTCGCAAATTGAACACTTTTAATGATTAAGGATGAAAGAATTAGCATGACCGATTGAAGGATAAAATTAATAATTAACTGTTTTGACAAGATATTTTATTCTTCTCTGAAAATATGTTGGCAAATGAGCTTGCATAACGGCTCTGAGCTATCATGAGAGTCAAAGATCAACTTGTTGCTACCAACTGTCATGTTATACTTTTTTTTTGATTACATAGTGTTATTTTTTAATATGAATTGGTAAATATTATGTAGAATGAATGGAAATCCATATGAAAAGTTAAATTAATAAAATCAATGTAAGGCGCAATTAAAATTTAAGTACGTGTCTCAATTTTCATTACATTTATTAGCTCAAGTGCTAAGAGTTAGATGACATATGAGTTGAGGTGGGAAGGTCAAAGACGATATCCTTAGAGAGTGCAATTTATTTTTCCGATTTACCAAAAAATTTATTGTGAAATATGAATTTAAGTTAAATTGATTTTCTTTTTTTGTTTAGTATATCGAAAAGATAAATTGCACCCGTCAGGAATTGAACCCTGAACCTCCCCAACCCAACCCACATGTCCCCAAATTATAAAAACATAATCACTTATTTTTTGTTAAAATAATTTGGGAATTAAAATAATGGTTGATGACAAATTGTGTGGGTCATGTTATCTCTGTTCTGGATTATTCTGTATCTTTCTCATTCATTCCCCTTCTAGATTTTGCATCTCCCCTGCCCCATTGCAGGCCCCTCAAATACACTATCCTTTGTCCATTTCTCCTAATCCATCATATTAATTTCTGAGACCATCTTAAATCTAAACAAGTCACATTATATAGTACCATATTTCAATCATATCATAACGTGGTATGTTTTTTTTTTAACAGAACATCATTCATAAATTAAGAAGGCACAGAGGCCAATACATCAGAGTTCAAAATAGCAGTTAAACCTGGAGGACCTTCCTCCACCCAAACCACATTCGATAGAGAGGAAGCATTCCGTGCCATAAAGTCCGCCGCAGAATTTCCTTCTCTACGAACAAAACTAAGGTCTACATAATCAAATAAATGCATTAAATTAAAACAATATGCAATAACAGTAAATAAAATAGATGAGCCTCTTCTTTTCTTCCAAGCCCGATGAAGCAATAAACTATCAGTTTCAAATTGCACCCTCCTAAAGCCAAGTTGTGTTGCCAAAACCATTGCCCACCTTAAGCTGAGAGCTTCTCCTAGAGTAGCCGAGAGAACCACAGTAGGAAACAAAGATGCAGCAGCCAAAATATCACCATTATAGTCCCTTGCTACACACCCAAACCCTGCAATCTTGCTCTGATTTGTTGCAGCATCAATGTTCATCTTCACGCGACCCCGTGGTGGTCTTCTCCACCTGGTTGTGTGCGCTCGACGGTCGCCTGCATCCCTTGTTGTACCAGCTCCTGGATCAAAAGGGCACACTAGAGATTGGAAGCGCGAGACCACGTTCCTCCACCTGAATTCATAGCCCTCGAACACCACCTTATTCCTGGCTTCCCAAATGGCACATAAAACTGTTTGAACCGCAGCCACCACCTCCTTATCACGGGTTTGCAGAACCTGCCCCATGAAAGCATGGAATGAAACTCCGTCATCAATCCTCACTCCAAGTTCCGTCCCAAACCACGTCGCACGCACCACCTCACAACGCAGGAACAAGTGGTCCAGCGTCTCTTCCTCGACCCCACAAATGGCGCAACACGGGTCGATATCTAGTCCCCGCCTGCGAAGAGAGTGTCTAACTGGTACAGCTCCAACCCAGACTCTCCAAGCTAGTTGTTTACAGCGAGGAAACGCTGGAGATTTCCAAAACAAACACCACTGGGCTTCCGACAAAGTAGGTGCACTAGAAGATGAAGGAGAGCTCCTTGACACCTTTTCCTGTAAAAATTGATAACCTGATTTTGCGCAGTAAATTCCATCTTGTGCAGCAGCCCAAAACAAAGCATCTTCCATTTGATGAAGAGGAAGAGGGACGGAAATAGGAATTTTCAATCAATTTGTTGCAACCTTTTTTAGTATTTATTCAAATAAATATAAATATAAATATATTATTATCTTCAATCTTCTTCTCTTTTTATATTTTTTTCAATTAATCAACATTAAATTCAAAAAAATCAAAATATTGACAAGATTTGATGTTGATTGAGTAAATCATAAAAATTTAAATCAAAATCAAATTATCTTTGAAATCAAATAATTGATCATATACCTACCCAAAAAAAATTGATCATATCACATAAAAAATGTGCATATATGAGAATAGATAGTTGGCATATGTTTGGTTGGCATATGTTTCCGTATTGCGTTGAAGTTACGCGTGAATAATGGATAGGATTCTGAGCATTAAAGCTATTTAATATCCACCGTCCACGTGTACAACACTACCCCACTTGCACCGCCTCTCCCTACCCCCTATAAATACACGCAAACCCCTCCACCTTGTTCTTCACACAATACAATTTCCCTTTTCAGAACTCTCTAGAGTCTTTCAGGTTCCTCTCTCTCTCTCTCTCTTTGAATTTTTGTTGATTCTTGTTTTCTATGATCCTCTTTCAATTTTGTTTGTGATTTTTTCTGGGACTAAAATCTAATTTCGTTGAATATTGTGTACCAATTTGTATGAATTGTAGCTCAGGATCATCTTAGGAATAAAAATTATGTGTTAAGATTTGATCCATGATTCACAACAAGGAAGCTTTTAGTGTGAGTTTGGTTTTCAGTTCACACGTTTTTCAAGAATGAAAAACCCAAATTTCAAATATATAAATGTGAAAGTAACTTCTAGGTTCCGTTTGATCTCAACTGGAATCTAAACACACCCTTAATTGGTGGATGACATGTTGTAATTAATTGTTTTTCATGTTTCAAGTCTAAAATTGACATGCTATATGGGTGTTTGAATGTTGGTGATCATCATAAATCTTAAATTTGGTCATGAAGATGGTTTTTTTCATTCTATATATATATATATATATTCCTCGTATGTTGTTTCTTTTTTGTGGGGTGTGATTGAATGTTTGCAATTGTGCACTTAGCTTAAGATCATCATATAGGAACGAATATTATGTGTTAATCTTTGATTCATGATCCACAATGAGGAAGCTTGTAATTGTTGACAAGGGGATTGATCTGTTTTCATTAGGAAATTTTATTTTTGTCATGTTTGGGGTCTAAAGTTAACATGGTATATGGATGTTTGATCCTTGCAGTAATCAGCCTTCGGTCACTACAAGTTTTCAACAAGCAAAGTACATGGTTGAGTTGGAAATCCAGGTCCCAACCCCTTTTGATCCATTTGCTGAGGCTAAAGAAGCGGATGCCCCCGGAGCCAAGGAGTATGTGCATATACGCATTCAGCAAAGGAATGGAAAGAAAAGCTTGACCACAGTGCAAGGGCTGAAGAAGGAGTTCAGCTACGAGAAGATCCTCAAGGATCTTAAGAAGGAGTTTTGCTGCAACGGGAATGTTGTGCAGGATAAGGAGCTGGGGAAGATAATTCAGCTCCAAGGTGATCAGCGCAAGAAGGTGTCTCAGTTTCTGGTTCAGGCTGGCCTTGTCAGGAAAGAACAGATTAAGATTCATGGTTTTTGAAGTTGTTGGTTTTTGAGTCTGGATTTTCTTTTATATGATTCTAGTGGGTGAATTTTATTATTAAATAAGTCCTGGTTTTCTTTTATGATTGAATTCCATGGATATTGTTGGTGAGCTTGAATGTCTGAGAACTATATTATATATTAATGATTTGGTTTTTAGAATATGTTGTCTCTTTGTTATATTTGATTTTGAGCTGATTTCTTTACCATTCAACATGGGTGCCATGCTTAACCTGTTAGTCATTTTAACATACTAATAGCCATAATCACAGGACTGTTACTTAAGTTGCTTTGAGTCAAAAAGACCATGGGGATTGCCGGAGTGACAAAAGCTAGCATGCATATAAACCTGGTAGAATCAATAAAATGTAAATGAACACTAGTGATATCAATTTGAAAATGAACTTCGTTGTTCATGTGGTTCCAAACAAAATAGAATTTAACCCTTCCAAAGTGAAGGTTTTATGGAACCTCAGTAGGGACTTGGATGAAGTCCTTTCTTTACCTTCTCCGCTCTCTGCCTGTTTTTCCACCTGCAAGGTCACTTGATGAGACCACTTCAGTTATTTCCTTTAAGTGGCTTGTCAACAAGCTTTCCTCCCTCAAAATAATGCTCCCCAAGGACTTAAATGCTTTTGTTACACCTCTTATAATATGTGATGTTCACTGCAATTGAGAAGTCGGATTAAATAAATAATCTTCTTTTATAACATGATTAAATTGCTTTTACTAGAATTTTTAAGTGAATATTGTTCATGTCGAGAACTAACAATTCTTACTACTTAATTTAAAATTGAATGGTATGAAGAAGTTAGTGAGGATGTGAGGGATTTCTACTAGCTAGACTTGTTCATTTAGAATTAGTTATGCGAGCCAAATTATGAACTATACCAAACTGAGCTGTTTTATTTCTGAACTACTTGTCAATTAGTGAATTGCCTCTTTCTTTCAAATCTAATTTCGAACCGAACAAAACTAAAATCTAGATTAAGTTAACTGTTATTAACCAGTTTGAGTCTTGAACTACACAATTGACCATAAACTTGACCTGAGAACTGTGAAATCGGTTGAAAACCTAAAATTGGCCCAAAATCCTATAACATACATAACATCCTTTTACCAACAAAATAATTAATATTTGATGCATTGAAAATTAAATTAAAATAAAATAATAAGTCATGTAAGTGTTTAAGCTTATGTGGCGTGAAATTGGATAGCCACCATCTCGCTACTGTCTTTTCCAGGTTTTCTAACACTGGTGTGTTTGGATTTTCTTTGAACTATTAATCAATGTTGAACTTAACGTGACAAAATTATGCTTCTTTTATCCACGTTAAGTTGAATATGTTAAATTCTAATTTCTCTGTTGATATCTTGAGATACATGAAATCACGTTAGCATTTGCACCAACGCAAACAACCATGTCCTAGGGCAAAGCAATCTAACTCTAGTAATCTTGGTGTGGCATCAAGTGGTTGTCATTACATATCGAGCTGAGGTTACACCAGTTGCTACTTATCGCAATCGATACCCAACAAGTTTGCTGAACTACAAAATCAAGAACAAGACATGGTAACCAAAACAAGGTTTGGTTTAATTTCCAAACCGATCTTCTTGTAGCAACTAGCAAACAATCCTTAATAAAAAACACCAGATAAGGACCTCAAGGTGCAAAAACTTGCATCCATTGAGATATCACATTTGCTATGTGTTTTTATACTGTAGTGTCAAAACAAATTTAAAAAGAACTGCTTGGAGAGAAAGAAACCAAAACTGAAACCAGATAGTTGATTAAACAGTTATTGGAAATAGTAACTCAAAAAAATCTAAATCCGAAGCTTTACATGCCTATGAATGATATAAATCTTTTCCCTCAGTGGGGTTTTGGATATTGGTTAGGCGGTGTGATTTAGAACAGCTTCCCTTGTTGTTGGTTTCCACTTCTCATCATTGCACAGAACTCTTCATAGTTGATTCTACCATCCTGTGGAACCACAAAATTGAGTATTAGTTATGGAACTAGAAACGAAACTTGTAGCAACCCAAGAGAAAATGGGCTTACATGATCTGTATCCACTTCAGATATAATTGTATCAACTTCAGATATAATTTCCTTGATTGTGGCATCATCACCCATACCATATTCTTTCATGGCTATTTCCAGTTCATCTCTTGTAATAAAGCTGTAAATGGAGTCAGACAAAAACCAGAGTAGAAATATCGTTGCATGAATCTGATATCCAATTCAATTAAGAAATGACAGTAAGTTGACAAACATAAAACTCGGTAGCTGAAAGATTCATTGGATGGTGTAATGCAAAATTATAAGCATTTGGAGGAGAAGGCAGGGCCAGAGAAGAAATTAAGATGAAGGACTTACCCACTGCTGTCCTTATCAAAGTATTGGAAGGCTTTGTTAAGATGGTCATCTCTTTCTAACTTGTGTCTATGCATTGTAGCAGTGACAAATTCTATGTAGTCAATTGTGCCATTTCCATCTACATCAGCCTGCATTTCATGCCAAGGAATGTTAACTAGGAAAGCTTGAAAAGATAAAAAACAGAGGGCAAAACTTGAGGCTAGCTTACAGCTTCCATAAGTTGCTTCATTTCAACTTCAGTAAGCTTCGAGCCAAGTCTTTGCAACCCTGCCTTTAGCTCCTCATATGTGATTGTACCACTCCTGTCAGTGTCTATATTTGAAAACATTGCCTTCAAACCCTTAATCTCTTCTTCAGACATATTCTCAGCAATGACCTAAAGAATATCAATATCCATTGAGTTTATCATTAGGGAGATCTAGAAGAACTTCATTATATTGTAACATAGATTTGTAGAATCGAGAATCATAATCAAAACATTATATATCTCAATGTTGTAAGCATTCGTTGATTTTAACAGATATCTTTATGACGCTACGGATTAAAATTAACCGTCCTAAAGTTTCAGCAATGGATCTCATAGACACAAGATACCTAGAATGCAATCCAAGAAAACAAGCATTAAAGAGAGCTTATGGGCCTGTCCTGAAGAATATGGATGAACATACCTTCAGGGCAAGTTTCTTAAGTTTATTCATAGCTCTGAATTGCTTCATTCTGGAAAGGACTGCACTGTCCATTGGCTTGTCAGAAGCTTTTCCATCTTTAATCCATGGGTGCTCTAATAATTCATGCAATATGAATCAGTTACAAAAGAAAATAAAATCCATCAACGCAAATAATTCATATGGATGCTAAACCAGTGTGTTCAATCAGCAATAGTAGTAATGAAAAGAGGTATTAGTTACATCAGAACATTGTTATCTTGTTCCTCAATATACCCAACAACAATATTTCTGTTTCTATCAGATATGAGTACCCAGTAAATAAATAATTGACATGCTGCAAGATAGGGAATCATATAGTCGTGACAAATTGATAATAGAACTTCCATGCAGTGTAGCTTGTCTGAGAAGTCTTATGTCTTCATGAAAAATATGTTCACATGCAGTATATCCCTGTTGTCACCCCTGTATAGGTATAGAATAGCCTACACAGGTATGAATGGCAGTCAGAAGAAGTACTTTTCATGCATCACAATCAGCTATAATAATTTGTACTTATTTTTTATAAACCCCTGTAATAATTTCTCTACAATCTGGCATAACATTTGTACAGCATGATTTGGCCATGTGAGCTGGAAATCTGAGTTATAGATACCATCGGAATACGGATAAAATTCAAGTATTTGATGATGATTTAGGAGTAAACACAAAAAATTTACACACCTAAAACCTGAGCAGAAGTAATGCGTTTCTTTGGATCCTGTATAAGCATCTTACGAACAAGATCCTTGGCACTATCAGATATTTTAGGCCATGGTTGACTTTCAAAATCAATATGACCTTCCAATATGGCATCAAATATTCCCTTTTCAGTCTCTACAGCACATTTGAAATAAAAAACAAATTAAACTGGTCTCAAAAGTAAACGAGAATAGAAAAGGAAAACGTATAAATTTTTAGTATAAGTTGATAGTTCTATAATGAAAATCGAAGTCACAGTTTACCAGCCCAAAATGGAGGGACGCCACTAAGTAAGATATACAATATAACTCCTGCACTCCATATATCTATTTCCTTCCCATATCTGCGCTTTAGAACTTCTGGAGCAACATAATAAGCACTCCCAACTATATCTCGATACACCTTGCCTGGAAAGCAATGATCAGAGAAATTTATGTACACATTCTAACAGAAAGAAATGTTGCGTTTAGTCAGATAAATCATCTCATCAAAAGAGATAAGTAGTTTCTGAAGATACTAAAGTGTGTGATTAATGTATATATGTTTGTGTGTGTGTGTGATCAATTGGACCAAAAATATAGAAAAAAAGAAAGAATTCTATTGAAGAACCCTAATTCCCACACCTCGTCCAATATCGACAGAATATGAAGTAGGTAAGAATAAAGAAGAGTTTATAATCCCTAGTGATTCGACAACAAATTCCCAGCTTACTCTCCTCTCCATTCACCTATTTAACTACCTCAAGTCAGTTAGTGTAACTAACGGCTGTAGATTCTTTCAGTTAAAACTCTAACTAATAGTAATAGAGTTAGTTATGTATCTGACTCGGAGGGGTACAATCCTCTACTCCTCCCCTAATCCTTCTTCTATACACCATACTAATAGGTGGACGATACCTATCCATTCATGTATGTATGTGCCGGCGGGCACGTGCAGACAAATCACTTAAGATGATGTAAGGAAAGTTTTTCAGTAACAGTTTTGGTTCCCAAATTTTGACATAATCTCTCCCATTAAGGAATAAATAGAACTTCCAATTTTAACATTTTCACACCACTCAAAGTTCAAGAATTTCATGAAACTAAAATTCAATGAGCCTGATGTGTGGAATAAATGAAAATGCTAGACTCTTGACAGCATGTCAGCAAACTACTTCTGAGTGCTGAATAAATAATTATGATGAACAATGCAAATTATATTTTATCTATCAAACTTTATTGCTTCATACCATGACCAAAGGTAGGACGGATTTAAGGGGGCGGGCGTGGCCTTGGGTCCCCTCTTCAAATTTTCTCAACTAGGTAATGTAAATCTTTAATTTGTATTTGTAAAAGAAAATCAATAATTTTCCTTTTAATTTTGAAAAGAAATCCTTAAGTTTCATGCGCCTTTTATGTGATGTGATGGCATCCCCAGTCACGGTTTCTTAAAAAGATATGATTGCAACAAACTTAAATGAAGGTTACTGACCTTGATTAAATATTTTCCTGCAAGAGAATTCATGTGAAGAATTTGAATTGAATTTTGATATGCAATAATGCCGAATGGTTAGCCGAATCAGGTCTAATTGTGAATATCTCTAATTTGACTAAAATTATACTAGCAAGACCACTGTTTCTAAAGACCCTTATTAATACTATAAAAATATATCTCTTAACTCTTATTCTTATTTAAGATTCTGTTTAGATGAGGTGGTTCAAAGGCTTTCCAGGATAGCATTAGTATAAAATGTTTTAACACTTATTTTGTTAATACTTTTATGTGGCTGAAAAATGCAAATATGTATCTATCTACATTTATAAATAGTTATAAGTATATAGATACCATAGATGCTATGTTGTCAATCCCATTTTCCAGCCTATTGCGGCCAGCGTCAAAACTGGGATAGCAGGATCCCGGAAAGGGGATGGCCAGGATAGTGAATTTTTGTCTATATTTTATATAATATATACCATATATGTACATACGTAACCAATGATAAATACATGACAGAACAAAGGAGAAGAGGGCCGAAGTGGGTAGAACAGGGGTGACGATCGCTGGAGAAAGGTCAGAGGACCTACCGTGGTGTTCGACGGCCGGTTCTGGGTAGAAGAGAAGAAGGTATGAAGATAGAACAGAGGAGAAGAGGGACAAAGTGGATAGAACTCAGTAGAAGATAGGGAAAGATCGAACAAAATCAAAGTGCTCTGGTTTTTCTGTTGTGATAACCCGGAAATACCCCTAAATTCAAACCCCCAAATTTACATTTGGGGGCATTTTTGGAAAACTGTGGCCTTCACTATCCCATCAGAATTTTGGTCGGGATCCCAGCCGAGATGGCAAGGACGGTGAACTGGGATGGGAAAATTCATCCCAAGGCATGGCTGAGATGGGATGGGAACTCGGGATCCTGCCGGGATTTACAACTTAGCATAGGTGTTGACTTCAATTTTGCATATACTATTTGTAACTTGATAACCGCTTGTTCCTGGGATTTGGTAGCATTTTTCCTAAAGCATAATAAGATAGATTTATTATAATGTGCTTTGTAATCCTTTCCTTGTTCCACAGATAACTAACCTATGGTGGGAACATATCTTAAGACTATTTTTTCAAGTCTAGTGGATCTTTAAAGATTGTATACTTATATTACTTATTCAGTTATAGTATTTCGACCCCCTTTAAGTTATTTCTGGATTGGTGGTCTTAAAGCTAGCTAAAGACTTTAACAGGATCACAAAAAAGAGGCCAAAAGTCAAGAGGAGTAATACTAAGTCTGCAAGCGTGTAATAATAAGTATGTAATAATGTAATAATACTAACAATTTAAGTGAAAGCTGAAAAGAAAACTCAGTTTGTAATACAGTCTGCAGGCTTTGTGAATTTTGGGTATAGCCTGTTAGATCACGCGGCTACCACTACACCAAAACCAATTGGTGTTAGTTAGGGCGCAACGTTATTTCCTTATTGGTTTTGGCGTAGTGGTAAGCGCGTGATCCAACAAGTGGAATCAGAGCATGTCCCGTGTTCGAATCCCACATAAGGCATGCTGTGCAGCTAGGTTGGCTGGCAGGTGCTGGGGGGATTGTTGGGCCAGTGGGCCAGCATCCTGCCTGTTGGATAGCATTCGAAACAGGGCGCTAGCTGCTACACTATAAGGAGATAACGTTGCGCCCTCACTAACACCAATTGGTTTTAGCGTAGTGGTAAGCGTGTGATCCAACATAGCCAAAGCTTAACTCTCATAAATACAAGATGACCAACCATATCACAAGACGTCACTTTCCATGTCCACACTTACAGAATATCTAATTCATGGATTATAGTCCAAACCGGATAGCCAAGACATGACAAAAAGGCATAGTGACTGAAATGTCATAAACTGTGTGCATAACTGCATGCACATAGAGAGAAAAGAGCAAAGATGTGAACCTTTTGTTCGGAAGAAGTTAATGCCAACCTACATCTTTAAGAAAACTGTCTCATTAGAAAATTTCAAGGTTCTCAAACTTCCTAGGTTTGACAAAACAAGGCTATCAATAACAAGTAGGGCCAATAAAGCCACTTTGTTAAGGAAGGGAACTAATTGAGCATTTGTTGTTGTGTATAAGAAAAGTAGAAACAGTACAGCTAAATTTCTAATTCGAAAAACATGTCTTCAAAAGGATAGTCCTAAGGTAAAACTTCAGATAGAAACCTTTAAAAAAATTCTCTAAACCTTAGTAGCATATTCAACACTAATATATCAAGCTAAAACTTATGTTAAAGCTTACATGTTTTTCTACAAAAACTCCCTCCATTGGTTAAACTGCAAATCTAAAACATAAAAATGCTGGAGAAATTGGAAACAAATTATCAATGAGTGGATAAAAAATTTACCCTCATCAATGAAAACAGACAAGCCAAAATCCGTGGCCTTGAGAAGTGCTTTTTCATCCTTGCTAGATAATAAGAAATTCTCTGGCTTCAGATCCCTATGCATCACACCCATGAAATGGCAGACATGAACAACATTAACAATTTGTCTGCATATTGAAGCAGCGGCCCTTTCACTGTAATGCCCCTTGGCAATGATCCTATCAAAAAGCTCACCACCTGCACATAGCTCCATCACAACATGAACCGATTGCTTATCCTCATAAGCACCTTTGAACTCAACAATGTTAGGTTGACCAATCAAATGCTGCATGATCTGAATCTCCCTCTTTATATCCTCCTTATCAGATTTGCTAACAAGTTTCCTCTTTGAGATAGATTTGCAAGCATACAGCAGCTTAGTTGAAATCTCAGTGCATAGATATGTAACCCCAAATTGCCCTCTCCCCAATTCTTTCCCAAGAGTGTACAACTGCTTCACATCCTCAAATGGTTTCCCAAGGATTGAATCCTGTTGCTTAACAGGTTTTGGGCTTGGGGAAGAAGCAACAGAAGGCTTCCTTGGTACCTGAGGCACAGCCTGAGTGGATGAAGCATGTTTTTCAGGTAACTGGTAAGGTTGATAAGAAGGTGCTGCTCTTGACTGGTTGACCAAAGGTTCATGGGTCTTCTGGTTGTGCACACCACCACCAGCCCCAGCATGTCTGTAACCATTGTGCTCTACCTCTGAATCCTTACCTTTACCTAAACATCCACCCATGTCTCAAAATTCTCAAATCCAAGTGTTATGACAAAAAAAAAACAGCAAAAAAGATGGGATTTTTTTTCACTTGAGACTGATTCAGTCAAAACTGGATTGAACCCAGATGAGAATTCAAGGAGAGTGAGCACACTAACTAAAGATTTGGATCAGAAATCATTATGAAAATTTTGATGAAAAATTATCAAACAGTTGGAGTGCAGAGAATGTGAAGAGAGAGAGAAGAAGGGTTAGGTGATGATATGAAGAAATGTAAAAGCTACTATAAAGGTGTGTGTGAAAGAGTTGAAAAAAGCATAATTTTTATAGTGATATTGGTATGAACATTGATTGATTGATATATTGATAAATAGTATAAGAAAAAAAAGTATGGAAATATTTTGTATAATGAATGGTGATCCCTATTTTTGTGGGTAGGTGCTTTTCCGTGTATGTGATTAATAAAAAGAGGGAAGAAAACAAAAAGACATGAGAAGTCAACTATTTCCATGAATGTTATGAGTAAGGAGTTGAAGTCGTTGGTTTCACAAGAAGCCACCAAAGAGACAGACAGAGAAGAGAAGTGAAGCTTCCTTGACAGAGGGAGGATGTATCCACAACACGTCATTCTCCTTCTTGACTCATTGAGTTAATTCATAATATTTTTTAATTGCATGTTTTTTAAGGAAATAAAAGATTGTCATCCTTTTCCAAGTTGGACCTTCATTGTTAGTATTTGTTAATTGAGGAAAATAATTGCTTTTAATGCAGTGATCGGCAATTTAGCCTTGTTTCCTTTAGACGTGTTTAGGTTTATAAATCTTATCTCTTATATATTCTTTAATTAGTTTATTCTTAGATCATGTATGACTTTGAATTCACTATTATTTTTCAATATTTTTCCCTTAATGTGAATTACACATCATACTTAACATTTAGATTATTAATATTTTTAACATGAAATGTTAGTCACAATGAAAGAGTCACATCCTCAATGGAAGTTACATGTCACCGCTTGCACTACCACTTATTTCAGGAGGGGGTGTGGATTTCTCCACATATCATATCATATTACTAATAAAGAATACCCTCAAAAGACACACGATATTCCTTTCCCTAAAATCTTAAAATATTTTTATGATCCTTATCTCTTATATAGTTTTCAACTAGCTCATTTTTAAACAATATGGAACTCAGAACTCACTTAATTTCGTAACTTTTATCAAATATGTAAAATTAACATTTGGGTGAGGAGCAGTGACGAAATGAAGTCTTAAAATAATAACCCCTAAATTTTCTTTTCTTTTCTTCATCAAAAAACTACATATTATAAGACATTAAGGAATAGACAATGAATCTCTCAATATGAGAGTCTCTAAGACTCTAACTCATACGACGGCGCCTCAAGCACTCTAACATAAGGGGTGGATAGCATAGCCCCAGCTCGAGCTAAATTTTCAACACATAGTTAACATTGCAAAGTAACCAAAGTAAAATCTCTTACCCCCAATTCATTGGAGTTCATAACTCATTTTTAGGTTAAAAGACTAGTTGGTCGTTATTTATAAGGGAGTGAATCACCAATTTAATTTAGAATTTGTTTGGGCAATAATATTCTCTCTTAATTTAGATTAACAAAATAGAAAAGTAAAAACTAGCTACTTCTATTAAACTTGTATTGGAATGCAACATTTGCTCATTTCTTGTTTTAACGGGCTCTTATCTTATGCTTTGTTTTTATCTAATGAACACAGAGGGAAAGAAAATAAGGGTGTGAGTAAAATTGACATGAAAACAATGTTCTAGCTTATTTGCTTCATAGTAGAAAACTCACATAAAAAAGTTTTCATCATTGAAGAGGTGTAAAAACTAACAAAACAAGAAAACTGAAGAACTTTTTAGTCTCCCAATGTTGCCCTCCTCTTCCCAATACATGTTCTCTAAATTTAATAGATCAAAAACCTTACACTTTGTTCATTGCAACTTTAATCACAAAAGGGTATAAAGGTAATGCAATATTACATTATTTTTCTTTTTCTCGATCACTTTCTCTTTTTTTTTCCCAATCAAAAAACTAAAATCCACCTTATTTTTTAGTATTTGTTTTCTTGCCTTGATTTCATTCTATCATATAGTATTGTTTTTCTTCCACTTATTTTCACTCTTACATTCAAATATAGTGTTCAAGTTTCGCCACTTCAAGTTTCAATGATGTTTTGTACTAGTCACTAAATTATATAAAGTAGTGGTGCCCACTAGGGTGGACCATTAATATTTTGGTCGACCGGTGCACCATCATTTATCACCATTAAATCTCAGCATCTTAAAATATTATTTGATTGAATGGTGAGGATTTGATGAATGTAAAAAGGGTAAAACTATAAATGACTCAAACACTTCTTCCCCACCCTTCCCCTCCTTGCTGGAGAAGTGAATCACGGTGACACCTTCCATGAGGTACTACTTCCATCAATTCCATGAACCACCATTTCCATATTTTTGGGTAAAGACAAAAAAGAAAACCAATGCAGAACACTGGTTGCAAACACATGGGAGAATTTACAAAGCAAACTAACGAGCTCAAAAGAAAAACCCAATTGCTATTCATGCCTAGCTTTCCCCACCCAGTACAGAACTCGACGTGCAGCTGGAAGTTGAAATTAAAAAAGAAATAAAATCCCACAAGATGCAAAAAAAAATCTCAACCTCATTCAACCCTTCAAATTCCAAATACCCTTGATCAAGCCTCTCAAATACATCCAAACTCAGAAAAAAAAATTAAAGCTTTCTGAAACCCATAAAACATAAAAAAAAAAAAAAAAAACGGATCTGGTTCACCAAGAGAGATTGAGAGCGATCTGGGTCAGAGTTTTGAGTCAAAGCTTCAAAAGGGAAGGGAACCAGACGTGTATTGAGACTGAAACTCACTGAGGTGTGTATTGAGACTGAAACAGTAGGAGAAATTGAGATCTACTAAAACTCACTGACACTGAAACGCACATGAAGGAGAAGATGAAGAAGAGAACCAAACACAAACCCAGATTTCTCCGCTCCTTGTCAATGAGAGGCGGACCAGATTGCCTCATGGTGTGTCAGACCAGATCTACCACTCTCCCCTTCCATCCACTCCTCTGCAATGTCATGCTTTGGTGAGGGGGAACTCTCCCCTTCCATCAAAATTGAAAAGAAAAAAAAAACAAAAGGAGAAATCAAAGGTGATTTTTGACGTTTTCTTCACGGTGGTGCTGATGGTGTTTGTGAGTGTTGTTGGAGATGACCGAAGTGAGAGGAGGGGAGAGTGGGAGGGAGAAAGAGGAGAAGGGAAAAGTCTAAAATACCCACAGTAAAAAGTCAGAAATGCCCCGGGTGCATCGGTGAACCAAAATACTAATAGTCCACCCTAGTGGGCACCTAAAGTAGTAAATTAAACATCAGAATTATGGTCATTTTAGTCTTTCTTCCATCACCTCCTTTTCACGAGTCTTATCCTAATTGCTTATCTAGCACATTAAAAATGTTTTTGGATGAGAATTATAGAAATTAATTAAAAATATTTAAAATTCTTGAATTGATTCCCTAAATTTGTAAATCAATTCACTTCTTTCAGTTTCTCTCACAAAACAAACAAAGCATAGTTGAATTAAGAATATATTTTTACAGACGTCATTATATGTTTGCCAATGCCTTATTTTTATCTCAAAAAAAATCGCCATGATAATTAAAGAATACTATATATATATTTCTTCGATCTTTCTTTTCATTAATTAAAACTTCTTATTTATTTCATCTCCAAATGAAAATAGCGTGTTGCATGATCATTGCCATGTCAGTTTGCAGAAAAACACGTAATCAGAGGGTGAATATTCTTTATGACGTTAGATTTAGATCAGAAAAAGTGTCCAATACTCCAACACTCCAATGTGCATTCACAGACGCAGGATGAAAGCGCGTACACAAGTATTATTTGAAGCGCGTACACTTAAAATTGGCTTCTACGCGCTTTTCGTTGGAATTTTAACTCTTGAATTGGAGTGCGGGGTGTTCGCGGTTTGGATTGGTTCGGTTTTGAGGGAAAAATTCATTCGATCCAATTACTTCAGTTTTGTCAGTACATCATCCAATCGGTTTTTTTCTTTTTGTAAATCCAAACCAATCCAATCCAATTTTTATCGGTTTGAATTGGATTAGATTTCGGTTTTTCAAAGAAGCTATAAATATCAAGTACCTCTAAAATAATAAGAATAAATTTTTTTATCCTCTATAATAGATGACATATTTTCAAATATATGTTCACTCTAACGCATATTTTTCAAATTATGACTTGAAATTTTATTTACTCAAATATATCTTTATATAAATAAGCATGTGTTATATAATAACTCTATAAACATATAAAGACATAAATATGTAAGTACGAATGATATGATATATGTACAAATAAAATTATATGTATTTGTAAATATTCGGTTTGGATTGGATTGGTTCAATTTTAAAAATCAAATCCGAAATCCGATCCAATCCAATAAAAAAAAATTGATTTTCTTAATTTTGGATCCGTTTGGTTTTCGGTTTGATTGAATTTCGATTTTTTTGGATCGATTTTTCGGTTTGTATTGGATTGGTTCGGTTATGAACACCCCTATTGGAGGGAATCGTATAAGTATTATTTGTTCTTATTTACATATATCATATATGCTAGCCACTTCTCAATAATTTTTGACATATTGGTCTCAATAAATAAAAATAAATGAGCTTTTCCTTTTCTCCCTTTTCTTGAATGAAACTATGACACGAAAGTTATCTATTTTTATTTTATTTTATTAATTAAAAAACAATTGAAATTTGATTGAAAAAGTCATCAATATCATTAGGCCACTAGGATTGGGATAATAGTGAGTTTGTATGAAGTCAAACCTCATCAAATTTGACCAATTTAAAACTGTAGTTATAGAAAATGAGATGACAGCGTGGGGAGGAGAGAGAGAGGCTTTGCTAGGGCTCGGAAGTATTGGCGTTTTCGACAGCCTCGACAGCGGTGGGGTGATGCACGATGGGGGGAGTTCAAAGAGGGTGAGCAAGGAGAGGTGTTTGATGAAAATAGATATAGTAGGAAACATGGGGAGGAGGGGGTCTTTGAGTCTTCATCAACTGCTTCTTTTTCGGTGTTTGTAGGGTTAAGTGATAATGTTAGCAGGGATATGGTGGGGGCTGCCTTCTCAAAGGCGGGGAGGATCAAGGAATGCTATGTTCAAGTTCGCAGAAAGGAGGGTTGTTGTTTTCGATTTGGCTTTCTACGCTATAGTACAGATCATGAAGCCTGGCAAGCAATTCACATGTTCAATGGTGTGAGGTTTGAGGGGGCTTATTTGGAGGTGAAGAAGGCAAAGTTTCAGACAAAAGGAAGCATGTATAGCTCTTTCATTCCAACCAAGGGGACATGAAAGAACTACATTGTTCGCGGGAGGGTGTGGAGGAGGAAGATCTCTGGGGAGTTTCAAAAGGAGCCTGATGTCAAGGAGTGTAATACAAATGAGGTTTATACCATTGATGAGGAAGAAAAAGCGTGGATTCAGAGGTGTGCTTGTGCTACCATGTATAGTGTTCAATCAGTTGAGAGTGTTCAGGAGAGAATGCAGATGTAGGGTCTAACGAGTTTTAAGATCAAATTGATGGGAGCACGTGACGTTCTGGAGTTTGAGAAGAAGGATGAGATGGAATTCATACTGTCAGAGGCTTCTGGGATTTTGGAAGGTGCGTTCGAATGGGTGAAGCCATGTTCAAGTGTCATGGTAAGCAAGTCCTTTTTAGCATGGGTGCGGGTATGGAAGGTGTCGTTGGGTGCATGAATACACGTTTCTTTGAGACAGTAGGAAATGACTTGGGTCATTTTGTTTGTGTTGATGGAATCACGTCTCGGAGGGAACGTTTGGATTATGAAAGGGTGTTAGTGGACGCACCGAATCCGCTAATCGAGCAATAATATATGGACATTGACGTTTATGGTACGGTATATTGTGTATTAGTAGAAAAAAGAGGTTCCAATTTATCAAGATTGGACTGATTTAAAGATTGACCCCAAAGTGAAAGCTAGTTCTGGTTCTGGTTCGGATTCTAGAGATCATGAGGATATTGCAGAAGATGATTTCAATCATGATCAAAATTTTGCCCAAGAGTCAGAGGAGCCCACTTGAGGAATATAATTTTAATGGATTTCAAAATAATGTAACGAAAAAAAATATTTTAAATACTCGTCTACAAATGGGGTAAATGGATATCTGCATTCTTGTACCCGCAGGGGTAAGTGGATATTTTAAATGGGGTAAGTGAGAGGAAGAACTGAAAAAAATATTGAGAACAAACACCTTGGGTTGTTATCATTGATCATCAACAGTGAACAAATATCAAACATAAACACTTAAGGAAGGCAAGTTTAGAGCATACACAGAGAGCATATACAAGAAGCATACAATCATAGCATGTACAAGGAGTCATCAAGCAAGTAAGCACACAAAGGCGGAAGAAGGAAGAAATTAACTTCAACCAATCCAAGTAGTCATACTCTTCTTTTGTAATTCTTGTTTGTCTAAAAAAATTGGTATGGTTGATTTCATGATGATTGTAATACTGATATATAATGTCAACTATTAAGCTTTAAGGAACATGATACAAGTGAACTGAAAAATAAAAAAATGAACAGAAAAACCCAGTCCAGCTAAAATGTTCATTTGAAATAAAAGCTGCTTTATTTTACAAAGGGGATAAAAATACTCGGTTGAAAGGAGAAAGCGAAAGGAAGAACGGGAGAAAAATACTATGAGCAAACCTTGAGTTGTTATCATTGATCCTCAGCAGTGAACAAATATCAAACATATACACTTAGGGAAGGCAAGTTCATAGCATACATGAAGAGCATATACAAGAAGCATATATTCATAGCACGCACAAGGAGTCATCAAGCAAGTAAGCACGCAAAGGCGGAAGAAGGAAGAAGAAGAAATTAACTTCATCCAATCCAAGTAGTCATACTCTTCTTCTGTAATTCTTGTTTGGCTATAAAAATTGGTATGGTTGATTTCATGATGATTGTAATACTGATATATAATTTAACTATTAAGCTTTGAGGAACATGATACAAGTGAACTGAAAAATAAGAAAGTGAACTGAAAAAACCAGTCCAGCTAAAATGTTCCTTTGAATAAAAGCTGATTTTTTTTTACAAAGGAGATAAAAATACACGGTTGAAAGGAGAAAGCGAGAGGAAGAACTGCAGAAAAATACTGTGAGCAAACACCTTGGGTTGTTATCATTGATCCTAAGCAGTGAAAAAATATCAAACGTAAACACTTAGGAAAGGCAAGTTCAGAGCATACACAGAGAGCATATATAAGAAGCATACATTCATAGCATGCACAAGGAGTCATCAAGCAAGTAAGAACACAAAGGCCGAAGAAGGAAGAAGTAGAAATTAACTTCATCCAATCCAAGTAGTCATACTCTTCTTTAACTCTTGTTTGGCTCAAAAAAATTGGTATGTTTGATTTCATGCTGATTGTAATATTGATATATAATGCCAACCATTAAGCTTTAAGGAACATGATACAAGTGAACTGAAAAAACCAGTCCAGCTAAAATGTTCCTTTGAATCAAAGTTGATTTATTTTACAGTTCAATACAATCTTACATAAATATGTATGAAAATAACAAGAAAAATCATTTTATAGATACAATCTTATAGTTCACTTAAAATAGATACAAATATCCACGGGTACCCACCGGTATCAAAACTCATTTAATATTCGTTAAACAAGTACCCGTTTGACACGAAACAAGTATGGGCACAGGTAGACTACCCGCGAGTAGCGAGCGGGTGCAGATATCCATTATGTTATCATCCCTACTTGCAACAGGTGTTGCATAGTGTAACGCCCCGATTTCCAAGGGTTACTTAGTGATTCAAAAGTAAATCAATCATGCTAATGAACTTTCGAAATCATAATAATGCAGGTATATATATTTTTTTTCCTTCTGAAACATAATACTTTGTAATACTTTCCAAAACATGCTCTACGATGAGTAATAAATACCCAATAATAAGTACCCTTACATCAATGTATATAATTACAACATATACTCCAAAAGGAAAATAAACTAAAAGCCTCATATGCCCATCGAGCTCCCCGCAATCTCCACACGGCTAATCTCTGAATCGGTAGCTCGTCGTCACATCATTTCCTTGCGGCGTCTCCTCGCATGCGTCCATCGGTCTCTTGCTCATCCTTTAGAGCGGCGTCGTCGAACATTTATAACAGAGAAAAGGTGCAAGGGTCAACTTCTTATACCACAAGGCCATAATTAGGACGTGCACACATACGAGCAAGTAAGAGCATGCATATTCACATATATAATCACCTATCAAGAATCTTACCAACGGCATACTAATACATCCCTAAGGAATTCTAGATGTAGCATAAGATAAGGAAAACACTTCAACAAGCAAGGCACAAGGCCCACAGCCACACGTTGCACCTTATAGGGAATCGTCTAACACAAGCCACAAGACAACAGCCAATGTTCTTACGTCAACGACGTTCAAGGGAACCTATGTGTCTCTATATTGTTAGCGTATGCTATATGCTCAATGCTCAATGCACACCATGATCCGGATAAACGCCAACTCCATACCAGGCAGGCGGGACAAAGACCCATCCAGCAGTCAATTGCCACTTATCTAATGACCCTTCCCATGCAGTCATTAGCCAACACCTCGGTGTACCCTATCCAAGCAGTACCCTCGGTCAATGCAATGATATGCTCCATGAATTAGTCAAACAACGAAGTTATAGTCTTCTGTCGTTCGATGACGACTTTAGCACACCTCAACATGAGTGATCGGGGTCACCGACTCATAGGTGTCACCAGCTATCCGCCGCCACGGTAGCCCAACCATCGTAGGTTCAACATTCGATCTCATTCGATCAACATCGCCCATACAACGCATATCATTCGATAAATATCAGGGCATACTATATCATGTATCATAGGAACATGATTCAAGACTTACATTCATCATAAACATACTAAGAGTTCATCATGTCATATTCAACAAGTAGTCATGCATTCAACAAGTAAGCATGTTCTCAACAAGTAAGCATGTTCTCAACAAGTAATCATGTTGTCAACATCAAGGCACTTAAACATGTTATCATTCACCATGTTCATAAGCAATTTCTCATGTTAATCAAGCATTCTTAACTCATAAAATTCATGTATATCATGCATATAATTCAGGGCAACAAAACAGCAGAAAATGGTAGAATTAAAATTTAAAACTGTATTAAACTAGCAATCTAAAAATTATGAAACTTTCACAGATATACGGAATTTAAGTTAGCTTTCAAATAAAATTGGTTTCACCCGATTTGGACTCATATCCAAGGAGTTATGCCCAAAACAATACGAACTGTCCAGCTTACTCGGCAGCAGAAAAAGGGGTGAACTAAAATTAAAACCTGTATTGATATAGCAATCCAAAATTTATGAAACTTTTAATGATTGCAGCCCTTTAAGTTAGCGTTCAAATAAAATTAGTTTCACACCATTTGGACTCATATCCAAGGAGTTATGCCCAAAACATTACGAACTGTCCAGCTTACTCGGCAGCAGAAAAGGGATGAGATAAAATTGCAAACTGTATTAAACCAGCAGTCCAAAAATTATGAAACTTTGACAGATTGAAGCCCTTTAAGTTAGCTTTCAAATAAAATTGGTTTCACCCGTTTTGGACTCATAATCAAGGAGTTATGCCCAAAACAGTACAAAGTAGCAAAAAACAACGTCACTTGGCGCTGGAGGGACAGAAGTCCCACGCATGTGCGTCGTCTATCCACGCACATGCGCCCATAGCTGCAGGTTCCCCACGCATGTGCGCCAGCTTCCCACGCACATGCGTCGCGGTTCTGTACCTCATCCGAGTTTCATACATTTTCTCACTTTTAACTTGATTTTTAGCCCAAGACTTAACCTTTAAGTTCCCATTCATGATTATAAGGATCATACAACATACTAAGCTCATTTACATAAGTCTTCCAAGGTCTTAACATATTCATAGTCATCAAACAAGTTCATGCAATCCTAACACACAATTCGTGCACGCTAAAGTCCAAGACCCGAAGTGCCCTTACCTCGATCGGTGGCTTTCTCCTTAACTCCTCTAGTCTGATTTCCTTCCTAGCCTTTAGCTCCTCGTAATGAAATGAACAAGGTGTTCTTCACCTTCACACAAGCACACAATGCACACAACCATCATTCATCAAAATCAAATAGAAATCACACACACTCTTAACTAAGTCTAGCACTCCTCATGAATGAACTTAGTCTTAAGAGTTCATGGGTTCTGAGTTTTGAAACAACACTTTGAATGATCTTTGAGAGTTAAAAACTGAACTTTTAGCCTCAAGGCTCTTAAGAAACAAGCTTGGAAACCTACTCTTGAAGTCTTTACTTCATGAGAACATTAAAACATCAAGATTCAACCTTTTGAACAAGAAAAGGTTTTATGATGAGTAGTTTTCTTCCTTGGCTCTCCATTTTCGAAATCTAAGGTTCAAAACACAAGAGATTGAAGCCTTAACATCAAGCTTCAACCTTTTTCAAAACACTTTTCACATGCATGAAGCCAAGGAGATCACAAGCACAACAACAACATCAACTCGGTTTTTTTTGAAAAGATGAAGAGAAAGATAGCTCCTTTTTAAATTTGGAAACCATCACCATGATCCTCACCTTGAATGCTAACTCTTTTGTGAAGGAATGGAAGACAAAAGATGATTTCTTGGTGGTGTTTAGAGATGATGAAGATTTCAGTTTTTTGGTAAGAAGGATGAAGATAAGATGAAGATGATGTTCACTCTCTCTCACTTATCTCTCTAAAGTCCTCTCATTTCCTTTACTTTGGTTCAGAAATCTGATGGGAAGCTTCTATGATAAGGTGATGAATGTTTCCCTAGGTGAAAGGTGGCTTGCACTTTTGGCTTTGGTTTATCTTCCTATGCACACTACTTATGGTAAAGCAATCATGATACTAACCTTTTTGACCTTGGTTCATGAGCCTACCCTAATAGCCTTTCTCTCCACACTCAACATCTGAACACTCAACCCCAAGATCAGATATTTTCTGGCCAATTTCGTGATTGGCTCGTTTACGAGTCGAACTCGACTCGTTTTCGAGCCGAAAACACTACCGGGCGAGATTTTTGGCCTTATATCGATATTACAGTCAAAATTCTCGAAATTACGCGTAGATCATCGTAATGATAAGGAAAATATTTATTTCACATTCGAATAATAATTCGATGACAAAAGGGCGCTCTCGACGAAACTCGTCGGTTCGACCGTTTTCCGTAGTGCAGCCGAATTCTCCGACGAACGAAGAATGAAACACTTGGAAAATAACTTCGATATTAATAATCAAAATACTACATTCCTAAGATAAAATTCATCGTACAAGGTCACACCCATAAACATCACATTAGCCGAGCATTAAAGCACTAAACCGAGAAATTGACTGAGCTTATTTCTCTTAAACTTTCACGGGTCTTACACATAGTCTCTTCAACAACAGTAATTCTCCTCTTGTTCAATCATCTCTTCTTCCCCTAATCTCCTTTCTCTTAGCCTCATGCGAATGGTTCTTTCTAGTTTTGGAAAAAAAATACTATCCTAAGACTCATCCTCATAAATTTCAAGGATAATATTATTCAATTCTAAAATATAAGAATATAAGGAAAGTTTTCCTTAAACTAATTAAACGATTAAATTACTTATATTAGATGTTGTCTCCAGTACACTACTACATAATTGGCATTTTACCACGCCTCTGTTACATCAATTAAACACGGAACCGTGGTGAAAGAAGGAGTAAAGCTCAGTTACCACGGTTCCACCCCCAACTGTGGTGAAGTAGGCCATTTGTTACCAGGGTTCAATTTTAACCGTTATAATAGTTAAATTAATATTTTTTTACCAAATTTATCAATCACTTCAGTTATAGCTTGAACTATGGTCATCGTCTTAAAAAAAAGAACCTCGCTGCTTTAATTTCACTACACGCTCTACATCCTTTCTAATTCTAAACTCTATATTCCCAAATTCAATCTTCTCTCGTATTTGCAATAAAAAAATCCATCTTCGCTATCCTCTCACAATGAATGATGAGCTCCTTCAAGCCCCTGCGTATTTATCTTCACGCTCTCCTCTCACGGTGAATGGTGAGATCCTTCAAGCCATTGTGTTCCCATCCATTGAACTCCTTCAAGCCTTGCGTGGGCATCCACTGAATTCCTTCAAGCTCTTGCGTTCTCATCTGCAACAAAAAACCAGCACCCTCTTACAAGCTAGCTTCTTCAGATCTGGAACCATATCCACTGTGGGGTCATTGAGTTCGCTTGCCATTGGTCAAGTACGAACGCGACAGATCCTTTGCCGCATCGCCACCACCAGTCACAACAGTCCTGTCGCGGAGAGTCTGTCGTCACGATGTCGTAGTCATCATCCTCACGAAGTCTCTGTCATCCAACAGTCTCTAAAATGTAAAGATTATCTTTTACTTTTCTAGTGGCCTTTGTGCTTTAAATAGAGAACGGACAAAGTTATAGTAGCCTATGATAAAATTTTCACCTTTCTATCACTTGGCTAAGCTGAATAACAATACCCATTTGTTAATTTTATTCCTATCTTTCATTTTTATGGCCAATCAATTGGAATGAGCATGTAAAAATGTAGCAAGATAACTAAGATGCTTATATGTTGGTTTTAAGTTTGAGGAATTGGTTGTTGTTTGTTGATGACAGGTGCTTTAGGTGTTAAAGGGATTATTTAACCTTGGAGTATCGTGAGCCTTGATGTGTTGGCGGGGGATTGGGTGTTTTTTTTATTGTTGTTGAGAGCTTTCCTATTGGATCACTATCTCTTAAGTACTTGTAACATGTTATGCTTCTCTTAAGTACTAGAACTCCTTGTGTTATCCATAATACACAATTTCTTATAAAAAAAACTAGGCCATGTAAACCTATTTCCTTTTTTTTCCTTCCCCATGCCTTTGGATTAAGTATGGATTTAATGTAGTTTGAGTCCAATTATTACTGGTATGCCAAAATATTGACTCAAATGGTGTGCTAGATTAATGGTTAATGGAAGAATATGAATGTCAAATGGTCCCAGTTGAGAAGATCTTAATTTGGAACTTAAATTACCACCTTGTTTGAGTGTACTGTTGTGGCCACCTTGCTTGATGTTCCCAAGAGCACAAAACTGTTACATAATAGAAATGTTTGGCCCGTTAAACTTGGGAAATGATTTTTTATCCAACCTTAGCTACAAAGGCAATCACATAATTGTTTGGTGCAGAATAATACTCCCAATTGTAAAACTACAAAAATGCGTTACATAAAGGCATGTGAAGAAACAAATTGTTCATTTTTTCAAAAAAAAAAAATTATGTTATTGTCTTGCATCAGTTAAAGGAAGCTTAAAATGTGGTTGACATAAATTAAAAGAGACAAAAAAGAAATTCATTCTTGAAATTCATATTTTAGTCCACCTTCTAATCTCGAATCTTGCATGCGAAACTAGTATACACTACCTTTTATTTTCCGTTTGTTCTTGCTTTGGGCACATGAAGGCTACATAAGTTATCTAATTGAGGTTTCATTTGGGCATATGCTAGTCCTTTTGTACTAGCTGAGTTGCAGGATTGTTAAATTGTATTAGTTTGGTTTGTTTGTGACTTAATCTTTACTTACTCCGCCTCCTTCTTTTTTATTGTATTAAGGGATTGGTGCACTCCTTATGCTTCATTATGACTTATCAAACACCATTACTTTAAGGTATTTACTAACTTTAAAACTCTAATGATTAACAGTGTGATCGAGTTGATACTGAGGTTTCTAAAGTTAGTGCGCCTGGTTCATCAATTTCTTTTATCCTTTTATTTTAGGTATATCTTTTGTCATGAATCCATTTGTGTTTGCTAATTTTACAATAATATAATACAGATCTTATAATCTTTGATAAAGTATGACCATCTCCCTCTATATAATGGTTTTTACTTCAAACATATTTTAATTGGACGTAGTCAATAACCTCTAATTATTAGGCAAGTATGGATCGAAAATGGATGTATGCTAACCGCTTATCCGATGAATATGCGAACGAAGTGAAAGAGTTCATTACTTTTGCAGTTAAGCATGAAAGGAACTGAAATAGTATTTTATGCCCCTGTTTATATTGTTGTCATGGAATTCAAGTTAATCCAATTGAATTGGATGGACATCTAGTTTGCAATGGAATTTATCAAACTTAAATAAGTGGAAAAATCATGGTGAGTCAAGAATTGGTTCTACCAAAGCAGGGGCTAGTGTGAGATCTCCCTTACCTTCCATGGAGGCAGATACATTTGAGGGTGACCATGTTGATGAAATTGTAAAGGCGTTTGAAGAGGAACTTTGTGATTGTCCTGAAACGTTTGAGAGGTTGAAAAGTGATGCAGAGAAACTTCTTTATAATGGATGCTCTAAATTCACAAGATTGCCCGCGGTTTTAAAATTGTACAACTTGAAAGCTGGCAATGGATAGACTGATAAGAGTTTCACCGACCTACTTACTCTATTGAAAGGTATGCTTCCGGAGGAAAATGTTTTTCCTGGTCGAACATATGAGGCTAAACAAATGTTATGCTCTATTGGAATGAGTTATGAGAAGATGCATGTGTGTCCTTACAATAGCATTTTATTTTGAAATGAATATGCATCACTTAAGACATGTCCTAAATGTAAAGCTTGTCGATACAAGAATGAATAATCAATTCCTTTAAAAGTACTATGGTATTTTCCCATTATACCTAGATTTAGGCGCATGTATGAAACTGTGAAACCTTTGACATGGCACGATACAAGGAAGAAGATAGATGGAAAGCTCCGGCACCCAGCAGATTCTCCTCAATGGATCAAAATTAATGATGACTATCATAAATTTGACAAAAAGGAAAGAAACATACGCTTTGCATTGTCTACTGGTGGAATAAATCCTCATAGCCTTCAAAGTCACACCCACATTACATGGCCAGTGATACTAGTGATCTACAACCTACCTCGATGATTGTGTATGAAGTGCAAGTTTATGATGTTATCTATGTTAATTTATGGACCTCAACAACCCGAAATGATATAGGCATATACTTGGCTCATTTAATTGAAGATCTGAAGCTATTATGAGATGTAGGTGTGGAGGTGTATGATGGGTCAAGGGAAGAAACTATCAACTTGAGGGCAATGTTGTTTGGTACCATTAATGATTTTCTGGCATATGATAATTTGTCAGGATATAATATAAAGGGACAACTCGCATGCCCTACATGTGAAGATGGTACGACTTCAATGCGATTAGAGAATTGTAAAAGGAAATTGAAATAAAATTTGACGTATGAGGCGTGGAAGGACAATCTTTGTCACTTACATGTAATTTGTTTATTATCTATATTTATTTAATATTTAATTGCATTAGGTTTGTTGGAATGCAGAGAATGTACCAATTGACCCAAACAAACAAAACTTTGTTGGTTACATTGGGTATCTTGTCTTAACACAAGTACCAATTACTTGTAATTGGTGGCCAGAGGTCTCGCTTTCTATCAAAGACCACATATGCGAACATACTTTTTATTAATAGAAAATGTTGTATTGCAGGCTGGTTTTATCATTGACGAGTGACATAAGAATTACGTACTTAATGAAGCAGGAGACTTAGCTACATATTTTAGGGTAAATCTAGCAAAGCTTATTCATCATAAAGATGGTAATGTCATTGATCAACCACCGACATCTTATGCACGTGTGAATAATGAAAGTGACTAGATCGAATTTGTTGCTCAACATCAATATGAGAAATTCAAGGTGAAATAACTTTTTATGTGAAGTGTCATGTTACTAACTTATTTCTTATTATAATTTGTGTAATGATACATGTATTGTGTTTTGAAATAGAAATTGTTCAAAAATAAAAGAAACATAAATTGAGTGAACAAAATAGGAAAAGAGGGTTGAAGCTTAAATATCCATACAGTTTATCGCGTATAAGATGCGCTTGCCAAGAGAAAAAGATGGTATATACAAACACGCATAAACCACTTTTAACTCTCTTTGTTTGATATTATTAAATCTTATTTGTAATTACTTTTGTTGTGTTAATGTAGTTGCAAGAGTCTGGCTCAAGCGCCACTTCCATTGGTCGTCATGTATTATGGAAGCGTGCTCGTGTGTCCAAGAAGTGCATAATTAATAATGAAAATGTTGAGAAAGTTTGGAATACATGTGTATGTATGAGTATTTTTGTAATTACTTCGTATAAAATATTTATTTCTTATATACTTGATTGAATATAATTTTGTATGTGTCGATTGAATATAATTTTGTATGTGTTTTAGGATACTCTTTCACAAGAGGTATCACAAGAGGACTTATGAAAACGTAGTCCTGATGATATTTTAAGTAAGACTTTAAATACTTCTGAGCACCCATGTCATGTAAGAGGTGCGACCTTTCCCATCTGTCAAAAAACTTACTTTAAAGGTAAAAAAACGACAAAACAAACTGAGACTCCACCAAAAGTTGCGCACTTAACACAAATTGTGCAAAACATGCAACAACAAATCTTCATGTTGATGCAAGGGAAAAAGATTGACAAGGAAATGTTGGATGTGCCCTACACTAGCGGAAAAGATAGTTGTACACTTAATTTATCATCTTCAGACATTTTTTAGGTAATTGGTTTCTTTAGTGTTTGTGTAACACATTGATACTTCAGTGAAGATCTCTCAACAATAGTTTTTTCATCCATGTAGGAGGAAAGGATCAAGAAGGAGAAAGTGACACCCTCAACCAATGGCAAAGATTTTTTCACACCACACATATAACCTAATTACATTCCCGAGGTATGTGATTTTGTTATTATTTCTAATATAGTGAAAGTTTTTTTCTTTATTAGTTAATTATATTAATAGTTCATCCATTATCATTGATTTATGGTATTACACCATGTTCCTTATGTTTGTAGCCCCCTATTTTTGTGTGGTTGCTAAGGAAAAAATGTACAACAATCTAGGTGATACACTACATAACAAATCACTCCCCCAGACTGTGTAAAAGTTGGTGTTACTATAGTGAATGATGGCGAGGGTGATGCAAAGCTACCAACACCTGATAAATTATATGATTTGGTTAGTGTCCATGATGCATTAGGTACAGCTGTGGCATGGCCTATCAACCTGATTCAATATGATAATGTATGATTTTTTAAAATTAATTCCATATATGTATTCATTCATTGATTACCAATTGAGCTTATGCATTTAAAAAATTTCATGTTCCACAATTCAAAGGTAGAAGAAAGATAATGAGAAATAGAAGGAGAAAGGTAAGGAGAAAGAGAAAAAGAAAGAAAATGCGGAAGATAAAGAAAAAGAAAAAGAGAATGAAACAATGTACACAAAAGAATGAATTGCATCAACAAAACATAAGTCTTCCATTGGAAGAAGTGTCAATAAACTTAGGAATTATAAGTTCCTCACTATCTATGCAATAAAGGTACTAAAGCAAGGCAAGAAAATGTAAATAAAAATGGAAATTAGGATATTCAACAATCATGAACAGAGGATTGAGCATATTGGTTCTATTGAACTCAATCAAATCATTTGCCATGAGGAGTTTGGTGTCTCGATCATATGTCTATATATGAGGTACTTCATTAAATTTGATTTGTATATTCTTAATTCAACATTAATATTATTGATAAATGATTTGAATATCTTTATTTTAGATAATTTTTGAGCAACTTGTTAAAAAAAATTGTGAGAAATTTGCATTTCTGAGCCCTCATCGGACAACTCTAATGGTTAAGAAATAATGTCAATAAAGCTCAGATGTTATAAAGGCAAATGAGTACTCAAACCAACTATACCTCATACCATACAGTACAAGGTGAGAATATTATTGCTAGTAAATTAATACTCCCTCCGGTCCTATTTATAAGCAACAACAAAAAAAATCACATAGTTTAAGAAATGTAGTTAAACTAGATAAAATGCATTAAATTTGTCTTAAATTAAAATGAACTTCCAAAATTACCCTTTGTTATTATTATTGGAAAGTGGAAAAGAAAGAGAATAATTAATGAGACACATTTTACAAGTTAGAATTAATAAGGGCATCATTGGAAAAAATTAATTAATATAGCTCAAACTTTCATTTGGTTCTTATAAAAAGGACCAAGATTTTTCTTCTCTTTCATGCTTATAAATAGGACCGGAGGGAGTATTGACTTAGTATGATAGATTTCTATGAAAATTAGTTACTTTCTACTTATAGGGTGGGAATATTATTGTTAATTCAACATGTTTTGTAGGAAACATTTGATGTTGGTTGTGACCAATGTCGTTACAAGGACCATATTTTATTTGGATCCTTTGCATGGTGGTCTAAAAGAGTGCAAACATATGAAAGACACATTTGATATGTAAGCATTTAGAAAAATATTCGAGTGTATATAGTTATATACTCTTACTATTCAACATTTTTACTCATTGTATTTTTTGTTCATTTTGCTAGCACTTTGAAGGTTTACCGTGCTACTTGTGACAAGAAGTTAAAATAGAGTAGTGTCAAATGAAATATTATAAAGGTAACTCAAGCCAAATATATTGACAATATCACTTATAATTCGTACCCTCTACTATGCATTGACAATAGAACAATGTTGGTTGAAAATACTGAGTCTGGTCTTATTGAAACTACTCATATGCTCCTTTTCCTTTTTCTTTGTTGTAGAATGTGATGAACAAATCGATTTTGAAGTAGATTTTTCTTTGTAGTTGCTGAAAGGAAGAATTATTGCTTAACCCTTTATGTGTTTTCTTTCTGGATGTGACATCTTTGGGATGATGGTTAACTCGTATGTTTTTTTTTACATGCAATAAGAATTATATTGAATAGAAGTACAATGGGTAATTCAACCCAATACAAATGGAGAGGAATAGAAGAAAAGCTAGAAGTATTAACAAGTACAAAGGCAAAGATTCTACCAATGCCAAAGCTAACCCACCCACTATCACCTTGAAAAAAGACTTTATAAAAAATGACCTCATTAAAACATTACTAGGATAAAACCCCATTGGAAAAACCTAGAAAGGATAAAGAGTACCAATTTTATAAAGACAAGAGGAAATTTCCAAGGAGGTTTACAAAAAATATAAAAAAGAGCCCCGAATAAAAACCCACCCTCAAACCCCATTGCCAGACCTTCCAGAAGCTAAGTCTCCACAAATGATATCCAAATGGTTACAAAGGCAATGTTAACAATCTAACGATTAGGCTGCCACATGTTGCATCAGATAATGAACATTATTTCAACTCCTTCCTTCCTTGTCAATTGCGTAGCAGTAAAGCTGAATGTCCATCTCATGATTGGTAAGCGTACACAAAGAAATTTTAAAGCAGCAGTTCAAAATATTGGTCCAAGACAATAACATCTATCTCCCTTCTTTGCTTCTCACAATACAAAGCAATTAACAGTAATGAAAAGGACTACTCAGCTATGATTCTCTCCCCACGGACCAAGCCAATGCCAAAAGATAAAGAACAAAAGCCTTCACGGTTAACCCGTATGCTTTTGATTTGTCTTTTTAAAGCTAGGAATGAGTAGTTTCTTTTCTTGTTGATCTTTAGTTCTTGAGATGTCTTGTATGTTATTTTGATGACTCAGTTGCTTTCGTGTTTGCGCAATGTATATTGGCTTATAAAAAAAACTTATATTTTTTATTTGTTTTTAAAGTGAACTCGGCAAACAAATCATATAGATTGTGAGTACTATGTACTTAGCTTTCTAAGGGATACTATTGCTGTAACACCCCGATTTCCAGGTGTCACTTTAGTAACCAAAAATAAACTTTACGCGGAAAACAGGTAATTTTTTTTTCGTTTCTTTCCTTTAAATCAAAACGATAAGGAAGTAAAGACAAAACCCAACTACTAAACTAACCGATATACATCAAATATAAACATGTACAGCCTCAGCTGCACTTCCACGTCACACACACTCGCAGTGACTCCAAAGTAGTGTGCCCGTAGGCAAATATTTACAGATCCAGAAGTGTGAGTGAGAAAAAGTATAATTACAAACCACTAGGAGAAAGTCGGCCTCAAAATGGCCTAAGCAAAGACCCCTATGGTCCGACTGACTCACTGTGATCCCTCCGTAAGAGAACCACACAAAAAGCCATGCATCGGGAACCTACCCTGTCCCAAAAGCAAAACGAATCAGAGCTATTACAGTAACAACCAACTCCAAAAGACTCTAACCACCCATACCCCACACTACTATCATCGACCCTCCCTCGATCAGGCATGAAGTCCGGGTCCTCGTCGAAAGCTTCAGTAATAGTCGTTCCGCTCCGGGTCTTTCCCGCACAACGAATCATCACGAACCGGCTGACAGACGCCTGGCAGCAGGCCGACCGCCCAAACACAAACATACAAACAAAGCCAAGGCGCTAGGGTCAACTTACAGAATACAATAGATATACAATCAACTTGTGATAAAGGGGATATATACATATGTTGTATATATATACATATAAGTTATGTATTGCCTACTCTAAGGTATATACATAGCATGTTCTCGAATCTCCTACACAGTTCAATCATTAATACCTAACGATGTTCATCAACATCAAATCATCATAATCTCAACATATGAAGTTAGGTGATAAGGTTAGTCAAACAATGTATCGTCCTCCCAACACACACGTATCCAACTCAACCAATGTTCCCTGTCGTTTCCCTAGGGTAAACGACGATGAAATCTCACGCTTCCATGAAGTCTCACGCTTCAATGGGGTCTTACGCTTTCACGAAGTCTCACGCTTCAGTAAAATCTCACACATTCACGAAGTCTCACGCTTCAGTGAATTTTCACGCATTCACGAAGTCTCACGCTTCAGTGAAGTTGCACGCCTCCGCAAAGTCTCCCGCTTCAGCAAAGGTGTACGCCTCCGCAAAGTCTCTCGTTTCAGCGAAGGTTCCCGTCTCCACGAGGTCTCCCGCCTCAGTGAAGTTTCTGCTTTCACGAAGTCTCACGCCTCAGTGAAGCTTACTCACTTTCACGAAGTCTCACGCTTCAGTGAAGTTCCATGCTTTCACGAAGTCTCACGCCTCAGTGAAGCTTCCCGGCTCATCCTTTGGATGGCTAAATAAACTGCTCAACGAGCGAAGGAGTACCAATGTACTTGGAAACTTATAGTTCCCCCGGCTTATCCTTTAGATAGCCAAACAACAAACTGCTCCGACCCAAACTCAAAACAACCCAAGAGTTAGTGTCGGTCAATACAACACAACTCCACCAACAAGATTACACGAGGGTCTAGTGTCGGTCAATACAACATAGCCCAAACAACAAGAGCACTAGGTGTCGGTCAATACAACACGGCTCCATAACACTTCCCCAAGAGTACTAACGTACTCGGTGACTTTCAATCATCACCATAGCTCACCTTAGTGGCTTTCCCAATTCCGATAACTCTCCAAACCCACAACAAAGGTCGACTTTTCCCCCGCCTTTCGTAAATATTTTTCCCCTTCAGTTCTCCTATGCTTAAACGTTAATAAAAATGATTTCAATTCAAATTAGTCAAATTATGAGTTTATTTCTCAAAGTCTAAGTTTCCCAAGTCTTTATTTTTCGAAAGCTCTATCATTCTAAGTTTCCAAAAATCAACCACCCAAAATACATTTCCCGGGGAAAGTCTAGGAATTCCAACGAATCCCAACAAATGGCTAAGTCTCAAACCCCACATTTGGACTTGCCTAGGTTTGTTCATCCAACCCGAAATGTCAAAGATCACCGGATCAATGAACCTCCACTCCGAAGTTGCGTCAAAACGCTCAATTCAACACATCATCAATATCATAAGTTATGAAACAATCATAACAAGAAATCATCATCATATACAACATCAGATAAAGCATAGGTCGAGTTTATCGACGCCTATCATGAAATCATAGCTAAATATAGCAAGTTGCCCTAACCTCGAGCTGTTCCAGCTTCGAAATCAAGGTTGTCCTCAAACAGTTGCTCTGAATATTCCAAAGTTCCTTCAACTGAACCTCGGAGAAAAACAAAGCAGAATTCAAACAAAATCGATTAGTTCGATCGCAAAACAATACATAAACGATAGACAAAGCATCAAAGCTTCAGAATACGACAAACGGGTACGAAAGGACAAGTTTTCGAAAACGAAAAACTCCCCCCCCCCCTAGGAAAAACCCACGGCCATAAGGAGAAAAGGGCTTCGGCTCTTTTTCTTCGATCAAACCAGTTTACAAGGTAGTTTTAGGGTAAAACTAAGGCAAAGAAACTGTCAGAACAATTTTCGGACAATCGGGTCGAAATACGACTACGCAGGGGCATTTTGGTCCAAAATAAAGGCTCAAAACTTCAAAGTTATCAGTTCTGAAAACAGATTTGACAGCAACGATCCTCATGACATCCGTGACAACAAATCCTAAAGGCACGAAGTCAGATTATAGCTTTACGACAATAAAGTTTCGAAATGTGAGACAAAAAGAGTTTTGAGTCAATTTTTCAGATCCTGGACAACTGAATCGCAATCAGAGTTTACTGACAGAGGTTTTAGACTCAGGGGAACATAAGGAACATAACCCAAGCGAGAAATCAGAGAAATCGGACAATTTTAGAAAAAGCTCAAAACTTAGAGCACATAAATGACTTCAGAAACGCAACAGAAACAACAATCAGAGGTAGGAATCGTGTTAGTTACCTTGATACCTAGAAGTAGGGACGAACTGCACGAAGATTGGTCAAGTTTTCGCGAAAATCTCCTCCCCCCTTGCTCTCCACGAATTTGGGCCACTAATGGAGGAAAATGAAAGATATTTTGCTTTTTCGCCTATTTATAGGCGGGCGAAATCCCGGGAAAATGAAAATTTCGCGATTCCGATTTTTGCAGCACGTTCACCAAGGAATTCTAAGAGAGATTCTGGCATCAGAAATCCAGAACTCAAAACAAATATCTATGATATGGGAAAAACGATATCGAAAATCTCAAAAGCGGTGTAAGTTAAATCTGTCCCGAAAAACTACTTTTTGCTGTGATCGCCGGACGACAAAACTTCCTTCTAAAGAAAGATTGGAAACGTCGAAAAAAATCTGGCTACGCGGACGGAATCTTCGTTAGAAGTCCCGAATAGAAAAAGTCTTCATCCATTGCTCGAAAATAGGGTTTCGAAGCAAAGAAATTAGCGTCGGCGGACATCCGAAAAGTGAAACCTATCGTGCGTACAGTCCAGAGTTCCAAAATGAAACGCTGGTCGATGGAAAAATAAAGAGAATCTTTAAATTTTCCGAGAGTTCGAAATCTCACTCAAAACGTTGCTTTAAGAGCGAAATAGCCTATTTTGGACACGCTCGCCCTAAGGCAAGTGTGCAGACGACTCGCACTAACTCCGAAAACAACTACGCAACATTCCTCAAGCAATTCCTGAACTTTCTTCTTCATTAATCTTCCTCAAATATCAAACTCCTGTCACGCTTACACTGATTCTACGCGTGAGTCGGAAACTAGCTTGTTCTGAAAATCCAGGTCTTACAATTGCGCACAAGCGATCAACAATTCTATAATTAGTATGATACTTTACATTTGTTTCTTATTTAACAAGAATCTTAAATATTTCTTATTGTAATCTAATACTGACGTATGTTATTTTTATTATTATTCCGCAGTACTTCTCTGATTGTCAATTCGAGTTCGAGAATCAATATCAATTGAATGAAGTTAAAGAAGAGTTGGATACTTACTTGGTAGATTTATCCCAGGAGGAGGAGGAGGAGAAGGAGGCTCCATATCTATATGAATATTAACTTGGTAGATTTAGTCTATTATGAATATGTATCATCTTAACATTATTAGCTCTCTTTACATATTTTAATTATATTAAGTTTGGTTGTATTTAATCTCATTATGGATGAGTAATTCAGATTAGTAACTTTGATTGAATATAATTTCTGCATATATTGTTTAACGTAACTTTTGGACTTGGTTTCATTCCTGAATATATTGTTTATTTAACCTTTGGACTTGGTTTCATTCTTTAATATGAGCTGACAAAAAAATCCAAATGTATTACCATGAACCCTGGTAATAGAGGAAATAAAAAAAATTAAATAACGAAGATATATTACCACAATTCAACCGCGAATTGTGGTTAAATGTGTAAACTATTACCATAGTTCTATACTTCAACGCAATATTATACAGTCATATAGGTATATAACCACGGTTAACCGCGGTAACAGAGAAACATATTACCACGGTTCAATGCGGAACCATGGTAACTTGTCTATTACTTTACCTCGCAATACCACGGTTCAACTATAATAATTTTTGACGTGGAACCGTGGTGAAATCTCAATTCTGTAGTAGTGGTAGCAGCGCCAGAAAAATTAATAAGCTCGCAAGTACACAATTTTTATTGTGGTAGTAAAATATTGATCACATGATTTGGCGCTGCTATCACAACAATTAAAAGTAAATAATAAACGCAATTATCAAGTTTACTCTCTAGCAATTTCGAGTCCACAACATCCCAAAAATTGACGAGACCAAACTTTCTGCCTGTCATATTCCTTCGTCGCTTCACTTTTTCCCATCCCTCATCCAAATTTTCGCATTCTCCTCTCTCTTTCTCTCTAGCCCTAAAGGTGTCCACTCGGTTACCTCCACCCCCTCTTCCTCTCTCTTCTTTCTCTCTCATCTCTATATTCAGGGTGTGTAAATTTCCCTTTTTTTTGTTATGTTAGAGTAACATGAGGAGACGTGGGAAAGAACCGTAATTTACGAAATAAGAGAAAACTTGACCAAGTACAAAATCAACTCAGAGAAAATAAAGAAAAAGGACTCAAACGTAACTTAGAATTGGGATAACAGTGAGTTTGTACTTTGTATGAAGTCAAACCTCATCTCGTCATCATTGTAAAAAAAAAACACAATGAAAGTTTATAATTTCTCCATTATTAATAATTATAAATTTTTACATGACTCCAAAAATAAATTCAGGATTTAAGCTAATCAAATCACTATAAGAAGAGGACTTATCTGCAGCATGTAAAAATTGACACAACATTCAGCTTAATGTTGATGTCATTAATAATTTTGACACAAAAAAATTTAGCGTCGGGTTCGTGGCTAAAACTACTTAAGTTGATACTACCTAGCGTCAGTTAAGTTGATACAAAAGTCTTCCTAAAAAGTTTGACATCAATGTTACATTATTCACCTTAGCATCGATTTGCGTCTCTTCCAATTAATTTGTCATAGTATCTATGTAGTCTATGGGTTGGAACTTGTCTCGATTTTGCTTTTTCTCTTCATATCTTCCTTCCCATTGGTGGTGTTTTCGGCAAATTTTCTCTATGAGGTCGTAGGCCTCATATGGTCTCTTGTTCAGAAAGTACCCTCTATAGCGGAATTCAATTGGACTCTGAAGATGTAAGTCCCCCACCGTAGAAGACACAGATAATGAATGAGTCATGACCTATCAAAACCATGGTGTGGGCATATCTGAAGAAATTTTTTGAATCTCTCTTGTGCTTCAAATAAAGTTTCATCTTGCTTTTAGTAGAAATCCACAATTAATCTTCTTATTTTTGCTGCATTGGTGGGAAATATTTAGATACAAATATGGTCTCCATTTGAGTACAAGTAGTCATTGATCCCTATGGTAAGGAGCGAAGTCATAACTTTATCTTGTTCTTCAATGAGAAGAGGAATAAGCACAATTTAAGCGCGTCCTCGATCCCCCGAGATCTCATAAAAGGTGTCTAAATGCATACGGTTCAGAAAATCCCAAATTGATTTGTTGGATCCTAAGCAACACAAATGTCTTCTACAAGAGGTCAAAATATGTTGCTCTGAGAACCCCTTGCAGCTAGGGATGACAATGGAGCGGAAAAAATCTGTGCCTATTGGTAAAAATTCGTCACAGGTATAACGATTTGCAGATTCGAGTACTCGCGGGGTTGGAAAAACAAATATTTTAAATACTCGTCTACAAACGGGGCAGGGCGGATATCTGCATACCCATACTTGTGTGTACCCGTTATAGTGAATTTACTTCAAATGTGATCCAGTTTGTAAAAATTTTCCGAGAATAAATCATATCTAAAAATATTGTTACAAAACTTTAACCAAATATGAGAATACAACATTTCAACACATACTTCTCGGTGGTCATGCTTTTGGATACCCTCTGCCAAACGCCCCTTAGGAAACATATCATACATGCCCTCGGTGGTCATGCTGATTGTGATATTAATATATAATGTTAACCATTAAGCTTTAAGGAACATGATACAAGTTAACTGAAAAACAAGCCAACTACTATTTCTTTCACGTTGTTTATTATTTAAGAGAATCAGTTGATTTATTGGTTGCTTCAAATGTAAACAACAATTAAAAGTAAATAATAAACACAAATCAAATAACAAAATGGACTGCTCAAATAAAATAATGAACAACAAACCAAGCTTTTACGAGGGAAAATGGTGGAATATCCTTAATGAGTTTCCACGATCGTTGGTTGTCATTAGCCTAGATTGTAACCACAATATCTTCCTTCCTTACTTATTAAGGGACGACCATCTCACATCACTGCTCCATTCTAACGCTTTCACTACTCGTCTCACACGGTTAAGCCAACAAAAAAACTCTTGTGGAAATAAAACTCGATTGCATTGTGTGGTAGTCCAAAGAAAACAATAGAGTGAGCAACCTATTTAAATTCTAATCATGTAGAAACAAATCCACTTCGAATATCCGAATTAAAAGATAAAATCCCAACATACTAAATCAATTGTTCAAAATTGAAGATTACACACAGATAACAAAATAATATATAACAAAATGCTCCTCTTCCATCGACCTGCGACCGTGGTGCACTCTATGGGCAGGCTACAGAGTGTTTTGCCTATGTGCATATGTTCTCTTTTGCTCACATTTGCTTCCAACGCTGATCTTTAACCTTTTTGCCCTTTTTAGTACTCTCCATCCTTGACTTCTTCACCATTTCAAATGCAAAATAGCAAGAGGTATAAAATTCATCCAAAAGAAATAAAAATATGAAACAAACTACATATATGATTCTAGAATGATATAGAAAAATCTATATAATTCGCACTTATCAATGTTGCGCTCATTGGAGGTAGTTCTTCAAATTGGGGACTTAGAAAGTCGCACTCATATGAAGCAATTCCTCAGATAATGTATTTAGATGGTAAAGTGCTCCTGTGTCTAGGGCCTTGTGGGCCCGGAGTGAGACCTGTTGAAGGACTTAGCGAGGCTTAATCAGAGGCAATGCCTCAGATGAGAGACTTTTCATAATTTTGTGTTCATCTAAGGCAATGCTTCAAATGGGGGACTTAGATGATGTTTCCTTCATATGAAGCAGTGCCTCATATTTAGGGTACTTAAATGATGAAGTTCTAAGTTCTGTGAATTAGCCCTTCAACTTTGTTGTTCAGCAAAGGCAGCAGGTTTGTGCAGCTATAACTTTTTGCCACTATTTAGACAAGTTTATGTTCATATTGGTTTGTAGCCCTTTATCAAGTGCACACATCGTCAATTACACAACCAATAAACTTATTCATTAAAATACTAAACATTTGAAATTCAAAGACAACCTAAAAGTTGTAAGCAAATACTAAAAGATAATTGGAAAGGAAACAACAAAATGCAATAAAACAACAAGTCTGTGAAATCCCGACGTATTGTCGCCTGAAGTTGGTTACAACGTCATCCTTCGGAAGATAATTTCCGACTTTTGTAGCTTGCTTTGATTATGTCCATTTTCTTAGCTAATTGTGAGCCTTGACTCCTAAGGTATAGTCTATCTCTTGAAGAATGAAGATTCAAGATTAGGATTTTCTCTACATAGCTCCCTAATGGCCTCATAGATCCGCGTAACTTTGGTGGGATGTATGCTTCTACTCCATGGACAAGTTTGTGAAGAACTCCCTTTGTGATCAAATGTTAAATCCCTTTAGAAGAAGGACGTTGGTTGTATTGTTTTGTTGTTTATTTCTCTGTGGATGTATCGAAGTTAATACAGATCACCTCTCACGAATTTGGAAACACCTAATGAAAGAGTAACACTTCAAGTCGGGACTTCTAAGTAGGAGCATCGAGCGGTCTGTCACTAACTCGTGATATGGAAGTGAGGTGACCAATGGTTTGGGGGCCTTTGTCTAGGTTTTGAATGGTTTGCTTCACTTTTGGCAAGGGTCATAAGTTGCTGCACTTGGGTTTAGACTTCAAGCCATGAAGTGAACGGTTCATCCTGGATGCACAAGGCACCTGAGGTTTATCATATTGCATTCAAGTCCTAGTGTTACTTTCATTGTAGTGAATCTTGTACGTTTTCCTAAGGAAAAGAACATCCTTGACCTTTTGTGACTCTTGTGCTAATCGCAAGCTCATGTTGTAGCAATTTTCGAACGCCCCTTGAAAGAAGATTCAAGGGTAGTGATACATAATCCTCCAAACCCTATCAAGTATTCGTCGAAAGGAATTATTTATTTTTCAGCTAGTCCCATTCTTCGAAACCATTTATTGAAGATGACGTATGCCGATAGAATTAAGTGTGAATAAATTAAAGGGCATTAGTTTTAACACCCCCCTTATTAATCCCACACCCTCTTTTATTTTCTAAATTCCCTTAATACCCTCTCTTATAAAGAGATAGTCAAAGTGTGATAGTATTTTCACACATACTAAGTGTGAAACATTTTCACACTCAATGTGTGTGAAAATATTTCACACTCACTAAGTGTGAAACGCTTAAAACGAAAGGAAGAAGATGAAGAGAGAATAAAGATACTCAATTCGCACAATTGTGTTTCACACTCAAGGGTGTGAAACACAATTCAGTTTCGCACTCAAGATCAGTAGTGTGAATGGACTTTATTTTCAATTTTAAATTTTTCGTTTCTTTAGAATTAGATTTCACACTCAAGTGTGTGAAACATTTTCAAATTTCACACTCAAGAGTGTGAGTTATTGAACTGTTAATAATTTTTTAATTTTTTTTTGTTTTTTTATAATTTTCATTTCACACATTTCACACTCAAGAGTGTGAAATCTTTTCAAATTTCACACTCAAGAGTGTGAAAGAACCAAGTGTTAAGAATTTTATTTTTAATTTTAAATATTTAGTTTTTAATAATTAAATTTCACACTCAAATGTGTGAAACATTTTCAAATTTCACACTCAAGAGTGTGAGTTATTGAACTGTTAATAATTTTATTTTAAAAAAAATTGATTTTTTTATATTTTCATTTCACACTAAAATATTTTCAAATTTCACCCTCAAGAGTGTGAAAGAACCAACTGTTAAGAATGTGAAAATGTTTTCCACTCATTGAGTGTGAAATACTTAAAACGAAAGGAAAAAGGTGTAGAGAGAACGAACATACATCGGTTCACACTTACAATGTATGAAATGTTTTCACATATATTAAGTGTGAAAAGTGACAACGAAGAAAACTATGAGATGAGAGTAAAAGTGAAGGGCGGTGTGATAAACAAAAATGATGGTAGTGATAAGATAGGAAAAGGGATATGTTTGGAATGAAATTAAATTTTAAAGAGTATTTCAGATATTTTGGTGCATAAAGGAGGGTGGGGATTAATTGAGGGGTGTTAAAACTAATACCCTAAATTAAAACCAAATAAAAGCAAATAGTGGTAGAAAAACATAAGAAGAAGCGACAATAATTATAAGAGTAACAGTGAGAAAAAAAAAACTCAGGCCATCGTGGCTTATTTACAGTTTCGAAGCCGAAAATTTCTTATTCATAGCAGAACGAAAACCCTAGAATTCCCACCCCATCATCTCAATCGATCGGTTTCAGAACCATGCCGGTTGTAATCGATCGTCGGAATCTCGCCGGAAACCGTCGTGCTTGAAAGGTACCCTCTTCTCTTTCCGTCACTGTCTTGCTTTTCCTCCCCCTTTATGTAACCTTCGCATTTCTCCTTCATAGAATCGACTCGTGCATTGGCATAACCATCGCATTCACTCATCATCGATACCTTGTGCATGCCCATTCATCACAAATCAGCAACACGATTGTATGATTTTGTCCAAATTGTTAAACCTAAATTTGATTTTTTTTTCCTTGGATTTTTCTTTTATCATTTTATTGTTTCCTGCCCGAGAAAATCATGCAACATAATCTGAAATAAAAATAAAAATTTGTGGTTTATATAGTCATATTTCATGTAGCAATTAGGGTTGATGTGATGTATGTTTATTCAGATGTGCTGGTTTTCTTTTCAGTCTTTAAAATTATATTTTTCGTTGCATGTCCGTTTGTCGATTTTATTTTGGTTTCTTTGTGCTGGCATTCTGGACTTCAATCTTTTATATTGTAAGCAGGGACTTTATTCGGATTTTGCTGGACCGAGTTCAGGGAGCACTGCCTGCGACCAAATTTTTTTTTTCATTGCAAATGCTGGCCATTCGGGTTGTGTAATATATAGAGAAGGATCAGGTAACTTCGAATCGAAATTCTTGGAGTTTGGTTATTTTTACTGCTGGTATGAACATACATGCTCGTTACTTGTTGTGTTTTTTTTATGACTCGCTGTAGTAAATTGGGAAAACAATGCATATCTGTTAATTTGAGAGGTTAAATTAGGAGAAGAGTTTGGCTTCCAAAAGGGTCATGGATTGGGTTTAATGATAATTCATGGATATATTTTGTTATTAATGTTAAGGTAGTAGACTTTGTTCATGAGCATTGTCAGGTATTGATTAGTGTAGATCCTAGAGTAGTTTTCAGTAATAAGCATTAGGTGATGAGATATATTGAAAACGTTTAGAAACAAAATCAGTAGTTTAAGAGTCTGATTTGATTGAATGGATTATCCACCTGAAAGTTACACAGTTTACTTCTAGAGGTTTAGTTTTCCTCCGAGCTTTTACGCATGTAGCAGGTGTTTGACTTGGGCATCTGTGAATATTTTATTACATATTGAGTTTATTTCCAAAATCCTCCTTCCTCTTTAATTTTAATACATCCTGCACCCTTCCCAATTCTTTTACTCAAATATTTATTGGATGTACTAGATACTGATCAAGGGTAAACTGAAATAACCAGTTACCTAAAATAATGGTGTCAATCCGAAGAAATTTGGTGCCTAAAACTGGATTTGGTTCTCTTGAACATGGGCTTCCAAGGTGTGTTTTTGTCCTCTTCAAAATGGTGAAGGTTGGGATTCTGACCCCACAAATGGACTGAAAAAGGCAAGTGAAGTCTGGATTTGGCTTCCCTAAGGTGCACATCACTTTAGAAGGTGAAGTAAGCTATCATAACTGTTGATTGAGAAATCAATGGTTGAGAATTAAAGAATACCATAATGTGCTAGTATATGCTCACAAACACAACCGTTGTTTTTTCACTCAACAGCTGTGATGATTTACTTTACTCTCCCTCACTTTAGAGGAGCCAAATCCGTGAATTATGACCATTTGTCCATACATGTTATGGTTATGTGCCTTGCAGATAACTATTAGAACCTTTGGAACCCATGAAATTAATATTAGGTGCGGTCTGGTTGAATTTTCAATCGGCAAAATATGATTTTTCTATAATAAAGTGTGTACTATACTACTATTACATGTTGGAGAAGGTTTGTTGATGTGGTCACTCTTTTGTAGAAGCCGATAAGAGAGTTTTGTTTTTATTTATTACCCCTCTTAAATAAACCTTCTATGTATGGTATTTCCCTTTTCTCTTTTACTTTATGGTGATGTTTTATTATTTATTTTTTAAGTTTTAAACCTTCTTGCACTTGCATTTTCCTCATTATAAACACATGTGCAGAAAATGCGAAGATGCTATCTTGTCCATTTTATTTCTGTACCTTTCTGAATGGAGAATGATTGAATTGAATATAATGGGCATGCTTTTGTTCCAGGTTTATGCGATGGACATGTCTGATGCCGTAATTGTCAAATCTAGCAGGTTGAAATCTGTTGTATGGAATGATTTTGATAGGATTAAAAAAGGCGACACATGTGTGGCTGTTTGCAGGCATTGTAATAAGAAACTGAGTGGATCAAGTACCAGTGGAACATCACATCTAAGGAACCATTTAATCAGGTGTCAGAGAAGGTCTAGCCATGGCATAGCACAATACATTACTGCGAGAGATAAGAGAAAGGAAGGGACTCTTGCAATTGCGAATTTCAATATAGATCAAGATCCAAACAAAGATGATACCCTTAGCCTTGTGAATATCAAATTTGAGCAGGCACAGTTGAAAGAGGACTCTGTAAGTACTGGAACTAGTAACTTTGATCAAAGACGGAGTCGATTTGATCTTGCTCGCATGATTATTCTACATGGATATCCATTGGCTATGGTTGAACATGTTGGTTTCAGAGGTTTTGTAAAAAATCTACAGCCATTATTTGAGCTTGTGACAATCAATAGGGTTGAGGCTGATTGTATTGAGATTTATGAGAAAGAGAGAAAGAAGATGAATGAGACATTGGATAAATTGCCTGGAAAAATCAGTGTTAGTGTTGATGTGTGGACTGCTATGGGTGATGCTGAGTATTTGTGTTTGACATCAAATTACATAGATGAATCATGGCAATTAAGAAGGAGGATATTAAATTACATAAGGGTTGATTCTTCTCACACTGAGGATATGCTTTCAGAAGCTATCATGACTTGCTTGATGGATTGGGATATTGACCGTAAATTGTTCTCCATGATATTGGATAGTTGTTCTACCTGTGATAACATTGCTGCTAGAATCGGTGAGAGACTTCTGCAAAACAGGTTTCTTTATTGTAACGGTCAGTTATTTGACATTCGCTGTGCTGCTAATGTTCTTAATGTCATGGTTCAGCTTGCTTTGGGAGCTGTGAGTGAAGTTGTAAATAAGATTCGAGAAACTATTCATTATATTAAAAGTTCACAAACTACACTGGCAAAGTTCAATGAGATGGCTAAAGAAGTTGGGATCCTCAGTCAAAAGTGCCTACTTCTAGATAATGCATTGCAATGGAATTCTACATATTCAATGCTTGAAGTTGTCTTAGAATACAAGGATGTTTTTATTCTTTTGCAAGAAAATGATACTTCCTATAGAATCTGTTTAACTGATGTAGAGTGGGAGAGAATCACTGCAGTTACCAGCTACTTGAAGCTTTTTGTTGAGGTTATAAATGTTTTCACCAAGAGCAAGTATCCAACTGCAAATATTTATTTCCCTGAGCTCTGTGATGTTAAGTTGCATTTGATTGAATGGTGCAAGAACTCTGATGAGTATGTCAGTTCTTTGGCGTTAAAGTTGAGAAGCAAGTTTGATGAGTATTGGGAGAAATGCAGCTTAGGGTTGGCAGTTGCTGCCATGTTAGACCCTAGGTTCAAGATGAAGCTGGTAGATTATTATTATCCACAAATCTATGGTAGCTCATCTGCCGGTCGCATTGAAGAGGTCTTTGAGGGTGTGAAGGCTCTGTACAATGAACATTCTATAGGCTCCCCATTAGCTTGCCATGATCAAGGTTTAGCCTGGCAAGTCAGTAATGGTCAACTTTGCTTGCCAAGTTCTGCAAAGGATTCCAGGGATAGACTGATGGGATTTGACAAATTCCTCCATGAAACTTCTCAAGGTGAAGGTGCAAAATCAGATCTAGACAAGTACTTAGAAGAACCTCTCTTTCCACGTAATGTTGATTTCAACATATTAAATTGGTGGAGAGTTCACACTCCCAGGTATCCTGTCTTATCCATGATGGCACGAAATGTTTTAGGGATTCCAATGTCAAAAGTCCCACCCGAGTTGGCATTTAACTATAGCGGAAGAGTCCTTGATCGTGATTGGAGCTCACTTAATCCAGCAACTGTCCAAGCTTTGGTGTGTTCACAAGATTGGATTAGGAGTGAACTGGAAAACTAGAATTGCTTTTCCCCTGCATTTCAACTGTACATGCCAACTCTCTTAGAAGTATCTCCATTGTAAGTTAGATCTTCTAATTTCACATTTCAATTTTCTTGACCTTTTTGTATGCAGATTATATTTAGCCCATAGCCTTATGCAACTAAGCGAGTTAATTACTATTTTATTTGTTAAGTTGGTTTTTAATATTTTTGGTAATCTGTGGCTTGTTGAGAACAAGCGATCTTGTCATGTCCGCCAATAGAGCTATAAACATTTGCTGCCACAAGCGAACGATCAATCTTCATTTCAAGCACACCAATGTTTAACGTAATTAGATTCGTTGTGTTCACAATACGATCCTACTGTTTGAGTTTGTTTTTTCTTTATTCACTACACTATTTGATATGGATAATAGATTTTTTTTGTTTAAGCCTGATATGGATGAATAAATGTTTGGCTAAATGTTTTTATGAGAATATAAGAATAATTTACGACCGTTAGATCTTTTTATGAATGACTCATATTAAAACAAATTAATCGTCACAGGATCAATTAAAAAATTCATGGGACTTTTTATATATATATATATAAATATATATATATATAGAAAATTAATTTACTTGTGAACATAAAATTATATAGTTTCCACTTTTTTTTGACAGATATTTATACTATATTTACTACTTTGATTAATGAAAAATATACTGAGGTAATCCCAAAAATTCTCAAGAAATGCATTTGATCGCACTTCCCCAACTTGAAATTTTATCTCATGATCTCAGATAATCCAACTCAAAATTAATGTGCCTTAAAGGTTGAAACCTAACGCTTATAATTTAAATAAATCTCAGAGTACAACAGTACTAATCCTTTATTATTTCATGTGTTATACTCCTTGTCATATATCTCTTTGCTCCTTAAACTTCCAATAGCACTTGTAATTTGAGCACTCCCTAAGCTTATATAGCTTTTTTCTAAACTTAATCACCATCCTATGTCCCCTAATGTGTGCCCCTAGGCATTTTTTGAAGTACCTAAGTAACATATACTCCACCATCTTAAAGTATGGCTGTTGGTATGTATGGTACGTTATTCCCAATTTTAAATTTCTGTTATTTTTTTGGTTTAAAAGATGTTTGTCACGTTGTGAGAGGGATATAGTGAGTCTTCACTCTTTGGTGCAAGAGTACTAAAAATTTGCTCGTCCCCGAGGGTTAGCTCAAGTGGTAAGAGTTAGGGGACACAAGAGTTGGGGAGAGGAAAGTCCAGGATTCGAATCCTAAAAGGAAAATTTGAAGGGATTTTCTAACTTACTAACAACTACTAACCACTAACATTTACCTATAAAAAAAAAGAAAAACTAAAAATTTGCTCGTGCTTAGTATTATATTGTAGCAACTCAAGTTATAGTACGACTGTAACATATACTCCACCAACTTAAAGTATGGCTGTTGGTATGTATACTACGTTATTCCCAATTTTAAATTTCTACTATTTTTTTGGTTTAAAAAGATGTTTGTCACGTTGTGAGAGGGATATAGTGAGTCTTTACTCTTTTGTGCTACAAGAGTACTAAAAATTTGCTCATATGCTTAGTATTATATGTTAGCAACTCAAGTTATAATTCTTCCCTCACAACACATGCAAACCATGATACACCCACTCTAAGTGCTTAAACGATTAAACCCTTACATATACATTCCAAAACACTAGCTTTCGTCATAACTTCATTTTAAGAAACATTCATCCTTCTTCTCTCCTCCAAGCGGAGCATGTCGCCAATCCCACCTCTCACTGCAACAGCACACCACTACCTATAGTGAAGCTAGTCACCCTCCCTCCCATACCATGGATGTGCCTTCTTCTTTCTTCAACCTCCATCATTGTATAGGGGAACATTGTAGTTGCGTCGTGCATGGAAGCCACAAGAATCGCTCATCTGTCCTGCTGTCAACATTAATTGCTCCTACAATCAAAGAAGCAAACCTCCTTCCTCTCCTTCATCGTGATCATCGTTTCACTGAAGTAGCTAAACAGTACAAAATGTGATGTACAATCAAAAAGCAAAAATCTACCTATCCTATCACCTACGCGTTTCACCATCTACTACACTTTAAAAGAGACTCAAGAAATCACTATTCATAAAAGAACTTCAAATCTTAGCCGTCCATTTCAATCTCTCTCCATTTTCACGCTATAATCTTGACCACTCGATTGTGAGACTTTTTTTCCCCTGTTTTACTGCAGGTTCTCTGTGTTGTTGGCTGAAGGTCACAAATTGTATTTCTATAAGCGTTCGTGCGATATCGTCATGCTCGCAGACTTTATCTCTGTTGCGTGTCTAATGTATAAGTGTAGTTGGATTCATCGAGTGAATAGCTGTCGAAGTTGCCATGAAGGGGATGATATCATTGATTGCGTTTTTGTGCTCAGATCTGAAGCCGAAGAGTGTTGCAGTCTTCATTGTTGCAGATCCTTTTTTCTGCTTTAGTTGTTAGGGTTAGCTGTAATATGGTAGGAAGAGGTAAGGGTGTAATTATGGTAGAGGAAGCAATTCGAAAATTTAGGTTTTCCTGTTGACAGGGTCTGCGTTAAAAATCGTCATCCTGATCTAAGTTTCATTTCCCATTGTGTGGTAGGTGATTAATCGAAGGACGAAAGTAGTACTGTTGAGGAAGGTTTTGGATTTGTTCAGAATGGGTGGTTTGATGAAGGAGATTAGTATTGTATCAGAAGTTATGTCAGGTTAGTAGCAGAGGTTTTGTTTTTCATGTGTCAAGGAGGATTGCTTCTGAAGCCTAATTGAATTTATGTTTTTTTTTTATTATTTTTTTAATTTTGAATTTTGAAATGCTGATATGCTTCTCATTTTCAGTTGGCTATAAATATTGGGATATTGTGCTCAGTCTGTTTATCTTGGTCAGAGCAATTTCGTTTTGCTTAGCTTCTCTTTTGTTTAGAAGATTGTTGGTTGTTGTCAATTATTATGGCTTTTACTGGCCCTTTTCATCCACTTCGTAGCTTATGCAAAGGCAAAGATACATGGAAAGTTAAGGTTCGGGTTCTCCGACTGTGGGAAATGTTTCCTGTTGGTGAACCTGGCAAAGCATATGCTATGAATCTTGTGTTGATCGATTCACAGGTTATTTATTTTAGTTTTTATTTTGTTACTTCTTTTTGCTTGTGGAATCTAAGCATAGTGTATAATTTGTGCTTTTATTTTGTTGTATAGGGTGTCAAAATTGAGGCTTGTATCAAGAAGAACTATCTCAGTAAGTTTAGGGGTGAATTCTCTGAGGGTGGTGTGTACAAGATAAATTTTTTCGGTGTTTCTGAAAACTCGGGCGCATTTCGTGCATCTGATCATGAGTTCAAAATTTTCTTCAATTCGAGGACACGGGTTGTGCCTGAATCTTCAGATGCTATTCCTACGATTGCGTTATCCCTGAAAAACTCTGCTGACATTGATGCTACTCTTGGGGAATCAGATTTTCTCATAGGTAAAATGACCAATTCCATTTTGTTGATTTTGTTTCTGGTATAATGATGTTGATTATTAGTTTAAGTTTTATGTGTGTTATATTTAGATGTTGTGATCATTATTGGGTTGGAGGTGGAATTCATTGTTGTTGCATTTTGATTTGTTTTGAAATTTATGTTTCATTTTCAGATTTTATTGGATTAGTCACAGCAGCTTCAAATGAGAAGCAGTATACCAAATCTGGGAACATCACAAGGAAGATTGAGCTGGATTTAACTGATGAAAAGTAACTGCATACAATACTGTGAAACTTATTTGCATAATAAACTTTTGTTAGATTGTTTTTCAACCCGTACCTTTGTTGTTATTTGTGTGTATGTAGGGGGGTGGTGAGGTGTGCGTTGTTTGGTGGTTATGTTGACATTGTAAAAGGGTTTCTTGCCACTATAGGCGATGAATTGCCAGTTGTTGTTCTTCAATTTGCTAAGATCAAGTCATTTCGGGGTAATATCCTAATTCGGAAGCTATTGATCGCAGCTGTGTTGTTTTAAATGATTTTAATCAGTTGTTAATTGTTTTGTCCATTATATTCAATTTTAGGTGATATTGTTCTTCAAAATGTTATGAATGGAACGAAGATTATGTGGAATCCTGATATCCCGGAAGTAGCATCATTTCGAGATGGGTAATCAAGTATTTATTTTTTTATTATTCCTATGCAAAGAATTTGTCTTTGTATTAATTTTATCCCGTCAATGTCGAATTATATCTATGGACTTTACTGATGTGTGTAGTTTTGCTCGTAATGGAATTGATTGTCACCTTCCTCTTGGTTTAATTGATGGTGATGTGCCAACTCTTTCTCTTGATGAGGATTTTTTAACAATGTTTCCTCGGAAGACTATTCTGGATTTGCATTCAACTGCTGAGGTTCATTAATGATTTCGTGTATTGTATGGTGTTTTTATTACGTTCTTAGTTATTTGTTTATACATATAGACTAAGTTATCTTTTGATTAAATATGTTTATAGGAAGGTATATTCATTGTATGTGCTAAGGTATCTGGTTTACTTGAGGGGGAGAAGTGGTGGTATATGTCCTGCCGTTGTCACAGAGGTGTTACAATTAAAGATGATATGCCTTATTGTTCTGGGTGTGCTACGTTTGTGCTTGAAGTTATTCCAAGGTAAGTTAGTGAAGTATATATTTTTGCCTTTATTCTTTATTTTTTGGTATTTCTTTCAGCTGTTCGTGTTTGGAGATCAGCTAAACGTTGATATGTTCTTGGATGCATAGGTTTAGGATTAAGATTGAAGTCTGTGAGGATGAAGACACAGCTATATTTGTCTTATTTGATGCTGATAGTCAACATCTAATCCAAAGGAATTGCAAGGATTTATTTGCTGGTTGGAAGGTGTAATTTACTTATCTTTGTTGTAATATTTTTCTGTGTGTGTTATTACATTTGGTGTTTTGTTTTTACCTTTATTAAGTTTATATTTTTTTTACCTGTGTTATGTTAGGGGAAGAATGCGTGTGAATATCCTGATGTTATTAAGGGTTTAGTTGGGAAGGAGTACCTTTTTAAGGTTGAGAAGATGTCTGACCACGGTGCGAAATTTGACGATTCATTCAAAGTGAAGAAGGCTTGTGATAATGGTTCTGTTATCGAGAAGTTCAAGCATAATTCTCAAGTTCAAACTCCTAAGAAGGTATTTATTTGTTTCTTATTTGAAAATTGCTTTGGACTGTTGGTAATGAGTTATATATTCCTATTTCCAGTTGCTTACCGATGCGTTTGTTTCTAAATTTGCTGGTGGATCAAATGGACGTCACTTGAGTGACATTATAGCTGAGTCTTCCAATGAACTTTCAGAAATTGGTGCCAATACAGTCTCCCTTGATGACATATCTCCGGTGGAATGTTCCTCTGTTCTTTCTTCTGTTGGGAGTGCTGGTGATTTTGATGCAAGCTCCTCCAAACCTACCAAGAAGATGAAGCTAAGGAATGTTAAAGAGATTTAGGAGTCTTTTCAGTTATAAGACATCATGTGTTCCTTCCAAGTAGTTTATCCATTTTGACTGTGTCAAGAACTTGTGTTTTGCTGCCCCTCTGATGTTGTTGTAATGTTTCTATTCGGGTGCTCTCTATCACCTTATGTTTTGTTATATTTTGTTATACTGCCGAGGGGTATTTTAATTTTTAGTGATTGGAACCTTTGCTGGTTGTCCTGGTTTTTTTAGATGGTCTTTGTCTTTTGTTTTATGGTTTCACTTTGATGTGATGTAATGAACTGTCGATGATATGGGAAATCTTATGTTTATTTGTTTGTAATATTCTGCAGTTTATTTTTCATTTGGTTCTGGGAGCACTTATAATTCGACATCATCATTTTCCTCTAACATACCTTGGGTAGGACTTTAATTTTATAAATGTATTGTACTGGTGTTTCACTGATCTTATTTATGGTATGAGATTTAGTAGCTTTGTACATGTTATATGTACATCACAATTGCCCAGAACTTTTTATAAAGGTATTCTTGCTGTTATTTTGAAAAGTGTAATATAAAATATGATATGAACTGTAATAAGTGTAGTTTTTTTTGTATGAGATTTACATTGTTTTCTGTCATTCCAATGACGTAATATTTTTGTGTCGTATTTTGTTTAAAAAGACAAAGTATTTCTATCTACGTTTTTTTATTCCAAGATGGGTGTGGTCAATTATGAAATTTGGTAGAAATTAACTTACCCTTATGTTTATTTGATTAGTAGAGGCTGTTGTTCATTTTTATTAGTTTGGCACTTAATAATTATTGTAGTGTTGGCAGAGAATAATTGGGAATTACCGAATTAGTTTTAACACCCCCTTATTAATCTCACACCCTCTTTTAATACCCTCTTTTAATACCCCTTATTTTCTAAATTCCCTTAATACCCTCTCTTATAAAGAGATAGTCAAAGTGTGATAGTATTTTCACACATACTAAGTGTGAAACATTTCACACTCAATGTGTGTGAAAATATTTCACACTCACTAAGTGTGAAACGCTTAAAACGAAAGGAAGAAGGTGAAGAGAGAATAAAGATACTCGATTCGCACAATTTTGTTTCACACTCAAGGGTGTGAAACACAATCACGTTTCGCACTCAAGATCGGTAGTGTGAATAGACTTTATTTTCAATTTTAAATTTTTCTTTTATTTAGAATTAGATTTCACACTCAAGTGTGTGAAACATTTTCAAATTTCACACTCAAGAGTGTGAGTTATTAAACTGTTAATAATTTTTTAATTTTATTTTTTTATAATTTTCATTTCACACTCAAGAGTGTGAAATCTTTTCAAATTTCACACTCAATAGTGTGAAAGAACCAAGTGTTAAGAATTTTATTTTTAATTTTAAATATTTAGTTTTTAATAATTAAATTTCACACTCAAATGTGTGAAATATTTTCAAATTTCACACTCAAGAGTGTGAGTTATTGAATTGTTAATAATTTATTTTTTTAAAAAAAATTGATTTTTTTCTATTTTTATTTCACACTCAAGAGTGTGAAATATTTTCAAAGTGTGAAGGAACCAACTGTTAAGAATGTGAAAATGTTTCGCTCACTGAGTGTGAAATACTTAAAACGAAAGGAAGAAGGTGAAGAGAGAATGAATATACATCGGTTCACACTTACAATGTATGAAATGTTTTCACATATATTAAGTGTGAAAAGTGACAACGAAGAAAACTATGAGATGAGAGTAAAAGTGAATGGTGGTGTGATAAACAAAAATGATGGTAGTGATAAGACAGGAAAATAGATATGTTTGGAATGAAATAAAATTTTAAAGGGTACTTCAGACATTTTGGTGCATAAAGGAGGGTGGGGGATTAATTGAGGGGTGTTAAAACTAATACCCAGAATAATTTAGTTTAACATATTGTTATCTTTATATCCTATTTGATTACATTTGTCCCTTAAATTTTTTTTTATTTAAAAGATCCAGAAGTCATTACTTTGATATATCGAAAACCGATCTTGAACTTAGTGGTAGGTAAAGTAGATATATGGTTAAGTATGTTATACTTATAAGTAAAAAAATGTTATACTTAAAATGTATTCGTGGAGGAAACATTGGTAAAAAAGAGATTTCCATAAAGTCCTGAAATAACTAATATTTGCATATTTAAAATTAGGTAGATATGTTATTATATATTATTATTATGTTAATTCAGTAGTTATTGTTGATGTGTGTCTATAGTTTTCGTGAATGGGCCGTAGATATGTTTGTTCTGTTGGGCCCTTTTTCATCATTGAGTAGATATTTGTATTGGGTATTTTTCTTGTGGTATCAAGGTTGAGTTCCACCTTTTTTTTTAGGTATACTGTCAGATGAAACGTGACAATTGCTCAGTTTTCTATTATATTTCTGATTTTCTTCAGTACTTCAGCACAATTGCTTTCGTCGTTATCTCTTTCTTTATCGTCCTGGGTTTTGGGTTCGTTTCTTTCTTATCTTGGGATTTAGGGTTTTCATCATGTGGTTGATTATGGCGAAAATCTTGAGTTTTCATCTTGGGTCAGAATTTGTCTTGCGGCAGAGTGTAATTGGAGTCCCTATTGAGTTTACTTGAGAAGAGAAGCTTATTGGTACACGGGTTTACCGTGCCATAGTTCATATCCAACCAGATTTCGCATCTCTTTTCTTTTAAATGTTCAGGGGTATGTAATCTATCCTTCTGTGTACATGGTACGAATTAGTAGTACTTAAGTCAGACTAATGATGTATTTTTTACCTAATAGGACCGTTCACTGCTTTAAACATAGTTTGAAATAGATTAGAAATAACTTATTAGTAATCTAATTATTACTTTTCAGCCGTATTGTGGGGTAACTAAAATGGGGATGTAGGTCAATTGTTGCAGTCAGTTAGTAAAAGTGAAACTCATTATTTGATTTTGTGTTTTGATGGCTATTATACACGGAGTTGTTGTCTGACTATATCTGAATTCCTGGATTTATACTATCTTGAGTAGTCATTGTAATTTCGTCAGGTTTGTTTGGTATTTTCAGAATTTGTGACACATCAAATCCTAATTGTCTGTGGACAATTTGCATGAGTTGTAAGACTAAACCTCACATGGTGATCCAAAGTTATACCCTTCTTTTAACTTAACTAGGTTGTAGACACTCATTTATAGGTAGTAGACAGTCCTTATTACCATAGTTAAGTTATTAGTTTATTTGGTTAGATGTTATTTTCGAATTAATATACATTATATTAAGTATGCTAGATATATTAATATAAAACTACTATGGTGATGTGGTCTTCTATATATAGTATTGTCTCATTAAGTATGTGACTCATTACTTTGCTCATAGATTGAAAACTGTGGTGTTTTCTCTTAGTAGAAGATGTCTTCTCTTAGTCCTGTATCTGTGATCCCCTCCTTTGATCGAGTTCATTCCACTTCAGTGGAAAGAAACATTGGACTGTGAGGGTTCGGATCATTGATTTGTGGAAGCTTCCTGAACACTTGCTTCCACTCTCTTATTCATCAGTGGAGATGGTTCTTATTGATAGAGATGTATAGAAGTTACTTTTGGTTTTTCTTTATTTCTGGAATATTCAGCTATCATATTTTTAATTCTGTTGATATGCTGTATTTTGTGGATCTGTTAGCATTAACTTGGTGTTGAGCATTATTTAATCCATTTATCTGGGATGTTTGTAGGGGGAAAAATTGGAAGCTGCTGTATCCAAAACTGAACCAATTGCTGTTAGTATTGTTGAGGGTGGTGTTTATCAGATATCAAACTTCCGGATTATTCCATATAGTGATCCACAAAGATACACAAGGAATAGGTATAAGATTATTTTCCATAGTGGTACCAGAATTGTCCCATTTGAAGATGATCGAATTCCTTTGCATGGCTGGTCATTCTTTGGCATTGAGAATATTCTTAGAGTTGGTGATAATTTCGGTTACTTAGTGGGTAAGTCTCTTTTATCATGTGTTAAACTATGTTGGATATAAAGGAATGATATTCTGGTCATGTGTTAGTTACAAGGTATATTTATATGGTCGACGGTATAGTTCTTTCCATATCTGTATGTATGCTTGGAGATTTTTGTGAATAGTGTAGTACGTAATATGATTTAGTACGAGTTATTGTAACAAGTTCATTAGAGTTGTTAATTTGTTGCTATTTTTTTGTTTTTGTATAGATGTTATTGGAGTTCTAGCTGCTGTGTCAAAGGGGAAACTTGTGATTAAGGACAAAAGAGTTTACAAGAGGATGGTTATTAATATTATTGATTTAACGTAAGACAAGTTGTGTGATTTGCGCAGGGCCATTCTTTTTTTATTATGTTGCCCAGAATGATTTTATCATATAGCTAATCAAATTTGTGTTGAATGATGCAGTGGTATGTGTCAATGTGTGGTGAATGGTGATGCTGTAGACATTCTTTGTAATTATCTGTGTTTGGATTGGGTAAATAGGCCTACTATTGGATTGCGGTATGTTGAGGTAAAGAAAGTTGAAGGTGAGTTTAAGTTAAAGTGTGCATTGTAGAACTTGATTATCTGTGAAGTTAAGTCATTTTTTTTCAGTTTAATTTCTCAGTAATTTTATTTGATTTTGATTACATATAGTTGATTCTGATGTCACTTACTATTATTGTGTGATGTTTGTAATTCTTAAGGAAAAATTTTCCTGAATTCTATTCCTCATGTGTCAAAGATTTACCTCAATCATACTTATCATGAAGATTGGGTAATTGGTGATAGGTATGAGGGTATTGGTTGAATATATTTTTCTTCTATGGATTGTATTTGTCTTTGTTATGAACTAATTTTTATATTTATATTTATTTTAGATTCTGTGGTCTTAAATGTGATGTTCCTGTTGAATGTGTTGGAAGTTTTGATCCCGATGTTGATATTAAAGATGACATGCTCAATTGTCATGCAAAGACATCTATTTCTGAATTGCTTAAGATTAAAGAGGTTAGTTTTGACTTGTAGCTATCTATCTGTTTGATAGTTAGGTTTCTTGAGTTATTGACAATTTACATTTTGCTTCTAATATTAGAGTAGTTTTAGTGTGAAGTTGAAAGAATTATTGAATTGATATTTGTTCCGTCTTTTGTCAGCGAGGTGTTGCTGTTGTTAAAGCTTCTATTAATGCATTTATTAATGATTGTCCATGGTCGTATAACTCCTGCTGGTGTCACATGGAATTGCAAAATGAGAAGGATGTTTATAGATGTAATCGATGCTATCGAGATATTGCTCATGCAGTTCGCAGGTTAAACCTTTTTATGTTTTAAATTTTATGGTGTGTGTTGTGTACTTGTCATAGTGGTTTTTTATTTTTCTCTTCTTTGTTTAGGTATCGCATTAAGTTGGAGGTCTTTGATGGCTATGACAACACCTTATTTATGCTTAACGATTCTCAAGTAAAACATATTGTGGGCATCCAATGTGAGGAATTATTTGCTTTGAATCAGGTTTGCTTGAATTTGTGTTGTTGTTTTATTGTGTGTTATATGAGTTGAATTCAATGTGTTTTTACAATTATTTTTATCTTATTTATTATGTATATTTTATTTTATTGTTAGGATGAAGAGAAGAGCAGATATCCTATTCAACTTGTGGAGAGTTTGTTGTGCAAAGAGTTGCTTTTTAAGGTTCGAACTGGGGGTGGGTTAACGTATTATGGTGAAGAGGTTTTTGAAGTCCTGAGGATTTGTGATGATGTTGGTGTGATAGCTATGTTTAACCCAATTGATTCCTTTTCCACACCCCTGAAGGTCTTTTATTTAGATTTTAGATTTTATCTATTAGAAGACATTAATTGTATTATTTTAAGGTTTATGTGGAAATGACTCATTGGATTTAAATTATCAATTTTCTGATTATATTTCAGGATAAGTTCATTCCGTCGTTCACGAAGTTTGGAGACTCTGCTGATGGTATAAATAGTGAAGGCTTTCAGGCTGGTGTGTTGTATGGGAGAAAATCTGATGATTTTAGTAACATTGCTGAAATTTATTCTTCAAGTTATGGGGCTGATTCTGGTAATGCATCCATTAACCAAGTCATTGCTCATCGGCCTATCAAAAGGAAACTAATTCATGAATTTGAAGATGAGGCTCATGATCGTGATCAGGAATTTGAATATGTTGACGAGTGTGTTCGGAGGAAATTGTTTGAGAACTATGAATATAGTACAGGAGGAGAATGCAGTGGGATTAAATTGAATGATTCTGTAGTGAAAACTGTGGAAAATTCAACAGATGAATTTATGGGTAATGGTTCGAAAAAGTATAATGTCAATGTAAATGAGGAGGAAACATGGATGCTGGTGAAGCCTGATGTTCATACTGATGGGCACCTTCTTAAAAAAGTTTCCAGTGTTGATGGAGATCATAAAATGATGGCCTATGTGGGCAATGGTCCAACCTATGGTGAGACAATCAAGCATAATGAGATTATTGATTTGACCCTGTTGTCTGATGAAGATGAAGAGGTATCTCAAAAGGATTGTTGTCTGAAGAAATCTGTTGATATTTCAGTGTCTTCCATGAGTGATAACTTTGTTATTTTAGCTGAAGATACTGACGAAGATGTGGACTGCGTTGAAGTTATCTATCTGTCTGAGTAACTTGAAAGATTTTGTAATTGGGAAGAGTGCATCTGGATCTGCTATTTTGGGTTTTATGAATATTTTCCTCCCAATTATTAGTATATTTTGTGTTAGATGTTATTAATGGTGGCTGATCTTGTGTAGTTTAGGCTTCGTTTGGTTGGAGGGAGGGGAAAGGAAAGGGAAAGAAAACACGGAAATCGAGGAGTGAATTTGGACTAAGGTTTTTAGTCCAAATTCACTCCTCGATTTCCGTGTTTTCTTTCCCTTTCCCCTCCCTCCAACCAAACATAGCATTATGTATTTTGTAAAAGATTTGACTTTCCCAGTATGTCCTATATAATTGTAGTATGTAATTTCATATAACTGGGTTTTATGTTTCTTTGTAGCCACGTAACATATAAAATTTTGTATATGAGATGTTGTGATTAGTATTTCATGTATCTGAAAGATCTTTAATTTGGTGTTTTATTGGATTTGAAATTCTTATTATTGAGTTCTAATGTTTTTTAGTTGTGTACCTATTTTATATTCATTATAAGGATGAAGATACTGATTGACCGTTTTATTTTAAACTATTAGGTTAATTATTTGTTTAATATGGGCGAAATATTCTGTGCAACCAATTGATAAGAAAAGAATTACTTTTTAGTAGAAATTCTTTTTTTAAAGAGGTAAAATTAAAGATGAGATTTGATGTTAATGATAATATGGGGAGTCCGCCAAATATACGTAACTTATTTTGCTTTCACTTTGATCTTACCCTAATATGGGAAGCAGTTTTTTTTATCCTCTTTTTGAATTTGAAAGATATTCTATTAAACAAGTTGTTACTGAACTATCTTTAAATTTTATAAAAAATTTAATAGGTAAAACCTTTTTTTTTGGCATTATTTTAGAAGCTCTTGGATGCTAAATTTAATTTGTAAGTAGTTGTGAATTTCTTTAGAAGCTAGGTTGAATTTTATCTATTAATAAAATAGTTGGAAAATTTGAATGTCACTGTCCTTTTTTTTATAATATTTTATTGTATTGATTAATAACATTTTTAATACGAAAATAGTTGCTAAATGTCATGTATCTAATAATAGTATTTTTTTTAGATTAAGATTTATCCACTAATAATTTAAGAAATAAGTGATTTTGTGTTTTCTAAAAAGAAAATGACATTTTTTTGAGATTATTGATTGTATATTTGTTTTGTATTTTGGAATGATATCTAATAATTATCTCAGCAATTAAATTTATTTATTTGAAGACTATAATATAAAAAATAAATATGTTTGTTATTTGTTATATGGATAGTTGATTGTTGAGATTTACAATATGATATAATCTTCCCCAGTCGTAAAGAAAATGAATTAATTGCTGTGTTATGTAAAATTTAAAATCAGAAGAATATATATTACACATGAAAGAAAACTAATTTGAAATGTACCTCCGTACAGTTTTTTATTGTTTTTTTTTGTTAAATCTGTTTAGATTTTTTTAATTTTAGCCCATATTATAATACCCCTATGTTTATCGTTTCTCTTCTTCGTATTTGCAGGAAAGAAGAAACCTAATCCCTCTGTGTCGACGGCTTCCTTATGGTTCTGATTATAGCATTTCGTTGTAGATATATTGGTCCCAAATTTTGATTGCAAGGTTGTATTTTATCTCCTTGCTCTGATTTATTCAATTGGTGTATCACTGTGATGATCTGTTTAGATGCTGTGATTTGGGCCCCTCGTCTTCAATCCGATGCTAACTTTGCGTGAACGAAATTACGCACTGAATATGCATAGCCTCTGGTGGTGTATCTTTGGTGTGATGTTGTTCTGTTGTCCATCATCTGATCTTGGCCCTTTATTTGAGTATGTTGTACTCACTCCTTCGTAATCAATTAAACATGAGGCATGTAATTCAATTTTATTTTGCTTTCGTTGCCTAATTTTTGGTTAGTATTGTTTTCTCTTTACTAATGACAGTTGTTGTAGTTTATTAGAATTAACAATGTATTGAACTTTGATGCAAGAGAACCAGATTTTTTACTTATTTGATTTGGAAACAGCTGTAACTGTCGCCTGAGTACCCTTTAGTTACAAGTTAATCAAAACATATGGGTTTTCATGATCCTGACCTTCAACTTCAGTACTTATATTTTGTCAGTAAATTTAATCATGCCCACTGTAGCCCAAAAAATCATGTTTTCAGTGCTTGCTGAATTTATTTCTCTTATATTTGCTTTCTTCTATCATAGTGGGATGTTATGCAATATTAGGTGAGTATTGTCTTCTCATTCTGTGTAGTTGTTTGGGTTATGTCACTTCTGTAATCCTTTATTTTCCTCTCTTTTCGTGAAAATAACCATTCTTTAACATTTTTATGTGTTTTCTTATGTTCAATCAGTTGTCTCTGTGAATGTATCATATCTATATTTTGCTCTCCTAATATTTATGACTTGTTTTTCTCAGATGATGTCATGTTATCATGTATCACAATCTGAGTATATTAATATTTTTGTTGGCTATAAATACTATACATGTTTGTGTTGAAGACAAAGGAAATCTGAAGTTATTCTTGTGTTAGTTCACTCATTCACTCATAAGATGGAAACCACAATGCTGCCTTTGTCTAATGTTAGGAACATTTCACCCAACTCAGGAATGACTAACTTGATTGCTAGAGTTATTTCCTTGTGGAAAACTCCTGTTCCTTATCTCCCCTATGTGGTAGCTAGCATTGAAATGATCTTGGTGGATAAGGAGGTTGATTTGTGAATATTTTTGCCATCTATATTTGAGTCAAGTTACATAGTTTGTTTGTTTATCTTTATGCTGTTTTGTGTGTTGTATTTGAAAATGCATAGAATCATAATTTTTTTTGCGGTTGGTTGTGTTATGTTTGTAGGGTGTGAAAATCCAAGCCTCGGTAGCTAAGCATGTAGGATCAGATGTTGATATTGAAGTTGGTTTTGTTTACAAGTTTTCACATTTTAGGGTGATTCCAAATGATCGTCCACTTCGTTTTAACAACACTAGATTCAGGCTTTGCTTTGATGTGGAAACTACTATTTTCTTATTTGGGGATCCTTCCATTCCTCGTGAGGCATGGTCGTTTTATGACACAGCAGAAATAGAAAGATGCAGGGGAACCTTCTCACATTTTATAGGTTTTGTTCTTTTATTTTTTCGAATGCTTTATAAATTTTGATATTTAGATGTCCACTCACTTGGTTAGTTATTTCTAAATGTCTCATGTTTTTTTCTATTTGAGCAGATTTTATTGGGTTGATGTTGGCTGTTTCCCCTGTCAGGCGTATGGTTCAGTATGGAAGGATTAGGAAAATGATGATTATTGAGTTGATAGATCCAGCGTAATGTTTCATATTATCTTTTAGTGAATTTTACTTATTACCTCATTTGTTGGTATTTTTTACCTTTATTTATGATTTTGTTTTTCGATCTTTGTAATACATATTTACTTGTCTCAGTGGTAGGATTCGCTGTGTACTGCTTGGGGAGATGGTTGACTTACTCATGCTACAACTGTCCTCAAATTGGGTCAATAGGCCAATTCTAACCTTGCAGTATTTTCAGGCTAAATATATTAGAGGTGATAGTCAAAATCTTTAATGAGATTTTTGTTTTAAGTTTGTTGAATTAAAGCATGTTTTGTGTGAGAATTTATTTTTTAATTTTTTAATGTTATTTAATTGTGTGTATGATGTTTTTGATATGCAGACAGAGTGATCATTCAAAATGTGAATCATTTTTCAAAGCTATATATCAATACTGGCTTTGAAGTTGTTTCTGCATTTACTCGAAGGTTTTTATGTTGAGAGATTTATTTATGATTCCATTAGTTATATTTTTATTTTGTAGTAGATTGAAAGACATTATTTTGGATATAAGTTGTGTATCATGTACCCTTTGTAGGCTGTTTGCTGAAGGTATCAAGATTGAAGAACCTGTTGGGTTTTTATCTTGTCCTGGTCCCCAAAGTAATATCAGGGATGATATGTTGTCTCTTCACCCAAGGAAAACACTGTCTCAACTGGTTGTATCCAATAAGGTTTAGTCATTATGATTTATTCATTCTGTGCATACATTAGTATATACTTTACATTAATGAATCCAGATGATCAGTATGTTCGTTTGATGTATATGAAGATGTAACAAAGTAATCTATATATTGTTGTACAGGATTCTGTGGTTATTACCCATGCTCGTATTGTATCTGCTTTTAGAGATCAACCTTGGACATATCCCTCATGCTTATGTCATGAGGAATTGATTGTGCGTGGTGGTGTGTATGAGTGTGTTAGGTGTGAACGATTTTTCTACAAGATGCTGAGAAGGTAAGTTTTTTTTTTAAGTATTATATTGAATTGTTGATTATTGACTATGTATTTTTGGCCGTTAGTTTATCTTGCATTATTCCTAAAGTTAAAAACTTTATAATAATCAGGTACCGGCTTAAAGTAGAGGTGTTCGATGGTTCAAAAAATGCTGTTTTTTTCTTAATGATTCTCAAGTGAAGGAGTTGATCAGTTTGTCTTCAGATGATCTGTTGTATCCTCTGGATGTGAGTATTGATAAGTGTTTTTTGATACAGTTGATTGTTTTATTTCTTAAATATTGGATTAGTTTGTTTATGTGATTCTTTTACAGTTATTTATTTCTTGATGTAGTCTATTGCTGATGTTGACTTTCCACTGGAGGTTCAGGAAAAAGTTATTGGCAAAGAAATTTTGTTTAAAGTTTCTAAGATTCCTGGGATTAAATTAAGGGGGTATCCTTGCTTTGAGGTTCTTCGTATGTGTGCTGATCCTGAAATCACATCTGCGTTCTTTTCTGAAGTGGCCAGTTCTACATCTATGATGGTAATTATTGTGTGTATGTTGTTGAATTATCTAGATACAAGTAAACAATTATCAACCTCTTAGATATGTTATTTTATTACAGGATGTAGATGTATTGTTTATGTTATTATCATGTTTGGTATCATATATTAGGTTGAACTTGTGTATAAATTTGGCTCTTAAAATAGTCAATGTTTATAAAATTTGTGACTACATTTTGATAAAATCTGTGATATCTTTGGGTTATTGGAACATTTACTAACTTTAAGAGGAACTTACAGGTGACGGATGGTGAAGGTGAACATGCTACATATGTTGCTGGATATGGAGAAAGAATCATTGATGGTGTTCCAACAAACTTTGTGAAAAGAAAACTTGAAGTCTCTGGGAGTGATGTTTATGAAGATGTAGGTAGCAAGTCAGGAAAGTTTGAAACATGTGTGGTGCAGAAGCTAGAAATCAGTAGCCATGATTTTGCCAATGCTGATGATGGAATGTTAGGTGAAATTAATCGCTTGAAGGCAATTCAGCTAACTGATGGTGGATCCGATTGTGAAGGTCATTTGATTCCAGTGGATGGGTTCAAGGTCCGCGAAAATCATGAGCCTAAGTTTTAACTTGGTGACTTTTAGATGTTTATTACTTCGTGTTGACATTAGCTTGCTGGGTATTATGTGTTATTATTATGGAGGCCCCTTTTTTGTATATCTATGGGTCCATTGAACTATGTTGTTTTTAATTAACTTTCATGGTAGATGTCCTATGTTACAAGTACATGTAGTGTGCTGAACTTGATTTAAATCTGGTATTTGTAACCTTTTGAGAACTGTGACTTGCAGTATTGTAGCTTAAGTAACCATGTTATCAATGTATTTTGTGGTGTTTGTAATTATTTTGAAGTTCCCTTTACGTTACCTTTATTTGTCCTTTTCTCTAAAATATGATTATAAGCATGAGTAAATCAGATGTAAGGTGGTTTTACCTTGATCATTGGAACAAGCTTTTATCAGCTATTTCCTGATATTTTTTGATTGAGGCACTAAATTCAGTATAAAAAAAAAATACTACTTTTGATCTTAGCAACATAAATGGATGAGTGATTATTTGTTATCTTCTGATGTCGTGTGATATTTACCATTGGTTTTATTGAAGATCAATTTCAATTGATTTGGATGTTGAAAAATATAAATGGGTGGATTTTTAGGAATTTTGTGGTCTTAGTAAATTGCAGATTTTTTTTTTTTAAATATCCATTAGTTTATAGGATATGAATGTAGAATGGTTAAAGAGGAATAAGTACGTTTTGTATTAATGGGTAGGGAATATATGTTGCTTCCTTATTTTGGGCGTGAATGTATTCCTACATTACCAATTCTTTAACAAAAGGAAAAATTATAGTTTGCAATCAACTTTTGAAAAATTACTACCATTCATAAGATGAGTTAATCTTTTTTTGATTTATTTTGTTATTTAACTCCTGAAAAATACATGATCTGTAGTGCACTAAAATTTGATTTTTAATTTAGAAGATTTTATTTGATTTTTTTGTACATTTTAGAAAATTATTATAACAAATGCTTATTAGTTTAAGTGGATTGGATTTTGTAATGATTATAATTTATGAGTAATTGATCTTAATAGATCATTGCTGTAATTTCTTGTGGTAGTATGCGTGGATTAATGTTAGTAGATGATTTGAACAAATGTTTAATTAGGCCGCGTTTGGATAAACAACTTAATTAAGCGCTTATGGTCATAAGCGCTTATGACATAAGCGCTTATTCATAAGCTATTTTTAAAAATTTATTTTAATAAATTAAAAATAAGTTGTGTATAACATAAACTGTTTTTCATAAGCTATCCTGAGTAGCTTATGAAAATAAGCTGAAAATAGCTTATGGCAGACCATAAGCTGTTTGCATAAGCTCTCCCAAACACTGGCATAAGAGCTTATGTTGTCAGATAAGCTCAAATAAGCTCTTCCAAACTGGGCCTTATTTTTGGATCGTGTTTTTTTTTTGGGTATTAGTATATTATCTTTTGATTTTAAGTAGAATATTTGTCTTATGTTGAAGGTGTATAAAAATTATTTGTTCAAGTGAATGGGATTTTGTAATGATTATGATTTATGAGTAATTGATCTTAATTGATCATTGTTTCAATTTTGTTTTGGGATTATCTGTGTGTTAAGGTAAGTGGTTAAGTTGGAGGTTTCAAAGAATTTGAGCATAGTTGACCTAGGTTGGTAGTTTTTGGTAAGTTTGTGTATAATACTATAATTAGTTCGGAAATTTAATTTAAGCTCACGTAACAAAAGCGTAGTACTTACTTTTTTAATCTGAATTTGGTGGTTAAAATTAGAATCTTGTATTTGAATTTAGTTGGACCAATTGTGAGAAATATTTGATGAAGCCAAAATAATGGATATTATTTTTTTATTTATGGAAGATCATTTTAGACAATGCTTCTATTCATCTGCATTTCTAACAAGTAAGTTGTGTCTTTTCTTGTATATGACTATTACTATACTATGTAAATGCATCAGGCTCTGTTGTACTTTGATTTAGCAAGTTTAATTTCAGTTTTGATGAGGTATGATGTCCTAAATTTCGTGAGGATGTCTTTTTTCTTTGATTTCTACCATGTGTGTGTACTATGAACCAGGGGTGCATTAAATGCTTTAGTTATTTATTTCAATTTACTTGTTCCAAGTTTCCAATTGGCAGGTGTTGTGTACCTTTTGTTCTAAACTTCTTCCTTCTCATTTAATGATCTTACTAACTATTGGTACTATACTTAAATGATCAGAGATAGTCAAGTATTACTAAAAA